>NC_092587.1:114322500-115522500 GCF_047663525.1 Anas platyrhynchos | reverse complement strand
TACTGTGTTTGTCTAAAAAAATTCTGCAGTTCCAGGGGTCAACTTTCAGGTGAAATGAATGAAAACAGCCTCCCATCAGTTTTTAAAAATGTTCTGCTTTTGGCTACTGAGACATTATAATCTATCCAAAATGTGTGTGATGCTATCGAACAGTTGCCATATTTCTCTCTGCAGATTTTGTCCAATTCAGTTCCAGATGAGCTCAAAGCAGCAGGCATATGTTGAAAGCTTTCTGAATGAGCAAGAGACTGCATCTATTATATATAAGCTAACACTGGCCAGCCATTTGCCAGTTAAATGTTTTCTATTTAGATAAGCAAGTATTTTTTTTTCTGTGATTTTCTACGACTGGAAGGTATATAATATCTCCATCGAAGAAAGTCCCTTGCCGTATTGCTAGCATTCATTGTATTTAATATGGAAAGTTGATGGTATTTTTATAAAACTGTTCTGTACAGAATGTGACATTTTCTTCAGCAATACACCCACAGTTTGGTGATTCGTGCATCTCTGAAGCACTTGAAATATGTTTATGCACTTTAGATTCAGAACCGTTCAGCTCTTAATTGAAACAGGTTTGACAACTAGTGTTGAATTGTTTCAGAGGTATTATAAAGCTTTCCTGCAAGGGGATGAACTGAACAGAAATAAAAGACCTTTTGTAAAATCAAATATGTAGATGACAATTGGTACAGTAAGTGAATATAGAAAATTTCAGCTTCACAATTTTTATAATATCAAAAATGCTTGAAGTGATGGAGAGGTTTTACTTTGCTAACTGAATGCCTCTGCTAATTAGGGGCACTACTCATCTGTTTAACAGCCCTTGTGCTGGGAGCCAAGGGTAATCACCAGAGGCATAAAAACACTGTACTGCAGCGAATGGGGAATGTGATACCCTCACTGAACACATATATGCAACACAGTGGATATAGCTCTCCCTACCTCCATATGATAAATCAATTTGAGTAAACGGCATTAGGGTGGTAATAAAGAGCTCCCTTAGTGCCTTGGATATAATTTCAGTGGTAAGTGGGGTCTCACTGATGATCTTCAACAGGGAGCCATTTTAATAATAGGCAACAGGAGGCCTGAATGCACATGATCTCATGTCTAAGAATAGGATCATCTACTATTTTATTATTCAGTGATTGCTTGGTAGGAAAAATATTTTTTCCAAATCTATCTGGATTTATAAAGGTGCATCATGTCTGCAATTGTGCACTTGTACGTACAGTGTTAGCATAACAGTTCTTACACCTTTTCCTTTACCATCCCACGTTATTGTAATTCCAGTGCCAACCTGCTGTCAATAAATGCTTCAATTTGGCTTTGGATGCTAACATGGCCTCAATTTGGCTTTGGATGCTAACATGGAGGATTTCCCTGAAGACTCCAAGACTAAGAACTTGTTTACAGCCTCTTCAGGTAGTGATGGATGGTATACAGGTCCCTCCAACCTGGCTACTGCAATATAGCCTGGGAAATACAGACTCCCAAACTGATTTTGAAGTTTGGTGAAGCATTGAGAACTTGCCTGGAGGAACAGAGATCATGGTGTGAATGGACTGTGTGAATGAAGAGGGCCTAGTACTATGAATGACATGATGTGCAAGGACCATATGGGATGAAGCCAGGTGGGCAATGCAACCGGGATAAGCAGCTGCACTTACTGGAAGGTAAAATTAGAAATGAGGCAATAGCAGATACAACCTAGTTGTCTGAGAGAAAGACAGAACACCCACAAACCTTCCCACCCATGCTATTACCATCAAATTACAGCTGTATGCCGTTAGCCAGTGCTCTTCAACAGCAGGCTGATCTCTCTAGGGTGCTCTGTGGTGAGACAGGGTATGAATCAATGCAGACATCATTTTATGATGCTGTCTGTTAGTCTTCAGCCCTTATAGAATATTGTACTCTCACAATGTTTCCACCTGGCTGCCAAAGCTACGTTTGCTTCTCATCAGGGAAAGGATTTTTTTTGCAGTGTCTCCCAGGAAAGGGGCAACACACCACAGAAATGCATTACAGACACAGACCGCAAACATCTTCTTCTTCGCAATATCTGACCAGATGGACATAACTAAGGCTGCTGTCACATAGGTTGGTACAGAACCAGGACTTTGAGTGGTGTGCAGGACACTACGTGGCTAATTTTGAAGCCTAGTGATAGTCTTTTGAATACAAACTCTCCCTGAAAAATGGCTAGAAGTACAGTTTTCATAACTAAAAGATTACATGCAATACATTGCTGCTGCAGCTCTGAGCTGTAAGCTTTTTGGGACAGAAGTCAGAACTTCACTGATGAAGGGGGAGAAGCCACAAAATTATAAAGTGATGTTCTGACTCAGCAGGCAGCAGGTAGACAGTCATCTGGATAAACTCTGGATCATCATGACCACTGAAATTTTCTGGTATTTGCTGCCAGTTACATTTGTAAAATAGAGTATGGATTCACGAGCCAGCTGCTTGCCAGAGTAGTCAGTTGGATAGGAACACTTCCATGTCACTGGCAATTTGAGGGAACAATCTGCCCAACGCAATGGACGACTGACCCTTTCTTTTTCTTATCTGCAAACAGAATTTCTACTGCAGCAAACCAAAGCAAAGTGACTCATTGTTTTATGTGTGCTGCTTTTATAAATGTAGAAAATACTAGACATAAAAAATATTCGTAAAATGATGTAAACCTATGACTCCAAATGAAAGGCTTCATCACTGAAACAGCCAACAAGGCTCAAGTACACACCTCAAAACAGGAAAACCAGCAGAAATTATAAAACATTACATGTCCTTAAAATTATAGTTTTAAAGTTTTTAATTTTTTTTTTAGGTTTTTAAGAATCCAGTTATGTCAGCAGGCTTTAGAGGAATGGTTTTGTTCCTGAGACCTATTTCATGCATTCCTCCTCCCTGTGAATTAAAACACCAAATGTAATATTTTAAATTATTTTTTAGTTTGCAGATTCTTAAGCTTATTTTAATGGAGAACACAGACTCCTTAGTACTACATACCTGAGATTACTGGCAGAAAATGTGCTGCTTTTAGCTACCTTCTGTGGCTTTCTCATAAATAATCCAAGGGTATGTGGACCAGAGTCTGAAGAAACTAATCAAAAACCCCTAAGAAAGAAGCAATTCTCTAAAGCAACAACAGGGATGCTTATATGCGAATTGCTGTTAGATGATGAGAATGAGGCCTGATACACAGCTGGGAAAAAAAAGAACAGATGAACTTGTTATAGGAGCTGACAGAAGAAACTAAAATAATATTACCTTGCTCTTGTTTGATCCTCTCCCTTTCTGCATAGCCAGCAGCAAGCATGTTAATTCTGTTTAGCCATCTGAAATAATATTAAAAAAGCAGTGATACCAATACAGCATGTTAATTTTTAGTGTACTTCTACAGAACAACAAAGGTATGAGCATCTGACAGATTCAAGACAACGTTATTTTTCATATTAAACAGCTGTTTTTTTTTGATACTCTGGGAGCCTCCAAAGATCTATAATTTTGCTGTTGAACAAATTGTTTTCACAGTAAAGATCTTGTTTCAAATGGAAAATCATGTATGATGTCAAACATCTGTAAAATAAAGGATTTGGAGATAATCAAAGGGCTATTAAGTCTGCTGTTCATAGATATGCCATCACACCGATACTCCTGCTGTTCTGATTTCTTGAGAATAAACACGACTTTTCAGAGATTTAAGAAATATTTCAAGACCTGATTTGGCAACTTAGTAGAGGAACAGAGCAGAAACCACCAGTCAAAAAAACAAGGTTTACTCCTAAACAGACAGTGAGGCTTAATTATGCCATTATGTGTTTTAGGGCTTACCTACATTGCCAAATACAAAGAGGAGGCCGCATATCAGAATTCGCCTTTGTGTTTGTGTCAGGGAAGCAGAGGGAGAAAAGACAGTTGCCTCAATGCAATTCATACCTAAGGCTTTCACCTCAACTTAGACTTGAAAAAATGCTTCCATAAGCTACATGAATTGAAAATAAACTATTGCTATTCTCTTCTAGCAGGACTGTCATTGAAAAGCATACACTTGACTGCCTGTAGCAATGCTCTAATTCAGCCTGCCCTCTTCCCCCAAAGGGCTCTCAGTGTATTCATTATCCAAACAGACTAAATCAGTTCTTCCACCAATGATGCTTTAAATGACCATGACAACCTCCTATGGTAGTCCATTCCATGTTAAACCTGGAATTCCTTACACACGTCATCCTGACTACAGGATGATGTACCTGGTTTGCCAAGCCAGTCAGCGGCTTGCAATTTTACTGCTAGTGCATATGGAAGGTCAGCTGGAGTCAGTTCTGCATTGCCTTCAGAAATGTGAATCTCCTGTTTCAGAAAACTGGCCTGATGGCTGTTATTTGCATATTGCAATAGGGAAACAGCATGTAATATTTCATCAGCAAGAGAGATCTTTGGTGAGACCTTTGCAATCAGTCCTGGATGCCAACCTTTAAGACACTTCAGTTCAAGATAAACAGACATTAGATCATAAAATACAGTTGCTCTCCTTGAAACAAACTTCTGCTGCTGCCCCTACACAAACTGATCACATGTTATCTGTAAATTACATTAATGGTCTATAAGTCATTGTACATTGGGAAGGATGCTAGGGATCTACTGAAGTGATTACAGTGTACTGCATATTAATTTACAATCAAAGTTTCTGCCAGAAGAATAGGGGAGCTGAAGAAAAGACTTAAAATTTCTTCTGTAATTGTTAGAAAGTGCCATACACTTGAAAAAATCACTGGCACACAGAGACAGAAATCCAACAAATCATGCTTCAGACAACTATTGCATATCTTCACAGAAGAAAAAAGTCATCCCTCTCCAAAACTCTCTTTTAAGTTCACATTTCTGATATGTGAAGTCTTTCTTTAGGGGGTGAAGCTCACCCATCTCGACAGTTCTGCCAGCCCAAATCAGAGGTATTGATGTGGGAACCTCACCCACACTACTCCAGGCCTGTGGTGCCCTGTGATGAGCAAAGGCCACAGACCTGTCCATGTACAGAGGGCAAAGAGCACAATCAGGCAAGCACCTGCTCTGTCGCATGGTGTGGCATACAGCAGAGGTGGGCTTCACTGGCCTCTCACCCAGTTTGGATCTCACATTCCCAGATCAGCTCAGGGCTTAACACCACCCAGTGCAGTCGACATAAAACAACTGCCTACTGTATCCCTTTGAATAGGCCTGTTCACCACAAAATATTAAATTATACAGCTATAAGAGTTCTCCATTTGGGAAATTTCATTCCATCCTAAACATGAGATAGTATTTTGTATGCCTGAGAGTGAGGTAACCAATTAAATTACCAAAGAGTTAAGTGACAGTGGTTACAGCTATAGTAGATTATTCCAGAAAAAAAAAATCCTGAAAAGTATAATCTAACAATAACCCAGGAACTGTATACCAGTCTAAAAGAGAGACAACAGACTGACTTCACATTTAATGATTTTCTGTAGTTCATGATTTACGTCATGGTTTGGAACAAGTGCCTGTGGGATGAGTGACAAGGCACTGATCTGGTTGTAAACAGTTAATAACTATGTCTTTTGAGTGGTTTTCTAGTTCAGAAATGAAAAGAATGGTATTGACTTCTGCATGTTTTCTGGTATATGGCCACTAAAGCTTCATTAGATATGGCTAGACATCTGTGGTTAGACAATTAGTATTATTTTAATAAATCATGGCTAGAGTTAGGTTCATTCAGGCTAGAGTATGAGAAATCCATCACACTGGGGTTATATCACAGGGAAATGCAATGATCTTTAGAAGAGTGGAGGAAGAATAAAACATTCCTGCTTTACACAACATAATGGACAGAAGTATCAAGTGTACAGTTATACAAGAACTCTTTACTATGAATATTAAAACCTACTTAAAAGTAATCTGCAAAGCCCTTGTATATGGGAAGATTTAAACCTGTGGTGTGCTGTAATTTTTAGAGGGCAAAAGGCCAAGAAAATATTCCTTCCTTACTGCAAATGCAGCTTTAGTTTTCTTGTGAGAATTATCCTATTGTTAGCTATGACAATAATAGTTACAATAAGTAACACTGGTACTTGCAGCAGTCATCTAGGTTTTGCTTTTGTTTTCTTTTTCTTTTCAAGAATAGCATACACATTTCTTGTCAGTATGTAATTAAAACAATTTTATGACTCACTCAGAACCAAATTAAATATATATATATATATCTTTCTATATACTTAGAACTCCTATAAAGAAGAATGCACAGTACTGTCACTCAAACAGAAGAGTAGGAAACATTTTTTCTATCTTATCTCAGACTCCAGGTAGGTGCAAAGCTTTTAGTCAAAGCAGGGTGTCTAATTGTCCTTAACCATAAAGCTCAAGGATTAGGATGAACCCGCTATATAGCAATAGGAGTATGGATACCATATAGTGTCTATAAGTAAACTGCTGCAGTTTAACCAGAATGAAGAGGCCTGTAGACGATGCTGGAAATATTTTATAGGCCATCTTTACTGAAATCTTCCAGACACATTCTCACATGCTAATAATACAAGCTGATTTGTCATCTTTACTCTTAACTATAAAGCTACATTGAGGAAGAAATTATAAATTTCAATACTTTGCCTATACACAACAAGATACAGAGGAGAGTTCGGTTACAATAGGTTCAAGGAATTTCTCAGACAATCATTCTATGTGAAGCTGCAGACTGCATTTTCCTGCATAGATTACATAGCTTACCGTATTCGGAATAAAAAGGATCAATAAGAGTTTGCAAAGTATTTAAACCAGCCAACATTGAAAAGGCTGCATTTGCCTTTGAACTGATGATTGGCATCTTTGAGGAAAAAACAGATATTTAGTCTATAAAGTAGCAGGTACAGTTAACAATCAAAATAAAGTTACACATAGCATCATTACGTAGAAATATGTGGACTGCCTTGTACATCATAATATTTTCTTGGAATAGGAATAACAAGAAATTTCAAAACAAGGTATTTCTATGAATATAAACCTATATTATCAAAACCGTACTTTGCATCAATGAAGGATACTCCATCCTTCTTTTCACCCAAAGTAAATGTGTTGTATGGGTAGAAAGAATCCTTGTGCTGGTGTAATCATGCAAAGGAGAGGGACTTCAGATGCCACAACAATAAAGCTCAGTGATTGGAGCTCTCCCAGCTTCTACCAACATAGCAGTGTGGCTCAGTCACAAAAGTAGTAGGAAAAATTGAATAGGAACAAAGTTACCTAAAACTAAAACACGTTTTATGTGAGTATACACATACCCATACCCCAAAAAAACCTTCATCCCCAAATAAAACTTCATGTCCTGTATATACTTTTTAAAAATTTATTTATTTTTTACTAAGTTATTTTATTCAAGGGATGAAGGAATGCAACCAATTCTAACTTTGTTAGACTGCTTGAGCAGTTTTCTAATTTCCTTTATTTCTTGTGCCTCACATATAATAGAACTGCAGTGACTGCATTACACCTGACAAAAATATACCTGTGAAAGCTAATGAAGAACATAAATTGATCAAAACAGTTTTAATTTAACTTTTAATATATTGATTCTGTTTCACTTTGGTTAGGCTAGGACATGCTTTTAGGCAGGAAGTATTGTATTTATTACCTCTGCATTTGAAAGATTAGTTTTTCAGTAACACGTTTTTGTTCAATAGAGTTAATTTGTATATTAACCTTGTGAAGGTGAACTACTTTATATCATATATTAAACAAAGTGGATCAAATAAAAATATATGGTGAGACTGTGATTCAGACATAAGAATTTCAAGAAATTCCATAGACATCGATGGAGTTATTTTAAATTTACATCTGCATAATTCAGATCAATATTTGGTCTATCTCCTTTTGAAAAAACTGATAAGCAGGTATTTCAAAATATGATAAAAAAGCGATTCATGCTGCATAGTTATAACCTTCTAGATCTTACGTTAGTTTTAGATGTGCAATACATTTTTAACATATTGATGCACATTTCCTGCTGATTTCTGATTACTGAAGAGTTATATAAATTTTTATCCTCAGAAACAAGTCACCTTGTCATACTGACTGAGGACTTACTGACAGAAATGATTTATCTGCTGCTGTAGTTTGGGACATGCTGAATAGACCGTGCCATTATTCTGTTTGCTGTGCTGTTTGAGTGACTGGCTTGACAGAGTTATCTAGTAAAGGCAAGCCTAAAATTTTACAAACAAATAAAAAGGTTTTAAGTTTTCTAAATGATGAGAGACTTTTGAAATGAGTTTCAGTCATGCATGAACCTTTGAAAATGTTACCAGACAGCTATTTCTAAATAAAAGCAAACACAGAATAGTACTAGTATACTTTTTCAGTCACACATTATCAGTAAAGAACTGGCAGTACCCTGAAGCTGATCAGCCAGGTACCTGAATCTAGTACACACAGGAGAGATTAAACCATGACCATAGCACTAACTAATGAGTTTTATGAGTTGAGTTTTATCACCTTTTTCTCCTGTTTTAAAAGCAATTTTACTCAGCTACCATGTCCACAGACATTATGTAAGTCAGAACAATTATCAGGTTACAATCATAGATTTTTGTTTTTGTCCTATCGTATGATGAAAATTACATATTATTTTGAGCTGAATTAGTTTTAATTTATGTTGTGAAAATAAATGAAATGATCCTCCAAATATTTGAATAGGCATTGGATCCATGATTTTAATTTGTCTTTTACATGAAATAAGTGTAATTGTGTTTATTTTATGCTGAAATCTTAATAGTTTTTCTGAAAAATTGGCTTACTATAGGTACAGTTAAGCTCAACACACTAAGAGCTGAGACTTAAACCCTCACTCTTTTCAAGTTGCTGAGATTATCCCCACTAACTTCCTTAAAGTCAAAAGTTCACGTCAACGTGTAGGTTAAATTCACGTTGGTGGAGAGAATCTGCACAACAAATTGCTTGTAATCTCCTTTATCAAGTTTGGCAAAAGAATAATCAGTTACTGTTATAAATCCTTTTCCAACTTATCACTCCTTCAAGAGCCAGAAATAGAAGTGTTCCCAGAGCAAGCATCACATGCCCACGGAGGGATGCTAGGAAGCAGAGTTGGAGATGTTGCATGTTTTCAGGTGTCACACAGCTAAGAACAGCTTTACAGAAACCTTGAATTCTGAAATTGTGTTTATGGGTTATTTTCAAAAACTGTTTTTTGCTTCTTAGTAGAAAGATAGAATCTTGTTTCTAAAAATCTTCAAATCTTATTTTCAAAAAAACTGTTTTTTTTCATGAATAGAATATTTAGCATATGCAGACAAAAAAAATGCTACTCTGCAATTAACATGCAATAAACATGTAATTTATTATCACTAACTTCAAGGAAGTGCCATGTTTAAAGAATGATTCCTTGACTTTTGCTTGACTTTCTTACCTGTTCATATCATCTAGATGTTCAGCAGCAAAATAAAAACTTTTGATCTTAGGATGGCAGGCTTTGAATGCACTGTAGAGGAAAAAAATAATTATAAAAAAAGTAATGGTACAACATTTTTTTTTTTATAAGTTAGCACGGTCACCAAGCAATGAGTTCAGATTTCCTGATTTGGTAGAAGCCCCCCAACATGTTATACAAATATAACATCCTTGATCCTTGTGGATCCCTTCTAACACAGAATATTCTATAATTCTTTGATTCTAACATTTAGGATTGTTCCAGTTTTCACTGACTGAAGTACCCCTTTCTAAACAACACTTGAATCATATGTGTATAAGTAGATTGTATACCTACAGCGTAGTACATTTGGACAAAGTTAACCAGTTAAGGATACAGTTTTATTTACTAGGCAATTTTACAGATATACTGTAGGTGTCCAATTTTTTCTGAACAGAAAATTGACCAAACAATTTATTTAACACAACAGAAAAACTCTAAGTCCTGGTGATTTCTGACATCCTAATGACCTTGACATTACCTTTAGCTCTAATGACTGCATTTCAAACAGAAAAATGTGATGCACTGATTGACTTTTGAAAAGCTGTTATAAATCAACAACGTGTTCTTGAGGTCATTCTAAGCAACGGGCAATTACATCTCATCTTTTCTTTCCACCAAACTAATCAACATGACTAGGCTGAGAGAATTACTGCATTTCATACATAATATGAAATAAATTACTTGAAAGAATTTTGTAACTATGTTGGATAAAGATTTATGGTGAAGTTCTTGAAGATCTAGAAAATGCATCAGAAAGTAATTAATAATTTACAGTACAGAAGAATCATTTTTGTGAATACCCTGATGGTCTCCCTTAAAATAAGAAAATGAAAAAAATGCCTAACAGTCCTGAAGAAAATAAGGAAAACTGAAAGCATGGTATATGAAAAGCAACAGTATCATTTTTCTGAACTACAATGGATTATATATATGTATATATCATATATATAATAATTCCCTTTCTAGACCATTGTTGTTGTTGTTTTTAGGAAAATGGTAATGATGTTCTTCATGTATCATGCTTGCAGTTTTTAATATATGTTTGTATGTGTATGTACATATATATGTGTATATATATATAAACCAGGTATGTGAAATTGAAATCCACAAAAGGTAGTATTAGTGAAAGTAGCATCTAAAAACGAGGCAAAAAGGACTCCTACACTATAGACCATTACACAATGTTATAGAAGTGAAAGCAGATAAGCAGTGACCTCTGCTCAATTTAGAAACACATCAAGTTACTGAGACCCAAAATTTGGCTTAAAGTTGTTACAGCACTTGTCATCTGAATTCTTAGAGTGTTTTTTTTTTCACTTCATCTGCCACCCAAGGAATGTTAACAACCACATTTTGTATACTACCATCTAGCAAATACTACCAAGTTAAAAACAAAAACAAAAAACAATTCAAGCAGGGTGCAGTTCTGAGAAATAGGTAGAGTTTATGTTGCTGCCCCAAAAAGCATAAAAATGAAGCATTTCAGCAACATAGCCCAAGGACATGGGGCACAATACAATAAACACAAGCTGATATTTCATTTTTTTTTTAAAGGCAATTTTATTTACTGCCATATGAAATCATCACGAAGATCAGAGATCATCCTGAAGAGCTATGTAGACCAACTGATACAAGGTCAGTCTCTTCTTTATAACTGCGTGTACTATAAGTCATATTGTTTTACTTTTGCAATGGCTTTTCTGTACAATTTTCAGTAATTCTACAGGCTCGACAAACTTCAGTCAAATAACAGTAAGAACCATTAGAAGGCAACTTAAAAAGTTTTTCACTCTAAAAATACATTTGTGTGAGAATGCACCTATCACATAACTACATATGCTTGAACATGCATCTAAATCAAAAATGGGTTCATGCAATGGTGCAAACCCAGACACCAGCAAATACAGCTAGGTGAGAAGAAAAGTTACTTTAAAGCTTTAGTTCATACCCCAGAAAGAGAAAATAACTGTCATTCTCTTGTTTTACTCTGCCTTGGGACTGACATACTGTGCCAGCACAGTGTGAGATTATGCAAACTAATTTAAAAAGATGGATGCTTGGACATGAATGTGGAGACTTTTTTTTTTTTTTTTTGTGTGTGTGTGTGGATGGTTTCTTGAGCTTAAAGGTTTCAGAAAAAAACCTACAACCCCAAATACAAATACTGTATTTGACTGTTCTGTATGATTTCATTTTGTGATCTAGCCAAATAATCTTTGTAACAAAGTCCATTATGTCACTGTTTAAAGGGAGAACCTTGTTCTTTGTTCCACTTTTTCTATTGTATCATTGTTCCTATTGTATCACTGCATTACTTTTGAGCATACTTACTATTTCTTTCGGCATTCACTAGCTCTGTCAATTTTAAATTCAGGTAGACTGATGAATCCTTCTGCTTTTTCATCCTGCAAAGATAGTTCTAAATAGTACTGTTGTTAAGGTGTCAGAAAAGAAAAATACATACTGAAAACTTAAGGATATTTTCACTTGCCTGCTTCTTACATAAGGAATACCAATGTATGCTCTGCTCTGGCAAACCTCCCACAGAATTCACTGGGACTTTTGCCAAAGTAGTAAGATAGATCCCTTGGTATAAAATACAATTTTAAATACTTGGTTTTCTCAAACAATTTCACAGCTGAACCAACATTTGAAAATATACAAAATGACCAAACATATTCAGGCAATTAGTTACTGTAATTAGTTAATTTCAGGGGAGGATGGACTAATTAGTAAGCAGAAATGCAGTGTACTGTAAGAAATAGGGGGAAAAAGTGACTTAAATATGTGCAGTTTACTATCTTTATTCAATATCACAGCTAGGATATATGACATCTCTTCAGCTACTGTTATCTCTCTCCAGCACATAAAGAAGAAATCTGACCTTCCTCCTCTTTCAAGGCTTGCACACAGTTTATTTTATCAGATACTCAATCTTTCTTGACTCTTCACAATTTGAGAGAATTATTTTATGCCACTAATACATCAATACCACAGACTCTCTTATTTGACTGTTGATAACTTTGCATAAGAAATTAATACAAGATCATGAGAGTGGAGCTGCAGAAAACACAACTGTATTTTAATGAATTCCGCAGAATTACGTCTTGTGCTCTCAGAATCTTCACAGTAATATATGTTACATATGCAGTCTATATGACTATTTGCTTTCTAAAAAATAAATAAATGACACATATTAGCATATAACACCGGAACTGGAGTTGTTCTGTGGGAGGTACAAGGTTGTAAGAATTACTGAGTTCGCAGGTACTTAAAAACAAAAGGAAAAAGAAAAAATTTGTTATTTCTTTTTTCTTGCATGGTTGCCTAAGGAAAGAAAAAAATCCATTGGTGAGGTAGATGAAGTTTCAAAAGTAACAGTCCCAGAAAGTCAAGGGAACCTGAGGCAGGAGGAAGACAGTGGAATTTAAACTACTGCCTTCTCCAATGGACAGCAGCATGCAACTCAATGGTTCCCTAGACCCATTGGCCTCAGACTGGTCAGTCAATGTTCTTGTAGCTATGAATTTCTGCTCTGATGAAGACCTTGTAGGAGGGAAGATGAGGAGGAGGGAGTTAGGGTTACTGATCTGAAGCTGGGATGAAGGCACAAATGCAATGAGTGTGCGGGAAAACAGGCTTCAGTAGCAACTTGTGGTACAACTTGCTTTCTATCTACATAGGGAGAAGTCTGTGATCAAAATGCTTTAAAAAATTACACAAAAGCAAAATTAAAATAACAAATGATTAAAATAACAAGTAGGGCAGTCCAAGACTAAGTGCATTCACAGGTTGGCAATGATTTTATCTCAGGATACTTACTAATGAGACTAGCAGGGTTTAAAATTAAAGTTTTCTACCTGACTGGCAAAAGACTTTTCTACTAAAGCTGATATAGATAAGCATGTACAAAGCAAAACATGTTGTACAATCAAAGCTGTACACAATTCAGTTGGGCTGCTCTGGAGATCCTAAGTTCAATGTACATGAGCACTGAAATCATAACAAATACACAAAGAAGGAACAACAGGAGAACACAACTGAAAAAACAAAAGCATCTGTAATTGCCAGAGCTTTTGATGATTTCACTGGCACACATAAACAAGGAACACTAGGCAGCACATCATTAAAGTTTATACTCTCATGACTAAGCTTGAATGACAAGATTAAATAACTACCTTTTCCCTTTCAATGGTCTGAGGATAGATTTATTCTAAAATGGTGAGAGCAGGACACTGAAAAGTATGCTTTTTCTCCTCGTAGTAAAAGATAAATTTGAAGGACCAAATCTCCTTAGATTTTAATGGTAATTTAATTAATATCAGTATAATTATTTGGGTGAATAAAGTTTTTTTGCATGTATAAGAACTCAAAGCACTGGCTTTCCACAAAACCATGTCAATAGCACTGCACAGGGGATTTGATGAAGCATTGAGCATATAGGCTTACCTCTTCATTGATATACCAATACAGAGATGTATCTTTCAGGACGAACCAATATTTTTTCCATTTCTGGGAGAAATAACTCTTGGCATCTTTCTTCTTCCAAAGCCAGCCTTCACAGTCTCCTCGGCCAAGATCTTTACAAGAGATCCGTCTTTTGCTTTTACCAGGAATAGGAGCTGAAAATAACAATGAGTTGATGTGAAAGTGTTTGGCTTGTCCACTAAATCAACAAGCCAGGTAGCCATAAAGCACTACATACTTGGTTCAGAAAATTAATTAAAATTTTCAACTTCGATATGCCATCATTAAATTACAACAAACCTTTCATTTGGGCCACAAAGATACCTTAAAAAACAAACAAACAAACAAAACAAACAAACAAACAAACATACAAACAAAAAAAACAACACAAGAAACAACAAAGCAAACCCAAACAAAGCAGGTTCAGCAACCCAGAGAGCTCATATTCTATAGATGAGACAAAAAGAGAAAAAGCAATACAGAAAGAGATGATGTAGAGGAAAGAAAGGCAAGATATTTAAGTTAAGAAAAATGGTTATTTATAATTTTCAACAAATTAATACCTCATGTCACATCAAAGCACACAACATATAAATTCATGTAATTTCACACCTAGCTACTAATTGTTTAATAGTCTTGTAAAATAAAACTATGTAAATACTTGATGGATATTCAGAAATCTCTCTTTGTACCTCCTTTTGCAACTAAACATTTGCTAAGGCCTTTGTACTTCTACATCAAAGGAAAACAGTTTACTGAGATATAATTACCAGACAGATAAGGTAATGAGCAATGGCTGCACTGACACATTATCCTCACACAGCTGCAAAAACAGCCCTGGCCCCAAAATATACTACAGTCTACATGTTAAAAAAAATTTAAAAAATCAGTAGTTATATGCTTATAAGGTAAGGGGATATTATGAGACATTGGTAATGGACAACAGCTTCTCAATATGATGTTCAATTAAGTCAATATGTGTTCAACTGAACTATACTTTTGATTGGAGCTAACAAGTTCTAGTTGTTCTAATATAGTTCTGAAGTATTGGCATATGTACACACTCATGCTTTCAATTCCCTTCCAACCAATAACATCAAAACTATAATCAAAATTTTAATTTTTACCTTTGTTCTTCTTTTTACTTTTCTGCTGTAGAGAAGACTGCTGAAATGTCTACAAGAAAATCAAAACAAAAGAAGTGATAATAGAGTGCTTATATTCAACCATATGATTATTATAAAAGCAGTGCAATGTTGCAAACACTAAAGCCATCACTGTTTAACACTTTCAACCAACAGCCTTCTAGGCTTAAGAAACCTGGCAACTTTGGTCATAAAAAGGTAACATTCTTACAGTTGTAAAGCAAAAGCACACAGTGAAGAATATTAAAATAGGCCACAAATTAGTTTGCCATTAACAACTGAAATTTCTCTATAAAATGGTAAGTCATCTCTCATTCTGTTAATAAGAATAGATTTTTTTTTTTGTTTCCTATGACAGTGAAGCTATGTAGCTCTTGCATTTCTAATAGATGGCCTAATTGTGGTCTTCCTGATATAATTGCTTTAGTTCACTGCCTAATGTAGGTTTGAAGGAAGTGGTATGATGGTCTTTGGGACATCAGATATTTAGGTCAGAAGCAAGTCTAGTATTTTCAAAGATAACAATAAAATTCTGGTTAATCACAACTGGGAAGGTGTCTTCCAAAACAATATTTTGAAATAGAAAATGCATATATATATTATACTTTTTTTACCAGGTTTTGACTAAAAGTATTTCACTCCAGTTGATCCACTTCTGTGAACTAACTCATTGACTTGGAAATAAGATAGGATGGAAATTATTTCTTTAAGATTGTAACATTAAAAATGGCAATGCATATTAACACATTTCATGTTTGTTTCTGTTAAAAAGTACAAAGGCAGATAATCACTATCGCTCCAGTGAATTAAAAAAAAAATCTGTAATTAATCACTTTGGACATTTAATGACACCATTTTAGTTGTTCTGAATTTTAATTTTGTATATAGTTAGACAAATGTATTTGTGCTGAAACTAAGAAAAGACCACATTATAGTGACTAAGCATTAAAACCTTTCAGCTTACCACGAATCAATACAAATATCAAAGCTTTTCTGCCATTTGTTAAAAAATAAATCTAAGCAATAGCACTGAGAGTCCCATAAGCCTGAATCCTGTTCCTAACTGGTAAGACAAACCCTCAGCTCACCTTACAAGACTCTTTTCAATTTAAAGAGCTGTTTTTCTTTTCATTTTCTCCTCCCCATTTCCTGAGCACCTAAGCTCACATGCAGCAGTATGAGGCTGAGCTTCCAAGGGATGTCTCTAATCGCACAGCTGCAGCATTCCCAAGCAGCAGATACTAACATGTTAATGGTGATAAATTACCAGCAATACAACGATAATTAAGTGTAATATCAAGAAATTAACTGGCTCAGTAGACATGCTGAACCCTGGTTAGCTGCATCTGAGGAGAGCTACACAACTTATTGCCACCTCAGATGATCAAAATAGGCCTCCACTGGGAAGAAAAAAAAAAAAGAGAGCAATTGTTTTCTTCCCTGGCTCTTGTCCTTTTCTTCTGCTACTGGTAACAGTTCACTCAACGCATCTCTCAATAAGCTGAGACAGCAATGTTGTCCCAGCTTATGTCACACGAAATATTTCTATACCATGTAGGACTAAGAGGTACTTTTATGGCTCATTGAGGGATAACAGAGTTACGGGGCAGAAGTGAGTAAATAATTCAATTTTTCCTAGATGCTTCAAAAGTCTTACCTAACTGAAAGTTGCTAAAACACACACGCATGCATGCACGAAACCAAAACTTCGGCACTCCTCCTTTAAAAAAGCAGACCAGGTTTATTCTGCTGCTTGACTATTCTGTGCTAATGTTTTCACTGTGCCAAAGGAGAAAAATGCAAACTTCTGCTTGTTTTTCTTAAAAGTGATTCTGAAAGCATATGAGAACATTATCTTCTCTTTAAACATTTTGTCTGCAAACTGAACCTGCAAAAGTGAGCTTGTATTGCTCAACTCCTGACACAGTTTTCGGGAAGAAAGGGTAATGAAAGGGTATCTTTTTTTTTATAGGAAGACAGCACATAATTTAGACATCCAGCCATTTTTCCATGCATTACATCATATTGCAAAACAAAGATTTTATTAAATTCAGTTACTATTCTACATTAGCTCATTAAATAAAATGATAAGGACACAATCTCCAACTGAGCAAAATTCCTGTGAGCTGTGCAAATGGCTTCAGTGATTTTGGCTTCTGGATTAGACTTAGCTTATTTTATATAGGCTTCAGGCTTCATGTTGGTTTCTTACGAAGAAAACCAGCACCAGCTTTTTTATTTTTTTAAAACGAAAAATTTATAAGCAGTATGCATTAGTTAATACATTTCACTTTCAAACTGATATGATATGTAACTCCCCTTTAACCTCCCCCCCCCCCCCAAAAAAAAACAACCAACAACCAACCAACCAAAACAAACCAAAATACCAACACACCAAGTGAAGGTGAAATCTAAAAATGCTTATTCTGGAAAGTCACCAAATGCAACATACTTATCTACAGTCTCTCCCTAGTTACTAGACAGTGAATAAGGCTACCTTCTCAATACCATTTATAATCACAGAATGGATGGGACTTCTGGAGCTTTTATCCTACAACTTGCTAAGAGCAAGGCTTATTTTTCAGTTGGTGCCAATGATGGTTCATGTTCTTCAGGATCATTTCCAGCCTGGATCCAACTATCTGCAAGTAGGAAGACTCCACAATCTCTTTAAGTCACCTGTCCTGATGTTGGCTACCATAATAGTTCCTTTTTTACAGATTAGTTCTGTGATGTGACAAGTATGGAAATAGCATAAATAATTATTTTTAATGCCACAAACTCTAAAAAATATGGATTCACCCCAAAACTATAAATTTAGCTGTACTAAAGAAAGTTTGCTGCAAGATACTGCTCAGTCACCCACCCACAAAGCTGGATTACAATGTATGTAAACTGCATTTTGATTCTGAAACCTGAGCTTTGAGCAACTGTTTTCACATGCATCTTGTCCCAGTTTCCAAGAATTCATCTCGCATACTAATTCTGAAAGCAAGAATAAAATTAAATGGAAACAGTGTTCTATACTAAAGAAAGTTGTTAGTAACTCAAAATAACAAATAATATGGAAAAAAAAAAACTACCACTGAAAAGATGAAATAGATTCTTAACCCAAATGGAAACTTTCATTCCTGAAGAAAATTGACAACTGTTTATTCATATTCTGAATGACATGTTTTCAGTTGCCCAAAAATACAAATACTTTCCGTTACCCAAAAGCAAGATAACACTTGATGGAAAACACCCTTGATTACCCTGAGCCTCAGTTATTTGAATGTAATAATTTTATGCTGTAATATGTGTTGTTTGAGCCTGTTGTACTTAATAATATACCAAAACTAAACTCTCTGACAAATGAACACTAAGAAGAGTATAAGAAAATCTTATTTATATACATATATATTTGCTTGCAATATGAGCAGACTCTAAAGCATACATATTTCAAGAGGAAAACAGATTTTATTTTTTTTTTTGACAAAGGTGCTAGCCTACTTCTAGATGGTATTTGTCTGACCTGTTCCAAGGGCTTGGCTGCATATCCCATCAGCCATTGGAGATTTCATTATGCACTCAAGAGTCATAACAGCTACTCTGTTCCTGCAACTCTTCATTACCAAACTTGCTATGTGGGTTATATTTACTTTCACACTTTTCAAAATGATTGACAGAGTTCTGAAAGCCCATCAGAAAACTGCACCGGTGTAAATAGCAATCTGCCCTAAGGTATACCTCTCCATGCTGTTAGGATTATAGCATAGTAATGTAACTGTAGAGTCAAAAATTTCCAGGTGGAGGTTCACACTCTTAAAAAGAGGTTACCAGCAACCTGTAACTGTGTTTATTCCTTTAGCAAAAAAAAAAAAAAAATCACTTATAGATGTCGTAGCAAAATCAGCAGGTACATAATCACACATCAGCATCATACTACGTACAGCAGAAAGCTTTCAAGAAATGAGAATATCAGGTTTTTCTCTCATTCTCAAAATCTGCTTTCAGTTTCTTGATTAGTACCAAGACACTTGCATATCTGATCAGAAGGGAAGCAAAACTGAAAGCAAGTCATTAACATTCAGAAGCCTGAAAATATGAATACTTATTATAGACTACTTAGCAGTAATTTGATAGCTCTCTATTTGGAAAACTTATTTAAATAAAAGTGTTAAATAATTTAAATTTCAATTGGTTTATTGGTTTCATGACAAATAGGAAAGTTAATCAACTGATCTTCCAATATCAATATTAAATCAGAGCAAAACTGCTATCTATAGAGATGGATATATGATAAACTGTGATGACAGAAAATTTCTATTACAGTTGAACCTAAAATAAAAGTAGAAGACAAATGGAAAACAAATGGTTATCAAAACAATTGATTTGAAGGAACTGGTTATTTCACCAAACTTCAAGAATCTGAGGAAGAAGTCCAAATACTTGGGGTCAAACTATTCCTCTAATACTTATATAAAAGCTTCTCTAAGAGCTAATATGTGTATCTGTGACCAATAGAATATGACATCCATGTTCAAAAAATAGATATATTCTAATAATTACATGGACCCTTTCATGGTTATGGAATATGTAGCTTTACTACAAAAGACATCAAATGAAATTTATTTGAAGATCTGTATTGTCCACAGAGCATAGTGCTCAATCTGATGGATCATAAAAACTTCTTTTAGTTATTTCTTTCTTCACATTTTTCTCAGGGATTCTCCACTTAGTCATTTTTGGAAAGTTGGAAGAGAGTACCAGGTTATGGCAATAACAGTCTCCAACTCTTACCTACATCTAAGCTCATTATGTTTGAGAAGGAAAACAGCAGGTGTCTTTATTAGTGTTTTTTTTTTTTTTTTAGGCTCAAGTCAAAACCAATTTTTCTCAAGCTGCAAATTTAGGCATTAAGGAACTATTTACAGTCATACGGTTCCTCTCTGTCACTCTAAGATAACTTGCTCTAGTTTGAGCAGAGTAGCTTGCAACATTTCTGATTATTGCAACTTTCTGCTGCAGATAGAAAAGTCAGTATCTGGAAAAAAAAAAGGCAGTTGGTGCTACCAATTTGATCAATCTCTCACACTCAATAATTTGACTACATTGACAATGTTCTGTTTTCGCAGTGTTGATGCACTACATATAAGTTTCTCTGTACTTGGTAGGTTGAGATCCAAAATTTTTGGAGATGAAAAGTGAAAAAGGGGAAAAATTCAAGTCTACTTATTGTCATACTACCCATCACTGTTAACAACTCATACTTAAGAGTCATGTATTCCCAACAATGGCATTTTGCTAAATCTTTTTGTTCATCATCTTGTTTAGTCTCCATTAAGAGCTAAAGATAGGTAGTATTAAACATTTTCAAGTATGTTTATGCAAAACATAGTTTTCAAGGACTTTGTTACAAAGGTATCATGACAGAAGACCTCTGGGATTTCATGAAACTTGAAACCTGCTGCCAGTTAGCAATAGAATTGCATTCACAATAGATAACTCATTTGCAGCAAGGCCAAGTACTGACCTCTTAAGTTTAGCTCTCAAAACAAGCAAAACGATTATAGTCAGCTAGGTCTTTAAGCTATCTGAGTCCAAACAGGGCACCTGCAAGGATTTTTTTCTTTTTTTTAGAACAAGAGCTACAGCTGAGCCCAGAGAGGAATTTATTAGCATAGGAGAGAGAAGATGAGGCATGAGTTAATGTTCTGAAGGAATCAGTTATCAAGGCTAAGGGTCAGATGAAACATGCTTACTACACAGCTTACTGTGAGGGTGACAGAGCACTGGAACAGGTTGCCCAGGGAATGTGTGGAGTCTCCTTCTCTGGAGATCTCCAGAAGTCCCTTCCAACCTCAACCATTCTGTGATTCTATCACCTACAGCTGAAATAATACAGAGAACCTACTAAAAAGTGGGATGGGGAAAGTCTGTGCTCCAAGTTATGATGTGATTGTTGAGCCACTTTCCATCACCTATCAGTGGAAATGGTCAACTGGAGGTGTCCCAGACAACTGGAGACTTGCTAATGTGATACCTATCTATAAGAAGGGTCGTAAGGAGGACCCAGGGAACTACAGGCCTGTCAGGCTGCCCTCAGTGCCAGGAAAGGTGATGGAACAGGTCATCTTGAATGCAATCATGCAATGTATGCAGGACAGTCTGGGGATCAGGCCCAGTCAGCGTGGGTTCATGAAAGGCAAGTCCTGTCTGACCAACCTCATCTTCTTCTACGACTGGGTGACCTGCCTGGTGGATGAGAGAAAGCCTGTTGATGTAGTCTGCCTAGACTTCAGCAAAGCCTTTGACATGATCTCCCACAGTATTCTCCTGGAAAAGCTGGCAGCCCATGGCTTGTACAGGTACACTCTTTGCTGGGTTAAAAACTGGCTGGACAGCCAGGCCCAGAGAGTGGTGGTGAATGGAGTGAAATCTATCTGGTCATGAGTGGTGTTCCCCAGGGGTTGGTGTTGGGAACCATCTTCTTTAATACCTTTACTGATGAGGTGGTGGAGTTATTTAACACCCTGGGGGTGTTAAAGGAAAGGCTGGATGTGGTCCTTAGGGTCATGGTTTAGCAGTAATATTGGTGGTAGGGGGACAGTTGGACCAGATGATCTTGGAGGTCTTTTCCAACCTTAATAATTTTATGATCCTATCTAGGATTTTTTTGTGTGTTGACTGGACTTCAGGGACTGCTAAAAGAAAGAACATCTGAAAAAAAAAAGTATATTTGAGTTTGGCAAATCTAATCATGTCCGGTCATGGGGGATGTTTTAGGATATGCTACTATTCCTGTATTCACTAACTGTATCTGACTGTACAAATCCTATTGTATTCTGTTTTCATCTTGCATTTTGCTGCTTATTTGTTCATTTTTCATTTGCATTCTGGATTTTGAACTTCTCATATATTCAACATGGTCTAACTTATCTGTGGCTACAAACTATTTAGATGCCAAAAATGGCATCTAGTAGCACTAAGTTGCAAATAAAGTATTTTAATACATTACAAGAGCTCTAGTTTACAAAATGCCTTTAAAAGGAGGGATAGGTAAAATGCAAATACAGTAAATAGGATGGCCAATATGAGAGAAAATCTAATACAAAAGCATAGTGGTGAATTTATGAAAGGAAAGCCAGAAATATTTCCTAAATTCAAGTCACAAGCTGATCACAAAACAGTCATCATACATGAGTAATTCATAAATCTGTAGCAAGTTGGAATCAAAAGTGATTTACAGGCAAAAGACATCACATTGGATTAACAATGCCCCAAAACCTTCAGTCTCACCTCCCCAAAGGAAAATTTATTGGATCAAATCTTGATCTTTTGGCGCTTTGGTAATACATACTTTTTCTTTCCCTTCACAGCTCTGTGCTCTTGAGCACACTCTATAATAAAATATCATGGCTGGATTTAAAAGGACATGCACTGAGCATTCACTGAGGTTCTAGCTAAGACATTTAATACTAAAACACAATATGAACATTATATATGAACAGACTTTTAAATTTGAAGTTTTGTAGTACAAACAAAATGTCAAAAAGCCAGAATCCTTTTACTAAATATCCTGTGGATATTTCTTTTAAATGGCAGGTACTTCAGAGAGAAGCATGAATCACTGGTCCTGTCAAATGGGTTGTGAGGCTCAGACATACGAACAGTCAGTGGGAGAACAGATCCCAGAATGGGCTTGGTATGTTTTCCTATTTTCCTCCTCCTCCTCTACTTTTTCAGTAAGAAAATAAGAATAAGAAAAATAATTACTATAATAACATATAACATAATAAGAATTGTGCTGCTTTGCAAGGTCTTTCAATGTTAAGACCAAATGAATGCATATTTGAAAAAGTTGGTAAAGCATTAGTTTTTGTGGCAGCAGCCAAAAAGCCCATTGCCAACAAGATTTTTTTACATTTAACCTACAACTCATGTTCCTATTCCTATTCATAGTTCTACCCCTTTCACACAGAAGCTTTTGAAAGGCATCTAAGAAGTATAAGAGCTACAGTACACGGCTATACCATTTATCATGCATAGTTACAGTTCTGACTGGCTTCCTGTATTTTTGGAGCTCCATCCATTACATCATAACACGTGCAATTTATTAGTGACTGCAAGGATAAACAGTATGTGTCTTGACAGAAACATGCTAAAGAGTTTTTTACTGTTAAACATGGCCATCAACACTGAAGCTGCCCAGTTTCTTGATGTCTGTCCTGATACGGTTATATCGCCTGTGCAGGAATCTCTCCTTATTACTGAGTCTACAAAGGCTGATAAAATCAAAGACATCTAATCCTTTCATATAACTTTTATTATAGCCACCTCTCCAAGAAGAATATTCTAGCTAAGGACAGAACTGTGGTTGTCTGAAATCTGATAGTAAGCACAGATTTCTCTGTTGAAGGATTCTTATTCATTCTCCCATTCCAAATTTTTTTAATGTAATATTGGTGTATTCTGTGGTAAATGTTGCATTTAAGGGATATTTTGCACTAGCCTGACAAAGTTGTTAGCACAACACATGCAAAACTTATGCAAATTAAACTTTATTTATTTTTATTTTGTTTTTAAATCTTCAGGCCATTGCAAGAAAATATCGTTGTCCTAATTTCTACCACCAGGAAAAATTTTTCCTTTTAGCCATGAAGCCATAGGACTCTCTAACTGAAATAAAGCAGCAGTAAAACTTCTGGACAATAATAAAATTTAAATGATTTTGATATGATCAAACATTTTCCTCCACTGTATTTTATACCAACAGAACAAGGACTAAGGCACTGTCATAGCTGCCTGAAGCAAATGAGAATAAAAAGTTCAGCTAGACAAGTGCTGTTAATTAGAATAATTTATTCTGAGATCATTCTTCTGCTTTGCATCTACTCTGAAACATGTAAGTTTCGTACCTCCCACACTAGTGGAAGTAATCAATCTAGGAAGTAATCCAGTAAGTAATCTAGGAAGACTTCAGAAAAAATATATTCTTTAATGGCAAATGTCCAAGTTGCATCAGTTGTTCCATTTTGCGTCCATTCTGTGTTCGTTGTTGCATTCATTTAAGCAGGAAAAAGAAACTTAATCATAACCCATTACAGAATAGTACTGAACCCTTTATTTTTATTTCTACTCCCCAGTAATTCCCAGATTAATCTTTTTTTGAATTGAAAGGACCAGTCAGAGAATCACAAAATGCTTGAGGAAGGAGGCACCTGTGAAGATCATCTCCTGTTGACCAAAGCATGGTCATCCAGAGCAGGTTGCTGAGGGCTGTGTCCTGATGGGTTTTGAATATCTCTAAGGACAGAGACTTCACAAACTCTCTGGGCAACCTGCTCCAGTGCTGACGCATCCTCACAGTAAAAACAGCTTTTCTTATGTTTATATGGAATTTCCTGTAATTCAGTTTTTGTCCATTGCCTCTTGTCCTTTCACGAAGCATCAGTGAGAAGAGCCCACCACATGCGTACTCCAAAAACCTCATGGACTGCTTGTGCCCTGCAGTGTTGTTCCTCCAGCAGACATCAGTCAAACAAACCTTGATTGCCCCCTACACCTAGATGCTTTTTGTGGAAGGAGTACATGCACAGATGCTTCTGCAGGAGCTGTTAGAAACACTTCTGAGTATGTCCTTATGCATGATCTCTCTTTCCTATTGCTCGGTCTGGCTGTGCGACAGAGAAAGGTGCAGGGGATGGAGGTACCTTGTAATGAACGAGGGCAGAACTGCTTCAAGGAATATAAACTCTTACAAGTCTCTGTTAGCACTCAGGCATAATATTCTTCCAGTAAAAGAAACTGAAAACTCATTTTGACTTTCAATAGTATTACGTTTTTGGTGAAAAAAAGTCAATAAAACAAAATTGTACATTTCTGGAACTAGGAGGTTACAAAGACTTTAGTGGAACAGGAAATGGGTGCATAGGTGTGTGTGAAAGAAGCAGCATTAGCAAAGAAGATACGCAAGACAGTCACTGAAATGCTTTTTTGATCATCTTTAGAAGACAAAGCATACAAGGCCAAATTTGCTCTTATTCAGTAATGAAGTATTTGTACTGTTCATCAGGAGAAAACATTATCTATTGGTTACATTACTGTTAAGGACAAGTCATTATAATAATTTTCAAGGCTTGGAGATATCCCTGCAATTTGTACCCTTCAGGACTAAAATGACATTTCCAGAAAGTAGTGCTTTCAGCCTCTTTATCTGTGGCACCATGCTACCAGGAATAGCTTGCAGTATTAACTGTAGTAATAATTACACATCAGTACTGAATCCAGGTAGCTCTTGACTACCTAGAAATAACATAATATTTAACAGAGTGGAAGTTTCCATGAGGAAATGAGGGAAAGAGTAATTTGTACTGTAGCCATTGCACATTCTGTTAAAACTCATGCCCAACAGTTGGTTGCATCTATGAATTAAGGTAGAAAAATAACAGTCCATTGCAGGATAAAAGTCACATAACTTGCTGGAATTTAGTGAGATTTCCTCTGAACATAAGATGAAACAGCACTTCTTGGAAGGTAGGGAAAGGTAACATTAGGTCTTTTTAATTCTATGCTGGCCATTGTGACCTTATGGGTACAAAACAACTTAAAAAATTAGTTTTACACTTCATTCTGAAGTCAGCAGTCATTAGTGTTAGAAATATTATTTACTAGGGACAATCGGACAATACTTCACAAGTGAACAAAAAGCAGTCACTGTTATATGAAGAATATGAGGGTTTTTTCCTCCACAGTACAGTAACAGATGGATTGACTGACTAACAGATCAGGCACTAAGCAACAAGTACTTCTTTCCAGTAAAACAGAAACATCTTATAAAATAGCTTCTGTTCAGGAGCCACACTGCTGCAAAGATCAATTCTCCTACTAGGTAGAACCATACAACTTCCCACGTTTTCTGTCAGTATTAGGCTTGAAGGGGCCACTGTAATGTAAGTGGGGCAGAGGAATAGGGCAGAGATTCCTGCTGAGTCAAAACCACTACTTTGAAAAATCACTGGTTTGGAGACAATTGTGCTGCTTGTCAAAGCATTTTGATCAAATGGTATTCTGAAATGGGAATCTGCTCACCCTTAATTCAAACAACATTTTCACTGTTCAGAGTATAAGATTTCTATAATGTCAAATTTCATGGCACACACCAGTCAACGTCCTTGATCCACTGCTTTCATAATCCTGATATTTCCCTTTTGCAAAAAAGGAGCACAGAGAAGTCAAGACCCAGATCTAACTTGTCATACATGTAACATTCCCCACCATATTGCAGTAATAACTCATGCTGAGTCCACTCTGTACAATGCCTAACTTTTTTGCCACTTTTTTGCTACAACATACCATGCTTAATCTCTTTATCAAAGGAGAATAACCAACGGACTAAATCACTTTTTCTGCATTAAAAAATCTCTCAACTGTGCTATTGTGATTATATCAACTACAGTTAATATAAATTACTGGTGTACAAACAATGTTAATACATACAAAGGTAGAAGTCTTCTATCACATAATAAAAGTAGGATGCAACAAGGAATGATTAAATGAAACAGATAACAGAAAAAATACAGAATGGGGATGTGAAAGGAAATTAGGAAATGTACTGAGCTGGGAGATTTATTAGTCAATAGATTTACATCTCCTGACAATGTAAAATTACACTTTCAGAGCATTATATCATATGAAATAGGGGATAAATCTATGCTGGCAGAGCTGGACTAGATGACCTTTACAGTAATTCTCTCACTTTTGAAGAATTCCCCAGCTTCATCATGGAAAGGAATTATAACAGGCCATTTTTTCCCTCATGCTCAGATGCAAAAGAAGATAACAGATAAAATTTAATTATTATTTTTTTTCCACAGAGGAGTTCAATTGTGCTTCATGATGATGACCTATAAACTGATCTCTACAGTGTTTTGCTTTGCTGCAATAGCAATTCTGAATTTTAATAAAAATTACAGAGTATATGGAAATAGATATAAAATCTCCCATATCCAACACCTTCAAATTTCATTTTGGGCAACCAGTTCCACAAGAAGAGAAAACTCATGGTATTAACTAATTCTTTCAAAGAGA
Source organism: Anas platyrhynchos (assembly GCF_047663525.1). NCBI lineage: Eukaryota > Metazoa > Chordata > Aves > Anseriformes > Anatidae > Anas > Anas platyrhynchos. The sequence goes on along the minus strand of NC_092587.1, from coordinate 115,495,311 downwards.
AAAAATGTACAGATCAGAAAATATTCTCTCATCTGTGACAAGGATAATATTCCTTGGGAAGAATACAGGTATTATTCCGTATAATTAAAATAATTTAGCACTCCTTCCTGAGGATACAAAATATTACTATTTGACAAACAATATGCTTAAACAGAAGTCAGTATAGAAGCTGTACTTTCTTGAGTTCAAAGGAGCGAGAATCTAGAACTGAAAAAACAAACGTGAGATTACTGAGACACTTTCACAAGACGAATTTAGTTTAATAGTGATATTACAACAGAAACTATGCCTTAAATCTGGACAAGTTACTATTCTTTCAGTCGTTGCTGAAATCTCTGTATTATCACTCACCTCCAACTTTTTTGGCCATGAGGATAGCCAAACAGTGGAACAGGTTGGCCATGAGTTCATGCAAATTCCATCTTTATTAGTTTTCAAGCCCTGACTCGGCAAATCTTTGAATGGCCTGGTCTGACCTCAGAGCTGAGGTCAGACCTCAGCTCTGCTTTAAAATGAAGACGAGTAGAGACCTCCTGAAGTCCCTCCCAGCCTGAATGTTATCCTAATGCACTTTATAGTGCTTTCTGAGATACGTGTGTTTTCTGTGGCAAAGTCACTAGGAGTGATGACTTTCTCCTGCTGGCAGACTAATTGTAATTTTATTCTCTTTCCTCTCCTTTGTCCAACATTTTTTCTTGGAATTAAGACAACCAGACAGTCATTCACACAGTTTACCACCTTTCACTTATCCTATCATCAGCAATTCATGCCCTATTGGAATATGGAGTTTTATAAATTTCTGAATAGGATTAAATGAAAGTGATTAACTGCAATAGTAGAGGACTAAACCCAGGAGGCTCCTCTATCCCTCTATATTGATTATGCTAGTCTAAAAATAATACAATGCCATCTTCTATTAGCAAAAAAATTATATGCTGTTTCTCTCTTACCTTTTGCCTCAGAAATATTAAAGAAGTTTTATTTAGGATTTTTACCAAACTAGCTGGAATACCTAGCTTTACTTTTTAGTCTTATGGCTAGCCCAATCACTTCCAACTGTCTCAACTGCCTTATGCAGTAAGGCATGTACTTCTTATTGCTTAACTGTTTCACCATTTTTGTTCGTTTTATATGCCACACAGTTCACTCATGGTCTAGATGAAGTTACTGAATTAGTTGCAGTGACATAATTACTACTTTTCTGAATCATAGAATCATTTTGTTTGGAAAAGACCTTCAAGATCACAAAGTCTAACCATCAGCCAGACCTAGTGTGTCCCATCACCAAACCATGTCCTTTAGTATCACATCCACAGGTCTCTTACATATTTCCAGGGATAGGGACTCCACCACTTCTCTGGGCAGCGTGGTCAAATGCTTGACCACCCTCTCCATGAATAAATTCTTCCTGATACCTAATCTAATTCTCCCCTGGCACAACTTGAGACCATTAAATCGTGTGTTATCACTCATCAAGTAAGAGACTGATACCCTCTTTACTGGAACCTCCTTTCAGGTAGTTGTAGAGAGCAATAAGGTCTCCCCTCAGCCCCTTTTTCTCCAGACAAAACATCCCCAGTTCTCCTAACCACTCAATGTAAGACATGTTTTCTAGTCCCTTTACCAGCTTCATTGCTCTTCTCTGGTCACGGTCAAGCAACTCAATATCCTTCATGTAGTGAGAGGCCCCAAACTGAACACAATAGTGGATCTATGGTCTCATCATTGTCAAGGACAATGGCGTGATCCTTGCTCTAGGCCTGCTGGCCACAGTATTTAATGTAATAAACACAAAGGAAGTTATAAAGTGCTGCATTCAGAAAAAAGGAAGCCATACAGCAACATTTAAATACTTTATTTTAGGAGTGCAGAAGCTAGCCAAAGGCTGGAACCACTGTTCTAGCTTAAGAACATGAGAAATTCTGCTCTTCAGTCTGAATCAGATGCACAAAACCATGAGTCTTCAACTGGAAGAAACTGAACATGTGCCTAGGCATTCATATCTGCCTACAGCTAATAGCACATTTGTGGCTTTGACACATGACAGTGCTTCACATTCATGAAGACACTAGATAAGAACTTTCCATTCTGTTTGTTTTACTCATTATCCCCTTAGTGATACTTGATGTTCTTTCCAGTTGCTTTTCAGAGCAGAAGGCCTTCTACAGCTGATTTATACTAGAGGAAGCTGACATGAGAAACGGATACAAGCTAGGTGCTCATGATGCCACAGCAAAATTGGGTATTCTACCCTGCATTGTACTACATGAAGCATTTTATGAGCACCTTTGCCTCTGAATAGCCATGGAGACTTTTAAAAGAATTCCAAACCAGATTATTCTATAACTGCATATGCTTACGCAGCTCTATTTCTATTGCAGAATGATGAGCTCTTTCCACTTCCACATATATGGATTTAGACATTGGCATGGCTTTATTTCCTGGTTCCATGTTCATTGATGGGAAAATGAACAAGGACTTGAAGCTGTAGGACAGGCCAAAGTGCTCTTGTATGTCCTCATAAGACGGCAAAAAATAAGGTGAAATATGACCAGCATTACCTACAGAAGAAGATACAAATGTAGTAAATGCTCCAGTCACTTTCAAAGAGGGATATCCCAGTGTTTAATTTTGACCAGAGTCAAATTATGCAACTTTCAGAATTTTTATATTATAAGTATTTGAAGGAAGATGAAAGACCATGGAGAAGTGATGATCATTTGAATGCTAAGAAAAATCCTGCAAACACGTATGGAAAATATTTTTCACTATGCACTTAAGTTAAACTGGACTTGGATAGCAACTCCTAGACTTTTATTCTATAGTAATTGTTAGTCAAACTATACACCATTGTGAAAATGGAGAATAAAAAGGAAGAGGGAGCCTTCATTTTTAAACACAACCATAGTTGGACTTCAAACACTGTGAAGGAGAAAATGTACCAACCCCATCTGTTGTAGTGGTACACAGACACTCTAGATTTCTGACACCTCCTTAAAATCTGTGCAATTGCATTTTCATTTTTTTTCCTCTGTAAACTTATTTTTGTTTAATTATAAATATCCATAACAAAAAGTCATAAGACAGAAAATCTTTAAATACTGTAATGCATACAATTGTAATTAACTGCTAGTTTTTCTGTTTTGTGATTCTATTTATCTATTGTAAACTGCCTTCTGTTATATAGTGCTTATTAGATGCCATTTCTATTCAGAAGACTTCTGCAATAAATTGATGGACAGCTTGTGCAAAATTTTATTAGGGAACTCATGCACGCATGTTCTGCAGTCTCTTAAGTGCTAGCTACTGTATACTACAATTAAAAGGTTTCATAAATACATGCCTGTTGGATTCAATATTTTTTATTAAAAGAAACAGAGGGACTTCAAGTACCTTCTCATTTTGCTTTTGGCTAGGAGGAGTAGGAAGATTAAGAGAAAATCAACCACCTAGGAAGAGATAGCTTTTAAAGTTTTCAAAATTAGGAACTTCTGGTAAATTGTTCTCTGTATTGAGAACATCCAAACACATACATTTTGAATTGAACTTTTAAAAACATTTTTCTGTATTTTACTCTGGAGGGGTGGGTGAGAAACTAAAATACCTGGAAATATGCATCCTTTAAGTAGAAAGATGTTATTTTTCTTAAAAGTAGCTGTCTCCTTTCCAATTTATTATCAGCTAAAAACTGATTTTTACAACAGGTTCATAAACAAATGTTCTTCAGTTACGGTAGGTTCAACAAGATCACTGTTGCAACCAATTGAATTCTATGAGTTCAGACAGAAGTTGACCCACCAACTCTGCTGAGCAAACCCACTGGGCTGAGCTGTTACAGCAACCTCATGAGAAAAAGAGCCTAAAATTATGACCCTGGCTAAATCCCTCACATGCATTGCCACTGAGCTGCAATCCAACCATGTGGATAATTGTAAATTCCTAAAGAGGAGGAAAGTAAGGTTGCTGAATATGTATAAATTTCATTGAATTTGCAGGGAAAAAAACAAAACAAAACAAAACTGATTTGCAGGGAAAAAACAAACAAACAAACAAAAAACTGATTAATTTTTTTCTTCATTTAAAACTGAAATATTAAAGATAATGCATGAGTACATATGGACATGATTATGAAAAGTATCTTCAGCAAAATTCCTCTCAAACAAATACTTAATTTCTTTCCTGCACCTGCTCCTGAACCACCTGGTTCCAGATGTGTGATCTTTAAATTGTACATCTTGCTACTAAACTAACTTTGTTTTCAAATACAATTAAAATGACTATGAAAATTACTGTAGTTCCTGGGTTAAACAATTTTAAATAAACTGGTTATCTGCAAAATGAGAAGCTTTAAAACCCTTTTGGTTTACTTTTCCTGTGACAAGTAAGTCATCAGGTATTGTTTAATACATACAAAGGAGTGAGCAGGTAGGAAGGCTCAGGGGAGAAGGGCAATAATATGGCATATGTTGGGAAAAAGTTTATAAGCAAGGTTGCTTTTTCTTGTATAACCCCATGCTATAGGCTGCAACCTGCTCTTCCCATAGCAGTGTTGTTTCTAGATTAACAGAAAGGTGTATGAATCTAGAAAGGAGCTTATTATTATTAACTCAATGCAGAACTTCTTCTGACTCATGACACAATCTCCCTCCTAAATAACTATATTATTTTTCTGTAACAAAAACAAAGCACAATGCACTAAGGAAATACCTATACAGAATAATATAATGAACTTAAAAAAGCTATAATCATGTGTCAGAGATTTCATCTCTTGTGCCTCAAAGGTCCAAGACAATTTTAACTGCACCATTTTGTATCTACAACAACAGATCACTTTGAACACCTGCTTGCACACTAGATTAGCAGCAGCTCAAACTGTTTGTCTTGGCTTAATAAAAAACATTAACTCTCTGTGTTGGTATTTCTTCAGCAGTACTGAGGAGGAAAAATATAATGCAAAAACAACAACTTGGCAAGATACCAATGTATGCTGGAAGTGTTTTCTGGAATGGAAAACAAAACAAAGCAAAGTGGTGAAGAGATTTTGTAAACGAGGATTTAAAATGCTGTAAGTAGATACAAGAATACAATTTAGTTTTTATTTTGCTTTTATACTGTTTATATCAGTTATATTCAGTGGACATAGTTAGATGCAGTTCACTTTTCAAGGTCGTAACTGAAATGCTCCCTTGACCAGAGTTTTTGATTGTCAAGGCAGGTCAATGACATACACAAAATTACTAAAACCAGTAATTTTATGCAAATTTAGTATACTGACATTCAAGAAAATGCTAGACTACCATATTCTTGTGATCACTTAATATAACAAACACACTTTGAATCAGCTGGCATCTTTCAGATGACAACTTTCAGCAAATAAACAACAACCACACACTTCTAAATTACTATGGCAAAAATTTTAACGCCCTTCACTTTGTTTATAAGACAAAAAAAAATACCACTTCTGTTGTGGTAATTTAATTCACCAGGGTAGTTTTTTGATCAAAATTTTTTCCTTTCAGAGCCATTTATAAAAGTAGTAGAAGCAAGGAGTTGAAGTCAGAGTAATTGTAAAAGCTGCTTTTCTGCAGAAAACTGCCACAGCTAAAAAGGTAATCAGCCTGCACATGTAAATAATGGCTACAAAACTCAAAAGGAAGGAGACCTGGAATTGTAAATGGGAATTCATAATTAACTGAATAATCCAAAATTATTTAACATCTATATTAAGAGACTCAAGAAGAATGAAGTCTTTATAAAATAAAGATAACACACAACTGTAGACTGGTGAAATACATGGATGATATCTGAATGCTGAGTGAGCTGTATGGTTTCTATTCCAGGGAATTCAGAAAAAGAAAGAGAGAGAAAGAGAAAAGAAAATAGAGAAAAAAACAATGAAGTATGTGTATGTGTTTAATTTCACACAGAATTTCCATCACTTCAAATCAAAGGTTTCAGAAGCTCCATTCCACAGCAGACCCCAGACTGCTATACCTTCAGTACTCCATGCTACAGACTGGGGAATCACAGGGACACACCTGGGGACCCAGAGCCCTTACTCTCTCTAGTATTTCATGCTTGGGGCTGCTTCAGAGCCACAGATTATTCAGCCAGAGCATCCAAGAAGTTCTATGTTTCGACATACCAAACATACAAGAACAAAGAATGCAAGACTTAAATAACTGGATTGGGACTACCAATCTTGCAAATCAGTGATTTGGATAAGTGATATAATAGTAAAAAATAAAACCAGGTAATAAATATGCTCCTATTCCAAGTCTATGGTTAAAATGGGTAAGCAGTCCTTTATTTATTTATTTATTTATTTTAAAGAGGCAGCAAGTGTGAATAGAAAGGACACATTATCTTTCTATCTGGTTTGCTCCTGGAATTTTATGTCCTGTTCTGGCATACAAACTTTAGGAAGGACATTTAAGATACTTAGGATGCATTGGGATGAAAAAAAAGAGGAGTTGAAAGAATTATGAGAATAATGAAAGGATGTGAAAACACTCTGATAACAAATCCAGGGTGGGTATTCTATTTCTTTTAAGCAAAAGAAGGCTACAAAGTAATTTGATTGCAACTTGTCAGTTTCTACATTGGGAGATAAAATTTGGCAACAAAAGGCCTGTAAACCTAGAGGACAAAAGCACAGCTATATCTAAGATTGGACATAGAAGTCAGGTAAACACAGACTAACAGGTGAAAACTTTTAACATAAAGAGACACCAGGGATTGTAGCCACTTAATATGCACGGTGGAGTATTCTGTAGTAGTCGGACCTAATACTAATGACTTAGGCACTGCAAGAGGTTCAAGTTCATCTACAGCTACTCTTTCACTGCTATTAATGCAGTTTTTACAGTTACCACCATTCCTTTTGCACTGAACTCATGCTCATTCAGAAGCTCCCATTTCCAGGTAATCATTTTTTATTTTGTGAAAACTAGGTAGCTGATTTTAAAAACAAAAACCAAATTCTAATAGGAAAATGTTTATCAGTCTCCAAGATACTATTTTGAATTTAAATATTAAATACGTTTCCCTTCTCCTATTTGTTGTTTATAATTTAATAAAATTATATTACAGTCAGACATGAGCTCCTTGGGTTTTATCTGTATTAATTCATTCCTTATCTGCTCATTGAACTGTGCATTTGAATTTAAAAAAAAATAAATAATCTGCACAATTTATTACAAAACCCCTGTTTGTTGGTGTGGACCCCTTATATACTCTTGTTTCTCAGCTCATCTGCAGAAATTATTAGTTCTCTCCGTATTTATCTCCTATTCTTTTTTTCATCATTAGTAACAGAAATTCTGAAAAGCAAATTTTTATGCTCTATGCTTTTACAGTATATTCAGCAATCCCTTCTATGTTTGCTTATTTCAGACCAGAGTGTAAATAGGCTCTGCTTTGTGGCAAAGACATGTAGTCCCTTCTGCAAACTAGATTAGGGTTTCTCAAGCCAGTACGCTTGGGTGCTACTACCATAAAAAAAGTAACCGTATTGCACTGCATGGCAGCAGCCAGCTGGCTTCCAGTGATAGGATATTATAGGGTTGTGAATGCTTTGCGAAGAGCTCCTTCCCATTTCTTTTGGGGACAAATCAATGGCCCAAGCTTCCTCTTTCTATTTACTTTATACATTTCACTTCAAACCCAGTTAGCAGATCAATACCAATTTGCATTTTGAAGAACGAACAGCCTTTATTTATTTTTACAAGTAGATAAACTCCCGTTAATGATGCTAAAGATTTAATGGCATCATAGAGCCATCCATTAATTGCAACAGTACACAAAAATTATTGGTGGAATTGGATGCCGGTGGAAATTGTGGGGTTAAGCCTTAAGGTGTGTTTTGCACATGGGTATCTAATCTACATGAAAAATATTGGTTCTTAATTCTATATTTGCTACTCTTAAGTAAATTTCACACAAGAATTTTGAAGATTTTTACAGTTCATTTGTATATCATTTATTTATACAAATATGGAATCTGAGGTAATAGAGGTGAGCAAGGAAAAAAAACAAGATGACACCTTAAAAAAAGATTTCTCTCATTGCAGTGTGAGAAATTTAACAGATACTAACAAATAAATGCTGTTGGAGGAAAGTATTCTCTCAAAAAGTGAAAAGTATTCCGAACTTACCACACTGTTCTTTACAGAGTGGAAGAACTGTTACACAAATAACTTTTCCATTTTCCTCTGTAAATATTTGATTTCAAGGCTTCTTGGACTGATTAGATTAGATTCCTTATAGAAAGGACATCAGGCATTGCAAGGATGGCAGTTTTGTGACATTTGAAAACTACTTTGCCTCATGTATTAGGCAACTATATATCAGTTTGCCTTTGCAAATAGACATCTCCCCACTACCAAATTTTCAACTTACAAAAAGAGTGTAAAACTATTGAAAATAATAATGTGAGAAAAAATGCTTATCACTATAAATTACAATAAATAAAAAAAGAAAGCCAATAGCATTCTGGAATCTGGGAATCTGATTTAATTGAAGTACACCACAAGCATCTACTTTTAATACTAAGTGGCATCTCTGAAATTTATCAGACTTATACACTATAGTGCAAAAAGGAGTTTTAGAAGCCAGTGGACCAACCATTGAAAAAATCTAAAGGAATGTAAAAGCTCTATTACTTTCAGTTAACCTACAGCAACTATAATATAATAGCAGTTTTATATTGCTTTGAAGAGCGAACCTGTCTCTTACAAGTTCAGAGTGAAGCTACACCTGCCTGTTTTTCACAGCAAAGTCCCTGACAAGCCCACACTGCTGCCTCCCTTAGACACTGGCAATCTAAATAACATTCTCTTTGGAGAGAATTAAGGTAGCTCTATGAAGGTAGCTCTGATTATTTCTATTGTTTTGGTGTACAACTACAATGCACGTATTACTCTACAATGACAACTTTTATTGAGCTATGAAAACGTAAACGCTTTTATGGGATGAACAAAATAGCATATCTAAAACATGCTGTAACCTTCAATCCCCATTTTCTCAACACATTCAAAAACTAGCAAGGTACTGGTATTTTCCTTTCACATCATATTCAGGAGAATCTCTTTCTTCAAATCTGAGTTAATAAGATCTATATGTTAAGAGCAATTACACATGTTAGAGAGTCTCTTCCTTCAAAGGAAAAACAAAGACCTCTCACAAGTCTTACTGCCTTTTGAATACCTGTAGCAAAGGGGTTATCTAATGCAACTTTGCATATTACAGTGACATAGATACCAGAAAGAAGCTTTCCAGCCTGTCAGACTTCTGCTTCTTCCCTTTCCATCAGCGGTAAACCAGTCAACACAGAGATACCACACTCCATTTCAAACACATCATCTTCTACTTACAGGAGATAAAACTAGATCTCCTGTAGATGAAACTAGATAAAACTATAGATCTCCATCCTACATTTGTAACAGCAACTTTAAGTATTTTAAAGTATTTCACTGGCATAAAGTTTTTGTCAGAAGAACAAAAATCAGTGCAAGAGCAGCAATCTAAAAAAGGCTTCAATGCAACTATAAAAACAAGGCAGTCTCTCATCACAAACAGAGCAACAACTTTTGTTAATGTTATTTTTACTCACGTGGTACAAAGTGGTCTCTGGTCCAGGTGTGCCCATGACGTCTTGTCTCAATGAGTCCATTTGTAAACTAGGCAACAATGAGTAATGGCTTGGACTATTACCCTTGTCTCCCTTCTTTTTCGATTTTTTCCCAGTATCCTTTTTGCTATTCCTTTGGAACATGTAGTCTTCTTGGCCTATTTTCTCATTGCTCATATAGCGAAGCAATGAATTTTCTGTTGGAAGAAAAGTAATGCAAAACATTACTATGAATTTTTATGTATCACAATCCCCCTTACAAAACACATAATACTCTTGCTAAAATCTACTGTCAATTTTAAGTCTTCAAGACCACTTCATTAACAAAATCTATTTGCTTCTTTGGTCTGTATATAAGAAGAAAATGATGAATCTTTTGGTAGGGAAAATTCATGATTCTTACAGGTTTCTGGTTTCTTTGGCAATGAAAGGAAAAGAAGATAAAGAATAAATGTCTTGAAGTTTTCAAAAATCAACAACGGCACACATTATTATCTCTGTTATCTTAAAAAAAAAAAAAAAAAGGTTTTAAATGAACAGTTAAAGTCTTACAGTGCCATACATTTACACGTAACTTGAGCTTGTTCACTGAATCATCCATATGTTCCCTGAATATTCTCCCAGCATGTATCAGCTTCTAGCTGAGGGCTCTTCTCAGACAGAAGCAATGTTTATGAATTTAGGAAACCTTAGCAGATACGCCTTTCAAGAATTTGTCTGATCTTCCCATGTATTCATGTAAACATCAGTGTATTCACAGGCTCCCACCACTAGGTTCCTTAGCTTGAAACAAAACTGCATGAGGAGCCAGCTCTTCTTCTTTTTAACCAGCACCTGATGGAACCTTTTGATGCCTCTCACGTCATTTCGGAACAAGAAGTGACAAACCTATCTATCTACTTGATTCTATACTAGATTTTATAAATCCTTATTGTATCCTTCCTACACTCTCCTAAACTGCTGATGTCCAGCCTACTGAACCTAACCTTGTTTGGAAGCCACTCTATACATCCGATCATTTCTGTTGTCCTTCCCTGAACCTTCTTCAATTCTACTGTTGTTTTGTTTTGTTTTCTTGAGAGATGGAGAGACCAGAACTGCACACATACATGTATCCTGCATGTACAAGAACTTACACAGCAGCACAAGAATACTTCTTGATTTGTCTTGTATTCTTTTCCTACTAATTCCTAACACTTTCCTTTCCTGATCCCTACTGAAATTATGCGTTAATGTGCTTATGGAAATATCTACCATCACTGTAACGTCTTGCTCCCAAGAAATAATGGTTAGCTTAGAGGTTATCATTTTGTATGTGAAATTGCACAGTTGAGTCTCATAAAAAAGAGTTTGAAAAACTTATCCTCTATGGTTTTGAAGTGAATACTGTATTTCTCTAGAATGTTTTTTATCCAAAAATAAGCACCACTGCCAACAAGAAAAAACTCATGAAGACAGAAGTTTAATATAATTCCCATTTAAGCATAACAGTAATAACCATGAATTTTTGTCCTCTGGTATTACAAAAAAATAAGGCCAATTTCAAAATGAACAGTTGAAACAATGAAATGCCAATATGAAGTTAAGCCAAACTGCATGATTTTGCAATCATGACTTTCTTTTGTTTGGTTGAGCAGTCCTCAGTCCTAATAGAGGCACTGAGAAAAAATAAGCACACATAATGGAAGAACCTAAAACAGGTCCACTTAAACAATTATCTAAGCAAGCAGCAAAATGAGAGCTTGAACTATATATTATCATGTCTTAAAGCATGATAAAACCCATAATGCCTTGTACAAGATGTGTGTCCAGATCACTTACCTCTCCTACTATCTCTTTTTATTTTATTGGGGTCTTCATAATCCCCCACCCAGTTATATTCTACTGGCATAGAAATAGGCCTTAGTTTCCCTGGAAACAGAGGAAAAAATTGAGATCATGCACCATAATGCAGTATTAAACTAACATTCTTTGAGAGAAAGAAGAAATTGTGTTAAGATGCTATTCTACAGTGCTGCTTATGAAAGAGCATAGCCTCTGAACAAGAGATTGAGATAGGAGTTCTGTTTTCTTTAACAGAAGAAGAAGCAGCTAAAAGTACATCATGGACTTTTTAATTGATTTTTAAAATTCAGAGAAGAAATCCAGTGCCCTACAAAATCATCAGCAGATTGATGTTTGAGACTGAGAAACACACTGAAATTACTTAGTTTAGTTTTCACTGAACAATATCTATTTATTATGCTAGAAGCCCCTGGCACACACATATAGAGAACTGTTTTAATGCATATATGGAATGAATTGTTGGCAAAATAAATATGTCCACGTCGCTAAAGTATCTTCTCAAATAGCATGTTTGCTGGGAGGTTTAAAAGATCTGTTAGTGACTGAATAAGAAAGGAAAGAGAAAACCTCTATAGTTTCTTTTGTGGCATCTCCTCTTCAGAAAGCAAAGTGCGTTACTATTGGAAAATTCACATTGATTTCAGATGTCAGCAAGTGACAGAAAAGATACAACTACTGTATCTTTTATGTTTTGATTTGGAAGCTGCAGAATTGATTTTTAAAAATGCTATGAACTATAATTTCTGCCTAAGAATTCTACAAATACCGTTAGAAATTCAGTGAAAATGTGCCATGCAAGTTAGTGGGGTTGCTTAAAGTGATCTGTAGTTTTTAGCAAGTTAAACAGCATGTTAAAAAAGAAAAATAGAGTATGGAACAATATCTGGCAGACTGAAAACAAAATGTTTTCAGAAACAAGGCCAGCTTTTGCTTTTTTCTAAAATCAATCTGCTGGTCACAGAAAATAAAATTTGGAAAAATATTATTATTTTGAAAAGTATCAGAGCTTAACAAAAAAGAAAAAAAAAAAAGAATAAATGAAACTCATAAGTCCTGTTAGTTATTTAAAAGAAATCCCACTACATAAAGGTGATCATTCTTATTCCACGTTTATGTTAAACACACGATACAATGAAAAGGACAATTGGTTATAATGAAAACAAATATTTATACATGTCAATCTATGTATTTAAGTATGGCATCCATTGGAAACATACCATGCATGCAGAATAATGGTAAAAGGCCGTTTTACACGTTTAAAAACGTGTACAGACCACAAGATCAGTTCACATATACATAATTACTTGGGAAAAACATGTATACGTTTAACTTTTTATCATTTATTTTATTATTTATGGGCACATTTTTAAGTCTGAATGAGATTTAAAGCACATCATTAAGAAGTCATTTCATGAGGGTGGATATATTAGGCTCATGTATCCTCAATTAGAAGTAACTTAATGGCCGCTTTTTCTAGAAATCTTCTCTTCTATGTAAGTCTGAATTCACAGTATCCTACGGAAAGCACTTGTAAAATTAAACAGATACAAAACTAAAAAAATCACATAAAGAGTGACTGTTATCAAAAGCTATAGCCATAACAAAATTTCCATAATATCTCCAGGTGTTCAAAGTGCATGCTTTTTGTATCTGGCAATAAAACTGCAATGACCAAATTTGTTTCTTTCCTCAAAACTGAGTTTCATTTGTCTGCTACCACTAGTAATCTCCACTTGCCTCCCCCTAAATCTGTTTTCCCTGATGACTACATTCAGGAAAATTTCATCACTAGGATGTGAACTTAAGCTTTCTGAGGCCAACTAGAAACAATTATACAACAGCTGAAAGCCCATAAGAATATGAAAGAAGTCTATTGGTTAACAGTGTTAAAAAGCCCATAGATACATAAAAAAGAAATCATAGAGGGCCCTCATGAAAGCGGGCTAAGAAGCATTAAATAAAAAAAAAATTAATGCCACAATATAATTAATAAGTACATGTTGAAAACAATTTTTTCTCTAGGCCTTGGAACTCCATTTGACCTTCTTTAATGGGCCACCATAAGCCAGAATGGTGTTATTTTCATTTTCCAGACTTCTGTGAAATTCTAAGGTCATGTCTAGCCACAAATCTTGTGCTAACAAATGCCATGTGGGGAACTTCAGAATTTAATGTTGAAATGGTAATATTTTTAGAAAATATACTTAAGTGAAAATGGACTGTGTGGTGTGAAATCATTAAAAAAGAAGTGAGATCAAAAGTGAAATGCTGTATAATAAAAGTGTTAAATAATGTCTGATTTTCAGTACAGTCTTTGATCTATGTATTCTAACCTTTTCAGTTAATTGGGAAAAAGGCTACAAAAACTATCCTGTAATAAAATAATGGATTCAGCAGTCCTTGAACAAAGAATGTGTTCTTCTTCCCTCTAGACCACTAGTATTAAATTTAACATCTGGAACAGATAACCTCTCTGTTAACGGAACTGACTACATACACCAAGTATAATAGTTGAGATACAGGAGTAATAAAATTAATATATCAACTTTAACATTTAGCATTTATTTCATACAGTATAGGCATGGTTAGAAAACACCTGAAAACACTTCAAACTCAAAAAGATACTGAGGATTTTGCAGCACAATTGTATGGCTGTGTGGAACAGGTGCATTTTATGAAACCACATCCTTTAAGATTGTGCAAGCATATTGCTTGAAGTCCTGAGGATAATTTACAGAGCTCAAGCTCAATTTGTATCAAGGTTCCCAAGTGATTTTGGAGCTTGACTGTACAATGTACCAAATATATGCTTCCTCATAAATTAACTCTGTCTTCTTCTCAAAGGGATGTCTGGATTACTATAATAACTCCAACATGCAGTTTATACTCAGTTTAATAATTGAAATAACATAGCAAATGAGGTGAAAGAACATTCAACTGTGTGCTGAGTTAACACCACGGTAGTCAAAATAACTCTTTTAAAAATGAGATTGCCTCTTCATTTTCTTCTATATTCTAACAATTCTACCATTGCACAGTTCTGTATTTGGCAACAGAAAACCAATTTTCCTAGTCGAAAGATGAAATAAGTTGCTAGGTAAAGCAAGAGTTCCAGTAGATTCAAAGGGAAAATAACCTGGAGAGTAAAGATTTGAATAAGCTCTTTGGTTGAAATTAAACTGAAGTTGTACAGAATTCTTAGCAAATTTAATAGCCACTGAAATTATTTTCATGCCTAAATACAAAAGCAGATGCATGAAGAAATTGTAAAATAAACAAATGGTGATTATTGTTATCAGATCAACGCCATACCATATGTTGGTGTGCTCTCTCTCCTTCCAGGACCACTTGTTCTTCCTTTGTCATACTCATAGCAGTATAAAACTGCATCTTCTTCAACCACATTAAAGCGCTTTCGATATTCCTGGTCAAGGAATGAGTTTGGAGATTCGGATCCTGTATGAACCGGTTTGCCTACAATATGTCTGCCAACATCATCACATGGGAGATTTCCCTTTTCGTCCCTTTAATAAACAAGAAAGTGTTTTTTAATAGATTGGAATAAGACTTTGTTTTCTTTTTAAAATGTGAATATGTCAGTAAAAAATGGGAATATGTCAAGATTTCATATAAGTTGCAAACAGTTATCGTCAAAATTAGGATCATACATTGCATATGCACATATATGTATGTCTATGCTAGTTATCTCACACATCTTTGCTTATTTGCTGTAATGGAACTGAATCTTAACAGTTTCTCTTGAAAAGAATAATTCAAATAAAGGTGAATTGCAGCTACTCTTTCTATGTTGATTTTTTTCAGAAGCTACTAGCATTTTTTGATTTAGGGCAAGGAAATAATGTTGATCTTACTCTTTCATGCTTTCATTTTGCATCAGATAGTTTTAAAACATGGTTAAATGATAAGCACAGACAAATTCAATCTGGTTCCTAACAAATTAACCCCAAAACAAAAATAATCAGGGACCAATGATGTACAGACATTTGACAAAGTCCTGAACAAGCCCACTGAGGCCTCGGAGTTGTACAGGTATGTCCATGCAGTGCCAGAAATGGTGTGTGGAACCTATCATGAGCTGTTGTCCTAGGACAGCAATGCATTGCAAGGCACTCCCTTCACCAACCAGATCACTGTTTCCTTCCCACTGTTTCACTTCCAAACTGCTGGTAGGGTTGAAAATGGCTGCAAAAGGCCTAATCAGAAAATAATTTTTGAGAAGAGAAATGCAAGGGAGGCTGCTAAGAGAGTAGCTGGGGCCTCATGGCCTTGTTGGAGAGCTTCTGCCCCTCTGGACTGCTGTGTGAGTGCCAAGCTGACCACCATGCTAACCCATATTTCCCTTGGCTCCCTGAGACTCTGCGTGAGGACATAGAAAAGACCCCTCTTGGGATCCAGGCAGACCCACAGGATGACACAGGGCCAACCTGGCTTGGGAGTGACACCAGAGCAACAGAAAACCCCACCAGCCACTATGCTCTCTTTGCCAGCCTTTCCCAGAGTAGGGATGGTGCTGTCTTAGGGAGTGGGACTGGCACAGCCCCACTAGGGCTGTAAGCTTGTCATGGGAAGACCTGCCTGGTGATGGTGCTGATGCCAGCAGGTAAAATGATGGAGACTGATGCAGAACAGCCAGATGTTAATCCATGCTGCAGCTACCATGAGGAAGAAGCAGGATGCATACATACGACCTCTATGGGCACCGTCTCCTGTCAACACTCATGGACTGGTACAAAGAGATCTCCATGACAATTAGGACAGACAGACAGCTCTGGAGAGACCTTCACTGTCAGCGTTAAGGGAAGTGCAGAGCCCCCAGGCAAATAATCTTGACTGTAGCCTACTGGAGATGTGGGATTTAGCTCTCTCCCCACAAAGACACTCAACAGACTTAGCCAGGCACTAATTTATGACCTGTACTTGTCAGTAATTGGCACAAAGAAAGGGTAGGTTCCACTTTCTCATGCCATTTTTGTGTGGTTATGCTGGCAGCTGTAGTGTCTGTGGGTGTAATATCTGTATACTGTATTATCAGTGTAAAAAGGCTTTAGTGTTTTACAATTTACATCAAAGTATCAAATCCTTTACTCTTCCAGAAACAAGAGAAGGGTTTGTGGATGGCTTTTTTTTTTTTCCTCATTCCCCGTTGGAACAGCAACAACAAACTGAAAAACAGATATCGAACAGCTGATAATACCCAAAATACAGATATGCTTAAATACAGTAAATCATGGACTGATAGAACAGATAAAATGCCAAAACAGATCATTCAGAAACTCTGTACTGTATGTGACAGGTTTGTGAAACGAACCGTAGTCCATTAAGATTAAGCTGGCAAAAATAGTTCAAAACTACATATTCTCTCTGTATGATTGCACCTTATATTAATATGTATTACAATATTTAATCAGAATTCATCCAAACTACTGCATTAACCATCATGAGTTAAGACATATTATTAATAAATAGTTAAAATGCGTAATGAAGATCTCAAATAACAAAAGTATTTTTGTGGCAGTAAACATGATCAATAGCAGTATAAAAGCACTAATTATTTTTTAGGACAGTACAGTTCCAGTTTGAAGAGTGACAGGTCTTGACTATATAACTACTTTGTTCAAAGAGAAATCAAAGACTGTGTTTTGGTTTGGGTTGCTTTCTGTATATATATATTTATTTATTTAATATATATATTTATTTAATATTTTATATATATATACTAGCATATATATATATATACTAGCATATAGTTTATATATATATAAATTTCCTTAGAAATAAAAGCAGACCAAGCAGCAGACAAAGCAAGGATGAAAAAGGAACTCAAGACTCAGCTTATGGCTTTATGGAAGGCATATGGCATCATCTAAATCATGAAGTGGAAAGTCACCTTTTTGCCCTGGAAAGTTTTTTGTATCTCTGAAGAGCAAGAATTTATCAAAGAATCACAACTTCTCCTCCCCACCAGGCAATTTAATTTACTATCTACCTAACTCTTGGATAGCCCCCAGGAAAGTCTTGTCATCATCAGGTCATACACATCTTATTAACTGGCTAGCAGTTACTGGTATGAGAGCCTAAGAAAAAATCAGAACTTCAGGTACAGGAAACTGTACAAGAAAGGTACAAGAAAGGACACACTGCTCTTACAACTTTTGCAAGAAAATTAACTAAAAGAAAAGCAAGAAGTAATTTAAAAATACATTGACTGGACATCCTGTATATGGAAATTATCCCACATTTGAGAAAACAGGGAATTGAACCTGTCTTTCTAAAGGCTACTGACTGTTTTTCGGACAAGACACCTTTTCAGGTTATTGTGGGTGTGATTCAGCATACCAACTGTTAACAACCAGTTTCCCTGTAAAATGAAATATTAGCAGCCTAACCCTGCAGGGCATACCAATGATCATATAGGAACGGAATGGCCAGTTATTTTACAGGTATTTTTGACAATGAATAGTGCCCTAAATTTTTATTTTATTTTATTATTATTATTTTTTTTTACCTGGGAACATAAGGTTCTGATGGAGGAGGGGGTATGTAGAGATCCTGGAGGGCAGAGCTGTCTCTTTTTGTAGGTGTGCTGATAGTGCTGGATGGTGTAGCAACACTGCTTGTAGGACTTCTGGGAATAAGAGGCTGGTACAAAAGAGAGAGAGGAAAATCATGATTATTCTTAAATACTATCTACTTCTAGTTGAAAAAGCTACAAACATTCTACATTTCATAAAGTTGAAGAAATAGTTAACATTTCTAATATTTTGTGTGATTTTAAACTGGTTGAAAAAAAAAAACACAACACATACTTAAGGAGATACAACTATGAATGGACATGTATTGTGCTTATAAAATTGTCTCTGATAACATCTTTCCCTTTTCCCCCTTGCAAAGCAAAAGTATTGCCAATGCCCATAAAAACAGTAATCAGTAGAGCCACTGGTGAAATCTTTATGAGTAAATAACATACAGAATCCAATGAATTCCTTAATTAAACTAACATTATAAAGAAAAAAGTCTAGTGTTTACACTAAAAGCTACATAAGTAGGCATTAAATTGAATGTCATCTTCCCCCATCTGCTCTACAGTTTAAGGAGTAACTGTAAGAGCTTCAATTTATGTCTGCAGATGCTGTAAATTCAGGTACTGCATACTTGGAGTACACGTGCTATGAGACAGAATAAATTGTAGATTATTATTATTATTATTCACTCCCCTGGGAATACTTCCTCACAAAGTAACGTTTACTCACAGGTAAATAAATTGTACCCTTCTCATAGAATGATCATGCATTCTAGCTATTATTCCCATCCAAAAATGATCCTCCATCTTAATCACATCTTTATCTCTCTTTCAAATTAAATATGTGTTTTTCTTCTTTAACTTAACTACCTTGGCTAGCTAAAAAACGACCAACCATTTGAAGACATTATTAAATCATTGCAGGACTATAAATTATAGCAAGATTTGCTAATAGTCTCTATATAGATGCAGATACAGGAAAATGAAATGAGAAGCAAACTTAGATTGCTCTAGTGTGGTTAATAATATGTTGGTCTTGTGCTTCTTGGCTTGTCTGATAGATAAACAGAAAACTAGCAAAACAGCAATTAACAATATCTCCATACACCATCTAAAATCTGGATCTAATATTCAAGAAATACTGAGTTTTGCTTCGAAAGAGTTCTTTCCTCTCTATCTTGTTGGAAGTGAACTCCTTGAAGAAAAAGGTTTGGGGAAGACATACTGTGCAACACACCTATAATTTCTGAACTAAGTAACTACTGGAGGACACATATTTCACATTGTATTTATGGCAGAGAAGGTCTGAATACTAACTAAATAGGTGTGGAGAAAGATCCTTCTGCCAGTACTCTTAAAAATACTTTATGACAGAACTGTGGGCATTCCTGTGCAAAAACAAACAACAACAACAACAAAACCCACAGTTCTCATCTTCTAGATATTAATCTTGACACTCTAGTAGTATACCTACACTGAAAAAAACAAAACAAAAAAACAGAGTTCAAGAACAGGAACTTTTTTTCAAAATGTTGGCCTTTCACAAGCTCGTGATGAGCCCTTCTAAATTTATGCTTCTCACACAAAGTCCCCACCATTGCATTACTTTCTTTCAATCTGTATCTTAAGAACACATCCCACCTAGGACACCTCAGGCATCCTTTAATCAATTACTACTGTATTTTAGGAACAGAGCTGTGTTAGATGTTAGTCATCTCAAACATGATAAACTGTAGGCTCAACATTTTCTTGTTAAAACTTTTCAAGTCCACCTTTACAACTACTGCTATAAACTGAAACAAATTCATTCTTTTTGAATGTAGAAATCCATCACCTGTAAACAATGATACTGCTAAATTATTTTCTTGCTCATTAGAGTTAACATTCTGTAACCAGGCCAATGAAAGACAGCTATTACTTACAGGAAGAGAGGGAGAAACACACACACACACACAAAGCCAGACAGGTAAAAGACATTACAACCACTAAAAAACAAGCAGAAGGCTGAAGTCTGAAAAAGTAAGATTAAAGTTGGTAGCAAAACTGAGGGAAGAAAAAGAAAACAAACAGAAATAACTCAAAGAAAACTCTTTCAGAGGAACAGAATCCTTATCTTTTAAATTTTCATCTGTGACACCATAGCCACAGATGTTCTTGAAACACTTACTAAAGCAATGCTGTTTTTCCTTTGTGATACCTTGCATTTTTATTACAAGTGCACTTTGCAGCTTGCTGAATGGCTTGTAGAATTAATTTTCCTTCTAAGACAAAAGAATTTTGTGACCTAGACCATGTTTACACTTGTTAAGCCCAAGCTGTTGCTCACGGCTCATACTTGCAGGAACACTGAGAGGAATATAAGCTGGGCAGATGGATTTCTCTTCTCCACTTTGAGGAGGAAGACAGCCCTTTACTTTACCTGAATGAATAGGCTGATAAGAGGAAATGGGGCCCTAAGGCCCATGGCAATCAAAATTTTATGTTTTCTGTCACATAAGGAAAATCGTGCCCAAGCATAACCGTGATCTGGGCTTACAATGAGCTTAATTTCTAGAAAATGATTTCTAGAAAATGGGCTTAATTTCTAGAAAATGATTTTTCTCAAGTCTGAGGATTCTACCAGGTAACTTTGTGAGGCCCTGAGAATAGACAGCCAGGAGGCTGTTTACTGAATAGACAACAAGGAGGTTAGCTTTTCCTTCAGAGGAGTCTGCTGGGAGACTGTGGAAATCAGTGGATTTTGCATGTCTTTGAGAAATGCAAACTTTGGTTTATATTTGTTTTTTATATTTGGCTAGGTGAGGTGGTTAAAACACTAGGTGCCACAAGAAGAAATGACATTCAGTCTACTAGAGAAATACACAAGTTATCTAGTTAACACAGAGCTCTGGAAGTAAAATGTTTCCCTCAGACTGTTCCCATGTTAAATTACAGAGCATTTTCAGCAGTGAGAATCACAGTGTAACTGGTAGGAGTCCAAATGACTGTGGTATCTCACAGGATGGCGATGCAGGTAATCTTCCCAGCACCCGGGAGCTCCCAAAAGGAGCTGTAATACAATCTCATACAAGAGGAAGCACAATCCTTTGGGACTGTCCCAAAATATACTAGGATGTCTCATGTCTTTAGTATACCTGGGTCACATTGCCAGACTCAACTCTTTGGCTCATTTGTACAAAAGCAGAAAAGCTGCATAACTGGAACAAAAGTTTCAAATTTATAAATATATAAATTTATATATGTATCAAATTTATAAATATAAATTTATATATTTATAAATTTTGTGGTATAAATATATCACTGCTATTTTTGATAGTTATCACCACTTCATCTGATGAATCAGCGAGTTCTTTTAAAAGAACTGCAACATGGTTAAAGCATTCAAATGAGCTCTCCTGTTAGTGAGGCATGGAGAGAGCACTGCAGTAACTACCACCTTGTGCTACAGGAGTTCGACTTTCATTTTGTAAGGAATCAAAGTCTTCAGGCTCTCCTTGTTGGAAAGAGAGCCTTCAGAATATGACCTGCAGGCAAGGTGCACCCTCAAGGCATTTTGAATTGCAATTTAGAGGCTTCTCAACCATTCAGTTCAAGTCAATCTGTGCTTCTGCAAGTAAATCTGATCACGTTCATACTACAGGCCATTCGGTGGACCATATTATACCATGCGGGTACATTGAACAGAAAATTACATGGAACTCCAATTCAGGTATTCCTGATCTAGATGCCTTGGAGATCAGTGTTATCACCAAGTTAATTCTCTTCCAAGGACTAGAACTTTCTTCTGCTGCAGTCCCTTTTAGTAGGCTGTCATAGGCAATTGGGAATGCTGAAACTGAAATAAAAAGTTTTCAGGTCCAGAGATTTAAATACTTATCCCATGGGAATAGTCTGACAAAGAAAGTTTAGAAGTTATATATTAAAACTGGAATAGCCTCAAAAATATCTCACATAAAGCTCTGCATCAATGTTAACACACAATGTCAGTCAAAAAATTCATGTTTCAATACATTTGGAAGTACTGTTTCTCAAATGACCTGGGTGCACCATCCTCCTTCAGAATCATTAGTGTTTAGGGACCCTTTTCTAAATTGTCAGTTGACCAGACAAGAGACAATTGGCTTTACTCACAGCAGCCTTAGGTTCTCCAGGACAGGGAAATCAGAAGTTCCTATAAGTACTCATTGCCAATCCTGGAAACTGAGATTGTGCTCCCAGTAAATCGGCTTCCCTCCCCGCCCCAAGCAATTAATATAATTAATAATTATGTACCATCTGAAGTTTTGCTTAATGTTTTTAAAAGCTCTGTGAACCTTTAGATAGATCCCTTGGCAGTTGCAATATATAGTTTGAGAAACATTACTCCAGACAAAGGCATACGATTTTTAAAAATATAAGAAAAAAACAATACATGATTTTTAACTGGTAATATCTTTACACAGTATTTGCATAAATAAACATTTTTAACTGTTTACTAAACATATTTTACTGTTAATATATTTTCATATCGAACCAAGATTATCACAATTTATTGAACAAAATGTTTTCAATAAAATAAACCTTTTATAAGATGAACCATGACATGAAGTTATGACGTACTATAACTATTTCAGACACTGTAGGAAAACCCAGTCAGAATTCATTTTAACAATGCTGCAAAAAATGCCCAGTTCCCATGTAGTTAAAAGACAAATAATCAACTGAAGAACCAAGTATTTTATTCAAATGCAATGATTAAAAAGTGTAAGGTCATTAATTCTAATCATAAATTATGAAAACAGAATATAACATTGTCTCTAGAAGAATGAAGGAGGCAATATAGTCAAGTAAAGAAAAATAACAATATAAATAATAGTATTTTCTGTAAAACTCTGCTGTTATTGTTGCTGTTTTGTCTGAAAAGTTGAATGTAGCATAGTGGAGATATGATGAATATCTAATCTAAAATAAAGTCTATTAAAAAAAACACAAACAAACAAACAAAAAAAAACTACAGATACTGAGGTCTTGGTGATTTTAACAGTAAAATTTAATCACATAAAAAACAGTACAGTGAACTATTTTAAATATACAAAAGATTACATTTAAATAAGCTTGGTGAAGAATGTCAAGTATGTAGAGGGGTCAGAAGGCTTTTTCCAAGTCAAGACAAGATGTGGCTAGCAGGTGGACTTGCCCCAAATCACACTATTAGTAACAGCCTTTTCACTGATACCAGAATGGCTTTCTAAATTAGCTGAAGCCTGGCAACATGTTGCTCTACCATTCCTTTTCTGTACGTTAAATGCACTGGATGAAGAGTCTTCACACTGTAGTCAGTTTCTTTTTGACTAATTAACAAAGCATTTTCCAGAAACAAAGGAGGACTTTTCAGCTAGTTTCTTGCTAACATGATGATAGTGACTTACTTAAGGTTTCCTATGCTCCAAGAATCTTCTTTAGCAAAATTTCCACCCTGGTTCAAACTGCACTTTAGGGAGCTTTTGTTTGAAAACTCCCAAAAGTAATATAAAATGGCAAGGAGAAACAGACAAAATAGAGTAGATTATGTTTATTTCTATTAGGTTTTGAACCACCAGTTGATTGCTTTGAGGACAGACAAAAATTAGGAGAGTTCTAAGATAATTAAATCACTTCTATGTCAATAGAGGAAAAAAGAGATTAATCATATTTGTTTTGTTCAACATGTTCAGTTACAACATTGCAATCTGAAATATCATTCTAAGCTTTCACACAATGGATCAGAGTATCAGAGGAAGTAACTGAAAGGCAAATATAGTAAGATTCCTCTTGCAGGCATGAAATCTTAATATTTGTGACACAATACCATATTAATGAATACCTTCAACTGCAAAGGCAAGCAAAAAAACCCCCAAGGCCATAGCTGCTTAATTCAAATTTTATAAAAGCAATAACAAAAAACTCAGGCTGAAAATCCTTTGACTTCACAAATTCCAAATTGATATAATTCCAGAATGTGTTAAGGGAGGACTTTGATTATCTGCAAGAAGTTGGATACTGATGGATATTAAAACAGACAAGCATCAAGTGACTGAAAACAAAACAAAACAAACAAACAAAAAAATCCAAAGCACTTTTAATTGGGACACAAGAGGGGGGAAAATAGATGTTTTTCTTTCAGTACAGATTGACCTTATACCTGGAATTAATGCAATTAATTGTAAATACAAAGTCATTATGTAATGGTGCACAAATATATATATAAAGTATAGCCATAGTTAGTTTTATTTTCTTCTACATCAAGCCATTGGATATCAGTTTCGGGACTGCTACACAGGATGCATGGGAGGCATAGTTCAATGACCAGGATACCATGTAAAAGTCACACACTGAATTGATTGATAGCACCTGCCTACTGCCTGAACCGGAAGACTTATCTAGCATTATCCCAACCTACAGGTATACTTACTGTTTTTCCATGAAGCCTAGTTTTTCATGTAGCTGCAAATGCCAAACTTTTGTTTTTAAATAGAATTATCAACAAAACAAGCAGAATGCATTTTATCAGTGCCTCAACACTACTCACTTTGAACTAAAATCTTTTTTTTTTTTTCAGTTAAAACATCCCAACGTAAATCTCAATGTAAATTACTCTCTTATTTTAATAACTGAAATATTTACCCTCTGAATTTCCTACAACAGCTATTAAAAATCCTCATTGATATCATCCATTTGCCAGCCTCCTTACATTAGGGTAAACTTCCACTTTCCCACCTCATTCATTGCAATTTGTGACACCATGTTTTTCCTTAGTTCACACCATTTGCAGAACCAAAGAAAAAAACATCAGCCAGTTTGCAGATCCTGATTCACATTTTATTAGAACATCATCCCTATATCTTATTCCAAAGTCTTTTGAGGCTTTTGCTCATATCTTGTAGTTTAACAGAATTATTACTGAGTCATAATATCTTCATAGCTTGTGTCTGTTGAATAATACATATGTTTCAATTAACTTAGCTCTGGGATGACAGCACAGTTATAACATTCTTAGTTATTTCATGATATCCTGATACAGAAAAACATTGTATTGTAATTTCCCTTACTTCCAAAGGTGATGGAAGTACTGCTTTTCCTTTATGTTTTTTCTTATTTACTATCACTTTACCCCATTCTCTCTCACTAACTCCCATGATCCTATTACAGAAAAGCACTTTTATGTGAATTTGGAACAAAAAGATTTTCAGAAGTGTTTTTATTATTTTTTTTCCCCAGAAAATGTGAAGAAAAAAAAAGCACATTCTGTCTTTTATAATGGATAAATACTGGAATATAGAAAGAAATGGAACAACTAAAAAATAAACATTATCTCATATTTTGATAGCTATAAAATTACACTCTGCTTTTGCTGCTTTTTATTTATCAAATGTACAGCACCATTTTCACATTTAGTCTGCATTTCAACTTTAACACCAGTGGACTTTAACATCTGTTCACCACTGATCTGCGTAAATTAACAACAGAAATCTCCACATTATGCAGCCTCGGAAGTTCGTCTTTATGTCATCTTGAAGGTTTTTTGTCACTCAGTCTATTTAGGAAAACTGTTGCTTCTCACAATTTGTGACATCACAAATTATAACAGATGCACATATGTGCACTGCACCCAAGTGTTGAATGAGGTTCTGGCCTTTTCTGGATGTTATGATTGATAAAAATCAGAACAATATCATCATGATACTGGAATTATATCTCTCATGTTTAACAATGTCTCTATTTGTACTCACATTAGTCTATCATAGAAACGTATTTTCTATGCTATCAGGAAAAAAATAAACAAAAGTGTTACCATTCCACCCAAACCTGTAAGATTACAGAAAACCTCTAAATATTGTCAGATCAATCTCATTTTACAGACATAATTTATATTCAAGCTAGATGTCCACACTTGCTTTATCACCAAATGGAGAGAAAGAGGCATACATATGGTTCATTTCACCTCTACCTAAGGTCAATCAGTCTAAAATAGGTCAAGATGTATGAAATCATAAATGTTCTGTATGACCATTGGTCAAAGGTAAAAATGACAAACCCGAATGTAGATATACACACAGCAGATATATAAAGTCATATGAATTGCACTCCTTAGTATCTGTATTGAACTAAGGATGCTGATATGTAAATCAGAGTGAAATAGAACATGCTAAAAGACAACTGGATTTTTGTTTCTGGAACTGAGCATGGAGTTTCAAACATCCTCACATTTTCTTCTCATGACTGCATTCTCTGTAACAGGACCACAGATATCCTCACTTTCTTACTGGACTTCATTTTAGACAGTGGAAATGGGTTTCTATCCCATTTCTTCCCACTCTTTCCCACCCTCTTAAATTTATCACCTATTTGCTATAATCTACATCAACGGCCTGTCTCAGAAACTTCTCTTGTGCATTCTCCAGTTGAATTATTCTAGTGACAAATGATAAAGTGAAACAAAAAGGAATATTTAGGGGAATGAACCCAACTCACCAAAGGAATAAAAAACTCACACAAAAAGGATTTAGAGTGAAAGCATTTGTCCCCATTTAAAACAATGAAGCATATATATGCATTTTTAATTTGTACTTATATTTTCACAGCCTTCAAGTATGGACATTTATGCACTCTTATCATGCACACAGATTTGAAATTTTATGTTCAGACACTAATACGATATTTTTGGTTGAAAGTTTATGTTGCATCTATTGTCAGTAATTTGTATCTGAAAGACCAAGATACCTCAGTCATTTAGGAACTTACTCAGATTGAAAGACAATGAGGCATTTAACCATTATAACATATTTTTATATATAAAAATATATATAGTTGAGAGAGATTCTTCAAGTTGTTAATACTTTTTATGAACCTGTTAATATTTTAAACGGACAAGACCACAGCCATTAGCAGTAGCATTTCTACATCTCATTTTCCTTTTGCACAAACTATGCAAGTATTTTCTCTCTCAAATGTAGTTAATTTTAAATTAGACTTTTTATTGTGGTAATAAAAATGTACTGAAGAATGCACTCATTATGCAAAGAAAATAGAATTCTAAACATTATTCTATCTGAACTGAATAAAAAAATAAAAGTATTTTTCAGTTCCATCTGTTGGTTACACGCTTTCATCAGTCTGGAGATAACTTTTATTTCCCAGAGTAATCCATCACACTGACATTTTGTCCTGGAGTGAAATATGAAAGCTTTAATGAAACCATTCAAACCATTACAGGCATCCTAAAATTAAAGATCCAGCTGGACATCCTGTCCTACACCTTCTTATGTGCAATGGTTCAATCTCAAGTAAAACGTCAACATAGATACAACTTTATTTACATGAGCAAATATTGATTGTCACATGCTTTGTGGATTAAAATCACAGTATAAATTTTCCTATAGTGCCATGATCAAACTGAGAACTACAGATCTTTTCCTCCTCTCTTTCTTTGAGCTTATACTGCATGGAGAGCTTAATAAGAAGTCAAACTAAAATTTATAACTTTCTTAGGTATGATGGCTTTCCCATGGTTAGAAAAGTTCTTTGGGGCTACTATTTTTGCTTTGCAAAACATTGTGCTGATTACTTCCTAACTTTGAGAAGTTCTAGTAACAGGTTTAATTTCAGTTGATCCTATGAGAACAAACTACAGAGAAATCATTTCAGAAACAATTTTTCAAAGCATACAAGAGTAAATCCATATGCTGCTGAGATGAAGCACAATAAAGCATCACTGAGATAATTTATAGGTAAAATGATGGTGTATGACTTATGATTAAGCTTCATTACCTGCAGAGCAAGGGGCTTCCATCTCATATTTTTCAGTAAAGCTGGTGCTGAGGTAAGCATGCTCTGAGGTCGCTTTTTCAAAGTTAAGATAACACCACTCGGATCCTCTCGTAGTGCATTCACCAAATTTTTCAACTGCCACCCCACCTGGTAACCAGTAAAATCATTACAATAAAATTGAGGTACAATATTCAATATGTAATGTTCCCTTTTTAAACATGATTAGTAAAATAACACAATAGGAGTGTATATATATTTTAAAGGAGATTAACTCTAGAAATGGCAAAAATAAATTACTGCATAAAAATCATGTCAACTAAAATAATTACTATAATGCATTAAGATGGATATGTGTCACTTCAGGTTTTAGAATTAATAAACTATTGTTACTCCACTGTAAATACACAGTAAAACTTCAAAGTGGTTTAAAATAAGCTCTGTTACATAGACCTTAGAGACTAGAAGGTTAAAAAGCCCTGGCTCCTACCTCTATTGTTCAATTCAAAACTGAGCACTTTATACTCCATGGTTACTATATAAAATCCACTAACCACATGTACTCACACTACTTCTATTCCTAGCAGCTTATGCAAGCACAAAGATGCTCAAGACAATCTTCTACACTTCACACCACTATAAAAATAAAACCAGAATCACAAGGCCTTTTTAAAATAGTATTTCTTCCATGATGATTTCAAAAACCAAAAGACAGCAAATTAATGACAGAAATAGTCTCTCCTCTACTTGAGTATTAGCCCAAAGTAAAATTTCCTAATTGAATTATAGCATTTTGAAATATTCTAAAATTACCAACTTGACTAACGTGGAAAGTAAGTCTTTATTTCCAAGCAGAAACTAAAACTTTCTGAATCATTCAGTTTGTGTTTTTGAACAAAAGTACTTAAAATATTAAAACAGTACAACTAATGAAAAAGGTTTATGTCTAAATAAAGATTGATTTTTGGCATCTTGAAATTATTTAATATATTGTATCCCTGCATTTTCAAGTTTGGCACCTACACTGGCAAGAAACAATCACATATCCCTTGAAAATGTTGGCCTGCATACTTAGAAAATTATTATTTCAGTAAACTTGACAGCTTTTCTACCTTTCTCTGTCCCCCTAATTAACAAGCGTGTTTTCCTGTTGTTTAAAGGATCACAGTTGCAAATATTTTCCTTCTTTCACAATTTATACAAGAAAAGCATTAAAAAGAAAATTATCAAATTGAGATGTGGAAGTTTTTGAAAGAACTTCCAGAAGCATGAAATTGTGACGTCATTGTCAAAAGGTTAGTCTATGTCATGTCCCTGTATTTGAAAATAATCAAATAAGCAATATGAACAAACAAAATGCAGATGTTCCCTATTAGTAGCATGGCATTATATGAAACAAGTGTATATTTGTTACCTATTTTTTAACAAGGTACTCACACATAGGTTGATGCTACTTACTTTTTACCTTTTTCACTGTTACATCAAAACTCACTTTGCTTAACATCACTGATTTTAATAGCTGATACTCTCCATATAACCATGCCACGTTAGCCAACAACAATGCTTGCATCAACAATCCTGTACACAGACATGGTTTCAACTTCACCACTCTTCCTCATCTACTGTAAACCTACCTGTCCTTTCTACCAAAGCAAACTTGATTATATCAAGGATGTACTTCTACAGCAATATTATTGTAAACAAAGTCAGAGGATGTTGACAATGGTTATCTTTATTGAATATTTTCCAGCTTCCACAGAAGATTTCCCAACATGCTCATATTCTTATTTTCAGTCCCATGTATTTTGAGTACGTCCGTTATACTTTGAATAAAATGAAATATGAACACAGTCAACTTAAGCTTCATACCCACATCCTCCTGAAGTCTCCATTATTTTTCAACAGTATCAAAACCAAGTCTCTGTAAGTACAAGCTTTAAGTCTTAACATCACAATTTTATAAAAAAACATACCATGCTATTCACAATACTGCTTTCCTACTCAAAGAGACTTCCACCACTATAAGAAACAATGTATTCCCCATAGTTCCATAATGTTACCTTAGGCATACATAGGTTTTCAACTGCTCTGTGTTACTGGAAAGAGGGATGCCTACAGTTCATGTAAGGTATCTCTCCATGTAAGCTACTGTACACTAATTGTCTAATGTAATAACTGAAGACAAACTTATGGAAAGGAATCTTTCTACTAAATAATGGAGCACATGGAGCTTGGAGGAGAACATGATGTGGCCCTAGCTACAGAGTCAGGCTGCAAGGTTCTTGCCATTTAAGTTGGTAGGATGCTGCATGGAAAAGTTGTGCTTTAAAGCATCTGTTTATCACTGAAATAGGCAGAGTGATATAAATAAAATTGGTTTCTCTTGGTTACACTAGCAGCTTTGAAATTATTTTAAATACACGTTCATACTTTGCAGAGATAAACTGAATTGTGTATTTCAACTATGCCTTACACTGCAATAAATGGAAGATTATCTAGTCTCATTATGAGAGTTAGGGGGATTAAAGAAAAAAATTGCAGTGCATGTATCTGGAACTGAAAATGATTTTCCAGAAATCTGCTTCAGAGATATGTAATCTAAATTTCTGCTAAGTATTATCTGAATTTATTCTCTCTAGCCTCTTCTTCAGGATCTTCCCCTTTCTCATTACCATCACAGTTGTCTACTGTCAACTTCTATCCATCAAGATTTTTGGCAGAGCTTTTAAAGTCTCTGCCATATCAATTGTTCCATGCACTGCAAACACAGACAGTAATAAGAAAGTTTCCTTACTGGTTTTGAAGTTGAAAAGTAAGACAACTACTACAAAAATCTACTTTACATGCATTAAACCAACCCAAGCAATTAAGTTTTAAATCAGTACACAATACTGGCCAGGTACCCATTTTTAAGGGCCAAGAAAGTCCCTGCTGCTTGCTTTAACCAGCTGTGATCAGGAGAAGTCTCTGTAGTGGCAGAGCCTAAACCCAGCCTTGGGTTTTGCTACACAGAGCCTAAGTATCCCCCAAGCCATCAGAACAGCTCAGCTCTCAGTGCAGGGCTTTGGAAAGGAAAGAGAAGGAATATGGACTCAAGGAACAGCAAGGGAAAGTAAGCACGCAAAGATGGGGGAACTAGGAGAAGAAGGAGAGGAATGAGCACTGTGGGGGGACCTGAGAGTAGGTGACCTGGGGTGGTGGTGGGGTTGTGCTGAGCAGTTCCTGACAAGAAGATTACAGAACCTGTGATGGAGGAGTCTGCTACCAAGATAAAGGAAGGATAAAAAGTGTAGTTCATGCCCATGCCACCAGAAGATCGATACACCTAGGCCAGAATAACACCACCACTGGGGGAAGGTAGGAGATGGGACACCAGCCTTCCAAAGGGAAGCTCTGGGGGAAGCAAGCTTGCAGGTAGAGTATCTTCAACATCAGCATTAGGCCATCTCCAAATTTCTCATCTCATCCCAGCACCACATGACCAGAGGCTCACCAGTGAGCTCCGGAGACATTTGGGGCCACACAGGTTGCTTCAGTGGGACAAGATGGGCACGTAGGAGACCTGTACCACTGCTCTCTACTCTGACACATCCTCCTCATCTCCCTTACATCTCTCCACAACCTTCTGCCTGTTTTTTCTGAATCTTAGGATATCTCCTCACCCATTACCCCTACTAATAGAAACCTTTAGCAGAAGGGTGCTGTTACAGAGGTCTGCTCCCTGAACAATTGGCTGGGAAAAGAAGATGCCTTTGAACAAGATAAGACATATTTTAAAATACTCCAACTTTCCTTTGGCTTGCAGCAAGTACAAGTGGATAATAATACTACAGCAGCCTGACATAGAACTTTTATTCTGAATTCCTATCCCAAGTTGCCAAGAATATTAACATATAAATGTTAAAAAGTTACTCCTAAAGTATCCTAAAGTAATTTTTTTTTTTCCTCCAGGTGAATCTATCACTCCCTTTATGACAATCTTGGAAAACTGTAGCCATCTACTCTATTTCTGCCTGACAGACAGGAGAAAGCATGACCAAGCATTGCTTGCTTTTATTTATTTATTAGCCGCACCCATGGCAGTGTTCGAAAATTCCATGGTTCATTCCTGATTTCTACGAGCACTAATATATGTTATAAGCAACAAAAGAACTCATTTAAATATTAACATGCAGGCATCTGAAATACAATTGGATGGACTCAAATCAAGTATTTTTAGGATGCTACAAGATGCCTTACTAAATAACCTACAGTCTGAGAAATTCAGTGCAGATTTCTCAATGAAATTACAGAGCAGCAGCAGCATTTAAAAGCAGTATACAAGTATAATACACGACAAAACTATATCATCTAAGGGGTGGAGTTATAGTCAAATGATAAATAGAACAGAGTCCATACCTTTATATGCCACTTTCATATGCCACTTTTAGAGGCATATTCCTGTTCAAAGGGTCACCAGAGTCCCATGAAAGTTAACGATGGACTTTCTGTTTCTATGAAAATTGTTATAAATACCCACAATTATGGTAAAACGCTAATATCTTTGGTAAAAGTACAAATACCTTTGCACTCTTGAAGGAAAAGTAATATTTTTCTGCTTAATATAAACTGTAAAGCAGTCAGCTATTTTCTTGCTAAATAAATATGCAAAATCCACTCTAGTATTTAATTTTAAAAAGTTACTGAAACAGGGAGATAATCAAACTTATTATTCTTTCAGTGTTGCTTGTTGTAAGTGGATTGCAGCCAGAGCTCTTTGACTTATCAACCATTAAAATATTCAAGCTTTTAATAATTTTTTGAGCTAATAAAAATAGAATTTCTATGAGGAACGCATATTCACCTTAAGAAATGGTTGTTATCTTTTAAGGAATTCCCTGTCACATATCTTGCATTTTATAAATAAAAATCTGAACATAAAAACAACAACAAAAAATCACACAACAAAAAACACTGCACTTCAAATCACTGTCCATCAAACCTAGCCTGCTGTTAAGCAAGTCAGAAAAATGACAATAAACTATCTGGCATCTTGCTGTTAAATTAACAGATTGATTTTCGTGAACACTGGCCAGAAGTGAGGATGGTCAGCTGGCAGCCCTGTGAAACAAATATGTTAGTAGCAAGCATCTCCTCCCCTTCTCCCAGCTGTGGATGCCTGAAAAGGTTAGAAAATAATGGAAGGCCATAGGTCTTCCACTTCCAGAAAACATGGGGTGAGGAGACCAGAGAAGGCTGTTTACAGTGTGGACTACCACAGAGATGAAAGCTATATCTGTCTGCGGTAAGAGAAGCAGGGTCAGGAGAGCAGCAGATGCCTTTCAGGGATTAATCCAGCTTCTTAGGCTAGCATAGTAATGAACATCCATGCTTATGTAACAGTTTTCTCCCAGAGAGGAGAGATTCATAATATTGTGATTGCATTTACTGTAATAGTAATTAAGGAGCATCTCTGCTATACTATTATTTGAATATATATATATATTTATCTTTTATCCATTGTTATGAAAGTCAGTTCTGTGCATTCTTAGATTGCTATTGGTCACACCACACTGTGTCATTGTCCAAAGTCACAACAACCGAGTTTGTATATAAATTACCTTAAAGAAAATCACATCTTTTACTTGAGAAGATCCTGAAGTTTCATTAAAACTTTTTCTTGCTATCACTAAACTATGAAATAAGTCATTGTCCTGGTTTTGGCTGGGATAGAGCTAATTTTCCTCCTAGTAGCTGGTATGGTGCTCTGTTTGGGAAATAGGATGAGAATAATGTTGATAACATACTGTTTTCATTGTTGCAGAGCAGTGCTTATGCTAAGCCAAGGATTTTTGCAGCTTCTCACACTGCCCTGCCAACGAGGAGGCTGGGAGGGGACAGACCCAGGACAGCTGACCCAGACTGGCCAAAGGGGTATCCCCATACCATACGGCATCGTGCTGAGCAATTAATATGGGGTGCTGACTGGGAAGCAGAGGGGAGGTGCTGCTTGGGAATGGTATGGGAATTGGCCAGTAGATGGTGAGCAATTGCATTGTGCTTCACTTGTTTTGTATACTTTATTACTACTACTATTTTTATAATTCCTTCTTTTCTGTCCTAATAAACTCTTATTAAGCTGCTCTAATCACATTTCTCCTTCAGAAAACATATCTGATGCACAGCATAGCTTCTGACTAATTTTATTATCTTGATCTTTTAAAGTATTTGTTAATCTCAGCTCCACCGTAATTCAACAAACTTCACAAATTCTAGTAACATGACTATAGAGCACCTCTGTTATGGAGACAAGCAAGTGTTTTACTCACGGGGGAACTGAAACTTGAATTATCAAGGAACATAAAAACAGTTTGGTATCGAAGCTTGGACATTTATATAATAATGCTTACCTTTCAGTTCAAAATTACCTCACTGTTTTGCTTTTGAGCCATTGCTAACAGCATCCTAGAACAAAATAAATGAGGATATTTGTCGGGAATAGCAAAGACCCCAACTTTATGAGTTTGAATATGATGTATTTTACAGATGTAAGGTCAATGACTAGGTATGATTTTTGAGGAAAAAGGGTCTCTTTTCATTGTTTCAGGGTATGACTCTATAAATTGGGGCAGATTTCAGTTGTCTCAGTTTTAGTGTCTCTCTGAAGTCTGAAGCACCCACCCTCACTTGGATACATGGGCTACACCCTGGAGTAATGGCCGTAAGGCACCTCTCTCTTCAACCAGCAGTATGGACAACCAGTAGCGACACATGGGTACTGGCAATTCAGAGTGTTTTCATCCCATCTTCCACCCACTTGGGTAATGTTGATCTTGGCATTATTTAACCCTGGGGGGATAAACGTGGTCTTTGAAACACTAGAGGAGTGTCTCAAGCATCAAGCATCATGTACACAGTGACAGGTTAAAGGCCTTCCCCATAGGCGAGGGAGCACTGTGTTGATGGGAATACATGGGTAAGAAGCCCAGTCATACAAGTGGCAAGAAACTATCAGTGCCATTCCTTGGGAGCAGGGAAATGAGGATTCTGGTTCCAATTCCCGATGACCACTTTTGTGCAATATAAGTGCTACACACATACTGCAGGGAACAGGGTCTGAAATCTAGCCTGTGATCTACGGGCCCTACCTCTCTTCAGCAAGGGCACAGACATTAAACTATTATGAATAAAGATGCTGCCACCAGAATCCTCACTTGGCCTCATTTCCAGATGCTTCCAGGGAATGTGTGGAGAGCCCAGGTGTCTAACTCCATTTCAGAGGGTCTCCTCGTGAGAGACAGGCCATCACACCCTGAGAAGAGACATCCATGGTAGCCACAGGTGAGGGCTAAAGAAATTTTAAGGCTGAGAAGGGAAGTGTTGATAAATGCCTAAGCAGGTGCATACGGTTAGTGGTATGAGCTGAAGGAAGGATTTAGACAGACTGCACCACACCCCACTTTCTCATATGTTAAGGTGAAGTAGGTATGTTGGTGGTCTCACCCCTCATGGAGGGGAGAGTTAAGTTCTCTGTTTCTTGTGGCATATGGAAGGTGCTCCTCAAGATAGGGTATATCGTATACTATATATATACATACATATATATATATATATATATGTATGTATATATATATACACCACACTTATGGTAACTTGTTCATGCTGCTTTATGCTTACATATCATAATGGGAATTTCAGATATGTGCATATGCATTACATGTTCTCATATTTAAACTACCCAAATGGTTGTCCTGGAATTAAAATAAGAAATGCATATAAACATACATGCTTACACACACAAATATTTTTTCAGATTAAATACACATTATCACAACTTAATAATTTAGGATGATACCACTACCACTGAGTCACTAACTCCAAAAGTCCTTGGCCTCCATTCTTTTTAATGTAAAAATAAAGTCCGTAAGATCCTCGGATAAGTAGTGCTTGAAACAGAATTCATATAATGAAAATAAACATGTTTATGAAGAAATTGTAATTAAAAAGTTAATTTTTAAAGGTTACTAATAATCAAGCAAAATGAAAAAAAGAATTTAAATGATGCTGAAAAATCATGTAGCATTATTTAGCTAAACTAAAGGAAGGAGGGAAGGACAGGGAGGAGGAGTTAAAAGAAAATGTCAGAACAGAGCAGTAATTATTTAGCCATGAGAGTTCTTCGTGTTTTTGTTACATTTTACTGCTATTAAAATAATCAGTCATAGACAAAGTGCAGTGTTCAAGTCATCGAGGTGTTCTAAGCCAGTACTGACTTTTTTTCTGAAAATTTTTCATATTCAGAGTACATCAATTGAAATCAGGCACAGGATTTCTCCACTTTAATTTTCCCTTCCTCATGACAGCCTTAACTTGCTTTTCTTACTTAGACATCCACTTTTAGAACAATCACCATCTCAGCACTTTCTCACAATCACCTCCCAACTTCATCAGAATAAGATAATGAATAATGCAATGGAAGATTGGGCTGGAACCTGAAAATCAGCTGTGTAACTTACACAGATGCTACTTGCACAGAGGTATTCCCTAATGCATACTTGGTGCAGGCTGTGCACAGCTGTAGTATCAGCCAAGTAAACTGTACAACTTTGAAGACACGTCTCTGTATCCTTCATTTGCTTTTCTACAGTGTATTTCAATTTTCAGCAATCGTAATTAAAATGAAGATTATCAGCAGCAGAATAATCCCTACCCTTCTTTCCAAATTCACGTACCAGAAGCTATACTAACAGTAAACCTTTTAATTTGTTCTAATGGGACAGAAAGTGTAGTATAATCTGTGTTCTGTTTTATAGGCATCAACATAGCTATCACAGGAAAATCTGATTGTACATATCTGCTACCTGGACATAAAACCTATGCTGTTATCATATATTTCACACACCAGAGACTAAGAAATTTTGGAAGTATTATTTTAACTGCAGAATTTATGTTATTTTCACTATTGAGAACATACTATTTACATCGTAGTTTAAATCTCCTGGAAATATAACTTGTAGCAACATTAGAAGAAGGGGTTTTTGTTTGTTTGTTGTTTTTTAAATATAAATACTATTAGTGTCATATGGGGGAAAAAAGCAAAACATAAAACAACTGTACAAAATGAAATAATTAAAATGCATATTCCTCCAGTAAGTTATGTACTGAAAGATGAATTTAGCAATTAGAACACAAGAATACTCCACAGAATACCACGCCCATTCTTATTAGATATACCCTTACTGGTATGGTCATAAAGATAGCTTACACAAAAAGACTTAACTTCACTATAGACTCAATAACTTGGTTATCATCAGTGGTGAAACTCTGAAGGCCTACCAAAAGCATCTACAGAAAAAGTCAACTGCTATTGCAGCAGAATTCTTACTACAGTTACACTGTTTCTAAAATAGACATTGGTGCTTTCAAAGTCATCTCAGGTGCATATTCCTGAATTGTAGTCAGTGCCATACAGGTCAATCTGTGCTATCAACTACAAAAGAACATTTTTTTTTTTCCCCACAGAAAAATAATGGAAAAAAAATCAATAGTCTGCTGAATGGCTATTTGTACTTGTTCATCTAATCACCTGAGTAAATTACCAGGTCCCATTGATAATTCAGTCCATTCCAGGGTACAACCAGGACAGAAAGAAAGCTATGTTTTCAAGTGAGCTCTGGGATACAGCAAATGGCTACAGTTGTCCATGACTGCAATTCATCTGGCAGAAAAAAACTTCTACAAACACCATGCATTGGCACTGAACCATGCTCCAGTCCTCTGTGAGGACAGGCATCTCTCTTTGCACCAATTTCTTCGATTACTTCCTCAAAAACCTCCTCCAGTAATCCAAGTAATTTCAGCTTCTTGCAGCTGGAATGCTGCACAGCTAAATCGAAAGCATCCTGGTCCCATAGCTGATGCCTAACATGCCCAGCATACATTCTTCATGTGTTGTGACTACATGGCAGAGGGTACTGACCAGGTACTCTGGAGCATGGATCAAAGAGCACACAGAGTGGGATGTTGGTGCCCAGGTCACAGGATCAAACTTGTCACTCACAAAGCCTGAAGCAGTAAGGAGCAATTTCCACAATGCT
Organism: Anas platyrhynchos; assembly: GCF_047663525.1. Taxonomy (NCBI): domain Eukaryota; kingdom Metazoa; phylum Chordata; class Aves; order Anseriformes; family Anatidae; genus Anas; species Anas platyrhynchos. The sequence goes on along the minus strand of NC_092587.1, from coordinate 115,457,435 downwards.
TAAGACTAACTCTGCCCGTGTTCCCTTTCCATTTCAGGGCACAGTTTTAATGCTTTCAGCTAAGCTAGGCAGTTTGACTTTTAAGTAAGGCAGAAGTGCTCACATAGTTCAGCTTTGTTATCATCCAGGAGACAGGTAGCTGCTGAAAGGCAGCAGAGTGTGGCTTTCTGCTGCAACTGAACTAATTGCACTGGCTGGTGACACAGGTGTGCAGTTAAGCATGAAAATTTCATGTGGAAAGAACAAAGGGAAATTATTTAAAGTTTGGCAGAAACATGAAGCAGCGTGGGCTGGCCAAGCTTACAGTGCTCTGTCTAACAGATGTGACTGTGACTTGTTTGTTAGCTGATTTGTCATGCAAGAGTCAGAAGTGCAAGTGGATGCCCACAGTGACACAGCACACTGCTTACATAAAAATGAGCCTGCACTCAAAGTAGTATGCACTCAAAGTGTCTCAGACATTAGCTTCGAACAAGCCCTGGGGATAAATTGAAGATGGATTTGCTGGACATCCTGCATTTGTGCTGCTGAACTGACAGGAAAGCCCTCACTGCTCCAATCCACCAATTTCAAAACAAGCATGGGGAAGTTCTGAAAGCAGAGATGCTTTATTCATGGAGCTGCTGCCAATCACCTGCACCAATTTTATTTTCCCAAATATCTAATGCATTTGAAAATTTGTTTGCTGAAAACTAAAATGAAATCTATCTACATACACACACACACACTTTCCTAACTCCTTAAAAGATTTTCACTCCTACCTCCTCTTCAGAATACCTGAGCATCCTTTCTTTTCTCCCTGGAGAGTATTTCTTGGAAAGCCAACATAATTCATCTGCATTTGTCAAATTTGTCAAGTTGTTTCTCTTTCTCACTTACACTCATGTAAAAACATTTGCACTCACAATGAGAAAACAAAAGATCGTCTTCCCTCATACATTCCATTTCTTCAATATCATACGTCTCTGAGATATGGGACAAACTAAAACATTTGTGTGTATTTGCATATCTATGTTTAAAAAATAAAGAAACAAACAAAAAAACTATGTAAAAAAAAAAGGACATCATAAATAACATCACATAATCTGGTATAAATTCCATATTAAAGTGAACTGCAAATTTGCAAAACGGATTTTTCTATTTGAGAGGAACGTGACAATTTAGTTCCTTTATCAGTATTATGCAATAGTTATGGAGACTGTGAAGTAAGAATAAAGAATTGAACTGAAATTTTGAGAGAGAATTTGGAGGAGATATTACATTTGCCAAAGTCACAGTATGGTCCTCATATCCTGACAAACTATAGAGAGCCTAGGACAGGGACCTGCAGAGAACTAGATTACTTCCATGAAGACTGTCATTGACATATCTAAGTGTACTTAAAAGGCTTTTAGCTGTAAATCCCACCTACCCTTAAAATCAAGTATTCCTGTTAACATTTAATAAATCACTATAAACAGAGGAAGCTCAAGGATTTGGAAAGGATTAAAATCATGATCCAGTAGATATTATTCTAGCTCATCTTCCTTAAAAGCACATAGCTTTTAAGAACAACAGAAGGGAGCTGAAGACAAGGCATATTTTTTTTTGAACTTTTATAATTTTTTACTTTTTTCACTTTTAGATATAGTTTTCTTCAAAACCAATTGAATAAGGCCTTAAATGAAATATCCATATTCAGAAAAATCCATCCCAGATCTTAGCAAAACAATGTAGAAAACCAGAACAAAAAGAAATATCTCCAATATTTTTGTAAAATTCCAATATAGTTTTTTGGTTTGTTTCTCCCAAAATGAAAAGATATTTACAGCAAACTCAATTTCAGATGCATGCACTGCAGAGATTCATATGCACCTCAAATTCAGCATTCCCCATCAGCTGGAATTTGCCAGCTCCCCAGAAAGCCTGAGAGATCCGATGAAATTTGAATTCTTCTCACTCATGCACAATGAATCTTAAAAACCTCTTCCTTTCTTTTTCTAAGCAAGAATTAAATTAGAGTAAGATTCAGAAAGGCATCGTGCCCTTTCTAAATTTGTGACTTTACAGAAATGAAAGGTAAGTATATACATTGTGTCTCAGATTAATTTTAGCAACACTTCCTCACAGTTTTTGTACTGTAAATAATAAAAAATATATATACATAAAAAAAACAACTAACTTCTGTGGACCTGGCTTATCTCACAAGAGACCAAAGGACCACTTTAAAGGAATATGGCATACAGAAGTTAGGTGTTACCTGCAGGAGTCCAAAAACACAATACTTGTAAAGCATACCAGCTTCTACATGAAACAGATCAATAACTGTTTATATTCACTTAGTATATTCACCAAACTAAGCCATTTTTTTCATTATCTACACTTACATATGCTCTAATGAGTTTTAGCTAACAGACACAAAATCATACATGTATGAAATCCATGTCATATCATACTTGCATTAGAAATGTATGCAATCATACTTGCATTAGAAATGTATGCAGTGTGCCAAAAATTCCTCCAAAACAAACTATTCACAGGAGATTACACAACAACAACCTGCTTTTCAAGAATCCTGCTTCCTCAGTGTATACCTCACTTCTGCTCTGAGTGTTTTCTCCACAGTTTCAGCACTGATGAAACCAGAAAGAATACTGCAAGCATTAATGACTCATGTGCACAATAATATTTTTCCTGCACCTTCAGTTGGCTAAAAGGAATACTATCTTGAGGCAAAATACACTCCTGAATTATGTATGGGAATAAACATGAGCCCTGAAATACAGTGCAAATTCTGTATCGCCCTTTTTGTTTACATTGGAACTGTTTTGGACAGGCAGACTCTTAGAGGAGATTAAGGATGAAATTTACCTGGAAGTTTATGGGAATGGAGGGACTAAAACCTTTGAATTCAAAGGGGGGAGTCATGCCTCTAGTTACGTAGTTATTTAAAAAAAAACAACCAACCAAACAAAAACCCCACACGTCATCTTTAAGACAAAACTGACAGAAGATTCACATAGCTATCTAACATCAATAAATTACAACTTAAAAGGAACATTTTTCTGAACATTATCTTTAAATTTACTTTAGTTTTATTGAATTTTATTTATTTTAAAAAATTCAGAATATTTTTACATTCCAGACTTCCTGCCAGCAACAAGTGGAATAAATACTGTTACATGTTTTCTACTAACATAGCATAAGATCAAGGCAATCATTTGAAATCCTTTGACTTCACTGCCAGATGAAATAACATAAATATAGAGCACCACCATAAGCTAAGAGCGGTTGTCAATCATGAATTAAAAATTATTTGACATCCAATATTAGAACTTCTATACTAAGAATCAATTTAAGTCACTTAACTACTCTCCTAATTTCAAACTTTTCATGATTAAAATGTGATTCTGGTAAAAGGTGCTAGTAAACAAGTTGGATTTTTAAAAGAATTACATGGGAGTTTCTCTTTTCTATATTCATTCTTTGAAATACATAGCACCAAAATCCAGGTATTAACTTAATTTTGACAGACAGAATACACTGAAATAACTGAATATGGAAAAAGAGTACTTCAAAATATTTTTTAAGATTTTTTTTTTTTTAGTTTGATTTTCCACTTACAAGAGATGACCCAAATAACAGTTATATGTGAACAATACTTTACAGTTGAGAGTTAAATCTTCATTAGATTTAGCCATAGTTATTTCTATGAACTCTGTAAGTGATAGTGAATGATAAGTTATAAGAAGCAAACTGAAAAACAGATCCTATGATTTCAACTGCTGAGCAGTGTATGAAATTCAAAAAAATAATTTAATAAACAGAAGAGGTATAAAGAAACATCTTCAGAATCCTTTATCTCCAAAGAAAGAAACACTTTAAGTAAGAATATTTAAACTTCTTCCCAGAAAAATAGATTCCTAGAACTGGACAGTAAATTTCTCATGATAGGGGCCAGAGTACAAAAGAACTGACTAAGACACTTGCCAAAAGAAATAAATAGATGAAAAAAAATTAAAAAGTGCTTCGATACTTGTAGAAAAGGTTGAATATTTAGGCTCTATAAATTGGAAAGAGAATGCTGAGTACTTTTGCAAAGGTAATATGGAAGGTTCCATTAAGTTTCTAAGAAAATGCTAGTCGACTTCACTGTGGAAATGGAACACTAAAATACAAGGATGATATAGCATCAAATATGCCAATTATTTTAATTAGATTTTTGATACAACAAAGCAAGAAAATATGCAAATGTATAATTTAGCCTATTTCTATACATATCCTTTACACCAAATGTTACTGCTGAAATATAAAATTAAGGTTGTCTAAACTTCCCGTGTTCCTTTCTTCTAGCACCACAATCAACTTTTTTTTTCCTATATTTTTTTTCCTCTCAAAATTCATAGTTGAACTGATACAAGAACCAATACACCCAATCCCTACATTCAAAATTCTATCTAACCACATAAGAAAGCTCATATTAAGACATGTCAGAACATTTTTATTAGTACTGTTAAGAGTAAGAACCTGATCTTTCCAAATGCAGTACAGAAGTGTCAAAAAAACTAGAATACCTGGTTGACTGAAAATCTTCAAATTGACAAGTAAGCTTCATTATATAGCACCATCAAAATTGGCTGGAAAAACTAGCTATCATAAGGACAGAGCGCTCGTTGATGGCTTCCTCAGATGCATACACATTTCGATAGCCTAGGTAACAGTGTTTTTATAACTTTTTGCCATACTAAATTGACATCAAAAGCTTTCTTAATGCAGAAGAAAAAATCAGTCTTCAACCATAAAAGTAAGTAATTATGGGATACAGGACTTATGAAGAATCCATATGGGGAAAAAATTCATAATGATTGGGTTTGATTTATCAATTTACATTGCCTAGCTCAAAAGATACCTTCTCATCAGTTAAGTTCCACACATATACAGTATATTTGATATCAAACTTAGCTGGAGGGTAAGCTGAAATATTATACTAATTTGTGCAGAGGAGTTGACATGATGTACAGTGGCCTAAAGCTCTAAGTGGAACCCTATGGGGAATGATGAAACACTTTTATCAAATGATTGCTGCATTAATAATGGAAATCTAGGATCATTTTCTGTCATTTAAATTGCTTGTGAGGACATATGTAATTAATACCACGTATTGACTTTCACCAGTCTTAAGAAAGCTTATGCTTTGGAAAAAGAATAGTTGCTTTCTATACTGACGGTCTACTCTTTTCTGTTTACCTTTTCTTAGAAAAAGTAGCTTTACTTTAACAGTTCACCAGTCCTAAATAAGTCATCATGAACTACCGCGTATCTGCTAACAGAGAGAGCAATTTGCATGGTATTAGATGTGCTTGCCTATCATATCTAAAAGATTTGTCTCATCTTAACTTTCCAAGTTTAAAAACCTATATTCATGTTAGGCTAAATACTCTCAGCATGAGAGTATTTATATACTCTCAGGAATTTTAACTGTTTTTGTTCTTGAAAAACATGTTCTAAATATTCCATTAGATTTAGAAAGTAACAAGGCTTCCAGTTTTTAGGAAGCAGTCTTGATCTTAAACCCGCAAGGGTGCAACAGTTCATCTTCCCTGCATGCCTTCAACCCAACCCATCTATCACACTGAAAACAACCGTTTATTAGTAGAGCACAGATAAACAGAAAACACCCTAACATATCTCCCAGGCTGCTGTTATTTACCCGACTTCGTATCTCCAATGATACTCAGATGCTCAGGGCTTATTTAAGAGCTTGAGAATTATGAGTTATCAGAAGAGAATAGGAAAATGTAGATGTTAGAAAAAAAAAAAAAAAGATTTATAAACAACACATTTTTCTACACATTTCTTCTCTACATATGCTGATGTGCCATGAAATCTCTATCTCCAATTGACACAGAACATAGTTATACATACCACAGTTTGGTGGTTAACTTGAATCACTTCATCCCCAGCATGGATTTTCTTGCACCGATCTGCAGGTGACTGAATTTAAAATAAAAGAGATGATAAAGAATACAGTTCTTACTGGTCATCATCTCTCTTTCAGCAGTATGGTTGCTAAGGTATGTAAATCAGGTTAGACTGATAATTACATTCCACTGTGAAATGAAGAATTTAAGAAATATTTGGTAAATTAATTCATTGTTGTTGGAGAAAAATAATCTGTGTTATGGTATACAATGCAATAAACTGGTAAGAATGGTATGAATATATGTATTTAGAGAGGGTAACCAAATCTTAAGGATTTATTTTTAATTTCATTCCCCCAAAGGACTGCTTTAAGCCACCTGACATCTCTTAAACCCATCTTTGCCTGAATGTTGAACCTATCAAGACTCATTTGAAATTGCTTCATAAACAAAAATCATAACATTGTCTTTTTAGTTATTTTCTAATATTTCAATTGGTTCCAGAGAACTTCAGTAAATCAACGTTCTTCGAAGACTACATAAGGAGAGAGGACTAGGCTAGGAAGATCATACAAGTTACATGGTAACTTAGTTTCTAGGTCATTATTAGGGCAAAAGTATTGCAATCAGTATCAAAATCCTACTGAGATCACACTTTCAAAAAGCAAAGTAGTTTTGTTCTTTGTTTTTGCCTCAAAAAACACACACCCACATATGCACACAACAACAAAAAAATTCTCCTCTTTGGTCACCTATATTTACAGTAGACCAACTGTTTTATAGGGGGAAAAAACCAAAAACAAAACACCTACGTTTAAAGGAGTTAAAGTTCATTAAGCTTTTCATAGAGTGACAATTTATGATTTCTCTCTCAATACTGTGGCTGCCACTCTATGAAGTCACTTAAGTCAACTTAAAGTTAGAAGTTGAGACTGACAGTTTGAAGAAAAAAAAAAAAAAGAAGAAAAAAATCAACAAGTTGCTCAGGATCAGCTTTCCAAAAAGCTGCCATGAATTTTACAGAAATGATGGAATTAAGTTTAATTAATTTTCAGGTGAGATAACATGCAGTCTTGAGAACATGCTCCAGGACTGCAGTGTGGATTCTTTGTGATAACCTATGTACTATATCCCTATCCAAAAATGTGTGTCCCATAGCTGTGCTATGACTTTCCAGTGCAGTTCCACATGTCATGGCTTAACCTAAAAACAGTGTTTAAATGGAAGATATCCAAGAGAAACGTGAGTTTAACAGAAGGGTCACTCACAACTCAGTTCTAGGAGGCATTGCTCAGAACATTTTAAATCAAGCTGGGCTGGTAAAAGTGTAATTTTAGTTAGATAAGAAAAGCTGCCTTGACTATTTGGCACTATTCAGCATTAAAGGTGTTGACTTTGGGAAAAATGACGTTCCAGTGATCTACCTTCTGACATTTCACTACTCACATCTCTTCATTCATCCCTCTAAAAATCTTCATAGTCTTGCTATGTAGCATTGCTGTTTTAGCTCAGATGTTATTACAACCAAGACTTTCAAAACGTCTATGCAAGTGAATCCCATGTTGCCACCATTTAACATAATGGGTCTTTATTATAATATAAAATTTTATCCTGTACAGACTTCAGCATTTACAGCTTAAATTTTTCTTGACAAAACAGGTATTTTTGTGTAGCACTTGGCAAAGTAAAGCAGGGTCTGGGAATCTTCAAATTGGAAAAGTATATTGTAAAAAAAATAATAATTCAAATTATGCTTGGAATACTCTGCAAGATGATGTAAAAATCATTTATACAGGAGTCTCAAGGCTGTGGTCTTGTGAAGAAGTTGCAACTCTTCTTTTTTTTTTTTTTTTTTTTAAGATGCATATGATGATATTTAAGCAAAACATCCACTTGCGAAGCTCTGCTAGGAGGAACAAAGGGTTCTGATGGATGAAAAGCTCTACATTAGCCAGCAGTGTGCACTTGCAGCCCAGGAGGCCAACTACATCCTAGGCTGCATGTGACAAGCAGGTCAAAGAAGGTGTCTGTCCCCCTCTATTCAACCCTGGCTGAGGCCCCTCTTGGAATGCTGCATTCAGGTCTGGGGCCCCCAGCTCAAGAAGGATGTGGGGCTGTTAGAGTGGGTCCAAACGAGAGCCATGAAAATTATCAGAGCACCTCTCCTATGAAAAAAGGCTGAGAGAGCAGAGAATGTTCAGCCTATAGAAGAGAAGGCTCCGGGGTGACCTCACTGCAGCTTTTCAATACTGTGGGGGGGAGTAGGGGGTATCTTATATAAAGGATGGAGAAGGACTCTTTACTCAGGTAGATAATGATAGGAAAAGGGGAAAAGGTTTTAAAATAAAAGAGGGGAGACTTAGATTAGAGGTTAGAAGGAAGTTTTTCACTCAGAGGGAGGTGAGGGACTGGCACAGGTTGCCCAGAGAGGCTGTGGATGCCCCATCCCTGGAGGTGTTCAAGACCAGGTTAGATGAGTTCCTGAGCAACCTGATCTTCAGGGTGGTGTCCCTGCCTATGACAGGGGAGTTGGAACTAGGTGATACTTGAGGTCCTTCCAAATGAGGCCATTCTATGATTCTATGAACAAAGTCCTGTCATGTCTGTATCTTCATTAGCTGGTAATTTGAGGGGTAATTAAAAGGGATTTAAACAACAGATGGAAGTACCTGTTCCTGAGGTTCACACATTCATATTGTACAAGGTAAACAAAATGTGTTCAGATTTTATTCTTCAGAATAGATTTAGTTTTGTCCTTTAGGTTAAACGTTGTCTTTGTCCCATTTTCTCAGTATACCCAAACTGTCTAAAAGATCAATTTATACCACCCTGCCCTCATTAAGGGATGGAGCATATAAATGCATGCATATAAATCTGCATGTACAGATTTGGGTATTATTTCTTCTAAGGTCTCTCCTCCCTGAGCTCTAAGGATACCTGCAAACTTGACTAGTGCACATTAAGTGGGAACACTGGGAACAATTCCTTTAAAGTTACAGTCCTGCTGTATATGCAGCCCAAAACATTATTCAGAAAATACCTTTTTCATTTGGAAAACCAAATTACAAAATGACCTTATCTGAAGAATACATTTGTTTTGTGAATGAAAAGCCTCTCTCCAACATGGTCTAAAAGGGCTACTCAATAAGAAAGCTGTAATCTCCTGCTGGAACAATGCATCCTTTATAATTATTGCTTTCAATCAAGAGAGGGAAGACATGAACCAGAAAGCTCAAGTTCCTCTAACGCTACAGGACCACCAGAGAGAAGATCTTCCAGGGAAGTGACCTGTGATGAAACCTGCTCTCTCACACTTCAAGGTTCAGTGCTCAGATAATCTGAACTGCAGAACTCATGTGTTGGGAAAGATGGCTCCTAATACCAAACTACAAGGTGAAGACTAATAGATTTTGGAGCTAGCCAAAGCACTTCAAATTGCCAACAGATAAAGCAGAACTGTAGATTAGGTGTCTAGCATTGCTATGCTACTGTGTTTATTAAAAATAGAAGCGCTTCTCTGTGATCTCTCAGGAAGGTGTCAGATAAAATGTTGTGCCAATTTCTTCTCTTCTGGAGCAGAATTGGAAAGAAAAAGGCTATAAACTTTTGTTCAAAGGGAAGATAATCTGGATTCTTGCCGTTTCCTAGAAGTTTAGCTGTCCCGTAAGTGGTAAACAGCAATGGGTCAGATCACATTTGCACCACCACGACCTTACTCTGACCATGCTGCTTAGATGTTTCTCTTCCCATCTATCAAAGGAAATGGCTAGCTACTGTGTGTTTAAATCCAGAAGACACCTTACTTTCTCTAAGGCACTACTCATTTTCACAAATATTTTAGCACACAACAGGATTTTCCCTAGATAGCAGACTGCAGTTTCTCAGCCTGCTGTGAGAACCTTAAGGCTGTTACAGTGACTGAAAGCATCAGTAACAAAAGCAGAAAAGTCATAATGACTGAAGCTTCCTGACATGGGTTTAAATTATATTCATGAATCACAAAAGATAAGCATTTTGAGGGAATGCATTAAGATTTTATTTTTATCTTTGCCCCTGGGAAATTAAATCCAATATTAGTAATTCATGGAAAGAAATGGTTCCTTTTACAATCTGAGAGAAATTCAACTGTAAAAAATATCTTCTTTCATATTTTTTCTACAGTTGGCTCAACAATGGTTCTGTTGTCTTTGTTTAGTTTTGCTAATTTTACTCAAGATATTTTGAGCTGTAGGCTCCCTAAGATTTTGATTTCAAGGGTGGAATTCCTTATGCTTTCCTTATTCTGAGAAAGGCAGCATTCTGAGACAGAAGTTCTGCAACAGATATCATCTATTGTGTATAACACATGGATATCCTGCCCGCAGCAAAAGAAAAAAAGAAAAAAGAAAGATTATCAGACTGCAGTTCTTGTGAAGGGACAAAAAAGTATTCCTATTTTATTGAGAGGTTAACAGAACCTCACTGCAGATTAGATGCAGCAGCTGTAAATACCATGTAGGTAGTTTGTACTTTGCACAGTATGACACAGTAGCAGAATAAAACAAACATTTCTGACAGCTTCATCTTAGGAAACTGACATCAAAATCTTCAAAAGGAATTGCTTAAGCCATTGTGAAATGGTTCAGTATTGTTCAGTAGGTTATTCTGTGTTCATTGAAAATTATGGATAGAAGACTTTTTCTCCCAAATTGATCATCTTGCTCATTTCCTAACATACAGATAGTTCTCTGTATATGGTGTACAAGGAAAGGAGGTTGTATTTCAAGGGTCATTGAAAAGTGGTCTATTACGGTTTGCTTGCTGTTTAATACTTTCAATGAGAATTAGTACAACAGTAATGTGTTCCTTTCTAAAGGCATTGCTCAGTTCATGCAGAAACATATGCTTACTTGTCAACGTGAAGGGATGTCCTCATTTTCATGCACTTATTTATTACTAAATAAAGCTCAATAGATGGCAAATATGAAAGCCGTTTTTCTAATACTGCTGCAAACATCACTGTGTCAGTCTATACATAACCAAGATTTATCTTTTATTCATACAGCAAGGTAACTCCAAGATAGCTACCCCCTATCTTGATCAATTGAATCATTTTAGGTGTCTAGCAAGAGCAAATCAAAACTGATTCTCCTAGTTCTCAACTGGGAACAACTGTTTCAATTCTGAAATAAACAAGCACAAGCGTTTCTGCCGTCCAACATGCTATTGGTCCTCAACAGCCAACTAGCACACTTCTGCAAGCAAAACGTAGTCTATAGCAAAGGGAAAGCATAAACCACAGGTAAGGTCAAAAAGGCTTCCAGGCCTGAACATACAGTATTAACAATACTTACATTTTCTGTTGTTCCAGTAATTACATGGAGACCATCATATGTTGATTTAATGTACATACCCTAAGAAAAAGACATCATGGGAAAGAATTTTTAAAGTGTTTCACAAACGATCACCAACCAAACATAACTTGCATATCTCTAAAAGAAAAGCATGTTTTCTTTTTTTTTTTCCCCAAATTTTGCAAACTTTTAATATACGTCATGAGGAACTTGTATCTGGATAGAACAATGCTCTTTGACATACCTAGAGAACAACAGACCAAATGATTCTGGCCGTAATTAGCAATAGTAACCTAAAACTTTTACCATAGCCACCTCCACAAATGCTTCCCAGTTTTCTTATATACTGCTTCAACTACAAATGTAACAACAGTAGCATCTGATTAAGGCGACAAAAAAAAAATAATAAAAAATTATGAATTGCCTTAGGATGATCAATACTTCCATTTTGTTTTGGAAGAAACAGAAGGCTTTAAACGACCTGGAATCTCTAGCAGAGACATGACATCCAAACTGATAACCAATGCTCTGAAGCATGCCTGTAAAATGGCCCAAAGACTTTCTGACTGTCTCACTCATCTCAGTGAACAGCTCAGTTACAAAACTCAATTATGACAACTTAAACATCAACTTTTTTAGATCTGCAACTTTTTTCAAAAAGTGTGGAAAAGGGGGGAAAAACTTCGGTACCTCAAATCTGTTTCTTCATCAAGTCAAAATACAAACATTTTAATAGCAACCACTAAGGTAGAAAAAGAAGGAAAAAAGAGAGATAGTTGATATATACTGCACATTTAAGCAACTTTTGAGGAATCTCCCTTCCTCCATTCAGTTAATAGAAAGCAGGTAAATAATGAAACTTGAGTAAACATTCTTTTAATTATCTTGAGTAATGTTACCTCCTTTTTCTCTTTTTAATCAGAGTGTTACAAAAAAAGTCTGTTACTAGCTGAGGAACTACTGAAGTACAGTAAAGAGGCAAAGAAGACTTACCCAGTTGCACTAATCTAATTTGGGACCAGAACTCTGACATTTTGGTAGTGGGGAGAGTTCATGAGTTTCCTAGGAAAGGGGACTCAAAACTAGGCTTCTATTTTGCCCTGCATAGCATGCAGCATCAAATGCAGTTATCATGTTGGGCTGCCACAGCTTGAAGAGCACAAAGCAAGGATTTACTCATTCTTACACAGACATAGGAAGAAGATAGGAACCCGCTAACATTATCCTTTCACTTCCAGCTCCTCTATCCACCTTAAATAATTTTTCAATTGATTGGCTCTATGAATACAGTTTTCTGCTTGGCTCATTTACCTCAGATATAGAATGACAATTTCTTGTACATTTATCCTCACAACACCCCTGTGAGGTAGGGAAACACTAATATATACACATTTTACAGACAGAATAATGAGCCACACAAGAGGCTGAGACACGTTGATATCTTTTTTTGGCACCTAATAACTACCTGAAACCAACAAAAACCAGGGCATAAATCCTTCTTACTGTTTAAATCTAAGTGACCCGACCACACAACCTGCACTGTGGCAAGAGCTGAAACCATAGTGACTTCGTGGTGGCAGGAATTATGAGTCAGGTCCACATAGAATACTTTCTGAAGAAAGTCACAGCTTTGCTTTTATTGACAATGGGCTACTGTTTCCAACTTAAATGTAAGGGAGAAAGCATAGGAAAAATAGTTACTTAATAGCTATTCAGTGTTTAGATTTGTGCAAAGCATTATTCTGAAGGATAGTAAGAGAATCCAAATATACTATTGTGGAGTACAGTTTGCATCCAATCTAGTGTTTTCTAGAAAATTTAAAACAATTTCCAGATGCAAAAGAGGAGAAAATTTCTGGAAAAAAAAAAAAATCTTTTAAAGCCAAAAATCAAGATTTTGCACACATTGGGAAAGAGATCAAAGAGGGAAGCTGAAAAAAAAAAAGATATATTTATTCCACACCTGCAAAATTAACAAATGCTACACTGATACTACACAGTAAGCGTAAGTTTTGTAAGAGCCAACACCATTTTGTTTATAAAGCAATTGTTAAATAAGCAGATGTAACATTTTGCCATTTACAAATAAAAATGCAACAGAAAGATGAGCTATCCCTCCACATGCTTTTCTCCACTGCTTGTTGTGAATTATATATCATAAATGGTATATACAAAACATGTTTTAGGGTACACTGTTTCCCCTGTAATGAAAATAAGAATACCACAAATATTTACAATTTTTCCCCTCATTGCCGCCTTGTGGCTGCACAATATCAACACTATATTTAGTGATCAAGAACAGAGATTAGGGTGTGCTGTTCCTTTGTACTAAAACAAATTGGAAGATACACATCTTAAATATCAAAATATAATGCCAAAGTCCCTATGAGGTCAAGGAAAAGGAAAGATAATGCACTTAATATGACTAGAATAACCATACAGTAACCACCCTGGGAATCAAGAAAAAAAAAGTCTAGATTAAAGACCAAGTAACTCATGCTTCATTACACCACAGATTGTTCTGATTAGTTATGGGCAGAAGTTTAAGTTTAAACAAAAATAAAGTGCATTGATTGGTTTGAAACATTATTGAGTTAAGGGTTAGAAAAGAGACCTTGGACATTTAAAAAAAATGCAAGAACAGGATCTGATATACATTTAATATAATTTACGCAATGTTGGGTGGAAAATACAAGAAGATACTAATTCCATTTTATCACATACTTACTGAATTTTTACTCTTTCATTGTGACATCTTGATGCAGTCCCCCAAAGTTGCACTTGCCTCTTTAGCCATGAATGTGCTCCAAAATTGCAAAACAGCTCAAAAGTAAACTTGAGTGTCTCTTCAACTTAGCCTTAGAGCTCAGACAGGACTAAGATGACCAAAGTCCATGGTCCAAGGTCTCAAAACAATGTTAACATTTTTTCCTCAGTTTCTCCAGCATTTCAAGCCAAGTAACAAAGGAAAAGTATTAGGAATACTTTTCCTAATACTAGATTCATGGAAATTACTTTCTAGCTAGGCTAGGCATTCAGCAGTGCCCCTTTAAGTAGCTGCCACATTGTGCTCTATCTACAACTTGTATTTTATGAGTACTTTTTCTTGTGACAGGCTCATTTTATGTTCACTTCAGCAGGAAAAGAGGAACCAAGAACAATCAGTCTAATGTTCAAACATATTCACCTTTGCATTTCTGAATCTAGCAAGCTAAGTGAATAGCTTGAACTTGAAATCCTATCACAGAACTGACTAGGTTCACTATACGACAACTATAGCCATCATATACATGAAATAGCATTAAATGAAAATATAAACAGGAGAAATTGAAATTCCACAGTTCTCTGATATTCTGTTCTATATTAAAAAAATATGAATAAGTAGAAAGATACTGTTTAGAAAAACTTCCCAAGGAAAAAGGGCAGCTATAACTTAGTAACCTGCTTTTTATCTAAGAGGCATACAGTATTCTGCTTCTTTGTTAAATACACTCTCTGTTTTCAAACTGTAGTATTTTTAAGCCTGTCCCCTGGCAAAAGATGCTATTTAAGCTAACCAGTTTTGTCTCTTTCTATAACATCAATAGTGGAAAAACACACAAAATTAAATTCTACTTAGTGAGATGGATGAAACTCTTATCAAGCCCTCAAAAAAAAAAGGGGGGGGAGGTTGGAATTATTACGATTTGCATGCTCGTGATTGCAAAAATGACCACATTAATTAATTTATAGCTTTTTAGAATAATTCTCTACTCTGAGAGCTCCTTTTTCACCCTTACTTCACAACTGCTGCAGGATGTCTCTCTCTGTAGTAATACCCACATGGGCTACACTAGAGATAAAAAAGAAGAAAAAGAAAAACCAAGACTCACCCATGATGTTGCATTCCAGCTTTACCCAGTACATAGGAGTTTCTCCACATTGCACCTTATCAAATTCCTTACCAGATTATTTAGCTTTTTTTTTTTTTTGATAAGCAATAGCTACTTTTAATAAGACATTGCAATCCCTGTAAAATATGTCTACTCATTCTGCATGAAGGTATTAGTCTGACCATTTACATCTACCTCTGAGTGATACTTACGTTCCCCCTCCAAAAAAAAAAAAAAAAAGTCAAATATAGTGAAGAAATTATGCATGTTAATTAAAACATCTTGGTAGTGCTTCCATCTGTTTTATGTTGTAAAAGCTCCAATCATTTTCTCAATTCCATCCACCATATGTTTATCATATATTTACCATGTTTTACATTCCCTTTTCTTCTTTCTTTTTTTTTTTTTTTCTCTCCCTGATCTACTTCCGCTTCTTAGATACTGAATTTGAGACACTTAAAATATGTTGTTTAAGCTAGGTGAAAAGACATCTTCCGAGTCAGCAGCCAACTATGCCCTTTTCCTTTCTGCTTGAAGTCTTTCCATCTTTACAGGGGATTTTATTTAGTGACTGCTAAAGCCAGCATGGAACTGTCATGTGGGTCCAAAATGTAGAAGAAAGTTGACAATAATCCATTTTCTGCCTCCAATGTTGCATGAATCCCAGAAGAAGGTCCAGAAGTTTTTGAGCTTCACATTCATCCAAGTGCTCCTGATGATGCTATTCAAAGCTCCAAGCTCCACCTTCACTTCTTAAACCAACACACTTACTGAATCACATTCACTATATATTCAGCTGAAAATATTAGTTTAAAAAGAATAAATAGAAAAAAATCCCAGCAGCCTAGAATCAAAGCTTTTATACAAAATACCAAGGACAACCTGACAAAGATGATCTGTTAGTAAGACTGGCATTGTAAAAACTGGAAGGTACAATATGCACCATGAGGTGCAAATACATAGTCCTGGGTTCCTGCTCCAGAGAGCTCACAATCTAATGGAGCCAGCTTGATACAGAAGCAAAAGAAATGGTGATAAACAGGCAAGGACAAAGTGGAAAAAATATCATGGTATCAAAGCATCATAGAGTCCTTCTAAGGCTTATATACTGCATAGTGGGTATTATCCATTTTTCAAAAATAAATATAATTATTTTTTCATTACAATGACATGATACTTCTCAGTCAGGAACAAGACCCTGTTCATTTGGTTCACAAATACATATTAAAAGAGAAAGTGCTATCTCAAGAACTTCCAGTTTAAACAAACAAGACAGACAGAGGGTAGAAAACAGAGGCACACAGGAGGAAGAGGTTTTTTATCTGATTATCTAGCAAGCAGGAACAGACCCACAAAACATGTTCTTGTTTACAAAAATAATGGTCTTAATTTTTCAGTCAGTGGGTATTAACACCACCCTACAGAAAGACTTAAATGAGGAGAGTAAAAAAAGGAAAAAGAAAAGAAAAAGAAAAAATAACAGTCACAAGACAAAGGAAAAGCTAAGATTAAAATTGGACAAAACTCCAAAAGTGGTGTCTGAGAGAAAGGGGGAAAATTTCTTCATTACAGCAGAAGCCAGTATTTAGAAATTTACTGCAGTGGGCTGGCAGAAGAGTGAGAAATTTACAGGAGAAAAGAGAGAGAGGAGAGAACCTGTAGAAAGATGAAATCCTTGAGGAATAGTCTGAAATGTATTCAAAGAGGGAAAAAAAGCCAGTGGTGGAGGAGAAAACAAATAGTAGACCAAAATATGAGGCACTATGTAGTTCTCCAAAAGATTTTTCCCCTCGTACTGTAATTGTGATTTACCAGAAGAACAGAAAATTAACTTAGTACATAATTAAATACCTTGACATACTGAATTTGTCAAAAAAGATGGAAAGAAAAAAAAAACAACAAAAAACAAACAAACAAAAAAAAACTAATAAAACCCCAAACCCAACAACAACCTACCCACAAGCCAAAATACTCTCCAAAACTACAGCATCCAAACAACTTTAGAAACCTGCTGCAGAGAGCAGCACAGCAATAGTCCTTCTTATTCAAGGAAATGGAGTAGCAGTAAACTTATGCATGGGTTGCAAATGTTTTCATTAGGCAAAAAATGGTTAACTGCATTCTGATCACCTTCTGCTCTCTCCAAGGCTTGTGGGAAGAGATTCTAGTATTGATGTAAATTAATAGAGCTGTAATTGTTGTCTGTTTTGTATTGCAGTGGAAATTGGATATTTGAGCAAACAAAAGATCTGTGGTCAACCCTTGAGCAGCAAACACAGACTGGCTGCACTGGGACTTTACAACCACCTGATTAAGCATGCAGAGTTCTTGCAATAAAATTCAATAAGCTGATTCTCAGCAGTGCTGCATAGCATATGAAAAACTTATAAAACAGCTTTATATCCCTGAGATACTATGAAGCATATTCCAGCATTTGACAGTTTTTGTGCATAAGCCCACGCAAACTTCTTGGTTGAGTTGATTTTAGTAATTTAAATCCCTTCAGACTTCAAGATGCTAGAACAATCTGAACCATTTCTCAGGAGCTGGTATAAATTGCAAGAACTTCTTGTTCATTTCTTCCTGTTCACTAAACTTTTTTGCATACATTGGTCAGCCATACAAAATACTTCCCAGTTGGCCCAGCTGCATAAGAAATCAAACTAGCACAAGAAATTGAACTATTTCAGACTTTAAAAAACAAATGGCTGAAAGGTCCTATTCCTTTCCATATATACAAATTATTTAAGAAAACAAAACAAAACAAAAACAAACAACAACACTTTCTCATCCTGGATGATGGGTTTGATTAACTGCGTACTTCTTACCAGCCCTTCACTTGGCTTGATGTTTGTAAGCTGGATCACTTCAAGGTGAGCTGACTGGGAAACCAGTGGATCAGAAGAGAGTGAAATAATGTGATCACAGACGCCAGAGAGCGTTTTACACTAGGAAGGAAAAAACAAAACAAAATATAATAAACATACCATTGCTAACTGTGTATCAGCCTACAACTTAAAACATCGCATTTTTACATGTAAGTACATACTCGCTCACATTGTTGAATCTACAAGGCAAAGGGGAATAAGAAGGAAAGACCTCATTAGTCAGCAATGCAACACAAGATATGCTTTTTGTGATGACACCAAACTGACACGCTGTCAGATCAGAGGAGAAAAAGGAGCAAAGCTTTTGCTTCTCAGTAAAGACAGGAAGAGACCACACGTATTGATCCAATGCACTCTCACAAGTAGGTGCCCTACCCATGAGCTCAGGCATGTGGGGAGCACAGGGAACCCCCAAGACCCCCACTTTCCAAATCCTTTGCAGACTTTAAGTGCCCCCATGCCACCATTAATTTCAGTTGAAAGGGCAGATGTTCAGCACAGATGAAAATCAGGCTCTTAACAACAGGCAACTCCCATTAACTCTGAAGTTTATTCTGTGCTAATAAAACATGCTAATTGATCTTGGTCTGAATTTCACATGCTCTGCTGGTGCCAAGTATGATTTACCATTGCAGGCATGAAGATTACAATAAATAACCCCTTCATGATGGAATAATTCTTAAACCTATTATCCTTGGCAGCCTTTGTAGCAAGACAGAAATAAAAAAGTTTCTAAAAGGGCTGGGGCTGTCAAATGGGGACTTAGTATCTTCTCCTCACTAACTCCCTCTTGTCAGCGGCAGAGTGATAATTTATTTTCTTGCGTTCTCTCATATTTCTGTATGCTAGCATTTTTTGAGTTTCAGTATTTTCTGTGGAATCCTCTTTCAGCAGCTAAAACTGATTTCTCAGTTCAGGTTTCCAAATGTGTGTTTTGTCAGCAAATTCAGGGATCAGAACATTCGTTTGGTCTCACAACCGTGGGTAACTGCAAAAGCAATTAAGAACCAGCTTAATTGCCCTCACATTTAAAAGATTAAAGCTCACCAGTCTCCTCAAATGACTGAAACACAACTACATCCAACTGCTGCGCCCATAGCTCTTCCAAGACTGCAAAGCATACTTTTTCAAGTAAAAGTGTCTACAACAACATATGGAAATAAAACATGAAAATGGATATAATGCCCTTGCCAAATCACCATTAGAATTCTTAGTGCCAAACTGCATATATGTAGAAAAGAAAGTAAAAAAACCCCAGTGGCCAAAAAAAAAAAAGTGCCTTGATCCTGTTACAGACCATCACACTGGAACTTTCTCCTCTTTAAATTACTTGTGAACAATAAATTGTGATAGGATATAGATGGCATATATTTACTGAATGATGTTGAAAATGAATAAACAAATTAAAATCAAAAGGAAAATAACAAAATGTATATAACCAACATGACCTTCTTCTAGAGATATTACTTTTAAGCATGGACACACACACACAAATCCTTTCTGCTTTATCTTTATTTCATGATGCAGAATCATTATTGAAAAAAAGGAAGTCAAGGGACATTTAAAATGAGGTTAAGAATGCTTTGTGCTTTGTTTGAATTAGGGAGAAGTGAAAAAGTGATAAAAATGAACTTGATCACAATGTTATTTTTGTGGCTTTTGGGATACTAAACAAGTACTTTGAGCTGAAATTTTTAAAAAGGTAAAAATGATATAAAATTCCATTATTAAAAATGTAAACATAGGTATTTTTGCTTATGTTCTATTTTTAAATACAATACTGTTTTGTTATTTGTATTTTCATCTCTCTTGTAATTGTACTGAGAATTACTGAAAAATATCACTTCTAGAGACTTACAGAACACTCTGCTCCCCACATGCAAAGAAGAGGCCTACACTATAAATTACATTCTGATGATTAAAACTGAATTTTTCATATACCTGCACACTTGTATTCACCCACCTAGTCTTCCTGTCAGTCTCTTCAAAAACTACTACATTTTTGAGTCCCTAGCAGCTTCAGATCAACTTCCATTTATAAAGAATTAATATATGATTTTGTCTCCTATTCCTTACTGTCACATAGCCAAAATGCCTAGGAGTGTTCCTACCACCTAACAGGAGGTATGCCAATTTAGAGATTGGAGATGTGGCTCCTTGTTCAAACAAGAGACCTTGGCTGCCTTGGCAGATGACGGAGAAGAGTTAGGCAAGTCCATGATGTGACTCTGAATAGAAGCCTGTCTGGGAGGCATTACATAGCTTGCTGGGGCAGCTGCTCTCCCTCTGCTTCTTTGTCAGAGGGGGCACAGACGGTCTGTACTGTAAGCCTGAGGAGGTCAGCATCCCAATATGTCTCTATAAGGTACAACTGTGGAACAAGGTGGTATGAATTTTCACCAAAAGGAGCTCTGGGAAAACTGGATGCAAAAATTACCATGTCACTATGATAAAAAACAAAACAAAAAAAAGCAATGTTCTTCTATGCATTCCTTAAAGATTATTCTCTTTCAGATCTTGTAACTTTCTATCTCAGATATTTCTATCTCTGTTCTCTATTCTATCTATCTAGATATTTCTACCTTAGATATCATTCTGGTGTCCAACAGGGTACACATACCAAGCACAGTACATGAACCACAGCAAAGTCCCTAGTGGAGACCCTAGAGTTAGAGACCATACTTTCAGATTAAGGCTTCCAGTTCTATGACCCTCCCAAAATGAAAGCTCTCATTCAACATGTGAGGATGCATGAATATCTACCTTCCCAAAAGAATGAAATTAAGGGGCAAAAGTCTGATGCACTGTTATAAAATCTTTTCCACTTCATGAATATCCAGATCTGACCAGGTTGAAGACAGAGAGTTTCTAAAATTTCATTAAATGTTACCAGGTTTATTACCATTCGTTAGTATCATAGGTGACAGGAAACAGCAAAAGAAAATGGAAGGTACAGAAAAGCAAACAAGAAAATTCTTGAATTGCTTCTCTCAGTTTCTGACCAACAGAATTAACTCTTTTCCGTCTGAAAGAGCACTAAAGGACCTGAGTGATTCAGTAAGACAACTAATTGAACCCACAGAGACTTTCTTAAGAAATGGTCAATTCAGATAATGAGACCTAATCACTACATTGTTTGCTTAGTAATTATGGAAGAGCCCTGTCCAGCAACCTAACTTCATTAAAATATGTTTAGTACTTATGAGAACTGCCCTTTTCTTTAGAGGGAAAAGGAAGCTTATTGTAGGAAGATTTTGAATGTAAGACTCACTGCTATTACATAATAAACTGGCATATTTGTGTTGCCTGAATTTACTATATTTCACATATATTTGCATAGCACCAAATGAATGAGTAGATGATTTGTTTTTAATTAAGCTGCTCACCTAATTTCAGAATAGCATGCATTTTCTTTCTGTTTTCTTGATCCAAGATAATTTCAAGACTTTGGGAAGAAAAAGCAACTTTGGATGATGGATCAACCACCCAAAACTTCTGGCTGCCATAAGCAAATATCTAGCAACTCCTCCAGTTTTCTTCTGAATATATAAGCTTGCCTGTGTTGGAATACCTATAGAATCTCAAAAGTCTCCCTTAACTGTTATACATTCAAATATTTTTCATTATCACTCTATGGTTAAAGAACAAGAACAGCATGGGGCACACTGGCACGCAGTAGCTGTCTTCACCCCAGTGCAAGGAAAGGGTACACAGGCTGTCACTGAAAACATGACCAGAGGCTGACACTGCCAAAACTATACATTTCCTGACACAAATGCAAGTAGCACAAATAATTCCAGAATGGATTATAGAAGGTATTGTGAGGCTTAGTTTAGTTATTAGCCAAGAGTCCATAGACATAAAAGGACAGTACACTGACTAATGCAGAATGCATTTACCTCAAGTCCTTTTCTGCTGAATTGAATTTCTCAGTTTAAGGTGGTGTGCACAGCTTTTGTATCTTGAAGTACACATGTCATTTGTATATTATTTTTTCAATCTGGATAACCACTTTGAAACAATTATTTCCTCTCCATTTTTGTGAGAGAGGGGAGGAAATTAGCAAGAGAGGTTCAGCCTTCTACCTATACTGGGGATGCTATTTCACTTCAGCTTTTAAAATAGAAGTTCTAATACTATCATACATCAGAGTGAAGGATCTGAAGTTCAGCAAGTACAGGCTGAAGATATAATACTTTTTCCTTTTGAAAACTTGCCCACATTTACTAAGCCCAAGCCTGGAATATTGAAATTTGTAGATGCACAGTATAGATTTAGATAGACCTGCACCATGCAGTGTAAAGCACTGTAGTCAGTGCAGAAATATCTCAGTCCTGGTTTGTGGCTTTCCTAAACATTTCACAGCAGCTCATCAGGTTTGTTCCATATGCATTGCTTGGGAGCTCATCATTCAAGCAACTTCTAAATGTCTAGATCCACCATCACATTCAGTGCTTTACTAAATTTTCCCCTAAGCTCTCCAGACTTCACTGGAGCTTTCACCTTGGCAGATGCAAATGGAACAAATTATGCAGGTGACAGAAATACCTTGTTTTTTGTTATTAATATTTTTAATATTTCCTTTGATGGAAAGTAATGGACTGACATAGTATTTTGCACATACGCTACCCAATTAATTTAAGTGGAAGAAAAGCACACCAACAGTGCACATGTGTTACTCATTTTGTTCCAAACAATTTACAAAGACTGTTTTTTCATCATAACTATCCAGCACAAGCTGTATCAGAGACATGTATTTTAGTTTCACTAAAATGTGATGACAGTACAGTTCACCTTCTCTCTCAAATGGCAGTTACCTTTTGTTACTTTGTAGAACTACATTTCTGATTATGAAAATGTTGTTAACAGGATCAGGATGCTTTACCATACTTTTGTAACTGCTGATTCCCTACTGTAATGCAATTTAAAAACACCTGTGTGGTCCTTCAGTACCTTATAGATTTGTAAATATAGCAAATTAATTTGGAGGCTATAGCTTTTCTTCTGCCCTGGGCTGGACATCTTTTCTTTCACCTTTGCAAGGTACAAATAGGAATGTTACCCAAATTAATCTAGCACTTGTCCCTTTGCCATTTTTTGACTTCAGCAGAGAAGATGCACACTCGTATGCAGTGGCTGTACTTCTCAACAGATGGTGATGAGCAAAAGGCCAAGGAGAACTGTCTCAGAACTTTATGGAGGATGTAGCACCCAGCTGGTAAGCTGCTCTGCAGAAAAGGATCTGGGGGTCCTCCTGGACACCAAGCTGAATGTGCCCTTGCTGCTAAGAAGCCTAATGATACTCTGGGTTGCATTAGGCAAAGTATTGCCAGCTGGGCAAGAGAGGTGCTCCTTCCACTCTATTCAGCATTGGTGAGGCTGCACCTAGAGTACTGCCTCCAGTTCCAGGTCCCTCAGTAAAAAAGAGACATGGACATACTAGGGGCTGTACAACAGAGAGACACCAAGGTGATTAAGAGACTGGAGCACCTCTCCTACTAGGAGAGACTGAGAGGGCTGGGACAGATCATCCTGGAGAAAAGGAGATGTGGGGGGAAGTGCCTTCCAACCTCAACCAGTCTGCAATTCAGATATCATATTTTAATACTGCAGAGGAAACAACCGCATAATAAAGAGTATGTTAGCATGCCCACTGCTCATTATCCTTGTCAAAATAACATGCACAGCTGCTGTTACTTGTACTGCAGATAAGAGGAGAATCTACTCAATGATTAAGATATAATTCTACGAAATAACTTTGTGTGAACAATGCCATTTCAGTGGTAAAGTTAAATACTGTACATCTTTAAGCAATTCATAAAGAAATATTCCAGTAAAATAATAGGGTTGGGTGTTCTCTGATATGCAGTGAAAGTCCACTGAAGAATAACTTTTCTAAGTATCTCCATGTGTTCATGTGCTACATTTATACATTTGCAGAAGCAGATATGAAAATGATAAGCAAGTATGAGTTACTAGATACATTAAGATGCACAGGAAAATGAGCATCCAATTGCTCCCATAAATATCAGCAGGCATTAAAAATGCCTGGCCTTTCTCAAGCCGCACTTAGCTTTCAGCATGCAGGCCATCTGGACAAAGGAAAAGGGTTTGGCAAAGCCAAAAAAAAAAGGCAAGTTACAAAAGATTAACTGAGAGAAATCAGCAGATGATAACATTTTCTCCTTTTGTTATGCAGCCCCTGTTCTCAGTATTAGCTTTACGCTGTTGCCTACAGTTCTCTTTTGCAGTAACTAATCACTGCAATTTAAATAATAAATTTTCCTCTCTATTCAGTGACAAACTCATAATTGCATATTGTACCTACACCACAGTCTTTATGTACAAAACTAAATGATTTAAAGGAGGATGAAAAATATCACTAAAAAGCATCTAGTTGTGTGGTAGAAATTCAAGGGGAAATGTTTTATTTTACTCTGTAGGCAGCCAGCTCATGTCCCAAAGCATGAAGAATGAAAGATCATACTGTTTTTACCCATGCTTTTGGACTGTAGTGCACTGATTTCTAACCGGTTTTCCACAATTGCTCCTTCTCTCAGCTAAGGGGATGAGGACATCAGGGTATCTACATTTTACTTGCATCTTTCCTGATTCTCTGTGGGTAATTTACTTTGTACTGGCAAAATGATATGCCTTCTGCAGCATACTGGAGGTAGTCATGGACATGGCTGCCTTCAAAGAGACTTGTTCATTTCAGGCAGCTCTAGGGTAAAACAAACAGACTTCTATTCAATCCTGCCCTTAATTTTACCCAGGGTAGTGAACAAGCTTAAATCCATTTTGCCAAGTGTTTGCAATATGGAAGCACCCTGGCTTAAACACATTCCTGGGGCTGAGGGGAAGAGAAGTCAGAAAAATGTATTTGTGATGTTAAGTTTAATGTTTGGGATTTAAAAAAAAAAAACAAAAAAAAAATAAAAAGCTTAGTTACAACTGACAGACAAAGCAACTTGCTGCATGAGCATTCAGATAAGTCTAACTAGTTATAAAGTCTAACCACTTAGCTTAAGTCACATGGAATAACTATTAATCAATTAATTTTGGTCCAAAAAATTCCTTGTATTGTAAGGAATACCACAGAAACTGCAGCAATCTTAGAACTGACTGGGCCTGGACTAGTGTTTTTATGTACATAAAAGTTTAATCAGTGAACTCAATCTTATTTTGGATGCAAAGACATCCAAAGTCAGAAAGGTTTCTGTTGGAGTGGAGTTTGCTAGGTATAGGTACCTTTGCAAGGTATAGACTCTTGAAAAGAAGCAGGTGATTACTTTTTTTCTTTAATAAGATTATCAAAATGATACTTTAGACAATGCATTCTTAGTCCATTATAGCTCTGTAACAAATATTCAAGTAAAGTGAGAAGGATTGAATTATTATCATTGTGGTTTCTCTGAAAGGCTCTTGGTAAAAAGAGAACATCCTGATCCATTACTTGTTCTTTTCTTTTTCAATCTAGTAATTTAAAAAAAAAAAAAAAGCTCACATTTTTAGAAGCTTCCAAATATTAACTGCACTCTACAGTTCTACTTTCTACAGTTTTCCAACTCTAAAAACAAAACAAACAACAAAGAAACCCACTTTTTTCAGGAAAAGCAACATAATTTTAAGAAAGTTAAACTAAAAAAAAAAAACAAAACACAAAAACAAACAAAAAAACTTATTAATCTGACTGAAGCCTGGCTTCTGCTTTCTATAATTAGTCATTCTTGCTTTGCTCTCACTTTAATACTATACTGCTTCACTTGGATTAATCTGAACTAGATACTTCCATCACATGCAGCCTGGAACAGCTAGAAGGAATCAATGAATTATTTTTGAACAATTTTAAATCTCCATTCAGACTTTTGCAACCATTAGCTTAACTCCCCACATAAGCAGAACTGATGCCCTTTCAAGTTGAGCAGTTTTCCATGCACTTTATCATCTCGGGTTAAATTTATATAAAGATTCTAAATATAAGCTAGCAAGAAGATACTACTTTTCAGTTTTAAAGTAGACACCAAGACATGGTTTATCACTTCATATTTAGGCCAACTATATTTAACCTGTTCTTTTTTATATTGTCATCTACTTCTGCTGGTATTATTTTCTGATTATATTTATTTTCTGATGATATTAATAAATTATTACAATTTTACTATTTACTTATTTATTTATGACATAAGCAAAAAGTAACCTGGAAAAAACACACTGAGAAATATGGTAGAAAACATACTGAGAATACGATAGAAATATGAAGCATTTCTCTGTTTTCATGACTATTTCAGAAGCATCAACATTTTAATGAGCAAAACACATTATTCTTGTGTGGTTTTACGCTTCTTATTGCACAGAAACCAAGTGTTTCTATGAATGAATTCACAGTGAAAATAACATTAAGAAATACATTTTAACATTAAGAAATATACTTTAAAGTAATTGTTTCAAAACACCTACAATTCTAGGGCAGAAAATTATAGTTGAGACATTTTTTCTTCCCCAAAGACACAATCTGCAAGTTCCATTTAGAAGAAATAAACAAAATTTAAGTTAGCAATTTCTTCTTAAAATTTTATCATCTTTCTATAAGACCTTTTTCCTTTAGTTACATTTTATGTTTGGTTGAATAACACAAACTAGTTTACTACTTTACTACTAACATTGTGAGAGGCATCCAAAATGCTTTTATAAAGCATTTGAAGCTCCACTTGCTTGAAGAGTAAACGAAAACATTTCTTTCTTGAATACAGGGCTGAAGCTATTCAGTTCTGTCTCCACAGAATATCGTGTCTTCATCAAAAAGCTGACTTCAGAATATGTTTGTTGACATTAAAACATACTATCTATGGATAAGGTGATTCAGCAGTCTCTCCACATGAACTCCTACACTGTGATCTCAGAAAAAATAGGGCATTCAAAAGAAATTACTGCCATTAGAATCTGAGCACATTAACTATTTTTTGACCCTACCTAATTAAAGCAAACCAAGCTGTCATTTAACTGAGGATCTTGCCTTTGGTGCGGGATGTTGCCACCTTCACCATGCTTTAGAGGGAAGTGTGAAGAATGAGTGACTCGCTAACGTTGGCGGTATCCATAGATGCATTGTGATAGCAGCAAAGTGGTCTCACATCCCCCGGCTGTGCCCACACACCCTCTTGCCCCCTGATTTGGCCCAGATGGCAGGTTGGGTGAACACAAAGTAGGCTCATTCTGCTGAGCATGGGGCAGCATCCCCACAGAAGACGTGTGCCTGCTCAGCTCCAGCCCCTGAACCAGTCCAAAACAACACTTTTGTGATGGGTTATCCCCATCATGATGGGGATGTTCAACCCAGAACCTTCAGAACACCTGCTCTGAAGTAAAATTGCTGGACCACCAATAGGTGATGTGGATAAAAATCAACTACTTGGATCCAATGATCCTAAGGTGGAAAATGTCTTGGTATCCGAAAGAATAAGAGTATGTACTTGCCATTTAGATTATTTTTATTGCCATAGTTGTAGGATTTTATTTTTATTTTTATTTTTTAGTAAAAAGGAGCTTTTAAAATTTTACTTCAGTCCTTAGTGAGAACAATACCTTGCAACAATAACTTCCACAGATTAATTACATTAATTGCCAATCAGTTGTAAGTCACTGCCTTTTGCTTTCATGAGGAACTGTGGTTTCTTCTGTCATGAAGAGAACGTGGTACATGAAAGGAAGAGCCCATGGCTTTGAATTCAAGTTCCTCTGTAAGTCACCCCAGCTAACACAGCTATACGTTGGTATTTGATCACTCAGAGGTAGCTGGATCCAATGCTAGCCAGATATATTTCTGTTACCCAAACGAGAGTGCACGGATTGCTAATGGGAAATGTATTCAGAGAACAGACTTAAAATAGTTTCATCTTTTAATTTAAGTAGAGAAAACTTACTTTCTCTGTAGATACTACTTGTTTGTGTGGCCTCTCCCCCCAGTATCTGCTAGTTTTTCCACATTTCTCACTTAAGATTCTTTCTATGCCTTTACTAAAATTTACTACTATTCTTTTCATATCAGAGAACCTTCTTAGTAACATTCACCTCTAGGATGCACAGTCCAGTTTGATATCTAAAAAGGCAACTAATATCACAGAATCACAGAATCATCTAGGTTCGAAGAGACCTCCAAGAACACCGAGTCCAACCTCTGACCTAACACTAACAAGTCCTCCCCTAAACCGTATCACCAAGCTCTACATTTAAACGTTTTTTAAAGACCTCCAGGGATGGTGACTGGATAAGGTTGCCCCTGAGTCTCATCTTTTCCAGGCTGAACAATCCCAGCTCCCTCAGCCGCTCCTTGTAAGACTTCTTCTCCAGAACCCTCACCAGCTTTGTTGCCCTTCTCTGGACTCACTTGAGCACCTCGATGTCCTTCCTGTAGCGAGGGGCCCCAAATCGAACACAGTACTCGAGGTGCAGCCTCACCAGAGCCGAGTAAATGGGGACAATCACTTCCCTAGCCCTGTTGGCCACACTGTTTCTTATGCAAGCCAGGATGCTGGTGGTCTTCTTGGCCACCTGAGCACACTGCTGGCTCATATTCAGCTGACTATCAAACAATACTCCCAGGTCCTTTTCTGCCAAGCAGCTTTCTAACCACTCATCTCCCAGCCTGTAGTGCTGCTTGGGGTTGTCATGCCCCAGGTGCAGGACGTGGCCCTTGGTCTTGTTTTACACTGGCATAAAACATACCATGCTCACTCAAGATCTTGAGATATCCTTTTGTTTTTTCCTTTCTTCTTCTTTTTTTTCTTTTTTTCTTTTCTTTTTTTTTTTTTTTTTTAATTTTTATTTTTAACTGTCTATTTAGCTAAGGCCACAGCACGTTTTTTCCTGTCTTCCCAGGAGAGGAGTTACAGGGAACAGAGACTACTTCCAATTTCAGTTCTTTCCTCAAGCTTTTAATTTGCACTTTTAAAATATTCCCTTTCAAATTCAAAATATGATTTCAAATCCCATCTTTTAATTATTCAGCCACAGATTTCTTTCCTTGTTTGCTTTTGCTTCATGAAATCCCATCCATCAATTGAAATGCAACATGTTCAGAAACATTCAGAAATGATCCAAGTTATGTACAACACCTACAGTCGTCTTTAATCCTAAGCTTTTGCAATCAGTTCAACAGTTTGTTCATGTTTCCTTGCAAGCTTGAGCGCTAATCATAGACCCTAATTAAACTCTCAACAATAATTTATATGTCCACCTGTCACCACAAAGTGGTTATTGTAGATTAAAGAAATAAGCCTGTGTGAATCTGAATGATGTAAGGTAATATAACTTCATCATGTACAGCTAGTTTTCATGTAACTATAATGAAACCTGTCTCAAATTTTTCCATTCACATATCTTAAATGAATCCCTTGGTTTCCTCAAAATTGTCCATTGAAGACTACATTAACTGATGCTTTATCAGCTCTAAACATTGCCAGCTCTCTTTCCAATCCTGTTTGCTAATTTGTAAATGATAAATGCTGTATATAGCAGATGTCAAAACTCTTGGCTCTTACAGCACAAAACAAGCATGTATTGAAAACCAGGCTTTATATAATGATTTCAAACTTACAGCACTTCAACTTTTGCCAAGATTATGTAATTAAAAACTTCATTACTTAAATGCTTGCAGAGCTCAGCCTAGCAAAGACGATGATGTCAATCTGACTAAAAATGCAAATTCCTTGTGTCCCACGGGGGAAAAAATGTCAGTGTAACTTAAAAATACAAGGAGACTTTTTATTGCACATCACTGTGAAATCTAAGTGTCAAAAGATTACAGAACTCAGTTTGCCATGCATTTGATATGGGAGAACTGAATAAAAAAGTACAGCAAAAGTAATTGGGAAGATCATATTTTAAAGTGTTTTTTTTTTTTCTTGCTTAAACTATAACAAGAAAAATAAGATATGAAAACCTACCTAAAAGTGAAGCAAAGTGAGATATAAAATATGATTAATTTCATTATTTACTCTTATGAAGAACAACTTCATATTGAAAGTTTAGAAGCAGGGTCAGGGTTAACTAAATACTCACTAAACCATAGCCACAACATGAAAGACAATTTAACATCTGAAAGTTAGGTACTGTGTCAGACAAGTTGTGGTCAAGCTTCTGACTCTCCATCCCCCAAAGTATCAGCCCTTCCAACGCATCCTATGTTCTGGTGTTAAGTTCTCATGAATTTCACCTGTTTTATTTGCTATCTACAGATAACAGTATGGATTCTGGGAATAAACAGTTGTATTTATTCTGTGAATTCAGCAGGAAAGTATTGCATTAATCATATCACTGGACTAGCTCCACAATCCTAAGAGAAATAAAGCTGTATAAATGAAGCTATATTACTGACAAATATATACGATTTCATAAAAGCCGAGCAAACAGTTCTCTAGAAGAAAATCCCATTTTTCAAAATCATTCTTTTAACCATGTTTTACAAATAACAGATGGGTGTGAACTAGAGTAAAACACAAGCCCTTGTGAAGTTTCAGACTTCTCACATGCCAAGTTTGGCTTTCCTAACAGTCATTACTACTCATACTTATTTCCATATATTCAGCAGTCAGTCATACCCAGATTAGTTCATTATTACATTGGTATTGCACAGAAAAAGCCAAAAACACACAGAGATAGAATCCTATGAATTCGATATAAATATATTAATAAAAATCAAAAAACTACTTACCACATGAAGAATTTTATTCTCTGTTTCATATACTGTGCAATCCTGAAAAAGTAAAGCAGAAAAGACAAAATTGATCTAAATTGATCTAATCAATCAACTTTCTGAGATTTATCCTTAAAAATAATTAAATATAATCAAAGTTTTTGGAATAAAGCAATAGATTTCAAAGTCTCAACTAGAATGGATAGATTTATGTAAACAAAGTGTGAATCTAGCACCAAAAGGAACTACTGGTAAATGCCTATGTCCATTCACTACTTGTTGTTGTTGCTTCCTTCCTTGAGATAGGTAATGATCTTCCTCCACATTACATCATTTTGGTACACACCAGCTAGTCAAACACGTCAGCTGAGTGGCTTCAACCAGCAGGACCTGACTGGGGAAAAGTATGGCCTCCTTCTACTGGTCACCTTGAAAATCAGAATTGTTTTAAATACACTCTCCTGGAGACACTCCCCTTGAAAAGTTTGCAAGGCTGCAAAACAAAAAGGGTTGAAGCCACTGTACAAGACTGTCTCCCTCCCTCACTGTTTCAACTTTACTTGTGGTTAACTAATCTGATTTCCTAATTTTTCCTCCATTTAAAGCTGTGCAAGAGAGTCAGAAAACTACGCTGAACAATTCCTAGTGAGCTGCACTGTCATTTTTGCACACCCCACCAAAGAAGAGAAGGAAAACCTTGAGAAGAAGAAAAAAAGCGAAATGTTGGTTGTCTAGAGCACTCCACAGAATAGGAGGGAAGAGAAACATGGAATAAAAAACACACAGGAAACTTGAGTTGGACCATCTTATTCCATGAAGCCTGGTGGAGACCGTATGGACATCATCACCACCTTACCTGGAATGTGAGGCAGTCTCTATAAGACAGACTATCAGATGGGAAGCTGGGGACTGTGAAAGTTCTTCCTGACAGGCTAAAATCTCAGTTGATATAGAGAACTAGAAGTACAGGAATTAGTAAGGTAGAGAGCATGTGAAATGCAACCAACACTGGTGAAAGAGCCACTCTTCCCTAAGTTCACCAAATGCTGTAGTTGTATGATAATTAGCACAAGTTCAGTTTGGAATAGATGTTTTATAACCTACTAAATAACTCACTTGAAAAACATGACTAAATTTTCACATTTTAGGTCCTTTCATTTTTTAATTGGTTTATCCTCTTTGAAAACAACTTTGTTATATGCAACTGTTTTTTAAAAAATGAAATTTTAGATCATGAAATATTTCTAGCGTTACTTGGGCAAGAACAGCCACTGTGTTCTTAAGCTTTATATAAAACAACCTCTGCAGAAGCAGCAGGTTTATCAGGGAGTATTTTCCTAATAACAGCTGTTGGCATTCAGGAAACATTTGCAAGTATGTACAGCCGGAAAGAAAATTTAACACGTTTAATTATATGCAGACATCAATGAAGTATTTGCAATCTTAGTAGCAAAACACACATTTCATTTTTATATGTGGGAAGGCATATAACATTTTCAATCTGGGTACATCTATGTTCTGCACGGTTTCTTATGAATCATTCTGCAAAAATATCAGGAAGGGATTTCAACATTTATATTGAAAAAAATATGCTTCTAAGCAGACATAATTATTTCATTTATAATGAGGAGTTTACTATAAGTTTAACATTCGGCTTACAGAGGACACTGAGAATTCTCACTGCTAAGGGATAGGGGATTCTGGGTTTTTAAATACTATAGAGGTTCGTTACAGCCAGGAAAAAAAATGAGTAAGGAAGAAACACAGCTACATCCTTGAAACGAAACTCTTTGACACAATCATGAAGGAAGCTAAAGAAACAAGCTTATTTCTGACAAACTCAGAGTATAATTAAAAATACATTTCTGAATCTACCAAAGACAGTAAAGCAAGTAGAAAACTATACACCCTCTGTGTATTGGTACAGGTGACTTTACCCTCCAATTCTCTCCTCATCACACAACTACCTACAAATTAAGTGTCTGGAAAGAGGAATTGCTATATGAGATCCTCACACACAGGAAAGGTTGATGCTGCATTTTCTATTCAGGCAAGAGAAAAACAGTTTACTAAATAAAAGACAGAAATTGGAAGAAAGCAAACAATGCTTAGGTTAAAAAAAAAAAAATCCAAAATATACTTTTTCCATACAGGAATGATATGCAACTATTCAAACCTCAACTGAGGGAGATGTGAAGGAGTGCAGAGACACATGCGAGCATAGCCTAGAGCAGCCCTGAAGTCTAGGACTCAAAAGAAACCTACAAAAGGTCACCAAAGCCAATCCCTGCATTGTAGCAAGCTTGTTTTAACTTCCCGCAGCCATCCCTGGAGATAGGGGCTGAGAATGCTTTTGAATGATCCCTAGAGCAAAACCTACATGTCACTTTTCTTCAGAGTCAACAGTTTATTTCCCCTTAGATCTTTTAAGTCACTCCACTACTTTGAGGATAATTGAGCCCACGCTCTTCAGATATGCTTTATGTACAATGATAAACTGAATGCTTTTTACTGTGGACTTTCACCACTACTATTACATACCTATTTCATTTCAAATAAAAGAGCTTAAAAGAATTTAAAGCACTTGAGAGCACAAAGAGAGTCACTACTTATGCAATTAGGAACATTTTTTTGTTCTTAATAACATACCATCTACAGCTGGAAAACATCTCTTCCTTCCATACCTAGACTATAAACATACATCTTACTTCTGAAAAATCTTAAGTATCTGTTTACCCACAGTACCAAGACATTACAATTAAGGTAAGAAACAGATAATACACAAATCTAACTTCAACTATTTTTCTGCTTCAGGAAACCAGGAAATATGCAAAAAACCTGCAACCAAGCTTTCCTCCAACACAAGATAAAAATTGGCTATTCATTTAGTGAAAGAATACTATGATTACCCCTGAACTGAAATATGCATATATCGTTAAGAAGAGTTCTGCTTTTATCTGTTTGTTGTCTGAACTTCACATGAATATTCACCAACAAATTAAAAAAAAAAAAAAAAAGCCAGGATATTTATCTCTATATACCCAACTGACCAAAACCTGAGCTCAGTCAGCTTTAGGTTGTATTCTCAATGTATATTGTTTCCTAAAATGTTAATAGAGCAGGTTGCTAATAAAGCAATAAATGCAGTTCTTCTTCTTGTACTCCAAACTCTGTGTTAATTTATATTTTCTAAAGATGTAGTCAAATATTGGCCAACAGTAGTTTCAGAGACAAACATGAGACAGTACTGTCCACAAAGAAAGAGAACTAAAAGGGCAATACAGTGGCACAACTTCACTACTAACATCAGCTTTTCTTGGTCACTATTTGCAGCTCTACCTCGTGTATTAAAACAGGCAAAAGGTCCTTTTGGTCCTTTCCTTTGTAGATGCAGATGGGACTAAGCTAAGATCTTAATAAAAAGGGAAGAATAAAGTCCAAAATTAGAAGAGAAAGAAAAAAAAATGTAGTAGGAGAAGTTAAAAAGAGCAAGAATAAACCTCAGTAATCAAGGAGAGAGGTCTCCTGTACTTTCAGAAAAAAAAAAAAAGTATAATTTTAAAATCTATTTGTAAGACTAGCAAGACTGACGTTACACTCCAACTGAAATGCATTATTTATAGTGTGTTTCTTCCAGAAGTCAGATTCATAAGCATAATTCTGTGTTGTTTCTATAAAAATTAAAAATTTTATCTGCAAATATCCTGTCATAATTCCCCTTAATAAGAATTACTGAATACACTTAGAATTAGATCTACTGAATTCAACAGCACTGACTGGTGACAATGCTGCCAAAGTCACCCTGTTCCCCCACTTTGCTAGAACAATTCACCCTTGAAGTAACATATATAAAATACAAATATTTGTAGATTTTTATTTTCAAAAGCAATGCTTACGCTGCTTTGTTTTTCTAATTTATTTTCTTCTCCTCTTATTTACTTATTACTGTATTTCTTATTTTCTTATTACTGTATTTCTAAACCTCTATTTTAGTATGTCACAGAAGTGGGGAATTGGGTCAGCTAATTACACCAACACTTTCCTTATGCTTTGGTTCTTTTCTTTCCACCCAAGTTGATTAAATCTCAACTCAAAATGTGAAATATTGAGGTCTAGAAGACATGCCAAATCAACATAATGATCACAGATCCTATAGGGGAAAAAGAAAAAGAGCATCCAGTTCTCCAGTACTATAACTATAGGATAATATTCAGCAGAAAACACTTCTATTTTTGCATATATATCATGTGGATTACACATCTGAGTCAGCAGCCTGTCAAAGTATCTATTGCAATTACCTGTCAAACACTTCCCAGGGCAATTGCAAAATACCATCCAGAAACCGCCATCATTCTTCTTATTACTACTATTATTATTATTGGTTTGGCCACATTCTGGGCATCTACAGTACTGTATTCTTTTTGGAAGCCTCAAGTTCCTCTTAACCCCACAACTTAGTTTGAGAATAAAGATACACTAGTTCAGAAAATATAATATACATGCAAATATTCAAGTAATAAGAAAATGGAGAATTGCAGAAAAAATGTTTGTTGATTCTTCCAGCAACAACTCAGCCACAGCTCAGCATTCCTAGTAATCTGTAGATGAGAGTGCTCAAGAGAAAGCAAGGACTTCTTTCACTATGTTGTTGTTGTTTCATTGTATTTCACTGTTGCCCAGAAGAATGTCTTGGTTGTTCATGTATTTAGTCATCCTGATTTATTTTTTTCCTCCACGGCAGAGAAAGTTCCTAGGTAGGGTTGGTACATCAGCAGGTTACATTCTTGCCAAGGACAAAAAACAAACCTCCTGATTCTCAGGTAACATGTTAGCCCAAACACATCCTTTGTGAATTCATACTATTGTAGCATTGATCAAAAGAAGCCGTGTGGTGCTACAGAGGTGGAGTCAACTGTAGAAACCAGTGAAAAACAAGGACTTCTCATGAGAGCATTCATTCTCCAGGGAGCTTTTGAGCTGCTTCTGGCAGAGTTTCTTCACTGTTTTTTCACGTGTTTTTCTCTGCAATCCAACTGAATCTACAGGAAGGCAATTGTGTGTGTGTGTGTCTGTGTGTGCGTGTCTGTGTGTGCTCATGTGCTTGCATTGCACTTTTTAACCAGTCTTTTGTTGATAAAATAGAGGCAAGATTAGGAACGTAATCTTTAAAATGGTGGTGAAATCGCTTGGGAAATGCATCTTTCATGAGCAATTCTCCACATCTTCTATGTCTAGTTTTAAGAGGGCAACAGCTAGATTTTATGTACTACTTAAAAACAGATGTCTGATAGAATTGCTATCACTATTATTTTGAAGTCACGCAAAATGTTCTAAAGTATGTAACTCCAGTTCTCTATTTGTAACAAAAATAATGAATTACATGATTGCTAAAAGAGGGTTCAGACTCTCATGCATTGCCAAACCTTTGGTATAAAACCTTCTTTGAGCAGTGCAGCCATTGGCTGGAAGTAAGCCAAGCCACCCTCTAAATCCCTTTGCTTCTCAAATTGATTACAACTGTAACTGAATCCTTTAATACCAGTCTATGTCAAATGGATGGTCTGTCAGCCCTGCTACTTAGCAACAATAAAAAATAATTAACTGGAGAATGCTCATATCAGAACTCCCAGGCTCTTCAGCCCTCCCCCCACCCAACACCTTCAAAAATAAGTTGTTCTGTCTTCAAGAAGCCCTCTTTAAGTCTCTTCAAGTATCCCCAGCTCCAGAAAATTTATGTCATTGGCTTGAGGAAGGCTCATTTTGTTTGAATTCTGCCCAGTTCAGCTATGGCAAGAGAGCCACACAAGAGTGAGGTTTTCTGGAATTTTCACTGGAGGTTCTCACAAAAGTTCTTAATGATGACAAAGTGTAAAGCTCTGCCAACACATGAAGACAAAAAAGCTTCACAATTTTCATAGTAGATTTATTTATTATTACCCTTCATCACTTTTCTTAGGCTCAGACATTAGTACCTAATTTTGAAATTGATGCAGGGATAAGGTAGATGTAATCAAGTTACTTTTTTTTGCTACTTAAGGTAGAAAATGCATGGACAATATATCTAATACAGCTGATTGTAGGATTAAGCAATGCCAGCTTTGAAACAGTAAACTTTATCAATATAGCACAGGCTATACGGCAAAATGTCGCTGTGTGTTGTGAGCAAGATGATTAGAAACTGAAGGATATTAGAGAACTCCTGATATGTGATTTACAGGTATGTCTGAGTAATTATGGTCATAAGAAAATACAAATTGGCAGATATACAGATCTATTCAAAACCTTTCCCTCCAAACCTCTCTCCACATAAAAAAAAAAAAAAAAAAAAAAAAAAAACAAAAAAAAAACCAAGAATATAAAACTTTTAAATACCCCCAAGCCTACAGAAGCTGGCAAGCAAATAACATTCTCCTCTGCCAACAGGCAAAGAATTAGGAACATGACACAGTTAGAGCTTTCCTAGTGTGATGCCTTACCGCATCTTTGATTTTAAGAGGTCTAGCAGGGATTTGGATGAAAAAGATGTGGACTTTGGGACACTGGCAATTATAAATGTCTGGAATAAAGACAGGGCTGCAGGGGAAAGGAAGATACCTTTCCCTTGTTGCACTACCTAAATGCAATAGAAAGCTCTTAAGCTATGCAAGAATCCCGCATTTGCATAGGTTGTCCTTGGCTGCTGCCATACAAAATTAATTTTTAAAGTTACACAGTCATTGTTAAAAATCTGTATTTTATTTATAAGTGGACTTCCTAGCATATATGCTTTCTTTGAGTTTCTTCCCACTGAGTTGCTCCAAAGAAGTCTCCCATTGTGGCTGTTCCTCCTCCAGACTGCCACAGTCCCTGGAAGCTCTATCCTCAGCTCTCCCCTCTTCTGCAACCTCTTCCTTATTGCTCAGCAGCCTCCTGAAATCATGCTGCTTTAATTATCATCTCTGTGCAGATGAGTCACAGATCTCTCGTCCCTTCTGTTCGCATTCACAGTTTAGTCTCCTCCTGGATATTTGCCACCAGCCCTAACACAGTATGCTGAAAAGCTGAAATCACGTTTCTTCCCAAACCCTCCCCACTTCCCCCTTCTTTCCCTATCTCTGTCAACAACTCCACCACCTTATGTCCCACAAGCTCACAACCTGGGTGCCATTTCCAACTACTCTTCACTTCCCACACAAATCCTGTCGATTTTCTTCCCACTGCCGTTCAGAAATATTTTTTCTTTTTCACTTATGCTACAATTATTCAGTTCCTGCAGTTTCTTGATTCTGGGTCTATAGCATCCTCACTCTGTTATTATTCCCTGCCCCTCCACTTTTAAGCCAGAACTCATCTGTATCTGCAGCAACCCACTCTGTCCTCCCCCATCGGAAACATACGTAAGAAACGACGGAGATGGGAGAAAACAGAATGGTGAACACACGCCATTTAAGATACTAAAGGAAGAGAAAAATATCCCTATTGTAAAAAATATAATGCAAGCTATTAAATAAATGCTACACAAAAAGACATTTCCTATGCAACCTACACAAATACGTCTAAAAACCTAGAGCCTTTCCATGATCATTTAATGAAACCATAATTTTTTATTTTATTTTACTTTTTAAGTTCACAACCCTTGTGTACAAACTAATACCAATTATCCAGCTTACTGCGTACAAAGAATTGCCTTAATATTATTTAAACAATTTGCGTGGAGTGGCACCTATCACCATAGTAACAGAATGCTTCATGTAAAAATTTAACATAACTTACATGAATCACCCACAGATCAAGCAACTACTGGGAAAAATTGCTCTCTGGATCAATAGAGATGCAATGTGGGCACTAAGCTCTTTTCTTCTTTCTGAAGTCATTTTCCATTTCCAATTATTTCTACCCTCCTTTGTGTGAAAGACATCGTTTTGCTTTCCTTTGGGATCTGGTCACATATTAGTTCTTAATTTGCATACAGAGAGTCACACTTCTTCCAATACACTCTTTCTAAAATGAGATGGTGCACTATTTCGTTAGAAACCCCAGCAAGTATTTCAGCATTGGCTAAAAGCACATCAATACTTGCTCAGATATCTTGCTAGATTCCAAGTGCTTACACAATCTAAACTGAATTTCAATACTTCAGATAATTTTTCTATGCAGAGACATGCAGCAGATAAAAAAAAAAACTAATCCACTGAAACTATCAACAGATGAGAGGCTGGAAATGAAGTAAAAATATTTCATTTAAAGGGAAAAAGAAACAATAAAGTACACCTTTTTCCACACTTCTAACCCATAATAAATACTGTCAGGCATTCACAATCTTTTATTACTGACATGCAAAATGTAGTTTGCAGTGCAAGGTGTTGTGCAGTTCTTAAGTTTCCAAAGTTGCCTCTAACATCATTTGGAGGTAAGTAACCTCTTAGTTTTTACCTTCTGTTTTTCCTTCTGCATTGTCATTAAAAAGAAATCCTGTTTATCAAACACAATTGCAATAACGCTTGACCCTACACTTTCTCATGATCAAAGCTTCCACTAGCTACCTAGCAACACACAATTTCTGTAATTCACCACACTGAAGTGAAATCCTGCTTCACTGCACCTGATTATACTGACTACACTGACTCTAGAAAGGGAAATCTGAATTTCTTATGTAAAAGAAATTCAGAGTCTCATTTTTAACTTCTGCTGATAATGATTAATGATGATGGGTTAAGATTATATTAATGATTAAATTTAACATTTATAAAGAATTACAAAAGTGTGGCATATCCACTGTCTGTCTCTAGTCAAATGGAAATCATGATGCCCCTGAACAAGCACTGACACAGTGCCCATATAAACCAGTCTAAGAAAAGAATACATGTTTTATTTAAAGGAAATGTATGAAACACATTTTTCCCCTCTGCCTACACTTGGTCTCAGTTTCCATGGACTTTCTGCTACTTCCTATAATTATTTTCCATTCAGTGTGTGAATTAAACTAAGCTGTCCCTGACACTCTTTCACCATCACCTTGACCCACTCAGGTTCCATTTCTTAGAAAAACCCAACAGCTGCATTGGTTTACCATTATATATTGAATCAAAAAGTGTACTCTTTTTTCCGTTCAAATTATTCTGCTTTGTATTTCATTTTCCCCATTGTGAGAGGCTGTCAATCATTAATCTGGAAGAAAAACATCTTAAAGAAAAACAAACCAAACCAAAGCTCCAACAACAACAAACCAACACCAGCCCATTTTTGCTTTCTGGTAACTTCTTATGTACTCAGCAATCTTTTTTTTTTTTCTTTTTTTTTTTTTTTTTTTTTTTTTTTTTAATCCCCCTCCAACTATGGTGAAAAGAAATTACTTTCTCCAATAATGGAGAAGAAAACAAAGGCAACAAATTCACAGGACTTTTCAGGGTGGGTTTTTAAAACATGGAGTGACTTCATAAGCTATTTTAAAAATGCCACATCATGGACTTCTCAAGTTTAAGTAAAAAATTACTCTTTACAGCGTATATCTCAATAACAATTAATGAGGCATCAAGTTATTTCTGGTAGCAGCTCACATACATCTAGACTGTTATTAATGTTTTATCATTTGAGGTACTCCATGCCTAATACTATTCCAAAAATTACCCCAAAAATTAAATCAAAAGACAACAGTATCTCTACAAGTAAGATACTTCAAGGAAAAAAAAAATGGTACAGGAAAATAACAGAAAAGCTACCGTAATCAGAAAAGGGCATCCGTGCACATTAAGCAGTTTTTACATTACATTGCTATATATGAAATTTTCAATAAAAGTGTACTATGGAGAAATAATCTACTCTACTGCGAAAAAAAGGAAAACATTGCTAAAGAGCATAAATTAATTTGATAACTGCTTTTGATAATTTGATAATTGCTTTGATAACTTCTAGTAAAGAAAAACAGTTTCTTATTTCCAATAATTTCTTTCACATCTAGTTAACATTTAACTTTATACGTTCACATAAAAAAAGGGGTGGGAACAGCGAGAATTACAAGTAGTAGACTAATAAAGAGACTAATAAATGCTGCAAGCACAGGTATATGATAACGCTGGGGCAGAAGGAAGATCTTCAAAATTTTAAATTAAAAAATATACATTTTGATGCACAAATTTGTTTCCATTAAACACCTCTTGCTTTGAAAATCCCAACAATCTGGAATGAAAAGCAGCTTTAATGAGGAACCACTCAAACATTCATGCCACTAAACTACTGAAAACCATTTATTAGGTAAAGATACCTGAGGTAATTAGCTACTTAGTATGACCTTAAATTTGAAGTTTTAAAGCTATATTTAGCAAGTCCTTAAAGTCCTTAATAACTAGGACTTCAAAAAAAAAAACAACTGAGAAATTGTAATAGAAAATAGAAGAGTGATACTTTGTAACAATATTACTACTAGCAATTATATTAATTATTCTTCACAATTCACATATTTGGTATTGTGCTAACAAATTTAATAGAATAATATCTCTATGATTCAGGGAAGTGAGGGCCTAAACAGTAAATTCCCTTTTTAACCTTCAGATGCAAAAATAAGCCTGTATTTCCTCAGCATGGCTTAGTATTTGAAACATTAAACATGTAAGTTACAGCCATTTGATCATAAAAGATGTAATGACATAGATAAATACTTCATAACTCAAGAAATCATTTATGATCATTTTCATTACCTTTCATCTGAAAAATAACAATGGCTAGAAGCCTAACACGGATTACCCCCTAGCACAGGAAGTGACTCCACTGGGGCAAGGAGTACATGGACACGTACATTTTAGGATCGCAGACATCTTTAGATGTTGAATAAGCTCAAAATCATTTGGCTGAGTCAGTGAACAGGGCACTTTTGTCTGTGCTCTATGTTAGGGCTTTTAGCTCAAAGTCCTAGGGGCCTATAGGTACAAGTTTTTGTTGATGGCTGTCTTGGTCTTTCCTAGCTATCGGTCACTCTGGCCACCACTTTCCAAACTGCATCACTCAAATTCTCGCTCCATGTTATCTGAAATCTGAGTTTACCACAAAATATTGCCGTGGGACAGATGAAGTCAGAAGTATATCCTGGAACAACCCTGGGACAATCCAGGTCCCTGACTGCCAAGTAATGAAATCACCATCCTGATCAATAAGGGAGAGGAGCAGCAGATATTGTCTTCCTGAACAGGTAAGGTCTTTGACACTGTCCGCAAAAAGATCCTCATAAAGAAGCTGTTGAAATGTAGGCTGGATGAGCAGACAGTGAGGTGGATCAAAAACTGCCTGAATGATTGTCTCCAGAGGATAGTGGTCAGTGGCACAAAGTCTTGCTGGAGACCAGAAACAAGCAGAGTATTCCAGGGGTCAACAGTGATTCCAGCCCTGTAGAATATCTGCAGATGATAGATAATCCAGATGACTGGGTAGAGTGTACCGTCCATTAAATTTGTGGATAGCACAAAACTGGGAGGAGTGGCTGAGAGAGCCACACAGCCAACCAGAGGGACCTGGACAGGCTGGAGAGGTGGGCTAACAAGAATCTCATGAAGTTCAACAAGAAGTGCAAAGACCTGCACCTAGGGAGGAACAACCTCAGGCACCAGTATGTGCTGGGGCGGGGCGGGGGGAGAGGAGCACCAGGCTGGAAAGCAGCCCTGCAGTAAAGGACCTGAAGGTCTATAAATACCCGAAGGGAGAGTACAAGAGGACAGAGCCAGGCTCTTTTCAGAAAAAAAGTATTTAGGCAGAGAAGTAATTGCAGTGAAGCTCTTGAAAATTAGGGTTTATAGGCCTACAGCTGCGCTTGAACTAGAACATCTTGCTAAGTAAATCCTACAAAACATGAAAGCTGGGAGACAAACACCAGTGGTCTTAAAACTAGATAAACACAGCAAATCATTGTGAAAGCTGATAAAGGAAAGTGAAAAAACTCATGACTGCTACTGTACAGCAATAATAGGAAATATGGTGTTTGGCAGTAATATTTTCTTTAAATGCCTGATAACTTACAAAACAAAGTTATACTTCTCAGATATTCCCAAAATTACCAGAATTTTAATCCCAAAGAAGAAAGCTTTTTTTTTTTTTTTAAAGTGAAATTCCAATGGATTCCTGAGGAATAAGAGCATTAAAATTACAATAAAAGCTGCCTACAGATTGCTTAAAACAAATAAATAAACCTGCTTCTTACAGTTAGCTTTGTAGCTAATGTTACTTTCTTAAAAGACTGGAAAGGAACACATTCCAGCATCTTCTGAAGATGGACTCCCTGCCTAACCATCAATAGCAATCTGACTTACATAGAAGACAAGACAAGTGGTCACTTATGTCCTTCCTTACATGTATGTGTATACTCACCTGTATGCTCTTATCCCTTTAATCTTTTACTATCAAGAAAAAAGGCTCTTTTACTTGTTGCAGTATAAACTGAGTACAGCACACCCTTCAGTTCCTACGGGGATGCTCTGAATAGACAGCCAGGCATAGGGAAGAAAGGGAGAGAGTGCAAAGGGATGGTAGAAAATACCATGATAGTCTCATGGGCTTTTTTTTTTTTCTTTCTTCCCCAGTGTTCTGCTGCAAGGAAAAGAGTTGGTTATAAAAATAAAACAAGAATGTAAACTCTGAATTAAATAAACCATCAGCAAGGAGGATGGTATGAAGGTTGAAAACCTGCAGGAAGTGCCTATGAAACAATATCCTACAGTCCTAAGGGGTGGGGCAGGAGGGGAGAAAACCTTAAACCAAAATAAAGCAGATGCATAGAAGCATATGATTAGTGTGACTGCAAAACAGGTTATGATAATAACTTGCAGCGCTTTGAGGGATCTGTTTCCAAAGGCAAATATCCATTGCGCACTGGCCTGTTAGTTGGGTCCTGGGCAATGTGCATTGCACAGAGAAAATGAAATGGTTAAACCCAAGTATGTGCCATTTTGCTTTTTATTCCAAAGTCGGTCTCCAAGCAGGTATTATAAATCCAACTTCTCTAATTATTTAAAGGTTAAAGCAAAGACACTCAATAGATTTTCTTAGACTTCATACTTAGATGAGAGAACAGAACAGTATTTCTGCCTTTTTTCCTTCATTA
This sequence comes from Anas platyrhynchos, assembly GCF_047663525.1. Lineage (NCBI taxonomy): Eukaryota > Metazoa > Chordata > Aves > Anseriformes > Anatidae > Anas > Anas platyrhynchos. The sequence continues at coordinate 115,413,685 of NC_092587.1, read as the reverse complement.
TCCATTTAGTGCTGATGGGAGGGGACAGAACAAATCACCTTCATCCAATGGAGAAATACTAACAATTAGCCTTAAAGCATGCAAAATAATACAAGCAAGTCAGCCTAATTTTTAGCTTTCTTCCCATCTCTTGACTAAGGAATCATTTTTGGTTAAAACTTCTGAATGTTGGCTGCGCGTAAACAACATAAAAATCAGTTCTGAATCTTCCCAGTACTCAGCTACTGAAGTGAATACTAGAGTTCTATTTTTATATTGTATGAATGACTTGAAAAAAAGTCAAATTTATAAGAAAATGTACTAACTGTATGTTTTTTCTTAATACACCATTAGGCTTTACATCATCTGTTAACTAGTGTTAAAAAAAAATTGCAGTGTTGCCTTTTGCAGGTCTTTCGTAAACTGAAAAAAAAATAAACTACATTACTATAAGGTAGTGAAGTACTATGAGATACTTCACATACAAAATAAAACGGGTTCTAAGACAGCAAAAAACACTTGATAAGGTGATACTGAAACATTCAATTTACAGACTTTAGAAAGCACAATGGGGATTTTCAGTGTGTTCAGTGATCATATAAAATAAAAGCCCAGTGAAGCCATTTTGAAATGCTGTACTGGAATGCATTTGTTTTAAGCAGAGATCAATCCACATGTGTTTGGGACTAGTAATGGAATTTTTCATTATCATTCTTCTGACTACAGCCCAGTTCAGTTCCAGAGTGTGCTTACACTGGGGCACATAAATGCTCCTTCTGACTTCAAAGTATGGATTCATATGCTGAACTGCTTCCTGGTTGGGAAATCATGTCAGTTTTGGCGAAAATACTTTTTTTTTTTTTTAAAGTATTAAAAGTAATGTTTGGTCTATTTCACTGCACACTGAAAAATCTTTAAAATAGTTGAGCTAAGACCATAGGAAATTAGTAGTACCATGAATAAGGATGAATCCAGAAGAAAGTGATCTGATATTGATCTACTTCCTGAGAAATACTGCAGTAGTTGATATTTTACCCACCTTTTTATTAATAGTGGACACATGAAAATGGATCAGGTGCCTCTTTCCCCCCCACACTTAGAAAGTTAGACAGCAACTCACTGCTACATCAATGAAAAATGAGCTGCTTGGTCAAGGAGAAGGGAGGTCCTGTGTGCTTCTTTTTCCTGAGGTACCAACCCCTTTTCACAGCCAAACAAGGGCACAACACACCATGGGTCAACAGATTAAGACACAGTTGCACAAAAGCCTGCCACAAAACCACAGGTCTGTGCTCTTCTTCCACAGCCACTACAGCTGACACCTCTGTGCAGTCTGAGGCAGAGTGAAGGCAAGAAGTGTGGCACGGAGTGCAGGATGGCCCTAGGTGGCAAAAATGCACCCTAACTGTGTAGCCCATGGGGAGGGAACATCCCATGCTCCATTTCCACAGCAAAATAAAAACAATAATAATGAAGAAGAAAAATAATGAACAGGAATAAGTTTTTCTTTTTTTTTTTTTTTCCTCTCTGCAAGTGAGAAACTTTTGTTTCCAATACTTGAACACGCAGAACTAGCAATATTGCTCTTTTCTAACTCAGGAAGAACGCAAACCCAATTAATCTTTGGTACTGTATGCATTTATGAAACCATCAGAGAAAAATGCAGTTCTTTTACAAAAGGGAGAGCATCATCAAACAAAGTCATGCCAAGGGACCATAGGAAAAATGTAGCATTGCTCAATTCAGTCAAGGTAGACTGGTACTTCTGAAATCTACAAAAAAAAAATCCCCCCTGCTCTCCTACATTGCCTACCCTCTTCCCTTTAATCTGTTCCACCTTCTCATTTGTGAATACTCCCTCAAAATTCTCCTTGTTGGCAGCAACATATTCCTTCTGTGTTTGCTGAACCACCAGGACAGACAACCTTCTCTGGAGCCTCATCCCTCTCCATGATGGGAACTACACCGCATGTATCTCCTCTTCCCCTAAAGCACTGCCTGCCTCAGCACCAGACTGCAGCCCAAAGCGAGCAGGCACACACACTGAGGAGGGCCAGCATCTCACAACAGATGGCTGTGACCTGGCCCTGCAACAGCCAGCACAGAAGAAATTTTCCTGACCTTTTTCTAGAGGAAAGGAATATGAAGCCAACAGGCTGCTGCACAACCTCAGCTGAAGCCGAAGGATTTGGTGCCAATAAACATTTCTGATTCTGCTGAAAATGGAAGACCAAAAAAATGGTCAAGTGATGATATATGCCCTTCTTCATCAGGGTGCTATGTCCTTTCACAGTTATCAGTGGTAGACAGATGAATAGTAACCTCAGAAAGGCTTGCACCAGGGTACAGGATGATGTTCAACAGAATAGAACTATGTTAACTTCCTGGGTTATTTCTACTATACAGTGAATGATCTAGAGAAAAGTCTTATGAGGATTCACTGACGGAGCTGAGGTTATTAAGCCTAGAGAAAAGGAGGCTTGGAGCAATTGCTCTACACAACTACCTCTAAGGAGGTTGTAGTGGGGTCAGGGGTCAGTCTGTTCTGCCAAGCAACAAGCGATAAGACAAGATGAACTTGAGTTGTGCCAGAGCAGGTTTAGGTTGGATTAGGAAAAATTCCTTCATTGAAAGGGTCGTGAGGCATTGGAACAGGCTGCCCAGGGAAGCAGTTGACTCATCATTCCTAAAGGTATTAAAACAAAATGTAGATGTGCTTAGGGACACGGTTTAGTGGTAGACTTGGCAGTGCTAGCTTAATGGTTGGTCCTGATGATCTTAGAGATATTTTCTGACCTAAATGATTCTGTGTTATCAACATCAGTTTGAATTTGTAGCAAAAGACTTTTCACTTTCCAACAGACAAGGATAGGGACAGATCCAAACCACTTTACAGAGAAGAAACAAAACAGTGAGAAAGGTTCTCTAAATTGCACTCCAAAATGAAGCCCATTAAGCAAGTGCTTCTCAGTGTTTACTTTTGAATTTCTTGCAGGTAGGACACACCAAAACAAAGTATTCTAGCCTCATGGGGACGTGTCATCTTTACTGCTGTTTAGAACATATGACAAAGCTCCAATATATACACACCTTTTGAACCAAAGAGTTAATTCAAAGACAAAATATATGAAATTGGATATGCAAATTATCAAGTAGATTTCACAAATTTATAGTGATGTTATTCAACTAGAGAAACCAAGATGGATTCCTCTACTGAGATATGCAGAAACATATGTACAGCATAGACCAACTACTATTATAAAACTAGGAAGCAGGACTTTTATAAAGCCTTGACTAAGCACTACTGTTCCCTTAATTTGTCAATGATATAGACAGAGAGTAACGCAAAACAGTGTGAACAAGGTAATGGCCACTTACTCTTAGGAAAAAACAAATTGCTAGGTAGATTGTCTCATACCTGTTGTACGATTGTCGTTAGTTCCAGACAGAGCTGTATGACATTATTTCTTGTTACTGAGTAATCTGTCACAGCAGCAAAAGGTGATCTAAAAAATAGAAAAAAATGAAAAAGAAAAAAGTGTTGAACAGCACTGGCATATATCCACTTGCTTTATTGGTTCACAATGCACTTAATACGCATAGGGCTTTTTAAAATGTTTTTCTTCACTAGTGATATTAAAAGCACAGAGAGTATCTAAAATCTACTATTAACATTGTAAAACATAGGGTATGTATCCATGGAAAATGTTCAACTCTCCTTGGTTTCATATGTTTAAGTTCTTCTTTAGGCAGTTCCATTTATTGAAGTATTATTTCTCACAGTCTTCCAGTTTATTTAGGGACTACTTTTCCTCTCCCAGAAAAAGAAAAACAAACAAACAAACAAAAAACCCCCACAACTTTTCCTTTGGAATTGAGAACATCCTTACAAATGTACCCCTTCCACCTGTGTTAAGTATGGTGTCCAGCTGTGAGCCACATTAGAATAGCATTTGCCTGATTCACTGGAATTCCTGGGACCTGATCTAATATCTGGTAAAATTATTGGAGAAACTTAGAAGAAGTAAAAACTTTATCCAATGGGAAGAATGGCGTTTAGAATCAGGGATGGATAAATATTCAGAAACAGATGCAAAGGGTAAGCTAGAGGCACAACCTAACATCTCCCCACATTGTGCTACAGTCAGAAGTAATTAGTGGGATGAAAAGTATAATCCAGCAATTAAAGAAGTCACCTACATACATCCTACACCTTAAAACCTGTCAGAAGGCTTTAAATGCTTGGCTACCTAGAAGCTTGCTTGTTATCTAGAGGCACTGCTAAAACATACATGTATTTGGTTAGTGAGGGTGTCAGTCATCTGATTTCTGTTTTACAAATCTATCAAAGTATAAATTCAACATGGTCTATTTTCTATATTCAAGAAGTAGCCAAACACTTGGCATATTTTCTTCAGGATCAGCAAAGATTTTTTGTTCATCAGTATTGCAAATGAGGTTTTTATGGACATTATTAGCATCACAAATATGCCATTTCTCCCTAATATACTTGCTTCAAACATTTACACCAAAAAAGTTGGCAAATCACTGCAAGGGTTACAACATCTAAAAAAAACCCTAACATATCATGCAATGTGCTAAGATCTCTATACGGTTTTAAGAGTAGTGGATTTAAATTAAGCTGGGTCGCTCATTCCTCCCCCAACTGCCATCAAATCTTGGAGCGTATATTTGTATACACCTGTAAATTTTTGCACTTGATATTGTACCTTCCTCATCTAAGCCTAAAGACAAGTGGTCAGTACAAAGAACTCTGCTATATGCATGTCCAAATGATAACAACAAATATAGTTTTACTGAATCTTAATAGGTTTCTAAAATTCTTTTCTGCATGCAGAATTAGTGAAATTTCAGTATAGGTAGATTTGGAACCATCTATTAATATGCTCATGTGGACTTCTCTGTATTCTTCTTCTAATGCCCTCCTTCTTCTCCAGTATTCTCAATCCAGTCGTGATGGTTCACGAGAAGACATGAATTGTGAAGTGCATTCTCAAATCTAGCAGCTTTAATTTGATGTAATACATCATACAATGAAAACATATTTTTCTGCCTGTGTCTTCCAGGGAATTATAAAATAAAACTACAGAAATTGGAAGCAAGGCGGAGTTTAAGAAATGCAGAAACAAGTAGACAGTGAGGACTTAGTAGATAGAACATTGGTAAGTTCTAAAGGAGCCTGACAAAAGCTATAATCAAAAATCACAGTTTAAGTTTTATGCTGTGTACAGCAATTGCACTATGTATACAAACTATAGTAGACCTACCTGCAGACATACGCATACAGTATTAGCAAAGTTCAGGGGATGTGTGAGCATATTAAAGGATAAAAGTCAGTTCAACTACCTGGTTATTAACAGCTAGTGTGTTTAAAAAAATAGTACATTAGCCACAATGTACAAAAATATTGTTATTACTCTTTTAAAATTATGACTGTTGAGGTTCTGAAATCTACCTGAAACCTTTATTTTAAAAGGTCATGTTCATTTATGAACTAATTTCTATTTAAAATGAATGAAATCAAGCCAGCAAATGGTATTCTTTTACTTTAAGTATGGATGTTAATACAATTTGATCCTCAAATTATACAACTGGAATCTATTTGACATTTCAAAGCCTCCAGCATTTCTCTAAACAAAATCGCATGGTAGGCTTTGGCTTCTAATACTGCATGATCTTCTCTCATACTTTCACAATTTATTTTGGTTTCACAGTTCACGGGGAAAATAATGACATTTTTACCATCATTGCTCTTAGTGAAGAACGTTAGAAATGCCCCAAATAAACTTTGTTGACATTAAGAACAGGCAAAGGGACTGAGACATTACTCTTTTACTGTTTACACTGTGAAGATTTACTGAAAACAGCATGGGAAGCAGGCAGCATGGGTGGCAACAAGAGGGAGAAGACTCGTAAAAATCAATAAGGAATATCTGATATTTTGAGAAGTGCTTCATTACTTGGAGGGATAAGAAGATGTTTCCTGCAGAAAATGTAAAGGGTGCTCAAGCTACCTCCTCTGTAGCTTATAAACTGATTCCCTCACATCACAGTTTCTGCCAGTGCCTCCATGAAGGTGCTGTTACAAACTGGACCACTAAAACTGAAATTCCCTTTTCTCCTCCTCCCCAGTTCAGCCCATGTCACTGGAGGCAATCTCCACACACATGGACTACTGCAATGGGCAGCTGGGGAAGCAGCGAGGACAAAAGCTTCTCTATATATTTACTGCCCAAGGAAACACATTTTGGTATTACATCCTGAGCCTCAATTTCAACAGTGAATGTACAGCAACACTTGGTATAACAACATGCCAGCAATTTCAATATAAATGTCAATAGAAACATCATTATAGGATCGTTAATTGGATTTCATAATAGACACTCTGTGAAACAATCATCTGACAAAAAATCCTCTTCATTAACATATCCACTGATTGCAGAATGTATAATTTTAATACAGAACAGAATAATTGACTGAAAACAGATGAAAAAAAATGAGATGCAAATAAACCCTACATGCATCTTCTCATTTGGCAACACCTTTCTTGTCAAGTCACCAAAAACATACCAAGTAATAGGAATAGCTTGAAAAGTAGAGAGAAGTGGTCTAATTAAAAGGTATTTCCTTGACTTGCCTGAACCATTTCTATTATCTTCCAGTTTCTATTATTTTCTTTCAGAGCTGAATCTTTCTCAGCCTTGGACCTTCAAATCTCAGATTCATCCTCTGATTCCAGAGAAGCAAAGTTTCTGTGAAGTTTTGACATGTGCATTGCCTAATTCAACATTCTTTAAAGAACTAAAAACAACTTTGGGCTGAAGCCATATGTTGCCCCACTTCCTGCTATGACACAGACCTATACATTCCATGGTCTCACCTCTCAGTCCAAGATCTTTTCCACATATATTTCCATATTCTTGGAACCTCTTTTATTCAGTTCCTCTTGGAATTCATTATTTCTTCCTTCAAAACCAGTGATTCTTTTCCTTTGCAACACCCACATGGAACACCCTTAGAACTCCACAGTGCACCTATCTGACCACATACCCTTTCCATTCATTTCCTCTTCCAGACCTCTGCTGATTTCTCCTTTCCACTCTTCATCTACCCTTTCTAGCTGTGCATCTTAAGTGAAGGAGATTTATGCAATCATGCCAATGCTTTTGCAAACTTATGCATGGTGTTTTGTTTGTTTGTTTGTTTTTCCCCTTGTTTTCCCCCTTTTTTCTACCTTCTTTCCAACATTTGAACCCATTTGCAAACTATTTTCACAAATGGGTGGGTAAAAAGTTCCAAGAATAATTAAATTCATGTATGTTTTGTGATCATGCATGCAGCTGGAGACTAGGGAGCCTTTTAATTTTTCCACTGTGTGAACCTGCATCTTATTAGACACCACATATTCCAGTGAAATGAAGAGCTTCTATATATTTAATTCAAAGGAGGAAAAAAATAATAATAAAAAACAGCCACCTTACAACCGGTCTTAATTTTTTTTTAACATTGCAGTCAATCAACTTCAAAACACTGGTTTATAGACTGGTTTCCAGAAAATAAGGTTTTCCTAAAGCCAAACAACATGGAGCTACTGGTTCCTTTCATACTTTGAAAGTGTTGTTTTGAGATAAATATTAAAGTCTGAAACATGACTATATTTATGTGTGTGCAATGTGTCTGTAACACACATACATATGGATGTATGTACACACCCTTTTAGGAATCGAGACCTAATTAAAATTATCAGCAGTATCAGCATCTCTTGGAAAGAAAAAAAAAATCAATCAGGTAACATTAATTCATACAGCCTCTCTGAAGGTTTTCTGTTAGACAAGTAGCTACAACAGTACAGTAGAGCTACTTCCTTCACATGTAACTGTTCTTCTATTAAGAAACAATATTATTCAACAGTTATTCATGCTCACAATTACTGCATGTGAGGGAAAATCCTTCCTAAACAATTAAAAGATGTACATTGTGAAGAAGATGCATACATTTGCTATTTTTAGGTTATCAGTGTTTACGGCCTCATATAGTTTAGCCTCATTTATCTTCATCTTACATTTGATATGAGAGAAATGATTCTAAAATATAGAAATTGATATTTCATTTGAAAAGAGTTATGATCTGGCCCAATGGGCTGTTAGTAAAAGCATTGCCCCAAAACAAAAGTTAATCATATTTCACCACTGCTTGTAGTACTGAGATATTTTATAACAATAGACAAAGTGAGGGTTTTAAAGCCCATATTATCCTTACTTTAGCATCCCCAAAAGGGAAAACATACTCAGGGCAGTTTGTGTAAACACAAAAGTCCAAAATCTTTAGAGAGATAGCTAAACAAATCAGTAATAACCCAGTCTTCAAAAGTACACATTAAGCTCAAATAAAAATCTGAATATACAATCTTATTGCATATGTATTTGTGCTAGAATCCTTATAAGATTCATAATTCTGAGGCTTTACATACAAGTAAGAGGTTTGTTTCATGAAAAAGTATGTATTACTGTAATGAAACTGTTTTATGTAAAAACAGGGATGAATGCAGTAAAATTTGCACTGAATAAAGGGATTCTTTAAATGAGTGCTCAGTTAAACATTTACGGATGTTCCAGTAGCACAATATTGTTAAGTACCATAGCATTCTTCGGCAGCATTTACTGACAGGTTTGGCATACCACTGAAATAAGCATATAGGGAAATATATAAAGGAAACAAGATTCACAGGTTTATGAGTGAAGAACAGAAAGTACTTTATTTGTGTGGTGAATCACTGAACTCTTCCCATCTTTAGCTCCGCTCCTCCTCCCCCCCCTTTTGTTTTCCCCCACCATCCTACATGCAAACCAGGACTACCCTGTCAGAACAAGCAACAACCAAGCACAGCTAACAGGACTGTATTAAGTCCCCTGTAAAGGAGACTTCAAACTAGTAACATTTTTGGTAAGTAAGAAGTTATGGGCTTGCAAACATTCAGGCATAATTCTCCCAACGAATGGCTCCACTTTACTTCAAACTACAAAACAGTCACACAATAAACATCACCAAGGCTCATTCACTGGAGACAATGAGACAAAGAAATCCAGCTGGCCACATTTTACCTACAGTGTAAGAAAATGCATGCATTGTGTATGTCACCATGGTGAAGAGAGGGAGATCCATATTTGAGTGGAAAATGCATTCTGCTACCACAGTATGTTCATACAAAGCACATTTAAAAAATGTGCTGAATCTGAACACCTGAATTGTTCAAATATAAACAAGAGTGTTTACATCACTGCAGGCTGCTCTTTGTGCACAACAGACCATCATTTAACAAGTTCACGGAACCCACAGGAAGGCTTGGGGGTCCTGTTGTGCTGTCCAGACTGAAGCATCCAAACATCCTTAACTTTAGGCACAGATCTGAGCCTTACTCAATAGAATTGAAGTATACATGCACATGCTTTGCTGAATATTAGCACATTTAAGACCATGCCAAAATGACTTGCTTACCTGGGATTCAAAGTGAAAAGAATTCTGTGACTGGCCTGAAAAGCAAATCTAAACCTGCCAGAAAGTCCTTTTAATCTGAAATTTTAAGTTCCATTACTACTGTCAGCAATTTGACCCACATCTTTTAGAAGACCAAAAATTTCTATTTACAGTACGGCTTGTTGTTCATCTTGTGCCATTTTGCTCATGTATCAGACTACAGGTAAGAATGGTAAATTAATCAAACTGGGACACACTTGTCAGCCTGCTAATTTTTCTCTGGCCACAGCTCTAAAAGCCTGGAATACAAAAGCTATTTCCACAAGACCTCTTTGTTCCTACTACTTAGACCTCAGTCTAATCCATGCAGCAATTTTTTATTTCCAAAATGGGGATAAGGAACTGCAGTGAAAAACAAGGGATACAAGAGTATTGCTGTGAAAGACATATTGAATCGTTGCCCACACAGATGACTGAGTCAAAGAAAATACTAAGAAAATCCAGTATTCCCTGACAAATCCTAATTCATGACCATTAAAATCTATGACATGGTAACAGACATAAAATGTTGTGGTAGTTATAACAACTTCCTATGAGATATTTTGTTAATTTCTCAATTGAAAAATAAACTACCATGATATCTTGAATGTGTCTTTAATAAAGACTGAAAGTTTTAAGAACAACCAGCTCTCCTCCAATCCTAGTCTCTAATTCCACATTTGCAAATATTAGCAATATCTGTATAAACTGTAAGGAGGGAGCCAATATCGCTCTTCTTGATGCATGAGATGTATAGTATGAGGAGTCTTTGCTTCTGAGAACACAACACAAATATTAAATAGCAGGCATGTGCAGGATGCCCAGAAGCACAACTATGAACTATTTCTCATTCGGAACATCCAGAGCATTTGTTTCCAAAGAAGATAAAACCATGGTGGGCCATGAAAAAAGCATACCATGAAAACCATGAAAAGAGCATACCAAACCAAGATCAACATGGAAGAAGGCAGCAGTAGAAGCAAGGAATACATTAAGCTCTGTGCTGGCAGAGCAAGGAGACAAGAAAGCTTATGAATCTGTCACCAAACATGACTCCAGGCGAGGTTCCCTCAGGATCCTTCAACTTCCATGATGAGCTTTATAGTCTTTCCTAGTTCAGACTAAATTAATGAGTCCTACCTGTTAAATCTAGCTGTCTCATGGGAAAAAAAAAGTGTACGATGTACAGTAGGATCTGAAGGGAAAAAATTGAGTGCTTAAAGGATGTGTGAAAGGCACTTTTGCTCACAAGGTTGCCTTCATTTTGCAGCAGCCTCTGACTCATTAGAGAGTCAATAAACACCACTCAAGGTTGTCACTCGAGGAGAGACCAGATTCTGAGGAAAATACAGCTTTCGGTCTGTCTGGCTTGGTAAGTTCTGCACTTTTTCTAAGAAAAAGTGTTTGATGAATCTGAGTGCCCTTCACTAACAGGACTCACCACAAATTCAGTAGCACAATTAACAGGTTGTAGCAAATTAATAGAAAAGAAATGAGATGCAAGTACAGCACAAGAGCTGTGTCTTATGAAGAAATAAATTTATTTATAAATTGTGTTTAACACTCCCAACTCAGAAGAGATCAGATAAATTTTCTTGGATTCCTATGATTTAATGGCTTTTCAGATCATCTTTGCTTCTGGGCAAAAACTATGATTTTTTCATTGATGTCACTAAAGATTTAAGTAACATGGTGAAATACTAACATGATTTTGTTAACTATGAAAAAAGTACTTTGATTCTCAACATTGCGTGAGCTCATAGTGCTTTCACTTCAAGAAAGCCATGGATGAATGATACATACTTAATTCAGAAATCTCAGAGAGGCAGAGAACACTAACACACTCACAAACAAAGCAACACTTCTAGAAAATTGTTTTCATAGGACTGTAAATACCTAAGAATAAAACCTTACCTGGGAATAACAGAAGTAAATATATCTAATTTCCATTTAAGTGTGCAGCTATTACTGGACACACTACCGTACAGAAAAATATACTGTTTATGAGGTTGGAGATAGCTTTATGCCATACAATTGCAGTGTATTTATGCTGTAAACTCACGGTAATGGACTTGCAACAGTAAATCTATTTTAATCATACATTAAAAATTATCTCTGGTATACCTTAAGGTTATGTTTGGCTTGAGGGACATACGACTTTTACCTCAAATTTTATTTTTAGATAACCTGCATGCATTTTTCAATTGCGTTTTTTCTTTGTGTGCCCTCTAATGGTTTTCTTTAACTATTTGTTATTTTTCTTTCAACTATGGTTTAATTGTTTTGAATTGTCAGCATACCAGTTTTCCCAGATTTATGACTACTTGATATTTTTGAACACAGCAATTAAAAAAGAAAAAAACAAGAGAGAGGGAAGGAGATCTGTACTCATTATACCTTTGATGCTTGATTTCCAGACTGTAACATACTTTGTGATCAGGAATACAAGGCAGAGAGTTTTCCTTGTTTGATAACAATGCTGCTTAACAGTATTTGTCTCCCTCCTGAATTTATAACAAATAATGAATTTGTAAAAAATGAGTTGCATGAATTTTAATGGTAAGGCATGTGTATTTTCACTATCATTCAGAGGATACATTGAGCAATAAACCCAGAAGAACTGTTGTACATAATCACAAGCAAAGGAGCACATTGCACAAAAAGCAATGAGGTTTCCTCTTCAGGAGTAGTTTATCAGCCCTGTAAAAGACAGAATAATTTCCAGGAACCCAGCACATCAGTGAAGAAGAAAGATTCAGAACGATGGCATCAATTACTACTCCAAAATATACAAGCTTCAAAAATTACAGGAATAAAGACTGAAAGTAACAACTACAATCTAAGTGGAAGTCCAGAACACCTGGATGACTGTATATATTATTTTCTAATTCCTGAGAAGCATCACTTCTCAGTGGAGACATTTAGATGCCAAGTTGATTTGAACATCAAATGACTATTTTGTTGCAACAGTGTAAAGCATGTCTTTCTATCAGATTAAGATCTAAATTATATCTCAAGTGGAGATGCACCGTGCTTTCACAAAAGATTCAGGTTTTGAAGAAAGTTTGCCAACAAAATGGCTTGCAAAAAGTTGAAGATTAGGGAAAGGCCATTAAATAAAACACTGTTAAGACGAAACATTTTTGGAAGATTTTGTAGGTTGAAAAAGTAACAGGAAGTTAAAATTAGTCTAAAAGTTTAAGGACATAATCTATTTGGGTGATGACAGTTTCTTTGCAGGACTTAATTACTGGAGAGCTATTTTATGCTCCTAAAAATCTTCAGCCAACCTCCTTTGAAAACAGCTAGAATTTTCTGCTAAAATTTCCAGTTCCTTAATGACTTTCAAGCCCCAGCAATAAAAGCTATTCTAATTTTCAATAAAAACGTCAATCTCTGGCATACATCTGGAAGTAGGACTGCTCCAGGCAGAGACCTGGAACAAAGAGCGTCCTTGGACCAGCCCTGCACAATGCCACTACAAGAGCCACAATGACAGTAACTCAGCAAATCACAACTCTTACACTCCATTTGATAATTATGCCTGGCCTGATGAGGTCTTTACAGACAGTAATCATACTATGGAAATATTGCAAAGAGAGAACTTTCTAGAGCAGCAAGTGAAGCCCAAGTCCTGTGGATACATCGCCATTCTCTATACATTAAAAAAAAAAAAAAAAAAAAAGCGCACATCATGGCATTTCTAGGCAAGCTGTAGCTGCTGCTAACTGGTTTTTTTCCCCAGCGTGGGTTGTAAGGCAACATAGGGGCAGCCTATATTCCTCCTAATGGTTTTCTCTCCCCATTCTCACACCCCAGAGATGGAACTAGTATTAGGAACCAACCAAAAGAATTAAGATTTGGGGCCCAGATTTAACAGTAACAGCTGTGCAGAATAAAACTAAATCCATGTTCCTGACTTTAAATATTTAATATTTAAAATCTTTCTATCTCCCTCTAGTGGCCCCAATAGTTGCTTAGAATAAATATAATAAGCATAATCCTATTGCATTCCAGATGTTCCGACTTCCTGAGAAAAATACATTCATTGGCCTGCTTTCACCCCACTTTGGGGGCTTCACAAAGAAGGAAGAACAAACCTAATCAAAAAATTCCACACCCTCATAAATCAGAAAACTCTTAAAACATTACAGAAAACATTTGCCAGAACTACATGTTTAAGCTACGCAGATCTTCAAAAGTGCTTTTCCAGAAATCTGAATGAAATTAACATATCGCTTCAAGGAAGCCTTATTTGGATGCTAACAACAACACTGCTAAAAGAGAGCTCCCACCATGGCTGCTCTCATTTTTAATTTCTTGGAGCTCCTGCACTTGATCAGCTCACACTTCAGATAAATGTAAAAGTCATTTTGCATTTTACTTGAGAGTAGAACTGACATACACATTTTTAAAAGTTATTTTAAAAAATAAATCTTCCCTGACCAACACTTTAACCTACTAACAGAATTCTCTCTGATAAACACAGTATAACTGTCTAAGTATAATTTTACTAAGGTAATTCTCCACAGACTTCTGAGCTACAAACAAGTTTTAGAGATTGGGTTTGTCTTTTAATACTAGAAGTACATAATTTTGGCCCAGTTTGCAGTAATAGACTGACACATTGGTGCTGTGATGCAGGCACTTCAAATTTATTTATTTAAAGATTTTACTATTCAATTAATTGGAGGGAAAAAAAGTGTGAAAGGTTTGCAGTTCTCCACTACAACTCAATACTGCAGGAAAACAAAAGTGTCAGTAGACAGACAACACCATTTTAATACTTCTCTGTAAGAACATATGCCAGTAGTGTTACACATATATATATTTCAAAGATATATAATTGTATATTTCCTAATACCAATGATTACTTTCTTTCTAAAGTTCAACCACTAAATTCACATTAAGATGCCAAAACCATAGCTTGTTCTTCGGTGCTAAATATACATACATGTGAAAGCTTACTCTTTAAATTTCAAACTATTTTTTGCAAAATACTATCTCCACTTATTAACTAACAGTCTTTATCCATTATGCCCAATTCCAGTGATAAAATAATCAAGATTATTTCTAAATAGAAGGAAGTTCCAGATACTGATCCACCTAGGTGTAACATGCTTTCACGCTAATTTTTCTGTTTTAAGATGCAGAAGGATATGATGTTCTCTGCCAAAAAAAGATTTGCAGGGAGAAAAACTGAGGCCTATAGTTCTTCCAAGTCACAGCAGTATGTTAGAGACAGAGCTAAAAACATACTCCCAATTTTTCAAGTTTCAACATTAAGCTCTTTCCATTAAACTTAATCACTTCTCCGTGTGTCTAATGTTAATTGTCTAAATAGAAATTCAGGAGCCCAACTTCAGTTTCAAAATCTCTGGAAGGGCTTGAAAGAGGGAAGAAAAGAAGAAGCAGTGGTAGCTGCAGTCTATTGAACAAAAGAAAGAGCTTACACTTCAGCTGAAGAAATGGAAAAGATTCGTGCTTCACCTAAACCTTTCATATGGAAATCATTTATGGGACAGAAGCCAGTTTTCCTCAGGAAAATGAAACACAACATAACCCAGAGCAGTAAACCCAAACAATTGTGTTCGATTTTAAGAATTACACAAAAATCATACTTTGAAAAAACTTCAGCTTCTGGATACAAAATAAGATGCATGATCAGCTAAACCTTAAAAATAAAGATAAGGATTTTATTTTTGCTGATAAAAATACACTGCAATATATTTTAAAAAGACATACAGGTAGATTCATTTTAACCACTTCAAGAGTTTCAGTGATCATCTTAAATACCTGCACATTGCTATTGCTATCATTAGAAGTAAAGGAGAGCACTTATGTCCTGATCCCACATATTTCCTAGGTGACAGTGTGGTCACCCAACTGGGCAGCTGAACTTCACCACAACCGCTCTCTCACTTCCCCTCCTCAAATGGAAAGGGTGAGCAAATACAATGGAAAGGTCTCAAGGGTTGAGATGAGAACAGGGACATCACTCAACAATTATTGTCATGGGCAAAACAGACTCAGCATAGGGAGATAAATATAGTTTGTTGTCTATTAGTAACAAGCAAGAGGAGTGAGAATTTAAAAGCCAACAAATAACACCTTCCCTCCCATCCATCCTCCTCCACCTCCACACCTTGAACAGCAAAGGGGAATGGGGCTGTGGTCAGTCCCTGAGACTTTGTCTCCGCTGCTCCCTCACAGTCACTCCCTGCCTCTGCTCCCCGTGGGGTCCCTCCCATGGGATGCCATCCTTCCCAAACTGAGCCTACGGGGGCTGCCCATAGGCAGCAGCTCTTCAAGCACTGCTCCCACATGGCTCTGTGACACGAGGTCCATCCATCCTCCAGGAGCAAACTGCTCCAGCACGGGTCCCCCACGGGTGGACGGCGGCTCCCCGCAGACCCCCTGCTCCTGCGTGGGCTCCTCTCCATGGGCTGCAGCTCCGGCCCGGGGTCTGCTCCTGCGGGGGCTCTCCATGGGCCGCAGCCTCCTCCAGGCCACATCCACCTGCTCCACCGGGGGCTCCTCCACCCACGGGGGGGCTGCAGCATGGAGATCTGCTCCATGGGGGACCCATGGGCTGCAGGGGGACAGCCTGCTCCACCAGGGGCCTCTTCACAGGCTGCAGGGGAACTGCTGCTGTGTGCCTGGAGCACCTCCTGCCCTCCTGCTGCACTGACCTTGGGGTCTGCAGGGCTGTTTCTCACTCCTCTCTCCCAGGAGTTTTTTTGTTTGTTTGTTTGTTTTGGTTTGTTTTTTTTTTGTTGTTTTTTTCCCTCCCCTTTCCTTACACCTGTTCTCACAGAGGCCCAGCCAGTGTCACTCCCTGACTTGGCTCTGCCCAGCAGTGGGTCCCTTTTGGAGCTGGCTGAAACTGTCCCTTATCTGACACGGGGCAGCTGCTGGGCAGCTGCTGCTGTACTCTTCTCACAGAGGCCACCCCTGCAGCACCCCCACTGCCCCCCAACCTTGACACGTATACACAGAGATAAGAGTATGTGCCAGTTCCAGCTGCATCTATAGTTTCAGAGTTATTACATTGCAATTAAAAAAACTAACCTGCAAAATGCATGTTCACACACACACAGAAGTATATACTAACACCTATATCATGAATAGAATGTTCACAGGTTTGTCAATTTTATACTATCAGAGCAAGAAATTTGATTTACGCAGGTCAAATTGTTCTATATTGTTAATAAAATATATATACAACCTAATGATGTCAGCCTGTCGCTGTGTTGTATTTCCAGATATGCGTAAGGCTGCAGTGAATTTAGATGTATTTTATTGGATGCTATCTGAATTTCATGATGACAGCCAATTAACAAGAAAAAAAACCACAATGCTACAAGCTTCTCCCTCAGATTTGTAAATGAATTCTGCTTCAATTTCCATGTCTATGTTAGATTTTGTAAAGAGGTTGGGTTTTGTGCATGAGTATGAACTGGTTACCTGTAACACATTTGGGAGATTTTACCTGTCCAACCAAGCCAGCAGACTTTTAGCTGCTCCAATGAGATCCACTACTGATGTCAGAAAATCATTCGGTAATTTGCGGCTGGTTCTTCCATCATAGTGACCGCTTCTCCTCCTCCCAGTGATGAAGTTCTGCAGATTTTTGGCAGATGCATTCAGTTTGTGAGAAAGGGTTTTCAAATTTTCTGTTTCCAAACCATAGTTCTGAAATAAAAAGAGACAAAGAAGACAAAGTTAGCTCTGCTGCTGAACATGAAGTACTGAGAACAGCAAGACTGCTCTTCTGCTTCAAAACTTAACCATTCCTAATAATTAAGGTAGAAATACACCCACTCATTAGATTTTAAATGGATGGCATGTTCTGTTTCTAAAGTGCATAAAAATAGAACAAAAGAAGAGAAAAATTATGAGTGATCTTTTAGCTGTTTTTAAGTGCACTGAGAAAAACACCTCAAAATGAAGAGAAACCCTAATCTGGCAGATCGATTTTCAAAGCAGTATATCACTTCCAGAAGATCCAATGGTTCTCTCTGTAGATCTGATGCTTACAGATCAGTCCCTTGTGCCCATTGTCACCCTGATTCCTAAAATCTCTTAAGCAAAGAGGCCTTACAACTAGTAGAATTACACAGTATGGACACGGTATAATACCAGATTGCTTTTGTTGGAAGCATGTCCATTATCTTTTTATTCTTTTTAGCAGCAAAGGACCAGCAGATTCACAGACCAGAGAACACAGTGCTAGTCTGCACAGTGTCTGTGCTGCCCTTTTAAAGTCAAGTTATAAACTTTGCTTCCATTTAAGAGTCAGTCCCTTAAGCTTTAAATATGGTCCTCTGCTATGCACCAGAGACAGAAATAATCATGCAGAAATATTAACAAATAGTACTTGAAAATCCTTCAAATATACAAATGGTGATGAAATGGCACTAGAGAATACCATAATTTCACGTTTAATTACAATATATTATAGTAATATCTGTAATTCCAACCTAGATGATTCTGTGATTCTGTGAATTTGTTGCTTCTGGAATAGATTTGTTTTCCTCACAAATTCAAAGAATAATAGAGTTATTTCAACAGATTTTTTTCTTCCCATTTTAAAGAGATAAGGGATTTCAGAGGCTTGCGCTTATAATTTCCATAGGAGAGATGAGACTGCTAAAACTACTCCTTGCCTTAACCACATCGTAGGGTCATGGCCACAACTTGTTCTGAGGATGATGTAAAGGGCTGCTTACTATCCAGCATGGACCATTTCCTACCACAAACGACAAAGCAGGGTGCAGAAAGCACCTCATCTGCATACAGAACAATCCACTTCTTAAAAATATGTCTCATCCCAAACTACCCAAAATTTGCTCACCATGCTAATTGGTCCATGAGGAGAAAGAATACATTCACCAATCAAGATTGAGACTGCTGAAGCGTACTTACTGTATTTTATTTTATTTTATTTTTTTAAATTGGTGATGGAGGGAGAGGGGGAAAAAAAAAAGAGAGATTTACAGCAGTTGTCATTCTCCTAATCCAAACCAGCTACTGCATTTACTAAAAGAACTTATCTCCTCTTTAATTATACAGGGACTCCAGGAAGATTCCGCTGATGTAAACCTGAGTAAACACACAGCCCCTAGCCCTCCCACAATTTCTAATCCTGAGAAAATGCTGGAATATTACAGAAAGGAGAGAGTTCAGCATATGGCTTGCCTGCCATCTCCCAGCCAGATCTTCTTCACACCTGTAAACTGAATACACTTAATGAGGAGTCACTAACATGACAGTTGTCTTTCCACAGCGGAAGATGTGGGACTCAGCTTAAGGGGAAATGAACATATGCTAAGGTTGCATTTTTAAAACCTCTACAGCAACTTCTGAGAACATCTTTATTCTGGCCAGCAAAGACTTTGTGACATGTTTATCAACCACATGGTTTCTGCGTAGGTGCGGTCTGTGTGCTGCCACTTTGCTCAATTCACAATTAGACAGTTAGTACATTTGGGCAATGACTTTTTCACCATGTAAATATTCTATAGCAATTATACAACAGATAGGCTATAAATAAAAAATTACAAGATGAAAACAACAAATTCAGATGGAAAAGTAAAACATACTTTATTATGCAGTTAAGCAGCTCATAACTAATAACTTATTAAATCTGTCCAAATTAAAGAGATAAACATCAAATAATTTTATCTTTTTTTTTTTTTTTTTCTCCCCTGTGGTTGTTGTGGTTAAGAGAGCTTGATGGAGATCTACAACTCCATAGGAATAAGCTAGAAAAAAAAAAAATCAGGCTTGTTCTTATTTCATTCTACTTCTTGAGCATCTAGCTTATTTGGGGGAAAGAAAAAAAAAAAAAAAAGGAAAGAAACAAACAAAGGATACTCCAGACAAAAGATTTATCATGGGAATTTTCTTATAAATCAGTTTGCCCTGAGCAAATTCAGGAGAGGAGTCTCAAGCAGTCAAGCAAACCAAAACACAGTGCAAGGGACACCCATAACAACACACTTTTACCATGGTGCTCACGTCTCCAAACACCAAGGGGAACGACCACAAACTGCAGCTCCGCCACATCTCCTCATGAGACTTCCTTCTTCTTTCCAATATACAGCAATGCTGAATTTTTTAATCAAGAAGGCTGTCAGTGAGAAGCTGAATGTGGTTATCTAAATCCTTTGCTCATTCTCAGCAGAGTCAGTTTACTCATATAAGCAACTCTCAATCTTCTCACACCCCAGGTGTCTCAGTGTTACTAACGCTTCCACAATGGGGCCTGTGTTTCAAGTTGCTAAATCCCTCAGCACCAAACCCATTCTCCTTCCTCAACACAAGGGAAGGCACCAGCAGGATCACCAGGCATCCAGATGAGCCAGGGCACCCTCCATCCTGCCAGCCAGGCCACACACAAGACCCATGACTGGGACCCATGCCAAGGCCCAACCTCCATCCCAAGGCTCTCCCTTGACAGCTCCAAAGTACTTTACCTCTTCCTTCATCCTCCTCTCCATCACTTACTTGGCCCATACCTTGCCCATTCAGAGAGGCAGGTAGCAGATAGTAGCCTGCAATGAGCCTCCTTGCAGTGGAAGCCTATGCTGATAACACATAGGCCTCAAGTCCCACCAGAAAGCAAATCATCAGTAAAAAGGAAATGCTGAGCAAGAAGATCATCAGAACAGTATTCTGTGACTGAATAACAGGGTGCATATATGCTTCTTTAGAAAAGCATCTCCTATCCATCCTTAGTGGAATCTTGTTAACATTGGACAGCCTGCTCTAAAGAACCTGCTTTGGCAGGGGGGTTGAACCCAATGATCTTTTGAGGTCCCTTCCAACCCCTTTAATTCTGTGATTCTGTGAATTCAAGTGACGACTACATACATATTCTTTTTCAGATGCCTTTTTTCACTGCCAGATAAGTGGAAAGGAAGGGACACAGTCTGTTTCCAGGTACATTTGTCAACTGTGTGCATTTTCTTTAACATAAAAAAAATGAAGGGGCCTACTTGATGTCCAAGCTACATACAATTCAGTCATACATTAGGAATGGCACTGATTTTGATAAAGCCTCTACCTGTAATGAGACAGATATAGCCAGAAATGTAAAATACAGAGAAATTTCAGGCAGAATATATTTTGGGGCAGCTGTGTTTATCAAAGCCTCCAAGCAGAAGGGATCCAACAGCAGCCAACCTAACAAAATTCCCACTTTGTTTATCACTAATATTTCTGGCCCACATTAAAAACGAAACAAAGAGTTGCATGTTTTAATATTGGAAAAAAGCTTGCTCAAATAATAACTGCCAAGTTCAATCATACTTTATACGTGATAGTATACTATTAACAATATTGTTTTCTTAGAAATACGCTGCATTTATTTCCAAGCAACGTAAAAAGATAATTGCAGGCAAAGACGACAATTCTTTGTTTTTCCCTACTCTGCATTTAGCCTGCACTAACACAAGTTGTGCTGTCATTAGCCAAATAAATTTACAGTCACTGAAAGAAGCACAAAGAAGTCTCTGCGTGCTTGTAGAGATTACTAGCAGCAAGGCAAGTCTTCACATCTGCTTTATCAACAAGGGGCCACAGAGGAAGAGTCTCTTCAGAGACACCCCACCTCAACAGAAATGGCTCTAATGGCATCTTTTCTAGCAATCACAAAACAAGAACTTGATGAAGCTAAGCTACACGGAGTAATAGCTTGTCAGCAGGTGCTTGAGCAAAAGGTGGTGGAAGCTATTAATAGACATTTTACCTGCTAATTACTTTTCTGTGGCTTCACATGACAGTGTGAGTGATGAATTGTAGCTCTTTTCTTCACGTGCTGACAAGCAGCAGGTCTAATCATCACTGATGAGTTTTGATATCTATTTTTTTTTTGGTGGGGGGAGACAGGCCATCTGCCAGCCCATCCTTGCATAAGCACCATAGTGTAGGAAAAGACTTCAGTCACCAAACTGGGAGTGAAGTGAACCTTTCTGGACTAGTTTGGTGAATATTAGTTACCCTTCACCACACAAATAAAAATTATCAAAAAAAAATAAATCAGAGTTCTTTTCAAAATTTTCTGTGTTAAATTCACTTAGCCCTTGCTAGTAAGCAAGTGCATCTCACACTACTAGCATGGGTTAGAAAGGAAAGTCATATACTGCTCAAGTCAAAGGAGGCTGCTGACATCTATAGGGTATGTCTACACTACCTGTTCCATGCAACACATCTATCTTAAAAAGCCAAGCTCAGGCACTAAAAGAAGTCCAAATCTAAATACACCACAATGCGGAAGACAGACATGCGCAGTCCCATTAACAAATCCATAAATCCCTTAAAACATATATCCTTATCACAACTTTTTATATAACCACAAATGCCTATACATCTCCAAGCACAGAGGCACATTAAGTTCAAGGACATCATATGACTCCTACAAATAACCCAAGATGAAGAAATAAGCATATGGACCCCTTTGCCTATCTCCCTAGACAACTGTTTCTTCTCATTCAGCCCACAAATCTGCTGGAAACCATGTGGAGCAAAAGGCATGCCGTGACCAGTGCTGACTCTCACTGAAGCAACACAAGATGAGAACTGACACTACTGCTGCAACACTGGTGCTTGGGGGTAAAAGAAAAATAAGAACAGCTTCTCCAGGCAGGCACAGCAGATATCAGTGCTTACATCGATTAATTTTGCTGCCCCTGAGGAGAAGGCTACTATGACTGTATCAGCTACAGAAGGTAAAGGATTATTTTTCTTTGGCAAATATTTGACACCACACTCACAAACAGTATTTTTTAATGGAAGAAAAAAGTGGCAACCTTTTGCAAAGACAAATATCATAGTTGAGACAGCTGTACTGTGTAATAAATTATGTGCATTGTGTAGTAATATCTGTGTAAAGAAATATAACTTCTCAGTTATGCCTGATATCTCACAGAAATACAGATAATCACAAGAATGAAATCAAGTTTTCTTTCTAGCATTTTTTCAAAAAGTTGTGGCTTTTTTTCCACCTGTTCACAGACTGCTGTGAGAAGAGCATATGCCTGCAAAGCAGTGGACTTAAGATAATCTCACGCAAGCTTAATTTTGCTCCTCACTGTTTTTCAGTGCTTTCATCTTCCAAATTTCATTCTTAAGCAGTATTTCTGTATGTAATATTTGTTGCTTTTAAAAAAGCAAACTGGAAACAGTAAAGATTAGAGCCCTCAGTTCTTGGGAAGCCTGAGGAAGTTTTTTAATTTATTATCAAAACAGCATCATGTGGATACTATGGTGCTTAGCAGCCATTTCAAAACCATGCCTCAAAATCTGGGGTCGCTAAAAATTTCTTCTGAAAAATTCCAACCTTTTTCTCCAGCATTGTTTTTGAAATAAACAAAATGCATCCTGTTCTGAATCTCATTCTCAAAAACATTTGTCTGAACACATCCCACAAAGAATGAGGCAAACCAGGTTACCAGTTTAAAGTTGTGAGCGGCTTGAGAACACAGCTTGTCATATGGAAGGTGCCTTATGTAACTTTATAACTCATCAGTTCTGCCTACAACATATAGTCCTAACAGCCCTTCTTCCAGCATCATGAAATGCCAACGCTAGGGTTCTCTCTCCTTCAAATAGCACTGACATATGGGATAATTTAGAAGTTCACAACATATGATCCTTACATATCTGTTTCATAAATACAGAGTTAGTCAATAAGAAATAAAGACAGATAGTTCAAATTGCACTTATAATTTATTGTAGTTATTATTAAATATATACTGATTAAATGACAGATGGTTTCAAATAATATATTTGTCCTAAACATTTGCAGTCAGAAAAAAATCAGGTGCATGACGGCTACAGTCCTGCAGAGCCTGGTAATGATTAATAATAATCATCGTCCTCCCCTTTCCTGAAAAAAAAAAAAAACAGCTCTTTTTCCACAGCACAATCAAGTAACACATCAAAAAGCCAAGCCCTAGTTATGCTTTGTAGTACTAATAGAGCAATTATATAACTATTCATCTTACTCTTATTCAAGCAGCAGATTCTGCAAGACCAAGTGCTCATTATTTATTTATTTATTTATTTATTTATTTATTCTACTCCCTCATGTAATTTTGGCCTTTGTCAGCCAGGTCCTGTTATTTCTCCAGAATTCAAAATACCAGTTATATAGTCAGGTAAGTGCATTTCACAGATTCTTAAGCAGCTTATCAGCAGTTTCAACAACAACAGATTGTTATGAACATACTACCACTTTTAAAACATTTTACATTGCAACAGCCTTTTTT
Organism: Anas platyrhynchos; assembly: GCF_047663525.1. NCBI lineage: Eukaryota > Metazoa > Chordata > Aves > Anseriformes > Anatidae > Anas > Anas platyrhynchos. The sequence goes on along the minus strand of NC_092587.1, from coordinate 115,389,896 downwards.
AATTGGTCTGCTTTTAATCAGGGCATATATTTTGCACTTGCCCGCAACTCAGAACAGCCCAAAGAAAAAAGCAACTAAGAAAAGTATCTATCTACATAGCCAATTTTTGAGATAGGTCAGAGGAAGGGCATTCACATTCACCCTTTGCATATGGACATATTTACTGCCTTTGGCATACCACAGGCTTTACTGCAGTTCTGTAGAAAAGATCTACTAATAGCAACAAACATTTTCAATGTGATCAGCTAACACACACCCTTTAGGTCTCTGGTTTTATTGATCCGGTTATGGTCTTTTGATTGAGGATTTCCTTCTTTGCAGTAAGTTAGCTCAGGCTGAAGACAGGAAGGCAGATGATATATAAGTAGAATTTTAACTTGCAAAGGGCAAGAGTAAAAAGGGTAAGTATTTTTTTCTGTTGTGAGCATGCAGAATATTAACAATAAATTGTAACTTCAGTACACACATTTCCATTCTAGAATGAAAGCCTTCCTCATTTCCTCACAGCCTACAGTGATTAAGTGTAATATTCACTATTACTGACAAAAGTATTTTTAAGATCTGAGTAGTCATAAGGGCAAAGGAAAGTATGTGTGTGAGAAATGGCAAGAAGATGAAATTAAGATAAAAGGCATAATTCTTAAGAGGAATTGAATCATTCGTGGGTAAAGTAGATCCACTTTTTAAAACATTTATATGCAAATGAATGTGTGTTAGTGGTAAATGATAAGTAATTTCATGTTGTTAGCACACACACCAACATTTTGTCTGCCAAATAATAATGCTATTTCATCTGCTGTAGTCTTCTAGCTTTACAGATTCAAATGTACAGTGTATAATAAATTCCTGCACAGCCACAGCAAATTTAAGTAACCTGCATGAAACCAGTACTAAAATCAGTATTCTGTACAAAGCAAAAACATTTTTTTCTTTTAAACAAAAATCTCTTCTACACAAATGCAGGTTCCCTGAAAAATATTTTGTAAATTCATAGGGCTTTAACACATCTGCTTAAATAAAATTTTAAAGCATTCAAATGTGATTTGTGAAGTTTTCTAAATATTCTTATCATCTCAAGATAAAATAATTTCCACTTCAAGTTCTCATTTTTTAAAAAAAGTGTTAACGATGAAATGAAGATAACTTAATATTCTTCATTCAAACAAAATGTACATTATAATTTGGAAAAGCAAAGCAAAAAAAAAAACAAAACAACAAACAAACAAACAAACACCACTACCAAAAAAAACCACCCTTAAGCATCAATATATTGTGGTGATATGTCAGGAACATTGGATCATTTTCTTAAAGATGGAAGAAGAAATCTTTGGCTGTGCAATCTTTCTATTCTCCAGACAGCAAGGCAGAAAGTAACATTTTCTGGGAAAAAGTTGATGCCAAGGAGACAAAGATCAGAGGCCAAGGACACTCCACAAAATATGGTCATACCCAGTTTGATAAATTGAAACATCATCTCCTGACAAACAGAAGATGGAACAAGAATTATGGACTTCTTTTTTTCCTCCTGCAAAGTTAGGTATTTCAGGAGGTACAAGACCTTCTGATGCATTTCAAAACTGAAGATTGCTACAGCAATTTGATGGCATTACCTAAGTAATCTGTTCTTCAATATACATTCCTCTTGTAAGCATCACCTCTGTCTTTCCTCAATTCATTTTCAGTTGGCATTGTTCAGTAAGCTTGGGTTCTTAAAGCAGCCATCTGAGAAGCAAGGCTCCTGGCATTTTCTGTGTGGATGAAGGTCTGCTGCTCTGGTTTGTTTACTTATGGAATGTAAAGTAGTCTTACACTAGCTTCACTATAATGAGCATCAGGAAAGGATGAAGTTAGGGCTGGTTCTAGGTGATAATTTTTATAAGTGATGAGCAAGTGTATCTTTTATTAACTGGGAGTAGTTCGGGTAAAAAAAATACCGTGATAGTTAACTCAGTAGAAGTTCTCCCATCTCTCCACAACTGGGCATGCAGTTTCTTGGTTTATCAGTTTTCAGCCAGTTCTGAGATTTTGTCAGCATGAATCAACATGCATTTCTACATCAAGCAGGAATCTATCTGTTGGTTTCAACAGCATGGTCTTGGTTTCACGTACCAATTTGAACAGAAAGGGAAAGTAAGACATGTCTTACTGGAAACAGAGAAACTCTACAGGAGTAGCTCCATCATGGTGTTTTCTCAAGAACTCGTCCAAAACCATGCACCAAACTCTAGCAATTAAATACCATCACATACCTCCTTAATTCCTGCTTTTAAGCATTTTTAAGCACAGAGTGCATTTCATTTATCTTGCCCTTTCTGACAAAGTTGTTAAAAAAAATAAAAATAAAACAAAACAAGCAAACAAACAAACAAAAACATAATGGCAAGATAATCTACTGAACATACTCCCACCTTCACAGACTGAAGGAGAGAGTGAAGACTCATACCACATTGGTTACAGTACTCGCTCTCTCCTGGAGCACGTTCAGCTTCAGTGATGGTATGATACATGTCCACCCCCACTATCATCACCAGGAATGACCTGTAACAGCAGTAGCAGCTGGGCAAAATCTTTATCCCACCTTCTCTGTAGCAGCACAGGAAAAGAAAACCTGTGAATCTCAGCCCGTGTACTTGCTGTCCTGTCAACAGCACAGTATGGCAGCTGGCAGCCAAGAGAGACTCAATTGAGAAAGTGACACAGGCCACCATTTGTCCTCCAAACAGCTAGCAAACACTGGAGAATCCATTTGTTGCAAGTGCTTATGACACGATGGAAATACTGTGAGAGACCATAGCCACCCACCTTCTGTCAAATGTCAGCAAACCAATTCCTTTAAATAAGGCTATCAATCATAAGTGGTTCCCACTGTTAATGCACCAAGCAGTTTGCCTTTTCAGCACTGTTCACAGCCTGCTTGCTAAGGAGGTCCCAGGCATTCTCCATACCTGTCAAACATGGTTTATTCAGGTCCTCCACTTCCCTCCAGGAAGAAAATACTGGCCCATGAGCTACAGACATGTAATACAACAATATAGTTTGCTATTTGCCATAAACACAGCTAAAAAGCAGAAATCACCAGAAGTCTTCCCCAAAAAACTGCTGGAAAGGGATAGAAAGAAGGAATCTCCTAAAGCATATCAACTATCACAGCAGCTTTCCTCACTGATAGCCCCTCTGCCTTAGAAACCTCTCTTTGCAGAGTGGGAGAAGGAATAAATGGTGGGAAGTGGTTTTGTCCTCAACACCAAAAAAACTCTTTAGGTGGTCACTCACTGACTCAGAGAGAATGGGGAGATGAACGAGAAGCTGCAATCCCTTTGGCTTTTAACGATTAGCTTAAAATCAGAGATTATGTATGCAAGGCAAAATTAATATTATTATTCCTATCTCATCTTACCACTGATAATTTCCAGCATCCAATTAGACCTTAATTCAGTTGGATCCAACACCTGTAACTCATGCAAATTGTATCATGAATCCTGTTAAACTCCAGTGTAACAAGAAATAAGCAGAAAACTTTCATTTCAAAAACTCGCACATTGACTACCTGCATGAGCAGTTGTTCTATGCTGAACACTCATGGGCTTACAGTTCTCCTGAACATACAGCCCATTTCAGAGGCTAATCAGAAGAACAGGCAAGCACTGACCAGGACAGATACTTACTGATGCAATAAAAAAAAAGAAAGGCTGTAAGTATAGGAGTAGTATAGCCAAAAGGATTGCCTCTGAATTAAATTTCCTAAGAGGTTTATCTGTTTGGTGAACAATAAATTCAAATTAAGTCCACCAAAATCAATTTAACAATCACATTTTGTGTCCCTGAGGAGCCATCAGCAGCCAACTGTGAGACTGAAAAAGCCTCAACTTAAATTAGAAGTTGAGATCTGAATGCCTGTTATCATGTTTCAGTGATGGAGTTTTCTTTAAGACCAACTCAGAAAAGCATACACTATATACAACATGGACCAGGAAGGTAGAGACTTATTGCGTGAATTAAGAAGGCAGTGTTAGTCTTCACTACAAATTCCTTATTTGATATACAACTTAGTTCCATACACTGTCTATGATAAGGCAGCTTCAAATACAAGATGTGTTTGTTTGTCTAAAGATAACATCTCTAATTATGTAACCAGAAAAACAAAAGGAAATTTCAGCTAACAAACAAAGTTATTTCTGTGAAAATAGGATATATTTGAAAAAGCCACAATCTGTCTCCCTTGTGTGCTTAGAAGGAATTGTCCTCAGTGTTCACCCTACCGTTAATTAAGTATTTATTTTCTTGTTTTCCATTGCATTTTCTGATGAGAAAAGTACTTTGTGACTAACTCTGTTTCCTTGTGTGTCTGTACATTTTTTTTTAAATGATGGATTGCAGCCTTTCCATTATTTAAAGAATCAACAACACACAAACAAAATAAATGAGTTAACTTATCACACTGAGCTACTTCATAACACATACATGTATTACGAATACTACTCTAAAGAAGAAAGTCTAAGGAATGTTTAAAACATAATATCTTCCTGCACAGAAAGTCTTTTCTCCCCTTCTTTACTTTTCCTTTTACATTTTTAATTTTTCTTTTCACTCTCTTCATTACTCCTCACATCTATCTCCCAAAGTTGCAATAATAGGATATTCAGAAAAGCTGCTGCATATTGAGAACCCACAAGGCCTTCTGAAGAGCCTTTCAGAGTACCATCTTTGATTTCCTCTACTGGGATTCAGCTTCCTTAAAGCTGCTTCTGAAGCTTGGAGAAGTAGTATGCATTAAAAATCTACAGAATACCACTTCAGGCAGTCAAGTAGATCTTAGCAGAGCTGTTCACAATCCTTCCTACAGCAGAGAATGCAGACAGTGTACCCAATCTATCATTGATCTTTACAATCACACACGAAAAATTTATAAGAATGGTAAAGCCAGCACCACACCCATCACTGAGGGGATAATCCAAATTTTGCGTGACACAATGTGACTGAAAAGACCATTTGCAAAATCCCTCTGTATACTGCATCATAGATGTATGTATTATTTACACATAAGATAATTATTTCAGTATTTAATCCTTTCTACTGTGAAATACAAGCAGCTATGTTTCAGCAAGCTTGAATAATCATCTAAAAAATAATTTGCTATACTCTGAGGGACTGCATGAAGGATCAGTGAAAAATGACATGGTTAATATCAGGACATTTTGTTTGTAAAGGGCAACCGGCACTCAATTACTGCTTTAAAATATACAATTATTCTACATTCCAAACCAAACACAGTCTAGTCTTGTGATTTCAGGCTTTTTTTTTTTTTTTTTTCTTCCTATAAAGACAGATATGGAACTCTTAAATCTTTGGTACCAAGTTATTTAACAAGGACTACCTTAGCAATAGATATTGTTCTTTATCTTTCCTGTATTTTAAAATGTTAAATTGTTCATACATTGCATGTCAGGAGTTTCTTGAACTATTTTTTATAGTTTTTAGGTCTAGAAATCTGAATATACAAGTGATCAATATGCAAGTACTATTCGCTCCCTCCCCTTTTGCCCCAAGAAGTTTACCAGTGCGCAGAGCAAGTCTACTGCTTCTAAGATAAGTTCCTGGTGGCCAATTCGCGTGACTCCAAGATCTTCCAGTTCTTGATGTGTAATACGTAGTAGTTGGTCGCCACTAATCTTCTCTCTCTCAAAGTTCTTAATATATTGCTGCAGGCAGTCATCAAGACCTGCAATAACAGAAAGGAAGAAGGAAAGAAAAGTTAGCAACATCTTATCCTGCCATAGCAAATCAAATCAAAATGGACTGGAACCGAAAATCAAGCCAACAGAGGATATTTGTCCTATCTTCAAAATAAATATGTAAATGTTACTAACACGAGTAATATAATGTTATGCTGCCCATAAATCATAACATTTGGAGAGCTGTGGCAGCTGTGGCTTCTCTACCTCTGAACAACACCAATCACTCCTGAAACCCAAACAGAGCCCTGAATTCTTACAGTATACTGCATTATGAATGCATATCTGACAGTCTCTAATAACAGGTATATTAGCAATGGCTCTATCAGGAAGGGGAGAGGAGAAGTGGGAACACAGGACAGGAAGACTTTTCTGAGTGCTGCAGAAGCTATTGCATTAGTTATTAGAGTACTATAAGAGTCCAGAAACGAGGGAAAACATTTATGCCAGAGAAAAAATTCTAAGAGGAAATAGAAGTGTGAATACATTTAATGCAATGCATCCAGGAGTAACAAGCTGTCAGTGCCTCTTAACCTCTCTCCCAGCCTACCTCTGCCATTGCAGGCTGCATGATGAAGAGGCAGTACTGGAGGTGCCCTCTCCTAGGAACCTGCCCTTTCCTGGGACTTTCCTGAACTGATAGGACAAGAGGGAATGGCTTTAAACTGAAAGAGAGTAGATTTAGGTTAGATATAAGGAGGAAATTCTTTACTCAGAGGGTGGTGAGACACTGGAACAGGTTGCCTCTATAAGCTGTGCATGCCACATCCCTGGAAATGTTCAAGGCCAGGTTGTATGGGGCTTTGAGCAACCTGGTCTAGTGGTAGGTGTGCCAGCCTACAGCAGAGGGGTTGGAATTAGATGGTCTGTAAGGTCCCTTCCAACCCGCGCCATTCTGCGATTCTATGATCAGGTTACACCTTACCACGCAGCTCTCAAATGTGCTTGACCAGCTTGAGAGAAGCTAAAAATTGTTCCGTAAGTCACCAATAATGAGAAATACCAGTAGTTAAATTCTCATTAAGAGCAATGACATACAAAAGCTTTTATTCTCTTTAGTTTCATCCCCCTACAAACTTGGCTATGAATTACCAGAACCACCAACTTTGATCCATAAAAGGACTTTGCCACCAAACATATGCACAGAACAGAAGACAGGAACACTAATGCTTTGTGAAGTGCCTTTCCCCACTTTGTACTTAACTAATAAATACTCAGGCTTTGGCCCTTAGAACTGCTTTTAAATGAAACTACTGTTTCATTGTAAAACACCACAATACACACAAACACCGTGTGGTGTACAACGAAGACCTTAATGTCTAAGACACCACTGCTTCTGAACATGTCAAAGAGTATGAGTCCAAAAGCATTTCAATGGGCACCCTCAACTCATCCGTATGCTGCCATTTATTTTACGCACTAGGTAATGTGCACTACTATTAGCAAACAGGTAAGTGGCAATACAGATCAGTTATTCTTTTCTGCCTGACACCTGGAAGAAAGGCTATTTACCAAGTCCCAGTTCTATAAGAACTCACTTAAACATTTAACTTTCAAAAGAAAATAATTTTCTTTCAAGCCTTTTTAAATCCATTTGACTTGTTCTCCCTTACACGCATACACAGGATACCACCATCATGAAGTATATGATAAGAGGTTTCTTGATTTATTCATATTTGTACCTATTTTCTTCAAAAGCACTCTTAAGTGCAAGTTTTCCATTTGGGAAATTAATTGCATGACCTATGTTACAAGCACCGTCTCTTGTACAATGACATTTATTTTTTGAAAGAAATTGAATATTCTTGACAATGAACAAAATGGTTCATCTAAAATATATTAAAAATAGACTGTAGATGTGCTTTTGCTAAATGACTAAAAAAAGACAGCAGTAAGTAAGATATGCCTCAACATAAGTCCCACACTGCTTACATAGACTTCTGAATGAGAATAATGCAATTAGAGTATTCAACGTCATCAGGTTTCAAAAAAAAAAAAAATAAAAAAAAAATAATGACTTCCCAGTAAGAGACTAGCAGCACAAATCCAGAATAAGACATGACAGATGCACTTAATAAACACTTACGGAAAATTAATTCTAAATAAAGCCTGTATTCTTCCTCTGCCTGCTATCTGTGTATTTTTGTCATTCAGATGTAATATAGACAGATGCATATAGTTCATATAAGGTAAGAAAAAATTAAAGAAAACAAAAATATTACTGACAATTGCTTGACTCACCAATTTCATAAAAAACAGATCCAGGAAAGAACAAAATAATTTAACTGTAGATTGCATGACATTTTCAGAATAGCTTGCCACAATTACTTCCCCTCACTCCCTAAATAGAATATTCTTATAAAAAGTCATTTCTGTCGCTTTATTTCTTAATTAAAGACCACTAATTCTTTCTGTAAACAAAACTGCACACTGATAGGAGATACTAACAATACAAAAGGGCAGTCAGTGCTGCTCACCCGCATCTTTCATCCTCCCAGAGCCACGGCAGACAGCCTTATTTTCCAGCAGCAAGTAAACTGCAGGGAACTGGCATTCCTGGCTTATGATGCCATTTGACTTGGGGCAGGACAAGAGATACCAAAAAAACATCAAGCACCTGGGCTCCATCAAGACACCCTGGAAGCCAGCGTGGAAAGCACAGATTTCTCTTTTGCAATACTGTCTTAACCGCATCCACCCAACTTCAGTGTAATAGAAATTATTCTGTCATGCTCTGCTCCTCTTCTATGCCCAGATGCTCTCATATTCAAGGATATCATACGACTCACATACCACAGGAATCCCAGCAAATAACTCAGTTTGATGGACTATTCCCTGTTCCTAGCCATGGGTGCAACTGAGGTTGCCAAATACTTAACAGTCCTGGATATTTCAAGAACAACAGTTTTTCTACAAAAATTGGGTTCATTATTTTATTATGGATGTATAAGGTCCCATAGGATATCGGAGAGGTTTTGTGACATCAATGAACAAGTAACAGTCTCATATACAACAGCCCCCCTCCTCATCAAACTAACCCTAAGATATTGAGTATTGAGTTATTGAGTTTTTGTTTTTGTTTTGAAAGAGTCCTCAAGTCTCATGCTCCAGCAATATGACAGACTTCCCAGGAGTCCAGCTCTTCAAGAACCAATCCCCCATGTGGGATGCTTCCCACCTGAGCTTTCCAGCCAGGGAGCTTGGCAATGCTACCTAGATCCCACTACTGCACTCTCATTACCCAGACAGTTTGACGGGGGTCTAGGAGAGCAATTAAGGTGGGAAACTAATACATTGCACTTTTTGTCAACCAGCATCCCACTGAGGTATTCTGTGTGCAGATATACTGTTCTCTGCATTAACAGAGAAGAAGCACTCTCTTCATTAAGTTTAAAGAAAGCTCTATCTTGTGTAACTAAACAAATAACAAGCAACAACAAAGGTAAAAATAAAATAAAAAAGCCACTCCAGAGGAAACTGCTAAGAAGTCTGTGCTTTTAATATCAAAAGAAAAAACTTCCCTAGAAAAGTTTCTCTTTCAAGTAGAACACAACATAGATGTTTTCTTCCCTACTCTGTCATTGAGTTCTGCCTTCTGTGAGCCAGGCCAGAGTTCACCAAGTCATTAACAGTTTTTAATGGCTCATTGATGTGAAATTGTGCAGATTTCTATGCAGTGAATTCCCATTTTTACAATGGCACAATAGAAACTGATAAGAAAATGTTTATTTATTTATTTAACTCTTTTTTATTATAACTCATATGATTTTCTGGAATAAGATTGCATGATGCAGTGCTACCCTCAGGGGAAATCTTCCATACTTGCAGTCTTCTAACTAATAACACAATTGCACACTTCACAATCCCCCTGAGGTATTATTTTCCATGTGTGTAATAGGTTACCTTTTGAAACAAGCAAGCCAACAAACAACCCTGTAATTCAGCACCAGAACAGGTTATGCACATCTGTAGTAAGTCAGTTAAATGACCCTCTCCATTAAATACATCCTCCAATTCTAATCCCACTATCTACTCTGCAAGAAGTCTTTCCTCCCTCCTCTCTGGGACTGTTTCTGTAAAAACTGAGCTATTTGCCGAACCTGTAACAGAAGCAAGGGTAAGGACTCTGACAGTCTAAAATGTGGATTAGATGTACACAAGCACAGTGGCAGTGCATCTTAGTTACAGCAAAAGCGCAAATTTGTTTCTTCTGAAAATCCAACCAATTTAAATTACCCATAATGTGTGTAAGTGGCTCTTTAAGAGATCAGTGCACTCTTAAAAAAAGTATTTCAAAGTATGATAAAAAATAGTCATCATTTTCTACGACTAGATTCCTACTCTAACCAGCTACTCAGATATACATGAGAAAATACAGCTGTAAAAATAGTGGCAACTAGGTAGAATATTTTTCCCCAAATTGGTGACAAAGGAATTTTTTCTTAGGATTGGAAAAATACAATGAAATGACAGAGTATGTGTACTTATTAGTCTTCTTTCCAGTTTGGGGTTAAGGGAAATATTATGAACATTACAGGTGTAGCCATCATGCCTGAAACTTTGACAGAGGAGTATATTTTTATGCTCCCTTGGTAAATCAGAATGAGGATGTAAACTGACAACTTCCCTTGGTATGTCCTTGTTCTGTAATCCCAGCAATAATGTGCAGACAATACATATTTTGCATGGGAGGGGAAAACACTCAGCTTTCTTAAAGTGATGGGTTTGGAGACTTTCTTTGCTTTTAATTTGAAGCAAACAAATTCATCTTTCAATCTGGTAACAGGAAGACTGTGCCCTACCTGAACTCCATTAGTTTCACACCTTAACAAATGTAAATTCAGGCAATGGACTGTAGCACAGAATTTAACAAGTCATTAGGAGAAAAAAGTTTAAAATGGAGTTAAAGGTAAACTGAGCATTTAGATAGTTTAGATACAATGCCTTTTCAGATTGTAAACTACATTTACAGTTTTACCTTTTTACTCAAACTAGTGTGATGGAAGGAACTGCCAAAACATGAACTACTCGTAAGGATTGACTCCATGTGGGTTCACTCATGTCACACACCATTTTAACTTAAATGTCCAATTGAGTTCCTGATAAGTTAAAACTGTGCTATCACTCACAGGTTTGCAACTAGGCTTTATCAATCTAAGGCTGGTGAGCTACTAATGTATTTGCTTTCTTTATACAAAAAGAGGCTTTCCTCATGCCAAGGAGCAAGACAGTAAACCAAAATTTCTTCCTGTCTTCCAGGTCAAGAACAGATCTGCTCCTGGGTACGGCCAGCAGCCTGGAGCAGGCAGTTATCCTTTCTCCAGCAGCTCTTACCTGGGATACACACTCAGGTGTCCTCCACAGGGGAACCACAGCATAAGGAAAGTGATTAAAAACGGCAGGTTTCACCACAGTTTGTAGATGGGAGATGTTTACTCCCCACCTCAGGGATGTTTCCTGCATTAGGGTCTGCAGCACCTCCCAGGTCTCATGTGTGACAAGCAGATGTCACAGCTGTCAGTGTCAAATGACAAAGCAGAGACCAGAATCCATTTAAGTGCTATAGATGGTAAATTGGAGGATTGTATAGTAGCAAAAAGGTAATGTCCCGTCCCAGAGAAGCACTGCAAGTAGAATGGCAAAAGAAACAAGAGAAGCAGCTTTCATTCTGGATTGAGGAAAAAGTATCTTATTTTTAAAACTGAAAAAAAAAAATAATAATTGCAGGCACTGGATTTATTAATGAAAAAAATGCCAAGTTGCTGAATTACAAGAATATTTACAAAACAGCAGGCCAATTACTTTGTGTACTGGTTATCTGCAATTTCAGGCAAAAATCCTCTAACTGTAAGATGTATTTGTCCATTACTGCAAAGAATTATTCACTCCCTCTCCCTACATTAGTCAAAGAAAACTCAAAAAGCATTTTAAACAAACATTAAAAGTGACTGAAGGAGTGATTATTGGGATCATTTCCAACATAACATACTTATTCATGGAATACAGTATATGTTCGTCATGTGCAGCTTAGGGTTGGGTTGATTTTTTATTTATTTATTTTTATAAACTAGGAGCTAACTGTTGATAGTCAAAGCAGTAGCTAAAAGATGCTGCTAACTGAAATATATACAATTTATTTTAAGTAACAAAAGGAAAACAGTAAGAAAAAAACACTATATCCACTAGACATATACCACTCTCGCCAGAAAAGCATGTTCAATTTGTTAATTATTTAAATTTAAATAATAAGCAATGAAGAACTTTTAGTTCAGATGTGAACTTTTAGGCAGAATATGTGGACATGAAAACAAGCAACCATAATGTAGCCTCTCCTGAGGGTATTATAAATGCTAAGATCCTGGCTAGCAGAGAAGAGGTACTGCATACAGCACTGAGGTAAACACAGAAGGCATTGCACTGGGCTCCTGAAGAGATGCACAAAATATCAAGTGGAAGTTGAATTATTTTTTAGATCTTGCACTGTACTCTGCATTTAAGGTTATTGTCAGGAGAAGGGTGAAAAGGTGCCAGTAAACAAGGAGAAAGTTATGCCAGGCGAGAACTGGGAAGCCAAAGAGAGCATTCATGAAGGTGCTGGGTTGAAACCCAATTTGGGGTGAGAGAATTACTGTCCCAAGCCAGTACTAATTCTGTAATTAAAAAAACAAATCCAGTTCTAGTAATCTAACTCTTAAATGTCTGCAGTTTCTGTGCCTACAGATACAGTCTCATTTCACAATCGTGAGCTCTTATGAGACCTGGATAAATATTCATTATATGAGAGTGTTGGTAATAAATGGCAATTTTGTTCATCAAAAAACTGCAGAAACATCAAAACTGAACAGATCGTACCTGGCTCATCAATAGCTCTGCTTTAAAAAAACGTGTGCTGAACAACTTTTAAAGGGTTTTATTGGAGTAAAAAAAAAAAAAAAAAAAGTAAATTAAAACAAGGAGGAGGAGAAGCAGAAACTATATATATAGACTGACTACAAGCATGATTTAAAGATATACAAGACCGAACTGGGTGCAGTGTTGAACTGGGTCTGTCTGGGATGGCATTAACCTTCCCTAGAGCAGCCCACACAGCGCTGTGCTCTGCATCTGCGGCTAGCACAGTGCTGGCATCATGCCCATGTCCTGACTACTGCCACCCATGTCCAGCTATAGCCGATCAGCACACGCACGGCATCCAGGCCCCCTCCAGGCCATAGCCAAAGGGTAGCAAGCTATGAATGGGCAAGGGGAAGGAGAAGGAGAAGGGGGGGCTCTTGTTAGGGAAGCACTGGTCTTCCCAAGCAATCACTCTGCGTATCGAGGCCCTGCTGAACATTGCTTGCTAATGGGAAGTAGAGAATGTTTGTTTTCTCTCTCTTTGCTCTGCACTGCCTTTGCTTGTTTTTCTTTCTTTTCTCTTTACTTACACTGTCCTTATCTCAACCTGTGAGCTTTTTTTTCACCCCCATCATATTTTCTCCCCCTCCTCTTCCTTTGAGGAGGGGGAGTGAGAGAGCAGTTGTGGTGGAGTTCAGCTGCCCTTCAGTGTGCAATGACCACAAGTGTCTAATAGGCCAAGTTTTCAATAAAACTGGTCCTTGCTGTTAGACTACTTACAATCAGGGCTTATTATGGAAAGTTAGGCTTGTTAATTATGAGAACAATATCCAGCATTGTGTTTATCTGTTGATAAATGTAATCATTCATATTTCTCTGGGTGGTTTTTGTTTTCATTCTGACCATCTGTATACCAAAGCCAAATCTTTACACAAGCACATATGAGTTTTGCTAAATATCTGAAATCTTAAAACGTGGATAATAGTGCAACATCCAACATTGGGCTATATTTTTATGAAATTCAAGGATTAGTATCCCTGATTATCAATATTGTTCTCCATGTAAGAGGTTATAATTATTGTTATATTTAGGACTCTTATTATTGGATTACAACGATTACATTGTTCAACTCCAGCTGTGGCCTTTGCACACCAGAAATGCTGAAGTGTGCTGAAAAGTTAGTGTGGCTCATAATGGTAGCGGAAATCTCTTTGCTAGTGGAAGGGAGAGGAGCTTGCCAAACAACCCACAGCATCATTAAAAATCAGGAATCCCTCAAATGAAGCTAATCAAAGGAAAGCATGCATTACTCCTGATAAACACTACTACATCCAACTGCAGGGGCATAGGGCAGGCATAATGAGGATAGTAGAAAGTGTGCATTCATCCTCATAATTGAATGTATAAAATGACAGATTTTAAATTCAGACTTAGAAGTTCAGTGCAATTTCGGAGGCATCTAGGGATAAGCTAGAAACATCTGAACTGTAAGGAATCTTTCTTTTTCTTTATGAAGGAATCCCACTTGTATTCAGAACAAAGAGGAGCTAGGCTGACTGAGGACAGGGAGGTTGTTTGAATACTGTACTGTACCAGAACCAGAAGTTCTCCAACAAGTTATCCAAGAATCATCAATATTATGAAATTAGAAACAGTAAATGAAATACTTCCATGAAATTTCTCAGAGGAAATCCCATCATCTCAAGGAGACATTGTTCTGACACAAGGCCCTTGATAAACTGTTTTTTTCCCTCCATGAAATTCAAGCTGTTTTACTAATGAACTCAGATCCCTGAACAGCTAGCTTTATTTCTATTGTTTCACTTGGCAGTTTTCACTCTCACACAATCTCTCTACTCCCCTTTCATCATGTGTACTCCAGTTTGCAGATAACCTCAAAAAGGGAAGTATTTTTGGGCCCAATCAATCTTTAACTTCTTCCTCAAAGTACCACTTTTCTCTTCTAAATTTCACATGCAAACTAAAATATATTGCAACTGTTCTGGCATTTTTTTCAGTCAGCATTATAAAATTATGGTCCTAAATACCATTCACTAAAATCTACTTTATCTATTTGTGTTTCATAAGAATTTTTATTTTTACCCTCAAATGTTCCCATTTTTGCCCCCATGATTCCCTGTACATCTGCCTGTATCCCTAGCCCTGCAGGGATTCGATGTTTTCTAAGAACTTGCTACCATACATCAAACTCTAAAGAGTAACCTCCTTGCTAATTGGTTTCCCCTAAAATACAAAGCAATTTTTGAAAGAGCACAACAAAGTTTCTCAGTATGTGTTCTGACTTTAGACTTCCTAGAGGTTTCTGTTTACACTGGTGCAAAGCAACTTTGCAAGATTAAAGTTTACAAAGAGAGCAACTGTCCATCCAATGACAGCATGTGCCTTTATTACTTCTTCAGTACATCTCTCAAGGATGCAATAAGAGTAATGATATTAAAATACACTGAAGGCAGTACCACCTGGTTCAAGCCCAGCACCAGCATGTTGGTGCCAGAGCGGCTGAGGGCGAGGGCGCAGTCTGCCCAAGGCAAACTCACACTCCATCTGGTCTAGCCCCAAGGCTGCAGCTGCGACCACACTTACGCTAATTCACAGCCCCTGCCCAATGAAGAATTCTGCACCATGCAGGGGTGATAAATTAACAAATTCCCAAACATGACTGCAAGTATTGAAATGCAACCACCGTGTCCCCCAAGGATGGAAGGCTTTGTCTAAATAGGTGTGGTACTGGCTTCTCCAGCAGCTCGAAGGGACTGTGGGGCTCAAACACCCCCTCAGGACTTGAGATATGAAAGTCCAATTTTCCGTAGCTTTTTCACCATCTCTCATGATTATTTGCAGCTGTGCTTTACATGATCACATACAACTATAGGAAGTGCAAATCCGTCAAGTGTCCAAGCCTACAGCAGGCACGCAGGAGTGAAAGTCTCTCCAAACTCCGAGTGAACTCTTGCAACGCCCATGCAATTCCCAGGCTTGAAGCTTTCTTGAGCAGAAGTTCGCACAATTCAGCACAGTGTGAGATTTGGGACGGTTTTAGGGTTGTGGGCAGAAAAGCTGTACATCCCCCTCCACATGACAAAGAAACATCTGTAACTTAAAATCACTGGTCGAATACTTTGATATGCGTAGGAGTGCCTTAAGGAAGAAAAGAGAAAGCTATACTTCTAATATTCATCACTTCCTTACAGCAATACTTTAGATGTCTCAGCAAGCATCCTACATCTCCACAAAATATAAATGAATCATATATTAAAGGGCAAAAAAAAAAAAAGTATAACAAGTAAGACAGTCAAAAGATGTTTATTTAAGCCAAGCACACCCCTGACATTAACCGAGTAAGTAAATAAGTACTGGTTGTTCTTTCAAATGCCTTTGCATGTTTGCATCTTTACAGAGTGCTCTGGAGCAGCCACATTAAACACACTGTTGTTGTCACAAGAAGGGCCCTCCTTTTCTCCCTCCCTCACATGGGCTAATATATGCTATTACGCAAAATAGTCAAATAAGCTCTGCCACAGCCTTTATTATAGTTCTTCACCATGAAAGCCACCTTTGCTGCCAAGAATTTGTTAAGCTACAATGCATCTTTTTGGAGCGAGCTGGAACATCATGTCCCTGAAGAAATAGCACAACAGTTGTCAGAGCTATACTTTACCTCAATATTGTAGACTGCTTCCCACCATTGCAGAAATCAGTTACTAGTTTAGATAAGCCTTCAAGATTTATTTGGTGATGCTGTCAGACAGTCTACGGATTTCATAAAGCACAGCAGTTTGGCTAAAAGCAAAGCAATTAATTTTGCAACGCAAGCGATGCCTCAACTTTGTCCTGCTGACACTCAACCTCTCTCCAGAGCAGTGGTAGATAAGATACTAGGCTTGACTGGGAATGCTTACAGGATGGCTTCCATCCACGCTCCAAGGGAACCTCTCCCAACATTTGATCTGCCTTCCAACAGAAGCAAGACCATCCAGTGTACATAGGCTCTGTCTGCTTTACCCCAGAAGGGATTTCAGGATTAAGACAGAACCCTAGTGACATTACCTGTAACTGGACAGAACGTGTACAAATAACTTCACAAACAGCCTTACAACTTTATTACATGCTGATACGCACAAATCCCATCTATGTTAAGAAGTCAAAAACTATTTCAGTTTTGAGCTTCTTGGCTAAGACAACCTGCTACAAATTATATCCAAAGCAGAAACCTCTATATAAAAATACATGCAAGGACAGCTTGGAGTGCCTGCTCTTCCCAACTCTCTTTCTCTCATTAAAAGAGAATAACATATACCATAATGTAAAATTTATAATAGGAACTGTAAACCTGCAAATTGGGAGTGCAACCCATATAACTCGATCATGGGAAAATACATTTGCTGGTTTTCTATTTTATTTGGCAATACACTTAAAATAATGTCATCATCTTTGCATAAATTGTAAATACATAAAAACTCAACCAAAATCTGTTATAGTGACATTGTAAGCTACACTTTTTCTAGTTTCTCATTTTGCATAATCACACATTAATTGCTCATACGATTTATCCATGAGAAAAAAGCAGTAAGCAGGAATTAGATCCTTCAGACTGAATTTATCTACAGTGACATTTTAGTCTCTTTCAAGTCTCATCAATGTTATATCCCCAGGAAAGAGAAATGAATGTACACGTGGAAAGTAATGTGTGCATGCGTCACACAAAATTAATAACAGTTTGTTTTTAACTATTAACCACATAGCACTAAATCAATGGCATGAGACCTCTGTCCCCAAAGATTTGTGCAAAGACAAGATGAGGTATTTCATTAAATGTTAATGTTACATGGTATATACATTTGTGAAAAATACTGCAGTTTAGTGCTGCTAAATATACATGCACACATTTACCTAGCCAGTGTAGAGGCCTAATGCTGGGAAAACCTCAGGAAAAATATTGAGACTCCCACACTTTGATACTGTTGCAGGGAACATTCAGAACCTTTGATGGGAAGGTGGAGGATGAACGCCACTCTCAACCTCCCAAGCAATTAATGTAGAAAGAGGCCAGAAGCATCACAGAAAATGAGTCATCAATGAAGGTTCCTAGACCCCTACTTGTATGGAGCCATACAGAAGGCAATGCAAGATAAAGTGATGCTTTTGCACATTTTGCTTAGATGTACTTGCAAACAGCCTGGCACCAAGCCACATGGGATGTATGGCAAACTAAACCCAAGAACATATTTAGAGAGACTGCAGTTCCACATGCTCTCATATATTGTTGCCATAGCTTATTAAATAAGGAGTTTTGTCATGAATGCATTCTGACCTTGGTTTTCTTTGAGTGATCTTCATCCTTTCTTCTGCAACATCCCCAGCCAGCAGAACTAAATACTCGTATCAGTCAATATGGGATAAAGTTTCTCAGTTGTGGATATCCCTACCTATTTCCCCAAAACATCACCAAGAGGTAAATGGTGTTTAAATGCTTCCTGTGTTAGCAATATGTAGCCAGTGGTAGTACACTTGTTCTTGTTGAGTATCTCCTGCCCATTCAAGCATTGTTCACTTTATGTTGAAAAGTACTAGAAAGGGTACTCAGTATAAAATACCAAGTATTGTGCTAATAAATGATCAAGACCTAATCTAAAGCTGGAAAAAAAAGTACCAAAAAAAAAATCAGAATTTTCACCCTGCAGAGTTTAAAAGAACTTGTTATACGCTCTGGGGTTTTGTTTGTTTGTTTGTTTTACTGCATGAGATCCCTTATTCCATATTTACTCTTAAAAGCATACCTGAAATATAGGTTAGATGATATTTCAAGTAGTCATAAAAGCTGAATAAATTAATAGCCTTTTGATCATAAAAATTCTGTCTAACTTCACATGCCTTCCTCCTTGTCACTAAAGAGTAAAGGAAACAATTGTCCCTGTTACCTGCCCCAGAATTCTCCCGTCTCATTAAAAATAAAATTTCTGAGCCTCAGTGAGACTTGAAGGGAGGCATTTTTGAGAGACAGAGGACACATTTATTTCCAAGTACCTGTTCTAAGGTATCAAGTGTACCATTTGACCATTGTTTCCAAATGCCAAGTAGTCTGTTGGACATGTATCTATCAGCTATATTCTGATCTTGCACTGGCACCCTCATGCTTAAATATTATTTCAGCCTCCTATAATTCCTTAGCACTCTTCAGTTCTTTTAGGATCTTTTTGCTAACTTCAACTATTTCATAAATAACAGGCCTTTTAATAATAAAGCATACACAGTTAAGCACTGGTAGGCAGGGACTGAAAAAAATCTCATATCTATAAAGGTACAGTGCCATTCTGCTTCTCATGACAGGTTCTGCACTGCTAAAGAGCTGGTTCTCTGCATAATGGCCAGTTTCATGACTGTAAACAGAGAAAAGTGGAAAATGGAAGAGGCTTCTGAAGCTTTAATATCTTCACATTAAAATTCAGGCAAACTGCTGTTATATTTTTGAAAAGAAAAATAACAGCATGACAACTTAGGACACGCCAGTTTCTCAGGCAGCACTTTAAAGTTGAGAGTCATGGGCAGAAGGCAGCTCCCTTCACTGGAGTGGTTCTGCACAACACACTGCCCCAGCACGTCAGCTGGCGGCCAGATGATTCAACTCCTCCCTGAAGACCATGGCCTTCTGCCCAGCTGCCCAGGCTCCTTCACCTGAAGGTACAGCATCCCCACCTGCAGCCCACTCCCTGAGGAGCAGAAGTACTGGGAGCTTTGCACAGCAGCAAGAATTTAGCTGGCAACTCCTGTGAACCAGTGATGCAACCCTTAACAAATGAAAACCTCTCACATGGCTCAAAATACCCTGCCACAATACTCTGTCAGGAAGGCCACATGGCCAACCTGCGATTACAGAATGACAAAAAAATCTTAGCCACAGGCAAGATTTGGTGAGAACACTAGCCACCATCTTCAGCAGATGGGAAGGGAAATCTTGTTAGAATTCTCAATAGGACAATCTGTCTTACCACCAAGCTAGAGGCTGCATAAAGACCAGGTATTTTTTGCCTGTATCAAAACAGCTCTCTTTTCTTCTTTTTCTAGTGCCACCACCAGCAAAAATTTTCGTCAGCACATCTGTTACATTACCAGCTCAACCTTCTCCCTTTCTTCCTCATCTACTTATTCTCTTTGCAGCTACACAGTAAATGGGAAAAACAATATTATTCTAGGAGCCATTTTTCACCCTCCTCCTTCCCCGTGCATGAGCCAAGGTCAGAGTCTCCTGCAGCACACCAGTTTCATAAATGGCAGGAGCCACAGAGCGGACTGACAAGACCCTTGAGGATTTAACTGCTGCAAGAGAGCTGCTGTTAACATCAGTGAAGCCACCTGAAGAGTGTGTTACTACTTCCACCTTACTGCTGCTACCAGGAAAATCCGTGACTAGCAGCAGATGTTTCAAAGTCATCCTCCAAGAATCAGGCTGGCAATATTGTGGTGCCCCAGAAACCCACATTTCTTTTACATATATATACATATATACAAATTCAACCTCTGAGCAGCCTGCAGGGATCCTCCCTCTGCATCAGGAGGAGAGCTGCTTCTCCATCATTTGCAAAGAAATTTTATTATGTTCACATCATAAAGCCAGTCCTTGGCAGTTGAGCCACGCTTTGACTTCCAAGCGTTCAACAGGAGATCCTGTTAATGAAACTCTTTTAACCAACATTGTTCAGGTAGAGAGCGATCCCTTAACATGTGTCCCACAAAGTCTGAGCACCACATTAGTGTTGGGCCCATCTTCTCTGACACAACTTGACACTTCAGTCATATGTTAAGCTCTGAAGCATCTGTTCCATAATAAACTGTTACATGCTTGCCAAGAACCTAAGCACTGCCTTTTGGATGAGTATTGCTAAGTTGCAAGCCATAATTTAATACTCATCTGACATTGATGGTGACCCAATGTTTAATGGAGCTTAATGCTCTTCTGATGCCACTGATTAAATTATTGCTCAGTAGTCCAGTTTCATAATCTACAATTTGCAAGGAAGCAAGACAGATACACAGACACTGTCTCCTCTCACATCAGTGAAGCAGCTCACTGTCAGGGAAAGGTCCCCTAATTGAAATTATAGGTAAGTACACTACAGTGTATCATTCATCAATACAGAATTTTGTTTAGATGCTTGAACCCAATTATATAATTATGAAAAAGCAAAACAGGAGTTATTCCCAAGTGCAAGGGGAAAATATGGGTAAAAGCCTTGACCCAGCATGTGCAATGACTTCATAACATCCTGAGCACTGTCCAGGAAATTCAGTGCTCTGGCCAACAGGAGTTTCTATTCATTTTCCCCCCACTAGGTTGTTTAACAGTTTGGTCCCTGCTTAGACACAGCTGTGCAAACAATCTCTCAGTGTTTGGCCTGATGCTATTGAAATCCATCCCAAAACGTCTCTCCCTTCCTTTTTACACATAGGATGAAGAAGGCTAATTTGGACACAGAGGATTATAGGCTTTCACTAGTCAAACTTAAATCTGTAGATACTAACATTTTTGAAAGTATTGTACAAAGTAAACTAGCAGGTTTAAATTTATACTTAAGACAGCTGGTAGCAGCAGTACTTTCTAAACCATCTCAAGAAGGCCTACACCCATCTTGGGGGGGGGGGGGGGGGAGGGGGTAGGGAGGAAAGCACCGAGTGTCCAAAATTTTAAAAACAAATAAAAGCAATCAAAGAAAGAAAACCAATGAAAAAGTAACTATTTAAAAACATTTTTTGATTAGAACAAATAGAACAAATTTCTGAATGCACAGACAAAAAAAAAAAAAACATAAATTGCTTTTCTTAGCTTCTGAGAGTCAACCTTTCATCCCAGATAAAACAGATGAACGGTGTCAGTATAAAAGCAGTTTTGCAGACTATTCATTATTATACTATTTTCACAGCCATTGGCAACCCAAAAACATACCACAATCAATAGAGTAACTGAGGACTAACTACACTTCAATTTAATGCTAGATACTATCAAAAATGCAATATTTACACTGCAAAAATAGAAAAGTCAAATTCAGAAAATCCCCAGAGTAAGATTTCCAAGGTATACATATCTGAGCTATATTGTAGTTCACAAATATGGGCCTCATTTCTGAGACTATGCATGATTTTTAACTTCAAGCATGTGAATACAACAGATGTGAATGAGCAGCTCACTCATGCTTCATATATGTGTGAGTTTGCACATGTGCTAGGCAATGAAGCTCTAATTCTACTGGAAAGCTGCAGAAAAGCTGCAGAAAGCTGATGTTACTTATGTCTATTCTCCTGTTAGTAGGCAGAGACTAAATAGTTTAATTGATATTTTGGAAACCTCAAACCTAAGCATGCACTATACAGTGTCTCTCAGAAGTTAAAGTAATTACATTAGAATAATGTGAAAATGTCAAAAACTGTCACCATTTGGAGATTTTAAAAAAAGCTTTTCCTTTATACACATTGTATTATCTAGCACAATATATATGAACATGTTCCAAAAGTAATTCTAACAGCTTTATACAACCATAAGACCTAACCATTTTTATTGATTTATTGATTTTAATTGATGCCTTTCATTACTTTGGTATTTATCATTACTTTGGTATTTATCATTACTTTGGTATTTATCATTAAATTCTTTAATGTTGGTAGAATAACTCAGTTCCCATTATTTATGAATTTCGTCTAATGATTTTCCTACATTATACGTTAGAAAACAAACAAACAAAAAAAAACAACAACAACAAAAAAAAACAATATCAGCTAGTGTTTTGAACATGCAACAACTGGCACTTAAATTTCAAGGAGTTAATCTCTGCACAGAACTTCAAGATCTAACATGCTACCCACAAGAAGAAGCTTTCCAGCCCAAATTCTTTTCAACAGGCAAAGAGGGTCCCAGATACCTACCCATGAGATGCTTGTAGTATCTGAAAGGTTTCTGAGACCTTCAGATACTTTGCCAAGATCAAATATATTTTTTAGGATTCTAATATTTTTTCTATGAAAAATAAAAAAGTTTAGAAATCTTTTTAGGAGGCACATACTATCCTTCTTTTCTTTTTCAATAAAATTTTTTGTCAGGCCCCCTCCACTCTATTTAGTTCTAGCTGACCTTTTTTATTTGTATCTTACTCTTCAATTTTTCCTTCCCCACTGCCTAGCACCAAGGTTGCACTTCAGCCAGGCCTGCAGAAGCTGTTTTTTTCTTCACTGTACAAAAGAAGCTAAGCTCCAGCATAGAGCAGAAGATTTTCTTCTGCAAACAAAGCTGTCATCATTCAGCATCCTCTAAATGCTAACAGAAAAATTTACTCCATCAGCATGCAGGAAAAACAAAATAAGGTATTGTTTTTCCTGGTCAGGTTTCCACAGTTACCTCTCAAAGAAAACTTCACCCTCCAGCGGTTGTAGGAAGCAAAAGTCTATTTTCCTGCATCTCTGTTTCTCCCAGGACCTTTAAAAGCAACACTCATCCCCTGGGGTCCACTGCCTTTCTCCACAGGTGGCTGAGGCAAGGAGAAAGAAGTGTGTCTCATCTTGGTCCCGACTTTATCAGTGCAAGGGGGAACAACAGCCCTCATTGAAGCACAAAAGTCACCTCTCTCTCATCCTTAATTCCCCTGTGCTAATCCACTGCTGTTCCCAGACAACACCTTCCCCACCCGTCTTGCAGACTGGGTGCTTGGGGCCCTTCATCACGCTGCTTCCAGCTGGGGAAGACTTTAGTGGGGCTGTCCCCAGTGTCTATCCAGCACCTGAGCTTCTCCATGCTTCCACCAGGCTGGGGGAGAAGCTGCAAGCATCCATGTCTCCCTTCTTCTGGCTTTCACTCAATATTTAATCTGAGGCATCTCCACAGGTACAGAGCTGTCAGTGTGCTCATTATTGCCAATGCTAGCAGAAATCCCCAGAGCTTGAGATTGCTATGAAGACTTCTCCCACCACAGACGGAAGCAGGTCTTTGTAATTTAGCAGGTCTTTGCAATAGCACATGGAAGGCTACAGGTTGATTAGCAAAGTTTCACTAATGTTTTCCAGTCAGAGTTCCCCAGAATATGCCATTAAATATGAGTGTTTTCTTTGAATCCTTTACACATTTTGTATTTTTAGAATATAGTGACACAAAAATTATTTTGATTAGATGCCCATTTTGTCCAAGGGATTAGATTTCTACCTAAGAAAAAAGGTCCTACAATTACAGACCCCGATAATATTAGCTATTTTATTGTTTTTTTTTTGTTTGTTTGTTTGTTTGTTTTTGTTTTTTTTTTTGTGTGTGTGTGTGTATCTGGCTGAAAACACAAGCAAAGGCTGTGTTTCAGTATTTTGAGGAGGTCTAAGGCTGATAAATCTTCCTTAAATTTATAATTGAAAGATCTTGTTCAAGTCAGTCAACAGTTTACTCCAATCAGCTTTTTAAGTCTCCAGCTACTACCGGGGAAGAAAAAGCAATTCAACAAACGTGCAGCTCTTATACAGCCAATGTTGTATCATACTTACATGCATAGTATTCAATGAAATAGCTGACCTTTAGAAAATGAGAAATCATTAATTTCAGTCATGAGTAAAATTATTCACTTTTGCACTAAACACTAAAAACGCCTAAACATTTAGAGGTGGTAAGTGGATCTTCCAGACTTTTGCTTGACATTTAGGATTATTTTATTGCTACTTTGAGATTTTAAGGGTTTAAAAATATTATTTCATGGAGAAGAAAATGTAGCTTGCTTGGGCCAGTAATCCAAACACTTGAAATTGCAGCAATCCAAGTAAAACAGTTAAATGGCAGGGTTTCCCCCCCCGCTTAATTACAATTCTTTTAAACAAGCTTTGCACTAGTGACTACTGCTAATAAGAAAAGACATGGTGATTAAACGTTTCATGTCCTTTAATAGCTAATCTTAAGTGCTAATGAGTATTCAAAACATGACAAAAACATCAATTGTTAAAAAGTTTCTTGCTACACTGTAAAGCAACTAATGCACTTGACTTTTTTTTTGTTTTGTTTTGCTGGAGTCAGAAGCAGAGCCTTACAGGGCTGGTAGCTGAAGCTCAGGCCACACGGCATTACTCATTACATGACAGCTGCGTAGGACTTCACAGGCACTTCCTTCAGCCTGCCTGCCCACAGAGGAGGCTTTCTGACCTCCCTCTGCTCCACACAGCCCATACTTCAGTCCACAGGCAGCTGCCAATTTAAGAAATGTAATTAAAAAGACAGTATTAGCCCCCCCTTGCCTTTTACAGATAACCCAACCCGAGAGAGATTTCTTTGTTAGCATGAGTTTACCACACGACACCACATGCTTTTTCTAGATTCAGGCCTCTCTCACAAGCCAGGTAATGTCACTTGTGGTGAGCACATGAATAATCCATTAATGCCACAGGAAGGCACAGGGCTAATGTAAGAGATGCCTCAGACCGCAGAGCCGCCAGCATTAACCTGCTGCACATCTGCTAACTGCCCACACAAGCCAGTGCACAACCACACTGCCATGGGCCACAACAAGAGTCAGGAAAGACCTTCTACTGAGAGCATGGCAAAATGCCATAAACATTTTTCATGATATATTACCATTCCAAAAAAAAATAATAATTATATATATATATATATATATATATACTATGTACCATTTATATATTTAATACACATTACATTAATTACTTCTTTTTTTCTGTTATTTTTATGTTAGAGTTGGTTGGCTTATTTTCCTTGACATTTTAGTACCATTTCTTTTATGTAAACTTTAAAACAGAAGAGGCTTAGTCTCCAGCTGTAAGATGATGGCATTTTATTTTTTTTTCTTGTGAATGTCGGTAAATAGCCTTGAAAACAATCCTTTAAAAGCCATCACAAATTTTGGTGAAAATAAAAGCTAGAGTTTACATGAGTGTTAACACTTCCTATGCTTTTATTAATAATGAGTATTCTTCAGGACCCCAACTGACATTTTGAACTTGTTTTAGCACAGATTCCCCAAACGATCTATTTACCTTATCTATAGAGCCCTGTTAAAAATCTTTACAGTCCTATTATGACCTGACTCATAATTCATAACTTACTGAGCAATATGCATTGAAACCCCACCTGCCCTTGTAACAAATAGGAAGCAAATCCAGCTCCTATCCACAGCAACACAGCATATTAGTACTTTTGTCAAAGCACCGATGTTTCTCAGAAAGCTTCAAGAAACTTCTGATATAGATCTTGATGGTGCACTTTAGTTATCTTCAGTAGAAATTTATTTTGTAGCATCTTGCTTATCACTGTAAAAATGATAAGCATTGTACTATATCAAAGTGGACCTATAGTTTATAGCAGACAGGAGGGTTTTCTATTGCTCAAAAATCATTTAACCAGATAAACTATATAAAACAAAAGCTTGCATTACTCTTCTTTGTCCTTTTCATACATTTCCTCTCCCTTTCCATGTATGACAAGTTAAGCTCCAAGGCCTTACATTCTACAGAGCCTAAGACAACTGGCCTCCATCCAGTTGGTTTCTTGCACCAAACTTCTCCCAAAATACCATATTATGAATTACAAACTCTCTCCCATTCTATGTTCAGTCAGAAGAATAACAGGGAAGCAGATGGCAAACTGTGATGGCTTCTACTGCTTGGCCACAAGCATGCACAATTATCATTTGGCTGCTAGATCTTTCCCTCTGAATAACCTGGGCTCCTATTCACTTCACCTCTGTTGTGCCATTCATGCTGTGGTGTCCTTGTTGCAAGGGGACTCTCTACTCAGATATGAAGGTGTCTACTCAAGCCCCTCTCCAGCCCTTCCTTGTTGGAAGGTGAGGGGATGTTGCATTGGGTAGTTGGCTTTCATTTTTATAACTGCAGGATTTGCAAAAAGAATCCAGCTGACTTGGTCAACTGGATCAGCAGCAATACACTACAGAGAAATCTCATTTGTGAATTTTTTTAGCAATGAATAATGACTTTTTTCCTCTTTCACCATTCTACAGAATCTGCACCAACATTACCACCAAAGAATTTGTCAAGGGACTGCTTGACATCTGGAACAAAAGGTTGTTAATCCTCAGACTATCCCAGAGCTTTTAGCACAAGTAAAAGATAGGAGGAAAAGCTGGCTATATTTGATTTGTTTAGTAGGTGGCTCTATCTCTACAGCAATCCAGCTCTCCAGCTGGGTGCAGTTCCCCAGGCCTCCAGATCTAGGATCAGGAGTGACAGGTGGTGTGGAAGCCTTCAAATCCCACATGTGCATGCTCAGATCTGTACAGAAGACAAAGCACTGCAACAAGACCACTGGAAAAATATACACGTCTTCACATAATTTGAAGGGTATCAACCAAAACTAAGTGCCTAAGTTCAGACAATTCCACCTCTTCACTAAAACAAGGCATTTTTCCTGCCTGACAGCTTTTAAAAAGATTGCTCACAAAGGCATACTATGTGTTGTAATTATTATTATTATTTTTATTTTAAAATACATTCCCAAGCCTAATGGATCAAACTAAATGTCCCTCAACTTAGTCTTGCCATAATGTTGAGGCATTTATACATGGTGAACAAATTGTATCTTATGGTGCTAAACAAGACCAAACATGCTTTCTGTATTAATGATTAACAAATCGTTGTATTTTCAAATACATAAAGTGCCTTAATGCCTTATTATTTCTAAGTTATAAAAGGCCAAGACAGTGCTGTTCTACAAAACCAACACCAGCAAGAAATGAATCTGTCAAAGAGCAAACGTTTTCTGCCTACCAAACAGGATATATAGAGAGCAATATAATGGAGTGGTTTTAATTAGCTGGGCATATAAAGCTGTTACAAGACAAATTTCTTTCATTAAAAAAATAAGCCAGTCAGTTAGAAATGCTTTAGTGCACTTAAAGTAGAGATCACACGATGCATTTAACCTCCTCCCTCCCCTGTAATGAGGAGGACCCGGAGGACCTGCAGTACAGTGGGTGATGAGCAGCCTCTTTACCTGCCACTGAAATATCGCTAATACCAAAGAAATGCAAACAATGCAGAGGGTAGCAGCACATGGGAAAAAATGGAACAAATAAAAACAAACTGTGGTATAACAGTGTGACAGTGTAACAGTATTAACAGTGTGACTCCACCACCTCCCTGGGCAGCCTGTTCCAATGCCTCACAACCCTTTCAGTAAAGAAGCTCTTCCTAACATCTAACCTAAAGCTCCCCTGGCGCAACTTTAGCCCGTTCCCCCTCGTCCTGTCACCAGGCACGTGGGAGAACAGGCCAACCCCCACCTCTCTACAGCCTCCTTTAAGGTATCTGTAGAGAGCGATAAGGTCGCCCCTGAGCCTCCTCTTCTCCAGGCTGAACAAGCCCAGCTCCCTCAGCCGCTCCTCGTAGGACTTGTTCTCCAGGCCCCTCACCAGCTTCATCGCCCTTCTTTGGACCCGCTCAAGCACCTCGATGTCCTTCTTGTAGCGAGGGGCCCAAAACTGAACACAGTACTCGAGGTGCGGCCTCACCAGAGCCGAGTACAGGGGGACGATCACCTCCCTAGCCCTGCTGGTCACGCTGTTTCTGATACAAGCCAGGATGCCGTTGGCCTTCTTGGCCACCTGAGCACACTGCTGGCTCATATTCAGCCGACTGTCCACCATCACTCCCAGGTCCTTCTCTGCCTGGCTGCTCTCCAACCACTCATCTCCCAGCCTGTAGCTCTGTTTGGGGTTATTGCGCCCCAGGTGCAGGACCCGGCACTTGGCCTTGTTGAACTTCATACAGTTGACCTCAGCCCATCGGTGTAGCCTATCCAGATCCTCCTGCAGAGCCTTCCTACCCTCGAGCAGATCGACACACGCACCTAACTTGGTGTCATCTGCAAACTTACTGAGGGTGCACTCAATGCCCTGAAGGAGGCTGTAGTGAGGTGGAGGTTGGTCTGTTCTCCCACGTGCCTGGTGACAGGACGAGGGGGAATGGGCTAAAGTTGCGCCAGGGGAGTTTTAGGTCAGATGTTAGGAAGAACTTATTTACTGAAAGGGTTGTGAGGCACTGGAACAGGCTGCCCAGGGAGGTGGTGGAGTCACCATCCCTGGAAGTCTTTAAAAGACGTTTAGATGTAGAGCTTAGGGATATGGTTTAGTGGGGACTGTTAGTGTTAGGTTAGAGGTTGGACTCAATGATCTTGAGGTCTCTTCCAACCTAGAAATTCTGTGTGATTCTGTGTGTGATAACGAACTCTTTTCTCTAATTTGGTTGAGACAGACAGATGAGATAATGGTTTCTTACAAAAGGCAGTGTAGGATTTTTAAGGCTTTCCAGCACTGAATACATAAGTTTTATGTGTTAGCCAAAACCAAAACAAAACAAAGAAAGAAAAAAAAAACAAACCATAAAAATAAAAAATAAAAATGGTGCATCTAAGATCTAGACACCCATTGCAGTATACTGTTACTTTGTATAATGGCTACTTAATTTCAGCACCAGATACTAGAGGTTTGGTTCCTTGGTAAGCATAGCCATATTACTAATTAGATAACATTTTCTCCATTACCTGATTTTGTTTTTCTTTTATTAATCTATGTGAAATATTTGCCCATTAGAACAGGCAGTTCTCTCTTTCACAGTTCCATTTCATACCATGTCTCCCAAAGCAAACATTTTAAAAAAATTTGCATGTATAAATAAAAAGTTATGAACATAACTTGAAAAATGAAAAATGAATTTAACATAAAGGCAAAATGATTGAGAACGTGTGCTCTGTGCCCTTTTTTTCCTCCTCTACACTTAAATTACTCCACTTTCTCTGTCATACAATGCCCCAATGTACTATTACCACTTTCTCCCTTCTTTGGGTTAGAAACACTCACACAAAGAAGGGCTACACCAGCTCCCCTTCTCCCACAGGTGTCAGGGAACACATCAGAAACACAACTGCCCAGATTACAAGCAGAAGAGTTACTTTGCCTTGACCTATAGAAAGATTCATGCACTGAAAGACAGAAATTAATTGCCTGAATTTAAAACTGCAGTCATCAAAAAACACTAACTCTTACGATTGCATACTTTTGGCTGATCAAATTAGCATGGAGACAGATCCATCCTTGTCTCCAGATCCTGTTCCAGTCAATGCCACCTTCGATGATCACCTGTGCACCAGCACCACATGTACTCACACACCATGATGCTCACATGCCATAGAGCTCAAGATATTTAAGAGCATGGAGAACCTTAAGCTTCAAACCCCTGTTCCCAGGAATATGAAATGATGTTAAATAAAATGAAAAACAAAATATGAAGCATGCCAAAAGCAAAGCTAGGAATCCATGACTCCCCCTTGCAGCTAAACAGGGACTTGCTGGACAGCAGTTTCTTATTTTAATGTGGTCTAGTGAACAAAGATTACAAGATGTTGTATGAATGTTGGATTGTTCCCCCTCAGTTCAAAACAAGTCATTGTTGTGGGATGGGAAATTGTGGTTTCTAAAAAGACAAACATCCCTTCTTGCTTGTTTCATTAAGCTGGCAAAAGAAAATTTAATTCAAATTAAGAAAACTCGTATTCAGACAGATCCATTGGAGAAAAACAATTGATATTTATGTGCTGTTGTCACTTTGTGCTCATTACAGGGGCTAATATTTTGCAAGACACATCTTTTAAACCCTACTAAGCTTATTATTTACTATCTCCCGACAAGCATGACTTCATTTCAAGAGCTGGCACACATCCCATTGTAAGAATCTAATCTTTAATACATATCCTAATTACATATGCACATTTAATGCTAAAAACAAAAGCCAAAATTCAAAACAAAGTTAAAAAACAAACAAACAAACAAATTAATTTTATTAAACAAGGCAATTGGATTAAAGAGCACAGAGAAAACTTAAATATAAGTCACATATGCCACAGCAAAAAAAAAATCATTAAAAGAAGGGGGAAAAAAGGTTAAAAAAAAGCAGTCAGATAACTCTTTATAGCTGGCCTTATCTGACCTCTCTGAACTCCTATCTTGTTTACTTCCCATCTGCTATATGATGATAACTTTATAAGCAGCACATTTAAGTACTCATCACAAGTTCATTCAAGTCAATTGTTCTGATGGTGTTTTATTACATGAAAGGGTGTATTCTTCTAGATGATCCACATGTATTAACTTATCTCAACACCGAAGGCTGATTTTTAATCAATTTGTGCTGTTTCACAGGGGCACAAAAATCCTACAATAGTTAGCAGTATAAACAGAAACAAATGATCTCTTAAGATCTGAATACCTAATCATAACACTTATAGGCTCTTTCTATATATTTACTCATTTTTAGATTACTGTAGTCTGGAAGCCATTTTCTTTCCAGGAAATACAGTCTATGACATTGTACATTACTGAAATGTTTTGAATTTAAAAACTTTGAGCCACAAATTTATGAACTACCTTAATACTTCCAAAGATTCCTTCCATCTATTAAAAGAGAAGTAAATTAGATAAAATTGTTTGGAAAATTGCAAATCTATTACTAATTTTAACTAAATTCTTATGCATTGATCTTTCCCTTCAGAAACCACAGTCTCATTTTAATTCTTTCTTGAGGTAAAATTTTATTTTTTAATCAATCTGTTAAGAAATTGCTTCCAGTATTTTAGCACAACAAAAGAGGGGGTACAGGCTTAGGATTTACAGTTTTAATGCTTCGGATAAATAGAACTGTCTGCTTTTAAGTCAATTACCTTGTAAAAGATAGACCACATTACTGAAGATATATGAAGTGAAGAAATCTAATGAAATGACAAGATGGTTTTACAATTTCTAGATGTTATTTAATTCTGCCTGTTAGTTGAATTAATTTCATATATATGCAATTGAAGAGTTATGAGCGTGTTCATTTTTCCTTTGGCTCTACAATGTCACTACTCTCACCACAGCCTGTGATATACTATCAACTGAAAAAGAAACATTTTCTAAGGTGAGGTTCTTTCATTTTTTTTTCTTATAAGTGACTGGGCAGAATTTTTATTTTATTTTTATTCTGCTTTACCTTCTTTTCAGTTAGAAGGCAAGTTCTCAGTTAATTTTTGTTTGTTTGTTTTGAAGGAACTCCACCCACTGAAGTTATATTTTCAGTTATTCTATTACACAAACAGCACTCACACTCCTAAACAGGAGTTTGCACTGCTCTGCATTAATGAAAATTATTCAGGGCAAGGTATCTTGCAAATTCAAGTCCCTGTTCCACAACCCCTTGCATTCAGGTGCTCAGGCAGCCACCTAGAGTGTACCACCACACCTTCCTTCAGAAGGCATCATCTTAGGAACACAGATAAAATCCCATGATCAGATAACAGCACCAGAAGCAGTAACTAATTGTCCAGTCTGTTCAGGTTTACTCATCCATGTCTCATTAGCACTAGTTACCTCCTGTTCATAACTGAATAGTTCAGTGTGACCTTGAGGGATCTGAAGGACAATAGGCTACAATGAAGGAGATAAAGTAAACCATGCCCAAAAAAGCGACTGAAAAGGGGTTTATTGACCAAAAGTGAACAAGCAAAAAATAAAAAATAAAAAAAAAAAAATCAGTGAGCTCCCTCTAAACTTTGAAAACTTTCAGTTACTAAAAAGAAACTACTTTTAGCCTTCCACAACAAATTGTATCTTTTATTCATCTACTGAATAGTATATGGGGTATATTTTTGTAGAGAAGTGATTTTGTCTTTCCCAAGGCCTTGGATGGCTGAGCTTGTAAAACCACTTTCAAGTGCTGACATTTCCGTTAAGGAAACAGATAGTGCACCTTCATTAGCTTTACTATGAATCTTCAGATATCTTCTTCAAGCCAAGATAGTTATTAGGACACCAAATCCATTATTTACAATGAAACAAAACAAAACAAAAAAGTTAAGAAACACTAATCAGGAATACAGAAGTTTAATGATGCACCATTTTGCTTTCTTCAGCTGCTGAGGGTAGCCTCATAACACACACAGGCATTCAAATGCTATGCTATCAATATAATTTGCTAGAGCAGATATTTAAAACAATACTTTGAAGGCTATGAAGTAAACAGCCCTATTAAAAAAAGTTTTTTGTTTGTTTGTTTGTTTGTTTTCCCCCTCTTTAAGAGTACTGTCATACACCTAACTCTCTTATTTTTCTCATAATAAATGGTACTTCTTCCTTCAAATGTTCAGACTGACACTTATATGGAAATTTCTTATGTGCAATGATTATCCTTCCAGGCTGAACCTTTCTCAAATCCACATACAGAGCATGACAAATTATTCACACTACATTGTGCTCTTGGACTCAATTATCAGGGCTCCAGAAATAGGCTTCTGACCACAGACTGCATTAAACAGCTAAGATCCATATGGCTTAAAACATACAATGAAATAATGGCTAAAGTAATGAAAATTACATCTAATTTAAAGCCCAGTACCCAGCAGTGAAATTACTGACCACAGATATTTTCAAGAGGACTTATGGGACACAACACTCAGCACTGTACTAAAAGACATAAAGAGAAATTTAAGAAACAATAAGCCTCCACATTTGAGGTTAAACTAACAGTAAGACCACAATATTTGAAAAAAGGCAATAAGCACCTCTCTGAAAAGCAGTAATGATCACTTCATCACAGTGCACTTACAGAAAGTTTTGGAAACAAGTACAAGCAGACTACAAAAATAAAAACACCCTGGCATTTTTATTTTTATTTTTATTTTTAAAGATTAGATTGTCTCTAATGAAACAAACCAAAAAGAGTCATACTTGATCTCTACAGAGAAATGTAGACAAAGTTATTACGGTTCTGTCCATGACAATAAAGGAACACTAAACAAGTCAGCTAGAAGTCAGTCAGTGCTATATGCTCAGGAAGGTGTTTTCTGATATTTCATCCCACAATTCAGTTGTGCTTTAGTAAGACAAAAACAAGAAGAAAATTGCCTTTTTTTTTTTTTTTTAAAGGAGGTTTACACATGCAAGACAAATGTATATTGTATATGATTGTGAATATAAGTTAGTTTTTTTTTTTCTGAGAGCAACTTCTCCATCACATTCAACAGGTTATTCCACTACAGTTTCCTGAAAAGCTGAAACAAAACAAGGACAAGAATTGCACTGAGCCTTATATCTAGTCAAAATATCACCTGTGTGAAAGCACCCAGCAAAACCACAGAGCAATTAAAGAAAGTAAGGAAGATACAGCTTAGTCATGGATACCAGTGAGGGGGATCCAGTTATAAAAATTTCAATTACTAAAATGGAATTTAATCAGGGCTCTAGACTTAAATACCCCAATAAATGAAGAATGCCACTGGACCTTCAGGAACCACTCCTGGTCAAGACTTCAGGTTCAAATGTCACTAAAAAACACTGAGCACTCTTGGCACCCCCAGGAATGGTTTCAGCCTTGACTCAGAGGAAAGAATGCCATCTAGTGAATTACTCAACACAGAAATGTCCACCTATATTTACCTGGCCTCATTATGGAGAGGAAGATTTTCTTTACCTTCCTACTGACATGAAGTTTATCAGGAGAGAAGGAAAAGAGAAAAAGAATGGAGGCCAGAGAAGAAGAGTCTATTTTAAAATAGGTCATTTATAGCTGTAGCTATTGGCAACTGGTGGATCTGGCCAAACTAAAAATAAATTCTACAGTTTAACAAAAACAGTTATAAACTTCTATAGGACCAACAGCCATCCTCTGAGGGAAGCAAGAGGTGACCTAGCCAGCTCCTCAGCGGTAGTATCTACATCCTGCTCTACAGAAGAGGGACAAGGAGTCCCTGCTCATGTTCATCCTTAGCTCCCACCCAACACTTCTCCAGATCATTTTGGCCAGCTCAAACATGACTTTGTCCCACTGGAGGTACTAGTGCAGGTGGCATAGGCATGACTCAGTCAGTGTCACCCAGCAGCCAGGTCTGTACCTTTTTAAAAGAACAGAAAAATGGTATGTTTTTGGCCATTTCTGGAATTCATAAAAGCCTGATGGTTTAATATCTAAAGTGATATCAACATGGCTCACATGCTTGCACAGCTCAGCTGTACATCCACTGACTACCCACACAGCACACACTGCCACGTTTAACATACTGGCTTCACCAAATGAAAGTACGGGGGCCCCATGTGTTAGAGTCCAAACACCAGTAAAACCCTAGCAGAGGAGTCTCCACAGCATTAGCAATCTAAAATTCATCATTACCAAGAGGAAGACCGTGTTCCACTTAAATCAGTGGACGTTTGATGCTGATGCAAGTCTTAAACCATTTAATAAAAAAAAAAAAAAAAAAAAAAAAGCACTTGAACCTTTGATTTAAAGACTCAGTTCATTCTCATCAAGTTTTTGCCCTCTTTTTCACACAATAGAAAAGATATAATACAGAAGTACAGCACTTTGCTTCCCACTATATTAAAATAATACACTTCAGTTGAATATAGTTTAATTACAGCTTACTCTGGTACACTCATATATTAATTAACAGTTTACTTGGAAATTCCTACCATATGGCACCGTAGCAGATGTTAATCATGTAAGGCCAAACACTTTGAAATTACTGTTCTAGGCACTTCATCTGAGGTATCAAGTGCCCTAAATTTCTACTTAAAAAAAAAAAAAGCCAAATACCCTAAAAGATCACATCCACAGCTATTTTCTCAGAGATGACATTATTTGGCAGATAGGCAGAACAAAAAAAAAAAAAAAAAAAAAAAAAAAAAAAACAAACACCACCACTAGATTTTCAAGCCTCTAGTGCTTTAAAATGACTTGAGAGATCCCTGCACATAAAGTAGAAAAAAAAAGTCACTTCATCTACCTGTTATCTTCTATCACTTCTAACCCCCATATATATACAATGAGGGAGAAATGTATGTGTGAATGATGCTCATCCTGGGTGCCACAGATTGATGGAGCTGTGTCTTCCAACACTTCACTTGCAAGAATACTGTCAGAAGCAGCAGATGCTTGTTCCAGGAGAGGAAGTTATCTTAAATTTAAGAGTAAGTGTCCTGATATGTCCAACTGTCCCACAATAAGAAAATAAATACCCCGCTCAGTGCTGCAAGGACGTTCATACGGCAGTTCCTTTCCTCTGTATTTTGTCTGTAACATGGGTCAAATATTAGCCCCCCAGCCCCAATTTTTCTTCTTGAGAAAAACAGCTGAACTCCATCTCCATACTTCTTCACCTTTTCAGGGAAAAAAAAAAAAAAAAAAAAAGGAGATACATTTGAAAAGCTGGGAGACTAGAATGAAGAAAATATGGTATTCATAGTTTCACAACACAGACCTTCCAGAATTGTAATTGTTCAGTAATATACATGGAAGTCCATACCCAACAGCATTTGTTTTGATAACCATTCAGCTTCTAAACTGAATGTTTAAATGTTTCATTAAATGAATTATTTAAACAATAAGTGTGACAGTAGTACAAATTTGTTTTATTTGGATCAAGGAATCTAAAGCTATTCTGCTAAGGGTGCTTGCTGCAGATGACCACCATTCCGGTTATCCTATGATTTAATTAGGAAATACTAACCTCTTGAAAAAGAAACAGAAGCCACATAGAACGAGAGCCTGAGGAAAAGGCTTCCTCTTTCTCCTAGTAGCATACCCCTGAATGCAAGCCTATACACGAAGAATTTTCTCAGGAAACAGCTTTGCCATATTCCTTTGGAAATCAGTAACAAATACTACTACCTGACTCTGAGAAATGCAGTACAATCAAATGCTACAGTAACTTTACTGAGATTAAATGGTTAGCTGACCCTTTGCAGGATCAGTCAGGAAGAACAGATCCTTTGCCAGTTTGGGTTTTAGAAAATAAAACTGCCTCCTTCATTATTATCAGAGTGCTCGAAGACTACTTCCAACGATTCTAAAAATACATATGTAAACATATTTCAAAACTCTCATTTGAGAAATGATCTGGTTTATATCACTGCCTTGCTTGACAGCCTTTAACCAGAAAAGGCATTTGTAAATTGTTTGGATTAATTCAGCAACATGCAAATAAATCTGAATAAGATCAGAATACAGAACTTCACTGAACTGTTGGAAGAAAAAAAAAACAACACTTGAGAAAACATATTGTGAGGCCATATTTAAACTAACAGATGTTTCAGAAACAGAACAATATGTTCAAACAAAATAAAGGTGTAAAGGGGCAGTGTTGAAAGAGCTTCCCAACTAGCACATTAATTTTGGCAATGAGTGAGATCACCTCATCTAGGAAAGCTCCCTTCTGAGATATCATTAATTTAGAAATGGATGTTCTTGTTATGCTTAAAATTTGGCTGTGTGAATTATTTGCAGAGCGGCTGCTTATGTAACGTTGCCTTTGCTATGGCAACACCAGGGCTGTTAGGCATTGTCACACAGGAGTTTCAATTTCAGTTTTATTTTCTGTTGATAAACAATGACAGGAGAGGTTTTCTAATCACAAACCAGAATGCTCTAAAACATATCGCTGTGACTGGTGTGGTAGCCACTGATGCTATTAAAATTCCTAATGTCGTAAGGGCAAGTAAGAAGTAAAAGATTCACAGGAAAAAAAAAAAAAAAGAAAGAAAGAAAGAAAAAAAAAAGCTAGAGAGAGATTTTTCATTGGTGCTTTCACTGCAGTTTTAAAACTGGGGTCCTTAAAACTTAAGTTTGGAATAGCAGTTTAACCCTTGATGGAGATGATCAGTCTTTGTAAAAACTCCACAAAGGCCTTATCTTACTGAAATTATTATTACTTTCTTATGAACAGAGTAACTACATGCAAGTTAACAAGTTCAGGAGTCCATCAAAACTAAGCTCCAACTATGGCACTACTTCATATTATTCCACAGCTTTTCCAAAGCTTTTCTTGCTAGACATTACAGTGAAATTCATGGCTCCATTTAATAGCATCGCTTCAAAGCTAATGGAGTACTATATGTACTTTCTGATACAGCAGAATTTCAGTTTGTTTTTCTTGGAAGGAAAAAAAAAGTTTTAATTCTGACAAAATGTAAAACACCCGATGTATTCTACATATGGCAATAAGCAATGACTATTCGAGCTGATGACTCTTCTGCAGCTCATCAGTCATCTACCACAACCCTTAGAATGAACTAAAGTTTCAGAATGCAAGTATTTTTCATACTCAATTCTTCAATTTTTGTTTCCCTGATACAACTCTACAATTTTCGTATTATTTCTTATATTTGCATTTGCTATCAAAAGCAACATGAAGGGAAGTAGCATATAACAGAACCTCTAACTCGGTAAACCAATAAAAATGGAGATAAAATTGAAAGCCGAAAATGAGGGCCCATAACTATGGGCAAGCATACCACCTCTGGTGTGCATGGTAGCGTAAGGCAGATGCTCATAGACCTTTGTGGTACCACAGTCCATCCCACACTCCAGAAAAAGCTCTCCCCTAACCTCTGTCCATAACAGTGTTCTTCAAAAGAAGCTAAAGAAAACAAAAGACAGCAATAACAACAAAAAAACATCTTTTAAAGTAGGCCTGACAGCAACCCTGGATATAGTGGTCACTTTTATCATTTATAAAGCTTAAATCCACTTTCTAGACCCCAGTGCTGTGAAAGGTTATGTGCCTTCACTGATGAGCTTCCCTGTTGCTACCCTAATAGTTCAGAGACTGCAGCAGGACCTGGGTACTGCCACAGAAGTCCTAGGGCTGTGCACACACAGAAAGAGGACTGAAAGGGTCCCCACAGCAACACTTTTTTTTTTTTTTTTTTTTTTAAAGTGTTAGAGTCTTGTTTCAGAGCATTTCCACAAACTCTTGCATTTTCTTGAAGAATTTGTAATTCCCATTACACCAACTGGTGCACATTTGTCAGCAGCCCACAACAACTCCGGGCAAACACATGCTGCTGAAAATGGACGTGAACCTTTGTACATAAAGAGTAGACAGAAGCTCAGTTCTTAAGTCCATGTAATGTTTCATCATCCAAATGGGGGACTTCTGCACTCCACTTTTACTTCGCTAACACATTCACACCACTCTCTCTTTCCCCAGTCCTCCTAAAGATTTACATTCTTCTCAATGCTGATAAAGTAGACTTCACATAGGTAAAAAGGCCAAATTCTTTAGCATTAAGAGCCTTTAAAGCACCTCCTTGCCTCAGATCTCAGTTTCTTCAGTATGACTACCATTATAACAGATTAAGCTCTATGAGCTTAGTATAATGTCTATGAGCCATCATTCAACAAACAAAAAATAAATATTTAAGCTTTGTTAGATAAAGTAATTTTGACTTTTCCAGGTGGATTGGCTTTTTGAACAGTTTCTGCCATTCAAAAACAGTGTTGAATTAAAACTAGAATGTTGTTAAAAGCTGCTAGCCCTTATTGAACTACAGCCATTATAAATAGCCTCAAACAAAAGAAGCAAAATTACAAAACCCAGTTAAAAACCTCATGATGGTTGGGAAGTAATTGCGTGTCTTGCCTTTGAGT
Source organism: Anas platyrhynchos (assembly GCF_047663525.1). Classification (NCBI taxonomy): domain Eukaryota; kingdom Metazoa; phylum Chordata; class Aves; order Anseriformes; family Anatidae; genus Anas; species Anas platyrhynchos. Next base: position 115,350,879 of record NC_092587.1, on the reverse strand, counting down.
TTCCTCAGAGCCTTAGCAATCCAAAGCACATTGACACGTTCCTTTCACAACTCAGTGAAAGCCATGACGTTCAACGGCACTCGCCTATGCAACTTGTCAACGTCTTGCAACGGTGGAGTGGAAGCCACGTATGTCCTCAAAAGGAGAGGCAGAGGAGTTGATTGACAAAGCTGCAGCTCACTGATCCATGCAGGGCCTTTATAATTAGTACTAAATATATGGAAAAGCAAAATAATGCACATCTTGAATTAACTTAAATATTAATTTTACCCTCCACATATAATATGCCATCCTGTGGGAGCGATGAGCTAATTCATCTGCTCTTTTTCCAGCTCTATGACAGTTAATGCAGAGTCTGTGGGTTCACCTCAAAAATATACAGAAACTCGCCTGCTAACACAAGCTCCATTTGTTTTGCCATTTTCAGTTGTGAAGTTTTAACTAGTTAACACCAACTAGCTCACATACTTAATCCACAACTTCTATCATACATGTTTTCATAGGTTAAAATTGAGATAGTTGCTTACTTGTGCACCTAACCAACTCCATGCCCAACTCCACCTACGAAGCAGAGCAAGAGTCCAAAGAGCAATAACGGATTCAGAAAACAACTGTGGATACTAAGGAATTAAAAAATGAAAGCACACTGGGGAGGCTGTATTTATTCAGAGAACATCCACCGTCTTGAGCTGACTCCCCATCCAGCCATCCGGCCGGGAGCTCGGCACTTTTATGTAACGCCTCAGGGTTGGAGTACTTTCCCTGTCTTCGTTTCTCACATCTTCAGTATTAGTTCCAATGCTTTATCACTGCTCTGAACAAAATGCCACTGATGTAATGGCTGTTTTGCCTAAATAAAGAATTCCAGACAGGGAATTCATTGCAAATGTTCAGGTCATACCAGCAAGACCATCACAAAAGCACTGAGAGCAATAAAATCTAAAGTGTTTCATTTCCCCTTGCTTTCAGATAACTGTAAACAATGTTAAACAGTAGGATTTTCCTTTTGCAGGAAGGATTGTGCTTTGAACACTGAAATCTGTTTTGAAGAACGCTCTTTAAAGAGCTGCTTTTAGCAGGCATATTACATAAAGGGGCACTTATTTAAAGAAAGAGGTTAAAACCAAGTTCAGCATTTATAATTCTGTAAAATAACCCTAGTAACTCAGCAAAATATCCTCGTGTCTTGAAGCTGAATGTAATTTATGCAGACCAGAACTGACTGCCATTAATGCAAACCACTAATGCACTCACCCCAAAGTTCTCAAGAGAAAGATATATCCATTCACACTTCACACATTTACCTGTCTTGGATATCTCTTCAAATTACAAACATAAATAAGCTATTTTTGAGACTTTCTGAAACGTAATTTGTTGGAGATGATGTGTTTGAAGAGGTAGAAGAACCTCTTTTCACCTGGATTTCAGCAACAATGTTCTGCAAAACTTCAAATGATAACTGAGGAAGACGAAGTTGCTGCAGCCCTTAACAGTCCTTCCCCCAAACTTTGGGAGGTCTTGCCCACCAGGCAGAACAGGACCTGCACACAGCTGCTGGTCTTACTCATTTCTAGGCTCAGTTTCTGAAATTGCATCACATATCTAGGCGTTTTTTTCTCAAAGAGCTCTAGCCAAAGGCAGGTGGTTTATCTCTATGCACGTCATTCTAGATGAAGTTTCATCTGCCATTCAGAATACAAAATAAAGAAATGAAAGCTTGAAGTAAGATCTATTTGCTTGCTCAGTAAGAATGAAAGTGCTTCAGAGAAACAACAGAGCATTTGCACCAAAATAAACAGATTAAACATTTAAACGCAAGCTTCGTAATCCAAACTGTAGGTGTGATTACATTAACTTTTTTTTTTTAAGTGAAGTTTACTTAATTATTTTTAAAAACAGACCTACAGCTCTATGCATTATTTACAGGCTTTTAACTACAAGCCTTCCTCCAGCCCCACAAATTTTTAATATTGGATTTCGTTTACTCAGCCTCCTGCTTTTAAATAACTGATTTTTATATTGATGCAATATAGAAACAGAGCATGTAATGCACTTCACCTGTCATTTATGAAAAGCATTTGATGTGTTACTGCATTTTGCAAACACTTCAGAAGTGTATCTGCAAATTCATTATTTTTCGTGTGTGTTCACACAATATGGGGGAGGTATCTCAGACATTGATTTGAAAAAAACTCCTACGCAGTCTTTTTTTAGAAGGAAAAATGTTGGAAGTTAAATGGCTGTAATAAAACAGTTTGAAGTTGAAAGGGGCTTGCTTTTAATGCTGATCATGTGTAGCTCCTTCAATTTTTTTTATTGATGTTTGCTAATTTCTTTGAATATGAAGCATCGCATTATTCTGTTTTTATAACTCTGTGGATTAGAGCACTTCAGAAAGAGCAGAACTATGTGCGTTACTTAACGTAATTATAACTCAACAGCTATAAATGCCAGGATGGAATAACTGAAAACATATGCTATGTGCCTGAAATTTTAAGGATGGTGAAACTGTCACATTAGTAGCACGCAGCATGTTATAAAGAACTCCCACAATGTAGCAGTTGTTCAAAAGTTGTACCCATCCGGTCATTCTATCTTTATAAAAAGATATATAATACTAGATGGTGATTTATCCAAAACACAGCTGTGGACTAAGTTGAATGTAAAAATGAGGAGAAAAAAAAAAAAAAGAAGGAAAGAAAACCCTTTTAAATTACAGTTTCAAAGCAGCATACGCAGAATGCGAGAAAAGCATTTCCAGAAAGTCCGAGTTTTATTCTCCAGAGACTTTATTTGGGGGGAGAGATGGGAGGACAGGTGAGGGAGCGGGAGAAGGCAGAGGAGCAGTCCCAGCCCGACAAAGGCAGCCCAGGGCACCCAGGTCAACGTCAACCGGGCATCGCTGGGAGCCGACCCCCGACCCCAGGCACCCCGACCCGGGTGCCCTCCGCCGGGGGCAAGGCACAGCCGGCCCGGAGCCCCCCCAGTAGCACTGACGGCGGCCGCCGTACCCCACATCCCCACGGACGAGGTTAAACTTTTACATTTGGGGAGCCGTTTCGCACCGCTCCCGGCGGGGATGCTCCCGGGGCTCACCCTCCGTCTCTGCGGCCCCCATCTCCGCGCCCAAGGGCCGGGGGGGGGGGGGGGGGTGCGCTGCCCCCACACCCCAAGGCAGCCCCTTCCCCAAAACCGCGGGGGGAGCCGGCGGGGCTGGGGGGCGGGACCCCGGCACGGGGGAAGCCGCGGAGCCCCCCGCACCTGCGGGGATGGGGGGACACGGGGGGGACACCGGGGGGCAGTGCCGCTCACCTTTCATCCAGTCGACGACCTGGCTCGGCGACCACTTGCTGACGGGCTCCATAATGAGGGCCATGGGGGGCTTGGGCGGCGCGGGGCTCGAGCGGCCGCCGCTCTCCGGGCGAGGGGCGAGGTTGTGCGGGGCGCCGGGACCGCGCTGCGCGGAGCCGGGGCTGCCCCCGGAGGAGAAGGATGATGAAGAGGAGGATGAAGAAAGCCGCTAAATCCCCGCTTGCCTCCGCTCCGCTCCGCTCGCTCGCCGCCTCTGTGCCTCTCTGGGGATTTCAGTTCATGTTGCCGGCTCGGCAGCAGGGGGAGGAGGAGGAGGAGGAGGAGGAGGTGGAGGAGGAGGAAGGGGAGGAGGCGGCAGCAGCAGCGCGCTCCGACGCCTCCCGCCCCCGTGGACCCGCGGGCGGCGGCGGCAGCTCCCGGCCCGGCTCGGCACGGCCCGGCCCCGCCGAGGGGTCGCTCCCCGGCGAGCGGGGGACTGCGGCTCTGCGGCTCTGCCCGCACCGGTGTCTTTTTCTCCTCCTGGCGGAAATGACGAGGCGGCTCCTGCCACCCGAAAATATCTCCCAGCGCGATGGCAAGCGGCACCCGACGGCCGCCCGGGGCGGGGGAGCGGCGGGGGGGGGGGAGGCCGGGATGACTCGCAAGGTGCGGGGGGGGGGCGGTGGCAGCGCCGAGCACCTGCTGCAGGATGGCGGTGATGCTCTTTGGGGGTTATTTATTTATTTTTCCCCTTGAAAAAAAGCATCTCCGCGTGGGTGGTGAAGGGTTTTTTCTTTTTTCTTTTTTTTTTTTTTTTTTAAGGAAAGCCCGGCTATTAAAATGCCTGTGATGGGCCCGCTGGCGGGTGGGTGCGGATGATGGGGGGTGGCTGGCTGCTCGGGGAGGAGAAAGAGGAGGAGAGGTCCTAACTTTGCCTGCCTCGCCCCCAGGGTGAGGTAATGGGGCTGCTCAGCCCGCAGCAGCGGCCCCTGAGGTGCAGCACCGAGGGGTGGTGGCTGCAGGTGCGAAAAAACAGTCGCAGTGCCTGGGAGCTTCAGAGCTGCCTTCTCCTCCTTGTGTCCCGTCCACCCCCCCATGGGCTGTGTCGTCCCGGAGGAACGAGGGCTTGGCCTGTGTCCCCCCCCCTCAAGAAAGGCAGTTCCCACAGCCCCCGTGCCACAGCGCCTGGCTGTAGGAGCCGCTCCCAAGCACAGGGGGATTCCTCCTAGGATGGCCGTGGGTGCTTCTCAGGCACCCTTTCCAGGAGCCTCTCCCCTCCCAGAGAGCTCCAGGAGGAGCAGGAACACCGCCAAAGGGTATTCTCTTTGTGACTTGGTCAGTGCAGAGCTCTGCCTACATTTGTATTCCCCCTGCTTCTCCCGCCGAGGCGACAGCCATCGAGATGTCCCCTCTGCCGGCGTCGGCTGCAGAATGCCAGCTGCTGACGCTGACATTTAATATCCGTACGTGGGGAAAAATGAGGATTCCCTCAGCCCTGAAGCAATGGTAAAGGCATCCCTCTGCATAGCATGGGCAACGACACGAGTTCTCTCATTTCATTAGGTGGGACTGAGGCAGCGAGGGCCAGCAGGGATGGTAACCTCCCCCTGGAGACAACGGAAGGGGTTCCCTAACGTCACCTGTGGCAGCATTATTTACACATTAAAGACTGCATTTATAGTTGAGAAGAAAGTTCCTTCTACGGAGAAACGAGGCTTTGACAGTATAACTTTCCTCAGATTTGGCCTTAGCCATGTGTCTCTTGTGTCATACCCCTGCCAGCACACTGACATGGCAGTCTGCTTCTAAGGTTTCATTACCCAGAGCCACTGAAACAATAAACTTCTCTTGCAAATTAGGGCTGACTTTTTTTTCCTTATGAAAGGCTTGAAAGGTATGCAGGTCCTTGCATACTGGGTTATTGTTGTTGAAAGAGCGTGTCATAATTTTAATTAGAAACCTGTGTTTTGAAAGGTTTAGAAATGAATACCTAAGATCAGACTGAAACCTGGCATATAATTTATAACACCGTTGTGCAATTCTCATTGTGATGAAAAGTCCTTTATGGGTGAGGAGAGAGGAAGTAAGTTCTCAGAGCATGTGTACCAGATCCTATACTTCATAATTACAGAATGCATAATGATCCCTACAGATTGGCAGAGTAATCTGGAGCTAGAGCTGTTTTTTTCAGTAAAGCATCTGTGACCCAGTACTGTACCAGTGGTCAGCACCTATTACTTTAAATCCCCTCTGTAGTTGTTCTGGCAAATTATGGAACAGTAAAAGGGAGCTTACTCCCCCGCTTCAGTACATAGAGGATGTGTAGAGCACAGGCTCTAATTACCTTTATTGTTCTTTTCATTGAGCATAGCAATCTCATAAGTACTAGGGTAAATCCTGCTTTTACTCGGGCAAATGTTCTTGTTTCAGTCTCACTGAAGACCATTGGCTTGACCATGGAGAGGAGGATTTGGATCAGTATGAGTGATGATAAAATTATCCAGCTGTAGTGTTTAACTCAATGACCTATTACTGCAATGAATTCTATAGTCAGGACATGCACTACATAAAAGTATTTTTTTTTAATTTGCTCTAAATTTATTACTGCCTGATTTTATTATTGTTCTCTCTTTCTAGGGTAAGAAGTCCAAAGGAGAGTTGAATGACTTTTCACACTGACCTTCTTAAACTAAAGTATCTCAGCCAATGTGCCTTAACCAAAGTCTTTCAGCTATTTTCATTTTTTATTTTAGTGGCCCTCACCTTGCAGTCACACCTGCATGAGTCAGGCCTTTTATGTAAAGCATATGGGGCATGCTTCTGCACAGATGCTGAACTGCAGAATTGTCCTAACTCATATTTTATAATTACTCTGGTACACATAGTGCATTAAAAAGGACTGTTTTTGTTGTTGTCATCATTGTTGTTATTTTAATCTAGATATATGTGTCTTTATTAGGTAACTTTAATATGTAGTAAATGTAGAGGTAGACAGTAAAATTCAATAATCAACGAAAAATAAAAATAAAAAGCGTGAGTTTACAATTGAAGTACAAGCCTAAACCTGGATGTATGGACTATATAAATCTGCTTAGAATTCATTTCTCTGAATGTCCTTGGGCATGGATGGACAGCCCCAGCAGGTAAGTTTGGACACACACACCTTCTGGATCACCACCTCAGCTCACAAGCTCACAGGAGAAGGTGTTGCCTTTTTGTTATGGTGCACTGTCAAAAACACAGCTCCCTAGAGTTTGGCCAGCAAACATAGCTGCTATGGTAATACAGACTGTAAATAATGTCAGGTAATAGTCCAGATATGACCAATAATCTATTTTTGTTCCTATTTTTTTAATAGGACAACTCAGCCTGAATAAAGGTGACAAAATTAGATCTGAGCTCTAACAATGGCATAGTAAATGGCATTTGTTTTATTTGGAAGAAGATAGACTCAACAGTGGCTACAAGCAATGGATATAAGCATAACTTTGGATTTCTCAGAAATTTCATGGATTTTCTGCTAGTGTCTCTAGAAAACATACAAGATGCTTAGCAATGACAAGTTGAAATCCTACCCTGAATTTAGGGAAAAGAATTCATCTTTCAAACGATTGTATCTGATGCTGGATGTAAAAACAAGTTCTTCTAGAGGAAGGAAGATGAAAACAAGTGGCAGGTAACCTAACAATAACTAAAGCTGAGATCTAATAAACTCACTCAAATTAAAACAAACAAGCAAACAGAAAACAAACAAACAAACAAACAAAACTAATACTTTATGTAGGTTAAGAAAGCTCTTTTGTGTTTTGATCAGAAAAAAAAAAAAAACAAAAAAACTTTTTTTTTACAAGATGCACATTTTGGGAAGCTTTTTTTTTTCTACTTGGTAAGATTTGAACTCTTCCATTAGTATTAGCTTACGCTGCAAATATCTGGCTTGGATGCTGTACCCACATCACTAAAGAGTGGCAAGTTGCTATTCTCCTTGAATATGGGCACTGGGTTTGTCCTGTAGCTGGTAGGACTGCCTTCTGTCCTCTTTTCCCAAATCCTTTCATCTTCAGAATGCTGTCAGGGCTGACCCCAACATGTGCAAGATTTTCTCTTCCTGCCAGGGCAGATGTCTCCCAAGGAAAAGTTGGAATGACAAGGTGTAGGGGAAATAACAAATGGCCTTCATGCCAGGATCTATAGGCAAATAGAGGAAGAAGAGGAGGAGGAAGGTCCAGGTGCGGAAAGGTAATAAGCTTCTGAAAAAGGAGGATTGTAGAAGCAGGGCAGATCAGGAAAATTTGGAGGAACAAGAGGGCTCAGATGTAGTTGGAGACCCAAGCCAGCTTGAAGGGCTGTCCGTTGGGCTCTGTGGATGCAGGTAGGCAAGTGACAGTGGGGTGGGAGAGGGTCCCTGGGTGTGAGACCTTCAGGACGGTGCAGCTCTGGGACCATGTGAATGTGAAGAGACAATGGGGTCTAGGAGAGAAGGGGGACTCCAGGGCATCTGGGATCGGGGTTGCAGGAAGAACCCCACCACTGGCTGTGATAAGTCCCTCTCTGGAGGTTGAGGATGTGGGCAGGGCTTAGCAAAACCTCTTAACAAACCCTTTCAGTGCTAGAGGAGCACGGAGGCATGACGGCAGTGCGGAGTCCCATCTCCGGCTCACTCAGAGCTGTAGGGGCTGCCTGGGGCCTTCAACCCCTACCCTTGCAGGCCCTGCAGCTGGCTGGCACGCAGCGTTGGCGCTGCCCACGGGGTGAAGAGGCCAACAAGACAATGGTGCATGCTTAATTTTAGGCCCACATTTAGATCTCTCTTTCCTCGTTTCTCATTACTCATCTCCTTCAACCAGTTTGAAAGCACAAGCAAAATAGGATTTCAAAGGCAAATGTCTTACCCTTAGAGTATATGCTTTACATCCCTGATGGTTTAATTTGACATAAATATTGGAGGGTGGGTGTTGTGCAATTGATATTGTTTTTGTATAACCAGAAATACAAATCATAATCCCCCAAAGATGTTTAATAAAGTATTCAGAACTCAATTAAGGCTATTAAGAGATTAGAAATTAGATTAAAGGTGTCTAAAGGGTAGAAACTCAAGGACTTCAAACACCTTTTTAATACAAAGGATCTTAAAAAATGAGCAGGCTGAGAATTTCCTCAGGAAATTTCTATCATTTTAATTAGATTTCTTCATTTAAAATAAATAAAAAATAATAATAATAATAATAAAAAAGAAGAAACCTTTCTGTACATAATTTGAGCCCTACTGCCTTTCTTAAGCAGTGGACTCAAGTAATTACCTGCTGAGACTCCTTGCTTCCCCAGGTTTTTGGGGACATACAAAAGATTTATAGATTTTTAAGATTAGGAGGAACCACCCTGATCATCTGACTTGTCTCTTACATTGATGCTTGCCAAAGATTTTCACCCAGCATTTCTCGTGGTAAAGAGAAATATCTTTTCTCTGATCATATCTCTCCTTTGTACCAAATTGTATACATTCCTCATTTCCTCCCATACAGAGTAAAATGGCTGTTTCTCTTTGTGGCTGAAAAAATGGGAATTTTTGTCAATGGTGCAGACTCTTGTATTTCTATCTGCATCTTGTGGTTGCTCCCAGCTGAGGTGAGCATGACGCCAGGCAGGTTTAACTGCAGGTTTTTGGGGAAGGTACTTTGACAATAAGCCAGGCCATGTCCATCTGCTCTGAGGGAAGAGACATTGCATCTTTTCCAGGCTCAAGCTCACTAGCCCACCCCAGAAGCAAACACACCTTTGAGCCCCATGTGGCACCCATTGAGAGAAAGGATGGGTTTGGTCATCCCACAACCTCAGATATCCTCACTCTGTGCCCCTGAGTGCAGGGCTGTGGCCCTGTGGGCAGCTTCATGGTGGAGCAGTCCATGAAGCTCCATTGAGGAGCAGAGTAGGGAAGGTGCGCACCTGAAGAAGGGGGGCAATGGATGTGTCTCCTGTGGGTGTAGAGTCTTTGAGGGAGCATTTTGGGTAAAGGTGGGGGGATGCTGCCACTTCAGAAGAACAGCTTGGAGCTCAGAGCATTCTCTGGTCCTTTGTGGAAATAAACACACACAGGTATTATGTGGACCTCACTGCTTTCTTTTTTTAGGCACAAACTAGAGGAGGCTGTTTTCTCGTTCCGCTACCTTGCCAGACTACAGTTGCTTTTATGCCACCGCCACACAAGCACCTGTCTGAAACAACAAGAAACCTGAGGAAAGCATGATTCTGTGCTAAACTTGTTAGAAAAGATTATAAAAGAAAACAACTACTAATTACTAACATCAGGTTCCCACTCATTATTAGCATCACAAATGTAAAATGGCTGCCAATAAGAGTCAGCTCTGAAATCTTATTAGAAAGAAATGTCACACCATATTTCTGGTTATAAATGCTATTTTGTGACCCTTGGCTAAATGCAATGGGCTGCTCCCCTTAACGTGTATGTTTTTAGTGATGAATTTGTATTAGCAAAAGAATAATAAATATCTGATCACTTTCTCAACAATTCTGAAAATAAAACAATGTTCTGGAATTGCCTAAGAATGCAGTTATCTAAATTGCACACTGTAATACAAAAGAAAAAGAATAATGATATGGTAATATAAAAAGGGCAAAACCATAATGAGAAGGGACATTTGTCAGTATACTCAGAAAAGCACAATCTGTCTCCCTGGTAATTTGGTGGAGTACAGAAAGTATTACATGCTGTATTACAAGTATTACATTTTATTTCTGACTTCAGGAAGCATTGCCATATGTCTTGCAAGTCAGTAATGTCCTCTTAAATATAGCATGTTCTTTGTTCATACTGTATGGCTTCTATCCTGCATGGACAGTATTTATTCTGAATAAATTAAAGAGAGTATAAATCTTCCAGTGTCACAAGACTTCATATCACTCAGCTTTTGTAGATGAAGTGGGCAGGAACAATTTGGCTGTTAATGACCAGGGAAACTTGACAGGTTTGCTTTATTTCTCAGACCTGACAACTTTCTCTAAAACCCATTGTTATGGAAATAGTCCCGAATTTCCCAGCCTTAAGAAGCATTTACTACTTGCAAATGTGTTTCAGGGGAAAGGAAGGGAAAAAAAAAAAAAGGACACCTATTTTCAATTTTTCCTGGCATAAAGCAGCATATCTAGGCTACAACTGAATATGGTCTGACGTGCCCTGATATTGTTATGATTAGACATTATTTGAGATTTCATACATTTACATAAAGCTTCATGCTTGCAACTTCAGAAATTTGTGACCTAAAGTTCTACTCCTATGAAACATCCTATCCTTCCCCACATCCACACTGGAACTATTCTGGGCCTGTACATAAAGCCTATCCATCAGGGTGTGACATTGAAACCAAAGGGAAATTAGGGAGGCTGGTGGTCAAATCTAAAGGACTTCTGGAGATTTGTATTAACCAGAGTATGTGTTAGACTTACTTATATATGTGAAATGTTTAGATATCATGGTAGTGTTGAAATTTGGAATTTTCTATACCACTATGCCATTAGCTTTCTTTTTGTACTGCTGTTTACAACTGGACATGATTAAAATGTAAGAAACAAATAAAAGTGCAAAGTAATATTGTTTTCTGAAAAGGAAGTATAGGGACTATTTTTGAATGGGAAGGAACATTTCTAGTGTCAAAGAATTGTAGTAATGAAGGAAAAGTAACCACATAGAACTTATAGGTCAAGGTGAATGGGTGGTATTATAAAAGGTATGAAGCAGAATGAGAGGGAATAGGCTACAGAAAGCAAGACAATAATCACAAGGAATTACAATAAATTGGGAAAAACAGGGAGCATAAGAGGAAATGTATATATGGATCAATCTGTAGATAGAGCTGAAATTAAGACTAGGACATTTTAAAACAGTGTTGAAAAGAGTGAGAAACTGGAGAAGTGGGAAGATATGAAAGTATATTGAAATTGCAAGGAAATAAGTGAGAAAATGTAAGTATATTATCATCAAAGCCAAGAAACCTAAAACATGGACAGGCTTTAGAAGAAAAGGATTTTAAGAAGGCAGATAGATTGGACAGGGTGGATTTGAAATACCTGAGGTGTCTCAACAGAACTTAAGCCATAGAGAGGAAGTCAAAATAACTTTAATTAATCAGTGAGGCAAGAAAGCTCCTCACAGAACACTTCTGGATCAAATGCTAAACAAAAGCTTGCTTGATGCTATTTTTCTTGCTCCTTGGTGGACTAGGGGTACTGAATTGAACTCTGCTAAACTAAACATGTCTCGTTCTCTAGCACTAGTATCAACTACTGCAGAATGGCTCATGCTCATAGCCTTACACAGTCTTTGCCTCCAAAACCAAGTGGTTTTATGCAGCATGCAAACTTTGAATGATTCCTGGCCATGCTAATACCCAAGCTGTGCCAGGGATCAATTGAACAGTTTGGTAGTACAGCCATTCTCATGCCTGGAAATGTTCCAAAACCTTGATATATCTGCTACTGGGGACATGGTGACAGAGACTAAACTCATACCGCATGCTCTGGCACTGCTGGGCCTAGATTCATGCTCTGCTATGCTCTGACTGGAGAGTCAATGTTGTACTGGGGCAGGGAACACCTGTTATGGTGCTTCAGCAGTGGAACCAGGGCTGGGCAGGGGCTTGGGCAGTTTTTAGTGGTCTCCCAATCCCTATACTTTGGCAACCAACACCTAAGGATGTCATGAAGGTGTCATAAATCCCAAACCTCAGGAGGTGATCTAAGCACAGGCTCAGAGAAAGGGTTTATAATCAACTAGAAATATCACAACAGCTCATTTTCCCACAAGGTACCTCTACACACTTGTACTTCACAAAGTAGGAGGACAAATAGCACCACACTACAGGCAAAATCATTTTCTTTCGTTTCTTAGCTGCCTCCAGCTTCACAGCGTAAAATTTCCACCTGAAATCTGGCCATCCTTCTGCCCAGACAGACCGTTGTTGATCCTGAGTGCTGCCCCAGCCTTGAGATCTCCTGAAGCTTTTGTCTATAGTCAGCGAAGAAGAGCACTGGGAAGTCAGGAAATAGGAGTCACAGATTGGAAACTTTGGCAGAGCTCTCAAGCATTGTTAGAATAATTGCTCAGCAAAAATGTAAACCACAGACTCATTTCAGAATCCTCCAACCATCCCAATTTTAAAAACTCTATTAATCCCACTGTCAGCTGGGTATCTCACCTATCTAATCTAATCTTATAAGGCATTTCCATTGTGCTCTTCTGTGTAGTATTCTGAGCATTTTAGAGAATTAAATGAGTCTACCACATAATCTAATTAATATTGATTTTAGGTTCTCTTCTTGCTCAACACAGGCAGAAGAAAGCACATAAGTCATCTAGTTTTATTATTAATATTAAAGCTATTACTGTGAGAAAGCAATGATAGAAAATAGTCTTGTGTTTTAGCCAGATGTCATCAATATCTGTGGCTCTTTCAGTCTCTTGAAGGAGGGTTTTCCAAAGAAAGCTTTCCTCTCATGTTATCAGACTACACTGGAAAACTGCACTAGCACATCCAGATTTGTTCAAACAGCTTTCCAACAGTAGATGTGTAGCACAGGTGAATATTTATGTTTGCACTGCTGCAACGTACATGGTTGTATACCCAAATGGAGTTGCATCATATCTAAGACATGCTTTGTATCTGTGATCAGGCTGACATCAGAGCTTGCATAGTGCATTATACTGATGCAAATTCCAGTTGTGCAAATGTGGTTATATGGCTTTTTAGAAAGAGGTCATTCTGCCTATAGTCTGGAATGAGCCTACTGGGACTGCTGAAAGTCAGGTCAGAGTCTGGAAGCACCACAGTAATTTATTTGTATACTTTCCCTTTCCTTGCAAGTCACCTGCTGTCTCTTGAACCTGCCAGAATTTTACATTTTTCTCTCTGGAGCTGAGATTATTTGTAAATTCAGTGGACTGTATCTGTCAACTCTGGAAGTCAGCAATCTCAGAACTAAGTCAGCGTATGGCAGAAATGGGCTTGGTCTACTGTCCCTAGATAAAAAAATACATTTCTATCAATCTTGACTTTTGGAAAATCCAATAGCGATGAAAAGTCCACAATGATTCCACAGCTAAAAATCCTCCCTGAAACCTTTATCTGAAAGTAACATTTTAGGACCATGTGGAGTCTCTCTACAGGAGCCCCATGGCCACCTGCCCCCAGATCCAATTGTTTGACAGGGGTAACATATTGTGCCAGGCAGTGATTCTGGGAGGGTCAAAAGTCTTCATAGTCTTTGCCTGCCCACTGAACCCCCTGCTTGTTTTACATCCCCCCATCCCACCTGCGCCACCCTCACACTACAGGTACTTATACCCAGTCTGTGGCTGCAACACGCTGTATTATACTCAGGTGTCGAACAACAGAGGAAAGCTGTGCAATTTGACTGAAGATTTAGAGAATGAGGTACAGGTTTCTGTAGAAAAGGCTGGCTTCTCCAGCCTTCAGAGATAATTTTAGAATGACTTAGATGGTCATCATGACCTGAATGACCAAGATGCATCTTTGTTTTGATGAACGAGTTTTGGCAGTCAGCAGCAGTATTTGCTAATCAAGAGCATACAGTGTGCCTTAAACAAACAAAAGTATGGCCTTTGTCCACAGTTCAGACCAAGAGGAAACGTATTCCCTGCTGGTAATGCTAACAATGAATATAAGATGAACTCAATGTGCTGTATGTGAAAAATTACCAATCACATGGGATTTTTTCTTTCTTTCTGTCCAGAAGAGGAAAAGTAATAGCTAAAAAGGGGAGGATGTTGAACAGGTTTTACATCTGACATGTCCTTCTGCACTCTACAGAAAATTTCCATAACCATCTCCAGTAATTACAGGCTAAATTCTTCACAAATGGATAAAGCAATATGAATGTATCCCAATTTCCATGGCACCTGTCTCATTGTTAGTGCAAGAAATCTTTCTTATAGCTGCCAATAATCATGGAGAAACTCAATGGGCTACACAGTGATCATTTACTGAGGGAGGAAATGAGTCAGTATGTGAAAGATAAAACCTTGCTGGTTAATATGCATGTATTCGAAGGATATCAAATTCTTAGGGATGAATTTTATTCAGAGTACTTTATATGGCTTGCATACTGTACTGTAAATACAATTACTATGTAAATGCATGCAGTAACCGCAGAAAGAATTTATTGTATAGCTGATGGCATTGTTCTTGATTTGAGATCATAGAAATAATTTTGACCAACTGATTTGGTATTACTACGAGAAGTTACAATTGATGTGAACTTTTAACTTAGAGAGAGATTTTTAAACAACATATAATAAAATGTGTTTTTTGTTGTTGTCGTTGTTGTTTTTCTGGTCTACTATTTTAGCAAAGTAGCACATATAAATTCTAGGCATCAGACAGGACTATTTCTGATCTCTGTAACCATTATCCCACATCTGCTCAGATGGTAACTTGTGCTAAGCACTTAGATTGTTCTCTTTTATTCATCCTAGCTTATACTCATCGCTTCTGTGATGAAAGACTGAGGAAATATTTGGTTGGCACCAGTGGATTAGGGGTGCTGAGTGCCTCCTGTTCTCATCACCGTGTGTGATACAGCTGCCAATTCAAAAGAGGGGGCATGTTTCCTCTGCATCACCTTCTGTCCTTCTCTCTTCTTGCGAGGTCCTTTTCCTCTGAGCTATTAATCTCTCTGAAAAGCAATGCAGGCCTGACTCCAGAGCCTTTTGCATTAGCACTCATTCTAGTGAGTCCAATTGTCCTCTGAGTTAAACCTAATTAACTCCAGAATAACTCCATTAACTTCAAAGCACCACGCAAGTGAGCATTAAGTTTATGGATGATGGAATCTAGTGTGTTGGCTTCAGCAGCCCTGCCTTCCCCAGAACAACCTTACACCTGCGTGGAGAGCTGCAACCCCATCGTTCATCACTGCCTATTAATATTGAGTATCTTGAGGTTTGTTTTAGTCTCATCTTTGCCACAAGGTTGTCATAGGGAAGAGTAATGTGGGTTTTGCATGTTTTTGAAAGTTATATCATTTTTCATTTATTTTATTTATTATTATTATTTTTTTTACTTTGTCATCATGACCTTTCTGCCCAGAAAAAGATATATAGTAGAAGGATAAATTGTTCTGCTCTTTTTCTCCTAAAAGTCAATTAGTTTCGTCATAATGCGTCAGAAGCCACTGTCAGTCAGATCAGGTCTTTCTAAAGTAACAACTTCAACAAAAAAATATGTATGAAAACATTGTGCAAATCCAGTAGTATAACAACAATATTATATATTATCCTCTTACTTTATGTTTTCAGAGAGTAAAAAGAGGAAAGAAAACATTTATGATACAAAAATACTGGATTTTTTTCAATTATTTTTCCACTGATATTAATGCCATGCACTGCTTGCATTTTGAATAAAGTTTCGAAATATCTCAAGGTATTTACCCTTTATATACGAAAAGTCAAGTGTATTATAATTTGTAGTCAAGTGGCAACTTAAAGGAGCTCAAAGCATCAGAGAAAATTATGTCAGACTGTAAAAAAGGATTGTGTGCATTTCCACCCAATTCAAGGCACTCACAGTAGTTCACAGGAGTTAAAAATTCCATAAAGCTGGCATTTATCAATCACATATTCAATAGCAAGTTAGCGTTGGGGGCAGGTTATTTTTTTTCAGTGCTGCGTTGGGGAAGGATTGACCAGTGAATTACCATTTCTGGACTCCAGAAGCATATTTCCATAACTGCGTATCCAAATTTATGCACCAGATCTTTTAACCTGACATTTGAATGCAGGGAGCACATAGTTTATGCTCCTGCCACAGAACAGAGTAGGCAGACTCATTTAACTGTTTCCAGTCTGCATTCCTTCATGGTATTCATGTGAATAACTTGTTTAATTCCCATCGACTCTTTAGAGGTACACTGATGTCTTGAGCAACTTGAGGTTTTCTTTTTCTGCATGCACGCACGTATGCATATTTGGAATCAGCCTTTAAAAGCTTTTTTACTCTATTTGTCCTTGTGCTTGACACAACCACCTGTCACTGTCTTCATATTTATGTAGTACCTCTCATCCTGGGATCTCAGGCAGTATGAGCATTAATACAAGAAAATGTATGATATTCATCTGAAATATTTATAATCCTCTTCTTGTGCAGGAGGAAAATATGGCACACACAGGCTAAGCAAGCTGTGCAGTACGCACAGCTGGGAGCACCCATGCCCTGGCTCTCAGCCCTGTAGCTGACTGCTTCTTGCCTTTGCAGGCCAATTGCCCCTAAAAATGTCACCATGGTGCACAGGGAACAAAGAAGTGGGAGAGGGGTGCTTGCAGTTACCTCTACTCTGTGTGAAATGAAGGTACAGTGGCTTAGCCCTCCCTACCACACACACACACAGACAAATTTTCATTCCACCAGAAACTGTGTGCCTATTTGACCCATATATCAGCTACAATGTGCAGCAAGTATACACTAAGTAGTTCATAAGTATGTCTTCATTTTTTACAGTTTCTATCTGTAGAAGTGTAAAAAAAAAAAATCTAAAACTAAAGACATAAGATATGCAACACTTCTGAACTCCTCCAAGTCTTCATTTTTTTCCAAATATTTGGTGTCACTGCAAACATTTTTAACTCTTAATGCTTTCTTCCATCTCATTTTTATACTTTTTTCTTCTCTTCCAGCCTCTTGATTGTAAGATGCTTGGACGCTGGATGCTTGCTTTCTTTCATAAATTCCCTGCATGCTTCTGTTTCCTTAGAGATTGAATTTGAGGTCACCTACAACAGTTTGGCACAGCTTAAGATATTTTATGTATTTATATTAAATAATCTAAACTTGCTATGAGATGCAAGGTGTGGTAATGTAACCCAAGGGATTATTGAGAGAAATTGAAACTCTGTGCTTCTTCTGATATAATTCTGGAGCTTCCAAAAAAGCCAGATTTTCTGGCTTTTCAAAGGGAGGCTAGAGTCCAGCTATGGAGTTATGAAGATGTATTATAGCAACAGTATCCATGGAGCTCAGACTTTTCCATCCGAACAAGGCAGGATTGGATTTTTTCCCCTCTAGGTTACATAGCAAATGTAAAACTTCCTTAAAGGCAATGAAAATATGGAGCTGTGTAGCAACCAGAGTCACACAGAGGAAGAGATTTTATCATTCATCTTTACATTTTTTTTTTCTAAGTAGTCACTCAAAGGTGCTGTGAAATCTTTGCTGCGTAGTATGGGGTGCTCACATTCAGATGGGGGTAGGTGCTGCTGGTGTTGACACCGAATTCTGGCTCTACCCCTTCTGTCCACATCCTCTCCCAGTACCTGCCCTCTGGAGCAGACTGTGGTATCAGCCTGGATGCATCACTGTAGAACCAGCCTCCCAGCCCACCCCGCCTACCACCCCATCTCCCAAAGCAGCTGTCCACATGTAGGGTCAAGCCGCAGGCAGAAATGGCTGGAGCTGAGCCAGGGGGTGGATGCCTGCATAAACAGCTCCTGGTGCCTGCCTCTGAGCAGGCAATTCCCTCAGCAATTCAAATTAGCACCCATATAGGAAGAGGGAGGCCGCCTGGCTACGGCTTTGGAAGTGGTTTTTGTGATGCCATTGGCATTCCTGCCATGGGTGGGGAACTATGGCTGGTCCTGCACCAAAATAGATCAAGGCAGTATTACCTTTGTACTCCAGGGAACAAGACCTGCAGTGAGTGAATTATTTAGTGGTGATGCACATTCTCTGAATATTCTTGCCCTATTTAAAGGCACGCAAATGAAATGGCTGTTATGAGTTTTTTTCATCATCCTGTACATCAAACACATGCCAGACAGTTTGGGCAATATGCTGGTACCTCAGCTATGAATCAGTTTGTGTTTACTGCTCTTCCTTTTTAATTCTTTTTTTTTTTTTTTTTTTTTTTTTTCTTTTTATTACTTCCTATACTTTTAAATGGTGAGAAGTATGATACAATGTTAAACACGAAAATTAAATGAGAAGCAGTGTATCACAAAGTGTTTCCCCTCTGAACATTGAAGGGCATTGTGCAGGTAAGATCACATGGACTGCCCTGAGTTGAAAGGGACCCACAAGGATCATTGAATTCAAATCCCGGCTCCAATCAGGATCACCAAAAATCAGACTGTGTGTCTGAGAGCTTTGTCCAAATGCTCTTTGAACTCCAGCAGGCTCAGTGCCGTGACCATTTCCCTGGGCAGCCTGTCCCAGTGCCTGACCACCCTTTGGGTGCAGAACCTTTTCCTAACACCCAGCCTGACCCTCCCCTGCCCCAGCTCCATGCTGTTCCCTTGGGTCCTATTGTTGCATCTCCAGGGAAAAAAAAAAAAAAAAAAAAAGACCAGGTGGTGCAGCAGTCCTGTATGGGGAACAGAACAACATGCAGCTTGTCTTCCTGAGGAGTTTGTTATAGGTAAGGGCCAGAAAACAGTGAACTTAGTGCTGTTTGACATCATCTTAAAGGATGTCATGGTGTTTTTTGATGTGCATTGCCAATATGGAATCTTTTTTTATGTAACAGAAAAAGTCAGTAGGGACAAATTCAGAGAAGGTGAACAGAAAGGGGCCAGAATCATTTGAACACATTTTCTCTGTTCTATTGCTCTCTTTGGGAGTTAAACTTCTTAAAACATGTGCAAACATGGGAGAAGGTGCACATCAGAAGAATGCTGTGTGACTAGTGCATGGCTTGTGCGTTGCTTGGAGCACGCTACTTGCATGTTAGTAAGAGCAAGAAGTTGTTTTAATGGCAAGATTGGGTGGGGAGACTGGGGAAAGGTATGGGTAATGAAGTGGTGAAGTTAACAGGCATAAGGTCAAGCATGTTAAACTCCTTGGACATGTGTTTTCATTCAGGATAAAGAGGCCAGAGTTTGCAGCAATTTAAACAGAATTAAAGTACAGAAAATGAAAGCCACTTTACTCCTGCATAACAGCACCCATATGGCATTTATCAGCCTTCAGTTTAGACCTGCTTACTTTCCACCTTTATTTGATTAACTCTCCTGCATGCCTTCATAATAGGCATGGCCTACAGTTTTTCATTTAGTTCAGGAAGCCTACAGTATGCTACTTTTACAAATAACTTTCCTTTTTAATAAACTAATATGGAATCTACTGCAAACTGTAATTACACTATAATTACTATAATTGTTGCTTAATAAATATACAAGATTAAATATTTCTGCTTTCAAAGTAAAAAAATAAAAAAATAAAAAGAATAAAAAGACTTACCATACTACGACTAGTTCTCCAATAGAAATGAGCTTTTATTGGAATGTAGCTAAGTACTTCTGTATTTTTTTTTTTTTTTTTCTGTTCCAAACTGTACAAACTCCATCAGGCACATCTATGGTGTCAAACAACCTAATTTCAAAACTTATTTCCAGATTATTGCTTCATACCATCCCTGTTAGCCCAGTCTCACACTCTCTTTTGGTATGACCCTGCTAGGTCTCTCCAAAACAGGATGTGTGCATACTTTCTTGGGGTTGGAGTTGGATGATCTGTAAGATCCCTTCCAACCCAAACCATTCTGTGATTCTGAGGATGCTTTGCTCTGGGGAGCTCTTTAGGAAGGCAGTATGGATCAGCCTGGAGCAGGTTTGTCTCCCTCTGCCTTATGTGGGATATGTTGGTGTTAGCAGTTAGTGTGGTGTGCCAGCTTTTACACTGCAGTGTATACAAATTTTGCATACTATACAAATTTTAGGTTTTCTTTGGACTAACTCTAGCATTAGGAATGCATTCTGTTCCTGTGTGCCAAATGCCATGCTCTATATACCTTTTCCTTTTTGTTTACAATTAAAGACCACATTCCAGTTTAATTTCATCTAATTGAAAAGTGAAGAAGGTACTGTGTTGGTATTTTCTCCTTCTTTAGAGAGTTGCTCCCAGTGGTTTCACTTATCTTGAATTAATTTGGCATGTTTGATAGCTTATGTAGCTAAACGCTTGTCTCCCCACACACAAACGCACACATAAGCATGCAGGAACACAGGAGATCCCCAGAAATCTCACCAGAGAAAAGACCCCAGTCCCCACCGCTCCCCAGGCTGCCACAGGACGTGACCGGCCCCATGACTGAGGGGACAGCCATGGGCATGGGACCTGGGGGAGGCTCTTCAGAGCCCCTCAGAGACTGAGGTGGTCACTGCCTGTGGTTGGGTGTGACCTCTCATGGGATTCAGGGGAGGAGCATCTGGGGACTGTGCAAGACTTATTATGGGATCCTTAAGGGAGCAACCAAAGGAGGGGAATGGAAGGTCCACTGTTTAGGGAACAGATGTAGGAGAGAAGAGGGAAGAGGGATAAATGAGGCTGGTTACATGTTATTTTGTCTGTCCATGCCCTGCACCTAATCAAATTAGTCTGTCCTATCTCCTTATTAAACTCAACTTATGATTATTTTTCTGGGTGAGGGACTCTCTGTTCTGCATGCATACATGTGTGTGTGTATGGGGGGGTCTGAATTCCAGCAACTGGAGCAGAATCATAGGACAGAGAGACCATGTGTGTCTGTGGTGTCACAAGTGGGGTATGTGAGGCTGAGCATGTCAATGTGTGATTGCTAGCGAACATCAGGCTAGACTATCCAGTGGGATGGGCAGTGGCTTCCAGTGACTTGGTAGCCAAGTATAGGAGCAGTCATGGGCCTGGGTTGGATATTGGAGAGACTAGAGGGTCTGTGCATTGGCTACTGGAGGGACCAGGGGATACAGGATGGTTACTGGAGAAATGGTGGTGTTTGGGGGATTGCTACTGGTAGATCTAAGCCTGGGCCAGCCACTAGAAAGATCCATTGTTGTGTGTGTGTGTGCATGTGTGTCTGGGCTTGAGGCAACAGGGGGACCAAGGGAGCCAGGAATCAGCAACTGAATGCACCAGGTATCTAAGGTCCATTACTGGGGGGATCCATAGTGCATGTGTGTGCCTACATGTGTCTGTGAAGATCTGAGTACTGGAGGTGTCCTTGTGTGAGATACGGAACTGCTAGAGTATCTGGAGGAGGTCCACAAACAGTATCAGGGGGATGGAACACCTCTCCTATGCAGAAATGCTGAGAGAGATGGGGTTATTTAGCCTGGAGGACAGAATGCTCTGGGGAGACCTTATTGTGGTCTTTTAATACTTCAAGTGGACCTTTAAGAAAGATGGAGAGACACTTTTTATAAGGGCATGCAGTGATAGGACAAGGTATAATTATTTTAAACTGAAAGAAGGTAGATTTAGATGAAAGGAATAAATTATTCAGTGAAGATGGTGAGGCACCAGGACAGGACGCCCAGGGAAGCTGTGGATGCTCCATCCTTAAAATGTTCAAGGCCAGGATGGATGGGGCTTTGAACAACCTGGTGTGGTGGGACTTATCCCTGTCCATGGTGTGTGGGGGGTTCAAACCAGGTGATCCGTAATGTCCCTTCTAAACCAAACCATTCTATGATTCTGTGATTCTGTGTATATAAATTTTCCCCTGATGGATTTCCATACTGATTTGCCACAGGAAAACGGGATGAGGCTATTGGTGCTCTTTGCACTAATGGTGAACATTCCAGTCCATGTTGATCTGTGTGTCTGTCCATGTTTATATGCATATGTGCCTGGTATATATGTGTGTGCTGTGGGGATCGTCTGCTTGGCCTTACAACTGGCTGGACCTGAGGTTCTGTGGCAGCCTTGCCTCTGTCAGAACCTGCCACATTCAGCTGCTCCTTACTTTGTCCATTGCTTTCCTCTTACACACAAACACAGCACTGGTATTTCTTCCTCTTTACCACCCATTGCTGCAACAACCTGTCCTCTGGTGGGAAGGCAGGAGCTGTAATCTGGTTTGAGTCTCTTCTATGCTTTTCATAGTACAGCTAATAAGTTGTTTATTATTGTTATTAGTAGTAGTATGAAAGCATTCTTATGTTTGTTTAAAAAACAAAAGGCAATTTTTTACCAAAAAAAAATAATGATAATAATAAAAATCAATGGAAACTAAAATTATCATTAAAAATTCTAACTGATCGTGCAGATTTATTTTCCACTGAAAGGCTCAGATGCTGGAGGGTTTTTAATAGTAAGTGTGAAATAGCTGCAACATGTCACATAACTTGTTTAGAATTGAACTTCTTGTAATTATCACACAAATGTTTTAAAATAAATTTGGAAAATTTCACAGAAAATTGGAAGTTTTATCATTAGGAAATAAAAAACGTATTCAGAACGTCTTATGTATAAAAATAATTTGAGTTTCCAAAATCATTAACTGACTACAGCAGTATGTCTATAAATTCAAAACTTCATAGCTAGAGGATGCTAAACAGTCCAATACACAGCCGTCATCGCAGTTGTACACAACCCATGATATTTCAAGTGGTGCCCCCCAGGGCTCAGTACTGGGGCAAGTTCTCTCTAATATCTTTATCAATGATCTGGACAAGGGGATTGTGTGCACTCTCAGTAAGTGTGCAGATGAAACCAACTTGGGCAAGAGTGTAGATCTGCTCAAGGGTAGGAGGGCTCTGCAGAGGGATCTGGATAGGCTGGACTGATAGGTCGAGGCCAACTGTATGAAGTTCAACAAAGCCAAGTGCCAGGTCCTGCATTTGGAGCACAACAACCCCATGCAACGCTGTAGGCAAGCTTGTGTTGTGTGCCCCCGTCTCACCTAGCTTTAAGGAAACAACCTCCTGACATCACAGTCTGAGCTGGTCACCTTCAATTTCCAGTTAAGAGAAGCAAGCATTTCTGGTGGAGGGTGGTTAGCTTTAAAGACCTGTTTTAAAGGAAGAGGAACCGATCTCTGAAAATGACTTATTATTTCAACAGACTGTAAAGGGATGCACTTGTGAATAACTCAGACTCAGGCATTTAATTTCTGTGAAAATTTAAGCTTGGGTAGATGGAGTCAATACTCCATGACCATAAACAGAGTCTCATGTGACAAAGCAACAAAAGTAATTCTGGGCTTGTGTGTGCTTGAGTAGAATGTAGAAAAGTACAGTATGGAGCTGCATGCTTTGGGACCCCACAATCACTAGAGTTATCCCCAGAACCATGTGAGAACTTTCCCTTGCAGTATGAAGTGTGCCTTTTTGAGGAGGTCAACCATGTTCCCTTCATTCTTCTCTATATCTTTGGATGATGTAGCTTGACTGAAGTTGGCCAGCAACCTCCCCTTTTTAAAAAATATATTTTTAATGGGAACTAAAATACTATGTTCATGGTCCATAGAGAGCTAAAATGCTTTGCTAATGGTAAATAGATAGAAAATGTCTTTATGTATATGTACTCGTATATGTGTTTTAATCTGAAGCTTAATTAAAGTTACTCCTGCATATCACATTATCTAAAGGAAATTAATCAGGCAGATGTGTACGTGTACATACATACCTAGTGGATTTTTTTCCTTCTGTGACACAACTATCTCTACTTTTTCCTGCAGGCACTTCCACAGATTTAACATTATTTTGGAACATCAAATCTCACTCTCCTTTATCACAGCTGCATGTGATATATTTTGCTTGTTTCGAGGTTGGTTTTATTGTTGCTGTTGTTGCAGTTGTTATTTTTCTTTTTTTCCCATTTCTATTTAAAGTGGGCTTTGTAGCATCAGCTGATCTAACGCACCCAGATGTGTCACTATAATGAGGCTGGAAAATCCTGACAACAGCTCAAGCTTGCTACGTGTTGCTGTAACACCTCCCTGGTTGGTGCTTGTGTGTTTTCCTCCTGATCAGAGGACAATAGGGATGCTCAGTCCCAATGGTGGGCTGGGTGTTCCAGCCTGAGTGGGTAGCTGTGCCTCATCCTCATCTCCTCCCCATTTTCTTGAGGGTTAAATGTATCTTTTGGAGTGAAATTTTCTTGAATGAAACCTCAGCATTAATGAGTGGCAAAATTCCCACTGACTTCAGAAGCAGCATGGTTCTACCCTCAGGGTAAGTGTTGTCACCCTGCCAGACTCCAGGCTTTTAAGGCAGTTGCGTGTCTTAGAGACAGGGCCTGAAATCAGGGCTCTGTGTTTTTCACATAATTAAAAAGCAACACCCACTTGCTCCCCTGACAATCTGAGCCCTTGATTTCCTTTCAGTTTTGTCACATGCAAAAGAAATGTCAGCTGATACGAGTTTTAGGTTAAAAGCTGTAAATGTTTAGTCTTTCCTACTAAACTAACAAGGAAGAGAAATGGTTTCAGTCTTGCTAACAAGTGACATTTTAATGGCTTAGCTCAGGTCTAGCGAAGCTACTTGTTATACTCAGTATCTTGTTCTACAGGCAAAGGTGTAACACATCTTATATATAAGAACAGGAAGTTACTGTTAGTATAACTGAAATCTTAGTAGACCAATCCAGGAATTGTTGTTACACCAGATATAGCTGTTACAGAAAAAGGAAGAATATGCCTATGTATGCTGTTGGCATCTGGAATCCTTCATGGGAGGAATCTGTTTTTCCTGTTGATAGTTTTGTCTTCCTCGCTCTAGGAACTATTTGCTTTCATTTTTATACATGTATGTTTGCTAACATGCTTTTACACCTTTGCTTTTTCTTAATTGGTCTGAGCTCTCCATCACTTCCAAATATGCTATGCATGGAGACTTTTACCTATATTAGATACCATTTCTTTGTCCTTTATGTTACAGAATCACAGAATCATCTAGGCTGGAAGAGACCTCCAAGATCACTGAGTCCAACCTCTGACCTAACAATAAAAGTCCTCCACTAAACCATATCTTATCTCTAAAGCCCTTTTGGTTCAGCTCCAGGTCTGCATTTTTTAAGCTGCTCACTGGTGGGTTGTTTACAGTTGTGTGGTCTCCAGTGCCAAACCTGTGCACCACCTCCTGTCCCCCAAGGTACCCCTCGTGTTGCACTCTTGGCTGTCCCACTGGATGCTTCTCTCCCTGTCTCCTTGTGCTGCAGCCATACAGTTATGCTGGCACTGTACAGTGACAAGCAACATCAGGCAAATAAGCCACAGTTACCTGGCCAGAGAAAAAGCCTGCTAAAATGAGGTAAAGTAAAGTTGTGGGCTGGCCAGTGGGCTGGTCAGAGTACAGAACAAGCAGGATCAACAGGCTTTAGTTGCCAGCCTTTGCCAACTGAGCACCAAGACTGTGTCCTGCCACAGGGCTGCATGGGTATGCAGAGAGAGCCCCCCCCCCCCCGGAGTGGGTCAATACTGATGGTAGGTGAAAAGAAAATCTATGGAAGAATGGGATTTTTGGCACATCTCGGAAATGATTTTTTTTTTAGCTCTGATGAAGAAAAGAGAAATTTTTTCAGTGTACTACTTAATCTAGGGAGAGATGGGATGTTTCTATCAAATGTATAGAAGATGTTGAGGGTACTTACTGGAAGAATTCAATTTCTTTAAGGATAGAAGTTATATCTAAATATCTCCTCAGATATATGTTTACTAATTTTTTTTTTTTTTTCATGCAGAAATCTTCTTCCAAGTATCTTTTTGCCACAGCTGTATTTATTTCTTTATTGTAGTTACTTTAGATACAGGTGATGCTAAAACAGTATATCCCATATTTTCATATGGCTTTTATATTCTCAGCCTTCTTTTTACTTGTACCTTCAGACTTTTCCCTGAAGAATCAGTTTGGTTATTTACGCAGCCCAGATCATCATGCATGCATACAGATCACTGTATTTTCACACAGACCTAAAAGTGGCAGAGCTCATAAAATACTTCACACTCTGACTTGTATGCATGGTGGAGGCAGTTCATCATACTGTATTATCATAATGTATTTCTAACAGAGGTCTTTCACATCATTAAAAATCCTGTTTAAATTTGTTTTAGGACTAAACCAACAGAAGCAATGTGATGGAGTCTCCTTCCCTAGCAGGCATTACTTCTGCCACTGACCCCAACAAATTGCTTAAGGACTGAGCAGAAAGAGGAGAGATGACCAGAATGTATTAAAAGCAGCCAATGCAGCAGTAGGGCTGTGCTGCCATTACCACCACCACTGAAGGGCCAGCCAAGGCTGCAGCATTGCCCAGCATGTAAGACTGGCGCCACAAACTAAACCAGCTTGGTGCAGTTTGAACTTGGGAAGATTTCAATGTTCAGCCCCAGCAAGAAGAGCTGCCCTGCACCTATGTAGCCAGTGGTACCCCATCTCAGGGAAGTGCTGCTGGGGAAATGGCTACCTCTGGACAGGTGATGGCTACCAAGGCAGCTTCATGACCATACTACTGCTCACAGGGGTTCAGCTGGAATCTTATTCTCATTTTAAATCCCTGGAGTCTCTAATCTTGAGGTGTGATAGTTCAGTGGTAGGCATGCAAGTGAACTCTTCTCACAACATTAAAAATGTTAGTTGAAAGATCTGGCATCTTAAATTTGAATATTTTGAAAATATCTTGATATCAGAGTTTTATGGGGAAATACTGCTTTTAGAAAAATCATGAAAATGCTTTTTGATATGTTTGACATATTAACTTTGAAGTTAGGGGAATTTATGTTCCTCTGCCCTCCTCCCCTCTTCTACCTGGATGGAAATGCAAATGAAAAGTAGTACTTTTCAAAAGTCCTACTTTTTTTTTTTTTTCAAAAAAAATTTTATAGAATGAATCAATGACTGCAAATTTTTTACTAAATTTTACTTTTTTTTTGAATGTTAGATATAGAATTTTAAAATACTTTATTTCTTCAAACTCTTAAGTTGTTATAACTTCTACAACAGAAGCAGTTTTAAGTTGTTGTGTTGTGGGTTTTTTTTTTTTTTTGAGCTTCCACCACATTTTCAGTATTTTCAGTCAAACACAGTGCATATTCTTAGCACTTTTGCATACTGACCTTTTTGAAAACTAACTCAAACTAAACACCCACAACATTTGAGCATTTTTTTTTTTGATGCCATATTGACTAAACATGAAAGCAAGCATTTCTATAAAAGAATGAATGTCTGAATGTGTCCCATAGGGGCAAAGCACATAAGTTTTTGATAGAAAGCAGAAGAACATTACATCTTCTCACCAATTAAATACTACAGTACTGTAGGAATGGACTAAATATTAACATTTAGAATACTTTTTTTTTTTAGTCTGCAATCATAAGGTGAAACTCAAGTGAATATTAAGCCTCACTAGATTCAGATCTTTGCCCCGTCTCTTTCAGCTATATATTTTCTCTTTACCCATCTCCTTTTTCTTCTCTCTCCACCTTTCCTCTCCCTTCTGTCCCTATCTATCAGATATTGGAATACCAAAGATACTTTGTGGAAAGGAAAGTTACTGCTAGTCAATACAAGGCACACTAGTAATTTACTTGTCCGCCTTACAGTGATTTACCCATATGGACAAAAATATAGAATGATATGTGCATAGAAAATATGGAAAAATTGTGGTTATTTGTGTTATTGATAGGATTGGGGAAGGAAAAGTAGCCAGAGTATTTTCTTAGTGTGATTTTGCTTATGGGGCAATCTAAATTTTCACATATATTATTTACTTTCCTTTGGTAGATTTTGAGAGAAAATAACTCTCATAAAATGTTTAGATGAGCAATTTCTAACCTGTGGAGGTGAACATTAAGTTTCCTGGGTTCTTAAAAAAAATCATATTATTCATTATTTACTAAGCTAGCATGTTACTTACATGCTAACCATATAGGCCTTGTTTGCCCTTTTTATCTTTTGCAGGTTAACTGAATAATTAAACACTTCACTGAAGAAACATTGTGGAAGAGAAAGGCCAAAAAGCCCATTGTTAGAGCCACTTGGGTCACTGGACTTAATAACTAACAAAGTATACAGTCTGAAAAATATTTTATTCTGCACAATGATTTGATTCTCATGCAAATGTGTAATTACAAAAATGACCCAGATTGTTTATCCCAGAGAGCATCTGTTCTGGTTTTCCAGAGTTGTTTAGTTTGACAACTTCCTTTCAAAAGCAATTTGTATCTGGTTTATTGAGCTGACCAGTCTGATAATTAGGCTGGGCATTTTGAATAAAGTCTCTTAATACCTTATTAAAAAGTTTGTACCACATGCGCCTTGAATATTCCAACTTGAATAGTCAGTTATATAATTAGACTTTGAAAGAGGGGAAGGAATGAATTCATAAATGTATTAATAAATTCTCCTTTTTGGTTACCTGTTATGCACATTTTAACTCATGGTATAATAGCATAAAGGATTTCTGTAAATAAATATATATTTATATTATTTCCAAGCTGTATTACTTCTCTTTGAGTATTTTGCTTCTGTCTCAGACTTCATAACATCAAGCTCTCTTTTATTGATTTCTTTGGGTTGGTTTTTATAAACTCACTTACTTCGAAAAAGAAAAACTGGTATATCTGAGAAAGACGTGAATATTATTTTGACATATTATTGGTACTTTTCTTTTCAGTGAAGTCATTCTCTACTCTCCTTGTGATACATAAAACAATAAACAGAAGTGCTCACTTCTGTTTATTTGATCACAAGATTCTGGCACTTGACACAGTCTTTGCCTTAAAAACACCAAAATATGATTGACTCCTACTAAAATAAGATCATATTTATTTATCCTACATTAAATAGCGTGACCTTTTCAGTACCACTTTACATGTCTCAGATTTGCAAAGAAAAAATGCACCACGTGATTAATGAACCATTCAGCTCACAGTAATGAAATTTTCAAAGATAGTCTGTGGTTGGCCTTTCCCAGATGTCCCAAAGAAGCCAAGGAGAATTTACTGGTGGTAAATTTGGGGATAATGCCATGCAGCATTTCCACTCTGTTTGCCTGAACTGGTCCCTTCCCCAGAGACTCCCCATGAAGTTCACTTCAACACCCTGCCTGGGATGAGGCCAGCACATGAATCAGACACCTGGAAAGTGAACTCCACCCTCTGTGGCTTCAAGCTTGGCCAGGGCTACAGCGGATATCCATACGTACATCCACCAAGGATGCACTTGGGCAGTCTTGCCCAGGATGGGCTCTCCTGCATGAAATATGTGGATGGAAATGGGGGACCATGCAGCCTGGTCATGTGGGTCTGCACCAGAGCCTTGCTGCTCAGCACACTCCTGCAGATTTGGGGCTGCTGCCCGACATTGTCTCCAGACCTTCAGTCCATACATACAGTCCCAGGGAAGGTCTTGGCCCAGTCAAAGTCATAGACTTACATATTTTCAGCAGAATCAGGACTTCAACCCCAGCTTTATTGTTCTGAAGATGCCATGCCGTTTTGCATAGATTGTTGTGTTAATCTCTTCTTCCATGGCCAGACTGCAGTTCTGAGCTGTCCAGTTATCATCAGTTGAATGTTCAAGGAACTCCAGGATTATTTGTGATGAAAAGCAATGACTTTTTTTGCCACTGTTCAGTACATGCCTCTCTACATATTTTCACCCTTTCCAAATAAATTCTCTATTCCCATACCACAGAGGTCTTTCATTGCTAGGTAACATACAACACACCTGTGTTCTCTTATCTCCTCTTACTGCTTCCTATTTAAACTTGTATTTCATTCCCAAAGTGCAGCCACATTGTCTGTCAGCTTCAAATAACATTCTCTCCTTTCTATCTGAGCTAATTTGCACAATTTAATTTTGGTTAACCTCCCATCTTCAGAACTTGAAAGACACGAATGTGTGACATCTGGCATGAATTCTTGCATGGGAGCACAGAACATGGCGAGGTAGCAACTCTGCTGCAATACGAATGAGCAGAGGTTATGGCCCCAACCTGGAAAAACACTTAAGCATACTCTTGCTGTAAATCACAAGAAATGCTCATGTATATAACTTTGAGCACAGGCATAGCTGTACTGCTGGATTGCTGCCACTGTTTTAAAGAATAGACTGCATGCTTTATGTTCTGATACTTATTCATAATGTAAGACAGTGATACTTCATCTCACAGTACTTTTTCATTGTGTAACCCAAGAGGTAATTCAGAAGCTATAGGCATGTTTGCAATTTGTTTCCCTGTCACTGAGTGCTATGCAGAAGGAATCCATTCCATCAAATATCACATACAGACTAGTTTCCATTCCTTAAACACCCATAGGTATACAGTCTTTGAAGCAAAATAATATTATATTGTTGTTTTTGTTATTTAAGGAACAATAACTAGTATACTTTTTAAGTTTCTGATACTAGAATATTTTAGATGTGGCCATGTACTTTCTTTGTACTCTGTTGCAAAGAGAAAAAGACCAACTTTCTATCTACCTATGCGGAAACTACAGTTCAACAATCTGTGTTCTTATCTCAGGAAAATGTGAAAAACAACCCCCTTAATAAACATTTTTTCTTATTTGATAAAACAAAAAGGAAACTCCTGCAGTCTGTAGCTAGGACAGAACATTCTATTCACCCACTCATTAATGAAAAATAAATCACACCGTGAAGTGCTGGAAAATAATTTTCCTGAAAAAATACACGTCCATCTCTTTGAAGTATGAAGAAATAGCTGTGATGACCAAGCAAAATTACCTTTGCTTGATCAAATGGTTAACAAGATAGCAAATGCTGCAAAGGAATCTGAAAGACAGAGAGATTATTCAAAAACAGCAGGAGGAAGATTAGTAGTGATTTGCAAAAGATTAACAGGACACATTTTTCAGTAGTTTGATTGCTGGCCTGGACACATGGAGCATCTCTGATTCTCCAGATGTCCACGTGCATTTTTCTGCAAATGTGTCTGCATCACAGCTCACTTAGAAACTCACTGGAGGAGGTATACCTTCTTACTAAGATGTCCTGTTTGAAACACTTAATATGTACAGTTCCAGCTGTGGAAAGCAATGAAAATCACAACTGAAGTGTTGTAGTCAGTAACAGAGCCCTTTAGAGTGTCATTCATCAAAAGTCTGTGCTGTGCATGCATTTGTTATTTGTTTATTCAAACAAAAATATTATACCTCGATTCTTCTGTGTAAACACAATGAGTATGATTTTGTTCAGAGCAGAAAACGATCTTGAGTCTAATGGGACATATTATCAATGCAATGCCTGAGAGCTGCCAGAAAACCAAAGGACATGAACAAAATGACAGACAACCCCAATTCCACACACAAGTACATTTGTATCTCTCAACAGGTGTAAGTCACAAAACGAGCCATTTATGTAATTACTTAGCATATAGAAAATTACATTACCGGACTGTGCCAAAATTTCCTCAGTGTTTAATATGTCCCTTTAACATTACAAAATGCTATCTTTCAGTTCCTCTCTACTGCAATTTTGCTATGTTTTAACCAAAGCTCCAAAAGCCATTGGCTAAATACAGGCTTTGGCTTCATGTATGAAACAAGTTTGTAAGATCTCATTCTTGCCTGAAAGCAAGAGAAAAGTAAGAGATCTAGCTGTTTTCTTTACCAATAGATCTTTCTGTTATGGTTTTTTTGTTTTGTTTTGTTTTGTTTTGTTTTGTTTTGTTTTGTTTGTTTGTTTTGTTTTTGTACTTCTAAAGACACAGAGGGTTGATGGGCAGTCCCTTAGACTCCTGTGGTCTATAGAGAAAAAAAAAAAAAAAAAGTCCTTTGGAGAATGACTCATCATCTGGAAACAGCGTTTAAGACAGATGAGGTAAACTGCCCTCTGAATGTCCCTCTGTCTTCATGGACTGCAGAGGGACAAGCTCAGGCTAGATGCCCTGCTGATACAGCCAGCTTTGGATGAGGTGAATCCCACCCCAAAGGTAAGTGTAAGCTGCTGTGTGGCCAGAAGACGCAGAGGCATGTGCAGGTGAATCCTCTTCACAGTCATGCAACTGCCACTGGTAGCAGTGCAGAGACTGGTGCAGAGGATGTTGGATACTTGGACACGATGGCCCCTTGGAACAATAGGTCATGTACATTTATATAATAAACTGCTGATCTTCAGTGCTTTTTAACTGCAAGTAATTAAGGACAACAGCAATAATGCAGGAATCAGTAAAAATGTAAAATTGAGTTTCTAGCTGCTACTGGTCAGCACAAATCTCATGACATTTTGAATAGTAAGGCATTTGAAATACCACACACTTCACATACAATTCACAGCAAGAGCAATTA
The DNA here is from genome assembly GCF_047663525.1 of Anas platyrhynchos. Lineage (NCBI taxonomy): Eukaryota > Metazoa > Chordata > Aves > Anseriformes > Anatidae > Anas > Anas platyrhynchos. Next base: position 115,318,560 of record NC_092587.1, on the reverse strand, counting down.
AGAAAAGTTTTCTGACCTAATTTTGGCCAGAACACTTCCTTCTACCTAACTAGGTTTCTCTAGTAGGCTGCAGTACTTTCTGCTTCCTACCCAACATTATGCTGTGGGGCAGATGATTACATTATTGCACTATTGTGCTGTGGGGTTGGCAGCTGCTGGGGAGGACCTTCACCTGCAAGATGCTGCCTGGACTTCTTTCACGGCTGGTGACCATTGTACCACTAAAGCTGTCTAAATTCACTGAGGTGTTTGAAGATGAGCAAATGATTGAAAAAAAAAAAAAAAAAGTACAGGGAGCGCCTGATTCTACCCCTGCTGAAATCAGTGGGAGTCTGCATCAGAGCAAGGAGAGTGCAAAGATCTGTTGTAGTCAAGAGAAGGATTTCTCTCTTTAAACTCTCTTTGCAATAATGTATTTTTATAAGGTTCTGCTCATCTGTTGGAATATGCCCACCTCATTCCACTGTTTGATGCACTGTTGAGGTGATTGTTTTCCAATCCTTTTGGTGCTCAAGAGGCATTTGGACAATTCCTTCAATCATATACTTTGTCTTTTGGTAAGCCCTGAAGTGTCCAGGCAGTCAAACTCAATGATCTTTGTAGGTCCTTTCCAATTATTCTGTTCTGTTCTGTTCTGTTCTGTTCTGTTCTGTTCTGTTCTATTCTATTCTATTCTACCTGCCCTGGAAAACAGGACATTTTTCAGAAGGAACAATATATGGAGAAAGATGCAAAGTTCTAGCTAAATGTTCATGCACTTCCAAAAATGTACCACGTATTACCCCCAGTCCTGGATCTCAGCTACCTGCCAAGATTGTCTTGCTTATATCTGACATGTCCAGGTGCTAGAAGTCTTGAGAGCATTTTTGTGTTTTAAATCCTTTAAGTACCTGAAGCACTACATTTGTCTGAACAGCACCATATAAAAAAGTTATCCAATTTTTTCATCAATATTTCATATACAGTGCAATGAACAACATTTACTTTCCTGTAGAAGTGTATTCTTTTCGGGATGTTGCCATTCTTTCTTTGCCCTCCTGTGTCATCTTATTAAGGTGCTTGTTAGGCCATGGTAGAAATCAGTTTATAGAGCTAGTGACTGTGTATATGCTCTCTATTTGAAATTGGTATCCTCACAGAGCACAGAATTTATAACTTGGAAAAAAGTCTACAATATACTTATGAGTATGGAGGATGTGTGGATGATTATTCTGGTGTTACTTAGCATAGACTCAGGGAAAGATGTATATAAGGTCACCATACAAGCAAGAAGCACAATATCTTGGTAAGGATCCTCCCTAAAACCCTCAGACTAAGCAACATATGTTAGAGCCATGTGGAAGACACACCTTGTGCTCAGCTGCATGACAAGATGTTTTCCAAGTTGGAAATCAAAAGGCAGCAGCAAGCCAAAAGATTTGCCCTGCGGAAAGTGGGGCAGGGAGGAAGCTACCAGTGGCTGGTGGGAAGCCAGAATGCTTTAACCATCATGCCCTGACTTGCTCCTCCATGAGGGGAGGGCACCAACAAGAAGCTGCTGCTACTCAGGGGCTTCAGGAAGTAACAAGCATAGGCAGGACTGCATGCATAGATGTATTTACTGCAGTACATTGCTTTGTAGCCAGCCAAGCCATGCTCCTAAGCAGACCTTTGGTCAATTTAGTTTCACAGCTGGCACTGATGTGTGAAATAGAAAGCGGAGGGCACATGCACAACACAAGTGGCAGCATTGGCCTCATGCTTGAAGGAGGCTTATGCTGGAGACTGCAAAAGGATCCATCTCCTACTCACAGACTGTGGCATTAGAGCAAACTTAACAGCTAGCATTTTGGGTTTGAAGTGTAGTTAAATAGAACTGGAAAAAAAATCAAGTCTGTTTTGAGGAGAATACTGATTTAGATGCTATTTTCTTTTTTAGGTGGGCTGTGGGTATTGGACTTCTCTGAGTATTGCTTACTGATTCTCTACTAGAGATGCTGGGTTTTTGCATCTATTACCACTAAAAGAAATTCTAAGCACATAGGCTGAAACCCATATTCTTATATACATTTTGCCTTACCATGAGACAGAAAAAAAAATAGCTGAAAATCAAGTCAACTGAAGCATATACTTGCTAGAAAGCAGTCATCATATTCATATAGCACCTGGTAGTAAAGGCCAGGCTCTTTGATATTTCAAAATTCTTGAGCAAAGTATTCAGGTTTATGTTGACAAGGAGATGAAAATTCCCATATACCACAAAGCAGTAAAAATTGATGCTTTCATAATATTGTGCCTAAAATACAGTTGTCCAGCAAAGAAAAAACACATATTGCTGCCTTTTGAAAGCAACAAATAGCTGCTTGTAAAAATAGTATTTCTATGCCCAGAATTCTACCCTATATTCTAGAGAAGCTCATCCCATATTTGAAATCCTGTTAAGTCAATGTAAGGCTATTTGGCTGAATCAATACAAAATAACACTTGGTACTGGAGATATTTGGGTTCTCAGTGGCTCCTTTGTTCTTTGTATGTTTTGCAGCACTGACTGGTGAGGGTTCTTCTTTAAGAACCTATGTGGTGAGAGGCACGGATAGGGCTAAGTGTTTGTCATTTATACGCACCTGCTTGCACAGTAGCTCAGACATCTCTCAGAAAGTGACCCTGCAAATCTCTTGCATTTAGAAGAAAAAGGATTTAGGGATAGTTAGGGCACAACCTTCTACTACTATTGTCTGAAGCTTCTTCCAGTGTGGTCATGATGGCACTTGCCTTCTCTGAGGGACTAATCCCCAGCTGTTAGCTGATCAACATTATTCCTTACTTTGAAAGGATATTGTAAAACAATCACATTTCCAAGAACATGTCAGTCTGTGCAAGCTTGTTGATAAATTATGGTTAAATATTAGCATAATATAAAAGGAGTGAGAAAAGAAGTTTTCTGCTTCGATTTTATTCTGTGCCACATTGGCTCTCTCTGAGATTGCTTCGAGCACACCTGCAAAACTCTGAGAAAAACATTAGAGCTATACCCTCTAGAACAGAGACTTTGGGGAAAAAAAAAAAAAAAAAAAAAAAAAAAAAAGAAAAGAAAACACACTACTGAAAAACAGTTGTACTTAGAATTAAAAATCCGAAAAATACTTATAGTAATCTGTCTTCCCATCATAAGCTATAGAAATCCTTAGGAAATGACAACATACTGTAGTACCTTGGGATGGTGGTGATGATATGTATATATATAATCTGGTGATGACACAGATATATAGACATACATAGATATATAGATAATATTTGATACCACAAAAGCTATTAAAACATCAAAAGAACAATTAGCTGAAGCTGACCCTAGGCAAGATTCAGGTGATACTGGTGAGAAAGAGATGTTTTTAAAAGAGCAAGGCTTTGTTCTTAGTTGCTACCTATAGCACCAGGCTCTTACTTGGCTACCTGGTGCAAGGTTTCCATCTGGTTCTCCACAAAGCATGGGTTATGAGGTTGAATAAACCATAAAAAATGCTTTCTTGAATGTCCTCATTGCTAGTAATCTTGAGAAGGGTTTGGACATGTCATTTGCCTCACCCCTGCTGACACAGAATAACTTGCCAAAACCAAACCAACTCCACAGGCTGCCTCCAGCTGGGAGCCTGCTGCCCACTTACCTCCTGCCTGCAGCTGCTGTGAACACCCCAGCCTGGCTCTGGTTTCAGTCAATGCCCAGCACCAAGACTGATATGCCTAGACTTCAGTTTTCGAATCAGTTAATGAATCTACTAAGCCCCAACTATGCCATAATTTGTGCTGACAGATCTAGCCCTGGGGGATAAAAGGGGTGAGAGGGCTGGAGAGGAAATGTGGGATGAACCCCAGCCTTGTGTAAGGGTGTTTGCTGCCAGAGCCATGTCTCAGTGCAGAGAGCTGAGCCTGATGTTAAGAAGCCATCCTCCAAGGAAAAACCTCTGTTCCAGTTGTAGTGCTAGCAAATAAAATGCCCCATTTAGTCCTCAGCTCCTTTCACTTCTCCCAGGATGAAACAGAGCAAAATCACCAGCCAAAGTAGCTTCCTCAGGCACAGATCTAGCTTTAAAATGTGTGAGAGATTCCCTGAAGTCCACCAGGGAATTTGCTGTTGCTACAGATTTTGCATGAAGCGCTTGCATATGTTATAGCAGTAAGTGACAGAATAAAGCTCTAAGATAGGATAAATTGGTACCTACCTTTAAAAGTAAATAAATTGAAAATGACTTATTTACAGATAGTTGAATAAATGTAAACTAAATAGGATGAATTATCCTCAGTTCTGACAGAGATGTGGTTTGTTTTCTATAGCCATAAGCAACGAGTGTTAACAGGATGATCTTGAGGGACAACCCACTGTTTCATAAACACAAATATACTTGACCTTCCTTGCTCTGGGATATTATGGAACATCTGGTAACGTTACCTATGGCATTTTATGGAATTCATTCAGGGCAGATGTTGATAAAGTCACACCCCCCAGAAATTTTTTAGTTATCATTCCTAGGTTGAAAGTGGAAGGCAATGATAATAGGAATAGTTCAGAAAGACTGTAGATGCATCATCTATCTCCCCTACTGATGTAACGTCATGTAGCTGAGATCTGGAACGGTTCCCAAAGACAACACCAAGATAAATATTCAGCATTTCCTTTCCTTCTGTATTTCTCATTTCTCTTTTATTTTGTTTGTTTGTTTTTATTTCCTAGCTGACCCATTGCACCACTGAGAAACTGCTCTACTTGGAAGGTCAAAACAAAGAAAAAAAAAGGTGAGGTTGAAGCTTACTGTACCAAGTATTGCAAAAATAACTCCTACTTTCAGCAATAGTTATATCCCATAGCACTGCAAGCCCCATACTTCAGGGCTGGATTTCCCTTCATCAGGACAGCTATTTTACCATTCCCCTTGAAAAATAGCTTCTCAACCTAAGATGCATTTACAGTAGGTTTACCCCACTGCAGATGCAATGTTGGGCAGTACAGATACAACATAATGGCTTCTTCATCATATTCTTCCCTACAACCATGGTAGGTCAGTGCTCCATCAACATCCACTTTATGATATATCCCAGAAAAACCTTAATGAAGAGTGGTATTAAGTCTGGCATGTAAGTGAGAACTTGCCTAGTGGAGAGATTCAGGGCAAAGTAAGGGCAATATAAAGTCTTTGAAGATTTTAAAGGGATTCGCAGTACTGTTCTTTCCTGGCTGACCACAGCTTGGGTGCCAGTGCTCTCATGAACCAAGGCTAGCTGGTAATGTTATATCTTGTTAGTTAAAAATGCGTATTCAGCTTACTACCCAGCTGCCAGCACCAGCCCAGTCTGCTTTATCCTGGGAGTCAGACCAGGGTCTTTGTTTTCCTAATGACATCAAAACTTGAAAGAAAATAAGTCTTGTTCCTGTTAGTATCTCGACCCCATATCTTTAGCCATTTAGATTCATTTAGCACCGTATTAAAAGACTTGTTATTTATTTATTTATTTTCCGTTAACATTGACCTTAAATAGCAAGGGCCTGTTTGTACTGCGGGATTCCTTGGTTTTATGCTGAAAATCTGTGCATTAAAGCACTCCTAATGAGGATATGGCAAAAAGTAAGCTGGAACTGCAGAGTGCTAATGGATTTTCCTGTATGGTGTTTTCCCTTTTTTCCTCATTACACTGACAGCAAGGCATTGTTTCAGCACAAGTGGTCCTGATGGCATCAGACCACCTGGGAACTCAGCCCTGCCCCTACCTTCTCATCTGGCTAAACAAGATCTCCACTCTGCCTTGCTCCGCCCAGCTCTGCCGAGGAGGGCTGGATACTTTGGGAGAGGCTGAGCTGTCACGCCACATGCCATCAGGATATTTCTTTGTGTCTCCTCATCCCAAGCTCTTGTCAGAGTTGGCCACCCTTACTAAATCCACTAGAAGGGCACTCGAAGGTGGTCTGACAGGGAAATGTGGATAACAGCAAACCTTATGTCACTCCCAGCTCTGTTCTTAGAGGAAATATTGCTTCTTGCTGTGTGGCAGGATGAATCAAATAAATGTGAAGTCTATATATGTTTCAAAAAGAATGAGTACGCAGAATCCTATGCATCAATGGGAGGAGTATGAGAAAACAATTTTTTATTTGTGTTGTCTGTAACAAGTGATAGTATTACCAAAGTTATATCTTCTTAGCAAAGAAATATCCATGGTTTCAGTTGCTTTCTAGGGTTAATTCATCCTATCTGCCATATTGCTACATCTTTTTGCTGATAGTTAGTATGGAGGTATCATATGTAGCACAACTGATTTGTACGTCAGAGGTTAATGTTCCTGTGATAGTTTAATTTGCATTGCACAGGCATGTGCAAGGAAGCTGATTTCCATGTCTTGATAGAGGAAATTAATGGTAGAAATGATATGAAATTGTCAAACTATGGTTCTGAATATTATGAATAAAAAATAAAAACTGTGGAAGAAGCTACTTTATGTTAATTTCAGTGAGCAGAGTGCCACCTTGCAAACTGCATTCTTCATGCACAGCAACCAGAGGGTTTCTGTAGATGCACTCTCACTCTACAGTATGCCCAAGGTGCAGCAATGATTATATTCTCTAAATTTCCTAAACTGTCATAGCAGTGCTTTTTAAAATGTACTTCAAATAGGAAGGATTTCACTAATCCTTCAGCAGACACGAAATATAGATTCATAAAAGCCTCATTAAAACATAAAAATAACCACCACCAGCAACAACAAAAAATCATTCACTAGAAGCTTGTTTTATGTTACTGAATGAGATACTTGGAAAACCAATGGCTTTGGTTTATTTACACATTTTGTCATAACATAATTTTCTATTTTTCATGAAGACAGAAACAACATGATTCATCTATTTATCTTTCCTTCAGCAGTATTGCATGTTGTCACAGGAAGAATGAGTTACATCACTGGACTCTGCAGTGATTAATTCACTGAGGTTGCAGTGTCGCACTATATGGTGAAGACAGACATAGCCGCACCAATAGGCAAAATCAAAATATTCAGCGAATCCTTCATTTTTCTTCAGTGTGTTTATTGATGCATTGAGTGTTTTAAATTCTGCATCACAGGTCACTGCTGCCTCCCTGTATCCGGACTTCTGCATCTATTATATGCCAGTGTAAAGGTATCCTCTCTCTTGCACATAAAGTCTTGATAAGCATCACATAAATGCCTACATTTCACAAGAGTGACATAGCTTGTCCTTATACTCCACATATGGATGTCAGAAAACACCATGAACATAAGGGACTACAATGTTTCCATAGAAACTAATGTACTTCAGGCAGAAAAAATGGAATGAGATTTATAAAATTATTTAAAAAGGAAAAGGTTAAAAATAAAAGAAAGGGCACCAAATCTTCTCACTTCTTCCTCAAAACCCTTCAGCATTGCTCAGGAGCCCTCAAAAGATGTTCCCTCCAGCCTTTTATATGGTGTCTTTTCAAAATTATAATTAGTTGACAGTAATACCAGTGTCCTGGACAACTAAACTATTACCTTACTTATGTTGCTCTGCATTTCTGCTTAATAATGTGATCTGGATAGTGTTCTGGTTCCTGACATCATCACAAATGGTGTGAATGCCATGCAGCCATATGACACACATATGACACCACCTTTAGAGGTGTGCGGGGAGCTCACAGAGGGCCTGACACAGCTCCTGTTGGGGGACTAAGCCTCACCCTTCATGATATGAATTGTGTTGCTAATGAGAAAAGCAGAGCCACCTGAGGAGGCATTTCTGTGTCCCTCCTCCATGAATTTCCAGAAAAAAAAAAAAAAAAAAAAAAAAAAGGAGATGCAGAATAAGCAAAACTTCTCTGTAATCTTTGTGCTTCCTATGAGGACTTTCTGTGGGCTGAAGGATGAAATTTTCTGGCCCAGCCCTTCCAACCCCACAGCTGGGGGAAGATAGCCATGGCCACAGCCATTCCTTTCTGTGCCCACCAGTTGCTGCTTCAGCACGGGGCCTTGGTGTTCGCCGTGAGTCGGGAACATTTTGGTGTGAGGGCAGCTGCTCCCGTTTCGGCACCAGGATGCCTGTTCCTTGGCAACATGGTGCTTGGGGTCCCGGTGGATCAGCACTGCGGGGTGCTGCCCCCTCTGAAACTGCAGGACCTGCAGAAACACACAGGCAAGGCTGAAAGCGTAGAGAGAGAGTGAGCGGTGTTTTACGTATGTATTTTCCTTGAGGGATAGGGAAGGGTTTAGTCTCACCCAGCATGTCATCAAAACAGGTTTCCCAGCTCAATCTCATTTCTGCTACAGACACAAGACAGATGTTGCTATACATTTTTCAGTAATTTTCCCATCCAGGTCTCTTGGTCTTATCCCTATGACTCCTGCATAATTCAGTTTGCTTACAGTGGCTTAATATTTCTCTTTGATTTTTCTTTTTTTTATTATTTTTCTTTGCTCTCCTCTTCATCAGTGACTATAACCATAGTACTTTATTACCAGTCTGGGGGTGTCCCCATGCCAGCAGTACACTCCCAGAGCTCCTCTGTAATCCCATCCCTGACAAGGATGCTCTGACTCTGCTTCATTTTCAGTGGGACTCCCCAAACAGCAACCATGACAACAAAAAGTGAAGCAAGGTCTCAGGGTACTATTATTAGCAACATGTTTTTTTCTAGGCTATTACCCGTTAAGGGTGGGTGTCTTGCATCATTCGATAAATGATACTGCTGGTTAAAAGAGTGGATGTGAGCTGTTTGGGGAAGGGAAAAGTAACTAACAATATAGTTATGAGGTGTCTGAATATCTCAGAAAATAGTGTGTTGGACAATAGAAACTTTTATGAATGTTCTCTCTTTAAATTAACTGAGGTTTATCACAAGTAAAAATAGTTCCTACCTGTCAGCCAGCAATTACATCTCAATTTCTAGAACAGCACAAACTGAAAAACAAACAAACAAACAAACAAAACACAGCTGCCACCCTCTCTTGGTGGGATCAGCAGTGAGAGGCTTGACACAGAGATTGAATTATTGCCTTGTTTTGGAAGCAGTCATTTCAGGTGAATACTGAAACACCCACATGAATTTGCAGCAAACAACCAACAGCCACTTATATTAAGGCTGGATCTATCTGGAGAGGATGTAGGCATTGAAGCATGTAACTTTGGAAATTCTGGTGGCTCCAGTGTCTTCTGAACCCTGCTTTAGGTGCCCAGACCCTCAGCAGCTTAGCAGTGAGCCCTCTGGATGTGCGTGTCCTGCCCTGCGCTGTGGAGGGGACAGAGGTGCCACAGTATGACTGCTGCTTTCAGGCTAAGGGTAGCATTGCAGCATTGCTGTGCTGTGTCTTAATCCCTCTGTGGAGCCAGTCTAAAATGTAAATAATCATGAGTTTCCATATATCACAGCTTGGCATCTTTAAGAGTATTTCACCCACCAGCTCAGCCTGCGCACCGGCACAAGCCCTTTGCTGGCTGACCTCTGCACATTCTGGCTCTGCAGAGAGAACTGCCCCAGCACCAGCAGCTCCAGCTGCACCTTCCCACTGCAGAGGCAGTGGTGGGATGTATCTGAGCAAATCCAGTCATCTCCCAGCCTACCTCACCAGCAGCCCTCGTGAGGCCTGTTCTACCAAAACACTCCACTCCACTTTGACTGTAAGTTTCTGGTATTCCTCCTTCACCTCAACAGCATTGCTTATATGTTTGCCTGTGTGCATAAACTTTTTTAGATTGAATCTCTTTCTTTTTTAAAATAATGGGACCTATTAAACAAAGGCAGAATAGGAAATGTTTACTGTAGCTTATTTAGCAGTGGAGGCAGAAAAGGCTCAAAAGTGGGCAAGATATTATAGTAAGATAACATATATAGTTCAAACTTACAAAAGAGATGTTAGTGCTTGGATTCTTCTGCTTGTCTGGGATCTGTTTCGGAACATCTTGGTAAATCTGGATCACCAGAAAATGAAAGTCAACCACCCTAAATAAATTGGGCTTTATCAAGACATTGAAATGGAGCATCTTTAATCACAGAATGACAGAATCATCTAGGTTGGAAGAGACCTCCAAGATCACCTAGTCCAACTTCTGACCTAACACTAACAAGTCCTCCACTAAACCATATCACTTAGCTCTACATCTAAACATCTTTTGAAGACCTCCAGCGATGGTGACTCAACCACTTCCCTGGGCAGCCCATTCCAATGCCTAACAACACTTCCAGTAAAGTTCTTCCTAACATCCAACCTAAACCTCCCATGGTGCAACTTTAGCCCATCCCCCCTCATCCTGTCACCACATACATGGGAGAATAGACCAACCTCCACCTTGCTACAGTCTCCTTTAAGGTACCCGTGGAGTGTGATAAGGTCGCCCCTGAGCCCCCTCTTCTCTAGGCTGAACAATCCTGGCTCCCTCAGCTGCTTCTTGTAAGACTTGATCTCCAGACCTCTCACCAGCTTCATTGTCCTTCTCTGGACTCGCTCGAGTACCTCGATATCCTTCTTGTAGCAAGGGGCCCAAAACTGAACACAGTACTCGAGGTGCGGCCTCACCAGAGCCGAGTACAGGGGGAAAATAATTTCTCTAGTCCTGCTGGACACACTGTTTCTTATGCAAGCCGGGATGCTGTTGGCCTTCCCCTGGTAATTCTGTAAGCTTGCATATCATCTTCTTGAAGAGGATTGCACACAACAATTTTGTGTAACCTGTCTGCCTTAGTTCCTGAAACACAAACTTGCACTTAAATCAAAGTTCTCATTTCCTTCACAGATTACCAGCTGCTTGTGGCAAAGCCTCTATTGCCATACATGTACAAGAAGGCTTCAGAATACACTGCATGCTGATATGCCATAACAAGCACTCTCATAAAGTCTTCATTTCCAGCTAAACATAAGTATACCAAAAACTAGAGGAAAAGTGGCAAGATTAACAGATGGCAAAAAAGAGATTCTTTGGGAAGAGCACCTATACACAATGAAGTTATGCATCTCCAATCTCTGTCAGCAAAAGTGACAAGATGAAATGCTTGTACTACATCTAATTAAATATCACAGTTCCTAATAAACATATAAAAATACAAAATAGCATGTTTCAGGAGTGGAGCTTACAATTTTATTAGAATGTACAATTACTGCAGCAGGAGAGCAACTTATATTATCTATAGATAGCAGCTGAGTGCTAAATTGGCAGATTGGGCCCTACCAGTTGGCAAACAAACTAATTCTACCATTTTTCCTGTATAACATATAGCTAGAGGCTCTCAACAATATTCTGTTGCACTGCAGAGGCTGCAGAGCTAAGCTTTTGGAGCTGAATCTTTTCAGGCATTTTCTGCTGTTTTTGAGAAAGATTTTGATGGCTGTGCTCACGCTGAGTAGTAGCACAGAGCTGCATATGGTCTCTGCAAGGATAATACACCAGTTTGGAGAGAAAAGCATCTCACCCTAGACTCTTCTTGCGACAAGACACAGTGTTGTCCATGGAGGGTAATGAACCTGCTTTCACAAAAAACAGTAGATGCCTGTTGGTGACTCACATTAGAAAAAAAAAACACAACAACAACCTGCTTTTCTGTTGTTGAAATCTTAATCCTAGTTCCCTGTTTATGTGCAGTTATGTTATAATTACGTCTCTTCACTGCAGTCTACAAACTTGTTAACAGCTGTCTACATCCTTCAGTTTTGATGAACTCCTTTTCTGTAACTTCTCTGCAAGAATCTATTTTTCTCTGGTCTTTTGGCTGCCTTACTCATGTCCATCTGTTAACATAGCAGGACGCTGCTTCCAGATTGGACCTTTGCTCCAGCAGAGGCCTTGGGAGAAGCTGGGATTATACAAGTAGCCTGTTTAACAGTGTCTCACAAGTAAAAAAGGTCTTCCCCCATGCCAGCTCCAAGGAGTTTGCAACCTGCCTATCTTTACACTTTGTTCATATTGTGGAAACATTGCAGGGTTCCTCCAATTGCCAGGGATGTCCGGGCCAGATGGCTCTCTTTGTATTTCAGCTGGAAAAGGTCTGAGGTGATTCCTGCAAGCAGCCTGGAGATCCCAAATCCACAGATTAAGGATACAAGAGTTAAAGCATTTCTTGTGGCCAGTATGTACAATGCCCTTTCTTCCATATTCCTATACTGCAGGCTTTTGGGTTGTTGTTGTTTGTTTCTCTGAAAACTTTGTATCTGAGTTAACACACAATACATTTGTCTTAACTTCCAAGGTAATGACCTGAAAGAGACTTGTGTTTGGCAGACTTTTCCAGGAAGATGACTTTTCCTGCATAAAAATGGGGCAGTTCATAACAACAAGAATATATTTATTAGCAGAAAAGAAGGTAAAAATGAATGAGGTCAAAAGACCTTCTGGTGACTAATATCTTGTTACTCACTGGACCATAAAAATCACTTGAGCTGGGTGAGAGTTTGCATTCCTTCTGTGTAAATATCATGCTGGGGAAGGCTGGTAATACTTTGGGACCAAACTAAACAGTAGAACCAGAAGTGCCTGTTTACTTTAAGAAAGCAAACATCTGAAGTTGTACAACCTGCCTTAAAACTAGCAATGCGTTACAGTGCTTGAAACTAAAGAAAAATATTCTCACGTGTAGTTCTTCATTAAAATGACTCTTCAAAGTATAAGACACAGGCTAAACAAGAATGCTAGTGCACAGAAAGGTCATAAAATATCAGTGCATTTAGTAGCATGTACAAGATCTAGGAAATGCTCGTATTTCTACCAAAAAGCCAAAAATTCAATAGCAGAAAAGCTGCAACTTGTTAGTTGCCCTAGGGTGAACAGTCCTGGCTAAAACTAACTGACATAAAGAGTACATAAAGAGTCACAGATGAGACTGGGACACAAATGGCAATTGGAGTGTTTGATGATAATTTTTATGTTTTCATTAAAAATGACCAAACCCAAGAGGCTAACTTCCTATAGACCTGGATATAAGAAGGAGGAAAGAGGAAACAAATTCCATGTAGGAAGGAAATTGCAGTGTTACAACCTGTTTTTCTTTAATAGAACTCCAGCACATGGCTGCATTTCATTGCTCAGTTCATAATATGGTGAACTACTTGAAATCCCTCCCCAAAACATGTTTACTGCATGAATTTTGTGAAATTACGATTGCAACAGAAGGGAGAAGAATACCGTATGTGCAAGATCTTGTGGTTCCTTAGAGCTTACATGTCCTTTGTCATTATACTTGTTTTCTTGGTTAGCATTATTAAATGGATATTTGGACAACTTCTTCTGCTTTGAACTATACTAAACATGAACAGAACATGCAATGTATTTCTATGTTGATATTTTATCCTGGTTAGAGTTTATCGTAGTCTGCTGGAATCAGCATGTATGTGTGCATACACATGTCTACCAGTCTGTCCTCTGACAGCTTTTGCTGACCCTTTTGAATCAAACCTAACAGATGTGCTAGAGGTTAACTTCTACAGGCTTTGGATAGAGGACAGAGAACCTACCACTGCTTTGCAGAAGGGAAAGCACTGCCGTATGTTGGGGGTTCAGATGGCAGAGGTGCCTGGTGGGTTCCACCTGTCAGAGAGAAATGCTTAGGTAATTGGTTTTCACCAATAACGAGCAACTGACTTGTTTCATTGCATTGCAGCACCCACTGCTTGATTGGTTGTTCAGGGGAAAAAGGTGGCTTTTCACTTTTGCTCTCAGGTGGGAAGCATATCCCCATACCATGCAGGAGATGTGTGTTCAGAGCCCCTGCAGTTAGTAAGTATTATACAGAGCCACACAGAAGTATTTTAGTCTTCGAGACAGCCACATTTGTGCAGTCCTCTTCTTAAGGCTCATTATCTTGTGGCAGCACCAGGCTAACACTGCTGTGCCACTTAGGGTGCTCCTTCAGCTGGTATTAGTTATGCTCCATGTTAGCTAATTTAACTGTGTTCTGCCACAAAGTGCAATCACACTTTGAGAAAAATAAATTAGTCCGAAGGAAAAAACTCTGCTGTCTCTGATATGACACATTTTCATCACTGCTAACTCTGAGACTGGTCACATTCGAAAATATTTGATGGAAGGAAAGTGGAATCACAACTCTGCCTAAGGAAGGGAGAAGTCACAGAAGAATGGATCTGGGAAGAGAGGCCATGGGCATAGATGAGAAGAGAATGTTAATGTGAAGAGGGGAACAGGTCATTGTAAATGTTTGAACGTGTTCCTTTCTTGGGAATGCCTGGAATCTTTATTGCTGGTGAATAAATCTCACCAGAGCTGACAGCTGCAGGGAAGCTCGAAGAGTTGGTCTGAGACATGAAACGAGGCATAAAAAAGAAGAGTTGTCCAAATTGTTGTCTCTGTACTGTTGCCTTATCATCAGTTTTGACAAAAATATCATTGAGGAAAGATTTATGGGGTGCACTCATTTTAGTTCTTCGGATAATTGGATGCTGAATGCACACAGAGCTCATCTTCCAGATATTTGAAGTCCTTCCAAATCAGGTAGTAGATGTTTGGTAACTGATGATTTCAGTAGCCTGCCTGTACATGCATCCTTTCCCCCTTGATGGTGGACCTCAAATACTTGGTACACCTTTGAAATATTACTGGGCAAACTATAGGCTTTCATTTGATTTCCATTTTTTTACATTCAGGCTTAATATGACAATCAAAGTTGTATCCATACTGTGAAAACTATTAGCATACATTAAGTATAGCCAAATGATTTGGTCAAAACCTGTCCACCCAGATTGCAATCAGCCACAAAATTATCATCAGCAGCAGTTACTCTGCCCTCATTGTTCAGAGCAGCATCATACTGGACTGGGCAGGCCATTGCACTGTACCAAGCTTGCTCTTACGGAGGGGTCAATTCTGGTTCCCCGAAAACAAGTCTGTCCATGTCCAGGAGTGGTCCCTTCCACGTGGCTGTGGATGTGGGTGTGTTGATGGGGGGTAAAGGGGGAAGGCCATAGCAAGTTATGAAATTGACAGGCTGAAACAAACTTTAGAATTAAAAGAAGAGGAAGCGCAAAAAGGAATGGGAAAAAAAATAAAAGAATAAACCCTCATTAGCAAGCTGGGTTGGGGGAAGGTATTTTTTTAGGTCAAAAGTGTTCAGCCACCCTAAAATTGCTCATACAGCATTGTCCCAGGGAGAATACAAAGGAATGGCAGACTGAGCCAGTGTGGACAAGAGAGCTGATCTGGAAATACAGAGCAGCCCTGCTGGTGAGCGTATGAAAAGGTCAGCAGAAAAAATTGGCCTCGATGCACCTTTGAGAAGAACAGGATTTTAAGAGTTCTGTCCAGAGAGATGTAGTGCTCCAGAGCCAGTCCCTGATGGCATCGTTCCCTGGGTGCTCCCCTTTGCTGAGTAAGGACAGCAATAAACTGGAAAGTGTTTTCTACTGACTCAGCTTTGACCAGGAAAGGAGAGCTGGGGCTCAGCAGTCCCTTTTGTCCTGAGGTGCTTGTGTAGGCACACCCGCTCTAAGGGGAGCATTTTAGAAATTCAGCAGATAAGGGCATTGTATAATCACCCGATCAGCTCTAAGCCAAGCAAGAAACCTGGGGCTGGGAGGATGATACTGCAGGCAGATGTCTTATCTAAATCACAGGGCCTTGGATCAGGCGGTCATGTTGTCTCCATGGAAAAAACATGATAGCTTTGACAAAATGTGGATTCAGAGAGGAGATAGAAAATGATCACCCTTTTCTCTCATTATCTCTGATATTTCTTTCATCTTTTCCCCCATTTGCTTATTGAATTATTTCAAACGCACTCTTGTTTCTTTGCCCCCGGCCCTTCCTTTTCTGTCTCCAAATCATCTTTGAGACATTTAAAAGCTTTCCCTCCTCCCCTCTTATTTTATCAATTAGATTTTTTTTCCTTGAGAATTAGGAGGCTGAGAGCCCCAGCAGGAGTCAGCTGGCACAGCTTTATTGGTGGCACTGTATCTCTGCCCATTTCTTTTAGACGAGGACCTGGCTAAAAGATTTTAGGAGTGTCTGCCTTGCTGATGCCATTGCTTCACAGGGTCTTTGCTGTGCAGCCCGATATGTTCAAAGGCCTCTTCAAAAGCGAGTTCATATAGCAAGTACTGACAAACAGGCAACGCCAGAGGTTTTTTAACTCCACAAGGTGACAGAGGTGTAGGTGTCTACATGCAGGCTTCTGGTCAAGCAGGAGGAGAAGAGCGAATTCCCCAAATCTCACCCTGCTGAGCCTTGAACCTGCCTCACACTGTCCTCTGCTGCATGTTGTGGTTCGCTTTCTGCTTTCAGCTGCAAATCTGAGTTCAACAGCACCAAGCTCACTGTGGCACAGGGGGTGAAAACTCTTGACCCACATGTTAATCATCTGAGTCAATATATGAAGTCATTGCCACAGCCAAGTGAGTAATCTACAAGGAACAATGTAAATATATGGAATAAATTCTGTCTACTTTTCTATTAGCTTGTTGTCCTCGGGTGTCTCCTCATAGTCCTCTAGGAGATGGGAGAATTCTCAGATGTATTCATTTTGCAGATTTCTTTCTTTGGAGATCAGCTAGAGGAATATCTTCGGGAATATGCACAATTTGTTATTCATAAGTCACACTCTGTTGCTTAGTCATATAGTTGCTTCTCTGTTCCCGGCTGGGAGCATTATATAACAGCTGTGCTCTACATAAGGACAGTAGCTTAACAGCCTTCATATATGCATATGAACAGACGTATATATATGTATACCTATACTTATATACATATACATGTGTGTGTGTGCATTTTCTCAAATGTTTATAGAGAATAATCAATCTTCATTATGTAGTCTCTGTTTCCAGCAGTACATTACTCAAATCTACAGGGAAAATTTATCACAGACCAAAAGCTCTGGAAATGTGAGCCTGCACAAGTCAGAGCAAAAGGAAAGTCCTCTTGTAAGTAGTCCTAACCACCCTGGCATTATTCTTGTTCTCTGGGCAGAGTAAACAAAGCAAATACCTTTGCAGAGCCCAGTGCTGGGAATCAGCACATGCCGCAAGAAACAACTGGCTTCTGCCTTGCAATGACCTTGTGGCCTCCTGTCCAGTTCCCAGCCCCAGCCAGGGCAACCTAAGGGTTTCTGCAACCCATCTGGTCAGGCTGGAATTGGATGAGATGGAAAGGGAATCTAGAATTCACTGCAATTTTAAGAGAACTACAGCATCTATTTGGACAGGGCAAACAGAGACAGCAAGAACACAATATCTGGCTACAGCTCACAGGCTAACATGTATAATGATTTTCACTTTTAAAATAAAGGAAACATCACTGCACACACATCCTTATATGCCAGCCATGTCCAAGCCATGCTGGTTACCCAGTTAATTAAGTCAGAGAATGGTTCATTAAGAAGGCAGAAGTGCTTCCCTTTTCTATGGCTGAGTGCATACACCTAGGTGAAAACAGCACAATTTCCTACATACAAGGTGAAAAATAAATATCTATGGGGAAAGCAAGACAGAATAGAAATAAATAAGCTGAAAATATAAAGCTTCTGCCTTGTAAGTCAGATCCAATGGCTTTTACCATCCACACTCATATACGTGCAGTAACACAGTGCCCCCTAGACCTCAGTACAGAATTATCTCAGAATTAGCTGTGTGCAAGTGACATCAAACCAACACCACCATTTGCCAGAACACCTGTTTTTTCCCCAGAGGTTTCAGATCCAAAAGCTGAGATCTGACAGGTTTTTCATGCTGTGATTGCAGACATGTAAATTGGAGGCAGCCAATTTCATTTCGCTCATAAGCTTAAGAAATGTAAATCTGGGGCTCTGAAATATTCTAATTACTTCTCCCCCAATGGATCTTTGTGGCTTTAATAACACTGAAATTGCATGACATTCCACCCCCAGAAAATACATAATTCATATCTGCAATCCAGTATCTGTATAAGCTCTGTTCATCTTCAGGGGGGAACATTAATTTCAGAATGAGGGAATCCCTTGTTTCTTTACAAGGGTAAAAATGCAAATTTCCATGCAAACTGCAATTTCCATGTTATTCATCCACAATGAAGCAAGGGCTGTGTAAGTAGTGTGTGATGCACCAAGCCAGTGGTTTGTGTGTGCTATAGGAAATGCACTCTGCTCGATTAACCTCATGCTGACATCTCAGACCTGTTGTGGTGAAGCCTTCAATCTGTCACCAAAAACGATGTGGTGGCACTGAGATGGGTAAGGAGCAGCTCCCCAGGTGTGTGCTGTGTGGGTGATTGGGGCAGTGGTGGGAATGAAGAGCAGCACTAGTGTTTGTGTTGGTTATTGGAAAACAAGAGCACACACTCCTTACTGCCATATGTTGTTCGGTGCAAACTCTAAACTGTTACAGTTTCATAAAGATCAGCTCCCAGGTTAGAAGCAGAGTTAGCTCTGGGGCCTGCAACAAATACTGCATTTTCTGGCAGGCAGAAATCTGGAGTTTTTCATAAGTGCACAAAAGGAAGATAGGAATTAAGCAGAACCTTCTAATAGCAGGTGTGAAGTGTGCACGAGATTGAGACGTGATAAAAACGTGTTTGTTCATATCACTTCTGTACAGCATCCTCACTTTAACTTTGTATTTATTGTATTCCTTTGAAATGTAGCTGCTTTGTAAGTATAATTAAGAATGGGTGCTCTGCACTTTGCAAACATGGGGATGCTGCCATGGCAACACCAGAGGAACACAGAGAAGAAGCTTTCTCTGATTAATGTAATTACATCGCAAGCATGTATAATGCCTTTAAATACAGTTTACTTTTGCATGAAGGAGGCATAAAACGGATATTGAAAGTTCTCTGTGTGTTAACATTCCAGAAATACTCCTTGTGCATGTTGCAATATCATCTTTTGTATCAGATTACTTATGTCATGATGGACCTACCATTGCATGGCAATTAGGTCTGTAGTGAGGGATTTGGGGTTTTGACTTCTCTCAAGCTCAAAGCAAGATTGTGCTCTACTTGGTTTATTTCAGCAACGTTTCAGGATTACATTTCAAAGTGAGGTTTCCTTAATGGAGTTCATTTTACCATGTTAGGGTTAGAGACGTCAGCTCCTTATAAATGTGGCCAACCTTATGGAAGTTTGGAGTCCTACCCAGGGAAGAGGAGAATTTCCAAGTAGGTAAAACTCCCTTTATGCCTAAGTACTGGCTGCGTCAAGCCTCAGGAAAATTGGTGTGCACATGCAACTCCCCTGAGTGACTAATTGCCACAAGCATTAATCCCAGTCCTGCATTCCTCAAACATTAACCCCGACTCTTTCTTCTTCCCAGCCAAGCAGTTGCAGTGTGGAGGGAACAAAGGGCTGAAATCTGAGAGCTGGGGGATGTTACTCAATAGAGGTGGTAATCAGCTTTTAAGTTCAATGGTTTTAAATTGGTGTTGTAGTACAATTTCAGACAGCTCAGTCAGAAGCTTTGAATTAAAGGATGGAAAGGGAGTTTTAACTGAGGGGAAAGCAACATTTTTCCTTCCAGGGCATGCCTTGGACCTAAAAAATGTACATGACACTGTGAGGACAGTAGGAAGCTATGTAATGTATAGAAGGAAGCTGTGGGGCCAAGAATCCTTTCATGATTCTGCCAAAAGGCATTAAAGTCCAAGACAGAAAGCCTGTCAGCTCTTGCCAGGTGTCTGTGTCTCACAAGGGATACGAGTTCTTCCTCGGAGCCTGAGATCATCAGGATAGCAACACCGCTACTATGAAACTGTGCCCAGGTATTACAGTATGGATTTTTTTTTTGAAACTGAACAGCAGTTTACAATCCACAGGTAGTATTTTCACAGATAAAAAGACAGCATCCATTTTGAAATGGAAATTGTAGGATCCAGAGAACAAGGACTGTCAAAGTTATATCAGATCTGAGGTGCAGTAGCTCATGAATGGTGATGCCCCCTGAATTTTTGCAATGTATCAAAAAGGGCCTTTGCATTTGCAATAGCACATTTTCCTCTGTCAGAACCAAAACACTGAAAAGACATATGTGGAAACTACATGCATTCTTGTTTGAGTATTGTAAATTAAAAGCCTGTCAATACAAATATTGGTATTACATGGTTAGACTACCTTTCCTAAAACTGAAAATCTGGATCATAGGCAGGCGTGAATCAAAATGAAACAGTGGAGCAGTGATGGTTTCCACTAACTGGAGATCTTGTCCTTCATGTTCTTATCTGCAAATCATTTTTTCTATTGTGCTACAGGCAAGGTGCCAGTCCTTGAATCTAGCTAATCTGTCTTGGGTATAGGATCAAAGGGAGGCACAAAACACAGAGACGCTTTGGGCCATGCTCTCTGGCTTGTCACTTTTATGATCCCCACACTTTTTTTTTTTTCTATGTTAGAGACTGCAAGAAGTGAGCACAGGCATTAATTAATCTCAGAAGCCAGCTCTGGGGAGATAACTTTCAGCTGTAGAGGTTTCTATCAGCCTGAAGGAAAGAGGAGGACAATAAAATTGGCCGAGGGGCCCTTAGTTCTTCATCCTGCAAAGATACCATGCTACATGGTTCAAGAATATTACCCAGTTTTGTAATGCTTGACCAACAAATAAAAGGTCATTGTTTTGTTGTTGTTGTTGGTTTTTGTTTTTGATGTTGTTTAAAATGGTACACATGAATTACAAACACGCTGCAGTCTCCCTCCAACTCCTGATCTAACTCTCTTTGACTATGTGTAGTTGCATAGGTTGCTACCTGTTGTGTAATTCTTCCCAACACACAGGAGAGCTTGGCATTTCATACTCAGGATTACAGAGATTTATTAAAGATCACTGATTTAGTCAAGACAAGGAATTTGCCAAAAAAAAAAAAAAAAGAAAAAAAAATGTGTTTTGACTGTTTGTTTTGATGGGAAAATTTGGGTTCTTTTTGCTGTTGAAGATCTTCAACATTATAATTTGAAAAAAATATTTCACCGGAGAAAGGGAATAAACGTAAATTAAAAGGCAAAAAAAATTCACCTGTAGTTCTAGTTATTGCACTGAGACAAAAATAAATAAATAAATAAATAAAAATATTAAAACTTGTTCTGAAGTTTTGATCAATTTTGACTGAAACGGAAACTTTTAAATAAAAATCACTTGCATGACAGTCTTGTTTTTTATTATTGCTGCTGTTTACCTGCATATTTTCCTTTTGTCCATTATAATCTCTCTTAAACAGCCAGTTCATTGTAGCCTTCCATTAAGAATACTTCTGCATGAAGAGCTCTGCCAAAAAAGCCAAGAAATAATCAGGAACTGACTTCTGTGAAAGCTCAGCAGTGTTCTTAATTGCCTGGTACTAGAGCATCTAACGTCTGAGAACAGAAGGACTTTCCTAAATATTGAACAGAAAGCTGACTTGTGAGCTTGCATCTCTCATAATGACTCAGAGCCAGACTCCTGACTAAGAGAATTTCATTGTTCATTCCACAGAATATTGTTAAATTACAAATTAGCAAAAATGCTAGTCTGTACTCTCAGGCTGACATATGAATATGCATTATTCATTGCATTCTCATTATTTCCTTTTCCTTCATGAAACGGGAAATGAAAGACTAAAGAATTCAGTGTGAGGTGAGCTGAAATTATTGATGCCATCAATTTTAGCTATATGTTCTTTTTAGTGTATTTAACTACCCCCTCTCCCTTTTCATTCTTCCTTTTCCATTCTATTTTATAATATTTTCCATCTATGTTTACAGCACTAAAATGTACATATGTTCTCTAGAGCACGAACTGTTTTTTGCTTGTTTGTGTTTAAGTGGAGTGTTCAGAGCAACAGAAGACTCAAAGCTTACCAAAGTTAAACTGGAATTGCCTTCACTGCAGTTTACCTATAAATCAGAATTTAACACTTAGAGACAAAATAATGTTTCTTTGTTGTTGTTTTTGTTTTGTTTTGATTTTGATTTTTTTTAAATTATTATTATTTTTCTTAGGCAGTTTTAATAGTGTCCAGTTACAAGATTTATAATGCATTCCTCTGATTTCTAACATTTGCCTAAGCATAAGTAATAATTCATTGGATTTATCCTTTTTTTGCTCCTCCTAGTAGAGGAAATCTTCAGGTATTAATCCATTGCATCACAGGAACTTTCTGAATTTTTCTTTTGAATTTCACAGTAACTAAATGGTTAAAAAGTGTAAGACATACAAGATGTTAAGTTTTGAAAGACATTTTAGAAAGAGACTTTCTTACCTTCTCAAAAGCCACAAAGGAATGAGTGACAGAATGTGCACAAATACCTATCATTTACCTGGTGATACAGACCAGGTAATTGGGATCAGGGCTAAATGAAAGCATGTATTTTGCTTTGAAGGCTATACACGCAGTTATAATTTTTTATGACACACTATGGAAAGTGCTTGAGCTGCACATGTCAAGGCAATGGAAATTAAAAGAAACTTGTTCTTTTCCTCTTTGGATGTCCTCTTTAATTGGGGTTGTTTGCATACTGAATTAAAAGTTGAGCTCAGAACTATGCAGTACAATTATAAACTCCCTCTCTGAGGACTGCTTTTACAACTCATTTTGTAGCAACTTTGAAAATGAAGAGTTCAACTTGTGATAGACCTCTTGGTGCTTACATGTAAAGAACCCACACAATTAAAGTAGACCAAAATAGACCACATAAACAGATGATTGTCTCCCGTGTTTAGGAACTGACTAAAGAAGGAAGACAGCCTCTAACTAACTTTGAAATATGTCTCCCCTACTAGCCAAAGGAAACAGGGGTACATACATAATGATTAAACCGCTGTACTACCACACTCTAGACGGACATCTGTGTGTGAGGGGCAGGCTGGTATGGAACACATGCGTTTCAGCCTGGGATGTTCAGGATACAATCAAGTCACACATACTGAGACCCTCAAGTATAAAAAGGCTGTAAGAATTTTTACCATAGGATGAGATCTTTCCAGTAATAATGAAACTCTCTGTCATATGATCGGCTTGGCTGAAAAGCAATATCTTACAGGTTATTCATGCTTTCTGAGCATCACTGAAAATCTGAGGCCACAGTATTGAAACCCATATCAGCCTCATCACTGACTTCAGTAGGAAAATGCAGACTTCCAACTTCCATCCTCTTTTCTTACTGTTATTTTGAATATTACCATCCACAAAATCTCTAAAATTTCAAGGATGTAATTAACATATAAAATATCTGTATGATTAGATCTACTAGATCAGTGGTTATCACAAATAGAGTACACAAATCAGTACACAAATAAAATAAGAAACTTAATTTCTCTCACATATCAATGAAGATATATTCATTTCATCTTCATGACTTTCTAGCATAGAGGAACACATGCCCACATTCGCTTGCTGGTCCTGATCATTTACTTCCTAGTACACCTAGTATACTAGTATATATATACGTAGTATACATGTATATATATACCTAGTATATATATACCTAGACTAGAGAGTATTTTACCTATATTTTATCACTAAATTACTTCAAAAAATCACAGTATTTACGGGCATAAGGGAAGGGTTTCAGCATGCTCCACTGGGCAGAATAAACACCAGCTCTTCTTGAAACCCTTCTATATCCTATTCTCAATGTCTTCAGCATATTCTTAATCAGGAAATAGCAATCATGTGGAGGATAGCTTTACTCCATGAAACAAATGAACTGTTGATTAAAGAGGTTAATGTTGGCAAGTATGGTGCTACTAGAACTGCCTGATTTATTAATCTGAGACAAATGACCTCATGAGTATGTCACTGAAGAGATGTGTTCATGCAAAAACTTAATTTGCATACACTTTTTTTTATGTGCAACTGATTAGCCTATGTGAACCAGTTTAAGGGTACCATTTCCCTCTGTTCACTTCAAATATTTATTTATTTTCTAATTAATAAAAGGAAATCATCTAATCAGTACTTTTATAAAGAACAAGATATCCTTTATTTTTTATATACATCACATTCACAATTTGGAATTTCAGGTCGGTAGCACAGATGGAACTGGGGAAGGATGGGTCCCAGGAGGATATTTTTATTGTGAACTGTCTGGCTTGCCCTTGGCCTAGCCCTTTTTGCCTGATGGAGCTCTGTAGTACTTAAGAATAGGAGATTAGGGCAATGGTGAATTGCAGAATGCCGTGCTATGTGGAGCCATCTGAATTAGCACTGGGGGAACATCTAGAATTCAGGCTAACACTCCTTCACTGGGCAGAAAAGCATATGCTGTGGGCACAGGCTGGATGTCTGGGTAAATATAAGCACATTTAGAAGATACCCAAGTATCTCCTAAGAACTGCCAAAATATTTCTGTTTCCTTTACACAAACAAAACAGGACCAAGAAAATACATTGGGGGAAAAATAAATAAATAAAAGCTATTCATATTGTAGCTTCAAAGAAGCAGAGTGGTCTGTAAGTACTATTCAGTAAAGTGCAATGGATGGCTGTGGAAAACAGATAGGTTTGCATGACAGTCACCCACTGATGTCAGTGTTCAGGAGACTGCCCCTCTAGCCCTTCTAAAGCCCACTGCTTGTGTTAGGATTCAGTCCCGTACATCTTAAAAACTCCATTGCACTAGGTCCCTTACAGTAAAGATTTGTGTCTGTTTGAACTCTGCACAATTGTTTTTTGCTTTTGTTTTTCAAAATTTTCTCTAAATAATTGCCTTTGTTTGAAATGCCAAAGATGTTGCAGTGGATTTGTCTAACTTCCTGTCAAACCAGTGTTTATTCACAGGTCTTCTGTTGATTTGTCACAGAAAGTTACATAGCATAGGTCACTGTGAAGATTTAGCTAATCTGTTTTAGCATGAAGCAATTGTTGGATTTGAAAGCAATGGGACCTCGTGTTAGACAGTGGGTTCCTAAACCTTGGTTTATTTTTGGGGGGCTTAAACTCTTAAGGATAAGGAATTTGTTTCCTCTTGCATCCAACCTATTTTCTACCATGAAAAAAAAAAAAAAAATGTCTTTTTTTTTTTTTTTTCTCCAGAAACATAAAAACTAAAATTTACTTCAGAAATAGATTTACAGGATGATGTGGATGATAGTTCCCACAACTTAACTCTGGTGTCAGCAAACACATGCTAATGAAGTTAGTCTATTTCCTCTGCTCAAAAAATGCCAACAGAAAATCAATAAAAGAATCTTACAGTTTCCTTACTAGAAGTTAGACTAAGGAGGGCATACTGGCAACAGCGTGAAGAAAGGGGATTCCCTACTTTACTCTGACACTTTTGTTGAATGGCAGATGTGAGACAGATGGAAGAAGGTAGCTGCATAGCAAATTAAATTAAAAGTATTAGAACATCATATTTATGCATATGCATTAAGCTTTGACCCTTTGTTCTGACAGTCAGCATTTAGCCAAACCCCCAGTGTGTATTTCAGTGAAAATAAAAATTAGGGTTTTTGCAATAAAAATGATATTGTCATTTCTGACAAGAATTAGCAACCAGAGATTTCAAACAGATTTCCCCAGTTCTAACTGATACCATGCTTGCCTTAGTTTAATGATAAATTATTAACCTTTTATATATAAAACCCTTATTTTTTTTATTCTGTGTGGTCATGTAACCATACTGGAGCCTTGCATGTGAAAACCCTTTACTACATGTCTGAACTGCTTTTTTATTTTATTTATTTCATTTTATTTATTGATTTATTTCTTTATTTTTCAGGAAAGAGTATTATAGCTTACTATAACTTACTGGACTGCTAAACTAAAAGTATGCTTGTCTTATGAATTATTTGTTTCACAGTGGCAATTAAAAGATTGTATGACTATCTGGGTCTCACTTGTGCCAAGAACTGGACAGATATAAAGGAAAGTGTTTCACATCTTGAAGAACTGTTACACTAAATGCATAGGACAGGGTGGGAAGAAGGAGGAATAGGGTATTGACAACATGATGTCTCTCAGTTTCTGTAAGACCTGTTTAGCAGTACAGCCAGCCCTTAGTCTGGAGCTCTGCATGCCAAAATTAAACCTTTCCCACAAAATATCCTAACAATACTTGCCTGCCAGTAAGAGGAGTGGAGAAACTCTTGGGACGTCATCAATTTAAATGTAAAAAAAAAATCAAGTGAGATTTGGTTCTTTTTAAGATGATGGGAATTCTGTCACCAAATACCATGGAGCTCAGATTTTACTTTTTTTTTTTTTTTTTTTTTTTCAAAGTGATAGAGCAATGTTTTACCACCTTAACCGCATGAGAACCTTTTACTTGTACATCAACTGTATAAATACTTGGCCCATAAAAAGAGCTAGCGGAGTGTTCGTATTTTTAGTTTCATCAAAACTCAAAACTTCATTTAAGCAATTGTGACTAAAATTAAAAACTAGTACTTCTCTACAGATGTGTGGTTACTAGTCATCTAGTCCATTATCTGTTGGTTAGTTGTCTTTAAAAGTTGCAGCTAGTAACTAGAGAGTATGAAAGTATGAAATACCCTTAGATTTCATTAGAGCATTGGAATAAACTTAACAATGATTAGACAATTCATTTTTAACTATGGTATCCCAGAGTGACCTATATTTTTAAAATCCTTTATTTCAGTTAGTTATGATCCTACTGGCTACTTTGGTATTTGATCTATCAGACTTTGTTCTTTTCTTGCATCAGCGCTACTGTCAACATAGTGTGATTTCTGATCATCTTTGTATAAATATTAACTCAAGATACCCTCATGAGGCTCTGTGTCACTGGTAATTTTCTATAGAAGATCTGGACCTTCAAATCTGGAGCTGATCTGTTTGTATTTGCTCATAGTTAAGATATGGTGTGATTGACTTCAAGGTGCTCTCAAATATCCTTTGAGAGAACCATTATATAAAGAGGCAAAATCTACTTTTAACCATCTGTATTTCTCCCTGGATGAAAAAAAATTAATTATTTCACTTATCTTTTCTCTCTTGGTAAATGCCCAAAATAAATTTTATCTTTCTGCTTTTCTGGTTGTCTTCTAACTTGTGTGGGAGAATATCTTTTTTTTTTCCCTTCTAGTGGAGAAGCATCTAATTGATCTGCAAACAGAAGGAAATTAGGATCAATGAAAATTAAAAAAACAGACTGCCATTTTAATACTAATAAAATCCATTCTGTCAAATGTGCACTCCTAAAACCTAAAAAATGTTACATGAAGAGGTTAATAAAATGAATATAAACAATCCTTACACCAAAACATTCATTTCAATCTTTTTATTTCCCTTCTATTGTCTTTGATGTTGTCTGTATTTTAATAGTAATTTGCCTAGGGTTTTTGTTTATTCTCTGGGTTTAATCAAAATCCTGTTGGGTGCGCATAAAAAAAATCACCATTTTTCAGCCAGTTGTATTTTATCCAGAGCCTGAAATCGTTATCCATGCTTATGTTACTTCAGGATTAGACTATTCAAACTCTTTGCAGGTTAGCATCCCTGATAATGCTTTCTATGAACTCCTACTGTTACAAAACGTGTTCGCAGAAGTGATGAACTGCTTGCAAAGTCACTGTAGTAGCTATTGATTAACTGCTGCATTTATTAAATTCAGGTTATTCCATAAAACCTCCAGAAACCATGAACAGTCTCAGTAAACCATGTTTCTAAAACTTTAAATTTGTCGGTATAGGGACAAATTCTTTTATTTTTTTTTTTGTTTGTTTTTGTTTTCCTGTTTAAACAATAACATCATCTAAGAATCCTCTCTGTGGTCTTCAGTAGGACACTATGGACTAAGGTCAGCCATGAGAAACATGGCAGATCTGGCCCCTAGTGAGGTAAATCTTCCTGACTTCACAGAGGTAGCTTTCATGAATTATATAAAACACTACTTTTAATATTGTTTTATAGTCATTCCAGCTGTTGTAAGCCTGCAGGTGGCCTTTTAACCACGCATTATTATACAATAGTATGCATTCTTTCTTTCAGCATTCAGTGTACTTTCCATTAACCCCTTAATACAAACAGAATAATGCAGAAAAACAGGGAGAAAAAAAAAAAAAAGGTATATACGCTTTTCTAGTTTAATAACAACACAGAGAGGAATTTAAAAAATAAAAAGACTCAAATTCACAGAGCTTCAAGCTCTGCATGCATATATGTATGTGTGTGTGTCCTTATGAGAAACAGAGAGGCAAAGAAAGAAAGAAGTACAAACAGAAAAGGTCTGAGAGATTGACTCAAACTATGTGTCTGCCTCTAGTTCTAGTTAGATAAAAAATAGGAAAGCGTCTCGCAGCAAAAATTAGGAATGACACCCAGTATGCTAATTAAATGATTTTAATTTGGGTACTTAGCTGTGCTTCTATGAATTGTGCAAATGGGGATAAGACCCCATAAGAACCCATTTGCACCTTTAAAACCATCAGAATGTACTGTTTGTACAGTATTGCCAGTGAATAAAATATTTTCATGTGATAAACTTTATACTCATTTGTGAAAAATTAAAGAAGGTTGAGTAACTTCATCAAACTGCACAGAATCCGCTGCATTCTCCACACTGAATGTTCCAGAGCAAAAGCCTGAGCAAATAACAGAGATTTATAATGTGCCCTCAAGGGCAAAAGACTCTGGCTGGGAAAGAACAACGAAGGGATCAAATTCCAATGGAGGGTAGCCACCCCTTAGCCCTTGTGGCCCCCTGCCTCCCTTGCTATACAATGTGAGGGGTTATTCACCAAAATACCTCAGACAATCTACATTATTTGTATGGGTTTTAGAGAAAGAAGCAGTCTGCAAAAGAGTTGGGACCTCAACCACGTGGGACTGCACTTGCTAAATCAACACCTCTAGTTTCACCCAGAAACAGGTGGGCAGCAAAAATCTCTAAGTAGTCTTCTCCCCATCGTTGTGGCCAATAAAAAACAAACAAACAAACAAACAAATAAATAAGTAGCATATTCTTGTCAGAGAGGAATTTTGTGAGAAATGGAGAATGAGGGTGCCAAAAATGACTATAAAAAAAAAAAAAAAAAAAAAAAACTATTGCTGAAGATGAGAAATTGGTCTGGATGCAAAAGCTGCTTCTACCTGACAGTGCCAAGTGGGACTAGTGACAAGCAGAAGGACTGGGGACCCAAAACTAAACCCAGACTGGACAAATTTTTGGCCAAAGCTGTTCGCTATCCCATTCCCTCTGAACATACTATTTCTACCATGACTGAAATATATCTCAGCACAATCTAACCTGTCATATGATGCCCACATGCCAAGACCTAAATGATACAAAAAGTAAAAATGCCAAACATAGGCTAAATAGAAATTATAAAACTAGCAAATCTCAAATTCTATGGGAAGCACTTATATAAATAAATATCAATTTTTCAATGATCCTGATCCTTACTTCCTAAATGAAGGAAAAGCAGATATCAAAAGTATCTTTGGATGGCTTGGGAAACTAACACATAAAACATAACATTTAGAAGAATGGGTCTCATTTGAGATCTAGGCTTAAACAGGGAAAGAGGGAAAAGGGAGATTGTCTCTTTTGTACATCGGTAAAATAGGGTAATAGTCTAAATAACTTTAAAATAGTATGGACCGAGATTTTTTACTCTCTTTTTTCTTTAGCAAGGCCTTAGATTTCTGTGCCAACAATGCTGTCTTACATAGCTGAGTGACCTTATCCATCCCAGTGTGGACTCATTTCTCATTCAGCACAGTCAAAAGGCTGCTTGAAAAAAAAAGCAGCATTTCATACTTATCTATTCACATCATCTGTGAAACTTGTGTTTGAAGCTATCCAAATTAACAGAAGCCATCTAATGTTGTTAATTATTTTGTTAATCATACAAAATTAAAGATGGAGAGATTCAATTGGTCAAAAAAAAAAAAAGAAGGCAACTGATACAGAACAAGCACAGTGTTGGACTTAAATATGAGAAGTGTGTGATCAATGAGCAAATGATCAATGAGCAATGAGCAAAAATCATTGTGTGGTAGATTAAGCCTAATCAGTAAACAAAATAACAAGAAGATAGACCTTATCCAAATCTTCTTCCTTGTCAAAAAACAAACAAACAAACAAACAAAAAAAACCAAAAAAATCCACCTTATTCTTGATGTTTAAGAATATCTGGTCCCATAGAAGTCTGCACATCATTTAAACAGCATCATCAATACCTCCATAAGGATTTTGTATTTCATCTTCAGTCAGCTATATCACATTTGTGTACATTTAAATAGAAGAGATTATAATCTGAAATTATCAGATTAATGCTAGGCAATTAAGATGCTTATTTTTGTCTTA
This sequence comes from Anas platyrhynchos, assembly GCF_047663525.1. NCBI lineage: Eukaryota > Metazoa > Chordata > Aves > Anseriformes > Anatidae > Anas > Anas platyrhynchos. The sequence continues at coordinate 115,288,406 of NC_092587.1, read as the reverse complement.
ATCAATAAACAGAGTAGTATGCCTTATTTATTGTCCAGGAAAATCAGCAAAAAAAATTGCCATAAAGAAGGTCTATATTCCCAAGAAAAATAGCCATCCTTGAGCTAATGTTATCTGCGAATGTATCTTCCCCATCAGCAAACAACTGGAAAGAAATTATGATGAAAAAATGGTAGCGTGGTGCCACGTGATTGCAGAAACAGGAGAAACCATGCTGTGAGCCTTCCTTTAACTCCCATAAAACTTCCTACCCCATTGAAGAGCTTTATGCCGATAATACCAGCTCTTTGGTGAGACTGGCATTCACTAGAGGCAGACAGCACAGGGTGAGAAGGAAAACAATGAAATGTTTATATTCTAAATTAGTGTAAGCTCAAATATAGCAGGAGATGAGATGGAGCTCACAAATTGTATTTGCAGCAAAACATTTCTTTGAGAACAGCTCGGGATACCTTGAATGTATTGCTTACTTTGGCTGACATACAGTCTACCTACATTGACACTTATGGTGTAATTGCCTGAAGTAACTAGGAAAATAAAACTAACATTCACATTTTTAAGGAAAAGGTACAGCATTGAAGAGGCTTTCAGGGTAGGGCATAACTGCATTACCTCAGCATTCCCTAGGCTCCCAACCTTAGATGCTATCGCGCTGGGGAAACTTGGTGTGCTAGCCCTAAGGAACAGCACAGAGCATAGAGTGGAGTGGAGACACCACGGCTAGGCTCTGTGACCAGGTGGGAATCGATTGTTTTTGTGCACAAAGCTGCACTTTTTGCCACCCTGAGCCAAAGACCTGTCATGTTTTGACAAATGCTGTACCCTAGTGTACTTTTTGCTCATTATAATATCATTATAATACCAAAACACACCTCCATCCCAAAAGCTACCCACCTCCAAGGTGCGACCACCCCTCACCGAGCATGCGCTCTGAATTTCTCGGAGCCTATTACTTTAAACAGAGACGGGAGAACTTTTCACCAATCATAACTAAGATATGCTTGTCTAGAGCCACTCAAGATCCACCTAAAAGATAGAAAATAATATAAATTGGCCCAAGAGAGAGGGGATGTCAGGAAAGATACCACCGTCAGGGGAGATACCATCCCGAGGAAATACAACATCCTTAGGACCTCCTGACTCCTGGGATCAGTCGATGGGTTGAGGCTCTCTTCCCCCCCCATTGGGACGCCTTTGGGTGAGATCTGATTACTTGCTTATAAATCTCTCTAGAGTCTTTGATCTTTTTAACGTGTTTATTTCTAGGCCGTGCACCTGTAACGCCTGTAACACCTGTAACACCTGTGTGTTTCATGCATGCTGGCTTGCTTTTGCAGACAGTCACTATCGCCGGCAATCCAAAAGAACCTGATTATCTGTTGCTGTAATAAACCATACTTGATTGCATTGTGATAGCTCTCATTAATGCAACTAGGGTAAGGGTGGTTATCCGTGATAGTTCAGTGTTCTGAATCCAACCAGACCCCCAGACGGTTAATGCATTGTTGGTGAATGCCTGAACGGACCCCCAGACGGTTAACGTGTTGTTGGTGAATGTGCGACTGGTTCAGTACCCTGAATCTGACTGGGCCCATAACGGTTAATCAGTTACACCCCTTAACGTGACAACACTAAAAGGAAACAAAGAGAAGAATCAACTATTGCTCTACATTTCTTGAGGGAAATAACCTGAATGAACTAAGGAGTCTATAAAAAGGCCAGTACATTGATCAAGGGGACTTGACTAGGTATTGACAAAATGAACTGCAATATTGAATTTATGGAGAAGGAACATTCTTAAGATGAGCACTGGCACTTTCTGAACCACCATTTTGAGCTGCCAATATCCTCATATATCAGAAACACATACATCGGAAATTAAGTTAGTGAAATTACACCAAAAATGAGTAAATTTAATGAATAAGTAAAATATAAGTTCACTTAATGAATAAGTGAAAATGAGTAACTGTAAACGAGGCAGATGATTGAGTTACTGAGGTAGGTTATTAAGTTAGTGATCTTGAGTTAAGGCTGTTATAATACCCTTAATTCTTTCTGATGGCTTGCATTGGGCAAGTCAGAAAGAAAGTATGCTAGAAAATGCTTTCAACTCTGCAGAAAGTGGAATATGGCAGTGTTGAACCATGTTTCATTGTAACACAGAGAAGTGCTCTGCTTATGCATGTGATGTCTCCAAAGGAGATTTCAAACACAGATTTTACTTTTCTAACCATTCTCTACAATTGTTCTTTATCATTCCATAATAAAGAAATAAAGTATGATATTATAAATATATATATTTGTTCAAATGGATTTGGGGACTGCAGGTATTTCAAAAGATGTACAGGAAACAGTGGGATATTCTCTTAATACAGAGTATAAACTTTTCACAAAGATGAGTTTGCTTGTCTTGGCATCAAATACAGCATTATGAGAGAACAGTTTATGAGAGAACAATACAGAAACATCTTTGATTAAACATTATGGTAATGTAAAAGAGGTGTCAAACTTTAACAAACTTCCTAGAAAATATGTTTTTAAGAGCTAGGTTCCTAAGTGCACAGAGAAGAGATGTCAAGGTACAAGACAATACTTTAAGAATACAAAAGCCTTTAAAAACACCAAAACAGCTTTCATACCAGTTAATACTGAAACCGTTTCTATGGTAATACACAGAGGAATACTATAGAGTTCATCTTGCTTGAATTCCAACACCATATATAAAATTGGAGAACTCCACAGCTGCGGGTCCTGTCCAGGTTTATTTTCTGCAGAAATCAAGGTACAAAGAAACTGAGCTAGGTTACAGATGGGCAGAAAGAGAGCTGGTCCATTCCTAAATTTCTGCCCTCTTGGTTTTCTATACAGAGCTTTGATATGCACTGAGCTAGAAGCTCAGTCTAGAAGCACTCAGTCTCCCAAGTCAAGTGACAAACTAAAACTCATTTGTCAGACAGAGAAAGAGTGTACATGCTCATAAAACTGCCTCTGTAAATTCTCCACTCCATATTGTCAAGCCATCCAATGCAAAGATAGTCTTTGGACTGAGAATCAAAAAGACTGCTGTCCTGTCTGCCATGCTCCAACTGCAGTTAGTTGCAGGGAGAAGAGTCATGAAAAGACCTCTTGGCTAGGAGAGAGATCATGTGGCATTTTTCTGAACTGATAAGAAAATTCTTAGGACACAGCATCCTCATGTACAGCTTAAGGTCTGTGTTTTTTGGAGGGGTGTTGTTTATTCAGGAGATGGGAAGGATGGATTTGCCAGCTTACAACAGTGCTGGATGGGGCCAGCAGCAGACTTGGGGTTGAATATGGCAACTTGTGTCAAATATTGTTGACTGCAACAGCTATGTTGCTATTATACAGAAGCTTGACTCCTGTGTGTGTTGTCTCCTTCACAGTAAAATACTTTGTGTGATGATTACTTTAGAACATTGACTACATGGAACATGACTCTTTTTACAACTGTTACTTGCTCTAGAAAGGGGAGCTTTCAGATATATCATAGACTTTCTTCAACAAGTCATTCATTTCCCTTGTTTGTGACATTACAGATACCCGTACCTCAGAGCATAGCACTAAAATGTCATGAGTCTAATGTCTAGGACCTAAGAAAATGAAACATTTTTGATAGATTGCTACAGGTTTTGCTTCTATAAATCCAGTCCTTTACAGTCACCTCTAATGCTGAAGGTTTTTTGACTCATGCTGCTTGCTGGGTAGTACAGACAATGGAGTCCCAAGGAAAATTAGCCATCATAAGAATAATATGATGCAAGAAAAATGGATTTTTGTGCATTTTTTACTGTTTCTTCCATGGTTTGTTTTTTTCTTTTTTTTGGTCAGGGGAACACCATCTTAGTTGGCAGTATAAAAGAAGTAGTCAATATCAAAGAAGCAAAATCATCTGTGATAAATCTATTGATACTGCCGTGCTAGAAGAATTTGTCTAGATGCTATTTAATTTTAAGCAAAATTTGAATCAGGCGGTAGAGGATATAATGAAGTTTTGATCAATATTGTATCATCTTTAACGTTGGCATTATCTTTGGCACTGGCACAAAACAAACATTTTGTTTTAGTAAAGTAGCATCTATCTTTGCTTCATCTTCTGCAATAATCTACTGCTCAATCCTGTTGCCTTTGAAGTCAATGGGAAAGCCACTCACTAGCCTCTATGGAAACAAGATTGCATTTACTATTTCTAGCATGCTAACTACATCAAGGTGTTCTTGAGACTAAATATGAATGAAATCATTCTGAAGGTTTTATTCTCTTAAATGAAAATTAAACTTTTCCCCTAACTGTATATGCATCCTGATACTAGCTTTTCTGATGAATTTTGTTAATCTTTTTTTTTTTTTTTTTTTAAAAATTATTTTTCTGTTACTGTATGTATGCCCAAAATTTGTTAGTCTTGGTTTTTGAGGCCTTCTGGCCTTCTGATCATTCTTTCAGCTTCCATTAGTTTTTGCCAGGTATATTACTATTATTATGAAAATTTCAGCGTCAAATCTAAAAGAAACAAACACACACTCCTCCTCCCTCCTCGTCTTCCCTCCCCCCCCAACATTTTAGAGTCTCCCTTGATATTGTATCATTTAGTTTCTTATTTCAGAATGAGGATTGCTTTATGGTTAAAAAGCCCAAGCCAATATAGGGTGTCCCTGCCTATGGAAAGGGGATTGGAACTAGATGATCTTTAAGATCCTTTCCAACCTGAGCCATTCTGAATCTATGATGATTCAAATTCTGCCCTTAACTTCACTATGTACTTCTTATGCAAGTTTGATGCCTCCATATAATGATTTGATTTTTTCTCTGTTAAACAATGAAAATAAGTTAATTTTTTCATGTCACTGAGCTCTTTCAGTCAAGGGCTGTTATATGCTAGTTATTTGTACAAACACATAGCACAGTGAGGACCCTATTTTGGTTGGAATTTAGTAAACAATTGAAAATTAACGTTTGAATCTGAAACAAAACTATTTTTAGTGTCTTTATTGTCATGTGTCTTGCATAATTGTGTTCTTCCTAGAAAGCACTAAGCATCTCATTCAGCATTTCCAGGAGAATCTTCACAGCATAATAGCTGCTGACATCTGCTTAAATATGGTAATAATTTGCTCGTTATACAACAACTATAGGTCTTAAAATGTATTGTATGTTGGATGAGAAAGTGCTGTTTTTTCTAGGGTATGTAAAAGGAAGATTCATTTTTTATCCCATTCTGACAATTGGGGAAGAAAAAAAAAAAAAGATTAAGAAGGGCTTGGTGATAAAATAGTATATGGTGCTACAGGTCAAAGATTGCTAAAATAATTTAATGTCTTTTTGGTGGATTCATTCTTATTGTCATATGCCAGTATGGTTTAACAATTCATAATATCATTTACAATAGCATCTGGGTAGCCATGGGTAGTATTACTCTTATTGTATCTTTTTCTTCTTTTGAATTCCCCAAACTACATGATAAACATAGTTCCTGAGGAGTTCACACGTTGGGTGATCTGGAGTGCATTTTCCAGATCTATCTCACCATTCCTACACAGAAATGCAATAAACACACACAGAGATGACTTAAATTCAGCTGAGTAAACTTCAAATATATTTTACCTTATTTAGCCTGCTGTCTCTGAAGCTTAAGAACAAGCAAGTTATACACTCAAGATGCCTTGCAGACTATGAGATGCAGAGAACCAGTTAAGTAAATTTTATAATCCACTATGGTTTTTATGACTTTACAGAATATCATTTAATCTGCAGACTTAATCTCTATAAACACTGGTTTAAAGCAAGAATTTAATTGTACATTCAGTCAGCTTCCCTTCCCTTCCCTTCCCTTCCCTTCCCTTCCCTTCCCTTCCCTTCCCTTCCCTTCCCTTCCCTTCCCTTCCCTTCCCTTCCCTTCCCTTCCCTTCCCTTCCCTTCCCTTCCCTTCCCTTCCCTTCCCTTCCCTTCCCTTCCCTTCCCTTCCCTTCCCTTCCCTTCCCTTCCCTTCCCTTCCCTTCCCTTCCCTGCCCTGCCCTGCCCTGCCCTGCCCTGCCCTGCCCTGCCCTTCCCTGCCCTTCCCTGCCCTTCCCTGCCCTTCCCTGCCCTTCCCTGCCCTTCCCTTCCCTGCCCTTCCCTTCCCTTCCCTGCCCTTCCCTTCCCTTCCCTGCCCTTCCCTTCCCTTCCCTGCCCTGCCCTGCCCTGCCCTGCCCTGCCCTTCCCTGCCCTGCCCTTCCCTGCCCTGCCCTGCCCTGCCCTGCCCTGCATGTGGATCTATAGGAATATGTCAACTAACCAGTGCCAATGATAGGCAATCACAAGGATCACCTTGATCCAATTTTAACAAAAAGAGAGACAAAAAGCACTCTGAAGTAGTTTCAAAATTCACTAAAATTAGTGGGAGTCTTTCCCCTAATACCAGGTCTTAGATCAAAGCCTGTATGTTATAGTCACTATTCAGCATGAACATGTAGAATTCAAGGTACTCTATATCCGTCACTATCAGTTGCGCTGTTTCCTATTTATGGTATTATTGTATGTTGATCAAAAGAAATCTTGGAAAGGAATCTGCTTTTTATTACCCTCATTAAATAAAATACAAAATGTAATTTTAGAATTACTGTAGGCATATTGAAATGGTATGGTTTTCTTTTTTTTTTTCTTTTTTTTCTTTTTTTTTAAGCTTAGATTTAAGCTCTCCTATGACCTACTTACAGACTTGATCAGTATATGTTTAATATTCTTCCCTAAGTTTTTAATCAAAGAAGTGCAGAGTTAAGCACCTAAATAATTTCCTGTTTGGCTTATTGGAGTTTAAAGGTGTTGTCTTGTGCTCCAGATTTTTTTCTGTAAGTTAATGTACAACTCCTTAGTTAGTCACCATATGTCTGAGTTGGATCTATTATATTCAGATTTCATTTTTTTGTCAATCTCATTTTTCCCCCAAAATGAGCATGCTATCAAACTGATATTCTTTACAGGATTGATTTCTTTAGGTAGTGCTAATTAAACTGGACTCTTCTGGACAAAACATTCCTAGATGTAGATCACTTTTTGCCAAAAAAATCCTACTTTATGGTTGAATATATTTACAAGTAAGCTGTTTCTTGTTGTGTTTGCTACAATGATGCTATTTGTATGTACAAACAGATCTTTTTGTGGCATGGCTCAGCTGAGAAAATTTTAGTTTGATGCTTTAGAACACCAAGTCGGGAATTTGTTTAAATAAAGATAAGGACAACATAAGTGTGTCTGGCATACTAATCTTTTTAAAAATTGCTCTGCAGAGAAAAATGCCTTTGAATATTCAAGATACACTTTCAAAAAAGCAATCACTTGAAAGTTATGCATTAAATCCTAGCTTTAAAATGACTGTACTCCCTATTGAATGCTCTACTTGTTATTCAGGAAGACTGAAAAGGATTTCAGGGTGAGGAAACTGGTTGGCAAACCCATTTCCATTCCATTTGTTTTGCAATGTGTACCCAGCACCTTGCTAGTTATATGTAAATGTTACATATAACTTTTGCTTCATAATTGAAATGTGTCCGTATTTTCATAGAAAGGAAGAAGTGTAGTTTAATTATTATCACAAATTATTTACACAGAGCCTTTTCTAGAGCTCACTGAAGTATAAATATTTTTAAGATGCACAGTGAATAAACCATTTTACAACTCTGTGGTCATTAGAAGGGGAGGTTAGAGCACAAAATATTAATCTGATAAACTTGATGGTGAGTGAAGACTTTTGTCTTGTCCAGTCAAACTTTGTAAATCTTAACAACTAAGCTGGAAAATATAAAATAAAACAAAACAAAACAAAATAAAATAAAATAAAATAAAATAAAATAAAATAAAATAAAACTTTCTTAAAATATTTTTCAGAGTTCTTTCCTGTTTCCAGTTTGACTAAAAAAATAATAATAACCTGAAACAGTTTGCTTACTTTGAAAAAGAAACCTCACACTAGCAACTTTGAAAAATTAAGGCTACAGGCTTTATCAAAGGAAGAAAAATTCTTCTCTGTTTCAGACTACTTGTGAGAGATCATTAGTCTCTTGTGGCACCAATGAGCTGTTGACAGAAATCCAAAAGGCCTCATATATCCTCTAAGGAAAGGAGGAAAATAAAATTTCATAACAGAATGAGGCATTCTGCTTCACATCATGGTACTTACCATGACTGTGTGGAGGTGAGCAATTTGGAGTGCAACAAGACTTCAGCAATGGGTTCACAAAACATGTTTATCTTGTCAATGGGTATGCATAAACCATTATTCAAAACATTACAGTTTAGGTTCTACAAGATAGTCTACAAATCTTGCTAATGATAAATAACTAATTTCACATGTTCTTATTTCTAAGGAGCAAGCAATTCTGAAAGCAAGCCATTAATTTCTCTCACTGCAAAGTCAAATTGCTCACACTATGGCAGGCTGTATGCATAGGTGCATATTATACATGCATACATGTACGTATGTATACATAGATATATGTGTTTATCTGTGTGCTGTTCTCTACCTGGGCTACCTTCAGAAACAAAGCCTTCTTCAGTGCCTTCAGTGTACAGGAAGCCTGTGGTGAGGCAAGGTATAGAGTTACCAATCTAGTTGCAAAGTTCCCAGAATCTTGCCATGCTTCATATTTCTGAAAATGTTGGTTTTGCTGAGCTTTCTGAAACCTGTGGAGCTGGAGATAGGCTGCTGTTCAGCCAGCCTCAATCTCCTTTACCATTTGCAAACACTTTAAAATTGTTCAGATTAACTTATTTTATGTATATTGTCATTGTTCTTGGTCTTTTGTATCACAATAGCTTTTGGCTGTCCACAAGAACAAGGCTGAAAGAGCTTATCCTGTTTGTGTTTGCCTTTTATCATTACTTTTCCCCTCTTTTGTATGGAGCTTCTCAAACATTTCTGCGTTCAAAACCTCAACGATTTGCTTGCATTATACACATAGAACAGTAACTTTACAAGAGGACCTCTGGCATGTTAGAAATGTTGCAGAGGCTTTGATCCACTGATAGTGGTGTTCACCATATATTACCCCTCCCATAAATGTTAGCTATTCTTAACATGTTTTGTGTTGCATAACCCTGCCATGAAATATAAATAATTCTTTTTATTTAGAGAAGTGAAGAAAGATTTTTGGCAAGTCATGGAACTTTGAAATGAAATACCTTATTACTGACAGAATTGATACTTTTTCCTTCAAAATAGTCAGAAACTTTGATAAGACTCATAAATTTTCTAAGGAAATAAGGAATTATATCAGTGAATCACTAATACTATTTTGTATTTGTAGTAGTACCTTAAAGTTATTTAACAATTTTGAATTAAGAGAGGGTATAGTTATTTGGGGAAATTGTCTTAAATTTTATTCTTTTCAAAATTACTACAGTTTAACAATGGATTAAACAGCACTGTTTGGATAAACATGAGAAATCAAAGAGACTGGTCGTATTATCCCAGATCATGTTATCCAATGTCTACTAAATTATTCAATAATAATAATAATAATAATAATAATAATAATAATCTCTGAGCACAGAAAAAAAAAAATCATCTTGCTGAGCTAAATACACACATGCCTTTATTCTCTTCTTACAGGTTAGCTTTTCCATAACAAGGAGATATTCACTTTTATAGCTTTCAGTGACGTTTTCATTCAGTGGTGTTTTCATGTTGTAGAGATTCCCCCATTTCTTTAGTATTTATTTGTGAACACATGAAAAATCATTGTCTATGCAATACATTTACTTGTTTTGCTGACTTTCTGGTGTGTTTTTCATTTTTTTTATGTGACGACAAGGAACGTCTTCCATCATTAATTCCATCTCCAGTCTGTTCCATGTGTAACTTTCTGTGTGCCTTATACCTTCCTGTGTACAGCTAGTGAAGCGTGCCATGGCTTCTATTACAAGCCCTGAGAATGTGTCCAAATGCTGCAAATGAACTAGATCTTCCACATGAAAGTGTTTTAATAATGTCCCTCAGGTATGGGAAACTGATTACTGAAATTTACCTCTGCTTTACAGCTTTTCCTTCCAATCTAGTGGAAGCTTGACCTTCTAGATTAAGCCTGCTTTCTTTAGGAGAATGAAAGCAAAACATCATAATGGCTTTTTCTTTCCATCTTAAGCACAAAGACGATAGTAAATTTCTAACTGTGTGATTAGCAGAATTCCTTTATGCAATGGATACTAGCAGCCAAAGGACATGGAGACCACTAAAGGAATTTTTTTTCCATATTTGGGTATGCTAATGGAGGTCTTCAGCTACAGTATATTTCTAATATCAAAGAAAGGAGTAAATCAGACTGAGCATTCACATTTATAACATACCTTTTCCTATGGGGTTCTGTGCATACTTTCTTTGAAGTATTTTCTACTCTTATGATAGATTTTTCAGTACATTTTGATGTGACAGGGAAGCTGACAGGATACTGAGAGTTTAAGGGTTTAAAACCTCACCAAAAGACCACAAACGTCTGTAGGAGTCTTTCCATTGCTTTCAATGGGATCTAAATCTGTTTCTTAATAAACTTCCCTTGTGAAACCTGGGATTTTCTTACCCCCTGGTAGTAGGTACTTTTGGTTCATTTTCCTTTCATTTCCCTCTCACATTTTGTCAGCTAGACTTTCTGTCAGATACATTTATGTTTTTCTTATTTTATGTTATGAAAGAGCTCCTGTGTTGGAAATCCAACTCTCTCAAGTCCATACGAAAATCAGCTTGCATTTGTTTCTGAAGCACAAGCATACAAATGAAGGCACCTTTGAAAAGCAATGAGTAAAAGTTGCTGCAGAGGTGAAGACATGCAGAGCTAGCAAAGTAAATGGATTTGTGATGAATTACTGAAGTTATGCATGTGATCCACCAGATTTAGTAGTAAAGACAAAAAAATAAATAAATAAAAAAAGCTAGAAAATTCTTAAATATAGCCCAGGAGGACTTCTAGGTCAGCACTGTGTATTAAGTAGTTTTCCAGGGTGGGTTGAGGTCTGGAGGGCAAGGACCTGATCTCAGAGGCACATCCAGTTTGCACTCAAGAGACTTCTCTTCTGTGTCGTCTTCCTTCATACTCTGCTTTTCCATCTCAGCACTGCCCTGCCTGCCCAGGTGTCTTTCCAGAGCTGCAGCAGCCCTGGCTGCAGCACCTGCCAAACCCCTGAAGGCTCCTGAGTGGCCACAACTACAGAGTGATGATGTGAAAAAAAAATTGGGAGCAGGTTTTGAACTCCATGTCTCAGAGGGAGGACAAAACAAAAATGATTTGTTTTCTTTTCTAATGCAGTGGCTCTGGTGTACTTATGTGTGTGTAGGTGTGTATTTATGTAGGCAGTTATAATTTTTTATCTTTCTTTTCATAAAAGGTTTTGGATATGTGATTTTCTTTCCATTGTTCTCTCGAAATCAAAACAAAGAAAACATGATGAAAGCTGCTCCTCTTTCCTCGTTCCAATAGCTCACATTAAAAACTGTTAAGAAACTGAAGAAACTGGAAAATAAAAAGGCGACTATCATTTCAGTTTGAAATGTCTGAAGTCTGAAATGATATCAGAAGAGATTGCTTATTTTATAGGAAATAGTCTTCAGTGTTTTTAACAAATTCACAGACATCATTTTAGGACAGAAAATATTCTGTTCTCTCTCAAATGTCATCTGAAATTTTCATAACATTTATTCTTCTGGTTAGCATGTATGTAGAAATAAAAGAAGGTTCCTATAATTCTAGTTATATATGCTACATTTTTCTTCTGGGATTTTTGGGTCCCAAATTTTTGGAGCCTATGGAAAAGCTTTTTTTTTTTTTCTTTTTTTTTTTTTTTCTTTTTTTTTTTTTCTTTTTGATTACAGAATATGATTACAGAATAAAATTCTAAAAATTATTTGCTTTTTGTACATTTGAACTCTGGTAGGTAAGCCAGACAAGACATGAGAAATATCATCAATCTATTCTACAATTACGAAATATTTCCAGTTTCACTGTGACCTCTGACATATCTTGAGTATATAACATCATGGCAGCATAAAATTTACAGGCATCCATTTGGTATTGTCTATTTTCAGCTTTCTACATTTGGTAACATGCTCTCCTAAATTTATTAATATAAAACTTGCCTGTCACCTTAATGCATCATTTCATCAGTCTCATACTAGTCATGACGATAAATGAGTGAAATGTCAATACCCCTGCTAGGGGGGAAAGACATTCAGGACAAAAGTATGAAATAATTCAGCTTGTTTTTTGCAGTCAGATAGTGGAACCATCAGGAACAAGCAGCAAGTCATACATGAAATCTATGCTGGACAAAGGTCAAATTTTATGGGTGGGGAAACTGCGCTGGATATTGCTTTTTTAGGGAGGTACAGTGTTGGCAGAAAACAAACAAAGAACCAACATTTAAAAGAAGAGCAAAATAGCCCTGAGTAGATACCGCTTCCCAAGCAAAAATTAGAGCTCAACTCTTAAAGTATTTTTAATAGGAATGAGTACGAATCCCATAGTATTAGCTCTGCGGGGCTGAAAAGCTCCTTCTTTAGCTACACTGCAACAAAATGCAGGACCAACACAGGGAAAAAAGGGAGCCTTGTTTCCAGGTCCACCCCCAACAGTTAATTTCTGCCAGTCTTGTAACACTTTTAATTTTTTTGCCCTCTATTTTCCTCATCTGTAATGAGTGCTGGCTGCTTTAAGAAATGCTTTAAAATCCATAGCTGAAAAATACTACTACTGCTAGGCTTATTATTACTTGTGCAGCAAATGTGATGGCTGTCCTGGGCAAATCTACAATAAACAAGAGAAATAGAGAAAGCATGGGAAAATCTTTCTCTTTGACAGAAGAAGCTTCATGGCTTTGTGAAATGAAGTTGTGCTGCACAAACCTGTCAAAGCTCTTTAGACAAATCAGGGACTGAGAGAGTTATAATGTTGTCAAGACACACCTGTATTGGGTTTATGTGGCTAAGTTTTGGTAGTGGGGGGATGCAGGGGTGGCCTCTGTGAGAAAAGTTCAGCAGCTGCCCCATGTTAGATAAAAGCCCAATTCAGCCAGCTCCAAAAGGGACCCACTGCTGGACAGAGCCAAGTCAGGGAGCAACAGTGGTTGGGCCTCTGGGAGAACAGATTTAAATAACGGGAAAAACTGCTGTGCAACATCAGCTGGGAGAGTGAGGAGTGAGAAGCAGCTCTGCAGATGCCAAGGTCAGTGCCGCAGGAGGGCAGGAGGTGCTCCAGGCAGGCAGCAGCAGTTCCCCTGCAGCCTGTGGAGAGGCCCCTGGTGGAGCAGGCTGTCCACCTGCAGCCCATGGGTCCCACATGGAGCAGATCTCCACGCTGCAGCCTGTGGAGGAGCCCCCGTGGAGCAGGTGGATGTGGCCTGGAGGAGGCTGCAGCCCATGGAGAGCCACCGCAGGAGCAGGCCCTGGGCCGGAGCTGCAGCCTGTGGAGAGGAGCCCACGCAGGAGCAGGGGGTCTGGGGGCAGCTGCCACCCACCCGTGGGGGACCCGTGCTGGAGCAGTTTGCTCCTGGGGGATGGATGGACCCCGTGGGACGGAGCCATGTGGGAGCAGTGCTTGAAGAGCTGCTGCCTGTGGGCAGCCCCCGTAGGCTCAGTTTGGGAAGGACGGCATCCCGTGGGAGGGACCCCATGGGGAGCAGGAGCAGGGAGTGACCCTGAAGGAGTGGCAGAGACGAAGCGTCAGGGACTGACCACAGCCCCCATTCTCTGTTCTCCTGCACCACTTGGGGGGAAGAGGTGGAAGATGGCTAGGAAGGTGTTTTTAGTTTCCTTTCAGTTTTCACTGCTCTAATCTGTTATCAGTAAGCAATCAATTATATTAATCTTCCTATGCTGAGTCTGCTTTGCCCATGATGATAATTTATGAGTGATCTCCCTGTCCTTATCCCAGCCCTTGACCCCTTTTTGCTGCATTTTCTCCCCCTTTCCCTTTGAGGAGGGGGAATGAGAGAGCAGTTTTGGTGGAGTTCAGCTGCCCAGCATGGTAAAACCACCACAACACCCCTGTATTTTCAGAATGCTTTTGGCAAGGTTTCTGAAAGAGCTTATTTTACTTTGATTATTAACTGATAGGAAGGTAGAGAAGGAAGGGTAGCACTAGTGGTCAGCCTTTCTGTTGTCAGTGTCAGGGATGGGATCCTACAGCAATACGTGATAACATCAGTGCTTTGCAACATATTCCTGAGAGATCTGAAAGCATGGGCAGCTAGTGAAGTGACAAATAGTTGTTGGTGCTATAAAATTATGTAGGGTAATAAAAAACTAAAGCTGGTTGTAAAGAATGAAAGCAAGATTTCATTGGTGAGCAATAAAATGTTTAGTTAAATTTTGTGTTGATAAGTGAGATGTACCTGTGAAAAATAAGTTCACATGCGTAATTAAGAACTCTAAATAAGCAATTACAACTGCAGAGAGGGAGGAATCACTGAGGTCAGCTCAATGAAAACATTGAGTTGGTAGTCAGCAGGGGTCAAGACTGAAAAAGAACAGTAGGAAAAAAGAATTGGGAAAAAACCTAGAAAGGATGCCTCTGTGTGCCTCCTGTGGCACCCACGTCTTCAAGCCAGGTTTAAGGAGAACTGATCTTCGCATTTCATGAGGCATAAGTAATGATTCTTACCTGGGCAAGGTGTCATTCTGTGGATTTACTACAGTGAAAGGTCCCGCTGAAGAAGTCAAACATGTTGACAGGAAATAAATAAAAATAAAAAGATTCTTCTACTTGAATGAGAGGACTGTATAGGGAGGAGGATGGTGTAGTAGCTACACACATATCTCTGTGAACAAGAAGGTGAAAAGGGAATGATTATGAAGTATTTCTCACAGTACAAAAATTAATATCTTCAGGCCACAGGTTTAAAACAAATCAAAAGATTTCCTCCACTCACACACTTCCCAGAGTGCTTAATTGCACATTCCCACAGGACCAAGCAGGGGCCAAACTGGAGAATAACTATCACTGAATATTAAAAACACTGATTTGAATACATCCTTCACTGCTGAAATCCTGAGGACACCAACTGCAACAATCCAGATCACTCTCTACACTCACATTCTCATACAATTTCATCACATATACCAGTATCTACCAGTAGGAAAACATATGTCCAAAGATAGGACAGATTGTGTTTTGTACAAAATGTCAACTGATAATCTTCAGGTGTGTTTTCCTAGACAGACAACTGAACCCTGCAGCCAAGTTAACTACAATGCTATTTCCAAGCCCTTGTACAAGTTTTGTTGTTGTTGTTGTTTTGCTTTGTTTCATTTTTATGTAAGGATAAGATTTTGTCAATACATCCTGAACACAAGTGAACTTCATGCTCTGAGCTGTTCAAAAGACCACACAATTATATACAGACATTGCTGACCCCAGCTAGTGATTCCAGATGGAATACAGCAAACCTGTTGAAGAACAAATGAGCTTGGATATAGCGTTATTTTAACACAAACACAATTTGCCCTAGGGAGCACTGCCTGAGTTCACAGAGTTACAAAACTAGACCCTGCTTGAGACTCTTTGCCCCAGGCAGATTTCTTTTTTCAGTATCTGGTTTCTGGAAAGCAGACAGATTTCACCTATTAGGATAGATGCTGCTTAACAATTTTACAGATAAATAGAATGTTGTTAAGATTTCAAATGTAATCCTGCTACAGGAAGTATCATGAAAATGGAAAGTGTCTTTGGCTACAGTAATTACTGCAATAAAATCAGGAACTAGACAGATAACCTGTTTTTTTTAATGTGACCAGGTTTACAGATTGCCTCCATGATAAGCAAATCTCTGAGAAATAAACTATGCACTGTTAGGTACCTCATAGATAAATTTTATCATGAATGTTTTATCATCAGCTAATTTACTGAGTGAAGAAAGAATCTGCAGTCAGTGTATTTAGATAATTTAATTATCCCATTTCCTCACCTTCTCCCAGCAGAAGGTATTTAGTTCCTTCTGCTGAATTCAGTGATGCTGAAGTCTTATAAACTGCTCTTAGCTTTGAGGCTGTTCATAGACTGTGGCCATTTTTTGCATTAGATTTTTTATTACACTATATGATTGATCATCTTGACCAGGTCAGACTGTTTTGTGCATGACCAGAGACACATAAAAATATCAAAGCTGAGTTATTGGTGCAGGAGTTTCTTGAAGAGAGAGCAATGAGTTTGTGGAGCTAGAGAAGTAGAGACCTGGATTTGATTGAGCATTTAAAAGCTTTTCTTTTCTAATGTAGCCTTTTACAAAATATCCTAATTAGAAAAATAAAGAAGCAGTTATTGTCTTAGTATATGCTGGGGTCAGATTAAAATTTAATTGTTGTCATCTCACATTTCCATAAGGTAATCACAAAAGGCATGTGCATGCCTTAGCTTTGTGAAAAGCAAAATACATCCACACCTGATTCCTTACGGGAAAAGGTTACAGGAGAAAAAAGGTTTGATGTAACATAAAAAATACTGTATTTTTCCAAGGAGAAAGGATCCAAAAAATAAAATGAGTTTAGAATAACTGATGTGAGCAAAAAGAGATAGGGGATTTCCCTTAAGCCAGAAGTGTCAGAAGGGTTAAAACAATGTTCACAATGATTGTGTCTGTCATAAGACTTTTGCCATCTCATAAACCACACGTAAGGTATCCAGGCCCACCATCCTCTATGTGTTGTAGAGCAGCTCTATTTTTACACACGAAAAAAGCAGTCCATACAGCTTCAGTAGTATCTGTAATTGACTGAGGTATCTTCCACTGAACTCTCCAATGCAAAACATGAGATGTAGGCCCTCCATCATTACTGTATGCAGTAGTGAATGACCTTCCACTTTTTAACCTCAATGTTCAACCTTCAGAACACGCCAAATTTCTTTCCCTACCAGTCCCACTTAGTAGCCCCTCTTCTGTCACCCCTTCCCCAAACCAAACAGCACTGCAGTCAGCTATCACACAAACAAAAACCCCACTGGTAAGCATGCCATTAAAGCACAGAAGCATATTTTCAGAGTAAAGGTAAATTGCTTTTCCCTGCCATCAAACATTCAGCAAAGAGAAACAATTAGTACATATCATCAAAATGGGTTCCCGTAAAATGCAAATAACATCATGACCAAAATCATAGTTTCAGAGGTGTAATGGCACATTTTCACTAATGGCACAGATTTTAGAGAAGGCAGGATTTCTAAGTCTTTCTAAAAGACTTATATCCAGACTGAGATTTTTGTGGCTTTGGTTTTCAGAAAATAAACTGTATTTTTTTTCATGACAAGTGTGTGAGTATACAGCTTGACACACCAAGAAGAGGTCTGATTTTGAGAACAGGAATGCTTTTATGCACTTTTCTTATTGATCGTCTTTCCTTCAGTCCCTCTCCCTTCAAGTATCAAGTAATGAGTACCTCCTTGAGAGTATTCATATATTTCTATAGCTATCTAGCTATTACTAGTTGTCTAGTTGTTTTTTAGTGAATTACATAAAATAAAAATTAAATCCAAAAGTACTGAATTGTATTGTTCTGTATTAGTCCTCTTGGTCCTCCATCGTATCCTTCATTTCATGCATGTTCTTTGAAACTCAAATACTTTAAGAAGATAAAAACAATCTCATATTGAATACAAGTGAGGTACAATAATCCAAATTTGTCATTTCAGCCTCACAAACAAAGGCATTGCACTTTCTATAAAGTAGATTGTTGGTGGTTTTTCCCTGCTATGCACCTGAATTCTACCACAACCGCACTCTCACCTCTCCCTTCTCAAAAGGAACTGGGGAGAAAATACAATGAAAAAGTCCCAGGGGCTGAGATAAGGACATGGAAATCACTCACCAATTACCATCATGGGCAAAACAGACTCAGTATAGGAAGATTAATATAATTTATTGCCTATCACTAGTGGAACAGAACAGTAAGAAACTAAAAACACCTTCCATCCATCCACCCTCTTCCACCTCCTCCCACCAAGCAGCGCAGGAGAATGGGGAATGGCAGCTGTGGGTCACTCCCTGACAATCATCTCCGCTGCTCCTTCATGGTAACTCCCTGCCCCTGCTCCCCGTGGGGTCCCTCCCTTGAGATGCCGTCCTTCCCGAACTGAGCCTGCAGGGGTGCCCACAGGCAGCAGCTCTTCAAGCACTGCTCCCACATGGCTCCGTCCCACGGGGTCCATCCATCCCCCAGGAGCAAACTGCTCCAGCATGGGTTCCCCACGGGTGGGTGGCAGCTGCCCCTAGACCCCCTACTCCTGCGTGGGCTCCTCTCCACAGGCTGCAGCTCCGGCCCAGGGCCTGCTCCTGCCAGGGCTCTCCATGGGCCGCAGCCTCCTCCAGGCCACAGCCACCTGCTCCACCAGGGGCTCCTCCACAGGCTGCAGCGTGGAGATCTGCTCCATGTGGGACCCATGGGCTGCAGGGGGACAGCCTGCTCCACCAGGGGCCTCTCCACAGGCTGCAGGGGAACTGCTGCTGCCTGCCTGGAGCACCTCCTGCCCTCCTGCTGCACTGACCTTGGCATCTGCAGAGCTGCTTCTCACTCCTCACTCTCCCAGCTGATGTTGCACAGCAGTTTTTCCCCTTATTTAAGTCTGTTCTCCCAGAGGCCCAACCACTGTCACTCCCTGACTTGGCTCTGTCCAGCAGTGGGTCCCTTTTGGAGCTGGCTGAATTGGGCTTTTATCTAACATGGGGTAGCTGCTGAACTTTTCTCACAGAGGCCACTGCTCCTTGGGCTGCAGTTGTCTCCTTGCAGATACAGACGTAGGATTTTGCAGGGCAGGGCAACAGGTGAATACCACTCATTCATAATTAGTAAGTGGGAAACTTGACATTTGTTTTTTATATTTGGCTGAAAGACTTACAGAAAAGAAAAACCTACACAACTTTTTAAAATACTTTTTTAATAAACCTCATAGTTTGTGGTAATGATCTGGATGCGGAATTTCAAAAAGGGGGTTGATATTCTTCCAATATACTCCTCAGTTTCATCAGTTCATGGTAAGTGGTATCAAGAATGAGTTTTCCAATACCCCATCCATATATTATTTCTTTTCTTTTTGACTTTAATTGTAACTGATAAATTCCGAGTTTCCTAATCATTTTATTGACTCTGAAAAAAAAAAAAAAAAAAAAAAAAAAAAAAAAGCAAGAGAAAACCTATTAAGATATTTGTTCCTTTGCTTCCTTTTGCCTGAAATGCCTTTTCACTTTCAATTTAATTCCTGGAGACTGGAGAATGCTGACTCTTCAGTGCAGAAATACTTTACTTTTGGTCACAGTACTAAATATGTACTTGAAAAGGAAATCCTACAACAAACTTTTCTGGGTGAGACCGTGGGCTTCAGATTTTTAAAACATCTTTTGAAAATTTCATTTTAATTAAAAAAAATATATGTGACAGGTTTTTTTGCATGATGCTTTTGTGATCTTCTGGTTAATTCATGACAGAGGATGCGTATAGTGAAAACCAACATATACTGACAAAGTGTTTCCATCTTCTTGATTTCCCCTCTCTTCTCTGCTCTTCAAAAAGCATAAAAATTGTTGTAACAAAACTCATCAAAATCTCCAAAGTGGATAGTCAGTCAATCATACACCACTGACACTTTGAAAAGGAATATTTTCAGACTTTTATTTTGTAAAATGTTCCTTCTTCAGACTTTCTCGGCACCCACTTTGCTGGGACAGGACCAGGGGAGCAGAAATGAAGAAATCCACTGCCTCTGTCTCTTTCCCTTTTCCTTCTGGGATTGCTCAGGGTCGTCACAGCCCCATCCAGCCATGCCCACCAGCTGCCCAACCACCATCCTGGCTAAGCCATAGGATCATTCCAATGTCAGTCGGAAGCATCAGCCTCCCAGTACAGTGGGTTTACTACCCAGGCTGCTGATTCCACCACCCCTGTATAGGCATAACCTTCTTTTTCCAGGTTCCTCCAAGAAATTAAGATTTACTTGTCAGAGCCCTGACAGCCCCTGTATCTTATCAGTTCATATAACTACATGAAGATACCTGCTTCCAATTCCAATGAGTAGTTTGTGGAACAGATTACTGAGAACACTGCAGTTCTTTTTTTTTGTGTGCTTACATACAAAACTAAGAGTCTGTTTTATCATTCATACACGTTTATTTGATTTTTTCCTGAAATGAATTTAGATGAAGACATACTGCAAAGCAAAGGATATTCTCTCTGTGCTGTTGCAGGGACTGCCACCTTATGATTTTTACTATTTACTAAGGAAAAAACATGACCTGGAGCCTGAGAAAATAAGCTTTGTGAAACATATCAATATGGTCTGGTCTAACTTTGAAGAATGATCATAAGGAAAGAAAGAAAAAAAAACCACACATATTAGTGGAGATATTTGTACACAAGTCTAAAAGAAACTAAAAGAAGCTATGGAACTGGACAGTACTATATTCAGCCTCTGAACTCTTTTATTTGTATGTGAAAGTGGCAACATTTTCCAGGCATTTTTTACACTGAAATTAAATGAGTAAATTTCAGAAGCCTGCACAAATACTGATAGACAATAGAATGCTCTGATATTTTCTCAGAAAGGTTGTTTTTTATTAAAAATAAATAAATAAATAAATAAATAAATAAATAAATTATGCTCCTAGTGCTCATACTAGAAAAACAGAGCTTTTAAACAAAGCTAAGTGCAATGCTTTTTCCCTGTATCTCGGACAAAGGCCAGATAAAACATGTTTGGATACAGACATTCATTGTAGCAACATACATTTACTCTGGAGCATAGTTCTGCCAAGTATTTTTTTTACAGTATTTCCCAACTACTAGTTTTAGCAATTTCTTCCAGCTAATGCTGGTCTTTGGTGACAAACCAGCACCACATCCCAACCTGGTATTTGACTGCAACTAGAAAGGGAACAGAAATGTAGAATACAATTTATCTTCTCTTTTTCTTCCACTGTTTCTTCTGTTAGTTTTTCATCATTCCAATTTCTATATAAAAAAAATACTTGCACTTTGGCATCACTAGGGTAGTGTTTTCCCACTTGTGGTCCAGTAACTGGTGATAGCCCATATAAAAGGGAAAACAAACAAACAAACACACACACATACCAACAAAACAGGAATTCCTATACAGTTGGCTGTTTGCCAGCTGATAACGAGTTACCTTATCTTTTACCATCAACAGTCATGGTTCTATCTGTGGGTATATATGTTGGCACACTTCCACTGTCCCATCAAATGACATGGTTTTCCCCTAGAAAGGAAGAACTTCATTAGAAAAGACTGAGAAACAACAGCCCAGAAGCAAATAAGAATATAAACCCCTGAATGTTAAATACCTTGCAGATACAATTATAAATGACAGACCTAAGTATGAAAAGTTTATCAACCTAATTTCCTCGCCTCTTAAGATCCTCCATTGTGAAAGGCTACCCATGGCTTCTTTTCTATCACAAATGCAGATGATAAATTGCTTTATTGCTCCACCTTTTCTAGAGAACATTAAAGAAATCAAAGCAAAAGCTTTGCATTTAATCAAAACTTTAAATAGCAGTAGTTGAAGTAGAAGAAGAGGGCATGGGAATCAATATGCTTTTCAGTTGCATAAGCACGTTAATATATTGTGAAAATTAGCATTTTTAAAAGACTTTATGTTGCCATTTTCACCAATGTGTTGCAACTCCAGAATGAAAACCAAGAATAGACCAAGCTCTAAATTGTAGAGTATTACATCATTAAACATTTTTCTACTACTGCAACTACCTTACTTTTCCATTATGCAAAAGGGGGTTGAGTCATAATAAATTTGAATGAAGCCTGGCTATTCTAGTAGTCATATCTAATACTTGCCCACTCACCTCGGCTCTGGGCTTAAAGAAATCTTAATTTGTTTAATAAGACCTTGGAAAAGTCTTACTTGTGATAAAACTTGCTTTCTTCAAAAGTCCTAAAAGCCTCATATTTAAGGAGCACTCAATTAAGGGAATTCATACTTTCCCTTATGTTAAAAAGCAGCCTGTCTTGCTTTGGCTCTTCATCCTGTCATTCCTGTTCCTGTGAAGCTGTATAATTGTATATTAAAATAAGAAAGCTAAAATATGCTGTACTCTCTCCTCCAGTGGAAGAAATCTTCTGATTTCCATCACAGTCAGGAAGATATAATTTGATCTCTTCAAGGGAAACTTAGAAGCCACTCAGCCATTCATTAGGAGAGACAGTCCATAACCCCATGAAATGTGCCTTGCCTTGGAAACACTTTGCCAGATGACTTTCTGGACTCTGTTCTCAGAACTGCAATGAATGATTAACATTAATCTACATGTGAAACAAATGTATGGGCCTTAACTTTCTAGTCCAGGTATCTTACAGAAAACCCCAAGACCACTATCTCTCATCATATATCAGTATCCAGGGGTCATTCTAACATTTTAAAATAGCATTTAAATGGGAAAAAAAAGTCAAAAAATATGGAAAAGTACCACAGTCACACTGAGTCACACTCAATCTCTATTTTTTTGGTGGGATGTAAGCATGCACATGTCTGAATCTCTTTGGAGGTCTGAGAACAATGCCCAACTTCTAATTGCATATAAGAAATGTAGAGAAGCCTGCATCTGGGGTGCCTTGGAAAAAATTTATCTAAGGTTCCATTTGAGAGCCACTATAAATGGAAAGTTAACCTCAGTGCACTGAGATGACCAGGGAAGAAGCACATTGATGGAGACACTGGGGATGCCTAGAGAACAATCAGGCTTTTGCAGGACATCTTAGAGCACCATGGTCTGCTTCATTTTTCCACTCAAGACCATGCCGCTTTCATGTCATCCAGTGATATATGAAATGTCCTAACTGGCATCAGGCATAACAGTAGCCCCTAGCCCTGCTGTGGAAAGGTTATCTACAGATCACTGACAACTTCCATGAAGTTGTGAGTAAAATGAAGTCTAAAAGTGAAATTTTGTACTGACTTCTTATTTATGAGGTAACGTCTGCTGTTGCAATAAGGTAAATCATTAAAACCACTAACAAAATGAGATTCTGAGGTTTCTTTGTTTATTTAGTTTGGATACTGTGGAAGGTAAAATTATTCATTGTTAAGATCATAGAATCATAGAACAGGCTGGATTGAAAGGGAACTTAAAGACCATCTAATTCCAAACCCCTTGTCCCGGGCAGGGACACCTCCTGCTAGACCAGGTTGCCCAAAGCCCCATCCAGCCTGGCCTTGAACACCTCCAGGGATGGGACATCCACAGCTTCTCTGGGCAACCTGTGTCAGTGCCTCACCAGCCTCTGAGGAAAGAATTTCTTCCAAATATCTAATGTAAATTTACTCTTTTTTAGTTTAAAATCATAGCTCCTTGTCCTATCCCTACACTCCCTGACAGAGTCCCTTCCCAGCTTTCCTGTAGGCCCCCTTGAGGTACTGGAAGGCCGCTATAAGGTCTCACAAGAACCTTTTCATTTACAGGATCAACAACCCCAACTCCTTCAGACTGTCCCCACAGTCTGTCCCCACTGATGTGCTCCAGCCCTCTGATCATCCTCATGGTCCTTCACTGGTCACAGTCTAACAGGTTCATGTTTTTCTTGTGCTGGGGGCCCCAGAGCTGAATGCAGTGCTCCAGGTGGGGTCTCATGAGAGCAGAGCAGAGGGGGAGAATCACCTCCCTTCATCCTGCTGACCACATTTCTTTTGATGCAGCCCAGGATATAGTTGGTTTTCTGGGCTGCAAGCACACATTGCTGGTTCATGCTGAGCTTCTCATTGGGCAAAAAGTCATTTTGAGATCATGTTGAGCTTCTCAAGATGGGCCAGTATCCAGTACAAAAGCACTGGAATAAAGTTGTGGATATTTCTGTTGGTTAAACCCTTTAAAATGCACTCAAGGATACCTTAATGAAAACAGAATACTCTAATATTTGTTAAATTATATTTTTTTGTCTTGTTTACTTTTTGCAAATGAAACTAGGGCACATTATGACCACACATTAACTGTTACCTGTGCAAGGCATAAGTAAAAACATTTGCTTGTGCTAAGTGTTTTCTCATCTGCAAATATTGGACTAATGAGCACTTTCATTATAGCACAGTGAAATCATTGAAAGGATTAATTTAGCACTTGCTTCAATTTCAGGATAAATTAAGTTTGAGTTGTAGTGGAAGCAACATTGATATGCATGTAATGCATATGGTAACTGCATGAGAGGCTTGAGGAGCAGCTGCAGAAAACTTGTTCGCCAAGTTATAAGCTAAAAGATGGAAAGCTGTAAGCCTCAGTAACTCATTAGTCCCCCTTTTGTAGGCTGCAGCTTTAGTAGCACAAGCATTGTCCATCTTTTCTTCACAAATCATAAAATCATTCAGGTTGGAAAAGACCTCTAAGATCATTGAGTTCAGTGGTTAATCTATAACTGCCCAGTCCAGCACTAAACCATGTCCCTAAGCACCACATCTACACATCCTTTAAACAGCTCCAGGGATGGTGACTCAAACACTTCCCTGGACAGCCTGTTCTAACACCTCACAACCCTTTCAGTGAAGAAATTTTTCCTAATATCCATCTTAAACCTCTCCTGGTGCAACTTGAGGCCATTTCCTCTTGTCTTATTGTTTCTTATTTGGGAGAAGAGACCGACCCCCCCACCCTGCTACAACCTCCTTTGAGTTAGTGTAGAGAGCGATAAGGTCTCCCCTGAGCCTCCTTTTCTCTAGGCTAAACAACTCCATTACCCTCAGCTGCTCCTCATATGACTTGTTCTCTAGACCCTTCACCAGTTTTGTTGCTCTTCTTTGGACATTCTCCAGCACCATGATGTTCTTCTTGTAATGAGGGGCTCAAAGCTGAACACAGTATTTGAGGTGCAGCCTCATCAGAGCCAAGTACAGGGGAACAATCAGTCCTCCTGGCCGTGCTATTTCTGATAGAAGCCAGGATGCTGTTGGCCTTCTTGGCCACCTGAGCACACTGCTGACTCATATTCAGCCAGCTATTGACCAAACACCCAGGTCCCTTTCCACTGGGCAGCTCTCCAGTCACTCTTCCCCCAGCATGTAGCATTGTATGTGGCTGTAGTGCCCCAAGTGCCCAGCACTTGGCCTTGTTGAACCTCATACATGTAGCCTTGGCCCATCAATCCATCCTATCCAGATCTCTCTGTAGAGCTGTCCTACCCTCAAGCAAATCAACACTTGTACCTAACTTGGTGTCATCTGCAAACTTACTGAGGTTGAACTCGATCCCCTCATCCAGATCATTGATAAAAATATTAGAGTACCGGCCCCAGTACTGAGCCCGGGGGTACACTACTATTGACTGGTCTCCAGCTGGATTTAACTCCATTCACTATAACTCTTTGGGCCTAGCCACCCATCCACTTTTTTACCCACTAGAGTGTATGCCCACCAAAATCATGAGCAGCCAGTTTCTCCAGAAGAACACTGTGGGAAACAGTGTCAAAAACTTTACTGAAGTCTAGGTAGACAACATCCACACAAGTTGAAGAAAACAATAATTCTTCTGACAGCCAGGTTTGGTTCTTTAAACTTTAATCCTCAAAGAAAAAAAAAATAAAAAAAATAAAGCTCTGAAAGGCTGGATCTACTGGATCTACATCAGCTGGCAGCTGTGTTTTGTTAATTATAACAGTATTTTCATAGCAATGTGCTACATGCAGCTTGCAGTCATGAGGTGATTTCCACTTCTGGACACCACGCTTGGAAGCTTGCTGATGTTTTAGGCATTTTTGCTGGCAGGGGTCTATAGCTACTATGTCAAATGATAGCCTACTTCAATGGTTAGTCAGTGTTACCAAGCATATAAACTCTTCCTCTAATCCACCACAGCTTGAAAGATGCCTTATGCAGTTAAAGACGACTTCACTGCTTTCTGATAGAGAGATATTTTGCTAGAAGAAATGAATACTGTTAAGGTATATGGAATACATATAGTCTTCTTAAAAAGAATATTCCCTCAGTGAACTTCCCTTACACATTTAGCCTTTTTTTTTTTTTTTTTTTTATGTGGTTGTATTAAGTCGGTGTCCAATTAAGGTATTGCTTGGCAGTTTTAGGTCATAGTTTAGTTCACTGACCAGTTAAGTTTGACATTACAATTAACTAAAAACCAAAATATTCAATGCCACTTGCACTACAAATCACAAGATATACAGAATGACTCAATTTCTGTGACTGTCGGCTCAAATTCCTATCCAGTGCAGACTTTCTGCAGAGCAGGCCTGCAGTCAGCCTACTAGAGAGAGTTCTGGTTACTCTTGCTGTCTTATTCCTGGCCTAAATTCACCACAGGGCTGAGGAGCAAGATACTGTGACTGATGTGGATGCTGCAGTGAATTTCTTCATCTCCTGCCATGTTGCATTTCATTAAAGTTAATCATGAAAAACTGCAACCTGCAAAATCATGGGAAGGAAAAGGGAAAAGGAAAAGCAAAAGGAAAAAGGAAAATGGAAAAGGAGAAATGAAGGGGAAAGGGAAAGGGAAAAATGCTGAAAACTCCTATTGCAGAGAAGATACAAAATTCTATAGAGTCACTTTCCTGATCTATGGTCTTTACAGACCTGTGTCAGCTTGTACAACCTGGTTCATTTGACTAAGAAATGGTGTAAAGCACCTGTCATTTAAGTTAGTAGAGAAATCAGGACAAAGTCCTGGAGGTTCAAGTAGAAGACACCACGCAACATTAAAAGCTGATTACATGCATAGCACTCAGAAATTGGCCTTTATCTAGCTACACTTCTGATAATTTCCTTGTTTTCAGCACTGCTATGTAAATATATCTTATTAAACTGGTGTACCACATGGCATAAGTAGTCAAAAACCAAACCAAACCAACCAACCAACCAAACAAACAACAACAAAAAAACATTTGCCAGTGCAACCCTCCAGAAATGTAGCTGGCACAAGTACTTAAAGATATGATACACTGGTTGGCATTTTTAAGTGCATTTGAGAGGGAGAAGTAATAGCAAGTAAATTAGGTTTCTGCATACCAAGCCAAAAATATTATTTAAAAAGGAATAGTTTAACAACTGTTTATTGAGTGTTGTTGTCAAGGCTTTGGCAGAGGTGGGCTGCAGGGATAGCCGTTGTGGGAGGAGGTTGGGGCTGCCCTGTGCTGGACACAGCTGCTTCCAGTTGGCTCTGCAATGCAGTGAGGTGTGGCCTCCCTGCCTTCAGCTCAACACACAAGACTTTTCATTTTCTTTTCTATGCCTGTTTCCTGAGGAGGGGGAGTGGGAGAGTGGCTGGGTGGGTGCCCAGCAGCTGGCCAAGATCAACCCAACCCATTCCGGTATCAGAAAGTACAGTAATAAATATTGCAAAAAATAAGGTACATTCTCATTGTTTAGTACTTGCATAAAACTTAATTAAAATGCTGTAGCATTTGATTTCTCTTCCTTCCCTAGAGCCCACTCCTATCCCATTTGTGGCTCTCAGCAGGATCTTTCCCTGTGAGGGTTTTATTTTCAGCTCTGTCTGGAAAGTTGATAGCAGTTGCATAGACACGATATAAATCACTACCATCATGGCAAGCCCCAAAACAATTTCGGTTCCTCGCCAGCTGAATGTTATCCTGTCAATTTGTAGCTGGCTCTTTAGGTTCCATAGCCTGCTGGGATGTGTTATTAGATTGACTGCTGGCAGTTTTGTTGCTGCATCCCTAGCAATCCCATGATCACTTAGTACATGGCAATATTCCTGCATAAAGCTGTTTTCTGAATTGGGGAGGTTGGGGGGAAGAGCATTTTTATTTTTACATTTGAAAGATGAGCCCAAGGCATGGAAAATGCCAACAAATTTGTGAAGGTTGTCATAGCTTGGTTCAGAGAGGATTTTGTGTGGCAGTTGACCAAAACAGCAAGAACTAAACCAATCAAGCAGCTATTCCTCAGCAGCCATGATTCAAGACCAACCACCAAGGCAGTCA
Organism: Anas platyrhynchos; assembly: GCF_047663525.1. Lineage (NCBI taxonomy): Eukaryota > Metazoa > Chordata > Aves > Anseriformes > Anatidae > Anas > Anas platyrhynchos. The sequence goes on along the minus strand of NC_092587.1, from coordinate 115,260,484 downwards.
AGACTGTATATTTCTAGACACATTGCAGAAAGCATCAGGTAACGATGTCTCTGGACACTTTAGGCCACTGGAATGACTGTAGATGAGTCATACAGGCATCTCATCATTCACACATCCTCCAGCACTATCTGCTTTGTTTGCCTTGCATTTAGCAACCATCATTGTCATGACAACCTGCTAAAACAGGTGAATAATGAATGGGTTAAAATCTATCCTTGGAACTGGCATGATGGCTATGGACAGGGTCTAGTGTACATTCCTTCCTGACAAGCTGAAAGCACAGGCCGCCATAGCATTTCATCAGATGGAGCCAGTAAGAGAGTGTCAGTGGAAACAACCCCCAATGCCAAGCAAAATGAGGGACACTTCCTCTGCAGGACATGTGAAGGCTGCCTCTTTCTGTGCACCTACCAACCAATCAGTAGGAGAGTCCCTGCCATGAACAGCTATTCAGTTCTTAGGCAACAGCAGTTTGCTATGATCTGATTTCACCTCTGCAGCCAAAGATGCTTTCTAAGACATAAGAATTTGTGTTCCTGTTTCTGTAGGATATCACTTTTGTTTTTAATAAATATCTAAATATATATATATTTTCTGAAAGACATAGGTAATTTCTGAATTTACAAGTCCTCATTAAAAAGTCAGTTTCCTGGCAAGCTACAAGTTTATTTTAATATCCCCTCCTATATTCAGTATAAGATTCAAACCAAGATACAAGATTCTAAAAATGGATGTCTAAAATTATGCTGTTTATTCCCTGCTAGGCACTCAAATAACTGTCTTAATTTTCTAAAGCACTAAACACCTATCAGCTCAAATGAAGCAAATAGCATCAGCTTGGTAGCTAAAATGCCACTAAATGTTTTGAAAAAGAGATCTCTCTGGAAGTGTCTGACTATACGCTTAGAGACTGCCTCTGAAAACACACATTTTTCAGCTCAGTCAGTTCATACTTTTAAAATGGAGATATTTCTGGATGTGTTGGATGGGTATATAGTCAATTGAGAAGACAGTGTGGTTAGTAAAAAAAAAATAATAATCTTAAACTATCAAACTAATACATGTTGTAATATGAGACAATTGACTAAATTAGACAGTTACTAGCTCCAATAAACTTCCAACTACCTCAGTATATGAAGAAAACCAATTATCTGATAGAAATATCTGTTTTCTTTCCAGAGACTTCCTCAGCAATTACAGCTTTAAACAAATTCCTTTTCCTCCTCAATGGTTAAAAAGCAGAACTAACTCTACAAAACATACCTTTTCACTATAATTATTTAAACATTGAACCAATTTCATTCCTGACTCGCCCAAGGGACAATTTTTGTCCCTTGGAAATACAATACAAGAAAATCTCCATCCTTTACTGGATGCGGGGGGAAATTTAGAGATGAGGAAAAGGCTGAGGTACATAATGCCTTCTTTGTCTCAGTCTTTAGCAGCAATACCCATTGTTCTCTAGATACCCTGTACCCTGAGCTGGTGGAAGGGGATGGGAAGCAGGATGTGGCCCTCACAATCCACGAGGAAATGGTTAGCTACCTGCTACAGCACTTCGATGTATGCAAGTCGATGGGGTTGGATGGGATCTACCCAAGGGTACTGAGAGAACTGGCAGAGGAGCTGGCCAAGCCGCTTTCCATCATTTATCGGCAGTCCCGGCTATCGGCGGAGGTCCCAGCTGACTGGCGGCTAGCAAATGTGACACCCATATACAAGAATGGCTTGAGAGTAGACCAGGGGAACTATAAGCCTGTTAGTTTGACCTCAGTACCAGGGAAGCTCATGGAGCAGATTATCTTGAGTGTCATCATGAAGCACTTGCAGGACAAGCAGGTGATCAGGCCCAATCAGCATGGGTTAATGAAAGGCAGGTCCTGCTTGATGAACCTGATCTCCTTCTATGACTAGATGATATGCCTGGTGGATGAGGGAAAGGCTGTGCATGTGGTCTACCTTGGCTTCAGTAAGGCTTTTGACACCATCTCCCACAGCATTCTCCTTAAGAAACTGGCTGCTCATGGCTTGGACTGGTGTAGGCTTCATTGGGTTAGAAACTGGCTGGATAGCTGGGCCCAGAGTCGTGGTGAATGGAGTTCAATCCAATTGGAGGCCGCTCACTAGTGGAGTCCCCCAGGGCTCACTACTAGGGCCAGTTCCCTTTAATATCTTTATCAATGATCTGGATGAGGGCATCGAGTGCACCCTCAGTAAGTTTGCAGACAACACCAAGTTAGGTGCGTGTGTCAGTCTGCTTGAGGGCAGGAAGGCTCTGCAGGAGGATCTGGATAGGCTGCACCAATGGGCTGAAGCCAATTGTATGAGGTTCAACAAGGCCAAGTGCCGGGTCCTGCACCTGGAGCACAACAACCCCAAGCAGAGTTACAGGCTGGGAGAGGAGTGATTGGAAAGCTGCCTGGTGGAGAAGGACCTGGGAGTGATGGTTGACAGTTGGCTGAATATGAGCCAGCAGTGTGCTCAGGTGGCCAAGAAGGCCACCAGCATCCTGGCTTACATAAGAAACAGTGTGGCCAGCAGGGCTAGGGAAGTGATTGTCCCCCTGTACTCAGCTCTGGTGAGGCCGCACCTCGAGTACTGTGTTCAGTTTTGGGCCCCTTGCTACAAGAAGGAGATTGAGGTGCTCAAGTGAGTCCAGAGAAGGGCAACAAAGCTGGTGAGGGGTCTGGAGAACAAGTCTTACAAGGAGTGGCTGAGGGAGCTGGGATTGTTCAGCCTGGAAAAGAGAAGGCTCAGGGGCAACTTTATCACACTCTACAGGTACCTTAAAGGAGACTGCAGTGAGGTGGGGGTTGGTCTATTCTCCCATGTGCCTGGTGACAAGATGAGGGGGAATGGGCTAAAGTTGCACCATGGGAGGTTTAGGTTGGATGTTAGGAAGAATTTCTTTACTGAAAGGGTTGTTAGGCACTGGAACAGGCTGCCCAGGGAAGTGGTTGAGTCACCATCCCTGGAGGTCTTCAAAAGATGTTTAGACATATAGCTTAATGATATGGGTTAGTGGAGGACTGGTTAGTGTTAGGTCAGAACTAGGTGATCTTGGAGGTCTCTTCCAAACTAGATGACTCTGTGATTCTGTGAAATATATATATATGTGCAATATCCCTAACCGTGTCTGGAGATCTGAGTAAAGGACTGGGACTTCAACAGACCAAAGAGTCTTTATGCTGAGCTTAACTGTAGGGCCTAGTGAACATTGAATGAATAATTTTATTGTAATACAAATAAGGATTAGAGTTAAAGTTGCTATGGAAACACTGGTCTAATTTTTCCGAGTTTGGAGGTGTTAAAGTGAAGGCACCTGAAAGCAAGGAGAGGATGTGTACAAATTCACTGTCCAAAAACAAAACAAAACAAAACAAAACAAAACAAAACTATGCAGAAACAAGCTGTAATTCCAGCAGGTTTGGGGCAATTATTTAACATATTAGACAGCATAAGTGAAATCTCTGGAGAGAACAAATCTCATTGTATTTGGCCAGTGTACAAGCATGACTTACTGTTCTCATAGTGGAAGGTTGTCATGCCATGACAGTCCTCCATGGAGATGCTGCTGAGCTGCTGCTGTGCAATAAAGGACATTGGAGGAGAGCAAAAGAACTGAAACATTCACAGACTTTTTTCTGTCCTGGACCATTTCCTGTTTTGCAGAGGAAAGCAGGTTTTTCTGCATGGAACATAAGAGCCACAGGAGACATTTCTGACTGCCATATAGCTGGAGTGACTTCTCTAGTGTCAAAGAGGGTCTAGAGGTTCTCAGGGTTCCATCGTTTATTGCAGCACTGCTACAGTTTTCTTCCTGTGCAGATTGTTCAGTAGGTAAGGGCTTGAGATGTGAGTATGTGAGGAACTGTAATTTTTCCTTCAGAAGGGACACTTCCTCCTCTGTTGTTATGCTCATTAATAGGTTCTGGGAGCTTCTTCTTTGCAATGTCAGATTTATATGAAGCCAAGCCATAGAAGAGAAAGGTACACGTGGAAGTGTGCATGCATGCGCATCTACTAAGTATGATCTCAGAAACTTCCTTTCCTTAAGTATCTGTAGTTTAATATCAGTCAGCTGTAATCTGGTCTCCTACCTCCTTTCCTAGGAAGTTCAAAGAATCTGATGTAGAAGGGACCAGGGCTGCTTCAGACTGGTGCCAGCAGCTCTTTACCATATGCTCACCCTGCTCAAACACAGGTGAGAGTGGAGTTCACAAACCCTCTATACATACTCCAGCAGGGGAACCTGAAAATTAGACAAAATAACCTTGACTCAGGGCAGCTTTCCAATTTAAAATCCAAAAGGGTCAGATGTATCAGTCATGTTTTCACACAAAATCTGTGGGAAGCAAAGGTTAGATTCTGATAGCGCTAGGATACCTACTTAGGATTGGGATCTTTCCTTTGATCCTTATAGGCAGGTCTTCTTAACTCTGCTTTGTTGTTATCAGTGTGATGTCCTCTGCTTCTTTCAGACACCTTCTTTGCATGGAATATAGATTATTTTTTTCTATTATCAAGCATTATTTTCTTTTCTCTTTCAGCTTCCATCTGTAGCAGCCAGCAAAATATTATATGTACCTTGTAAAAAGTCCTTTATCCACTTTAACTGTAGTTTCAAAAGGTATGCATCTGTTTTGATTTTTTTTTTTAATGTTATTTCTAGGTTACATATGTGCAAGGTTAAGCTTTGCCTTTCCTCCTGCCCCAGCACCTCCATCTCCACCTTCATGGTTTGCAATGACAAAGGACAGCTGAAAGCCCTTGAAGATGATGAAAGTGAGCCTGTGAATTAGAAGCACTCACCTTTGAAGGGCATTCATCACCTGGGTTTTAAGACAGACAACAAAAAGAAAAGCTTTAGTTAACCATTTTGCCCATTCAAAGGAAAATATGCACCAAGAAAATTACATGAACATAATCAAACATGAGCTGAATTGGGTAATCCTTTAGGTAATGTGTGATATGGTTCTTCCAAGGTCAGCGTTTCTTTGAAGCCACTGCTCCAAGAGGCCCCTGGTCTGCAGGACTCTCACTTTTTAAAGCAGGTTCCTAGTTCACAGACTTCTTGGGAAAAGCTTTAAGACATAGCCCAATTCAATTATGCAATTTTATAATATATGTATATTAAACTTCATTCTCTTTTTATTCTAATCTTAAGTATACAGTAGCCTCTTGCTATGGGTCCCCATGCTTGAAATCCCTGTTCCAATAAGCCCAGCCATAACTGAGTTGCAGTAAATTAATAAATGGACATTGAAAGTACAGGGCCAAAGGCAGACAAGCAGGAATTTTAGCTGCCTCCCCCTGTACCACTAGTTTTATTGACCTGACAGAGGCATTACCAGCTGAGGAGAGGCTGTGTGATCTGGCACACAGTTGCTCTACACTTGAGGTAGGAACAGCACTTGTACCATAAAAAACACTGTAGTACAAGGACAGCATGAATGCTACTGTAGACAAAACAGATCTTTCAAAATGATCCTTATTTAAACATTTATAATTGTAGTGCTGTTAAATTAGATCAAGCCAGAATTTACTTTCTCCAGTACTTTTAGCCACAAAAATTTACTTAATTGCTTTCAGTGGAATTTTTCCATTAAAGACATAAACAAGGAGAAAAAAATTATTTTGTGCAGGTTTATAGAAATTCCTGTCAAGTATGATTAATTTTGCAGCAATAAATACTTCTGTAGGAAGGAAGGAAGGAAGGAAGGAAAGAAGGAAGAGTTTCAAGATAAGAATGTATCAAAATACCTCAGAGCTTTGCCACATGAAGGGAAATATATTTTCCCTCACTGAACTGCAGGACTCATTGATGGCCTCCGCTGTGAAAATAAGAACAGCTTGTGTGCACTTGATCATAAACTGTAGCAATGAGCAATGACTGAAAGAGTGCATGTACATCAGTTTGCCTCTTTCCATGCCTGGGAACTTCTACGAAGAAACATATTCTCCATCAAAGTTGTTGTACATGCATTCAGGAAGAGAAAGAAACCCTTTTCCCTTTGAGCTTTCAGTTCGGGTAAAGGAAGTTCTTCGTTCTTTAGAATAAACCAAAAAAGCCACAGCCTAACAGCTCACCACCAGGACTAACAGTCAGAAGCACCACGTTTTTCCCCCTTCTCCTGCCTTTCATGCCCTGCCCTCACTTATCCCCTCCATGTCCCCCAGCACTAACAGGCCTCCCTACACACCTGCTGACTTCTCTGATACTCATGTGCTCAGATACTCCTGTGTTGGACCTTTTGCTAGGAAATACTGACTTTATCATCTAAACTGCTAGCCCCCCCCCCCCCCCCCCCCCAAACCCTGCCTTTGGCAGAAATCAGGCTGTGGTCATTAAGATCTGAAACATCTCCTGTAAGCAATGTGATTTACCCCTTCATGCAAAGTGCTGTGCCCACCACCCAAGCCATGTGCCCATGAAAAGTTGTAATTACTGTTGGAATTTGTAAGACTTTATGTGGGAAAAAAGCAAGGATTTTTAAATTCAGCTGCAGCCTTCTTGCTGATGTCTTACAGTAGAAATTCGTATCTGATTAGCTGCCCATTAACTTTCAATTCCCCTTTGTCATTACTGCTGCAAAACATGGGTCTCTCCTTGCACTGAATATCCTTGTTTGTGATTAGTTTTGTTCAGACATATTAGATTTCTTGTTGCAAAAATGAATTTCACTTTTTACATTCTGGAAGTAATATCTAATCTCTGATCTCACTGCTGCGGCATTTTGATACCATGGCAGTCCTTTGCAGCAGTTTTTGACTTACTACATTCTGGGAATTTAATTATCACACTATTTACCGCTACCTTTGCTTGAAATGATTGGAAGAATCAAAATATATGGAATGACTGAATATTTTTGTTTGCCTATCTCACTGTCCACAGAGGGTTTCCTTGGACCTTGCATTATGTCCAGCAGTGGCAGTTACACAAGGGGGAATGATCATGGGGGTGGTTTGGGGGGAACAGTATGACAGGGCCTGAACTGATACCCATCTACTGCCTTGTGCTGGAGCTGTGAAAGCTCTTGGGAGAGGGAGAATTTGGGGGCATTGGTAGGTGTCTTGTTCTGTTGCTGATCAAGTTGTCTTTCTCCTCATCAACAATGCCTTAGATTGTACGACTTGAATGTGTATTCAGCCCTTTAAAACAACAAGCACATTTATATATAAGTATCAATAAGGATTATGATTACCACAGTAAGGCTTATCTGATCCTTGCCTACATGTTCAACAAGAATCATGGGAATTATATTTTATTTGGATTATAAGAGGAGGCATGCAAGACACAGACTTAATACTCACTATTTCTCTCATTTTCTGATGGATTTTACATACAACCTGTAATAGCCAATGCACCAGTGCTCAGAAACAAAAACGAAAATGAAAATGAAAACGAAAATGAAAATGAAAATGAAAAGTACACATCAGTGAGAAGTTTGGGATGGAGTTTTTCAAAGAGCAATGCATTTTGGTGCAGAAAAACAAAATAGAAAAGAGAAGAGCAGGGCTTCAAGGCAAAAGAGAGATAGTGTGCTTATGACCTAGTTACAGTTTGGTACCTTTCTCTTCTGCTAAGTGCATTGATTTCTTGGTCACACTCTTGTAACATAAATAGGACAGCTGAAGATAAACTATTCCTCTTCCCAGTGACAAGCAGGCTTTCACAAAGTCAAAAAGAAGAAAGAAAATGCAATTCACATCTAGGCAGTCTGAGTTTGTTTGGGTTTTCCCCACCCTCCCCAAGAGAAGCTCTTGTGTATCTCTAAGTTTAATAGGATATGGGGACACAAAATTCAGGGCAGTAATTTTCATGGATTGTAGCTTTCTTTTATGCATCAAAATCCATTTTTTTAAAAGCATGTAAATGTGGAAGCCCTAGCATTTCTTATGTCTGGAAGGCAAAGCATTCTTAGCTGCTGTTGACACTTTCATATACAAAGCAGTAACCTGCAGAAAGATGGCTCCTTTATGAAATTCAGCTTTATCAAAGTAGACAGCTGTCAGCTTCTTACCCACAGCACACATGAGGAGCCATGTCCCAGCCCCCTCAAGCTGCACCGGGGATTATCCCAGGGATGCTGACTGCCCTTGATCCTTCCCTTTCACAAAGCAGACACAAGAGGGGCAGCTGGCAAAGCCCCCCACCCATGCACTTCTTAAGGCACAGCCAGGCTTCTCAGGATGGGGAACATCCCCTGTCCTGGCCCTGCACATTTCTCTCTACCTTCAGCTCCACTGTTCAGAGATTCTGGTGACTTAGAAACCTGTGCACTGGGCACCCTGGGAGAGCAAGGACCCACCAACACCTTCAGGATGAGGATCTGTCTCTTGCATGCCCCATGGGTCTCCACAGGGAGAGCACATCAGTTGTGGTTTTTCAACTGCAGATCAGAGAGGCCATGAGAAAAGGGGCAGTGGCAACCGTGACCTTGCCAGCCCCACTGTCCTCCTAAGCACAGTGCAGATGTTTGGGCCCAAGTCATAGCAGGGGTCCAAGTCGTGGCTGGACCACAGCTGGCTCGTTTCCCCCAGTGCAGAGACAGCCTCAGCATAACCCCAGGAAGCTCCTTGCTGTCTAAGACACGGCTATGAAAAATGAAGTATTGGGATGTATCATGGCAATGTCATGGCATCAAAATGATTCATGGTAAAATAGACTGCCTTAGCAAAATATGCAGGGTGAAACTCAGTGAAATCCTGTCTAATTAGAACTCAGGCTTTCATGGACACAGTTTACCCCACGGTTCCCATATTTCTTTCCTTTCTGGACTTAAGAAACCTGAGCTTTTGTATGGGATAAAAACAAGCAAACAAACTAAAAAATGACCAAACTAAACCAAGCAAACAACAACCAACACCATTTTTTTATTGTTTTTAATTTTCCTTTCCTCTTTTCTGCCTCCAGTCTTCCTTGTCCCTCAGTGATCCTGCTATGGTGTGACTGAATTACTAATAAACTGCTTTCCAAAGTGTAGCCTGAAAGTGACCACACTGTTGACAAGCCAGACTTCCCCTGGAGCTGCCTGTATTGTCTGCTTGTCTTCCCCCATGGACAGTGAGGACAGCAAGAAGGCAGTCTCCTGCTGCTTAGAATCCACAGGCAAAATTCAAACACCACCACTGCAATCTGTACCAGGCAGTGGGTTGATAAAAAGAGGGAGAACCATGAGACAGCAGTTTTGCGTCCTCTGCGCTTTGCTGCTTCTTCTGCACATGATATTTAAAGAGCATTATGGGATTCTGTGCACTTAATAATGGCTCTCACAGAAGGATTTGGTTGCTGAATACAAATAAGTAGCTATGTGATTAGGTTTCATGCATTTTAGTACGTTTTATTACTTTTTTTTTTTTTTTTTTTTTTTTTTTTTTAAGGGAGAATTCAAGCAGGGTAGAAATACTTTCCCTGCCAACAGTCTTATTGCCAACATCGTATCTTTCAAACTTCCAGGATAATGCTTGTCCCTCAAGACATGTGGCTGATTTTTAAATTGCAAAGAGTTATATTTCATAAGTGTTGTGATATTTGAGGAAGCCTGCCACCATCATATCCAATTATCTCAGGTTGAAAAGTCAGATGCCTAGGCAGATACTGGCTACTCAGATGTTGGTAGCATTTAATTTCTGCTTATAGCTGGGAGGAGAAAACTCTCACTCTTTACCTCCCTGCTCTGTTCCCATACCTGACAGCCTCTTTTCCTCCAAACTGCCTGTTCCCTCCACCTTCTTCTCTGCCCAGTCTCCCAGCCTCATTCCTTCTTCTCATTCCTTCTCTGAAGCCACCTTTTTTCCATCACTCAAAGAGACTGTTCTTACCTTGCCCTCACCATTTTCTTTCCACCCTGCTGTGTTCCCAGTAGATTCCATCTCGTGTCCCAGTTTTTTTGCCTTGCTCCATTTCTGCCCTGCTCTCTCTGGACCCTCTACCACTCTCCCTGTCTTTGCTTGCCTTTCTCTTTTCTAACTTACCTCTAACTTACGTCTACCCACAACTGACCTCCCACCCCATTTTCCTTTCTGCTGCCACTCCCGTGCTCTTCCTTGCTTCACTGCCCTCCACTTCTCTTCTGGCTTTCTCAGTGTTTGAGGAAAATATTGTCATGGCAGTGTAATCACCTAGGAAGCAAATATACTGTTCTGATGCAGAGGATCTGCCTGTGTAACACACATACTACATCTCAGGCGTGGGTGCTTTGTATCCATCAGTATATCTGCAGTCTGAAATTAGAAATCTAAAATCTTAATTGTATGCTCAGTAATGGGGATAAAATGTTACCATGGTGAAAAAACAAGAAGAAGGATCAATGATAAGACAGAGCAAAATGAGATTTCACAAGGGCAAAATGTTCCACTTAATAAATAATAATAATAATAATAATAATAATAATAATAATAATAATAATAATAATAATAATAATAATAAAGCTCACACTACCCCAGTAGTATCATGTCTCTTATTTTGACCAGAATAAAGGAGTTTTTGTTCCCATGTCATCAAATTAGCTTCAGCATTTGAGACTGGGGTGATCCAGAATAGGAGCAACTGCAGCATTTATCACTGATCTACTGAGCTTTGTGTGCCTGTGATGATAGGTTTTATACCTACTCCACGTTCAGCACTCCTTCTGACAGCGTGTCTGTGAAAGGCACAACACTGACAGCTACTGTAGGGGCTAGCAGCTGTATCCAGCCCAAATTGCTCTTAATGTCTGTTGTGACTGTGACTGAAAGCAGTAGAAAACCACAGACAGGAAAGTTTGGGCTATTCATTAGGAAAACCTCTATAACGTTACAGTGCAGTCAATTGCTGGGGGAACCAAAAGAGACCCCACAATGAGGTGAGGGGCTTGAGAAGGTGTTAGGCTGATATGTCTCAAAATGGGCTTTGGTAGAAGATTCTGCCTCAAGACAGAGGATGCTCTGGATGACCTCCTGTAGCCCTGACAGGTCTATTTTCTGTGAATCTGCCTGAGAGCTTTCTTGTGGCCATTTCTGTGTCTGTGTGAAATGTTACAGAACTATAGAATCCAAGAATATCCTGAGTTGGAAGGGACTCACAAGGATCAAGTCCAACTCCTGGGTCCACAAGGACAAGGTCTAGAAGGAATTTCCTTCTACTTATTTTTGACTAACTCTCCCCTCCCTTTAAATACGTGTATCATAAAGTGACTGTGTGTTTTCAGAAGTGCTTGGTTTAAATTGAAAAATATTATTTATGACTTAAAGTTATCTTGGTTTAATATCTAGATTATTTCTGCTTTACGTCTAACAACAAAGCTGGATGGTTTTTTGTTTTCTTGTTTGCTTGCTTGTTTTCATACATCTCACAAAGCTGGATAATACATGAAATCTCAGAAATACATTAATCTCACTACTTTAAATTTTTAATGCTCTGGTCAGCCTATCTGCTTGTCTGTTTAATTACCCCTACACTCTTCCCAACAGGCTGCAACAGGGTGCAGCTTCAAACAGTTTCTTGACCTTTTCTTCTTTCTAATTCATCTCAGTTCAATTGGGATATTATTTTTCTGAAATTTCGCATCACATGCAAATGGACATTGCCATTTATTTACATTTTCCTTCTAATTATATTTTAGAACTTTTTTTTTTTTTTCTTTAACCTTCTAGAAGGTAGTCTCTTGATGCAGACCAGGATACGTGTGGCCTTCTGGGCTGTAAGCGCACATTGCTGGCTCATGTTGAGCTTCTCATCAACTAACATCCACCAAGTCCTTCTCCTCAGGGCTGCTCTCAATAGAAATTCTAGAAAGGAATGATGGATAAGGGAAGCCCTGACTCTATCCTGTTCTGCACATTATTAGATAAAGCAGCCAGTCTGATACCTGTGGAAAAAGTAAACCAAGTCACAAACAGTAGTTAAGAAAGCAGGTCTGCATCAAGGATGGAACTGTGACACAGTCGGTACACGTGTGTCACAACAACCAATGCATCAATCCAGTGCAGTATGGCTGTAATGTCACTCTTGAAATGCATCTTTGAATGGGTAGGGTTTTTTGGTTTTGGGTGGGGTTTTTTTGGTAGCTTTTCTGGTGCTATGAAGGTGAGTCTCATTTTCCTTGGACTGATGTGCTAAAATTTCTGGTCCTGTGTCATGCCTCTGAAGGGCTTCTGAGAGCAGGGTTCCTGCAACATGGGATCAGCAATGCTGTAGCCTCCTGGACTGCTGCCTCACTGGTGGTCCATGTAACACAGTGCTGCCTGGCAAGGACTGGCCCTCACACCAATGCTACACCCAAAACATTCACACAAGTTTCTGAATGAACTCTTAAACTGTCCATTTCTCTTTTTAGAGAAGAATAAGATGGCAGGATAGAGCCAGGGGATTTTCATGAGGACAAACAATTTCAGACTGGTTTAACTTTCTTCCCTGAAGGGGGTCCTAAGCAAAACACAAATGCAGTATTGAAGTTGTTCAAGCTTTTGACAGTCTCACATGATATTTTCATGGAAAACATGGTCTAGATAATAGTATTTTAAAATGGATGCAAGACTAGTTGAAAAACATTCTTGAAAGAGCAGTCATGGATATTTCTCTGTCAGTATAGGAGGGTATTCACAAGCTCAGGAAGTGCAACCTAGATGAGTGGATGGTGAGGTTGATTGGCAACTGGCTAGGTAGCAGAGCTCAGAGGGTTGTGCTTACTGGTGTGGTATCTAGCTGAAGGCCTGTAGATACCGGTGTCCCCCATGGGTCAGTACTGGGTCCAGTGTTGCTCAGTTTATTCATCGATGACCTGGACAATGGAACCGAGTGCACCCTCAGTACATTTGCTAATGACACAAAGCTGGGAAGAGTGGCTGATACCTCAGAGGACTGTGCTGCCATTCAGAGGAACCTCGACAGGGTGGAGGGCTGGGCCAAGAGGAATCTCATAAAGTTCAACAAGTGCAAGTGCAGGGTCCTGCTCCTAGGGAGGAATAACCCCAAGCACCAGTACTGGCTGGGGTCTGACCTGCTGGAGAGCAGCTCTGCAGAGAGAGACCTAGGATGCCTGGTGGACAGCAGGCTGACCACAAGTCAGCAATGTGCCCTGGGGGCCAAGAAGGCCAACAGTATCCTGGGCTGCACTCAGAAGTGTTGCAAGCAGGTCAAGGGAAGTGATCCTCTCCCTCTACTCAGCCCTGGTGAGGTTATACCTGGAGGCACTTCTTTACTGTGAGGGTGACAGAGCACTGGGACAGGTTGCCCAGAGAGACTGTGGAGTCACCTTCTCTGGAGATATTCAAAACCTGCCTGGATGCCATCCTGTGCATTGTGTTTTAGGTGATTCTGCTCAGCAGGGGAGTTGGACTAGATGATCTTCAGAGGTCCCTTCAAACCTCGGCCATTCGGTGGCTTCTGGTCTGTTCTGAATATGATTCTATGAAATGCTGTCAGTGACGTCTTGCGTGATAGGATAGGCTGGATGCTTGTAAAATCTGAGCTTGGTACCAAGATGGAAGGGGTTGTAAGCACCTTGAAGGATGAGATAAGAATTCAAAATGGTCTTGCAAATTGAAGGAATGGAAATCAATAAGATGAAATTAAATAAAGACAAGTGCAAAGTGATACACTTAGCAAGGAGAAATCAAATGCACAAATACAAAATGAGGAATAACTGGTGAAGCAGCAGGTCTGTGAGAAGAGGCCCTGGGGGCATTGTATACCGTGAGATGAATATGAATTAACAATATGATCCTGCCTTAAAAAAAGGCTGATGACATTCACAGATGTATTAATATAAGTCATTACAGGAAGATGTTATTCTCGTTTACTTGGTACTGGTCAGGTCACAGATGGACTGCTGCATTCTTCCCTGGACAACAAATTTAGTGAAAAACAGTCCAGAAGAAAGAAACAAGAAAGATTAGGGAATTGTAGAATGCAATCTATATGATCTTTTGTGAAAACAAAGATCATTTAAAAATATATTTCAAAGTTTTTTTTTACAAAAACCACAATCAAAGGGATTGTTTTGCCAATTGAAGAAGACAGGAAAAGTTGCTGCTGGCTTAATCTGCAGAAAGAGATGTTCAGAGATGATATTAATAGAAATGAATGGATGATAGTTCAGAGCTGTATTGTGGAATCTCCTCATTGATGTAGGTGGCATTGTTGGGAGCTTTTAATGTTGATTGGAGAATTGTCTTCTAGTGCTGGCCTAGGTATACCTAGCTTGCTTCCAGTAGGAAAATTAATTGAATGACATATCTGTTGTTCCTCAATGCTGTCTGAGCCTGCATTGTAGAACTCCAACTCCATTTTCAGTCCTTGCTTTAGCAGTTGTCTATCTCAGCTATTAATTTTAGCAAAAATCCTGGCGATAAGGGATGGACTGAAAGTGCCCTTTTTAAAATTGCCTTGATAAGATGCTGACACAAGGGTCAATTACTTTTTGAGCACACATTACAGTGCTGGACAAACACAGAATAAAGCCATAATTTCTGACCTGTTGGATCTACAATTTAAGATGTGAGAGGAAATGAATGCAGTTAGTTGGAAGTGTGGAAGGACTTCAGGAGACAATTAACACAGGCAGTGGTACAAGAATGGTAGAAGTGTATTCATTGTCAATTTTTATAGATGTTTCAGCCAAGGAGAATGTTGAGGAAGGATTGAAGGGGAATAAAAAGGACCTTTACGAGGCAGCCTTTTCCAAAGACCAGAAGAAGGAAAGAAAAAATAATACAAAAATATTTGTTTGAAAAGGTAAAAGACAGGTGATGGAGAGTGATAGTGGGACCAATCAGAAGTTGACTTTTAGATGTTGGGAAGTCACAAGAAGGAACCTTGAAAAAAAAAAAAAGTGGAAAAAGAGTACACTAAAGGGTTAACATGGACTTATAAAGACAAGAGCACTAGAGTTAAGGTGGTAGGTTGGGAAAATCAGGTGTACACCAGCATTCTGGATGGTTGAGAGGTAGAAAGGCTGCCTTTGCTAGAGATGTGAAGTGACATCTTAGACCCTAGACAAGAATTTCAGTTGCGTGGATGGATAAAAAAGGCTATATCTCTGACATGTTGTGGGGAGAAGTCTTGCATAGTCTTGATGTGAGAGCTGAGAGAAAATTCAGGCAACAGCCAGTTAACAAGGCTAAGTGACATGCAGGATAATGGGATCATCCAAAGAAAGTTAGAAAGTGGCAGTGGAGAGGAGTTAGGAAGAGAACTAAGAAATTTGTTTTTAAAATACTGAGCTTGGAATGTCAGTGGAAAGTTCCCAAGAGATGACAGGGAGGCAGGCCAGATCTAGGACAGAGAATTAAATTTCTAGGTCATATGCCCTAGCCTCTTAAATACACAAACCTTTCTGTCCATCCACACAACCAAGACAATTCTTTATCTGCAGGAACCTTTCTGGAGAGTATGATGCAGACAGAAAGTATAGAGAGACCCCTACATAAGAGCCAGAGGAAAGATAAAATAATGCCCTGGAAAGCAGAGAGAAGTCATAATAAAAACAGGAGAGGGAAGATTCAAAGAAGCCAAGGGAAATCAAGAGGAACATCACAAGGAATCTGACGTGAGTTTAGCTACCACTGAGTATCATTTCTCAGTATGGACAAAAAGAAGATAATCTTCTTCCTTGAAACTGAAGCTATAACCTGCTGGTACTGTGAACTTCTTATCATCCAAACTGAATAATCTGTACTTCAGATTCTCTCTTCAAGGCTGGGTGAGGCTTTATAAATCTTTCAAGTGTCCGTTACTGAATACAAAACTTTTTGCACATTTTACTGAGGTCTGTACATATTCTCTTTCATACTTAATAAGTAGATAAATTGATACATTTTTGGCACTCCTCAACCTGTGACCTGCCCCAGGATGCCCTAGGATATTTGCCCCAGGATGTCCTATACTCTCCGGGACCACCTCCCTAACCAAACCCACCGACTAGCACTGAGCACACCCCTCTCCAGAAGCTGCTGGATGAGCTCTGGGATATGCACTGTACGTAAGACTCCTGTGCTGGATTGTCAGCAAGGCTTTCTGGATGCAGCTTCACACTAGGTAATCTTGTGTGATCAAGTGGGAATTATAGGATACCTGTGAAGCTATCTAAGCAAAATGATAACAAGAGAAATAAGACTGTCTGACAAAATCTCCGGAGACAAAATGCTGAAGTTAAGCACAGCTCACTTGGTTTACGTGACCTTCTAAGCACCTTTATTATTTTGACAGTATTACTTGCTGTTTTCTGAGAGAAACACTAATATCTATTAGCTGAAGTATTATGAAATTATCCTAATTTTATGGCTTGAGCAATGAAGATGTACAGTGGGGAACATTTATCCTCTCAGAGAGACCTGGAATTAATCTGTAAAATAATGGTTCTTTTTCTCTTTTATCAATGGACTTCTATTATTCCTTATCTTTTTAAGTTTATCTGATTTTTTTTAATCAAAACCTACTTCTTTGTATTTCTCTCCATAAGAGGGGTCTCACTATGAATAATAAAAAATTAAAGAGTGTGACTGTGGTGCAAGGACACTGTGAGCAAGAAGATAAGCTGAGTCACGGAGAGTGCGTGGCCTTCTGCCTCTGTCGTGCTTTCCACAAGGCCTCCCTGCATCACCAACACTGGCTCTGCTCCACGGAGGGGAAGGCAACATAGCAACTGCCTACATGCAGACACAAATCTTACAAGGTGCAAGGTCCCTTCCTTTTATGCTGGGAAAGTACTTCTGCTTATAGAGTTCCCTATATGCTCTAAAAAAATTTAGAACGGTCTTGTCATCTGTGCTAAAATACAGCTATGAATCTTATAAATTGATGTCCAAGTCATGAAATGACTACTGGAAAGGGAACCAAGAACTGCTTGTTCCAGCTTAACAGTATCTTTTCTAGGAGTAATTTTCTCTATTTCGTTACTTATCATTTCGAAATCGTAAAATATCTTTTCATGACCCTTCTGTAATGTGGTCTGTTGCACTGAATTTAAAAATTGTGATTGCAAATATAGAATAAGGGGAAAGAAAGAGACTCAGTTTCAGCTCCAGTGATCAGGCTTTATTTCCTCTCCCTTCTTGCTACTTTTATACAACAGCCTAGCTTCAATGACAGCAGAGATTTATATCTGCAGCCATGGCAGAAGAATTGGCCCAGACACAGAGGTAGATGAATAGTTCAGAAACAAGGGACAGGTAGCTCGAAAAACTCACTGCCATTCTTTCTCCATAGCTGAAGAGGGTATGAGTTCCCTTCATGAATAAACTGCATAGAAATATCCCTAATATGTATTCAATAAATATCATCTAATATCAGCCAATATTTGCAGCTTCTGAAAAGGAAAAAAAAAAAAAAAAAAAAAAAAAAACCTTTAAGTTCTTGGTCCTGGAAAAAATATCACCCTAGCTTTAAATGCAGTATTAGACACCCTACCTCTTTGTGTTTTGTGCTAGATATAGTATAAAATCCTCCATAGCTTTCTATCAGCACATAACTCTAGAAAAAATGCACAAGCCTGTCTTTTTCTGAACTACTGCTGTGTCCCCAGGAAGCAAACATATGCAGACCAACAGTGGCCAGTGTTGCATCCCCTGTCATAGTGTAGTGGGTTTACGTGGAAAGGTTTTGGTAGCAGAGGCCATAGGGGTGATTCTTCAAGAAGAATCCAGAAGCTGCCCCGTGTTAGATACAGGCCCCACTTCTGCACAGAACAGAGCCAAATAAGCGATGCTGTTCGTGCCTCTGTGAGAGTAAATTTAAGAAATGGAAACAAACAAACAAACAACAACAACAAAACCTTCTGTGTGACAGCAGCTGGGAGAGAGGAGTGAGAAGCAGCCCTGAAGATGCCAAGGTCAGTGCAGCAGGAGGGCAGGAGGTGCTCCAGGCACACAGCAGCGGTTCCCCTGCAGCCTGTGGAGAGGCCCCTGGTGGAGCAGGCTGTCCCCCTGCAGCCCATGGGTCCCACATGGAGCAGATCTCCACGCTGCAGCCCCCCCGTGGGTGGAGGAGCCCCTGGTGGAACAGGAGGATGTGGCCTGGAGGAGGCTGTGGCCCATGGAGAGCCCCTGCAGGAGCAGGCCCCGGGCCAGAGCTGCAGCCCATGGAGAAGAGCCCACGCAGGAGCAGGGGGTCTGCAAGTCATCGTGGTAGGACTGGAGCTTCACCCAAAACACCTGTTGTGCAACCACAAATACTTTTCTTTATCCAGATCAGAAGAGTTAAGGCTTGCAGATGCAATGACCTACACGGGACACCTCTCCCTGTGGAAACCAGGAGGATGCAGCAGCCCCGGCAGCAGCCATTTGTACCTCACCCGACTGCTCCCTGTTGCAGAATGCTGCCAGCCACCCTGACACCAACACTGCAGTTAGCATCTTCCAAGTGCTTTTTCATTCCCAACCTCAGATGTGAATGACACAGAACGTGTAAAATGGGAACAAAATAAGGTGCAATTCATTAATCACAATGTTGGGTTACTAAGAAAATTGTCATGAATAGTTTATGCTAGGAGAGAAATAGAAGCATGACTTTTGAGTCATTTTACATATGGGGCTACAAAATGCTCTACATTCATACTCATTCTGGGGGTTATGTAAAAACTTTGAGATGCTGATCATCTTTATATTTTGTTCTTACTAGTCAAATTTCCAGGACTTATAGCAAAAATTTATCTAGCTAAGCTTTACTGTAGGTACAAAATTCTAAAGACAATTTTCAAAAATCCTATTTTTCATAAAAAGGAATTTAAAGACCTTTAAGGATATATGCTTTTTAAATAAATATGTAACATTACAAGGCAAGCAATAATGAAAGAAACGTTTTCAGTAAGATGTTAAATGCTAAGGTAATATTGACTCTGAAAACAATTAAAACACAAAGTTTTAAAACTAAAAGTGAGAGTTAGGGAGAAATTCATCACTGGAAATCAGATTTTTGCTGTGTGGAATAATGTATATATAAAAACATATTTACAAATTGCGTGTATAAAAATGAGATAGAGTTTGCACTGAGGCACATAGATGTACCATAGACACACATTTTTTATCAATGTATTTTGCTATGAACTGTTTCACTTAATGTAATATTTAAGCACCATTAATTTGCATAAATATCAATAATTGACACAAAAAGGAGTATTTGCGATCACTTTTATCATCAGTAAAAGGGGTTTCCATCACTTTTTTTTTTTACTACATGAAGTAAAGATTACATGTGTATATTTTTCATATTTTTCCTTTGTTTGTAAATATGCAATTCTTGAAGCATTAGGATACAAACAGAGTCAGAATCTGTTCCTGAAGCTGAACCCATTACACAAGGAGCAAGGACATACAGAGAAATGAAATCTCTCGCTTGTTACCCTGGCACATTTCTTGCCTGCTGCAACTGCCTCTCCCAGTCTCCTGTTTCCATGGCTATCTCAAGCTGCAAGTGCTGCAGTGGTGCTTTATACCTCCTAGGAGTGTCTTCAGATAGATAAAAATGAAACCATAATCTTTCCACATTGAAAATAGGTCAAAGCAGGATCAGAACTTGCAGAGAGTGGATAACTTCAACTTGTAAATACACTTTCCTAGCCCTGACCCCAGCAAAGGTAAACAACAAGACTAGCTTTTCTTCTTCAGATCCAGTGGAAGATCCACTTATCAGAGTTCCTTTGGTGACAAATTCAAGACTTAAACCTTTAATTTAGCATTTGGATTTAACTTCACTTTTACCCCAAATCTAGACTTGATGGGTATACAGCCAGCTTCTTTTTCAGCTGCGGGTCTGCAAATGTAGAAGAGGATTAATGGACATAGAAGGACCCTCTTGTCCCCAAGCAACGGAGTAACTTCAGCATTTGTGCTGAAAGGAAAACAGCTTTCATTTCAGTGGGGTAGCAGGGAAAGAATAGCAACTCCTCCCCTCCCCTTCCTCTCCTCTTCTTTTCCCTCCTCTCCTTTGCCCTGCTGCCTCTGTCCTGGATTACTCAACAGAAGTAAACTCATAAACTCCAAAGGAAGCATCTTAAAATAACATACAATTTAAATTAGTCTTGACTACCCATCCTAAATATGCCTACGTACTGTAGAAAAATTCCAAATTACAGTAGTGAAATTCAACCTTTAATTATGGGTTTGACCTGACCTCATAACATGACTGACAAGTTAATGTCATTTTTCTGTTACAGGTATAGCAAAGAAGGTTTTTCCTACTTATGCTTTAAAATGCAAGCAAACACTGCTGTATGGGGAACACCAACACTCTTGACATAGCCTATACAGGGAAACACAAGCCAGATCCCTGAGTCTCTGTGCTAACTTGAGTTTGACAAAATCCTTAAGGACTGTGACAGAAGGCTATAGTGAAAAAGGGGACCAGGCTCCTTGGTAGCCAGTTTTGACAATGAATCTCAGCCTTGTAAGACCAGTTCTTCTAGTCCTGGCACCTTTGTAGGTACAGACCATATTTATTCTGGAATTTTGTTGTCCTGAGTCACAGGAATGGGAAATGGGATTTGGTCCTCCTGGTCCTCTGTTCTAACCATACCTCTGTTTGGAAATACAAGGCAAAAATGCACCCTGACTTTTGGGCCAACTCAGACTCTTTCCCTGCTGGATTATGGCCAGTGGTAGGATCCAGTTCATCCTAACTTCATTTAGTGTAATTTGTAAGTCCTGCCTTCTATCAACTCTAATTGCCATTAATTAAACATTGGACTGTAAGACAAAGCTCCTTTGAAGTCTTTCCTGTCTCTTTTGTGCTTCTAAAAATAAATAATCTTAAAGGAAGTGTAAACTTTTTGCCCCTGTAAGTCTGGTTGTTTCCATGGCTGATGTGCTGAAGGCTCAGCCCATACCATGTCTTGGACTGCCTCCCTGTGTGGGAAGGGCCCCAGCTGCTTTACTGAGGCTCTTCTCTACCCACACCTTTCTAGGACACAGGAAGCATTTGGGGCAGTTTTAAAAAAATACTGATTAGTCTCAAACAGACAGTTATGCTTAGTGACTTAATGTGAACTGAACAGGGAAAGGGGATCTCTGTGATCCAGCCTGAATGACAGTCATTGAAGGCAAACAAGCAAGGAAACATAAGTGAAAAACACCCTTTTAGCAATATGGCTTTCTTTGGCAATTCTAAAATTTGATACCTAACTTGGGAACATGTTCCAGCCACATTTTTGCAAATAGTTCCCCATTACTTATAAATGGTTAGAAGATAAGGGAAGTATTTATTCTTCTAAAGGGAAATATCTACACTGTGAACATTTACCTCAGAGCTAGCTGACTGGACTCCTTTATGGCCCACGGAGAAAGACAAACACACTGAGGGTCTGATCCCTCCATCCTAAGGATGGGGCTCTGAAATATATTTGGATAATCCTACAGCAAAAGCGTCCATTTCTTTCCACTGGTTCTAATGGGAAACGTACACAGTGATGTCAGATTAGTGGCCTACAATGTAGACTTCTCTGCTTTTACAGATAAATAAATCATCTTTCAAGAAAAAAACTGATTTTTCCTGTTGGAAAAAAAATAATCTTCTACGCTATTCATCTCTTGAGAAACAAAACAGCTTTTCAAAAGAAAAGTTAAGCTAAAAGTTAAAAGAACTTTAGCACAAGGATTAATTTGATGTTAAGATAGTGTCATAAAATTAGTTTTTGCAACATACTAGTAAACACATTATTTTTCATACCTGTCTGAAATATGCTACTGATTTTGCTGATGACTACCATAGATTTCGGCTGTTTTTTCCATTTCATGATCATGACTCCTTGGCTCTTTTTTAATATTCTGCCATTGTTCAAATATTAATGCAACCCTAGTGGCAAGTGTTCAGTAGCCCAGATGAGATGCCAAAGGTTAGTAATGACTTTTGAACAAACACTGCTGAAGTGGCAGCACATACTTGAAAAGGCACAATTTTTCCCAGT
Organism: Anas platyrhynchos; assembly: GCF_047663525.1. Classification (NCBI taxonomy): domain Eukaryota; kingdom Metazoa; phylum Chordata; class Aves; order Anseriformes; family Anatidae; genus Anas; species Anas platyrhynchos. The sequence goes on along the minus strand of NC_092587.1, from coordinate 115,238,603 downwards.
AGTTCAATATTGTATTTTAACTTTCTATGCAGTTAGCCTGTGGGTGTCTTTTTCATTTGTCAACAGCACGCAACAGAGCACTGCCATTTTGCACTCTGGTTGGAAAGTGTTACTTCAACCTAATTGATTCTTTTTGCTGCATGAAACTTATTTACCGAGAATTACTACAGTGGAGGGCCAAATTACTTTCAATAAGACAACAATTACTTAGGATTTTTTACAAGATAAAGACTTTGCATTATGGCAGTAGCTATCTCAATTGTTAGGCTAAATGACGCACTAAAACGTGCATCATTTGGCTGTACTGAACAAACTTTTCTTAGGTTGTTGTTTTCTCTTGGTTGTTGAGTTTGTAGGGCAAGACAGGAGAGCTGTTCACCAAAGGAGATGGAAAGGAAAGGTAATTAGAATATTGGTCCATACCGTATTTGGATTATGTTCCAATCAGATGGGACAAGAAACAAAGATTGGAGTAGTACCAAATTTCTTTGGAATAAATTGAGTTTATTTTGTACGTGGTCCTGACATTCAAAAGCTAAGCTGGAAGGCTGAGGCTCTGATACCCTTAATAGAATTCATTCTACTTTTATGAATGTGTAGAGGGTAGATCAGCTACTAGAGATCACAGAAAAATAAAAATGAGGACTTAGTTCTAAACCTATAAATAAGTGGTACTATACATCAATCAAAATTCTGACAAGGTCTCCCATGATATTCTTGTCTCTAAATTTAAAATACATGGATTGGATGGATGGACCACTCAGTGGGTAGGGAATTGGCTGGATGGTCACACTCATTGGGGTCAATGGCTTAGTGTCTAAGTAGAGATCAGCAATGAGTGGTGTTCTTTAGGGGTCAGTATTGGGACCAGCATTATTTTACATCTTTGTTGGTGACGTGGATGGTGGGATTGAGTGCACCCTCAGCAAGTTTGCCAATGGCACCAAGCTGTGTGGTTTGGTCAACATACTAAGGGAAGGAATGCCATCCAGAGGGACTTGGACAGGCTGAAGCCTCATGAGGTTCAACAAGGCCAAGCACAAAGTCCTGCATCTGGGCTGAGGCAATCCCCAGCACAAATAGAGGTTGAGTGGAGAATGAATTGAGAGCAGCCCTGAGGAGAAAGACCTGGGGGTGTTGGTTGATGAGAAGCTCAACATGAGCCAGTAATGTGCACTTACAGCTCAGAAACCCAACCATAACCCAGGCTGCATCAAAAGAAGTGTGGCCAGGAGGGCGAGAATGGTGATTCTCCCCCTCTGCTCTGCTCTCGTGAGACCCCACCTGGAGCACTGTGTTCAGATCTGGGGTTCCCAGCACAAGAAGGGCATGGAAATATTAGAACGAGTCCAGAGGAGGACCACAAGGACGCCTCTCTTATGAAGACAGGCTTAGAGTGCTGGGGTTGTTCAGACAGTATAAGAGAAAGCTCTGGGAAGACTTTATAGCAGCCTTCCAGTACCTACGAGAGGCCAACAGGAAATCTGTGGAGGTAATCCTTATGAGGGAGTGTAGCAACAGGACAAGGGGGAATGGTTTAAAACCAAAAGCAGGGAGATTTAGATCAGATGTTAGGAGGAAATTCTTTACACAGAGGGTGGTGAGGTGCTCGAACAGGTTTCCCAGAGAAGTTGTGGGTACCTCATCCCTGGAAATGTTCAAGGCCAGGCTGAATGGGCTTTGAGTGACCTGGTCTACTGGTAGGCGTCCCTGCAGGTGGTAGAGGTGTTGGAATTAAAGGGTCTTAATGGTCCCTTCCAATCCAAACCACTCTATGATTCTATGGTTCTAAAATGTCTATAAACAACAGAGAACAGGAAGGAGATAAATAGCAGTCAGCATGAGTTTATAAGAAACAGATTACAAACCAAATTCTCTTCTGTGGTAGCATGGCAGCCTTGTGGTTAGCAGAAAAAAAAATAGGATTTACATCTTGGCTTTCACTGGCCTTTTGACACTATCAAATGCTAGTTTTGTAACCAAGCCTGGGGAAATTGGAGATAATGAAACCACAATAAACAACAAAACTAGTTGGAAAACAATCCTGTGGAAATAGTTGTTGGCATCTCATGTCAAACCAGAGGATATATGGGGAGGGGTTTGGCAATGTTCTGGCTGGAGTCTGGTGCTTCACAGAATTAAGGTGCATCAAGAGGGAATAAAACTCTGCTCATGGACTTTAGAGACAATAGGGAGCTCAGAGGAGCTTCAGAACAGAAACAGAGAAGCATTGTGTGTAAGATGATGATGTGACATTGTAAGCAGGAGTGTCAATTACAGGTACGTAATTAAACCCTACACCTTTGTCAGCACCATTGAGGCTTCTGCAGCAGTACTGTACCCAGAAAGCTCCATGCCTCAAGACAAATCTAAGAACACACAGCCCCTCACTGAAAGATTGAAAACAGTTAGAAAAATCTGAGGAGAGGTGTATAATAATGCCCTTTTACTTGTGTAATGAGTGGGTGCTAATAGGAGGGGAACAAATAGTTCTCCATATCAACCCAGAGGGAGCATGAGGAAGCAGTGAGCTACAATTGCAACAAAGATTTATGTTAAAGAGGAAAGCTTCCTAGGAGGAAGAAGATCATAGAATCTACATCATGGGAGCCTTTAAGAAGCAGGTTACACAAATGTTTGTTGGGAATTAATTAATTACAGCTGATGTTGCCTTAAAGCGGAGACTTCTCAGACCTCTTCCAGCTGCTTTCTGGTTTTTTTTTTTTTTTTTTTTTTTTTTTTTTTGGTTGTTTTTGTTTGTTTTTTTTTCTTTTTCATTACATTTCTATTATTTCCATATGTCTCTATAGCAAATATTATCCTATTCTGAGAGAGAAAATGAGATGGAGTATTCAAAATGAACAATCCTAAAAACCTCTTAATGGACCTAGTCCTCTAAGACAGTTTTGGGCAAAACATTCATGCAACTCACAGACTGTGACAGGACCAAATGATATAGTGAATGAACTTATGATCTTGGTTTCTAAACATAATAGGGCTTATTTTATCCTCACATGTGTAATCTACAACAGCTCATTGAATCTGTGAAAATGTAGCACTGAGGATGCGAAGTCTGGTCTATTTGCTATTTGTGCAAATATGTAAGTACTTATTGCTAAATGAAAAGAGACTGAAGAGAAGGCCTGCGTGTGGGATCTCTGCTCCTCCATTCACTCCTTGGTCTTTCCTGAAGGCCATCAGCTAATTCTCTCTGAGGAACTACCCCAGTCTAGTTTAGGCAAGAGGTCACTTGGACATCAAGAGGCCATGTTGATGTGATTGTGCCCAGCTCAACTCTCTCTGTTTCAGTCCTCTTCCAACAGTCCTTCCTCAGGCTTTGCACTCTCAGGAACCTCCTCCAATATCTCCAAAAAAAAAAAAATGCTGCATGAATCACTGTCCTGTAATACAGAAACACCCTGTGGTGGACTGCAGCACAGCTTTCACAGTGTCCCAGTAACTCCAAGCTGGAAAAATGTAAAGAAATAGCACAGAAAGGTAGCAGAGCCTCACAGGTGGATCAGACCTAGAACCAGGGACTATACAAACCAGCTCCAGTAGATCTGCTCAGGGAGCCAGCCCAACACTGTGGGCATAACCAAAGTACCTGGGTCTCTTTCATTTAGCAGTGCGAGTACAATCTATGTCTCCCTTCAAGTTGCCTTGTACAGAAGTATGATTAAGTCTACAGGTGCAGTTATATCTTCAGAATGGCAATTCCTGAAAAACAGCAGTTTTACAGTTAAAATGGGATACCTAAGATCCTTTCTCCCTTTCAATACATGATCTGAAGACATTTGGATTTTGACTTCATACCTACGGTTTGAAATTAATGATGCATATTCATCACATGACAGATACATTAAAAAATATTTTTTTCTCTACCAGAACCTTTTGCATTATTTACTACATGAATTAGTAAAAATTAGAAATGGATAAATAAAGGAAGGCCAAGCACTTTCACAATCCTAATCTGTGATTTTTAAGTTTTTGGAAAGCATTGCAATGTGTTATGCAAAGAATTGGGTCCTTTTGCAATCATTTCTAACTGAGGCATAAATGCAGATTCTTTTGTCATTGTCAGCAGCTATTTCAGCAAACAGGGGCTATTTTCAAGTTGCAAGATGCAAGCAGCTACTTTTTTCTGGAATTTTTCTGATTATTTTTTTTTAATAAACAAGAGATATGCAGCTGATTGCCTCTTTTTTATGTTGCTAATGCATCACTAGCAACAAATTAATGTTTCTGGAAAGTATTATAAGTTTGCACAGAAATAGAAGAACTCTGGTGTTTTATGAAAAATATGAGGTGTGAGAAATGTTTTTCCTCATAAATATGAAAAGCAGAGTTTTCATGAACAGCAGTGGCAAAAAAGTGTTCTTTCAAAACAAGTAGAGTAGAGGATGGAATGTGGGTTCCTGATAAACTTGCTTGAAACATCTACTGGATATCATCAGGGCACTTGTTCTCTTCAGTCAAGATTCTACCCTCAGGTGATAAATAAAAAAAAAATAAAAAAACAACAACAAAAAAAGTGATACCTAATGCAAATCTTTAAAAGGTTTTTATTTCAATACACCAGAGCAGTTGAAGAAAATATACTAAAGAGTATTCCTAAGCATTTCTAAGTCTGGGACACCTACATATAACAGTTGTTAGTTTAGCACATCCTATTTTGAAAGTAGTCTGAAGAATAAAGCTGAATGTCCCTGGTTTGCATGTAGGCAAGCTTCATGACGATTATAATTCTTTCTTTCGGTACATTACATTCTCTGTGGTCCTCAATTACATCTTTCTTTCCTAATTACAACTTCTTTATAAGACCATATATTGCATGTACTTTTTTTGGCTCATAAATACCAGTATTCTAAGCTTATTCTAGGAGCACAATCTTTTTATTCACCAGATGGTAATTGTTCAGAATATTATGGTCTAAATTAATTTCTGATATAACTCTATTGACCTCTTTGCACTTAGTCAAGAAATGAAGTGGAGCACATTTTGGTTTTATCAGCTGTTTGCACGATTACTGAAAATAATGAGCATAAATGCAACTAGATTTTCCTCGTGGTTATATAATATACACTTCCCCTGCAGCTTTTTATTACGTTAATTCCCATGGGCTGATCCCCCAGTGTTAACAATCCCAACCGTGAACTGAGAATCGTCCAGCTGCTCATCCCATGAGCTGATGATGACAGGAGCAGATGTGTCTGTTTCTCAGACTAGTTGAAACTCGATGAGTTTCTTTCCTCTCATTCCATAAGGAGCAGACGGCACATTTTAATTGGTTTATACCCTTAAGAATTTGTGCTCTCAGGGTGTGTGAAGGTCAATCAAGAAGACAGCTAGAAAAAATACAGAGCAAGGTATCTGCATGCAGGGAGTTGCACAGAGATAAACGCTGTCTTTTAATGGTCTTCAGGAATGAGGATGGGCAAACCAAATGTCATCCAGCTTCCTTCAGGTTCGCAATGTGGGCAAGTGGAAACATCCCTGGATGTAGGCCACAGTCCTTCAACAGACCTAGTCAAACACCAGTTCTGAGTGGCAATATTAACAATGAAATAATGCTGATGTTTAGGATCTGTACACAATGAAAAGTCGTTAGCCTTTGCTTCTTTTTTCCTCTGAGAATGAAGGCTGAGATAAGCACTGCTCTCATGGGAAGGGCAACAAGGTGTATTTTTGTGCATCTTTCCAGTCTGCAATATACTCAGCCTTAGTCAGAATCACAGAGCTGTAGTGGGTTTACGTGGCAAGGTTTTGGTATTAGGGGGCCATCGGGGTGGTTTCTGTGAGAAGGATCTAGAAGCTGCCCCATGTTTGGTAAGGGCCCCATTGTTGACCCGAGCTGAGCCAATAAACGATGTTGTTTTGCGACTCTGTGACAGCATATTTAAGACAGGGAAAAAAACACTATGCCACACAGCAGCTGGGAGAGTGAAGGGAGTGAGGAACAGCCTTGCAGGCGCCAAGGTCAGTGAAGAAGGAGGGGGAGAGGTGCTCCTGGTACCGGAGCAGAAGTCCCCTGCGGCCTGTGGTGAGGACCATGGTGAAGCAGGATGTCCCCCTGCAGCCCATGGAGTACCACGGTGAAGCAGGGTTCCATGTTGCAGCCCGTGGAGGAGACCACGGTGGAGCACGTGGCCCTGCACCGACGGAGGCTGCCGCCTGTGGAAGACCCCTGCCGGAGCAGATTCCGGGCCGGACTTGTAGCCCGTGGAGAGGAGACCACGCAGGAGCAGGTGATCTGGCAGGAGCTGCTGCCCGTGGGGGAGCCAGGTTGGAGCAGTTTTCTCCTGAGGGATGGACCCCGTGGTACGGACCCATATCTGGAGCAGTTCTGGAAGAGCTGCTGCCTGTGGGAAGCCCATGCCGGATCAGTTCATTAAGGACTGTATCCTGTGGGAGGGACCCCACAGCACAGGGAATGAGAGTGACCGAGAAGGAGCGGCAGAGAAGAAGTGCTGTAGACTGACCATAACCCCCATTCCCCTGTTCCCCTGTGTCGCTTGGGGGGAGGAAGTGGAAGAGGGTGGATGGAGGGAAAGGTGCTTTTGGTTTCTTTCCTTTGTTTCTCACTTCCCTAGCTTGTTAGTAATAAGAAATAAATCTTACTATCTCCCTGTGCAGAGCCTTTTTTGCCCATTACAATAATTACTGCGTGATTTTCTCGTCCTTATCTCAACCTTTGAGCCCTTTTCATTGTATTTTCTCCCCATTCCTCTTTGAGGAGGGGGAGTGAGAGCGGCTGTGGTGGAGCTCGGCTGCCCACTCGAGCGGAACCACGACAAGAGTATGGTGGGTCACATCATGTGTCTGCTTGGGCCGAGAATGGTTCTTGACCCTATGAGTGAGAACACTGCTGTGTGGCAGGTAACTGGGTGAATTGTTTGTTCATTGTCATTGCCCTGGGTGATATTTGTGATCTTTAGGCATGATGCTGTGCCACCCTCCAGCTGAACTTCATTGACTCATTTACTGAATCCTTCAATAAAGCCTTCAGGAATCTAAACAGAGCTGGTCCAAATGTGTTTATTGGCTTTTGAAGGGTTTTGTTTGTTTCTTTGTTTCTTTGTGTTTTGTTGTTGTTGTCGTTGTTGTTGTTTGTATTTGAAAAAGGGAAAATTCATCAAAACACAAGTACCTTGTAGGACTGCTAGAATTTCTAAAAAAAAAATTCCATTGCAATTTAATATAAAAGCACATATACAATTACTATTCAAATTCTTGGAGCTGGGAAATAGGTGTTTGAGAGACGCAATAAATAAGTGGCAGTTTGATTTTTTTGTTTTGCATTATTTTGAGTAAGGTAGGATTCAGTTGCAAATCTGCACATCTAGGCATATACCCGATTTGACATAAAAGCATATGAGCGTAGAGGACGTTTTGTGCATTTTTATATCTTTGATTGACATATGGATACAAGCGAAGCCAACAAGGAATAAAAGTTGATATTTTGTTTCAGTTAGTCTTCGGTATTGAATAACCTAAAATCATCACCTCTTTCAATATTAATACAGTGTCTGATCTCACAGTCTGTTACCTGGTATGTGTTTAGAAGGAGTCCTGAAACAGGATGTTCTTTTCTTCCTTGGTCAAGACTGTAAATGCTTTTTGTAAAATAGATGAGGATTGCAGTCTTTATTTTTGTTCATTTATCTCCAAAAGTTTTGACCCATTCTGGCAACATAAAATGCGTTTGACTACTTTTGACAAAATGTGTTGGTGTATCATGTTCCTCAATAAGAAGAGGACCCAAAACCATTCCATATACAACTAAAATGAAACTTTGGTCTTACACAAACTTTTGGCAAGGTGACAGGCATGGGCTCAATTATGCTAAGGGCTTACAGCACTCTCCCAGGTCATTTATAACACAGGAGACAGGCGCACAAGCTCCAAGTGTCTTTTCAGCTTCTCTAATATAATTTTCTATACCCCTCTGCGAGTACTCATAAATCAGCTCCTTCACTCTGGAGCTCCTATCCACTGACTGAATCAACATTTCAGCCTGCTTCTGTAATCTCTGAGTTTAATGGCCTTGAAACTAGCCCCTGTTTTTCCACACACCTCTCTCTCTTACAGACAACATTTCTGTCGTGATGATAACATCACCACTCCTGCTGTCAGACTAAACACCTCTTTCATTCTTCCTTAATATCCAGCCATTTCCTAATCTTCCTCTCTTTTTCTTTCTTGCTGAAGTTCCATCTGTCTCCCTCCACCTGAGAACAAAAGGGCTCAGGGTCCTTTCTCAATCCGATCCCAGTTTGATCACTAGTTTCCTCTTATGTAGTTTCCTTGACCTTCATCTCACTGTCCTACAGATATTCTTCCTCCAAAAGTGATTTGACTGTTTCTATCTCAGAAGTCCCTGTCTTCAACTTTCAAGAATACCTTCACATCAAATTTTAAGTGTTTACCCTCCTGTCCGCACCTTTCCACTTAACTGATGAAGAAAGGTAGGAAAATTTCAGCCCTGCTACAAGTGGGTTGAAAATCAACCATCTCCAGCCGGGAAGACACTAACAAACATTTGGATGGGATTCTGCCTATGCTAAAAGCTGAGGCAAGTTTTATTTATTCATATATATCATCCTCATAATGCTACTTAGAGAGCTCATAAGCTTTTGCATCCACCTTTATCTGTTCATATGGACACGCTTAGTTTTCCATTGCTGCTGCCTCTCTCAGTCATGTATGTCTTGACAGAACCATTTATCTATCTGAGTGACTCTAGCAGACACAAGCTAAGAAAGAAGTTTAAATGTACCCATTATGGGGCAAGATGAGTAATAGAACATATTTTATGCTTCATTTGTCAGTCAGATTTCTGGAAATCCTGTCTGCTCCAGAAAGTTAGACATGAATCCAGCTGCAGTAGGTGGAGCTTCAGTTTATGTGCCAGCAACTAGCGTCACAAGAAGGATTTAGTAGGTGTAAATGCCATCACACAGAAGTGTCACGTAAGTTCCTCCTTGTTACTAAAAAATGTTCACCTTTTGCTCAAAGTGAATTCATTGAATTGCCATCCGTAAGGAACTAGCTTTCCCCCAAGGGATAATGATTCAATGTGCTTCATAAAACAGAGTATGGAGCCTAAAATAAAAATATTAGACAATATACTCTGTTCCTATGAAACACATGAAAAGTATTAATCCTCAAACTAAACTGTCCCATCTCTTCATGAAACTCAGTACTTCTGCTGATCTATTTCATCTGATGAAAGTGTTTCTCTTTTTTAGTCCCTATTATGCAGATTTACTGTGGAATTGGGCCAGTTTTCTTCTGAGTCCCTATTTAACAGAAGCACTTTCTGTGGCCTTTTATGGCCACTTGTGCCCTCAGGGTTACAAGAATATTAACAACATTTTGTAACAGCAACTAGAATTATGATACATTTGTGGTTAAAAAAAAAAAAAAAAATAAAACCAACAGTAAAAAGAAACTAGGGACATCAAACTGAATGTGAAAAGAGGCTCACTGTGTTAAATGAAAACGTTTCCGTTTCCTTTTTACAAGACAAACCAATTAAAGGACAATATCTCCTTGATGATCACAGGCCTTCTGTCTAGCAAGAATTTAATCTTCAGTGGTTTGTGACGCTTGCCACCCAGGAGACTATCATGCATATGTATGTATCAAATGTTCTGATCCTTCCTTCTTTTGTATTTAAGTAAGTATTATCTTTATAGAAAATAAATTTGAAGTCTGTGAGTGGTTATGGAAATGCAAAATACAAAGAGCAAAAAAAAGTTGATGACCAAAGGAGTAAAAATCTTTTATTTATACAAGTATCCTTAGTAATTAGATGCAGAACATAAGAGATATGCATGTATTGAAAAGTACATATATAATTGGTCTCTAAACTCTCTGTTTTCCAAACATATTTATGAGACACCAGTAGGTCATAAAAAGCCCTCTCCAATATCTGGTCTGACATACTCTCACTATGAGTGATAATTACTGTTCATAGTTTTCACTGTAGCTTGAGTGGTATTTTAGAGTTTACAAATTTAGGGAAAGACAAACTTTTAAACATTGTTTAAACAAATGTTTAAAGAAACATCGTTATGGTGTTGAGAAGTAAAAACTTGTACCCCTGTACAAGTTTGTTTTCATGCAAAAATATGGCCTGGAAGAGCAGAGACCCACAGAGTTTGGGATTTTCTTCCTAGTTCTGCTACTAGCCAACTGAGAAAATCACTTGCTCCTGACAAGAAAGTATGATAATGTGTGGTAATGCAATTGCTCACCACCCGCTGACCAATGCCCAGCCTAGCCCCAAGCAGTCTGGCCTTCCTCCCCTCGGCTAGCCACCCCTATATATTGTTTAGCATGATGTCAGATGGTATGGAAACTAAACAGAACAGCTGACCCAACAGCTAGCCCCCTTTGGCTAGTTTGGGTCAGCTGTTCTGGGTCTGTCCCCTCCCAGCTCTTGCTGCACCCCTAGCTGCCTGTTGGCAGGACAGAGTGAGAAGCTGAAACATCCTTGGCTTGGTGTAAGCACTGCTCTGCAACAATTAAAGCATCAGCATGTTATCAGCACTCTTCTCATCCTAAGCCAAAACAGAGCACCCTACCAGCTACTAGGAAGAAAATTAACTCTGTCCTAACTGAAACCAGGACATAATGTCATTTAATTATTATTTGAAATGCTCTGAGGTGAACCCACACATGGAAACTACATGTCATTACAGGCCTGCCCTGTTTTATCTTTGGACAGGATTAAACTTTCCATCTAAGTGAAACACATATGAATATTGTAAAGCAATCTGAATTTGGGTTTGTATGTTTTAACACAAACAATTTATCAGTAATTCTAATGCAGTACTACAAATTTCTTTTCATAAAAGAAGACATTGGCTGTTGACAGTATCTGGGGTGCAAGAGTAGCAGAGAGAGTACTTCTACAATCAACACTGCAAGAGGAAGACCAGCAGATTTTTGTGTGGTTGGACGCGTTTTCATGCCAGCAAATCTTCACTGGTTACTGGGCTTTAGATTTTCCAACTCAATTCCAAGGCCATAGCTTATTCAGAGCCGGCTTGCAGTAACTCTTCTGAATTTACATAAACTTTCAACTATTGTTATTGGACTTTTAGAGTTTCTCTTCTATCCAACTACTTGATGGTAATCTTAGCTACAGCTTTGTAATAGAGTAGTTAGCCAATTTAAAATATAGTCAGTTTTAGATGAATATGCACAGTTTCTCTCTAATTTGGTTCTGAACTCTCTTGCCTGCATACATGTATATCTTCTGTATCAATGACTCAATTTACCTGCACTTCGTGGACAATTATGCTTTTTCCATCAGTCAGCTACAGACATACAAAATTTTCCAGTGTCATGTCATCCTCATGAATCTAATTTGTAAACGTAAAGTAATATTCCTATAATCTGATCGCAAATGGTACCTGCCCACATACAACTATTACCATGGTTTGCAGGAAGCTATCAATCAGAACACAAAAATAAAGAAACATTTAGTATGTATTTTGCTTCTCTAGCCCATCATTTCCTGTACATCTTCTTCCTAACCATCCAACTACCCAAATGAAGAAATTTGATGTACAGTTTGCATAGATTTTAAACTGAAAATATTTTCCTGAATAAGATAGCATGATGTATGTCTAAACATAAGCAAGGCATAAAAACATCTAGACTGGATTGCTTGATGCAATCTCCATACAGCCATTACTGAAAAAGTTCTATAGGTCAGCTATTTCTCATGTCCTGCCTTTGAATATTTCTTTACTGTAGTAGGTGCCATTTTTTTCAGGAGGTACTTCATGTAAACCATATTTGTTTCCTATCTTTCCTTCAAAGAGAAAGGTGATTTTTTCTTCTCCATAAAATCTGTATTATAACACAAATCATTACTGTTGACCAGAATGCTTCAAAGACATATTTTTTTGACTGTGATTATTTCTTGATCTTTTCATCAAATCTGATGCCATAGCTTCCTAATCATAAGCTATTTTTCTCTTGAGTGCTGCTGAGTATGATTTCACAGATACAAATGAATGGACTTTGCACTGATTTATGAGTTTTATGATCGAAGTTCATAGGCACATGTAAATGAAATGTAGCACTGAGCTGCCTTCAAACAATATAGAATAAGGTGCAAGTGATCTGGTCAAAGGAAACATGCTAACAATGGGGCACAAATTTTAAGAAAATAATAGTTTTATGAAAATGTATTTGTCTTTAAGACTCGAGCACAGAGCAAGACTCTAGCTGGAAAATAAATAAATAAATAAATAGAAATCATGTAAGAGGCACAATACTTTTTCTAAGCCAAAGAATCCAATCCAGATATTTTTGCTACCCAACCAAATATTCCTCACATTCCAAAGTATGAGAAAGCAAACTTTGCAATAATTATGTCTGTGGAGAAGCAGTTGGTTTATTTTTTGTCCTTTTTGTGCAGCTCCTAATGCCAGATGAGTGCTCATCCACTGCGGTAAACATTACTTGTACAGTATGCATACAGGTAAGCTTCTTCATTTTAAACACACCATACTTAAAAACACTTGCCTCAGGTTGAATAATTTCCTAGCACCAGAAGCTATTATTAACAACAAGTATCCTTGACTTTAAAGGCAGGAGTAGCACGAACATCTGAAAGTTCAGCAATGGGCATACAAGGCATCCTGCTGTACCTTTGGGCTCCCAAAGGGGAAATGATAGAAAGAGTCCTGGGTGTTCTAGCTGACTACAGAGTAATTATGGGTCACCAGGGTAGTAAATAACCACCACCAACATCAACTCTGAAGCATAAAACACAAGGTATTTCAAGTGGAAATGAAAACTATTAAGACTTCACTAAAAAGGCACAGATCTTCCCCAGTGGACTATACCAAATTCTGGCCTGTCCAGTTCCATAAAGTGTCACAGGGCTCTAATACTGCAAGTACATGTATATGGAGGGATATAGAAAGAATATGACAGGAGATGTGACAGGAGAACTTTATTTTAGCAAAATGAAGGTGGAGAGATGATGTAATTGCTATTTTATAAACTCATATGGGAGATGTGGGGGGGGCTGCAGAAATGTTTTTTTTTAAAAAAAAAAACAAAAAAAAACCAACACAACACACAGACACACAGACACACAGACACACACACACACACACACACAAAAAAAAAGCCTGAGGATAATTTAGAAACAGGATTCTAATGCCAAAGATATTTGAGCAACCTTCCAGTAATAGCAAAAGAGATACTTCTGTTTCTGAATGACACCTCTTAGTTCTCTTAGTTGATTAAAGGGTCACAATAGTTCCCCATAATAGCAAATGTCCCAGGAAGTCTCTTACAGGTCCCTTAGAGGTCCCTCATGTGCCCCTCATGGCTACACCTAAATTCCAGAACTGCCCTAGATGAGTGACTGCATAATGGCTGAAATAGCTCATGAGGTGCTAGATGAGATATATCCATAGCAATTCATCTTCCTCCTAGGCTGGTAGCTGTTCCATTCTTAGCATGAACAGATTTTTTATTTCTGGACTGCAAGTGTCTCAACTAGCTAGATAGCTGCTAACTACCTCCAAGTGCCAGCAAGCAGCTCAGTTAAACCAGAGTGAGCGAATGGGCGTATGTACTTGCAGCCAGTAATCCCAGCCAATTCCCACCACCCTGCCTTGGAGATGAGCAGCTGCCAACAAAAAGGGGTGAACAGACATGCACAAGCCAAAAGAAGACTGTACTTCCAAAATGCTTGAGAAGTATCACTCTGGAAAGATAGATTGAAACAAGACGCTAACTGACTTATCTTCACTGCTTGAATGTCTAGTGACATAAATCCCATACCTGACACCATAAGCAAACTATATTGGGAAACTGGCTTTCCTTCTTCATCAATTAGTACAATGGAAGAATTATTTTAGAGGATTTCAGCAAATACATTTTTCATCTTGCAGCACTGATAACAGCATGCTCTCTGCCACTATTTAAATCAGGTCGAACAAGAAATAACTTCTATTCTGTGATCAGTTCCTTTTTAACTTAGAGTTACGTTTCCAAACACTCCATTCGAAGATATATTAATAAATGCTGACCTAATGTGACAGATACATTGTGCCCATACTTTTTCTCCTCTTATCTGACAGCGTTTTATAAAGTTAGTCATTTTTTGACTGCTGTTCTGTCTAACAGCTATGTTCTTCACACAGTGCACCATGGCTGATTTCATTGTCAAGCTACATTTATTCTGGCATATATCTGTGTGTGGTTTAACCATAGATTTATTGAAGCGAACCATGGTCATTATCTCTTATTTTCCTTGAATGCATATCATCTCACACAGAGCTCTACTATTATCCCTGATATGAGCATATCTGAGCAGGGTCATTTAAAAGACTAATTCAAAATATCACATAATATTTTCTCTAATGGCACAAGACTGATTTACAGTTTTTCAGGAAAGTTATTTGCACTGTTATATAGCATGGTTAATAGCTGAGGTCCATAAAGCCTGCAATCAAGACATTCCATCACTTTTTATATCTGGCTGCTTTTTATTGATAGTTTTCTTCTTCAGTATATATGCCTTTTTGCATGAAACATCTATTCATTTCTAATGAGTTAATTCACCTGTCTCTATTGCTACAGCTACTAGTGGATCTTTCACTAGTTTAATATGGGATGGTGTAATTTTTCCAGACACCAACTTTCTCTTCTTATTTCCATAAATTTGAAATTCTTAATTATGTATTTGCTGTAACATTATACTGAAGTAAATAAATTAGATTTGACAAGATGGAGTTGACAGTCATAAGCCATGCCATCTGGGAACAGTGGGATTTGTTTACAGTTTTATTCTTCATTCCAAATCCTACGGTGTCCTAGCATGTAAAGATCTGATAAGGAGCAGTGCCATCAGCTAAAACATGTTGAATCCCCTTGTGTGGCCAACAGAATTGGACAGGGTGCTGTAGTGGTGCTTGAGAAACTGCAGCCAATTTACAAGATCTCAGAGGGCCTAGAGTTGGAATTGCCAAAACTTGCATTGATTCTGCATCCTTTTAATGTGACAGCAATGTCAAGTAAAGAGTGGCAGAATTTTTGTTTCAAAATTAAAAACTACTGAAAAAATCAAAAGTGCTTGCAGTCCTGCAGTAAAAAAAGAACTTAGGTTTGATTTCAGTTTGTACGTACCTTGTCAAGGAAGAAGCAGCAGATGTCCATAAGGAGGAAGACCATGTCGAAGAACCATGAGTGAGACACGACACAGGAGATAGGTGTCAAACCCAGGCTTAGGAACAGATTTCTAATGCTGGGCAAATTGTTTGACTTCTCTACATACAGCTGATATGATAACATCTCCTGAGGTGGAGACAGCTTTTTAAACCATATTTTGTCTTTCTCTTGTATGTATGTACAAAGGCTAACAACAAGGAGATAATACTGATATCTGTTTTGAAAGGAAATCATATCCTAATAGCTTTTTTTCCTGTTATTCTGCTCTTTCTTGAACTATACCAAAGCTCTGAAGTTCTAGCTACAAATAAATAAATAAATTTCCTTTGAGAGTCCTTGAAAAGCTTCTCATTTAGTTATTTATTTTAGTAATTTATATAATGCTTATGATTTTGGCAGTTGGGTGCTTTGCACGAAAGAAAAAAAATTAACATTACATAAGCCACCCACAACAGGTAACAGAAGTTATATTACTGCTGTTGATGCCATTGAAAACCTTGACAGTCAAATCAACCAGAATTAAAAATAAATAAAATAAAATAAAATAAAATAAAATAAAATAAAATAAAATAAAATAAAAATTAAAAGTAAAAAAATCCATCAAAAGCTAAACACAACACATCAAAATTGTATTACACTCTCCAAGCCACAAAACTCAGAGATTGGTTGGAGCTGAGTGCCAAATTAGAAACTCCTTCTGATGGAAAATGCCCTGCCCCAATCCTGCTCACACCCGGGAGCAGAGTGCCTGGCAGAGACAGCAGTGGTAGAGGATGCAGAACTGACACCCATACCACATGGACTTTGTTTCTTAGCTGTTTGGTTTGGAAGAAACAGTACCTTCCTCCTCTGAAACAAGAAAGCCATGTTGCCACCACTCATTTCAAAGAAGGAAGGGGAAAAGTTCAGTGCCCTCAGGAAAATGGACAAAAGTCTCATGGAGCCATGAGCCTGCACTAAGCCAAGCTCTCTTTTTCCTCTTCACATGTAATATAAACACCCTCCCTTACACAGTTTGACATGGACCATGTGTCTGGATGGCTCCTTAAAGCTGGTTCTATGTAATTAGAAAAACCTCTGAGATGTAGGAGATTTTCAGCTCTCTTGTGTGCGCAGAGAACAGTATGTTAATTGATTTAACTAAGTTTGGGTTCAGAACTTGACAGGAAAATAAAATCTTGTTTTTAGAGGTAATGTGATCCTACAAATTAACATTGGAATGAGAAGTCATTCATTCAGCAGACTGTTAGTGAAATGTCACATATACCTGGCTCACATTGTCAAAATCAGGAGCTTCCACAAGATGCAGCCTGCATCTTCTTGCTGCCCCCCTTCCTCCCCATTTATTCAACTGGGCAGGTGGCCTGATCTTCAGAGGCATTGGGCACCTGCAACTTCCACTGACCCCCACATCTTCAAAAACAAATTCAGTGGGAGGTATAGATGACTATTTCTCTGAAAATCAACCCATTTGGATAAAAGGGTAGCAATTGCTTGCTCCTTTTTTAGGTTCTGTCTGCATTATACTTTGGTTTTCCCATTTCAGAGATCATAACAGCCTTACCAACTTCATGTATGAACATAATGTTTGTTACTTCAGAAAGCACTAAATAAATGCTGGATGTTATTAATGTCCCATTACTTCTGCAATGAACATGTTTCTGACAGCAGCTGGCTTCCAAAGGTACCAAGCGAGTTTGGCTTCAGTGGCTGCTCTGAGGGCAGAGACTCCCAGCCTGCAGCCAGATATTAATGTCAGCTGGCAGAATGACACTGTGGTCCAAGGACTTTGCAGTGCTCCCCCAGACAAAAAGCATCATAGTTCCCATGTGCACTAAACCAATGTAACACAGGCAGTGATTGCAGTAGTCTGCAAGTCCAGCAGCGATTCTGTAAATAATTTTGCCTTTCACTTTAGTATAGTCTGTGCAACAGAAATGGAGCTGAAATGTAACAATATCATCAATACAGAGATTTCTGTGAATATTGTAAAAGTAGTATTAAAGCCATAATTGTATACAAGCAGAAGTCAACGTTTGGTGGGAGAATTGATACTTTTCATTAGATTGATTTGATAAAAGCTGGAAACATCAGGGAAGCAATTGGTCGCTCTAGCCCCTCTTCATGTCTAAAAGAGAATCATAGAATCATTAAGGTTGGAAGAGACCTTCAAGATCATCTGGCCCAACCATCACCCTACTAAATATCACCCACTAAACCATGTCCCTAAGAACCAGGTCCAACCTTTCCTTGAACACTCCCAGGGACAGTAATGCCACCACTTCCCTATGCAACCCATTCCAATGCCTGACTACACAGCACTTTTGAAAGCTGAAATTAACCTGTTAAACTAGATGAAATACAAAAGTAGACAGTACTTGTGGAGCAGGAGTGGAGACGATAAGCTTGTTAAATCCTCTGGGAAAGAATGATAAATATTTTTATCCCTCTTCAAGGCTGGAGAGGGTAGCTTGGGATGGAGGGTGTTAAATGAAAGCATGCCTCGGAAGAGTCTCTCGTCTCTTAGTATTTGGAAGAGAAATGCTTTCTAGTAGCTGTCCACCTGTTCTGGTGGTGTTTAATTGGGTCTGTGTGAAAAGCACTAAAAAATCTCAGCACTGGTGTGGCCACATTGAGAGACATCTTTCACTGGAAAATGGGTGTTTCTGTCCATCATTGGCTCTGCACATTCATTCTGTTGCATCATGGATGTTTAGTCTTAGCTGTTGTGTCCAGGAGGGCATATGGCCAGTGAATGTGCCACAGATATGTCTTGTAAAGGCTCCAAGGATAATTGCTATTGTGAGAACACACGTTGCCAAACTCAGTTTGCTGCTCAAACACAGTCTCATTCTTTTTAGTATAGACTAGCCCTGAGTATTTGCTCCTAGGGCTGAAGTTAGTGAGATGGGAGCTATGTAAAAGGTAGGAGTTCTGGCTCTGACAACATTTCATTCAATGTAGGAACTCATGAGTTATTACTGATTTTTTTTTGTATAGGTCCCTAGGGACCTATACAAGGTCCTTTACATAGACTGGGAATGATAGTGCTTGACAGTGTTTTAGATCCTTTAACAGATGTCACCTATAACCCCAGGAGAATTCACTTGTTGGGTACAGGACATCTAAACAATTAAAGTGATCTCCATGGGTAATCTCTTCAGAGCAAATGAGATGGTGTCAGAAAAGCCCAGCTCTTCTGGATAGCAGCAGATTTTCTTCAGTCAAGCATATTTATCTCTGAGTCTCTTATCATGACTAGTAAATTGGAATCTGATAATGATCAGGTTGTCTAAGGCGATTTCAGCGCAAGAATACTCGAGAGTTTGATGGAGTGATAATCATTATTGAATTTGATACAAATCAATGAGGAAATTCAGGTTGTCAGTGCAAGTGATAAAGTTTTAACTTAAGTATATAAGGTAAAATACAGGCTTAAGCTTCAGTGATACAACTTAGAATCTTTTTTATTTTGTTTTACATTTTCCCTGTGCCTTTTTCTTTCCCCTTTTTTTTTTTTTTTTTTTAAGGTGGTTCAGGATAAAGTCAAAATATTATTGGACTATCTTTATGCTTATACAGTGCCCGTTGTCTTAAAAAAAAAAAAAAGTATAGAAATGAAGGTGTTCTGGGTGAGGATGAACTAAATGATTTCTTGCTTTATACAGTCTGAATCACAGAAGATTGATGTTCATCTCAGCAACACAGTGGAGAGGACAGACTGGAGTACTATCAGAAAGTGGAAGGTTGATGGACAGGACACACATATTTCTGATGGCCACAATGGTATTATAGCTGGGAGGTAGTTACATTCACTGGGAGCAAATGCATTGTTTTCTGCCCAGTGCAGAGTCTTCCTTGACTTCACTGTATATATAGTGTCATATAGTTAGCTGTGTGTTTCTTATTTAGGATGGACTTTGTGAGACAGGAAAAGAAATTGTAACGATGGCTGGTTTGTTAATTATTTCTCATCTGATTCTTTTCCTGATGTAGTCAATATAGTGTTCCAAGATAGTGTTTTGAGACTTAAGCCCAATGTGTTCCCTTGTTTTTTCCTGAAGTTGCAAATAGGAGGAATGGTATAAGAGCTACCTTCTGGTTATGGAAGAAGGATGAAGGAAAGGGTGGGCAAAATAGTTCTTCTAATTCCTCATATACAAACATGCCATCTGGTTTCTCCCCTAGAGAGACATTTGGGCTTTTACAGCAGACTGTTCACCTTAGGTTAGCAGAGTGTTCAATGACTGAAAATGTTTGATTGGTTCCTTATACGCTAGAGGCTGGGGTAGCTATTGTTATGTTAGGTGGCTAGGAGGTTCAATGCCTGTCATAGTTATTATGACAGGTTTTTAGGGTCTGATGCAATACTGTTAAGGATACTTCAGAAGGATTTCATTTTATTCACTGTCTTGTTTTAGTTCATCATTCTGGAGTGGTTAGGCAAAGGAAATTATTTCCCTTTTTTTTTTTTTTCCTAGCATTCTCATGCATAATTTCTACATTTTCTGGAACAGTGAATCAGTCAAATGGTTTCTTATGGTTGTGTTCTCTAGAAGGCTATTTTTCTCTTTAAATAAACTCATAAAGCAGAGGTCATGTTTTTTCGAGAGCTAGTAATTTATCACCCCTCTCTGGGCTAACCCACTGCCTCCATTCCACAGATATTAGCTGTCTGTTTTTGGTAATCTAAATTGTTAACATAAAGAAATTAAGTTCAGAGTAATTGCTCTCTTCTTGCATTTATCGCTGAGATCTTCCATTTCAGATGTGCACAAAATCTTGCATTCCTGAAAGCTATCTATTTTTTCCAACCATAGCAATTGTTCCAATTTAAAAAATACTACTTTTGCCCACAAACCTTGTCTTGCCCTAAGCCACCACAGCTCTGTCTTGTCAGTGACATATTTCCAAGTTCTCACTGTGGCAGGCTGGGAGGCAGGAGGTCAAAAGGATTTTAAACAATTAAAAACATCTTAATGCCCACTAAATGGCAATGAGTCACTGAAAAATGCACAGGGCAGCTCTTGCAAGAAGACAGGAGACAGGGGGAGGCTCTGTGGGAAAATACAGAAGGAGTTGGTCTTCCAAGGTTGCCACAAAGGGGCCAGACAGGCACCATAAAAATGAGGAAGATTTCTTTTGGTTTACAAAAGGTATGTTTTACCAGTGGTGATTTTGCCCTGAAGAATAATACTTCAAGGAGACTGCCCACTCATTGCATTATTCACTACCTTTTCTCTCAGTGTGAGTGGCACTTAAGAATGGGAGCTGCCATCATGCATGCAGAAGACCCTACAGTTAATAGCTAGGAGCTACGAGCTGGGAACTGCAGCTTCTTTTATTCATGTCATAGGTCATGCCTGCATGTGGGAAAAGTGCACAGTGTGTGTCTGAGTCAGAAACCAGCTGAGACCTAGCAGGAAGAAGAGGAGAAACTGCATGACTGGAGAACTCAAGGGTACTTTTCATGTCAGCTGTGATAATGCCTGTGAAGTGGGCATTTAGAAAAGTCAATGTTTCTACAGTTTAAAAAAGGTTTTAAAGATGAACTGATGTGCATACACATCACAGAAACATCCAGAACTCTTAGTAGGGAGAAAATGAAACACTTGTGCAATAGCAGCAATGTAGCTTTGATGTTCAGTAGCAGAAGCCAGACTTAACCAACAGGCAAAAATCTTCTGAAACCCTCAAGGATGCGTTGCTTCTCAATTGCATGTTAGTCTTTTTATGTTTTCTTACAGTACTTGATAACTAGCTACTGCCTGAAAAAAAAAAAAAATAATAATAATGTTAAAAGTATCTGGCCTGTTGTTTTAATATAAGAACAAATCTTCCAGTCCCCAGAAACTATGGTTACCTAAAGGAAATGAGAATGTAATGCCCTTGAAATGGTTAGCAAATAAAGCGAGGAAAACCATTGTTTCAAATTGAATCTTTAACCTACAGTTCTGTCGTGGGTAGGTATAAGAGAACATCTTTTATTCTGCCTGTGGCTATCATAAAATCAAATAATTTGTCTGTTGTCCAAGATTTGTTTCAAATACAGTAATAAAGAAAGAAATGATAGGGCTGGGGGAGAACTTGTGCATCTTTCTTTTCCAGGCTCTCTGATGAATCACAGTCACACATGTCTGAGTAATCAATTTCACCAGCACATTTCCCAAACTCCCCAGCTGTAACTACGACAACACAAAGATTGAACATGTCTTTAGAAAAAAAGAAAGGGTTTAATTTGCCTAGCTCCTTTACACCCTGTTAAGAGTGATTAAGTGTTTTTTGATCAAGGTAGCAGTAGATAACCTTCCAGCACTGCAGTGACCCCTGCAAAGTAAACACAAGGCCACAGGGGCAAGCCAGCCTACCGTCCTACAGCCACTCTGTAATTGGGGGATGATGTCATCAATTATATGGTGTATAAATATACATAAACATATGTGTGTGTGTGTATAGATGGGTGGACAGCACGCTTATGTATAAGGAAGATATCTAAACACTGAAAAAGGATATCTTAATTCTGACATTTCCTTTTTTTGTTTGTTTGTTTGGTTGGTTGGTTTGGTTTGGTTTGGTTTGGTTTGGTTTGGTTTGTTGTTTTTTGTGCTTGGCTTTGCAACTGCTGGAGTTTTGCTCTTCTCTTGCTTGCATGTACAAAGGTGACCATCAGGTTGCAGCAAGACCCCAGGAGCATGTGATACAAGAGAAAACACAAAGCCCAGAGCCAGGAAGCTTGACTTCTGATGCTGACTCCACTGGCACTTTCTGCCATGGCCTGGGGAGTGGTCACACCACCTCTCTCCTGGTGAGCCCATCGCTGAAATGGGCAGTAAGGGTTGTGCATGGCAGGGCTTGTGTGGAGCAGCTCTGGTGCTTTGTCCTCTGAGTGTGCCACCATCCTGCCAGCATCTGCCTGTTGTCCTCAGTTAATTTCAGGAGAGTTGTCTAGGTCTAGCTGATGAATTACGTAGTTTGAAAATAGGAAACAGAATAGGGCAGTAAAATATCCGGGTTTTAATTAGAAGAGGAGAAAAACAGCAGAGAACTTCGTTTGCCTTCACACATAAACAAGTCTAGAAAATAGGCTGAGGTTCTATATTAGACCGAATGTATTAAAGTGTACTACCTGTGTTTATTGGTTTCTGCTATTTGCTGGAAGTTATCCATAGCTGCTGACGATAGCTAACGGCTGTTATTTAACGTCTTCTGCTAGACTGAGAATTATTCATGGGAGCCAAGCTAATGTGAGCACTAAAAAGACCTGATTCTTTGTGACTGGCACTTGTGCTCTCCTGAATTCATCATCAATCACTTGACTGTATGGCTCAAGTAAAACACTGAAGTCACATTAAATGTATCAAGCAGAGAGCTGATTAAATGCCTACCAGTACTGAGCTGACATTTTGCTACAACAACAAATGATTTTACACATCACTATCTTTGGGTCATGAGAATTTAAAAGTTATATGGTTATTAACCAATTATTTTTTTTTTCCATTTTCCTGTTTCTCCTGAGTATAAAATGACTATTGTGACAGCTAACAACCACCAATGTTTTCTATTATATTCTGCAAGAATTTTGATCCAAGAATCCTCACAAGATTTAAGTTTATTTTCAAAAGAGAAATGCTTCTTCCTTCTTCTCCACTAAATAACAGATAAAATGTGACCAACCTGTTTTTACAGTTAATACTGACCAGTCAAAATCTCTTCTGAGGTGATTTTCTGTCAGTCCAGAATGGTTTTAGTGACCTCCAGAAATTCTTTTGAAGAATGTAAGTTCCCTCACAGAAGGAAGAATCTTATTCACTGGGGGCCACTTAAACCAAAACATATATCTAGATATATAGTACCACTTGGACCAATCTTTCTCTCTTTTATCTGCAGTTATGTCTTCCTATTCCCCTTGAATAGGTATGGAGTCATATCATTAACTTGGCAGTTTGTGTATGTCTGCATGTCTGTCTGCGTGTCTGTCTGCATGTCCACATGGCTCTCTTTCTGTGCTTCTCTGTCTAAACTGTCTTTGCTCAAATAGACTAAAGTAGACTGAAGTATATGGTAGGTAGCAAAATTCATCTCATGTTACTGCCTTCTATTACTAATTATGTCAGTTTAGTAGAGCTCTGTATGCAGAATGGGTTCAAAGCTCACAAAAGCCAGGAAAAGTTACCGACTCCTTGGGATGATTTTGCAACAAGATTATACAGAAAATATTAATTTTATCTTATTCTTTCACCTTCTGTACACTTTTTATGCAACAGATACACAAAGGGACTTTAGAATAGAGCTATTGTAACCTCTGCATAGATAAAGAAAAATAAAAAGTAAAAAGGGAAAATAACCTATTTCAGAAGTAGAGATATCACGTTAGATACACCATTCTCATTATCACGATTATTCATAAGCGTGACTCACACCAACAACTGATGTGTGTTTATTTGAAATCTTTTTCCATTTATTGTTCTCTACAAAATCAGAGGTGATGAGGTGACAGTATGTCAGCATTCTTTCATACATTGATTTAAAAAAAAAGAAAAAAGAAAAAAGAAAAAAGAATCTGCCTCATTTCTACGAGCAAGTAAGCATAAAATGCTTGTCTTTATTTCCTATGCATTAAAGAATCTACACAGGGTCATGAGCAGTCAGCATTTACCCAGGCCCACTGATGCATGGTTTTTTCCAGAACTCCCATTGACTTTATGGTAAAAAAAATATATGCAACCTCTTTGCATTCTCAATAGAAGGTTAGACACCCCCTGTCAAAGAAGAGGGAACAAAAATTTGACCAAACCATATCAGATATAGACTTTACTTGTCTGTACTTTAAAATTATATTCTGTTCAGTAAAGCAAAATCACTCTTAGTTCCATGAATTGTGATGATTTCGCATTTTTGTTCCTCTCTTTGTATTTCAACAACAATTCAGGACTCCCCCAGCTAATAGTGGAGTGTCAGAAAGTAAAAAATGATTGCATTTTTTTCATCTTTTATTCACATGCACTCTGTGATATTTTGTCATTTAAATTACATGCAGTCATTTTATGCATCTGACTCCTTGTCATAGATCAGGGACTTCCATATAGAACTGGGACCTTGCATTTGCATGCACCCTTTGTTAAAGGAGGTCTGATTTACTTCAGTTTGCAATGAAGATCTGATTCAGGTGTAAGAAGGTTTTTTATTCCCCCCCTCCCCGCCGTTCTTTTGCTTAGACAGAAGATCAAAGGTCAAGTACTAGATTTCTACATATGTGTTGAACTTACTTACTTAGAAATTACATGTCATCTGCTCTGATGGTTTTGACTACATTTCTGTTTTCTTCCTACTGCACTGTCTTCAAGAAATCAGGTGAATCTAGTAAGAAGTTGGCATTGTATTATGACTTTTCACTGAGAATGAAAAGGTAAAGCATCCAAGATTCTTTCATTCAGTCATTTGCTGAAAGAAAATTCAGCTAACTGACATTACAGGAAAGTATGAGAAGTCCTAGTCTAGCAAAGAAACCTCCACTCTCAACACAACTGCTCTTTAGAACATCTTTACTTAGCTTCTCTCATGCACCTTATTGGGAACATAAACTTAGGTCTCTGGATTCCACCATGACAGTTAGACAGTGAAAAGGTTTTTATTAGCACATTTACACTTCATTGGTTAAGTACTTTATGGGATCCAGCTGTTGGACTGATCGTTCACATTCAGAATAGCAAAGAAGCTGGTAGAATTATGACAGTGAAAGATGGTGAAATGAAGTTCATAATATTTTGAATTGCTATTGACCAACAGTATGCATATGGATCCCTAATAGAACTCTGGTGATGCAAGGTAACCTGTTATGCTTATCTGTACCCTACAGCTAAGCCCTAACTTGAGGTTAAAACAGACAGCTGTAAAAAAAAACAGTGAGTTACCAGTGAGTTAGTCATTGCTTAGTCCAGTCATAAGAAACATGACATAAAAAGAGTCTCTGCAAGCCCTAAAGAAAGATTGAAAACTGGTGGTTCTTTATTTAGCAAAAAATAAATTGTGCTTAAACAAATATGGGTATTGATTTTCAGGCTTAGTTTTAAAAACTCTATGTAGGACAGGGAAATCAGTTATCTTAGTAGAATATTTAGCTTTTGAAATTGATTATTCCCTACTCAAAAGCCACAGTCTGAAAGCTATTAACATCCTATCATCCAGATAGGTGTTTCCTCTGGGCTAGTCTCCTTTCTTCTTCCCATTTGATCCTGCCCCCTGAACATAGATGAAACCTCTACAGAAACATTAAAATGAGACACAATGCTTGGGTACTGGCTCAGCATCTCTGGAGTCTTTCAGAAACCAAAGAACTAACCCAGACAGAGTTGCAGGACAGAGTTTAGGCTCAGTCTAGCTTTGAGGATCTATCCTCCTGATACATTTCCACATACTTTCATATACTCATGCACACATTTTTTCCAAATTCTACAGTAAATATATATATATATATATATATATATATATTTATATATTACATCTCCTTGGAAATATAAAGATAAAATATGAAACACAAGATTTTTGAAGGGTTTAAATCCTTAACATATTTCATTTTCAGTTTTGTAGAGGCTGGGCATGGACCTCTGGAATCAGATGATAAAGAAAGTAAAACCCAGTGTTTCAAGCTAGCAGGTATCTACAAATGCAGGAAATCTTCAAGTGCTGATGTGAATTGCTTTTATATTTCAAATCCTGTACTCTGAGAAAGTCATCTGCTGGACCTTATAACTTCACACTTTCTGAGACAGTTTGCTGAGCTGAAAGGCAAGACCCATGTCCTCTCATTTCCAGGGCCACCAATTCAAACCTACATTTCCTGGGAGGTACTCTGGGAGTATACTCATTTCCTGGGAGTATGCAAAATCTCTCTGATAGTATTTTCAAGAAAATATTAATTTAGGAAATCACTGCATTAAATCCTTGAGGATTTTGTTGTTGTTGTTGTTTTATTTTAAATAGCAGCTATTATATGTTATCTGAACACACAAATACAAGATGCTAAAAATTTGAAGTAATTGTAGATTTTTAGAGAATGGTAGTCATGCATCCATCAGCTTCTTAAATCATGTTTCACACCTCAGGATAAAAACAACTGTCACTTTTTTATCTTTTCAAACAGAATTGAATGATTTAACACAACCTAACTGAATAGAAGTTCATGGGTTTATCTTTTTAGTAAATAACAGTAGAAAGTTACCTTGTAAATTTATTGTGAAATAGAAGTTTATTGTGAAACTGAAGTCTAATCCTGGGCCCATACTTTAACATAAACTGTTAAACTGTCCACAAAGTCAGCTTGAAGTCACAGACTTCTTCAGCATCAGTTTTCTAAAAACACTTCCTACACCATGTGAAGGCTTCATTCATTGTAAGTGATTTCCACAGTAGAAATCTAAAATCTAAGAGTCTACAGTGATTTTTTTAAATCATTTTGTCAGTTTCCATAATACAGTAGTTCATTAAATTCTCTCTGTGTTGGAATAGCCAGCATTTAGCCTCACATAGGTATCTGGTTGTTATTTGAAAGTTGTGATTATCTATAGCCAGCTTCAACCGCTACCTATAACTCTTTTTGAATCTGAATTTATCCATTTGATGCACTTAGCTGTCCTAGCTATGACATCAGTAATAACTGCCCACAAGCATACTGAGGCAAACTTTATTTAAAGTAGTTTTGAGTGCTCCATAGATGTGGTATTGATTTGATTTGTAGAGTCCAGCATGAGAAAGCAACTGTTGAATCAGAGGGTTTGAGAAGTGATCTAATCTTCTCAAGCCAACAAGGGATGAAGGAGTAAGATAGTGCTGGGAAGTAAGTGTGGTGTACCAGTCACCTTTTTTGCAAGCAGATTTGTCTGAGAAGCAGTGGATTCACTGCTGCTTTTTCTACCCTTGCCCCACATCTACACTCCTTACCCTGAGCTAAATACAAGTCGTGAAATGGGTCTTCTTTCCCTGTATCTGGCGCGGCATTATAAGTACATGGGTCCATCTACAGACACATAGATAAAAAGGAACAAGTGCAGCTTCATGAATAGTCTCCACATAAACTGTTTCCTTTACTTTCAGTTGCCACTGACTGCCTCCAGCACTGATTAATCTGATTACTCATAGCAGTCTGATGTTACTTTTTCTGTGGCATTGTTTTCTCTTTGAGAGCAAGATATGTCCGTGTGTAATGAGGAGACATTCTGAATTGAGCAGTCTTGCACTTCTGAGGATCTACTAAGCCTCAGTCTGATTTCCTGCTTGAATTCCCAGGGCTGGTAACTAAAATTTAAAAGGAAAAATAAGTAAAAGTAGGCAGAGTTTTCTTGAAGAAAAGGGAAGGAAAAAAAAGTCTATTCTGTGTAAGTTCTCTTCCTAGCCTTATCAACTGCGTAACAGAACATCTTTCACTATGAATAAAGTAAAAAAAAAAAATCATACTCGTCATTTGTGGTTCAATTTTCCTCTCAAGGTAGAAAATAAATATCAAATCCCATAGTATCTGCTTTTGAGTTAATTTTCAGGGAAGAAACTTATTTTTTTAAAAAAGTCATTAAAGTCTCTACTGTATATATTGCTTAGAGTATCAACAAATACTAACCACAAGCCAAGAAATGCAACATAATTAATCCTATTTAATTATTGGTGGTGAGAGCATCACTTCCTAACATTCAAAACACCTGAGCCTGTTTTAAAATTTTAAACATGATTTAACTTTAACCATCCATGCCAAAGCTTCCTAAGATGCATAGTAGCTACTTCAGGCTGCTTTTTGTGAACATTTGTTTTTAAATTTCAGACAAACCCGGATTTGGCTATTTCTGAGGATGAGGCTAGGGGGAAATTGCTTTGCTGTGTCATATTATTATTATTGTTATCATCATCATCATCATTATATACCCTACACTTCTGAGACAGACACCTTATACTTGGCAAGCAGTATAGCTCACATCAGCAATCCAGTTGTTTCCCCAGTTGACATCCTTTTCTTCCTCCACCCTCTCTACACAATCAGCTCAAGCTGAGTCTTCCCTATTGATTTGCAGAGACTGATGCTCTTTTACTATCAGATGCACTTGTCTGAATTAAAGCCATTAGCTATCCAGCTTTCACATTTGTTACAACATCACATTACATTACTGTGGAGTCAGTTAGATCTCAGTGTTTCCCCAGGTGACGCTTGTCTATCACCACTAGAGAAGCTTTGCAGCTACAGCTTGACAGCTGCTCTCATGAGCAACCAGTTTACATCACCCCAAATGACTGCAACAGTCTTTGGAGCTACAGAAAGATGCTGTCCTGTGCAAAGTACAGTTAGTATGGATGTGTACCAGCATGGATACACGTGTAGGAAACATGGATGCCTAGAGGGAATCCACACGGAGTTGAAGCCTCACTGTTGGATGATGCATTCCCACAAGATAATGTCTGGAGCACTTTTCCTTAGTTACAAGAATATTTTATCATAGCAATTTTATTTTTAGGTGCAGTATATCTTTTGTAAGCATAGGGTATATCACCACTTTATATGTTTGCTGAACTTGATTCAAATACTGCAGCACGCAGCTACTGATTTGGCAAATGAACAAGTATAATGGGTAATGCTTCCAATACTTATTCAGAGATTCAGAGTACTTAATAATATTTTGATGACAAGAATAACCTAAAACAGATCCCCTCCCAATTTTAGATTTGGCATCAAAAATGAAAAAAATAAAAATAAAATCATGTCTATATGTTAATGCCAGTAAACATTTGTCTCAGCTAATACTTCAAGCTATCTCACAATGAAGTCTAAATAGAGTTCCCATTGTCATTAAAAAGTCTGGACCCACAGAAACAGGTGTATATCCAACCTCGATGTCATTTCCTAGTGTGAATACTTCAAATTATATGGCATTGTTTTTTTGTATCTCTATGTACTGTTAAATAAGTTCTGAGCATTATTAAAAAATAAGCATGTTCTTAAGGCACTAAAATTTTGGCTATTTTTTTTTGGTTGGTTGGTTTTTGTTTTTGTTTTTCAAATGTATAATAGCTGCACAATATGAATAAAGAAACTAAGAAAATAGAAGTCTCTTTTTTTAACGAGTATGGGAAAGACTTGTCAGTTATTTGCAAACCTGAAATTTCCCCTTTGACATGACTTCTTGTTATCATCTGAGGATGGACATTGTGCAAAAACTTGTATTAAATAAAACAAAATTATTAAATGTGAAATTTTCTTTGGCACTTCTTATTCATCTCCTGCCTCTCACTACCTTGGTCTTTCCTTCTCTGAGTAAGGTATATTTTTTCCAAATGATTCTTTATTGTCGTGGTTGTATGTATGTACATGTATGTATATATGTACATGTATGTCTACATGTATGTATATATATTTACATATATATATATGTAAGTACCTATTATATGTTCTTGTCGTATGAGATGAACAACCAATTCTGGTTTTCAAAACAAAATTGGAATTTCCTCTGTCCTTTGCAGCCAGTGTCCTTCAACAGCATGCAAGTGAAGTGATCTGCTCTGTTACATCATAAACGACTGCTATTTTTCCTCATCTGCCCCTGTTCTTCTCTCCTCATTTGGTATTTCTGTGAGACATTTCAGGCTGTGGCACTTCTGGAATCAGTGCTGACACCCAATTTTTTCATTCTGTTTTTAAGAATAATATAGTCCCTTAAATCTATAATATAAACTAAAAAATGGACTAAAACTAAACTAAACTAAAAAAAAAAAAATGAAAAAAAGAAAAAAAAAAAAAAGAAAGAAAAGACTAAAATACAGTCTTTAAATCTATGATTTAAACAATTAGAAGCACATGATTTTTCAATAGTGGGATGACTTCTCCTGAGGACAAAATTTCAAAGTTGAGGCATACTCAACAATAAATAAATAACTAAGGGAAGGAAGGAAGAAGAACAAGAAACAGAGAAAGAAAGATCTCCTTGTTTGGCTAGAATCTCCAGGGGGAAGTTAAAAAAAAAAAAAGACTTTGAAATACATGACTCATACGCATTGCATCAGAAGCTCTGAATCTTGTAAGTGCTAAATGTATGAACACTTGAATTCTGTGCAACCTGAAGAACCATTCAAACTGGCAACAGTGAGATTAGGGCTTCTTGGGAAAACTAATGGAGAAAAAATTTGTTCTTCATTGATTGTGACAAATGCAATCTTGAAAGTTGCTTCATCAGCCAAAGAAGAGCCATGCTGAAGCTTTAAAGTAACTGATGCTGCAACTGAAGTTAGTCTGAACCACTTGTAGTTCACCAGAAATTTAATGATGCTATCAGTTTAAAAGGTGTGACCAGAAGCCTGTTGAGGAACAGTAGACTATTTAGGATGCTATTGTAATATTTCAAAAACAATTAGTCAAACCTTGTCAAAGGTTTGCTCTAGGGATTATATGCTCTAAAGAGTATATAATATATGATATGCTTTGACCTTTACACTTTAAACCCCAGAGACTATCATCTTTGTTTTAGAGGAGAAAAAAAAACAAAAAAAACAAAAACAAAACAAAAAAACAAAACAAAAAAAAAAAAACAGTGATCATCTTGTATTGCATTGGCAATATTTTAACAGCTGGAATGTTGAGTGTGAATTTTTTAATTCTGCTTTACTCTGTTTCAGCTTTGCCTCCTTCTGGAAATGCATGGGAGTATGAGTGGGGATGAAGGCTTTAAAAGACTGCATTCCCTTTACAGATCACCTTTCAGATACTGCTTTGAGAATTACTGCCCTAAAGGCTGAGACAGGTGGCAAAGCCCTACACAGGTTGGCATGAGAACCTGGCCTGGGCATTTTCTATTTCATTTTATGCCATTACCAACAGTGATGGCTGTGAGCAGATATGGTCACCCTGCAGGAACCTTTCAGGGCTTGACTGACTCATCACTTTGCTCAGCATGACTGCTGGTGCATAATATGTTGAAGCAACTCACTGCCAGGTGTTAACACCACCACCCCCCTCAAATAAATATATAAATAAATGTTTTCATTGTTTCTAACAAAACTTCTGTCCATATTCATGTTGCATTATTAGACAACGTTTTTGTATGTAGCAGGTATTAGCAATCAAGGGGAACCATTTGGACATGATTTGCTGTCTAGCAATGACGATAGAGAAATGAAGAGCAAGCTTTGTTCAGAGACTGTTGTTCCTGAAGACCATAAATTGTTCAGATTTTGCCTTAAGTGAAAAAACAAACAAACAAACAAACAAACACTCCTGCTGCCAAACAGTCTATAAACAAAGCCAAAAAGATTACACTATTTTGTGCCAAAGGAAAGTTTGGCAACTCTGCAAAATGCAAACTAATATGTTAAAACGTCCACCCAAAAAATAAAAATCCCATGGTTATCTATGCAATATTCATTTCATTCCTTGACAAGAAGGTGGTATGCATTTAACTGAACGCACAGTGTTGTAGCTATATATCCTCCATTCAGTATTTTCATCTTAATGACTACCATGGTAATAAACATTCATCCAGCTCCATAGTCTGCAACTGATTTCAAATGTCTTGTCTTCATATCAAGCTCCATGTCTAATATGGCCTTAATAGAGAGCTTCTTCAGAGTGATGTAAAGAAACTTTCTGGAGGATTCAGAAAACAAAAAACCTCAATTTTTCATCAAAGTTCAAGCCTTCTCACAGAGAAGGTGAGAAATGGGTAATATTGCACAGGAGTTTAGATAAGCCACCCAAAATGCTTGTGGCATGCGTTGCTGAAAGCTGTTTGAAGATGATTTAGTGTATTCTTATTAAAATGCTTCAGAGTGTTTGCATTTTTATTGCCTACTCTGTTTTAATCTATAGTAATTGCAATCGTGCTCTAATCTGTCAACTTCATCATATATTTGCGAACACTCTCTACTCAAGTGGCTCCACTATGGAGCTGAAGTGTAGCCAGTCTTGTTGATAGGCCCTTGAAATCAGCTTAATTATTAAATTCCCTTCAAACATTCCTTACATTCACAACAGTTAATGTAACCAATGCTTCAAATCTAATTTTCTTCCAAAGCAATGTAGAAATAAGAACCTCCTTATGTGGGAGGCACAGGTTTTTCTGCCTCAGAGCATGTCTCTACCACATTTTGCTGCAAAAGGCAAAATAAGGTGTGATGGTGGCATGCAGCAGGTTTAGAGTTAGGCAAAGCATGCCTTAACAGACAGAGCAGACTAGAGGAAAAGACAGTTTAAAATACTGACTTTACTGAAAAGCTGCTTTAATTTTCATGAGTTAACAAGACTCTAAGCCCAGCCTAACGGGCAGCACAAGCAGCAGCACCATACATGACTCAAACAGTCAAGATTTCCAGTTTCCCAGTAATTAAAGAGGACCTTCTTGTCTGTTTGTTTCTGAGAAAAGGAGAAAGATAAGTGAGCAGTGGCGAGTGGATAAGAGGAGGAAAGAGAGGAAGCTGGTCACTTTATCCCCACCCAGCTCTCCTTCCAGGAAGTAGTACTAATGAGTTCAGCCACATTGGTCCAGACATTCAGCAAGCCTCGCAGGACAGTTTGCTCATCATCCACACCATGAACCTCTGGGGACTCCTCTATGTCACTGCCAACTTTTGGCCATGATGCAGAACAGCCTCAGCCTGGCCCTCCATCCCTTTGCTGTCAGCTAAGTAGCATGTGCAGCAATGGGCTGGCATCCAGAGGAGGGACTCAGCAGAGCCTGGGGATATGTGATCTGCATCATGGCCAAGCCTGGACAAAGCCTGTGTCATCACATTTGCATTGTTACTATTGCTTGTGCTACCTGCATTCAGCCAGCAAAGCTGGCTGGCATATGCTATAGTTGTGTACAAGGTACCTGGAGGCAACTTGGAAGCAATCTCTGGATAATTGTGATGTGCCCATCACAACAATGTCTGGGCACATACAAAATTGTGCAGGATTTGAAGAACTGCTGATACAGGACTGAGAATTTGTTTGATTTTTCCTTATTCTAAAACGTATTGTTATTCTAGAGGACAACAATGTAGATAATAGGAATTCCACTGCAGTAAGCTTTCATGAGGGAAAGGAGACCACAATTAGGCACTGGAAGACTTTATGAAAGACTGTGTGACATTTTTCTCGCTTCAAATCTCCAGACTATTAGAACATACCTTTCTAAAAAGTATGCTTCAGCTTATCTTCGTGTTACCTGGCCTGATCTGACAAAGGATTGTTGGGTTATGTTCCACAACTTGTACTATTTGAGAATTCACATAACTGAACAGCTGGTCATTATGGTCCTTCAACTGAAAATTATTAATCTATTCTCAGCGTTTCAATATGTAACACATAAATTGCCTGAGCTCAAGAAAAGAATTCTATTATTTCACTGGAGTTTATTGTGATAAGGTTAAAAAAGCTACAATACAGAAAATTGTCATTCAGCTGACTGTCCTGGATAAGACAGTAATGCAACTCCCATCCTTTGAGTACAAGCTTAAAAAATTGAAATCTTGGTGATGTTTCCAATTTGACAAATTGGAGATG
Organism: Anas platyrhynchos; assembly: GCF_047663525.1. NCBI lineage: Eukaryota > Metazoa > Chordata > Aves > Anseriformes > Anatidae > Anas > Anas platyrhynchos. The sequence continues at coordinate 115,204,879 of NC_092587.1, read as the reverse complement.
CCCAAAGGAGGTGACACCTGCTATGGAAAAGAGTTTCTGAGAAGTAAGAGGGATTCAGACTGAAAAAGCACGGAGGACTTGAAAACAGGCATGCCATGTGTCTCTGTCTCTCAAGCTCTTACACGCCCACATACTTTCTATGCACATAATTGCATTTTCCAAAAGACTAGTGATTTTCGGCACTCAATTTCAAATGCATGCCAATGTGTTTTTGTCTTTAGATATAAGTACATTTCTTGTTTTGAGGCAGAGAAGAAATGGAGTGTTATGTTTCTGCATATAACACCCATACAGCTTTAGATTTTGTCATAAGGCCAAACATTTGGTAGCTGTGGGGGTTGAACCATCTGGGAGAGAAGTCTGTCTGTCTCTCTATGCAGTTACATCTAGAGGGGCCCCTGCTTGACCAACATCATTGTAGTATCTCCGTACACCTAGTAAAAATTAGAAATAACTGAAAATTTCTGATGGCTTCCCTCTGCCTTTCCTATTATTGAGAAGAATATATGTGTTACTATAGGCAGGTTTTTATCTCTGATATGTGTGTGTAAGGGGAGAGGATGTCAAAGAATGTCCTTTATATTGGTCATTTTCATGGTCAATGTCCTTTTCTATGAGAATCTGTAGGCTAGGTCTATATACTCAATATAAATCTGTAGACTAGATCACCCCCAGGTGATCCTGGATACATCCCATGTGCACATTTCCTTGCTGTTGATCTGCAAAGCATTTCCCAACAACTTTGAAGTCAGAGAAATCAAATATCAAGAATATAAGTTTAGACATTTGCAGTTTACAGGTTCTTCATTTTAAAAATGACATTTATATATGTACAAGTCTCCATAAAGTTTCTACTAAATATATTTAGTTTTTGACCTGTATAGGACACAGGGCCCACTTGTTTTTACCACTTTTATCAAAAGTTCAAAAAAGGTGTTTCTGCTAGACAGAAAAGGTGTTTCTGCTTTGGTGCAGATGCAGCTTTTGCCATTAAGCTAGGATAAAACGCTGAGATAGATACAATACATTAATTCATGCAGAAAACCAAAAGAATATCCTGGAATGTCTGCAGCACACTGACTCTCCTCTCTGTGTTTATCCAAAAACAAGCAACTGAAAATTTGGTCTTTTACAACGTCCATGGGCTGTATGTATAGAAGAGTTGAAACATATATCTGCTTCTAAGATCATTTATGACATACTGTTCTATTTTCTGCCAGGCTATACCTTAGGATAAGTAAGACTTTACTTCACATTAAAATAAATAAATAAATAAATAAATAAACAAACCACTAATTGGAAATACATTAGGAAGTATATTTATGGAAGCTGTGAGTTTGCCAGAGAATTCTACATTATCTTAAATATTATTCTGATACATAAATTCATGGTCTATTCTTCCTTCGCCATTAAGTACAATTACTTTCACAGAGGTAAATAGGTGTTAAAATGATAAATTCTGTTCATTTAAACACCATATATAAATACACGGAGTACAGGTAAACTTGATTCTGAATGATTTAATTCCAAAGCCTAATTATTTAAACAATATTCAAAAGATATGTAACAGATCTTTAACTGCTTAAAATCAGTACAGTATCCAAATTATGAAATTAAGACTAAGAAAATAGCACAGTAGCCAGGTGCCTTACCTAAGTTAATGCCACCTGCTTCTCAGCAGAACTCATTAGCGTGGATGGGGCTCAGTTAACATTGATACACAGCAGCTGAAACCGAAGCAAATTTGTTTAGAGCTCATTTGTGTAACCCTGTATTATGTACCATTTTTCAATATAGACTTACTATACAAGGAAAGTTTTGATTCATTTTATGAGGAAAACTCTACAGCTTGTGCATCCAAAAGGTCATAGTATCTTATCATATGAGTCCTTCTAACTATATTATCTGTGACTACAGTTATTTCACTTGTTTTTAAGGAAATACCAACAGCCTAGGGAAAAAAAAAAAGGTATTGGTGAGGAGAAATATTTAATCAAAATTAAAAAATATATTAAAAAATAAAAAATAAAGCTCTGTGAAGACAACAGAAATATTTTAAAATCAGTTTGCCTTACAGGATTTGGAGGGTTTTTGATGATGTAGTTTTTGTACTTCTCATTTTCCTTTACTTTTCATCTTTTATAGTAAATTACTCAAAGTGTATATAATACGCTATAATTCTTACCTGGAAGCATTTAATTCTGCTTGCTGAAAATATCTGACAGAGAGGAAGGGAGAAGTTAAGGGATGTGCAACTCTCTGAATGGTATAATTTATAGTTGGGATGACATTTAGAAATCTTAGAAAAACCAAGAGACTGAGAATATTAGTTAAAGCTATGTGGAACACATGTTTCTCATGCTGCTCTACCAGATATGCTCCTGTAAATCCATGTCATGTCAGCATCAAGACTCTCTGCAGCAGATGAACATTTGTTCTGGTTATGTGTCTGGGAGAAAAGGATGCGCTAGGGACTATAGCAGATATTCACAAATACATTGATTATATGTACAGTAAGAGCAAGATTTCTGAAACTGAAACATTATTACCGGCATTTCCTGGCAGATAAAATGTTGCTGTAAAGTTCAGTCACATAAGAGACTAATTCTGTACAATCCTTCTGTTTGCTGTTATGTGCTGTTAGTAACAAGACCATGTTGTGTATAAGAACTAACATCAGAGGCTTGATCTTCAAGCTCAGATGAGACTCTGACTATTAAATAATCCTTATTATGTTTTTAGTACCAGGGTGAGATAGTGTGACCCTCACTCAAAAAACACAGTACCTTAAAGCTCTTGATAATTTGCTTGTGATGATTCCTGAGGGTTTTCCTGGAGGTAGTATTCCTCCAGCTAAGTCTCTTCTTCCACTAAAGGAATGAAAATGGAGAGAGAAGATGAGGACCAAATGTAGATATTAAGTAATTTTCAGTAAACAACAAATGTAAGACAATAGTGTTATCATATTCAGCTTCTATATGGGAGCTTCTTTTACCTTTCCTCTTCTCTTTCCTCTTCCATTTCCTTTTCTCTTTCATCTTCCTTTTCCTCTTCCCTTTGATTTCTTTGTTCTTTATTAGTCTAACATCTAAGTATGAAAAGCAATCCAGATATAGCTGAAGATGATGTCATGGTGCAAAGTCTAGTTGGAGGCCAGTAACAAGCAGAGAACCCTAGCAGTCAATACTGAGTTGAGTCCTGTTAAATGTCTTCATTAATTATCTGGATGATGAGGCAAGGAGTACCCTTAGCAAGACTGCAGATACCCTAAAACTGAAAGGAGTGACAAATATACCCGAGGGTTGTGCTGCCATCCAGAGGGACCTGAACAGGCTGGAGAAAGTGGGCTGGCGGGAACCACATGCAGTTCAACAAAAAGGAAGTGCAAAGTCCTGCAACTGGGGAGGAACAACCCCATGCACCAGCACATGCTGGGGACTGCCTAGCTGGAAAGGAAGCCTGTAAGAATAGTCCCTTAGAGTCCTTGTGGAAGCCAAGTTGAACATGAGCTGATGGTAAGCCCTTGCTGCAAAGTAGGCTAACAGTATCCTGGGCTGCATTCAGAAAAGTGTTCTTTTTATTCCAAACTTTAGATGAAGAATCCAGACCAAAATGGAACAACCGAGTCCTCAATAGGAGAGAAGCCATATATAAAAAAAGTTTATTTCTGTAGAATTACCTTTTCGTCTTCTCACTCATTGAGCTCCCTTCTGAAATTCTCCATTTCTACAACAGCTGTTGAGAAGTAAAAACACTGTACTCATTCCATTTTATGGCCTATAAACAGAGCACTGAAGTAAGACTTAAGAGTGAAGGCTTCTTTTCCAAATACCGTGCTACTGCATGATCTTGAAAGAATAGATTGCTTTACTTCCCTGTGCCTCTTTGTCCATCTGTAATGTAGGGATAGCGTTTCTGATTTTGTGTGTACTACAGTTGGGGTTTACTGATGAAAAACACTGTGGATTCTCTCATTACATGTACTTCAAAAACAAGGCACGACACTGATATTACATACATACTGAAATGTGCAGTAGTCTTATGAATGTACTAGTACAGTCCTGATCTTTAACTACCCCTTGGATGTGGAAACACCTGAAACATTTGGATACTTCATATCATTGTGTTTTTTTCCTTGTTTTACCTCTTTAGAGTAGAGGTAAGCAATGAAGAGTGGTGATGAACACTGACTTCAAGACATGATAAAAAATTGGGGTAAGAGAATGAGCTTGTCTGCTGTGGTCTGTGTAAGATACCCTTTACACCTCTGAAGCAGAGATCACCTTGAGTCATTACTTTAATATATAACTGCTGTGACCTAAAGTAGCTGCTAGTGTTCTGTATCACAGTTAAATGGCTGCAAAGAAGTCAGGCATAATCAGGCATGAATTTGTCTCCTCTACCTGTGAGACGTTACTGGTCATGTAACAGGGAAGAAGCTGTGATGTTGCTGGATTCCCCCTTTCTCTTCTTCCCTGGCAACATCCTGGCTGTCTCCAACACTGTTTATCAGACTTACTCCAGGAGCCTGGTTCAAAATTCAAAGCAAAGCAGAATTTTGAAATAACTCTCAGATCTCTGGCTTTGCAACCACATTTTTTTTTTTTTTTCACCATATCATAAATTAATTCTTTCCCTTGAGCAGAGCATGTTGAACTTTTCCTCCTACAGCACCTTCTGATTTCACTCTTTCATGCATGCTAACTTTCACAGCCTGACAAAAGCAAAGCAAAGAAAAATCATTATTCAGCAATTCAAAATCTCTAGAAGTAAGAAGAAAACTCCTGTGAACTTGGAAGGCTGTATAACTGAATCTGACCCATGCTTCTTAAACCATCAGCCATCTGGATTTGCTTTGATTCCTGATGGGCAGATAGCATTGCTGAAAGGAAACGTGTTAAAACAGAGCAAAATAAATGTCACCAGTCAGTGGTGTGGAACTTAAAACAGAGAGCTTAGATGTAAGACACTGCAAACTGCAGAGTTCCTCTTTTTTTCTGGATAATGAGGGATTTCTATTATTTTTCATAGATGGATCATTTCACAATAAAACAAAGTTACTCAGAGAGTTCCCCTTAACAATTTCATGTAACAGTCAGACATTTTTCAGCCCAATAGCATGACCATCTATCTTTGTTAGAGCAAAAACTTACAAGGGAAACATACAGCAGCAGCCCTTTAATCCTTCATCGTGTTACTAATAAGGAAGGAGTTTAGAGTGAATTGATATCAGTTTTGATGTAAATTGAAGGTTTCTTCCCCATTATTCATTCAGTAAAACAGGTTTGATTTTGACCCTAGAGGAACGTATGCATTAATTAATAAAGCTAAAACAGCACCCAAAAATCAAAAACTGTGAGATTTGAGACCTTTTAAATGTGAACATATCTGCAACATACATGTGGGTAGATCTTTATACATAGTTTGCCCATGTGGTTATTTTAGAAGTTATAAAAGCCATTGAAGAGCTCACTTCACCACCAGACTGTTGTAAGCAGAAGTACGCTGCAGCAAAGCTGAAAAGATGTTTGGGGTCATTTCACTTTGATGCAATACTGAAAAAGAACTTACCCAGTATCACCTGTGAAAAAATGCTCTGTTTGCAGCAGGATACACACAGCAGCTTACAAGGCATGTACAGCCACCCGAGCAAAGACAAGGAGAAGGAGTGCAAAGCTTCATGCCTGTAATCTAGCCAATAGCCCACTATTCACCCCTCACATCCAGCCATTACAGGTGAATATACCTAAATGGTCCATGACAAAGGACCAACTCAGGAGTCATGTGCCATGAGCAACTAACTGGATGCAAAGAGAAACTGATACAACTTTAATGTGGGACCTTCATGTTACTCAAACTGCCACTTCCATTTCATAAATTGCACATTTAAATGTATAAAAACATAAATTCTGTGTGAAAAGACAAACCTGAAAGACAAGTTTGGGATCCTAAGCAATGAACCTACTAAGTCATTATGTCCTAGTTTGCCTTTCCTAGAATTTGTCTTTATCCTCATACTATGTAACATTTTTACTGATGAGTCAGTATGAAAGTGATACTGATCAAGCTTGTGGGTGTACAGATGCTAGAGGAACTGCAAATAAAGCAGATGATAGATCATAGACAAGAGGTTGGTAAAAGAGGACACGAATCCAGTCTTATAGAAATGGAAAAAACATTTTGGAAATAAAAATAAAAATAATAACTCTGAAAATAGTGGATAATCTGATGAATGTGAGCTACAAAAACTGTTTTACCCAAGACGGATAAATAACAGAGTGGGGAAACTATCAACTCTAGAACTGGCACTATGATACAGTCCAGTGTAAATGTCCACATTTTGACAAAGAATCACATCGGAATCACATCAGAACCATGAAAAATGTTAAGTATCGGAAAACACATCCTGCAATGAATGAAACAAAGACCTGAAGTGATTAAGCTTATGAAAAAAAGGGCTAAGAGCTGAACACGAAAGGGTAAACAAGATGATAACAGAGTGGCATCCAATCTAAAAAAGTTTTGATAAGGTGCTACAGCTGGAAGCTGAGACGCAAGCCTTTCAGGTAAAATATGACAGTCATATACTTTTAACAACTTTACTTCAAGTTTGAGTAATTTTTCTAAAGGCACGGTCTAGTTCTTCATCAAATTCACCTAGCAAAATCTTATGACATTCATGTAGAGGAGGTCACAGCTGGTCACAGTGTTCCTCTCTGGCAATAAATTGCAAGTGCTTCAGGAAGAATTAAAAACCTCTACACTGAAAAGCAAAATAAAAAATCAGTGAGATTCCTCCTGTTGTTCCACCGGAAGAGCAAAATGCCAATGAGCAGATGGCATATGAACTGTAAATTACAGTGGGGTTTATCTTTCCTAACATAATTATCAGAAGTTAGCCCAAACTAGCTGGTCCTCTAGGTTTCTCTATTGCCAATTGAAAAAAGATAAATGTCTTCAGAGAAACATTCATCCCACCTATTCCTTGACTATAGCATAAGCATAGACAACTAGATAATTATTTTTAAAATGATAAATTAAGACAAAAAGAATCACACTGTAAAAACAAAGGAACAATAGGTTGCCTGTGAAAGACAGTTACTTTCTGTTAAATTTAATTTTATGATACCTTGTTGCATAAATAATTCATAAAGGCCCAAAATAACTGAGTAGGTTAAAAATAGTTTGAATAGTTTCAGCATTTTTAGAGTCACATTTGCCGTTATGTCAATTTATAATCTCTTGTTTCCCTTATGTTCATTTTATCAAACAACATTGAAGCAGTGTCCAGAAGACTTTGACATCAGTCAAAATTTCAATAAAAAAAGTGTTTAAAATATTTTTTCAGCGTAAGTTCAGTCACAAGGAACAATAGCAAAGTTCATTGTTATGGCAACAGCAGTCTTTGTGTGCATCCTATATAAGTGACACCTACGTAAGTTACACTCCTTCAGCCTATGGGCCAGGCCTTTGGATAGGATAAAGCGGCAAAGCTCTGCTGGAATCGGTGCTATGCAGGATGATCAATACAGTTAAAAACCAGCCAATAAATAGAGTTTCAAATGCATATTTATTTTATTTATTTATTTATATATATATATATTTATATATGTATAAAAAAGAACTTTTTTTAACAAAGATGCTTTGTCAAATCAAAATTTCTTGAAACATGTATGACACTATTTTAGTACAAAATGTTTATATGGTATCAATACTGTTACCATGTATTTTCTTTTTTAATAGTGCTGAGTAAAGGCCAAAACCCCAAAACTTAAGGAATGCTGACTAAGCTCCAAATATCATGTTGAATTTATAGCACACTATTTAAATAGTCATGGGCTAGGAGACAGACTTGCAGGAGTTTTCAGCTGCAGAGTGGGGGCTATTCAAAGTTATCAGCCATAATACATTTATCATTAACAGTTCATGAGCTATTTCAAGCAGTGCACAAATTCACACTGGCCTCATAGCTGCTCACACTGCTGTTCCAGGTACCTGCCACCTCCACTATCATGTTATTCCTACAAAAATAGTTTTTAAGTCTCTTCTTTAAGTTATTTATTATGTATCCATTACAAGCAGGCTGTGCTTGGAAACTAGACATGCCCCTTCTTGCTTGTCCCTAGACAAGCATAGCCCTGTCCAGAATTGGTCCTAAATCAGGGATACCCCAGCTGCATCAGGATGTCCAGAGCCTCAAAAGGCCACTAAAACAAAAGATGTAGCTGAAACTTCCCAAATAACCAACTATTTTCATGCTTCACTGGTTCCCTTCTGAAGAAGGAGTCATTAGGAAAATGCATCTGATAATTTTCCTATCCGCTTGTACCAGCAGAGCAGTTCAAATAATCCATAAAGTAGCATTTGGCACTATATCCATTCCCTCAGTCCTTTGACAAAGTTCAGGTCTGAATCCCAGTTCCACTGCTTAGGCTCATTTCTACCTTTAAAATCATGTTCTAGTTAAATGAGCCTTTTCTACAAACTTAGGAGGAGAAGTGTAATTTAGGAGAGTGGAAAGTATTATTTTAAGGTTGATTAACTAAGTATGCACCATGCTGAATACCACTTCCAGAGGCAAGGGGTGCACGGTGTTACCAAATGATTATTTAATGACTCATAATCCCTATGCATGAGATGTCACTCCTGAGGAATTAATTTTAAATGAGGTAGTGGTGTCTACTCAAGATGTGGAGCTACATGTCGGATCATTGTAATACCTATATTTTTGCAACATCCAACAGAATTTGAGCAGTTTGTAACTGGAATGCAGTCATGCATATACCCACTGCTGGACTTGATTCATGACTGCAGAGTAAGGGGAATGATTTAAAAAATCTTCTGGTACCAAGTATTATACTTAGATAAATTAAACTTTGAACCAAAATATTTGCATTCCCCCTTTTGAATATCCAGTTCAATTTAGCACTTGCCAGTTGAGTTGGCTAGGTACTTTCCTGTAATTTTTATCCAGACACTACCTACATATAAAACACATGCAATATCTCGCAGCAGTACATTGTTCATAGATTTTACCAAGATAAAAAAAGGGAGAAAATGGAAAAGGTCCAGAGGCAAGAAATCCTGTATGCCAGATTGGCAGGATTCATCATTCACCTTTCTTAGAAAATACATTTTACAGACCTTTTAATGCAAATTTATATATATATATTAAAAAAAAAAAAGGAACATTACAAAACAATTAATAGAACATCTGTCTTTTAAATGACTGAGGTTAACTGAAATGAACACCACCTCAGTGTCTGAAATATGGAAAAAGTAAAACCAACAGAAAGTATTTTTAAAATTTTTATCCTGCACAGAGGGTATTAAATCTACCTCTTCTATGTCTAATCTCAGAAATCACAGGGCTTAACATTTCCAGCATATAAATCATTTTTATAGTTAGTTAATTTCTAAAGATATTGTGGATAAAAGATTACCAAATGCAATCTGAGAATCAAGACCAACACACTTAGAAAAGCTGAAGTAATGTTTTCTGCAGAGAAGAAAACATTTGGGCCTGAACAAGGGTGTTCTGAGTTAATTAAAGTTGGGGAGGGGGGAGAGAAAAAAAATAGGGCACACATAATCCTTTCTAGTTATTGTCATTTAAAGAACAAAAGGTATTTTACTCTGGGTAGTATATGCATTTAGATCTGCTAACGGTAATTAGTATGTATATTTGCACAACAAATAGCATGCTGTCTTAACAATTCTTGTTCATCCAAATGTTATCTGGAAGCTTCTTCAAAAATATATACATGGGTCTGCTAATTTCATCCCACAGTTCATCCTTAAGTAACATTATACATGCTCCTTTCATGTGGATAATTGTCATGGCATGTGGTTTTCACTCTCTTCTCCTTCATTGGATTTATCATTTGTATGATAAGTGTTAATGACCATGTTATTGCATTACCATTGATAAAGGCAGGTGGAGGACTGCCTAAAACTGCTAACAGTCTGAAGGGGAGATTCATTATCAATGACATACTCTGTGTTTTTTCTAACAGTATACATGGGAGTTAAGAGGAGTGGCTAACAGGGATTTCATTCTAGAACTTGGGTCAAACGTGGGTGCATGCCACATTTAAGCATCTAAAGAAGCAGCCCAATCTTTCAAGATGCTGTGCTGCTTATATGCCTGCTGACTTCACTAATCACTGAAAAGAAAAAAAAAAAAAAAAAAAAAAAAAAAGACCATTTTGAATAGAACTAACAAGGCTGGAGACCACAGGCGCACACTATCATGTTTAGATGGCTAGAGGAGATCAGACAGCTCTTTCCATTTGTCATCTCTTACAGCTGCTAATTAGACAGGCCATTTTGGATAAATGTGTGGTGTGTTAATCACTCAGCGTCTAATGAACTATGTGGGATGTAGATTTTCAGGGGTTTGTAGCAAATTGCTTTAAAGATATATTCTCGTTGTTCAGATTAAAGAACCAAATAGAAAAGAGATATTTAGGCATGATGATGGGCAGTATCTTCACTCTGTCTTTCAGGATATCAAATCCAAGAAGGATGTATCCTGAAAAAAAAAAAAAAAAAAAAAAAAAATTAGATACCTAAGCATGCCACTTAGTGAGTTGGGAAAGATACCTAAAATTATAATCAAATGAGGATTCAGGCAAAAATCCAAACAGATGGAGTTCTGTGAAAAACTGTCCATCCTGGTCAAATATATATGTTCACAGCCTTAAGATGTGTTTCTGTGAGACTCAGGCTGAGAACTGAAAATAGTCAACTGAGTTGAGATGCTCTAAATGTCCATTTCAAGGAGACTTTCAAAAGTAATGGTGTCATGTGATGCTAGGGGGATAGACAAGTCCTTATGGGCATCCTGGCAGAATGATGCTGGCCCTAAGTTGTAGTTACAGTTAGAGCTTTAATTTATTTTTTTAATGGAACTTTATGATCAGCATAGCATAGATTTGTATGGTCAGAGTAGCATATGATTTTTATAATCAGAATCAGTGCAGCACAATTTTATAAGCAGAGTAGCACAGAATTTCGTAGCACAGCTTAGCTTGTGGTTTCTAATCACCTGGACCCTGTGCAGATTGGGTCAAATCTTAATACTTGGATTGAATTATCAATATAACAATCATAATCTAGAGTCAAAACACAGAAAAGATCACGAGTCACTCACAGTCCTTGGAGGAAGCAGATGATTATGGGGAGCCCCTGACCCTCAGGGGATCTCAGATTTTGCTGTCCAGAAGCAGTTCTTGTCCAAGTCCTGCTTAGGATTTGCTGCTGCTTGATTTTATAGACAGTCCATTGTGTGCTGTTAAAATTCCTTGTTCTGTGATGGGGTCATTATAACTTGGCTAGCTGGATGCCTGGGACCTTCAAGACTGGTAAGGAGGGAAGGCCTGGCACTCAGGGACCTTGAGGCTGATTGGGAGAGGAGAAGAATTCTGCCTAGTGCATGGGATCTTCAAAGCCTGATGAACAGGGGAAAGAGAATTGACTTGTGGTCAGCTTGGTTACAGAGAATGCTTGCCTTACAAAATGGTGTTTGTTATGCTAACCTTATTACCAGGGTTCAGGAGCATGAGGTACCTGCCACAGCTGGTGACTCCCTTCCTACAGTATAGTGAAACACAGGTCCAATTGATTTTCAGTTAAAGGGAACTTAAAACCACAGCTCCTGTAGAATAATCCAGACAGAAGCCACTTTACAATGCTTCTTTGAAGCTGTGCATTCAAGAATGCAAGATTCATTAAACCAGCAGACCAAGAAGGAGTCTAACTCATTAAGTTAGTGTACCCTGGGCATCAGAGGCCAGAATCTGCACCTCTTGCTCCCTTTGTGCTCATGCTCTAACACCAGGAGGCAACTAGATTTTATCCCTGGAACATGAGCTTTGACCTGTCAGTGCTGTTGTGATAGCCTGGAATTATTCATGGGGTTCACATCACAGATTAGGCATCTCACAGGACTTGACTTAGCAATGCTTACAGTTTGAGAGTCCTGTCTGGGATACACATGTAAGTCAGCAGATGACATGTATGTGCAGTAGCAGAACTTCAGGTTGAGTAAAAAACTCTCTGAAGCCTAAATGGTTTAGCCCATTTGTTTGTGAATTACAGTCTTGAGGTAGGCACCTAAATTACACCCTCATTGTTCAGAAATTCTTTTTTTGTTCAGTCTGTGCTCCCAATTAACCAGCCGGGAATCAAGAATACAAATGGTGCTGTTTGGGAAAGCAGAGATAAATCAAATGAAAAAAAAAAAAACAAAAAAAACAAAACAAAACAAATAAACAAAAAACAAACAAGCAAGCAAACAAACAAACAAACAAAATGTCCCCATCAAGCGTGGCTTGCTTTTAGTGGTTTTGTTGTTAAAAAAAAAAAAAGTTAAAAATACACTACCCAGCCTTCAGTACATTGAAACCACTGCTTAGTGCATCAACTCTTTCCCATATGAATTATACCCCTAGTTCTTCAGTGCAGTTCAATGCCAATCACAGACATGGAACAGAATCTCCTTCCTCTTAAAAAATGTTTGTCAGTTGGAGTCTGTATCTAGGTCATTCCTCTTGGGTACAGCTCTGTATCTCATTGGATTAGAAAGAGAAAAAACCTACCAGTATACCAGAAAATTCTCTTGGCATTATTATTCCAAACACCCCATACATCCTGCATGTGTTTCATTTTTTCCTAACTACTTACCAGAAACATTCTCAGAATACAAACTTGTCTGACTAACTAGCAGGTTTCACAGCTGACCTCTGAATATTAACTGTAGGCCTTAAAAGCAAGGTCTCAGAAATGTATGTTTCCCGTTAATCCTTTAGATTTTTATAGTGAAAGATAGGCCTCATAATAAAAAATTGCTCTTTGTTTTTAATCTTGTATGTACTTGTATGTATGATCTCAAGATACTTGAGAATTTATCTCGAGTTATGCAAGGAAGGAAGGAGCTAAAGAGCTGAATTAGGCTGCTAAAATAATAATAAAAAAGCAGATTGTTCATAGAGTTTTCCATTCATAAATCAACAAAGGCATTAACTATCATTAGAGCCACTTTACAAATGAAATAAAAACGAGATATGACTTGCCTAGGGTGACTAGACAATTTATAGTATCCAGTCACTTTTGCTGACATCTTATACCAGCATCTGTGATCTGGCTTTGCATAGCAGAATGCTAAATCTTTAAAAGCTCTACTATTCTGGATCTTAGCATTTAACTGGTTCTGTAGGAATGCATATCTAGAGAGAAGAGATAGGTAGCTCAGGCAATGTGTGAGAAAGACAGGGACAATGTGTGAGAAAGAAAGGATACAGAAAATAAACAGAGAATACTCAGTATTTTTGGTTAATAAAAGGGAGCTATAACATAGAGCAAGACAGGAATAAAGAACTGAGAATCTTAAGCATATGTTTTCCAGAGTGAAACAAAACAAAACAAAAACAAAAACAAAAACAAACAAACAAACAAAAAAACAGGGTAAAGGAGAAAATGACAGGAAAATAATATAAACAACAAGGGTTTCATAATGAAGAAGTGGAGAGAGAAAATGAGAGAAAAGAGTAAAAAGGGGTGAAACGACAAAACTGTCTTTGGAAGGAAAAGCAGGATCATACTCACTGGGAGGAATCAAGACATCCACAGGTACAAAGACCAAAGGAACCAAATGGAAAACGTTTAAGTCAGATGCAATTTTAGGCCACCAGCTGTGAGCCATTCATCTACAAGCTGCTCTAATACACTGGCAAGCCACATTTTGTTCAACAGCATCAGACTTGGTATTCAGCATCTCCTGGGTTCACTCACCTCTCTTCATGTCTCCACATTCAGCCCATGTGTTTGTCTGGAGTTTTGTCATTCAGGAGCCAAGGCACTCGGTGGGATTCCCGGTCTGAAATGCCTGGGACGATTTCTCAACAGCTCAGTTGCACTAGAAACAGACTTCCCTACATTAGAAGAAAGAATGAATCAGTTAGAGGGCAGCTTCTTTTCCATCAAATATCTACACATTATTTTGAAAAGAAAATAATGAAGAAAAAAAAAACAACAAGGGTCAAGTATTCTTTCAGCTGCTTATGGCACTTGGCAAATGATGAATCAGCTTGGACTTTGTCAGTTGTATGACTGAGAAAGTAAGCAGTCCGTGGGTAAGCAGGCACACAGATCTGGGAATATGCCTATAATACTTAGCAAAAGAATCAAAAACTATAGAAATTTTTAAAATCTGTCTGAGACAGGAGGAAACAGTCATTTCCAAGGAGTATGTTGGTGGATGAACAGAATGAAATTAATTTATCTTGACTGACCTGTCTTTAGAGGGATGAACAAACAAAAAGAAAAAGTTTTACCTGTGAATCACAGAGCTGACAGGTAGCCCAAACCACTACACTAAGATACCATTATACTGCATAAATGTCCATGCAACTACAACATAGCTGAATTTAAAAATAGTAAAGCTTTCCCATACTTCTGCATTCCTAACAGAAAGTTTTTCCTGGTTTCTTCAGAAAATAAAGTATTAACCAAACTGACTTACAGTTGACAGCAAAATAGTATTTGGTAAATAGCAGGCACAACATTTCTGCTAACTGGCAGTGCTCTTTATGTGACTCCAAAAGGCCAGAGCATAAAAAAGTCACTGACAGAGACTTCCACAGTGTCTTTTTATAACTCTTGCACCACAAAAATCTAGATGCATACCTGCATTTCATATAGTACAACAAATCTAATAATCATTTTCTATTTACTTTTCCCTTTTTATATTTTTTTCTTCAATGAATGGAAAAGTAAATGTCAAAATTTTCCAGAGCTCAAGAACAAGATTGTTCTAAATATTTAAAAGTTAAGAGCATTTGGCTCACCCCCATAAGCATATGTGCACATGCTAAGAGTCTAAAAAAACTCAAAAGCTTCTGAGAAGGCTTGATTTTGCATTTAATGAGTCATTGGGAGTTTAAGATTTTAACCTGAATGAATACGCTTCTGAAGCTGAGATTTCCTCAAAACACAGGATTTCATTGGTCCCACTGAAGTCAATGGGAGTTTTACTGGTATAATATATACAGAGATATTAGAATGTGGGATAAACATAAAAAAATGTGTTTGGAAGTATCTGTCAAATGCTTTCATGAAATTGTGTCAATCACAGATAATATAAGGAATGATAATCTAACTTCTTCTTGGAACAGATCAAAGGAAAAGCCATAAATAATTCACCCATGACATCCTACATACTATTTTTGAGTACTTGGGATACTATTTCACCATAAATGTATACCAGAACAAGAATTGAAGACTACATGTCTAATATAAAAAATGAAAATAGAATTGTCCTTATTGCAATTTGGGCTGTTCAATTTATAACAATTCCTGTCTCTAAGGAAGCTGCAAATGGCAGTCCTCTCTGGTTTTGGATCAGTTTGGAAGAATCTTTTCTTCATGTCATTCACCTTCTTTTCTGATTGGATATATTCTAGAGAGTTTTCCATGGACAAGACAGAGAACCTGTGTTCATCTTGTAAGTGAGAACCCTGACACCTTCCCTAGCAATTGCCAGCATTGTTAAGGCAACTTCTGCTGCCTCATTGTCAGTCCTATTCATTTGGTAGGTTACTTGGTGGCAGGTAAGTAATCTTAAAACTTCACAAGAATGTGAAGTGCAAGTCCTTTTTATTCTTTTCGTTACATCTTCAAGTGATGTCTGACCCACTCTCTGATTTGTGTTTGGCTCAAAATAAAGTTCAAAATTTCCTGAAGTTGTTTGTGGCAGAGGCATTGCACCGCTGGAAGCACAAGTTATTATCTCAACAGATGGACTGGTATGGAAGTGATCTGTAGTCTCTTGATGTTGACTGCCAAATCTATAGATCAAGAACATCTGTTATTGCTCACACTGTGAAATCCTCAGCTTGAAAAAGTAGAAGATGCTGGAGTAGGATTTGTCTATAATTTGCTCAACTAGGAAGACTTTTTCTAAGTTGATTGATGCTCCCCAGCTATCTTACCACAGACAGTAACTATATGCCAGATCACATGGAAGATCTGGAAGCTGGAAGATCTAGAAGATCTGCATGCAAATCTCTTAAGTGATACAGATTGAGAGTGTTTAGTCTGAGCATTCATTGCTACCCATCATTATTTTTCAACCAATAGCTTATTTAGTGCAGCAATTTTTCATGGAAACTTTAGCATAATAAAATATTCTTTTGCACATCAAGTATAATTGTTCTCTACCTATTAGTTCTTATTTCTTCAGTTTGTTCCAGGATTGTTTTTTCAGTATGCTTTGCTGCAACACTTACTACTATCAATCAAAAAACAGGCAGCTGCAAAGCTTCCCCACAGCCCATGAAATGATTTAGAACCACTCAGTCACCCATGACAGCATCCTTTATGTGTGTTACTCTATTTCATCTTTTTCTTGTCATCCGCACCACTC
Organism: Anas platyrhynchos; assembly: GCF_047663525.1. Classification (NCBI taxonomy): domain Eukaryota; kingdom Metazoa; phylum Chordata; class Aves; order Anseriformes; family Anatidae; genus Anas; species Anas platyrhynchos. The sequence goes on along the minus strand of NC_092587.1, from coordinate 115,188,453 downwards.
ATAGCTTTTGCTAGTTAGAATGCAAGCTTTTGGATAGAACTTCTCCATGTTCTCATCTCATCAAGCATCACAAGATCTCAAACTTTGTGGTGCTTTGCAACAAAAGCAGAATTTTGATAAGACAAATTTGTGTTGTTTTTTCAAGATTTTTTTGGGGGTGATGATTTTGAATGGAGAAGGTCTGATGTACAAAAAACTATCTAAAATCACAGTCTTAGGAATGAATAAGCACAGGCTATTTATTTATTTTCATGCCAGTAAGAAATATGAATATGATAGAACTGTCTTTCTTAAATTGTGCATATATGTAACTTTCTGGGTATCTCCTTAATGTACTAGTTAAATGAATGTATATGGTGAGTCACTGAAACCATTTTCTGTTATATGCCTTGCACTCTTCCCAAAGTCTGACTCAGAGTCTTCAAATTCTTCTTCAGATGGAATGGTATTCTCAGGATAGTGTACAGGTGAATTATGTGGACTTGCATGTGTAAAGTAGCATGTTTCCTTGAATAAATGCATTGGAAGGCACCTTATTTGTAGTTCTAGAATAAACAATGTAAATTTCAAAGAAACACTACCTTCTCCCCTTCAAAAGTCTGTCCAAAAATACTTTGAGGTTTAGTAAGAAAGCTACACTGCATGGAAGTTATACAAGATAATTGCACCAGCCTCCAAAGAAAGAAAAAGTGCTTTTTGGTCAATTGTTTATAAATAAAATAAAATAAAATAAAATAAAATAAAATTAAATTAAATTAAACTTTTCAAATGGAATTACTTCACATTTGTGCAAATTACTAGAAATCAATGCTATGCCAAATAAAAGCAGTAGAAATGGCATCTAAATCCCAGATGATATAGCAAGCAGATGATATAACAATACAGAAGTAGAAGAAAGAAACTCACTCCTTTGTGTTCCACAAAGGCTCTTCAGCTTGTTTAGGGGCAATAAAACTACTACCATGAAGCTCATAGCCAACCAATTAATCACTGTTTTCCTTGTGAATCATTTTTCATCCAACAAAAAGAAATTTTTCTACGTGTAATAAATCTACTTAACTCTTTATTGATGTTGCTTCTCTAACTATTTATAATTAAGTAAATAACAAGACATTGAGGAATGTATAAGTAATAAATTAAAGATGTAAAGAATTTTAGATCATCCGACTGTTAATTGAAGGTGTTATCATCACTGGAATATATAATCAATATATCTCTTGTTTTATAAAGCAACAAATATGTCCAGTGAAAGAGTGTTCCAGTTTTATCTTTGTTCTATGAACTGCACATCATTGCCTTGAATGTTTTATTTCTGACGTTTTAATAATTTTGTGCATTTCTGAACATGTAATATTGCACTATCTGTTACTACTTACTGTGAAACATTCCTTTGTAGAATGTCTATTTGAACAGGCTCCTTCTGTAACAACAATTTCCCTGTGTTGGTGTTGGAATTTTAGTTGATGAGCTTCAATACCCATTAAATAAGCTAAAGCAAAAATGCTACTTGCATCAATATTCCAATTCAACCACTCATGAGCAAATGCTGATTACAAACCTTAAAGAAAAATATATAAGTGTTTTAATCCTGTTTCTCCCACTTCCTCTACATTTTCTTTTTTGACTGTTTAGGATGAGTGAAATTTACGCATAGCTCAGTTTACTGGGAATTTTGCTAATCACTTAATGGATCCAAGACAGTATATTTCCATGCATGTGGTTAGCATCAAAAGCATTGCAGGAAGAACCAACAAGTATTACTTTTCACTGAATTTTTGTGCATTAAAAACATTTTATTCCTTTCTTTTATTCTTGTAGTGTTTTATGGATATGAAAGCTCAGATATTGTGATTTTCTGTGGTAGTACTAGTACTTAATCATTAGACCCTATAAAGGAAGTAGAGCAGTTACTTTTTACAGGTAGAGATTTGAAAACCAATACTCTTTCATGACAGAAAGCACAGCTAACCAATAAATAAATAAATAAATAAGTAAATGAAAATAACATTAAAAAAATGGCATCAGTGCAGGGAGATTGGAGGAAGATTTTATTCACATAAATTATCATATGAACAGAACAGAATTAAACTGTGTTGGCAAGCCATGCTTTTAAAATAGAATCTGTGTAGAACACAGTTATTTTAATCATAGAATCATAGAATGGCGTGGGTTGGAATGGACCTTAAATATCATCTAGTTCCAACCCCCCCCTGCCATGTGAAGGAATGCCACCCACTAGATCAGGTTGCCTAAAGCCCCATCCAACCTGGTCTTGAACACCTCCAGGAATGAGGCATCCACATCTCTGGACAACCTGTTCCATTGCTTCATCACCCTCTGAGTAAAGAACTTCCATTATAAATCTGATCTAAATCTCTCTTATTTTGGTTTAAAACCATTCCCCATTGTCCTACCATTATCTGACCAAGCAAAATTGATATCCATCTCTTTTATAAGACCCCTTTAAGTATTGAAAAGCTCCAACAAAGTTTCCCTGGTTTTCTCTCTTCTGTAGGCCGAACTTCCTCAGCTTTTCTCAGCCTTTCTTCATAGAAAAGGTGCTCCAGCCTCGTGGCCCTCCTCTGGATCATCCTTGTGACCCTCCTCTGGACCTATTCTAACAGCCCTACATCCTTCTTGTGTTGGGGACCCCAGACCTGGATGCAGGACTCCGGGTGGGGCCCTACAAGGGCGGAGCAGAGGGGGGCGATCACCTCCCTCAACCGGATGTCCACTCCCCTGTTCATGTAGCCCAGGATGCAGTTGGCCTTCTGGACTGCAAGTGCACACTGCTGGCTCATGTCAAGTTTTTTGTCCACTAGAACAACCTAGTCCTTCTCTGCTGGGTTGCTCTCAACGAGTTCTTCTCCCAGTCTGTTCTCATGTCTGGGATTGCCCCGACTCAGGTGCAGCACCTTGCACCTGGACTTGTTGAAGTTCTCTATGTTCACATAGGCCCACTTTTCATGTTTGCCCATGTCCCTTTGAATAGCACCTTTTCCTTCTGTTGTATGAACTGCACTCTACTCAGCTTGGTGTCATTGGCAATCTTGCTGAGGGTGCCCTTGATCCCATTGTCTATGTTATTGGTAAAGATATTAAACAGTACCAGTCCCCAGAACAGACACCACTTGTCACTGGTCTTCACTTACGAAAAGAGCCAATAATAAAAGATATATCATAGTAGCTCTTGTACAAATCCAGAAAATAGGATATCTGAATATCTGGATATCCAGGTTATCTGAAAATTTGCATATTTTGTCTTCTTAACCTCTTCTTAACCTCTGGAGTCCCCCAAGGAGAATCAAATTTGATTTTGTGTCGGTAAGAGCAATAGGAGGAACTTCAGAATCATTGTGGACTTCCTCTGTCCTCTAGCAACCCTTCTACTATGCACTTGAGCATACTGCTCTTTGAACTGCCCCCATCTACTACCATATTCCCCAAGTGCAAGTGATGGGTCACAGTCGTGATTCCACTTTGCATTGCTAAGTAGTACAACATGCATCTTTAAAAACATCATGCAGGAATACCACCCTTTCATTTATAGCATGCCTACAACAATGTAAGCACGACACATCCACCAAACTTGAGCCTATTATCAAAGGATAACATGATTTCAAACACCATCCCCATACATACCTCCATGAAAGTCCTGTTACAGAACTATAACTATGAAAATGTCAACTATAATAGTTAAATCTGTGTAAAGATGATCAGAGGGTCATCTGAAGAATATGGAGATTAGAGTGAAGGACAAGAAAGCTATAGAATACTTAGAGCAAAAACAAACACCTCAGGTACAGTGAATCACTCTTGATAGATATTTAATGTGAAGGGTTATTGATGCAGAATATCATTTTGCCTCCCCAGAGTCACCTAAATACTAAGAGGCTGGATATAACGCCTCATGCAAACAAAGAATGTCTTTGTCAAGGAAGCAGACATCCTTTTTTATCTAGATTAAATTTAGAGGTTTGGGGAGTCAATGGGAAGCAGTTTGATACTAACTTTTTGACATACCTTTAAGAAATGCAGTTTATTGTATACACTTATGCATGAGACACTGTACAGGTGTAACCTCTGAGTATACTGAGAAAGAAGAGAGATCCTGTACCTTTTCCGTAACTGTATTGGTTTTAATATACCTATGAAGTATTCAAAATCCCCTCCTGAAGCTGGAAACATTTAATAAAAAGTGACTTTTATCTAATCTTGAGGTCATATCTCACATGCCAAAATTCTTCAGAACAGGAAGTAGCATTAAATTTCAGTTTTACAACAATCTCTGACGCAGACTCTCAACACAACTGCAACGTGGGTAAGAAAGAATAATTGTTTTCTGTTTCTGCACAATTTAATTCTATATTCTACCTTAAAAACAAATACAAGAATGAATATACCCTAAAAAATCTGCTAACAAGCATATCCTTTTCTACACAGCTCTTGCAGGTAGCTTCTCTTTCCTTGTTGATTTTTGATTATAGCACTTCTTTGACTGCAACCTTAGCCTTGTTCAATACAGGGGGGTAGTTTTGTCTGTTTGTTTGTTTGTTTTTGTGTTTTTGTTTGCCTGTTGTTTGTTTGTTTTTGTTTTGTTTTGTTTTATGGGTTTGTTTTGTTTTTGATATTTTCTATTACAGAATAATGATAGGAGGAAAAAATAAAAAATAAATAAAAAACACCTCTTGACATTTAGACCTATTTCTTTTGTGTCCCAGATTGCATAGACACATTTGAAAACAATATTCTGACAGCAGTAATTTTTTTCTGCTAACAACTTGGACACATGTATATCTTAACATTCTATTTGTGATGTCTTTCATGATGGTATTCCCACATAGTTTAGTTATGTTTGTTGTTTGTTTGTTTTGTTTGTTTTTGGACTCAGACTGCAAAGACTAAAGCAATTAGGCTTGTCAGTGTTCATGCTGAACCTAAAACAAAAAGGTTGAGAGATAAAGACAAAACTTTACAGGTTTTTACAAAGAGATCTTCCATATAAGTTGGACAACCTATACTCTTACCATCACTAAGATTGCTTTTAATATTTTTATTCGAAAATCTTTTAAACAGATCTCAAATGATATTTACATCATCACATTTATCAAATATCTAACTGCCATCTGCAAAGGCAAAACAAACATCCAGAGTCAAACTAGGCCAGAAACTCTAACCAGCCCCCTTAGCCAATGGCAGCACTAACCTGCAGTGTGTGGATCCTTGAGGATTTAGGAATTTCTTCTAAAGGTCTAGTGAGAAGTAATTTAAAATAAAACAACTCCATATTTTTAACTCAGCAATGTACAAGTGTTTCTGTTTTCAGGAACTAATTAGCAAGTCTGTTATTGTCTGGAAATTGTTCAAATATGGAGAACAGTAGCAACATGAAACCATGGGGAGATTTAGGAGAGACAAAATACTGAGCAGCAAATAGAATTATAAATCCCATAATTACAAAAGGAGACGGTTCTTTGAGAAAATACCTTACCCACAGGTATATTTGATAAATATTTTAGAAGTAATTTGACAAGTCTGTGCTTGTCATCAGCTGTTAGAGATGTCTTTCATAAACTGTTTCTAAAGTAATCCACAATCCAGCAGAAAATCCAGCACCACATATGGCTGCTGTTTGGACCAAAAACTTAGGTGGAAATTATTACAAATGCAGTCTCCATGAATAATGAAAAATAAATATAGTCTTTAGATTCCTCAGCTGCATAGGAACAACAGTATAGCTGTACAAATATTTACTTCTGTCTTGATATGTGTTAAGGACATAAAATCTGCACTGCTGCCACAGCATGGAAAACATCTGCTATTATGTTAATTCAGATACTAAATGACAATATTCTTTATAGTGAAATCTATACAAAATTTGCATCTTCAAATGATAAATGCAAAATTAGAGAAAACCATTTTAGAAAGGAATGAAAATGTTAGCTGTTGCAGTAAAATACTGCGATCCATGTCCTGGGCATCTTACATGTTCATGCCTCAAACCTTGCTCATGCCACAAAAAATACATGATTCTCATCTCACCGAGTGTTACACAGCAGCTGAGGAGCTGTCTTCCTTACCTACCCTAGGATTGATATATGGTGGAGTTCTTTCTTAACTGTTTAAGACAACAATGAGGCAGGAGAAACACTGGCTTCTCAGGTGGCCAGTCTGATGTTAACTGCAGATGTCTCTGAAGTTCTCAAACATTCAAGCTGCTTTTCATTCCATGTTCAATGATACCTCCATGTAATCATAGAATCATAAAATCATTGAATAGCTCAGGCTGAAAGGGACCTTAAAGATCATCTAGTTCCAACACCCATTCCTTCCCACTATATCAGGTTGCCCAGGGCCTCATCCAGCCTGGGGCCTCATCCAACCCGGTCCTCCCACTTAACTGAAGTTCCTAGAAGAGAAGGTCCTGCACCCTACAGACTGATGCATTGCACCAGTGAAGTCTATCAGTTTAGGGACAGCAAAAAAGCTAGTGCTTGCTTGTTCCTAACTTCTTTGCTTTCCGTCAGTGGAAGTCACCTTGTTCAATTTCACTACCATGCACACCATTTATTGAGGAGCTGGGACAATGTTATATGCCTCCACACATTTTGTCATGCATATAGAGCAGAGGAATATACTCTAAAAGTAGATTTTGAGGAAGCCCAAGTACATAGATGATCCCCAAGATTTAACCTCTTGTATTTACTGAAATCAGGCTCTGCCTAACCCGGTGAACTATGTAGAATAAAGTCCGAGGATTATTTTGATTTAGATTCTACTTGACACTTAACCAAAACTCTGTGTGCATAACAGTGCACAATGGAATTCAACATTCAAGCAAAATCTACCAGGTAAGTATGTAATTAGATTTTAGCAGAAATGAAGATAAGTAAGCCAGACTGATACTGTTAATACCATACTGCCTCATCATTTAACAAATCCTGTATATATATATTAAAAAGATAAAAAAAAAAAAAAAAAAAAAAAGCTTTTTATTTTGCAGTAAAATATTCTTGAAAATAAACTCATAGAAAATACCATCCCCTACTGCACACATGAGCATAATATTTTCTAGCTTATCTTTGACATAGACTTAATTTTCTGCACACAGGTATTTTAATTTTTTAACTGTATCTACCACTAGTGGAATATCACATTACCCTGTGAGGAAATATTTTCCAATAGGAGATATCATCTTCATATTTTAGAGTCTTTACAGTCACTGCACAGTGTCCTCAGTCCCATGTAGCTAGGACCAAGAAGACTCTATTTTTGGATGTTTCTGCTCTAAGACAGCAGGCATCTTGATATCCTTTACAACTGGCACAGTCTATGTTATCAGATACCCTATGCTTGGTGTGGTATTTGGTTACATGTATTTGGTCTTGAGAGGGCTAGGTGTACAGGTCTATCATTTAACAACCAGACAGTATACTACAGTATTGAGATGCAGGGTCAGTTCAGCCTCACTCCATCTTCATGGGTTATTACATTACGTGTTCATTTTGGCATCTCTCCCTGTCCTCAGAAAATTGCATGGTTTTGTATGTAGGAGAAAAGGAGAGAATGTACAGAAAACCTTGACGAATTTCCCTGCTATTTCTGGAATGCAGCACAGTGAAACTGTGATCTTTCCCACGCAGACACAAGGCCTGCTTTGCTACTGGCAGAATGAACATGTTTCAGCTGAAACCCTGTGAAGAACAGTTGTTAAGAAGAGGCACTAAATAATATGTATCTTGCCTTTTATTGTTATATTTATCAGAGGTGTAACAAAAAAAAAAATATTTCAAAACATAAAATGTAGTGAGATAGCTTGTACAATATCAGCATTCAGGGGCCAGGCTCCCTGTCAAAACCTTATTCATATGTTAGACTGTCTTGACTAATCCTTCTTAATCCTATCATCAGCTGCCATCATGTCAAGATATGTCAGCCTTAGAAATGAAGAAATATCTTAAGGAAATAATGCCTTGCTAGCAATAATGCTGAATTTGGATTTAGTAAGAAGATAATGACTTATCTTTTGTTGAAGAGCCATCTTATACAACTTGTACTAGTTCCCAAATGCAGTCTTTTTTTTGTTGTTGTTTGTTTTTTCTAAGAGCTTCTCAGGAACAAAAAATAAAATTGAAATTTTAAAAGTGTTTTACCTAAAGTGTTTCACCAAAATTGTGTTTTAAGGGAAAAATAAACAACAAAAATCCAAAAATCCTGCAATAGAGATCCAGCAAAGATAATTGGCTTGCAGCTGAATGTCCTAATGTCCAGGAGATGATTGTAAATGAAACATGAGTTTGCATTTGAATGTGTACTCTTTTGGACTTATATTATATTTCATCAGACAAACTGTAGCTACACTTGATCTATGACTGACTTACAGTACAAGGATTGGTATACTGGAGTCATTGTTTATTAGCAGTGCTGACTGTCATGGTAATCACACTGTTTTAACTGTAGCAGTTCTGAAAATAGGGAAAATTCCAAATAGTTGGTGTCTGCTTATAGCCATATATAAAAACCGTGCTTCTAGAGAACTAAGAGAAAATTGTTTTCATTCACCTTTGAAGAGCTATTGCTGAACAATTACTCATTTGAAAGTAAAGCTACATAAACATTGTAACAGAACACATGGGGTAAAGGCATGGAACCAAACTCAGCAAACTCAGCAGACCCTGAATCACAACCACACCAAAGAATAAGGACCTTGCTTTTCTGTAAATGGAGGGGGGTTGTTTGTTTGTTTGTTTGTTTGTTTTCTCCAGGAATATAAAGAACTTAAACACTGATGTTCATTTTGCTTTAGAATCTCTGGTGTGTAGATGTTCAGAACTACCAAGTGTCCATGTCCACAATAATTCTACTCTCACATTACCATAGAGAACTCTAACAACCTGAGTTGAAGACAGGAGACAACTTATGACCATATACTCCCATAATCCTTTATCTACTTATTTGGTGAAATGTTCCATTCTTACAATCCTTCATGCTGTGTTTATCAAAAGAGAAAAATGGCACGTGATATTGCCTGTACAAAATTCCTTTTTTCTCCATTACATATTTTATCCATTGAGTGGATAAAGGGTAAGCTTTGCCCAAGTAACCCTCTGAACCTTTGCTCTAGTTTATGCAAAAAGAAGCAGACAGTTATATTCTAGCTCCAAGACTGTAACAGGTGAATCACCTTCAACTTCGGAGTTGTTGAGGCACATTAGTATGTGATTGTCCATGTTGCTAAGTCTTGTCTATCATTTTACTTAGCATATTGGTTGTATTGGCAACTTATCCAAGTTACAGGACTCCACCAAAGAAATCTCAGAAGAAAAAAAAATCTCTCATCAGATACTTCTTTATTCACATAGTCATATATGAATTTGGAAGGAAATACAGAAAAAAATAGCCAGTTTTCTCTTTGGACTTCTTGTTGTTTTCTTATTTCAAATAACAAATAGCAAATAATAATAATGATAGTAATAATGCAGGAGTGAAAAACAAAATAAACAAAACATATCTCCAGCTTTCAGTTTCAATCCATTGCTTTAATTCCAGAAAAAAAACTTGGATACAGTCCTAGTTTTCTCTGAACTAATTCACACCAAGGAACTGAGTACACAGGAGAATTTCATTAGGTAGGTATAGAGTATTTTCATCAAGAAAGCAGAGGACGCTATCAAGAACAGTTCACAGAGAGTCAGAAAACATCAGAGTGACAATTTAGAAATACTCATATTGTGAAGGGCAATCAAGGGAGAGGAAATGGTTTGTACCATACATGTATGAAACAAAGCAAACACTATTTTTCCCCCTAAAACTAGGCCATAATTACCTACATTCCTTTAATGAAGCTTTCCTGTCTGATTAAAAATTGTCCATTGATTTGAATGTTTTACTTGACTTATAATATTCACAACTTTAACAAGGAAAACTTAGCTATATTGCCTATAATATGCCTCCATATGTATTCTCTAAGCTGCTTTATGTCTGACAATTAATCACAAGCTATAATTGTTATCAAGTGCAGTGCACACTACAGGTAGTCTTCAATACACAAGATTGATGGGAGCCATGGTAGGAAATTCAATTAGATATCAGATAATTTGTTCTGAGATAATTTGCTTACTGTAACATGCTTGGACTCCTGGGGTATTTTGCTAAAGATCTGAAATGTTACAGACTTTTCCTGCACACATCACAAATCTGATTATCTGTTTCTTTGCCCTTTGTACCAACAGAGTCTCTCTTGCCAGTCCCAGGCATATGAAAATCATGAGTCAGCCCTAAGTCATCAAATTATGAGTTTAGATGCAGAAAAGAAATCACAGTCTTTTAAAAGAAAAAGTCTAGATGTTCTTATCTTGTTTCTGATAGTATCTGTTTTATAAAGTTAGGATAACAACTAGGTAAAAATGTTTTCTTTACTGTTCAGTGTCAGAGTTCTTTGGATAAAGAATAAAGGAACAGGTTATATAATGCAGTCAAAGCAGCAAAGAAACAAGGATTCCGAAACACACAGGGGCCATATGCTCTCACCAAATGCTGTCAGATGGGGGAAGGACAGAATGAAAGATTTCTGTTGTAGGCCAGTTGTCATCCTGTTCAGCCTAAATGTTATCAAAAGGAACCTCCCCATTTACCTTGAAATGGGTTGGAGTGCAGCTAAACAGAGACAGGAATAAATAATAACAGCAACAACAAAACTAAACAGGCTATAAAGAGCTGTAATTAAAATCACAAATCTGAACCTCTTAGAACATTAACACAAGGGCTAATGCTGCTTGACCTAGGACTGTTGTTGATGCTACACCCACTGCAAGCCTCCTACCAGAAAGCAGCAAGGGAAAATAAAGAAATAAATGAGTGGTGCTCCCGGGAGCACTTTAGGAACAACCCTTTCTGTCTGCCATAGTTGTCATTCAGGCTGCAGCATCACAGCGCTAGCTGGCTAGAGACAGCAATCTAATCATTGCACTGCAGTAAGACGGGAAAACACCATCCCTGGTGCTGAAATAGAGGAAATGCTTCACAGGCAGTGGGCAGCTGATAATTGCTGATGTCAGACAAGCTTACTGTAGGGAAGGTTTTCATCCCCTCCACCCCACCTCCCAGCAGTGGTACCATGTACAGCAACGTGACAGTAGTCCCCAGCAGTGATCTGAGACTCTGCAGCTTACAGTACCATTACAAGCCTGAAGCTTGATCCTGCAAAGCACCAGAGACACTCTCACCCTCACCAGCCTCAGCATTACTGTCCTACACTCCACTCCCCAGGAGAGACCACTTGCAGTAATAAAGCTTGCATTGGGAAGGATTGGCATTGTACAAGCCCTTGCTATGCAGAACATTTTCTACACAATCACATCCTTCTCTGTTTGCCTTTATTTTGGTCTTGCCTGCATTATATTTACAAGTTATAATACACTGCATTGCTGCTAGATATACCTCCAAGGCATAATCTTTCTGAAACAGTTATACTGCTCTTTAGCAGCAGCTACCTGACACAAAACAGCACATTATGTGGTCTCCACAAATAACAACAATAATAGCATTCTGAAGGTTTTATTAATATAAAATTATATAGCTGCTTGTAAAAATGCATGTAGCACTTTTGAATCTCTGTAGTTTCACAGTGTAAGGTCTCCTTGTGGTTTGCCAATCACTTATGAATTTGGGTAATTTTTCACATGCCACTGAAACATCTCTGTGAAATTACAGGGGAGTAAATACAGTTCAGCTCTCAATGTTGTTCTTGGCTTTGGACATGATTCTTCATGAAATGGCTCAAGATTCAAGTAACAAAAAGGATACAAAGGAGCTTGTTTATAATAATGGTATTTTTTAAAAGAGGAGGCAGAAAATACAAAAACCATTCAGTTATTACCATCATCATCTCAACCCTTACGTACTTGTAGCTGGCCCCATATTCAGACTCAAAACTTTCCCCAAGTTACATATTTAGTCTACATTGAACAACTGTGCAGGTCTTGTTTTGATTACTGAATCAGTTGATATTGCACAACACAATCTAGTTCTTCAATGTCAGCTTTTAGAAAGTTTTTAGGCAATATTTTCCTTTAACACTTGGAAACAGTTTCTGACTTTGATTGTGTCTCTCTTAAGCTCACAGACATCATAGACAGCTCTTGGTCCTCTAGCCAAATAAAAGGTATCTTCAGAAGCTTCTGCATAAATCTAACTCCAATGAAAGTGCTGCCAGCAGTTCTCTACAATAAATTTATTAGAATTAAGCTGTGCCTTACAGAAGTTATATGACAGTATGCCAAAAATGCTGTCATCATGAACTTTATTGTGGATACCACTGGATCTCATTCTGACACATAGGAAGAAGACTCACATGGGGAGAAGTCTCCATGGAAATATTTTAGCCTACAAATAATTTAGAAAGGAGAGGAAGTTGTACACTGAAAGTTTGTTTTATTTGCTTTTATAAGTGAACTCTCAAATGGTTTGGATTTAGAAATGCTAAGCAATACTAAGAGTTTTGTCCAAAAATCGAAAGCAGATGGTGCATAGCTACTTTTACACTATGGAATATTTCTGTATATACATAAAAATTTGGTTAACTTAATTTTCTAAATGACCTTTTTGAATTTCACAGATGGGGCTTTGCTTTTTAACTCTTGGTCTACAGCAAGTATGGCTATATCTTATCATCATACTTACTCCATCCCCAAACTTTCTTTCTTTGGTATATGAAAAGGCAAAGAAAACAAGAGACCTTTGTGTTTTCATTCACAGAACACACTGTGAGCTCTCTGTGTTAAGGAAATACTCAGAGCAAACATTTCCCAAAAAAGAAAGGGACTCCTAGTATCATGTTTTCCTACCAAAATCTCTGCCTGTCTAACAGGATTTGAAACCCTCTCTATGTCTTCTACAGGCCCAACTCCTCTGAGCACTCCTAGGTTCGTCAATGCAGCATTACCCCAAAAAAACAATTGTAACTAGTTATCGTAACCTTGCATGTATTCTTTCTAGTGTTCACTAATCAGTTGAAACTATCAGTCCTGTGTGTTAAGTATGAGACTCATTCAGCAATGTCAATTTCAGCAAAATGTCACGTGCAAAGATGAGTATGCGAAGAACCTCCAAGTTAGCTAGAACTTTGAGGTGGATCCACATAGATAATTTCCTTAAAGTGAGCCCCCTCAAAGGGATTCAAGGACTTTTCTGTGAGGAAGCAAGTCTGCAAGTAAGCAAAAGAAAGAAAGAATGAAAGAATGAAAGGATGAAATAGTGAATGAACAACATCAAAGAGAAAAAGTGCAACCCAAAGGTGCATTCTGTTAGAGCACAAGTAAGAGTTAATGTTTTGAAAAATAAATAAATAAATAAAAATCTCAAAGCCACTAGCTCAGAGTACAAACAAGAGCTGATAATCCAATATCTCCCTGTCCATGGTATCACTGTTTCTAGAACTAGTTTCAGGAAATGCAGTGACTCTCTGAGCTGTTCCAAACACTGCACAGCACTTTGGCCCCCAGAAAGTTTCATTTTTGATACTCCTGAGGGCTGTCTGCTCTCCACTGCAGTTGTCTTTCTGCAGGAGCCCAGCCATGGACTCTGATCTTCATGCCTGCCCTCTCTCTCCCTGAGCAGGCTCTCTAGACTGGAGTCCCTCTCCCTACATTTCAGGAGGTTCAGTAGACAACCAGTCACCTTATTTAACCATACTTCACCTTAAAAAGTATGAAGTAATGTAAAAAGTATGAAGAAAAGTATGAAGAAATGTATCAAGTGCACTGTCTATCACAAACCCATATTCCACTTAAAAGGCATCCAGAAAAGATAAAAGGAAAAAAAAAAAAAAAAGATAAAATCTGTTTCAGTCAGACTTTCACCACCAACTTGGAGCCCACATCTCCACTGAGAAACATCTGGGAGTAGTAGATCAGAAAGAGAAAACTACTTTCAAAATATTGCTAATGCACGTTGACAAGAACTTGCTTCACGTTTTTTGTTCAATCTAGTATGTTTAATGTATTTAATCTGGTATAAATCACACTAGTAATACTAGTATGATTTATGAACTGACTTCTGTTCTTCTTCTTAATAAAAGAAACCTTTTATTAAACATTCAGCAACTGTGGTTGTTCAGAAGGGATGAACAAACATCTTTTTTTTTTTTCTTTTTTTTTTTTTTCCTTTTTTGTCATAGTATCCTCACACTAGTTTAAACCACCAGGCAAAATATGAATGTTATTTAGAACCATAAAAATGTATACTGAGCTATTCATCACAGAAAAATTGAGTGATTGAATTTATTTGTCTGGCACTTATATGTACCATGCATCCTTTGGAAACCACAAAACTGTAAATCCATTATATATGGAAATGAGACCAAAAATAGGTGCTTGATGTTTCAGACAAATCTTTCAGATAAATCTTTCAGACTGTCTTGTGCAATCACTTCCTCCCCGAGTCTGCTTAAAACCTCTCAATTATTGAAAAATTGATGCTTATTGCATTAAACACTAATAACATGATGCAAAATTATAACTTTCCAAAGATTTGGAAATTAACACTTTGTCTCTGATTGCTAATGTTGATTTTATACCACTACATTTCATGCAAAGCAGCAGTATTTCCTCTCAGAGATATTTGCCTTTCTAAGAAGATCATGTTTAAATTATATCAAGACAGTTACTGTATTATCTTTTCAATTAACCTCTTTTATATATTTCATTTTACAAACTAGAAATTGTAGAGGATTTCTCAGTTTACCTGGCCCTCAGAAAAGAAGAGTGAATAGTTTGTAACAATGAACTCTTCAACACATTCCCACTTTTTCTTTTCTTGCAGATATACCACCTTTAGGTAAAGCATGTAGTTTCTTCCTGAATGCACTTCTCAGTGGTATCTGACTCTTAACAGAACCAGGGCCATGAAGGGGAATGCTCTGTGCAGTGTACAGCCTTATATCCAAGATATACAAGAACAAGATATACAAGAACATAAGAGCATCTTTCAGGTTCTTGTCCCTTGTGGACACAGCTAAAACAACCTAGATGAGGAAACTACCAACTGTCTGATTTTTTTTCTAGGCACTCTACTTGTGTATGTCAGAATAAGTCTTGTAGCAGTCTTTTGAAAATGGGACAAGTCTGGTTTGCCTCCTTGGCAGCAGGGAAGCTAAGCTTAACAGAGACTTAGCAACAAATTGATACACGTCGTATGAATATAAGCCAGCCAAACTAGACCCATCTACCCTGTTCCTGATGGAAAATGCTTAAGCAAGTATAATAATAATCAGAGTGACTTTGTCCACATCCTAATTCCAGTTCAGGATGAAGCTGTTAGGCAGAAAAGCCAGTAGAAACTAGAACACCTGCAGTCCTGCCCTCCACCCAGTCCTGCCTATCCCTTTGTCCAGGCATTGACACAAATCAGCCTCTGTGATGAACCACTTTATCACGCAGAAGTGACAGGAAAGTACCCCTACAACTAAGAGATTAATTGTTCTTTATTCTACAGGTCACAACAACAGATGTATACCGATACCAGCATAAGAGGCATCCTGGAGGACATCTGGCTTCAGATGGGGCAAGACCATAGCAGTGCTGGTCCAGGGATTTATATTGCTGTGTGTCTGTGGGTTTTGGCTTTTCCCAGGCAGAGTCAGTAGCCACAGCTTCTGACTGACATACCTCCATATCCCTGTTTTGCCATTGCTGTTTCAACACCTCTAGATTTTTAGCATCCACAAATATCAGTGAGTTACAAGACTAACTCTGCACTGAATGAAAAAGTGCATGCCTAAAACCTGAAACCTGACTGCATCTCTGTTCTCTCAACCCTCTCCCTTCCTGCCTGAAGCACACCAGTATATTTAATCTCTCTTGAATAGGAGCTACTCTATACCCCATCAATCTTTACTACCTTCTATATGCATAACATATATCTATCTACTGAGAGAGAAAGAGGAAGAGAGAATTCTTTTATACTTACATTAAACCTTCTTTAAAATGGAAGTTGTGATGCTTAGATCTCCACAAATGTATTCAGGATGAAGATGAACTATGATTATTCACGGTGACATAAAAGGCAAAACAGTAAACACCACTTTTTTTTTTTTTTTCCTAATAGTTCCTAATGTTCTGTCTGCTTTTTAAAACAGTACTGAGCACTCAGCAAATGTGTTTACAGAACAATCTCCAGTGACTCCAGGCTGTCTTACATGGCAAAGTAATGCTGATTTAGATCCTTTCACTATAGGTCTACAGCAAGGACAGTTACTTCTGCATTCTTTACTTTGCATTTCTACACACCAAATACAAATTTCATTTAATGTTGCCATCTGTATATTGAAATATAGGTATTGGTAGACTTGTATGTAAATTATACATGCATACACGCACACATACTTTGATTATGCAATGTATAATTAACATTAGTATATTTAACAGCACAGGCCTCAGCATGTACGCCTAAGGACTTCCATTCTTACCCTCCTCCTTTGTGAAATCTACTTCTCTTCATTTCCTATGTTTTAAACAGTTATTAATGTGCAGAGGATCCTACCACAACTTAATTTCTCTAAGATCCTTTTGCAGAGGACCTTGTCAAAAACCTTTCTGGCCATGTATCAGCTGGATCACTTTTCTATATATTCAACAATGATCAAACTTTAATAGATTTTTAAAGTACTAATTCCCTTTCAAAAGCTGTGTTCAGTTTTCCTTGTTATATTGTACTTACTTTTGTGTTTATTAGTACTTGGGTGGTTTCTAATATTTCACACACCAGCAAATTAGCACACACTCTTTTAAGCTTTCTGAACTCCACATCCCCATTAAATCATTTTTAAAACTCAAATTTATATTTGCTATTTTACTCTAATCTAAGACAATAATTGATTTAATCAATAGGCTTCATAGCTGAAAGTTTCCAATTTCATTTTTATGTTCCCTTAGGGCTTCCAGGTAAACAGCATCCAGTTTTGTAATTTGTCTGTATTCATTCAATCTGTTTCTTCTAAATCTTATTCTTCTGACACCTTTGTTTGAGGCAGTTCTGTTTTAAACTCTGATCCATGTAACACAAAGCATCTTCTTGGTAGTGATGCTCACTGAAAAGAATTGGTTTAATATTTCTGTATTTTTGCCCTGTGAGAACTCCTATTAAGCCATGATCATTCATTGGTGCCCAAGTCTTTCTGGCAGGGTTCCTAATATATTTGACAAATAAGTGTATTTTTAATTTTTATGTCTTTAGAAAATTGTTCCCCAAAGTCTTTTCTTTCTTTCCTGTCTTATTAATTTTACATTTAACTTGTTTATGTTTTTTTGTTTGTTTGTTTGTTTTTGTTTTCCATTTGAATGTGATTTTTTTTTTTGTGCCTTAACTCTTAGTAATCGCCCTTACTCTGGTGTTTAAAGACTTATTTGGGATTCTTTTCAAAGTTTTCTTTTTCACAGAATCACAGAATAGTTGAGGTTGGAAAGGAGCTCATCTGGCTCAGCCCCCCTGCTCAAACAGGGAGAGCTGGATCATCTTGCACAGGACCATATCTAGGTGGCTTTTGGAGATCTACAAGGATATGTGAAATACATTTC
The DNA here is from genome assembly GCF_047663525.1 of Anas platyrhynchos. NCBI lineage: Eukaryota > Metazoa > Chordata > Aves > Anseriformes > Anatidae > Anas > Anas platyrhynchos. Next base: position 115,170,880 of record NC_092587.1, on the reverse strand, counting down.
ATAGAATCATTAAAGTTGGAAAAGACCTTCAAGATACTCTGGTCCAACCATTTATTCTGAGGTTCAAGCATAGTATATTTAAGTAATCTCCATGTGACCCAATAAATATATATTTTTTCTCTTTACATCCCTGGGAAGTAGTTTCTAGATTTTTAAGTAGTTCTACATTATTATGGAGAAAGAACTAAATCTAAGTGTATCACAATAATTCTCGTATAGTGGCTACTTAATAGTAATTTCTAACCTTGGTCTTGGATCAGGGTAATTCAAGACTTGTTTCTCCGGATATGGTTCCAAAGACTTAATGACTGCTTTAAGAAGCAGTCATTTCTAGGGTCTAAAAACCTCTGTATCACACCCCTTTATGACCATAATTCACCCTTCCTTCTTGGGGGTATACATGATGCTAGTCTTTTGTGTCAATATGACCTCTATAATCTCCATGAGAATATCAATACCATGGTCACTAAACTGGGCCAAATTCAAAGGAGTATTTAAATCAATAGAGACTTTGTGGTAAGTCTGTGTAGAGCCAGGACTAAAGCTCATATCTTCTAATTCCAAGTTTTTTCTTTAGTCAGCATATTTCTGTTTATACTCATTTCTGTCCCTAACAATCTGACTTTCAACAGCAGCATGTAGATGAATAATCAGCAGCACTAATTTCACATTCACTTGAAGAAGTCCGTTGCCAGGAAGCGGGATTCCAGAGGAAGCACAGAGTTTTACCAGTCTTGGGGCTACATCCTTAGAAATTGGCATGATGTTCTACAAACTGAATCCCTGTAAAACAAGCAGGCAAGTCTTTCATAGTGTGAACTTCACTGATCATTTCAGTGCCAATTTGGGGTCCTAGTCCTTCAGACTGAAGTACCATAGGGATCTAACATCTCGGATGATGCTTTATAGTGTAAAGGTTAGCCTTCTCTTTTGACCACAGCATAGGAAGGAAGCATACACCTTATTCAGTGCTGCTTTCATGCCTCAGCCTGTTCAAGGCAGCCCCTCTGTATTGGCCACTTGGTTCTTCCAAATACAGAGACCACAATCCTGACTCCTCCTCCAGCCTCACAAAGAAAGAAGGGAGGAAGGGAAGAAACTTTCTTACTCTTTCAGACAAGAGAGAAAGCACAAAGTTTGTCTCCAGTGCAAGAATGAGCTTGTCTTTTTTTCTCACTGTGAGATGTCATTCAGCTGAGCCAAAACCAGGCCCTACCACTGGTTACATCTCACACTAAGACTTGTAAAGTGGTTGAAAACAAAACTTTCTTTGCTGCAAAAAGCTAAGCCACTACTTTTTGTTGTATGGAGAAAGGGAGAATTACAGAAAACCAATATATTACTTGCAGCACTGATACAAATACAGCCCTTATCCACACTGTGGGGTGATTGTTTAAGGAGCTAATAACCTGTAGTAACTCGAGGCAAGATCATCTTGCATGGCCAGGTTAACTGTTCATTGTAGAAGTACTAAAACACATTAAGATTAAGGCATTTTCCTTGTGGATGGGATATGAGTTATAAATGACATGAACATGACAGAGAAAATAAGCCCAGGGCCATTTTGCTACAAAACAATGAAAAATGTGAAAAACAACTTCAAATAACGGTCACTTTACTCTAGCACCGGCATACCTATGCCATGCACTGAATGATGCTGATTAATTAATGAAGTCCATCTAACGATGTCTCCCTTTGAAGGACATACAATCCATATTTCAAATTACTTTTAAAAATTTAATCTTTGGAAAGTAGAATTTGCTCATTAGTTAGTAATAATATATGAAGTTCCTCTGTCTGTCCCCAAATAGGATGGATAAAGACAAATTAATTAAAGACATGCCACAGAATATGTGCAGTCCCACTGGTGGTATAAAACGTAGCAAGGGAAGTTATAAATCCTGGAAATGTTAAATGTGCAGCAATGTGTTAGCAATGAATAGCCCATCACTGACACAGATACTTTAAATAAAATAATAAGAAATTTCTTCAAAACATACAGTCAAAACACAAGTGTTCCTCATCCTAGTTCCAGCATGCAATTTCCTTGTGATATATTTTTTTCTAGAATAATACAGCAGTTGAGCCTATAAAACCTTTGAAAGAGATATTTCTGTTCTCACCCTGAGATCAGTCAAGGCAATTTTTACTGGTAAGAGAAAAATCTCATGAAAAGTACAACATATTTTGCATTGCTCACAAACATCTGTGGAAATATCCTAACTAGAATCATCACTCTAGCTGTAGCAGTCACCATCTGCCTGGCAAACGTGCAGAGTGCTTTCTCAGGAATAGACTGTGATAATTATCCAGAAAATGCAATAAGCATGGTAGTCACAGTGTCCTACCGGAGGGAACAGAAACAGTCTTATGTCTCAACTGACTTCCCAGTTGTCCTGGAGGTGATGTCTATGTCCTTGACTCTTAAAGGAGGAGAAAATCAACCCTACTCTATACAAATGGCCAGCTTGTTGAAAACAGGGTGCTGCCATCTCAGTGACTTGCTCCTAGGAAGGTGCATACCTCTTGCAACCCTGGACATAGGGACTGTCATATAGAGCCCTATGTCCCATCACAGGAGTCCCTGCTTCACTCAGAAGAAGGATAAAGGCAAACCAGGATCCTTATTAACCTTAATTAACCTATACTGAACGGGTATGCTTTGTGTAATTGATGTGTCAATAATAAAAGATGCATATATTTGCTTTATTCACAACGTAAATCTAGCTAGTAACACAGAAACAATATGATTTCCTACATTTCTATTTCTTTAGATACTTGAAGACAACCAAATTTAATTTGATTGCAAGCAATTTATAGTCAACAATTTTACAGGGCAATATTATAAATTCAGATCACCATAGGAAATATATATAAATTCTAACAAGAAACAGTAGCATTTGTGTAAATTGTAACAGTACATAGACCAGAAAATTAAAAGGCAATTTTCTTCCAATGTGACTTATTTGTCACTTGAAGACTGCATATCTATAGAATGTAATGAGGAAACATAGATTAGGACTAAGTTTATTTTATTCACAGACAATTCACAATATCATGTATGTTAGTGCAAAGAGAAAAATTGTTACTTTCTCCCCTTTAGTTTCATGTCATGCTTCATTTCTCTTGAAAAACATGGCATAAACATTTCTTCTTCCATTGAGCTCTTTACATGTGTTCTGTCAGACATACATGTACTTCTCTTAAAATGCAGAATAACTTTCCCAGCAGTAGCACGGGATTTTTAATCATCTCTGATTCTCATTGTTATTCTTCCCTCCTGACCCTAAAATTGTGTGCCTTAATTTGCATATTCAAATCAGCATCACAGTCAATCGTTAAGTGTTCAATAAACTACAAATAGTTTACATGGATATTTTTTTGTTTCCTGTCTGATGTGTGACCTAAATGATCTTACAAACATTCAATTTGCTCCACATAGAATATCCCATTCCTGAAGACCAATTTAACTGCGTTTTAAGGAAGCAGGCCCCCAGAAAGATTGATTTCCAAATGAAGACAGAATGTGTATCTAAAACACACCTACGGGAGTAGGTGGATGTCAGTCAACTCATGATATAGTTCTCCCCAACTCCTACACAGTCCTGTGTCTTTGCATTTCAAGGTCAAAGACAGCTGCATGCTGACTAATCTTCTCCCAGAGTTCAGTAATGAGTAGTCATTTCTGTTGCTCCATAATCATTTTTAACAAACTTGTTTTCTCTCACCCCTTTGGCTGTTAAATGCCAAAATAAATTTACTGAACACAGCAATACAGCCAAGACCAGAAGCAGCTTTAAACTCATAGCTTTCACAATCATGCTTACTTCACTAGTGTGTTGCTTCATTAAAACTCCTCCTTCTGCAAATGCACTGAGATTTTGAAACACCTCTTTGAGTGAGTTTTGTTACCATCATTTTCTACCTTTATGTGAAAAATTGTGTTGTTTTGTTAGTTTGTTTGGTTTTCCATCAGCAAATATTTGGTAGTGTTCTTTTTATTTGTGTGTTGCATACTTGTATCAAAATATTTCAAAAATCTTTCTAAAACTTTTTAGAGTAAAGATTCTAATATCCCAAATGATGAGAGAGACATCAATTTTGAATTCTTGCACTGATTAGCCTTATGTAGTATCAGGTAAGGAGCATACAGATTCAATGTCAATCGCAATTACTTACATAAAAAATATTTACAAGATCCACACACAAATTCTACTAAAGTGAATTTATTTTAAGTATTGTATAGAATGATATCTGCAGGTAATCATTAGCTGACAACATCTGATTCATCTCTTTGGAATTGCTACCTAAAGTTCCTATATTTTCCAATGGTCTAGGGCTTACTAACCAAAAGCCCACTTTTCATTCTGTAACTCAGCGTCCTGGAAAATTACTTCTCAATTTTGTGATTTAGCTGTTTAATCTCAAATGATTACTTTTTTTTTCACTTTCTAGTTGATTAGTAGAGATAGTCCAAAGTAATGTTACACACAGTCTGTTAAGTATTTTGCTGCCACTTCTTTTGCTGATTCTTTGAGTTGGAAAATCTGATATTTTAAGCTGCCTTTATAACAAAACTGATTCACGCACCTCTCCTGACTCTTTTCTAAACTCATCAGCATACTGTAAGAGGGTCAAATATAGATGTCATAAACTTACCCTTAGAAATATGCATGCAATACTCCAAAAGCAAATATTTATCACCCACAAAACTGGGTTGCATGAGAACAATTTACACTTGCCAAGATGAGTTCTACAGCTGGGTGTTATTCCTGTGTAAATACAGCATCTAGCTAACTAGCTTTCCTACATTCATTTCAACTGCAGCATTGTCTACTCCCACTCTCTTGCCTGCCCATTACAGAATGGTAAAGGATAATTAATTTTTTTATTATTATTATTAAAAAGAAGGAACGTGTCATATAGCAGAAAATTAATTATAATATCCATTTCTTTTAATAAAATTACTTTCAAAAGCACTTACCACACTCACCCCATCTTATCTACATGGCCTATTGTCAGTATTCACACTGTTATTGGTCTAATTTAAATAGTAAATTTTGTAGAGCAGAATTTTTTCTTATGTATCTGTGAATAAGTCTCACATACTTCTGCTACACTGTGGGCTAGCTTGTGTTTGGCTCCCACAAGCAACTGAAGAGAGAGGGATAAAAGTCCAGTTTGCTCATAGACTCCTGTGTGAAATGCTTTGCATTTGGGTTTTCCTGACATACTTCAAGCTCCTAAATGAAAGTTGAGACCTGGCAAATTATCATTCAGCTGAATGGAATACTCTATGCCATTTAATGAGATATCTTAGTTTTTAATATTTCCTTGTGTAATCAGGTGATTTTGTGAGACATGATTCAAAGTGATGTTTACACAAGAGCTGACAGAGTATATGACCCTTCAGTCCCACCAAAACCAAATTATTTTTCATCATTTTCCAGATATCAGTGATCACAGAGCTATTATATTTACATAATGTTTTATTAAAAATTAAAAATAAATAAGATATAGACATGATTTAAATTAATAATAAAAAAAGAAATGTCAGAGAAACTGTTTCATCTTGTATGCAGCATGGGCCATATGCTTATCAGCGCGGGTTTCTTTACTGCTTTCACAGTAACTGTGCTGACTCTTGTGCTCATATAAGGGTTTTATCATCCTTTTACAGAGCCCTGCTTGACTGCACAAGGGACACAGAAACAAAAGATTCCACAAGGTACTTAAATCTCAGTTTACCAAAAATAACTTGAAGAATTTCCTTGAATATCTCAGAAGTCACAGTCACATCCTCAAGTGGCAGGTTGTAGACCCTGGCTGACCAAGCAAGCATGACACCATCCCTGCTGGCCTCAACATTTTGATGGGTACCTGAATCTCCAAGTCCCTGGAAGGCAGAATATACAGGAAAACAGCTTTCTACAACTTCTCTTTCATTTCTTCCTATGTGGAAATTTCTAGAATTTGTCTTACAATGAAAAACGTCAATCTTCTTGATATAACATGACAGAGTGGTGTGAGGGTTCATTTTTTTTACCTTCCTGATGATTTCCAAGATAAACAGTCAATCAATAATTCCCTTGGAAATGAAAATCCATTTTTTCAGCCAATTCTATCTCTAAATTCTTATATGACTTTCAAAAAAGGGGTTTATCTTCCTAAGACAACAATTTTCTTTTGAAAACTAACTGAAATCGACAGAACCCATCCAGTTAGCCACCTCTCTGATACCGATAAATTAACATAACAGAGTATGTGAAAGAAGAAAACATGGTAGAGCAGTATTTTTTCCTCCCATTTTTGTGCTTGCTAAAGCATTTGAGGTAAAATATCTATTAATCTTTAAAAAACATTGAGTTTAATTACCCTGACTAACATTAGCTTGTACCAAATGTTACAGATATGTTTTCCTTCATACAGTACAGAATGTTCTTCTAACTTTAAGCTTGTGTAACTAAACTTCAGTCCTTTGAGAATTTCCTAGCTAAATTCTGCTGTCAATTGGCATGAAAGCAGCTTCTCTGCAGTTAGCCTGTCTCCTCATTCTCTTTTCTTCACCCAAATAAGTGTATGAAATGCAGTAGTTTGATGTTTCTTTTTTAAAGTCCAACACCAGCACAGAGTAATTTGTACCAGAGTCCATGAGAACATTACAGATTTTACCAAAAATTTCACAAAATGTGCTTTTCCTGACTAACAGTTCTGAGTCTGACTTGCCTTATATTTGCAGGTAACTTGGTTGGCTGTGGAAGTGCTGCAGAGTACAATATTTGTGTTATGATAATATTTTGTGGGGTTAAGCCATGGGCAACTTGAGCTATCACCTAGGGTAACAGGTTGAAGAAGGTGAACAATATTCATAATTGGTGCTACTTTGCTTCCAATAGAACTCCAGAAATCCAGACTAGATGCAGCTTCTGTTATCAAGGGATGACCCTTGGTAGCTGACAGCTGGGTGGCAAGTAGTCCCAAAGAGGTGTTTGGTGACAAGGAAATCAGAAACAGCAGTCTCCATCCCTACTGTCCTATTCCTCTGTCAACAGTGGCAAAATGAGCCTCATTTCCCAGGGCCCTTCTGGTTCATTCCCATTACTTCAAGTCCCCAGTGTAAATCAGTCTGGGCTGCAAAGCAAAAATGACAGCTGTTTCCTGACAGAAAAAAAGTAGAACAAAATGTTTTCTACCGTTTAATCTCTCAATCAAAAAAGAATATATATATATACATACACACTTATCTATAACACTTAAAAATTATTATTGCAAGGGTGTAAGAAAAGTCAAAGCACATTTGAACACAGAAGATTCAGACTACAGGGAATAAATAAATAAAAGTAATAAATCAGTTTCCACAGCTAAACACAAAGCTGCAAATCATTAAACATTGTCGAAGCGGAGACGCAAGCACCATGGAATGGATAATGACTGTTGCTCTGTATAATCTTGGTGCTATGGTATGAAGTCCAAGCGGAATTCTGTGGCTGTCCTATGGAGTATCGACACATTTTCTTCTTAAAGAACATGAAAGTCCTTTTATTCCAGCAGTGAGATGTGGAATACAAAATGTTAATGAAGTCCCTGGTTCATTAAACTTATCTTTGATCCAGTCTGAATTATGATTATTGTGTAATAACCATTGCAATCCACAAAACAGAAACAAAGTCAAATATTGTTGCTAGATCCTTCTCCACACTGAGAAGTGATCACTGACTGTCTTTACAAATATAACCCACCTTATCAAAAAGTCTAAAATTCTTTATTCCTTATATTCTGGGCACTTGTCTATTTGTCTACTGTACATCCATTTCCTTTTTCTTAGCCATTCTTAGCCAACTTCCTTGCCCACTCAGTGAAGCAACGCAGTTTAATGGTGTTTCTATCTTCCATTTTGTATTCATTTCTTTTTAATGGACTCAATGGACCATCTCTTAATTGCAGCTCAGATCTGTTGATTATGGCTCATACACACTCTGAAAATAATACTAAACTCTGTCTCAGCATTGGTGGATTCAGGCACACAAACAGCTTGATAAAGAGACAGTAAAGGGAGAAAATTCCCTTTCTCAAAAATGCCATGGTGATCTGCCAAGAACTATTATAGGTACAAATAAACCCGACAGAAAAATAAATACGGCTATACATGGTAGAAAAGATTAAGATTCAAACTTATTCATGCAAAATGCATGACAGCCAAAAAGAAGAGGGAAAACACTCCTGCATTAGAATAAAGAGAAATCAGTTCATGTATGAATGATAAATCTTTGTTCGAATAACAAGCACTCATCACAACTACATGCTGTCTCCAGGAGGATATGGTAGAATCAAATAAAGAGAAGGATGCAGAGAAAAGAAACACCACTTAAAGCAGAAGCAGCATCTGTGCAAGAAAATAATAAATAAACCAGAAGTGTGCAGCCTGGAAGAACAAAACTGAAGGAGGATGTGATAGAGCTCTATAAAATCACGATTTAAAAAGTAGAGGCATCAAATGAAATGTCCAGAAGACAGGTTCAAGGTCAAGTATGTAGTTTTTCATATGATATGTAGTTCAACTTCAGAACTCATTGTTCCTGGATATTATATACGGGAAAGTTTACATGATTTCAAGAAAATGTTAGACACATTTCTGGAAGGAAAAAAGAAGTCCACAGAGGGTTACTAGGCATGAAAAGACACTCTAGCTCTAGAAGTCACTAAGTCATAGCTGTCTGCAAGCTCAGCAGGTATACCCAGGAGTATATGGTTGTCTTTTGCCCTTTCTCTGTTTTCCACTGGTCACCATTACAGACAGAATATTGGGCTAGTCAAGCCTCTGCTCTGAATGAGTAAGGCCATTCTTGCACTGTAATGACTTCATGCACCAAACATTAAACTGAACTTAATGTTCATCTGCTTGACTGTCATTTAGACCTGAATTAGTTCTTACTTTCTGCAGGTTTTATCATCAAGAACCTATCATAATATTGCTTTAAAAGCACTTCCACATGATATTGATAACAAATAAATATTCAGTATTGTGTTTTGGAAAGAGAAAGACCTAGTTTCAAAATTCAATATAGACATCATCTAGCATTTAAAAATTTAAATCCACTAGTGGAACAAATAAGATCCTGTGATTTCTAAAAATACACATAGCTTTTTTGGTGGATTAGCAACCGGAGGATTTTCACATGTTGAGGAGACAGATTTCAGAGATGAATTAATTGGCATGTAGGAAAAAGAGAAGATGATAAGCACCAGCCATAGCTAGGATAAAGGACACGGGCAAGTGTCAGAAATGTTGCACCATTACCACAGCCATATTAAGGATTCTGGAAGTTATAAGCACAGTTCCACAAACGGGCAGCTCCCAACCATACACAAATCTGCCTCCAAAAAGAGACTTCACATCACTTTCTCAGTGAGCAAGACCAGCAAAACACTGCACAACAGTAGATTAGCTGCATAGGCATGATATCTTCAGATGCATATTCACTATTTTTCCAAAATTCAGGCAACTTGAGCAGTTCAGCATCCCAGCTGTAGATGAGTGAAGATGGTCTTGGGGGGAAAAAAAAAAAAAAAAGTGATGTTCCATATGCTTATCACACTGAACACATGCAATACCATACAGCATAAGATATTAGGCGATGCTTTCAGTGGCTTATTGATACAGGGAGTTCTTTCAGACTGGGAAACTGAGGCCCGTGCCTTAAGAACAAATAAGTATATAAGCCTTATGATATACACACATCCACACATATAACCACAATGTACTATCAGTACAATGTCTCTGACTGTTCAGCATAAGGTCAAGTAACTGACAAAGTGTGATTGCAGCTTGCACAAATAAACAAGGAAGAAAATAATGAATAAAACAAAACAAAACAAAACAACTTCCCACTCTGCACAGAGGTCTGTTAATTTATGAAAGTACAGTTATTTCCTAAAAGTATTAGAGGGGGAGGAGCACGAAAAAAAAATGAAAAAATTAAAGTAACTGGGAGAATCTGAAATAATGGTGAAGAATTAGAGAAAATCTGAAATCTAGCATTTATGTAAGTTAGAAGAATGAAGAATAAATAACAACAGAAATATGGAAAAATAACATTAAAATGATCAGCAGTGGGTATTAAAAATATGCAACAGAAAAAAAGAAAAAAAAAAAGAAATCCGTCATTCTCTCCTCACCCAAAAGACAGTAAAAGCATTATTTTACCAAACATCTTGAAATATTTAGCTTCTCACTGCTACATCTTTGTTTGTTTTCACACTTACATAAAAATATAAATGAATTTCAACATAAAGTCATGGTTTAAATGACCACAGTAACTTGATCACCATTAACATTTTCTCCTGTTGATAGCATTCAGTTACAGGTGGCCTACTGCTAATTTCTTAGATGAAATACAACTTCTCCGAGTTGCCAGGCACAGGCTGCACAGCAGCATAATACTTTATTAGGCTTTAAAATGTACATTAGAAAGGCCCAGCACAATTTTCAGAAGAAATGATCAGTCTCTAATGCATGAAAGGACACAGTTAGCAGAGCTACATTCTGATGTGTTTTCTACCTCTCCAGAAAATTCACTATTATTTTGAAAATTTTGCCAAGATCCTTTCATAAACTGCCAAAACCTCACTGAGATTTCACCTCCTGTGAGCTGCCACAAATTAGTCAAACTCTTTTCTTCCCTCTAATGAAAATAAAATTGGAGTAGGCCACATCCCCACTTTTAGGGCAAGTTCCTGATGGAAGCAAATATGCCACAAAGTGTCATTGGGTTTCCCTTCACGGCTTTGTCTCATACCTCAGGCATTTCTCAGCTGCCTGCACACTGTGGAACCAGGGTCCCCAGCAGCCTCAAATCCCAGTGTGAGCTCTTCTGAGACCTCATCCAGCATGTCAGATTCTCCTGGTTCAATGCTTAGGGAACTCTATGCTAAATGAACCAGGCACATGCATCTCCTCAACACAGCGTCACAGTTATAAGAACCCACAGTCACACACACGCAGTTTGCAGTAAATCTGTGGACAGCATGCAGAGTGGCTTTTTCAAATAAAGCTGTAAACCAACTGGTAACTGGTTTATTCAGTGTTTAAATTAACTAAATAAAAACAAGCCCTACACTCTCACAAAGGCAATCCCAGAGACAGTGAGCTAAAGATCGCTAATAGCAGATTGTCATCAACCAACCTACCTGACCCTTCTCACACTTGCTGTAAAATTTTCCTCTGTCCTGTTTGTGCTTCATCCTATGGGCTTCATCACTACAATGTGTTTCTTATTTTTCAAACAAAACACTAGAAGCTTCAAAAGAAAGCCAAGAAAGCTTTTTAAAAAATCTCAGCAGTGTTCAGCAGTGCTGTCTTTATTCCTAATGGCCTTCATTGCCTACAATGAACAACAGTAATGTGCTTTAAATTATCACATGAATGAAAGAAGTTCCTCCACTTACCAAAATAAATAGTTGTTTCAATATTACGGGTTTTTGAAATGAGGGAAATCAAGTGCTTTTTTTTTTTTTTTTTTTTTTTTTTTTTTTTAGTTTCTAAAGAAATCAACCCTTCCCTTCATTGCTGGGATCAATCATTCAAAATTACAGGCTTATCATAGGGCCCACTTACAATGGGACCTCAGCCTGATTTTTTAACCCAGTGTGTCCAGCTGTTGAGGTGGGGTACACTATGTCCCATACAGACTTTTCCAGTAGTCAGGTCTATATGTACAAACAGAGGGTGGTCATGGTACAAACAGGAACCTTTTCTCATAAGAATGTCCTGTGACATGTAAGCTGGCCACAGGGACAAGTAAAATGGTCTGATTAGTTTTGTCACTAAGAGAATAGTCTTTGGAAATGGAATCACTGGTAGCCAGTTGCGGTTGGGTAGGTGATTTGCATCAGGCTTGCCATGGTCAAGAGAATATTAAGGAAAACCAGTTACCAAAGGCTAACGGTGTTTTAAATTTTGGTTGAATGCCAGTTTGCTTTGTCTCTGCCCTGTCCAGGTGGACATTTACTTAAGAGGCTGAAGAGGCTGTAGCCCTCTCCTTGTGAACACAGTTTAGAGAACATGGTACAAAAGCTGTCATTGCCCACAGCTGCTACCCTTCACCCAGACAGCAGCTGGCCATGTCCACCCTTGTCCCATCCACCCAGCTGCTGTCATTAATACAATTTGCTGCTACCCATTGCTATTTAAGCCTAAGGTCCAAGGGTGACGTTTAATGCAGGCAAGAATTAATTCTCTCACAACCTACCACAACCAAATAATGAGTCCCTGTGTTAATTTTTCTACATTGTGGAATAGCAGGGAACTTGAGGGAGGGTCGGCTGTTTAACATACCAAAGGATCTATGTTCCCATTTATTCTGTAGGAAAGAATTTGACTAGCATGCCATGGAACAGACAAGGAACTTGAGGTATGTCATGCAAATTTATGCAGAGCCAACTTAATAGAAACAGAATTTCTATATATATGTATGCCAATTACACCGTATGATTCCATTTTTATTTCATCTTCTGTGTTGCTCTCCCTTCAGTTGCCTGCTTATCATTTCACACAAACATATGGGGGACCACACCTTCCACTTGCACAAACAACAGAAAAAAAAAAAAAAGTTATTTTTAAGAATCCATCAGCAACTATTCATTCAAAAACTGTTCAGAACACTCATCTGAGGTTGCTAGGTGATTAACTATGTATTCACCTATCTCCTTATTAGCAAAAGCAAATGATTTAGCAAGCATTTACAGTAAAGGACACTGCTGATTTGGATATTGTCCACTCAAAGTATGTCAAGGCTGCAGAAGTTGAGCTGCTGCTAACTTGCTCATACTTTCAGGGAACTTTATTCTCCTCAATTGCAGGGAAATACATGTGTCAATTAGATAGAAACTACATCACAGTTCTGAAAATGTTTTTTTCATTATCCTGATTTGAAGTCTAAATATTTGGTTGTAAGTGACACTGCTTAAATGAGAAGTGTCAGTTAATAACTTTCGGTTGCAAATGCTTTTTCTTTTCTTTCTTTTTCTTTTCTAAGCAAATGCGTTGTTGTTGCCCATAGTCTGATCATGAAAGCATGAATGAATGTGAATGACTGTAAGGATGACAACCTGCAGGAACACAGCAGTGCTGCATGTCAGAGACTCATACCTAAAGCACTCAGACCTCTTCTAGGGGAACCCATTAAGAGTGCAGTGCTATGTAAGATCTTACTGGACTAGCAGTCTAGCAATAACTTAAAACCTTAAAGGTTGTAGAGGTGTACCACACATTTCATGACCTCATAAAATCCACTCAGTTTGGTGTTTAGTTATCTTAATAAATAGCAAACATTCACGGGTGTTTTATTACACTTTTATGAGGTTTGTATTCAAGGCTGCAAGGTTCTACTACAAAAATACAGATGATCTGAGGATGGCTCACTTAATACTTAGAACAGACAGGCGAGAAAATGAGCAAAAAGTAATGGAACTGTACAGCAGGAGAGTAATCAGTCATCCAAAACTCTTACTGTGCCCAGTGCAGATTGAAATCACATACTTAACTCTTTAACACCAATAACTATGCCCTGAGCTGCTTTCCTTTTCAACAATAAAATGCGCACCAAGGTGTTGTACAAGTTACATAGCAGTATTTATCTACCCTTCTTTCTTCTAGGCCTGTGTTATGCTAGCTCTGTATACCAAAGAAAACAATGTGCAAAACAAATACAAAAAGCAAATACAAAGAAAACAATACTGTATGCAGACCAACTGAGTACATTTACACCACAGGTATTTGTTGCTGGAATAAATAGTTTGAAAAAGAACAACCCACATACCACCCATGCCATTGCTTTCCATGTAAGGACCCTACAAAACTCACACAAATTCAAGGACATATTATGTGTTTCCAACAGAATACAGGTGGGGTGCTGTAGGTGTACCAGGGAGGAAAGGAGAAAGGGAGAACAGCTGTTATTGCTCCCTCCGCACTCAGAATGGAATAATTGACTCCACTTTTGGAGGGTAACTAAGTCAACCTAAGGACAGCAGGATGAAAAGAGATGTTGGCTTTTCTATCATTTGCCCAGGAGAGTACAAGTGTATCAGCTTCGGGTTATTCTCGTGGACCCTTGGGCTACATTTAGAGACTTTCTTCAAGTGTGGGCATTGGAAAGTGACTCATCAGAAAAGACATAAAAAAAAAAAAAAACACCAACCCAAACCATAAATATTAGTCACCCTTTTCTTATTCTTTCAAAAACATACTCCCTCACTTAAAACCCTTCCTAAAAGTAGGGTTTAAAATGACATATATGGTTACTCTATTCATGATCATGCTTCCACTCCTTCCACATAAACTATATAATTTGCTCTTGAGCTCTTTTGCAATCTCTGATTTAACAAATAGACTCATCAAATAATCCATCTTCTTCCCTCCTGTGCTCCTTCTCTTACTTGTAGATTTCTGTGATGGTATTCCATTTCTCTTTTTAAATTATGCCATTCAGAATTTCAAATATTTGATTGTTTGAGCCTTCTAAAATTAAAGTGAGTTAAGTTAGGTTTGATATGATTTTCTTTGGTTTTGTTGTCAGAAACATCCCAGATTCCACATCTCCTAAGAGAGAATATTATTGGTCTCAGTGCATAGACTGGCTGAAACAGAAAACTGAGCACAGAAAAGCAAGATGTCAAAATGCTTAGCCTGAAAGAAATACAGCAGCTTCAACCATTGATTTTCATGTGTCATATCTTCCCATTCACTGACATATTCTGATTAAAGTCTTACAAGCATAAACTCGGAATGACTTCATTGACTCTGGCAGAATAACTCCAAATTTACACAGCTGAAATCAAGATCTCACCCCAATCCTCAAAGAATAGAAAATAACGCAATATATAGCTTTCCCTAAATAGAAATAGAGTTTTTGAGTACAAAACCAAAAAACAAACAAATAAAAAACCTCCAGAAAGTACAACACCTTTGGTGGAGCCAGTATCCACCATTGTACAATTCTTTTTCCATACCATCAGGAATGTGTTTGTGCCTTCATGTTGGCTGCACTAACTCATGCTATTATTTTACTAGCTACATTTCTTTTTTTTTTTTTTTTGTTTTCGTTCATGCCAACAAGACCACGAGTAGGCGTCATATAAGATAAATCTCACTAATTTTAAAAAAGAAAAGCTAGTGAACAGGAGGTGATAAATGCTGTGCTGCCTACTCAGGTTCTGTCACATAAGATGTCACTTCTTTATTTTAATTATATTTTCTGCCAACTCACAAAAGCAAGCGATTTGTTCTGCATGTGATCCTACCTCTTCTATGGAACATTTCTGCATAGCCAATTGCAAAATGCATCTATTTGTTTCTGTCCCAGAAATTTCTCATATTCACTTTTATGGCTGCTTCCTGATGTTCTATAGAAACTGTCTCTTCAGGAAATGTTAATATATAAATAACAGCTTGTTCACTACAAAATGACTCAGGCTATTTGCACATGAAATTCATTTTTTTAAGCATTAATGAAATATATACAGAACCTAAAAAAATAATCCACAATTTTAGATAGTTCTGCTAATATACACTCATGGCTAGCTAGTTTTGTTAAAATGTTCTACGTGGTTAAAAATACAAAGCTAAAAAATTCGGGGATCTAGAATGCAATAACATCAAATCTCATCTGTTTGCATGACAGGCGAGAATTCTTGCCATCCTAGAGGATGAACTGAAATGCTCTTGTAGCAATACCAGCTGTTAGATTGGTTGCTGACATTGGCAGATGCTACAGGAAGGGTTACCTCTAGCAGAACTGGGCTGATCAATGCATGTCACTGAAATAGCATCACATACAGACAGAACGCAGAAACTATGATAAAATCCCACACTTCCTCAAAATAAAACTAACTTTACAAGTGTTAACATTGAAAAAGGAAAAAAAAAAAAAAAAAAAAGAAGAAAAAAAAAAGAGAGAGAGAGAGAAAGAGAGAGGGAGAGGGAGAGAAAATAGGAGAAAACCTTGCTAAAATAAAGGAAACCAAAGCCTGAAGAACATGAACCAGAGCTCAAGCATAACATCTATATCCTGGAAGAGTTTTAACACAAGGCTCACACTGAATTTAGTCCTCTTGTGACTGAAGGTGGTAGAACAGTGGCTTTGACCAATTTTATTTAAAGTAAGACATCTCAATTTACTTTTTTTTCAATCGGACATCAAGAAACAATGACAGGAATTTTTTATAATTATCCCCATCAAACTGGAAATCAAAAACAGGGATGAGAAAATGAATTGTAGGATAGAGCCCACTCTAATTAGGAGTAGAAAAATAAAGAACATCAAAGAAAGATCGCACATGGGGGCAATCAGATAGCTAGGTCATACAGCAGATGACTTCAGATCCAAGATTGGGAAGTTCACCTAAATCAAATACAGTCATATCACAGTCTGAATGCAAAATTACATTTCTAAAGCAATCAGTGATGTATTTTTTATGCTATCTCTGTCAAGTCAGATGGGTAATATTTCTGATTCTGTTAAACCTTGAAGAAAGGAATAACACTGTCTTTTCACTGAACTGTTTATTTTTCATTAATCACAATATCCTTATGCAAAAGGACCTCATTAATGTATATAAATATCTGAGGGGAGGGTGTCGAGTGGATGGAGCTGGTCTCTTTTCAGTTGTGCCCAGCGAGAGGATGAGAGGCAACAGGCACAAACTGAAGCACAAGAGGTTCCGGCTCAATATGAGGGGGCACTTCTTTACTCCGAGGGTGGCAGAGCGCTGGGACAGGTTGCCCAGGGAGGTTGTGGAGTCACCTTCTCTGGAGATATTCAAAACCTGCCTGGATACCATCCTGTGCCATGTGCATTAGGTGATTCTGCTCATCAGCGGGGTTGGACTACATGATCTCTAGAGGTCCCTTCCAACCTTGGCCATTCTGTGATTCTGCAAAAAAAATGTGATAGAATTAGAGATTTAACATAAAATGAATTATCTGTCAAGGAAAGGATAAGTTATCTAATAGTTTATCCTTGCAAATAAAACAACCAGCAATTCAATTATCTCTTTTCTACGCTGGGCTTGCTAGGGATCCTTCAGGACAAGCAAACTTCACCACTCAAGAACATGGAGAACTTCTCTGTAGAAATACTGTTAAACTCAAATTCCAGCTCTGCATAGCAGGAAGTTCAGGGTGTTCAAAACCACAGTTTGACTTGTTTTCCTGGATCTGTATATACTGCTAGATCCAGCAAAGTACTATTTTTACATTTGCTGAGTGACACAAGTCTAACTTAGAGAGGAATTAGTAAGGAACATCAGCATTTGCTTTCTTTACACCTCAAGCCTCTTCCTGGGGAGAGAGCACCTACTTTGGCTGGCTATGTAGTGCATCCTTTCTCCTTCCATTGGGCAATGCTATTATGTGAATGTCACTTATAACACAGGACTCTTTAAATAAAGTTTGTTTATATTTATAATAGACATTTTTATGTACTTGTTTACAGTTACACATTTAAAAAAAAAACAATAAAAACATCCTACATTACCTACTTATGATATGCATTTGTTGTTTACAGCATAGCATGTAAACTCTATGTTAAAATATTTTCACATATCGTTTGTATTTCCCAGAAGAAAACTTACTTTTTACACTCAGTCTTTTCTGAGTATAAATCTTCTTGGGCTGTTAATTCTCTGTTTGCATAAGATAATCACTGGGACTTTGCATAACTGTAAGCTGTTTGGCAGATATACTTTCTCACCAGAAGCACTCTAGCTTCTTTTTCCTGTAAGAATCTTGCACTTGAAATGTACAGTCTTTATTTCCTTCTTCTCTTCTTGGGATGGAATCCCTTTCTCACCTGTTCAGTTCATAGTGTGGCAACCAGGGGCCTTACTGGAGGGATTTTCCTGTCTCTACAGCTCTTTCACTCACAATACAATATCGTGAATACAATGTGAAATTCTTCACATTAACTTCTTCACTATTCCATGTTGATATGTGCTAACAAGGATTCTGACTGGGCAAGTGAAAAACATCAAATATTCCCTCACAGAATATTCCCACCCTTTTGTATGTCAAGACTTTGTTATCCTTCAGCTGTGTTATCTGCCTATCTTGTTTGTCTGAACTAAAATTATAGGAGCAAATAGAAGTAGAATTCTGCTGAACTGTAACATCTTCAAGACAGAAGAGGAAAGGCAGTGAAGTGCATAGCACAAGATCTGCTCAAAAGCTATTATTGCCATATGGTGGGAAATTCAGACTTTTTTGCATCCTGAATAAGAAAAATTAAATCAAAATATTAATATTGCCCTGGAAGGATATATATATACATATACATATATATATATACATACACACACACATATATATGTAAATCAGCCTATTTAATTTATTACATCAACCTATTTTTTAAAAGGTAGATAGAAATATATTTGAAGTTTATTTCTCTCTGTTCTGTACAATATACTGCTTGGTTCACAGATTTTTAAATGAGTTTTCAATAATATAACTATGCTGACTGAAAATAAGCATATTGAATAAGGATAAGAGCACTGAATATGCTGATCTCCCAACTGGTAATCTCTATAGACATGGGTTATTCTAAGTGATGTGGCAACTGCGGCTTGTTTTACTTATTGTCAGGTGGTATATCAGCCAGAGAAATACACATTTGTAACTCATTATTCATAGCTGAAAATGTTACATTAACTTTTCTTTGATTTGTATTGATAAAAATATGGTATAATTCTAAAAAACAAACAAACAAACAAAAAACAGATAAGCCTGCTACAAATAGTTTTAGCTGAAATTACAAAGTCAACACATTTCAGTGAAATGCTTTGAGTTTGTAAGATTCATGTTTTTAAAAAATAAATTATGTTCAGTATTACTACATATATATTTACTATATATCATATCTATGTCATATCCATCTCATATCTATCTATGTCATATCTATATAAGTTATATGCTTAAAGTATGAGGAACAATAGATTTACTAAGGTCCAACAGAATTTCTCTAGATTTTAGTGCAACAAAACAGGTTTCAATGTCTGTAACAGGCTATCTCAAAAAGAAACTACCTGCAAATGAGTCAAATACCTGATCTTTTTGAAAATAATGAGTGGGACTTTAAAACTGTTTACTAAGCCAGGCTTCCCAACTGTTTTGTAAGACATAGTAAGGGAGAGTATCAGATGACTCGGAAAGTATATAGATATTTAGGCATTTATTCATACCAGAGTTTGGAGTCAATAAAGACTTACTTGTCACTCATTCATATTGTTCTGAATTTCATGGTTCTAACCCTTCTGTTCCTTTCACTACTTTGTCTATTACACCATTACAAGCTGTGGACTTGTAGCATATACTTAAAAGAGTTTTCTACAAGCATTTTTCATGTTTCTTCCTCTTTTTATTTTACCTAACTATTAATGAATTCCCAAATTAACATGAGATAGAATAAAACAGACTAAAATTGTCTATATGGGGTCAGATTCTCTTTGGTATGTATTAATATATCCCCTGGCCCAACTGAACACAACATTTCTAATAAAAATACTGATATATTTTATTAAAATCAGGTCAGCATTAGTTATATATATATATTACTTAGGTATATATATATATATATATATACCTTACATAGCGGGATATCAGGGTTTAGGTGGTTTTGTTAAGTTAGCTAAATATAAGGAAAGGTTGGGAAGCTCCCAGTGAATCTTCCATGAACTGGGAAAAAAATCACTAAAGATGGAACCAAGTCTTGTTTCCAATCAGTCTGAGACAGATTTATACCTCATTCTTCTTCAAATGATCCACCTAGGATTTTTCAGCTCCTTTTCCTTCTGGCATTTCTAAAGATTGTTTAGCAAGAAAATGTCTAAAAAAATGTTTTTTCCTATTTAAGGAAAGTCTTTCTTTAAAAAGAAACATCTGTCAGTAGTTTTGCAGGGGTATTGGGATTTGGAGACTATGGTCCTATCCTTGCTCCTGCCTGCTGCTCACTGGATGACTTTACACAAGCCGCAGCATGTCTCTGTTACCTCAGCTACCCCTTTTTGTCTTCCCATACTAAACTGTACTGCCTTTGTGGCAAGAGCTGTGACATACAATCCATTGCTGTGGTGCCTCACACAATGAGAACTTGATCACAGCTGGGATCCACAGACACTGTGGCAACACAAATAACAAAAGAGACCTTGAGCAAGGGGGAGGAGCAGCAGAGCAAACAAACTTTGCTGCTAAGTCCTTGGAAATGTTATAATAATTTCCCAGTAGAAATACAATAGAAACTGTGTCAATAGAAAAGTGTCAAAAAGTGTTTTTATCTCAACTCCATGCAGCATTTTCTAAGCATGTGTCTCTCAGATGTACTAAAAAATTTCTGGCAACCTCTGTAATGAGTCCACTGAGGAGGAAAGGAAGAGAAAGATCTGAATCTGCATGAAGCAATCAGGCTCCATCAGATCACTGTCCCATTTGTGGCAAGGATACAAGGAGGGATATCTGAAGAACACCTCTTAGAGATGGATAGTATTTCATCCAACTTGCCAATGTCACCTGCCAATATCAACAGAAGCTTGGACAGAGCTATTGACAGGTGTTAATGGGGCTCCACACAGGGGATGTTAGCTGGCCAAATGATCTCAAAAGAAGAAAGATGTACAAAAGTACATGTGCAACAAGCTGGCAGCAAAGTGAAAAAAGGAATAGGTATGTACAACCATGCTGACATTATCAGTAGTAGCAATGAAGAAACTTCCCATGATTATTTCTAAGAAATATCAAATAATGATATACCTATAGATCATGTGAAACATTTCAAGATACAGGAGACCTCTTAGCATACATCTGGTCCTGTTAATGGAAAAAAAAAAAAAAAGGAAAAAGAAAAAAAAAAAACAAAAAACAACTCTGGTAGTCTCACTTCTAGCTCGCAGAGTGCCTGCAATATCAAAAATGCAAAGTCTTTTTCTTCTAACTTGTGTTTAAATGATTGTACAAACTCGTTAGAACATGTCCAGTCTTCACGGATAACAGACAGTTTCTGCTGAAGTGAGATGACTGACCGAGCCTGTCTGAATTTAAGAAGAGATTGGACTGTGCACTTAGTCACATGGTCTGAACTTTTGGGTAGACCTGTGCGGTGTCAAGAGTTGGACTTGATGATCCTTAAGGGTCCCTTCCAACTCAGGATATTCTATGATTCTATGATTCTATGACTGAAGTGACAAGTAGAGACAATGACTACAAGACCACCAATAATATGGCCCTTTACATGACTTGAATTCTCTCTTAACAGATTTAGTGAATTTATGGAGTAGAGGTCACATGCATGAAGTAAATTACCCAATATTGCAAAACATACTTTATACCTGTTTTGCTCTTTTGCTCCTGCAGGTAAAATTGGATGTAAAAGTGTCGTCCTGTCCCCCCTCCCCCCCACCCTTTTTTTTTTTTTCTTGCCAGTGAATTATCTCAGCAATTTCCAAGGTCTGAGAAGTAGTACCAGGAGAGGAATAACAATATCACAACGCAGACACCTCTTACAAAAAGTTAAACAGCTTTTCTGATTTTTCTGATATGAAACCAAGATCCACATACAGAAATATATAGGTGCTTCAGCATTTCTATTTCTGCACAAAACTATCACGGTTGTGCGCCCACGAATATTTTAGTTACATGAACTACAGGAAGCATACATTTTTAATTATAGACTCACATGTTCAAAGATGAATGTATTTTCCACCAAAACCAAATCTATCTCTTTATAATTTGACTACATAAACAACAATAACATTTTTCTGAGCTGAAAGTAAATGTACTTCTCAGAAATCCACGACAGTTTTTACAAATTTCCTGCATTATACAATGGTATATTGTGTAAAACAAGTATTAAAAAGCATAAAATAGCACACACATTTCACACATCAGTGTTTCACTGCACTAAACTATAAAGAGAAACTTTTGTGTAAGCTGCTCATACTGCATCGTTCCTAGCTGAAAGAATTATCTAAACTAAAGAAAAAAATAAAGACATTTGCCTAGAGATAGGACTTTTATTTAATTTTATTGGCCATATGCATGGAAAAGCAGCTCAGAAACCTTGATAGTTCATGCAATTTAAAGCCTTGTTTGTAAAGCAGTGAACCCAGGCAATTTCATTTCACACCTTTTGTTAATTGCAGTGTACTTAAAATATTTTAAAAACACTTCTGTATGTGTAACTGTTGGTAAATATATCTCTATTGAAAGGTCCCCCTTAAATTACAAAGTAACAGCAATTTGTTTTCAGTTAATTGATGGGAAGATATCAGTGTATCAGTGGCTTTAAATACACAGTGGAAGATCTCCAATAACGAGGCCTTTGAAAATAAGCTTCAGCAATCTGGAAAGAACAAGCTGGATTTACCAGTATGCAAGCCTGTACTGTTCTAACTGCATGTAGTCCTAGCTCACCATTCATCTAGAACCAGGATTCCAAAGAAGGGGCTTACATCCCATCTGTGGCAAAACCTACCAGATATCTAGCCTTTCTCCTTTTCCCTATGGAGGAAGGGAAATTGTCCTGTACCTGTATTTAGCCTTGCATGCAGTATAGCTGTCTACACTTCCTCATGAGAAGAAAGAGCTTGGAAGATCATTTCTTCCTGAGTGTGTGCACACTATGTCCTCCTCACAAGGAGCTCTCTCTTTGGTCCAGAATAGTTCTCTCTCTCTCTGAAGACAGTGCACAAATAAGTGAAGTTAAGCTTGAGAGCTCCTTCTGTAGAAAACAAATGTGTCTTTTTTTTGATGGAGTAGATAAGTCGTTATCTCACACAACTCTCTCCCTCACCATTTAGATAAAAAGCAAACATTACTACAAGGAGAGAGGTTAAGAGAAAAAGATCAAACAGACACCTGTTCCTCCAGAGCTGGTTCTGGCCGTTCATCCACAAAGAAGTGCTTCTCTCTCACAGGACCTGGATATGTCTTTTGACCATGGCCTCACCGCATCTTGGGGCAAAGCCCCCAGGCACATTATCTTCCCCTTCTCTGACCATCTCCTCTAAATAACTGTCCTGCCCATGTTTCCATGCTGAAGACAGACAGGGACCCAGCCCAGCCAGTGAGGCTGCTGGTGTGCCCAGCAGCAGGCCCAGCACTGCACACCTTACACAAGCACAGACAACCCCACTGACCCACAACCGTTTCCTGTTTTCCTCTGTGGTTTTGTATGTTTTTCTTCCCTCTTAAACATATATTTTTTAAATAATGTGCTTAAAGATCACTTGTTCTACACTGGTCAGTGAATCCTCATGGGAAAACCAGTCCTGGCAGCAGTTTGATTCAGAGACCTGTTACAAGGAGTGAAAATTAAAAATCTTAAGCACAAGAGGTGACAGACACAGGTATTATAACCTAAAAAGGGGTGTTGGAAAAGACCCGAATGAAAACATATATCCATGGGTACCAGTCTCAGTCAGGATATTCTAATGGTGCATTTTTGACAGTTTATATAGATTTGACAGTTCCTTGCTTAAATGTGAAGAAACTAATTACAATGTAATTGGAGCACTGAAAGGAAGTTAATTCATTGGAGTCTGTGGTTTAGAAATGCAATCTTTCAGTGTACCACCTAAAATATCTGTGATGATTTTGAGTAACCATGCATAAACAGCTAACAAACAAAGCCTAACTTAGTCACCAAACCACAGCTTTTCAGCAGCCAGGAAAAGGCTGCTCTAAATTGGTATTTTCTGTACATTTAATGAAAGTTAGACACCCACATGCCAGTATGTGTGCAAGAGGAGATAACAGCATTAAAGGTAACATCAAATCAGCAGTACTGCCAATCTTCCCAAACCTCACTAGTAGTTCTGTGACAGTCATGCCAAGTGAATGGGACAAATCCAACCACTAGTTTAATAAGCATGAGGGTCCTGCAGATACCAGAATGAAAAAGTGCTACAAGGCATGCAGAGTCAGAGGTGACTGTGGAGGTCAGAGCTGTTCATCCATGAGGTGGGCTGTGGTGGGCAGCAAATTCAGCTGATTAATAGACATTCACCCAGGGAGTCCCCAGACCATTCTATTCCCTTCTTTGGCACTGGAAAGACAAGTGGCCCCACTCAGCTTTAGGACGTGCTTTTCCAGTGATGTTCAATGTTAAGGTGGTAGTGACTTTAATTAACTCAGAAACAATTCTCTAACACAATTCCATCCTAAAATATTAACAGCAGAAAGAGGAGTTAGAAAGCAGGACCAGCAATATGGTTGTTTGCAGTTGAGCCCATAAACTGAACAGGAAACTTTGAGAAAGCTTAGGGAAAAATAAATTAATAATATAAATAATGAATAAAAAAAAAAAAAAGCTTTATCTGCCTGGAGCTACATTCCCCACAAACGAGCATTGGTTTAGCCTCCTTCTGTCTCTAGCTACTGTCTCACACACCACTAATGTTAACCAGTATCATGAATCTGATATAACCTCTGGTAGCTTTCTACTTCAAGAAAGAAGCTAAAAAAGAAAACCACATTGTACAACATGTTGTTATAGAAACAAACTTTCCTTACAGTTCCCCTTCCACACTCCAGATCCTGCTGTTTCGAAGAGGGGAAGGGAAGGGAAGGGAAGGGAAGGGAAGGGAAGGGAAGGGAAGGGAAGGGAAGGCAAGGCAAGGCAAGGCAAGGCAAGGCAAGGCAAGGCAAGGCAAGGCAAGGCAAGGCAAGGGAAACAAGTTTTCTAATCCACAGACATCTCATTTTCAGATGTCTTGGTTTTATCATTTTCACTGGACTGTGAAGAGAAAACACTAGGCACTGAACTTGTCCATAATAGCTTGCACTGCTGCAATGTGGAGTGATGTATTATGGCATTATTTATGTTTTCTTAAGTTGTGATAAGTCTGCCTAGAAATGTGTAACATGCACAATAGCACATCAACAACCCCTTATCTCAGAGAGGTGATAAAGGCAATCTACTACTTAATGAGGATGCTATATAAAAACTTGTAATGGTCAGATCTGGAAAGCTGTTTAGTAAGTTCAAATACCAGCAGGGAAATATAAGAGGCTGCAACAAAGCAAGATGGGCAGACTAGTTCTATCATTTGGGGTTGGACCCGATGATCTCTAGAGGTCCCTTCCAACCCCTACTATTCTGTGATTCTGTGGTTCTGTGATTTGAACAGTGTCAACTCAAGATCAGAGACTGGAGTATTATGAACTGAACTTCAGCACCACTGCTAAGGCATCTTTGGGTCACAGGAAACAAAAATGAAATTATATTTAAGATAGCACAAGCAGCAGCACACTATGAGATATCGTATAAATGCAAGATCTTCTAGGCAAAGTCCCATCCTCATTCAAAGAAAAGACAATTTTGCTATGCTGCCCCGTATTTGGAACTTCTATACCATGCAACAGTGAATTTCTCATAATAGCCAATTAAATGCATATCATGCCACCAAACCACATCTCATATACTGACTTCCTTACTTTCTGATGAAGAAGTAGTATTTCAGGTACCAGGAAAATAGCTACCCTAAAAAATGGGCTCACTGAGGAAACTCTTCACCAGACAATAACCACTACTGGGATGCCACACAAATGTCTTTAGACCAAAGAGCAACTAAGGAGGAAGTTCTACTGCTAGCAAAGACAAAAGGCTGCAAGGGAATATATGAAAAATATAGCAAAGACTTTTCAAAACAAAAACAAACAAACAATCAAATCAAACAAAACAAACAAACAAAAAAAAAAAACACAAACAAAAACACTTCATGATCCCACCTTATTAAATTACATCAGTGTTGCAGCCCATTTTCAGTTCATTCTCTTGTGTTCCTTTAAATTGTTTGGGTTATGGACAGATGCTTGCCCTCCCACATCTACAGACACATTTAAGACTTGATTCTCCCTACTCCCCTCTGTCATCCCACAATGATTATGGAGGGAGACTAAGGCATCTCAGCTCTAAATGGAGGTGGCTCTGTCAGTTTTCATGGTTTAGAAGGGATAAACTACATATTCTTTGGGCTATAAACTTTTTTCCTACATATGCACTATCAAGGGCTGATCCCTTTTAGCATCTTCCAGAGTATGGATAAAAGATGACTCTTCTAGTGTCAGCTCTCCATTACCTGGGATACAACTGACAATATAGGTTATATGATACTTGGGCTGAGATTGTGGAGATTGGTGTTACTCTGTTAAACTCTTTACAGATCCAGGTTGAACTTAAAGAAGTAAAGCCATACACATAAAATCAGGAAGTTCCAGTCATCATTCTCTTCATAAATGTAACTGAACACCACAAGATAATACAGCCTATAAAATTATAATCAAATAGAATTAAATTATATATATATATTTTTAATTATTCTAACTATAAAATCTATTTATTTCTTTCAAATTCAGTCTCAGCAATGGGTCTCTACATTTTCTGAGGTTCTAATGTTTTGTCAGTAAGTCCTATCAGGCAAGAAATCTTTTCCCAGGGAATACGTCCTTTAGTTCTCTGAGTCATTGCAGTTTTCCTTATGCACTGAAGTGGTGTGTAACCATTTCCAATCAGCAGTATTTTTCTGAACTGACATTTTATCTGAAGAACATATTCTTGCCATCATCTATGCAAGTGCTCACTGGCCTGGGAATAATAATGCAGAAGCAAAAGCAATTGTACTTACATTCCCACTAATCCATGTCTTTATGTTACTGTATTAATTCTGCTTTTATGAAAGGGGAAATTCCTGAATCCCAACCCTGAAAGAGTGTAGTCACATGTGAGTAAAATACAGTTATTTACAGGAAATTATTATTTACTTTTCAGTACCAAATAAATACAAAAATAATACCAAATAATTTTCTTACATTATCCTACACTGCTCTTTCCTATTAGAATCGAGGAAACATATATGTAGAATAATCATTATATTCAAAGATTAGTAGTCAGTTGGTATCTTTTCCAAGCCAAAAAAAAAAAAAAAAAGTGTTTGATAATATGTGGGGGGAAAAATGAAATGCAGTTAAAAAAAAACAAATATCTGCTGTTCTGCTAAATGCATTCATGTACCTTAAAATAGATATGACATTCTGTTTTGGTTGGTGTCCTAATCTCCCAGTCATTTCATGCTTCTCACAGTGCTATGAGAAGTCCATATTATTTGCAAATATGATCCCAAGGTCTGGACTCCAATCAAAAAGGATCTCTAATTTTGCTGTATTAACACAGAGGATGTGAGGCTATGACTACAAGCAACAGCAAGCTGTTGCCATGTGATCTTACACCCTTTTTCTGGCATACACTCTCAAACAAGGTAAGACACTAACAAACAAAGGTTATTAAACTGAGTTTGTCCCAGAGCAGTACCCTGTTGTGAGCGGAGACAACTGATAACACCATTCATTTAATATATGAATCTCCCACTGGACATTGATTTTTTCCCTATTCTGATTCTCTCCCAGTACATATGGACTGTGTGGAACTTCAGGTTGGCGATGGCAAAGTTGAGAGCCTCTGGGTAAGGATCAAGGGACGAACGAATAAAGGGGATGTCGTTGTGGGAGTCTATTACAGACCGCCTGGCCAGGACGATAGCGCCGATAAATTATTCTTTACAGAACTAAGAGAGGCCTCGAGATTAACTCCCCTTGTCCTTATGGGGGACTTCAACCTGCCAGACGTTAACTGGGAGTGCCACACGGCTGACACGAGCAAGTCCAGGAGGTTCATGAAGCACCTAGATGATAACTTCTTGGTGCAGGTGCTAACGGAGCCAACTAGGAAAGGTGCCCTCCTAGACCTGTTGCTAGAAAACAGAGAGGGTCTGGTGGGAGATGTGGTGATTGGTGGCCGCCTCGGTCATAGCGACCGTGAAGTGGTTGAGTTCAAAATTTACGGTGACAGAAGGAAAAGTGCCACCAAAACCTCATCCCTGGATATGGGGAAAGCGGACTTCAGGCTGCTCAGGGAACTAGTCAGCAAGGTCCCCTGGGAAGCTGCTCTTGAAGGCCTTGATGTCCACCAGTGCTGGTCATTCTTTAAGCGATGCCTCCTAGAAGCACAAGATCAGGCAATTCCTAAATATCGCAAGTCAGGCAGGCGCGGCAGGAGGCCGGCGTGGCTGACCAGGAACATTCTTATGGTGATTAGGCGGAAACAGAGAGTGTTTCGCTACTGGAAGGAGGGCCAGGTGTCATGGAAAGAATACAGGGATGCTGTTCGTGTTTGTAGGGAGAAAATTTGTGTGGCTAAAGCACACCTAGAGTTGAAGCTGGCTGTGTCTGTGAGAGAAAATAAAAAGGGTTTTTTTAGATATGTGAATGGAAAAAGGAGAACTAAAGAATACATAGGGCCGCTCCTTGATAGGGAAGGTCTCCTCACAGACAATGACATAGGCAAAGCAGAGACGCTTAACGCCTTCTTTGCCTCTGTCTTCAATGCCGATGATGGGCTTCGGGACCCAGGGTGCCCTGAGCTGGAGGACCAGAACGGTGGGGATGACAAACTCCCAACTGACCCTGAACGTGTGCGGGATTTGCTACTCCACCTGGATCCCTACGAGTCCATGGGTCCGGATGGGATTCATCCCCGGGTGCTGAAAGAGCTGGCGGACGTCATCGCGGAACCTCTCTCAATTATTTTTCAACGATCCTGGGAATCTGGAGAGGTCCCAGTAGACTGGAAGCTGGCAAATGTTGTGCCGATTTTCAAGAAGGGTCAGAAAGAAGACCCTAGCAATTACAGGCCTGTCAGTCTCACGTCAGTGCCTGGTAAAATCATGGAGAAAATGGTTCTCGAACTTATTGAGGCGCACCTGGGGGACAAAGCAGTCATTGGTCCCAGCCAGCATGGGTTTGTGAAGGGTAGGTCCTGCCTAACTAACCTGATTTCCTTTTATGATAAGATCACCCATACGGTGGACCAAGGGAAACCAGCTGATGTGATTTTTTTGGACTTCAGCAAGGCTTTTGACACGGTTTCCCATAGGATCCTACTGGACAAAATGTCCACCATACAGCTAAATAAAAACATCATACGATGGGTGAGCAATTGCCTAACGGGCAGGGCCCAAAGGGTTATGGTAAATGGCGCTGCGTCAGGCTGGCGGGCGGTCACCAGTGGGGTCCCTCAAGGCTCCATTTTAGGGCCGGTACTTTTCAATATTTTTATAAACGATCTGGATGTAGGAATAGAAGGTATTTTGAGCAAGTTTGCTGATGATACCAAACTTGGAGGAGTTGTGGACTCGAATGAGGGTGGAAAGGCCTTGCAGAGGGATCTGGATAGGTTGGAGAGATGGGCGATCACCAACCGCATGAAGTTCAATAAGAGCAAGTGCCGGGTCCTGCACCTGGGATGGGGAAACCCTGGCTGCACGTACAGACTGGGCGATGAGACGCTGGAGAGCAGCCTAGAAGAGAGGGATCTGGGGGTCGTGGTAGACAGCAAGTTGAATATGAGCCAGCAGTGTGCCCTGGCAGCCAGGAGGGCCAACCGTGTCCTGGGGTGCATCAAGCACGGCATCTCTAGTAGGTCAAGGGAGGTGATTGTCCCGCTCTACTCTGCGCTGGTGCGGCCCCACCTCGAGTACTGTGTGCAGTTCTGGGCACCACAGTATAAAAAGGACATGAAACTGTTGGAGAGTGTCCAGAGGAGGGCTACGAAGATGGTGAAAGGCCTGGAGGGGAAGACGTACGAGGAACGGCTGAGGGCACTGGGCCTGTTCAGCCTGGAGAAGAGGAGGCTGAGGGGAGACCTCATCGCAGTCTACAACTTCCTCGTAAGGGGGTGTCGAGAGGCAGGAGACCTTTTCTCCATTAACACCAGTGACAGGACCCGCGGGAACGGGGTTAAGCTGAGGCAGGGGAAATTTAGGCTTGACATCAGGAGGGGGTTCTTCACAGAGAGGGTGGTCGCACACTGGAACAGGCTCCCCAGGGAAGTGGTCACTGCACCGAGCCTGTCTGAATTTAAGAAGAGATTGGACTGTGCACTTAGTCACATGGTCTGAACTTTTGGGTAGACCTGTGCAGTGTCAAGAGTTGGACTTGATGATCCTTAAGGGTCCCTTCCAACTCAGGATATTCTATGATTCTATGATTAAAGATATCTTAGGTGGGAAGACTCAGATCCAGACCTCAGACCTGCCAAGATACAAGCCTACTCAGGGCAACAAGAACAGAGTAGCTTGAAAACAATCATCAAGGTCTTATACACTCTAGTAAGTGTACATCTGTGTATTTTAAGAAAAAACGGAAAATATTTGTAAGAATAATTGTATATCAAAAGGGAGAAAAAAACAAAATACATAGAATGTAAGCCTTTTCACTAATTTGAATAAACTTTTAAAGAAATTGTGATGTTGAATTTCAATGGCCATCCTAACATACTGAAGCATACCCAGCTCCAGCAATAGTTTTATTGGATCTGGTGGAATTAATGCAGATGTATTACTTATTTCAAACAAATTCAGTAAACTGTCTGTTGTCTTAGATCTTCCAAAAATCCTAATCTTCCTCTGTCTGACTAGCTTTCTGTCCCAATTTGAAGCTGAATTCAAAAAGAATACATAAAAAAAGAATACCACATCAGTAAGAGACCACATCATTTGCCAGTCCAAGTTATACTAGCTCTGAACTTTAAACCTGCACCTGTAAACAGCAAATTTAGACATCTTTCTCTTACTAATCCAGTCCCTTTGCATATTTTCATTTTAACTATCTTCCTTTACTGCCAGTGCATTCACTTAAGATGATCCTACAAAAAGTTTCCTTTAAAATGCAAATGAAAAATTTAGTCTGCCTTGGGTTCTGAAGGTCATCATATAGACAAATTACTGTACTGGTTGGAGTATAAATTTTGTAGGGATTTAAATATAACAGACTCAAACCTCATTGGATAAAGACAGTTTATTATTGCCAAGCAAATACAGAATTAATTTCAAGGAAAGGAAAGGAAAGGAAAGGAAAGGAAAGGAAAGGAAAGGAAAGGAAAGGAAAGGAAAGGAAAGGAAAGGAAAGGAAAGGAAAGGAAAGGAAAGGAAAGGAAAGGAAAGGAAAGGAAAGGAAAGGAAAGGAAAGGAAAGGAAAGGAAAGGAAAGGAAAGGAAAGGAAAGGAAAGGAAAGGAAAGGAAAGGAAAGGAAAGGAAAGGAAAGGAAAGGAAAGGAAAGGAAAGGAAACCGATATGCTCAGCTGCATGGAGGTACGATACATTGAACCTTTGCCAAAGCCAGGGAATGCTAGCACAAAATGTTTGGCATAGCCAATAAAACTGACTGCAGGAGTCCCAGAAAATTAAAGTTTCTCATTTCATATTTTTATTATATTAAAGAATAAAAATAATAATAATAAAAAAAAGCTTGTACAGATAAAACATTATAATCTAAGCTCAGAGCACATTCTGTTTACTGATAAACATTTGCAAGAGCTGAACTACTCAAGCTATGCAACAGAGTACAAAACCACAGTGTGCCTGCCTGGTGTTCTAATCCATCTGGGGGGATGCTTAATCTTAATAGAAATGAAAAGTTGTTATGTTTCACCCATGCTTTTGTCATTCCTCTAGGTGCTTCCAGGACCTTCATCACAACAATTTCTCATGGCAAAAAGAAGTTTCTCCTGAGGAGTAGACACAGCAATACTGTTTTTCAGTATTAACATACAAAGTCAAGACCTGATGATACGCAGTTGGTTTGTTCACTGTACAGCCCCTGAACATGTTCCTTTGAAGTCAAAAGCAGTGTTACTGTCATCTTGAGAAGAAGCAAATACAGAACAAAGAAGAAACAGGCCAGTATTGTTATTTGCTGGTCTCATTACTTGTTAGAAAATGAAGAAAAGTATTTTAAGAAGAAAAAGTAGAGTTTGTGGGCCATGATGTATAAACAAATGAAAGATGATCTGTTCATTGATACTACACAATGAATTTAGGGTTAATTACCATACCTAGTTCACTCAGTTTCTTAGAACTTAGGAAAAAAATCAGGGAAGAAAAAAAAAAAAAAAGAAAAAAAAAAAAGTCAGACATTATGTTTTGCCTAATGGTAGAAAGCTAGATGGAAAAGTGCTATGATAACAAGCATCTTATAATTTCATTACAAAGAACAAACCTGCTGCTGAATGTTTGTGCTCCTTTATCAAATGGACTGCCATGAGTCAAATGGGCTCAAGAATAGCCATTGGATGTCATCAAACTTTTCATTTCTAATACTCTTAGTCAGATCATTTTTCAAAGTATCATCAAATAAAACCTGTAGTTCTCAAGGAAGTTCTTGGCAGTAATTCGGGCTAACGATAAGCAAACTTCCATATATTACTTTTAAAGACAGAAGGAAAGTCTTCACATCCTGAATTAGATACACTTGAATGGGATGAAGGAACACTGCAATAAAAACACAATCACAACATTATATCTTTCTTGCACATAGGTTCCCAACACAGTTTCTTTGTATGTGGAAGCTTACTGACTTTTCGTATAGGAACTAGTGAGTCAGTTTTTAATTATTTAACAAAGTCTTATCAATAGTTTTGTTTCATTCCGAAAGAAGCTATTCCTGAACTGAAAATGTCCAAATTGTGGAGAAACACCACAAACTTAATTTTTCCTTGACACCTCACTAGACTCCCATCCAGAATGGCAGTAATCTGCACTCTTGCTTCTCATTCCACCTGGAAAGAACTACTTTGTCTGCTGCATCCTGGGCTGCGGCTGCATCAACAGAGGCGTGGCAAGCAGGTTGAGGGAGGTGATTGTGTCCTTCTGCTCTGCCCTTGTGAGGCCCCATGGAGTCCTTCTTCCAGGTCTGAGGCCCCCAGCACAAGAAGGATGTAAGGCTGTTAGGATGGATCCAGAGGACCTCCACACAGATGATCAGAGGGCTGGAGCACCTATCCTATGAAGACAGGCTGAGAGAACTGGAGATGTTCAGCCAGAAGAGAGAAATTCATGGAAATGTAATTGGAGCTTCTCAATACTTAAAGGGCCTTATAAAAAAGATGGAGAGCAAGTTTTTATACAGGCAGATAGTGATAGGGCAAAGATTTTAAACCAAAAGAAGGGAAACTTAAATCAGATGTTAGGAGGAAACTATTTACCCTGAAGGTGGTGAGGCACTGGAACATGTTGGCCCCATCCCTGGCCAGGTTGGATGGGGCCCAGAGCAACCTAACCTAGTGGGTGGCATCCCTGCACATGGGATGTCACACTACATCTTTAAACTTTCTTCCAATCCAAGCCATTCTATGATGAATACATACTGTGACTCCTATTTGCTTCCTGTGTACAAGAATTTGAAGAAGGTGAAAGGAGAGTTAGATGAGACTCAGTGAACATACTACTGTCTCCTTCAGACAAATAACATATAAATTTATACCATGTTTTATTTTAGTTTGACTTGCCTTGATCCATAAACTAGCAAAGTTTGGTCAGCTTTGGCCTCTAGGCTTTAAAATGTATCAGAGGTAAATCCTATTTATAGTCACAAGGCTGTTATTTTATACGTTAACTAAATGTATGGTACTCTACGCTTTTCACATTTGTTCACATCTAATACATATAACAGGGTATCTAAAATATCCAGTTTCAAACTTTGCATTTCATGAGGCAACACATTATCCAGCCCCTGGAGGCAAAGCCGCAATGACCACATTGACAGAATTGACCAGTCTTAGCTTTGTGTATAACAAACTTCTGTATCATTCTAGGAACCATGATATTATAGCTTAGCCTACAGTCAGTCCATCTACAGCTGTTGGCAATATCTTCATGAAAAAGAAAAAAAAATGGCACTAGCTTCTACCTAATGGTTTTATAAAGTTTAGCTGTATCTTGTAATTTTACTGCTTAAAACACTGTAGGAGTTTCATTCACAAGTTAACTAAGGACATGCAGGCAAGGCCTTTATTTGCTCAGCAAATGCACAAGCTAAGATGAAAATGTAAAACTAGAAAAAAAAAAAAAAAAAGAAAAGGAAACTTTTTCTGTAGGATCTAGAGGATAATATTCAGAGGATAAACAGGTAAGGACATCTAACTATCAGCACAGATGTCAGCTTTAACACGGACTGAACAAGAAAAACAACCAAGAGCCTCAGAGAAGCTACAGGCAGTAAAGGAAGTCATACTCATCTCCTTGTCATCATGCCTCTTTTTTCACATATACTACATACTTGTTCTGCGGCAACTACCTTGCACCTACACCAGTGCTCTAGCCTCTAAATTGACAGAGGAAAGCAAGAAGTTCACACTTTTCCCTCATGTCTTTTGTACCTGTTCCTTGCATACAGTAGCTGAAATTCTGTATGTCTCAAGCCAAGTTTCATATGGCTTATGTAATTTATGGGTATGCAAAATCCAAGTCACAATCTGGCCCTGAAACAGTATTAAGTAGTCTCTGAAGCAGAGTTTCTTTATGTAAGACATTTAAAATTGAATGAGGCATAACACTGGAGAGCATATTGTAGAAAAAAATTGTGTCCTGACTAAGCTGGGGAGGAAGGAAGGAAAAGAAATGAATGGCCCAGTTAATAGGAATGCACAGTGTTTGGCAGTTATAAATAAATTGGGGATTTCTGAACAAAAATAACAAATGACCAGGGGAATGTAGGGGAAACACAGATTCAAACAGTGGCCTGGTAGAGGGAAGGCAGTAACTGTCAAGAAACTTGCATGAAGGGCACACAATACTCCAGTGAATTACAGTGTAATGTGTTTTGTTTCTGCTCAGCACATTTCACATGCCCTTCATGAAGAGAAAAAAATATCACTGCTCAGTCCACCACTGGAAGCCAATGAAAATAGGCAAAAGTTGAATCTTGTCATCTGTGTGCAGATGCCTTGCAACATGACAAGCATCCACAAGCAATGAATTTGTAATGCAAAAAGGAATCATAATTCAAGGCCTGCTCCAGCATATTTCAGGTTAGAGCTTGAAACTGTCAAAAAGCCAACAGTTTAAAATACTTCAACACAGAAAAATATATATATATTTTGAAATGGGGTCATAGGTATAGACAGGGCTGAGCTGGTGTGCTGTTCACCTGTAAGAAATACTTTTCACCTTACTTTCAGAGATTTAATGGGCATGAAGGATGGAGAACAAGTACAAGAGGGATCTGTGAGCAAAAGTAAAAAGAATAAGTAAAGGTCAGTTGTGACAGTCTTCTCAGGTTAAGACCTTATTCAAAGATGTGGTGGTTTTACTCAGCTGGGCAGCTGAGCTCCACCACAATCACTCTCTCACTCCCCCTCCTCGAAGGGAAAGGGGGAGCAAATACAATGCAAAGGGCTCAAAGGGATGAGATAAGGACAGGGAGATCACTCAACAATTATCATCATGGCAAAATAGACTCAGCATAGGGAGATTAATAAAATTTATTAACTATTACTAACAAGCTAGAACAGTAAGAAAAAACAACAAGAAAAAAAAAAAAAGGAAAAACACCTTCCACCCATCCACCTTCCCCTACCTCTCCCCCCAAGCAGCACAGGGGAATGGGCAATGGGGGCTGCAGTCAGTCCCTGACACTTCATCTCTGTTGCTCCTTCATGGTCACTCCCTGCCGCTGCTCCATGTGGGGTCCCTCCCATGGGATGCCGTCCTTCCCAAACTGAGCCTGCAGGGGCTTCCCACAGGCAGAAGCTCTTCAAGAACTGCTCCCACATGGCTCCGTATCACGGGGTCCATCCCCCAGGAGCAAACTGCTCCAGCATGGGTCCCCCACAGGCAGCAGCTCCCCGCAGACCCCCTGCTCCTGTGTGGGCTCCTCTCCACGGGCTACAGCTACGGTCCAGGGCCTGCTTCTGCGGGGGCTCTCCATGGGCCGCAGCCTCCTCCAGGCCACATCCACCGGGGGCTCCTCCACGGGCTGCAGCGTGGAGATCTGCTCCATGTGGGACCCACGGGTTGCAGGGGGACAGCCTGCTCCACCAGGGGCCTCTCCACAGGCTGCTGCTGCGTGCCTGGAGCACTTCCTGCTGCACTGACCTTGGGGTCTGCAGGGCTCATTCTCACTCCTGTCTCCCAGCTGCTGTTGCACAGCAGTTTTTTTCCCTTTCTTTAATCTCTCCCAGAGGTGCAAAGAACATCAGTTATTGACTCTGCTCTGGCCAGAGGTAGGTCCCTTTAGAGCTGGCTGAAACTGGCCCTTATCTAACATGGGGAAGCTGCTGGATTCTTCTCACAGAGGCCACCCCTGTAGCACCCCACTACCAAAACCTGGACATGTAAACACAATACAAAATACAAAGTAGTATGGTGTTGAACAACATACATGCTGGGTTGAAAGACAAGCAAAATCATATATGTAGCCTCAGTGGTTTGCTGTGCAAGCATCATGCAAAAATCTGTATCATCCATTCAATGAACAGCTCAGCTCAACTGAAACAACTTTCAAAAGAAAATCACAAAAGAAAAAAATACTTCCATGATGACTGTGCTTGTCCATGTGGAAACCCTAACTACAGTTAGAAAAGTATAAAACATGAAATGAAATTTCTTCAAATGAGAAGAAATCAGTTCAAGAAGTAAACCATGTAATGGTAACTTTTATAAAAAGGATAGATCTGAACCCCTCTAACCTTCAAACGTATTAAAAATTGCTTTAACAGCAAGGTCATTGAGGCATCTTCAACTGAATTGGAATTAAAATTGGAGACTCATAAATAGTGTCTTCACCAGAGGGTTTACTAGTTGTAGAATGTTTCTCATTTTTAGTTCAGATAATATTTCATAATACTTTAATGACTGGAAAGCATTCCCAAAGTGAACATGATGATCTAATGACTTTTACTCTGCATGACTAGAAATTGCCCATTGCTTAGATATCTACCAAGCAACAGAAAAGCAAGTTAAATACATGGGACTGCAGTAAAGCCATTGTCCCTAAAGTTTGGTTACTTTGTTATGAAATTCACAGAACATCTTTATGGGCTTCTAAGCTTATACTTTCAATATTCTTAATAAGCTTCTAGGTTTATTCTTTCATCTTCACAAGTCTTATGAGGAGTGACTGAGGGAACTGGGGTTGTTTAGTCTGGAGAAGAGGCGGCTCGGGGAGACCTTATTGCTATCTACAACTACCTGAAAGGAAGCTGTGGGGAGCTGAGGATTGGCCTCTTCTCATAGACAAATAGTGATAGGACAAGAGGGAATGGCCTCAAG
This sequence comes from Anas platyrhynchos, assembly GCF_047663525.1. Lineage (NCBI taxonomy): Eukaryota > Metazoa > Chordata > Aves > Anseriformes > Anatidae > Anas > Anas platyrhynchos. Next base: position 115,133,734 of record NC_092587.1, on the reverse strand, counting down.
TTGCACCAGGGGAGGTTCAGGTTGGAAGGTGGGAGAAATTTCTTCTCAGAAAGAGTGGCTCTGCATTGGAATGGATTGCCCAGGGAGGTGGTGGCATCACTATTCCTGTAAGTATTTAAGAAAAGGTTGGTGCTTAGGGACATGGTTCAGTGGGTGACACTGGCGGTAGGGAGATGTTTGGACCAGATGATCCTGGAGGTCTTTTCCAACCTGAATGTTTCTATGATTCTGTGTTACACTGATGAGAGGCTAGAGCCTGAGCTGGAAAATATCACGTGGAGCATGTGGAAAAAGGTAGAAAAGCCTGCAATTTGCAAGGTCTTGCAGTTTTTCCACCTAACCTAACCCATAACAGTGGCCTAAAAGAAAGCTGGAGAGGGACTCTATCAGGGAGTGTAGTGATGGAACAAGAAATAATGGCTTTGAACAAATGGAGGGGAGATTTAATTAGATGTGATGTGAGGAAGAAACTGTTCACTCAGAGCACAAAGCGCACTTGGGAATCAGGGCTGAAGATGCACCTTAATTCTGTTCTTTTCCATAAATTAATTTTAATTTGCTAAAAATCAGTGTTAAAAATAAACCCAGGGCACAGGACGGGAAGTGGAGGACAGTACCTGTGGCCAAGGGGCAGCCTTTCTCTCTGTCAAGCCAAATGGCCTGGGAGAGACAGCCCCAGAAAAGGGGCCCTCAGCCCCCCAACCCTCCTCCTTCTTCCATGTGAGGGCATCTTCCAGGCCGCCCCCAACACAGCTGCCCTTGGCCACGCATGGGCCACTCTATCACAGGGGCTTGCTGAGGTCCCAGTGGCCACCACTGCCACGCGTCTGCTGCGGGCCCTATAAAACAGGATGCCTGCAGCTGGCCCACCACGCGCTGAGCTTCTAGGCACTCTGACAGCCACCTTGCGTGGCAGGAAGGAGAGCCAAAGCAGCCAGGTGAGTGACAGGCCTCCTTGGTGTGAGGACAGCAGTGCAGTCCAAGAAAGCACCGAGAAGGAGTGCACCCAACAAGGAGACGTGTCAAGGGCAGAGGGATAGCACCCATGGCACAAAAGACACCAGTGCCCAAAGGACTTCTGGTGCGCAGCCCATAGACACTTACAGGGCCTTCCCAATGGCACAACGGTGGTGTGAGGCGAAGGCAGGAGTGCCAGACAGCCAGCCATGTGGAGGAGAGGTATGCCTATCATCCAGAACACAGCGTGGGACCCAGCCGTGGCCATAAACCAGGCAGCAGTGTCGAACCCATGCATGAAAATCAACCGGAGAGTGGCATGGGACCTCGACGTGTGACTGGACGACCTACAGTCTTTTCCAACCTTAATGATCCTATGATTCTATGATTTTATAATATAGTTCAGATCCAGCTACAAACCTTTCCTTACTGAAATTATTAGTATTTTCATTTTTAAGTCATATCATGCAAGAACTTTAATGAAAGTGTTTAGCAAAGAACATTTTCTCATTTTCGTATTTGATTTCTTGATTATTCAATCTGTCATCTGAAATAAGTTCTTCTTAGCATTTAGTAAAAATGAAGGCTCTATAAGGAGTATTTCATCACCACTCCAATGTGAATGGAATAAGAAAAAAAAAAAGTTAACTCTCACAGAGTATATGGAGTGCTACAATTGTAAAGTACAATAAAGCTGTGAGTTTTTGTGAGCAGGTAGGAGTAGGCTACACTAAGGAAGTTTAATTTTGAATGTCCATAAAAGTAGTTTGTTGGGTAAAAAAAGTAGATTTTTCACGAACACTTTTTCTAGTAGATTATGAAAGCACATCTTTCTTCTAGAACTTACTTAAAGTGTAACTGTATTTGGAGTATGAGGAACTACATTGTGTTAGTTAAAAACAATTCTCATAGTTACATTCAGAAAGAAAAATGGTTCTGTCCACTGCTATAAGAGGATACCCTGTTGTTAGCTCCCCTGTTGTTAGATCCCCTGTTGAAAGTAATTATTGAAGCAGTACATATATTAATACATATATTAATAACACTAATAATTTTTAATATATATATTAATTACACACCTTTTTAAGCACAGGGAAAGGTTTTCTCCAACCTAAATAAGGACACCTTATCTTCTCTGTATCCTAGTCTATTGTTTCCTTATTTATGGTGTGCAGCGACACTGGTTCAGACCTTCTATATTGATGCAAGAATTCCTTCCTTTTCCAGTTTTTTTTTTTTTTTTTTATCTGTCTTCCTTTCTGACAAATTATGATGGTCATCCTACATCTTGTGACTAGCCAAGGAAGCTCCAACCCTCTTTACAGCCCTGGTAAAACTGTATTCACAGGGTGACAGAAATAGCAGTGTATACGGTTGTTTCACAAATGGTACTGAGAATCCAAAATAGCAATGCAAGGCAGCAGTGACATCAATGTGTATAAATACCTGAAGGGAGGGTGCAAAGAGGACAGAGCTAGGCTCTTTCTAGTGGTACTCTGTGACAGAACAAGAGGCAGTGGGCGCTAACTGGAACATAGGATGTTTACTCTGAACACCAGGCAACACTTCTGTACTGTGCAGGTGATGGAGCACTAGCACAGGCTGCCCAAAGAGCTTGTGGAGTCTTGTAGATCTTCAGAAGCCACCAGGACATGGGCAGTCTGCTCTAGGTGTCCCTGCTTGGGCAGAGTGTTGGACCAGGTAACCTCCAGAAGTCTCCAGAGAACCTGGCTAAACAACCATCATCTCTTCATCCATTAGTCTATCTATTACAATCCCTGTAAAGGCATATTAGTACAAAACTAGGAGTGTAAGACATTGAAAATTCCCAGCTCTGATGGAAACTTAGTAATGTGGATTTAAGCAGAGAATATAGTTTCCATGTTCCCACTTTCCCCCTCTATGAAAAGGTGATAATGTATTTCTTCTCCCTCCTAAATTATACACACATTCACCATTACATATCCTCAAGAACCCCATCTGGTCTATAATATGCTAGTGTTCACAATTAAGTTAATTGGAAACGCAAGGTATCTTTTAAATAAATGAACATCACTTACCACAGGTTTATCTTTGTAAACAGTTTATTATTTTTCTGCATAAACTGAGATGCAATTTCTTTCCGTTGACATACTCTTTGCTGAATGGATAAAGTGTGACTCTCACAGAGCAAAGGAATGATAGACCCTCTCTCTGACACACTAAATGTTTGCTCACATATTTCAGGCAAAATGCAATGAAGAAAACCTCTAGGGGAGTTAGGGGTGGGAGATGTCCGTGTCAATATGTTGTAAAGCATAGAGATTATGGAGAAGAAAAGTTCTTTCTAGACCAATTATGACCAAAACAGCATTCTAAAACTAGGTCTAAGAAGCAGGGAAGGGAAAAGAAAAGGGAAAGAAATGAAGCAGAATAGGAGAGATGTATGAGTAGTAGAATTCTGAACGAAGAGAATGGAAAGAGTAAGTAAAATAATTTGATCCAATCTGAATTTGCTGTCATGTTTCTGTACTTGAAGCATGGAACACTGAAGAGTCAACAAGATACTGAACCACTATTAAAAATTCTGCTTAGGCTTCCAAAAATGTTTAGACCTTAGTGGTTGTTCCATCCCCAACTTTTCCCCTCTCCAGTTACTAATTTGAAAGTTACACTCTGAAGCCAGGACAGCAAAGAACAGAATTGTTCAGAATGGCTTTTTTTTAAGAATACAAATAACACGGCTACTTAAAGGAAATCAAAAACACTGTGTTGACCCTAAGCTGGGACTTTTACACCCTTCCACTGACAGCCTTGTACTTGGCTAAATAAAAGAGAAATAAAATGTCTAAAAGTAAAGCACACATTTATTTTTAGCATGCTTTTTCACTACCTGCTTGAAATAGTCACTTGTCTCCCATCTTGTACTTGGACTGAAAGTTCCCCATAGCAGGGACCATTTTCATTCCCCGTTTAGTACAATGGAGTGTTCTCCACAGTGGTTGTAGCAGTCAAGAGCTACAGTATAAAGGTATTTAGAACTCATCATTATAATGGCACTCATTCTCAGAACTGTTATTAAGTGTTAGTAGATGCTACTTACCCCATGCTATTTGGTAAAAAGCCTTTACTGCAAGGTCTCATGCAAGCCCTGGCACTGCATAGCAAGGTTCCACTTCCAAGAAAGACGTATGAAAAAAAGGAAGGAGTTGATTAACTTTCCATCAGGTTGACATTAATCCACAAAGAATCTACTCCCACCAATATGACTCCAGATGTCAGCCTGGAAATGTTGAAAAGCTTCAAGTCTCAGCCCAGTGTTAGGCTGAAACTTGGCAGCTCCAGAGGGAAATCAGGATATGGCCAGATGGGAAGAGAGGTGAGCCAGAGCCAAGAGTCCAGAGAAGGGGAATCTGGCAGACAGGAAACAAAACCTTGGTTTATCTACATAGAAACCATCCTGTAATATTTCCATCTGTCTTACTCACTATTTTGTAATTTTTCCACATTAATCATTCCACCCAGAACAGGGCAATATTTTACCCCAGAGCTGAAGTCTAGTGTTCAGTGATCCAGTGGAGAATCAAATGGAAAGCTACTTTAGCTTAGCAAAAGTACATGTAGAATGTACTTAGCAAAAAGTACATGTAGAATGATAACAGTTTAATTCAATTGTTGCTACCTTGTAAAAGAGAGAGAAAGAAAAAGAAGGAAAAAAAATCCAACAATCTTGATGTTTACCTCTGCACTCTAATGTTCTGTTACTCATTTTGCATATTTCATATTGCTCCCAAATTTTTTTCTGCAGTGAGCTTACAAGACTTCTCCAAGTCACAATCCAGTATTGGTTCACCCTTGGCTACTCTACCTGGACAGTACACATCACGTTTTTTACCACTTTGGTTCACAACCAAACACTCATAAAACACTACGTACCCATTAAAGGACCAGTATGGTTCATGTATGATTCAATCACAGCTCATAAAAGTCCTTTGGAATGAACATAGGGAAAAAATAAAATAAATAAATAAATAAATAAATAAAAACACTTATATTTCAAAACCATCATGCCCCATGCTCCATGAAGGGGCTTAAGTGGTCCTAGAAAAAATCTGCAATGTAGGTACAATCTGTTCTGATTTCCCCTTTTTATCAGATGCAACTAGTGCAGAAACATCAGTTAAGTTTATGTTACCAATTGTCATCTGGAGATCTGGAGCAGCCTTCCCCTCCACTGATTGATACAGAGGGAGTTTAAGGAGACCAGGCTCCTGACTTAATCATCTAAATTAATTCCCTAAAGATGAACATTGTGAGTACTTCCTGTGTGTGACTAATCTCATGGCATTTTTTCCAATGGAAAAGAACACTAGTAATTCAGACAGGTTTTTGCACTAGGATGCATCCAGAAAATTACCTGACGATGAAGTAGAATTACGGTGTCTTTTCTTTATATAGGGCGCTCTTAATTATAAGCTTTATACAAGATTCTCCACTGTAAAATTTTAGTTGTGTTCAGGAAAATACATATTTCATATATATACATATATATACACATATATAAAAATATATATAATATATACAATATATATAATATATATAGTATATATAATTAATATATATTATATATATAATATGTATAATATGTATAATATATATAATATATATTTATATATTTGGTTGCCAAAGACAGTATTATTGTTGTACCTGGCACATGGCAAGCCAAAGATCTTAAAGCATGTTTCAGGCTACAATGAGAACTACCCCTAATTCTCTTGAATCACAAACATGCTGCTTGGTTATAGAGTCTCATTTCTCTCTGAAGAGCAAAACCTATATGAAATGCAGAACAGATAATATATGCTTTTCTCTCTATCAAAAGATTCATGGGAGAATATGGACAGCTTTTAACACTGCTTTTAGAATGAACAACAAACTTCCTGGTAAATTTAAAATTTTTAAGCACCAGTTCTTTGCTTACCCAAGCTTATATTAGGAGAATGTCTAGCATATTTTAACAGTCACTTTTGCAGTTCTGAAAATATTTCCAAAGAACAGATTTTTATTTTTTTTTCTTCAAAAAGCTTCTGCATCCTGTGGAATGCTGCTAATTCTTTTAGTAGTGATTAGGCAAGCAAGTAGTTACATTAAGTTAGCAGAGCTGGAAAAAAGAAGCAAAACAAGTTCACTGAATATAACAGCATGTATAGTTTACACTTCACCCTAGAGAGATCTGTCAGCGTACACACTTTGCAAGTGTCACTGTTAGACCAAAACATTATGATCAGTTGTCTCAAGAGTAGTGGTGAAGAGAATTTCTGGGAACAGAGAGCATAAGAAAGACAAAGCGCACTGCAAGGCACTGCAGGAATCACAAAATCACAGAATGGCCGAGGTTGGAAGGGACCACAAGAGAATTAAGGCACAACAGAATCACAGGAACATGAGATTTTGGAAAGACTGGAATTTGGTAGGCAGACATCAGAAGAAGAATGAAGAATAGATCTACAGAGCTTGATGAAAAGGCAAGAATAAAACTCTGAAACAAAAACTGAAGGGAATGGGGGCATTTCAGAAATGTGCAAGTATTCAGAAACAGATGGTCCTTGAGAAGAAAGACAAGACTAGGAAAAAAAAAAAATAGGATGAGCAGATGTTATCAATGCTTCATGTGAATGACTGGTAGGACTAAATTCTACCCCAAAACTGGGATGATGGGAGAAATTACATCATCACCAGGAAAGGTATGCGTCATTACCAGAATACACTCACATGTCTAGAGTTTTACTTGGATAACCAGAACCAAAGACAAATTTGGAAGTCAGATGGAATGCAGAGGAGTCAAAATAAATGAAGCATAACCAGCCATACTGAAGCAGATGGTTTGAGATGCTGCTGGACAGACTTGACTCCTGCCTCAATGTCACTGAGAGATTAGTGCCATGGGGATGCAGAAAGTGACTAATTAGAACACTTCTCTGCAAGTTCCTTGAGTTTTTGACCTTTCGTGATCCTTCATTTGCAGTGAGAACAGTAAGACTTAAGCACATGGTTGGGATTTAGTATGAGCAGGTTTCTAGAAAAGGGGACATTTTATCTGCATTTCAAATTTACACAATGAAATCTTAATTCTGCCAGGGACTAAACAGAATTCCCTCTTCTTTATTTTATTTTTCAAGGTCCTTCTTTTCTCCTCTTTTTCCTTTCCAAAGGCCCAAATATTTTCAAAGCTTTATAAATTGATTCAGCACTGAATTAGCTACTATTCAATGTTCACCTGTGAACTGACATCCAATGCTCTTGAAGTGACAAACACAAGTGGAGCTGTCAGAAACTGTCATGCCTGGAACTCCCCTACTCTTTTTAAGCTCAACGAGCTGTACTATCCAAAAGGAATTACTGAGTGAACTCCCGGACCTCCATTCATTACCTTCTTTCTGACCATGAAGAACAGTATGTGAAGCATATGCAGTAGTACTTTAGACCAAAAACTTCCATAAAAAAAAAAAAAAAAAAAAAACATGAGTAGAATCAGCCTCCATTGTCTGGTTTCAGTTCAGGTCACAACCATAAGCATGGTAACATGGTTGCTCTAATTTCAGTTCTCTGTGACAAGGCTGTTACCTGTGCACTGAGGCTTCAGTTAGTTAAAGTGGAAAGTATCATTTATTCTTCCAGAAAATATCTGGATTAGTTAGTCCCTTAAACTAACACACTTCTCACATTAATCCTTTGTCAATTAAGGAAACATGTCAATATGACTCCAAAAGGTACACAACAATACTTTCCCACACATACTAGATTTTTTTCACAACCTGTGTTCATTCTTATTTAATTTAAAACCTAATTAGAGGGCCAGAATTGCTACAGCCCTTGGGAAATAAGAGTTACAGGCACTGGCTGGATTTTTTTAGGATATAACTAGATTCAAACTAATTCAGGGAGTAGCAAAATCCGTATTTTAAAAATAATTTCAGCCCATCGCACCTTTTTTTTTTTCTTTTTTTTTTTTTTTTTCTCAGAAACTCATCTCAAGGATCTGTCTCCCACAACAGCTATCTTTATTCACCAAGAATCTGTGCATCAGGATCAGGACACCACCTTGTGCCTATGCATTGCTCATACTTTTCTTCCAAGTCCCCACTGTCCTATAGCAGAAGGTTCTGCAAAGAATAACAAGGCTCTGTTATGAAAGACCACAATAACAAAATAGCAAACCTTAAGTCCACAAGATTGGTCCTCATGCCATGGTATTGTGACAGAGAAAAGCAGATATAAATGACTGATGGCAAGAGTGAGTATAGCAGAAGACCAAATACAGTTCTGTGCTTGTCATTACCAGTTATGTCATTGTTTCAATTGAACTAACATTTCTCAAGAGACTAATTGTTATTTGACTCCCTCTTATTCACAATAGGCTGCAAGGTAGACCAGAGCTCAACACTCACTTTGTATAACCATGGGTAAAAAAAAATCCTCTCAAATTGCAGTAGGTCTGGAACATCAACAGTTGCCTCTCTGGGATGGAATTGTTCCCAGACCTTTTCCAAGTCCTGTGGGATATTTTTATTGGCTGTGATGTTCTGCTGTTTGAAAACATCAGCGAGTAAATGATTAGAGAGAGATATCTTAACACAGCTTAAGTCAAACAGAGCTTCACAGGCCTTCAAATATGGGCATATTTCATCTTGAAAATTTTCTTATTCTTTATTTTGACTGGAGGAAGAGGAAAGTAACATAACAGACACTCAGCTAGGCAAACCGAATTATGTAAATGTGTCAAGTATTTTATATCAGTCTTTCTTAATTTGATATTAGAAAAGAATATCTAAAGTGCTACCAGTAAGCAGACAGCCCCTGGGTTGGATCCATACTGTGAGGAAGTTGTTCCTTGCCTTGTGAGTGCCTAGGACAGGACTGTATAACATGCTGATCTCTAAAGAATTTGCTTATCTAGTGGGAGGTCAAGAGGAGGTGAGGAGCAAAGCGGGAGCACATACTAGCAAGTAGCTCCAGGCCATAGCCTGCTAAGCAGTACAGCCTCTTCTGGGCAACACCAGAGCTAATATGCCCTGACAGACAAAAATCAGTCCCATGCAGAGCCATGAAAGTGACTTTGTGCCAGGCATTCCTGTTATGTTATTCTCAGGCTAGCAAGTCCTGCCAGAATCAGTGCTGGGAGGTTTGTGCAGAGACAACCAAGAGGAATAGCGATGACTGTTATTGTAGTGCTGTTGCTGAGCCAGAGAGACTCATCCTGATAGTCTCCTTATAGGCAGCTGTGGATCCTAGTAATTCTTGCACTTGCAGGATTTTGCTATCAGTCAGATTTTGCCAGTGCCTCAGTACCATCGACTGTGGAGAGTTGGCATCCTCTTGCATTGGTCCATCTCTCAGGGTAGTTCCCTGTGAAGAAAGAATGTTATAAAGTACAGAGAAGTCATCTATCTCTGCCACAGAGAATCTTGGCTCTTGTAGTCTACTTTCAGGGAGATTTTTACTGCTTGAAAGCCAGGGAACAGAAAAAAGAACCCAGACTCTCAATCAAATATGGAAGCTTCTAGACTTAGTTTCCTCAGGTGTATTTTCTAAGCTGAAAGAGAGTAGAAATTATACTAAACTTCTGCACATTTCTGCAGAATCTTTACTTTAGACAAAAATGTAAAAGTGATTGGTATGAAATTTAATTTGGATGATAAACACACAGTAAGAAAAAGCAAACAGTTCTAAAAAAAGGAAATGCACCAATTTTGAGAAAACAGGTTGTACATCCACCCAGATGTTCCGTACATTCCTTTCCATACGTGCACAGAAAAAGAACATAACTCATAAAAATGTAGCACTTCTATTACATTAGAAATCACAGCCTCTTCAAAAAAGAAGAGTGTAGTTGGAGAAGGACAATAATTATTTAGATTTCTGAATCCAGGAATTAAAGGAAAAAAATAAAAATAAAAATAAAAAAAGGATGACTTAAAGCTGAGCTTTTCATAGGAGACTACAAAAACTAGGGTTGTCAGTTCACACACATACACACAAACACACACACAAATATATATAAATCCCAAACACTTCCTAATGGCATCTATATTTATCTAAATGTAAGAAAGAGTCTTTAAATTCTGTAAGGACAGGGATAGGACTGTTCTCTCCTCTTCATCTCTCCTCAGCCATATCATTCTGAGAATTAGCATATTAAAGTTTCTGATACTGTTTCATTCACAGTTTGAGTGGGCAGAATGAAAAATAGCAGTATGGCTACTTTAAAACATTTCCTTAATGTAGAAACATTAAGATTTTGAACATTTTTTAATTTTCAGGATTATTTTACCTGTTATGACAGACTGAGATAGCCTTGCTCTGTGCTCTGTAAACCAGTAGCACTATCTGAGAGCAGACTAAAGTGTATTCATATGACTGTAAATGAGTATGCCTAAGCTTCTCTGAATTCAGAGACACAACTCTTTTAGGTTTATCATCCTGCTAGAAGAGTCAAGTCAGCTATAAGGATCTCTGAAAAAAAATGGGCATGCTGGACAACAAATAAAATTGGATTTTGCTCTGATGTGTTAAACTCACCCACCTCTGTTCTTATATGGGAAGCATTAAGATTGTCTTGGCTTGAGGTACCAGACATGAAGAGCTGTCATAACTACACCTCTGGAAACTCTCTCTGAAAATTCAGAAAGGGATGAAAGGCAAAACCAAGTTTTAAAATTGATGAGAACACAAAAGCCTAGTAGAGGCATAGATCTGGAGATAACAAAAATAAACAATATTATATGGTGCGCCTGAATGACAAATATGTTTACTAGAACACTGCCAGAAGCAGATGCATTAAAACAGTTGGACTTTATACAGTAACTGGTATTAAGGTGACTAGGCTCATACCATGGAGCTCTTGGAAAGAAGAGCTTTAACCTTTCAGCATAGATCACTCATACTTTATGAGTGACACATACAATTTAACTGATAAATTATCTACTGAAAAATCTGAGCACTCATATTAAGGAGCTAGCTACATAGACCTTGGTCAGGAAAGAGGAACAGATTTTGGGGGGATTGCTTTTGTTTTTTAACATGAAAGAATGAAGTCATGCAAAGACGGGACTTTGGTTATGAGTTTCAACTTGCTTATTATGTACTGGGAAAGCTTTCAAGGATGAGGCAGAAATAATCCCAAGTGTCAGAATACTGAGTAGGAGGCAAGTGGCAATTTGGAGCTAAAATAAGCCATTTTTTTAGACACAGTAGGCATATTACATTGTGGATCAAAAAAAAAAAAAAAGCTATTGTTGAATACTAACTTTTATTGAGTTGATAGAAGTCTTGCTCTTTATCTGAAATTGCAGCATTTGAGTGCCTTACTGGAGGCTTCTGCGTCTCCCTGACTTATGCAAAATTTACTTAAAATGGGTGGAACTTGAATTTGTAATTTTCTGAGAAATGACTAGGGATACAGATTTTTTTTTTCTTCACAACTGAGAAAAAGAACTATTTCAGAAATATAAGAACATATGAAATCATGTTAAAAACTGAACTGTTTTACCACCTGAATTTTTATAGGAGTTGTTGACATCCTATCCAAATATGGGTATATTTACTTGTACTTTGAGTCTCCAGGGCAGCCAGACTTGGATCATTTTGCATTTCCACAAGCTCTGAATGGCAGATTTCAGAATGTCACATTATATCACAAAGAATGTCAGACACAAGCCATGTTTTTGGCCACTTAGGTCTGTTCTCCCTGCCTGGAAGCAAAGCTGGGTTAGCAAATAGAAAGAAAAGGGTCTTACTCCAACATTTATTAAACAACAGAATTGACCATTGTTATTCTGGGTCAGACAGTAAAGAGGATCTTATTAAGGTGTCTTGACATTATATTGTTACAGCACTGGATGCCTAAGACTAAGAAACAGAAGCTGTTTCATAATGTAGGTACTTTGTGAGAAACCCTGTTAAACATTAGAAATGGTTGATCACTGTTATTGTCCTGACTGGGAATGGATCAGAACCAGAAAAACAGATGAGAACACAGGAAACTGGTTGATAATCCAGACCCTGCCTCAGAGCCTTGTCCCTTGCTAACCCAGTTGTCAACACCTTACAGCATCCACCAAATGGCAGCAACACCCTGCTCAGGACTACTTACATCCTTTTTTCCCCCTCCTCAGTGCCTCTCCTTGAGACTTGCTCCAGAACCTCTTCACTAAGGGTTAGAACCATTTTCTGTTTCAGTCTATTTAGGGCCAATTTTCCTCTGTTTTTATTGTTCTAAACCATCCTCTAGATTAAATATTTTATTATCTTTGTCACTATGACATTCCCAGCTGCAGCCATAAGTAGAACCATCTCACAGAAACTCTGTGAGCTGTCATCCTCTAATTCACCAACCCCATCAAGAAAGCAGTAGGGCCTGACACAACTCCAGCATCTGCTGTGGATCTCCTATTTCCTTCAGTATTCAGTGCTCCCTGCCCTGAGCATCACTGTACTGCAATACCATCCTTCCAACTTGTGCAGTTTTTGGTGCTAGACTTTCAAGCACTGACGATTTTGGGGTTGGCCTGCTTATTTCCTTCTTCAGTAAGTGTAAGCAATAGAAAGCTGTTATACCCCTGGATCCATCACCTCCTCCAATTTCCATATATTTTGTGCTATTTTTCTATTCCAAGCTGATATTCTGCCCTGAACATCAGAGGACACAGGAGTTGAGGGCAAAGTAGGAAAGTTTGGGGCCAAGACACAGAATATTATGAGATTCATTAGGCTGCAATTATGTAGGATGGGCTCCTCAGTTTAAGGCAGGAAAGCTGGCAGTGTTAATTGATTAGGAAATAATTGGATAGTCCTGCACAGTAAACTAAAATATTTACATATTAACTACAAGTTATGCAAATAGAAATAAAATGTATTTATTCTGCAACAGTAACACAGTACTCTGCAGGGGTTAGGAGCCCTCTAGGGAGTTCATGGGGATGGGGCAGCCGTTTTCAGACATGTAGTAGCAGTAAATTGCTTAAAGATGGAGATTGAATTTATACAGAGGTAGGTGCTCTGCTGATGTCCTGTACCCTTCAGGACCTCTTTCTGTCACTCATCCTTTCTGCCATTAATCCACACTCATGTCTATCTCTCCAGCTAAGACCACGAACATAGTGCTGCAGGCTACCTGTGCCATTGCCAGGATCTTGAACAAAGGTTTTCTTAAGGTCTCCCACTCAGGACTTTTAAAACTAATAAGATTGGGAAGAGGAAATCCACTGAACCTCCTCTAGAGGAAGAGCCAACAACAACAACAAAACTACCTGTAGGTTTGCATGGCCCAGTGGCATCCTGGGCCAAATACACTGCCAGTCAGGCTGTGCAGGACCTTTAGACAGTTTTCTCCCTGCTACTGATACCAGGAAGAGAACTGAAAGCCTGAACACAGCAAGAGCAGAGACCATTCACCAGACCTATAGTGTTTGAGGGATGTACTAACCCAATTTGAACAGCATAAAAGATACATGCCAATTACCAGGTATGATGAGTGATAGACTCATGTACAGTCTCAATCTAATACCTGACTTGGACCGAATCTTCCTGTCAGCTGTGGTACCTTTTATTCTGAGTGTCTTACCTGTGTATTAGTGTCAGAGGCATCAAGCCTACCACTATTTCTTTTCATTTACTTTCTCATAATACCTATCTAAATATGTAAACAGCATTGCCTGTATACCAGTCAGTCCAGACTGAGAGTAAGATTAACAACATGGATGAGGATGAATGGAATAGTTTTATGTATTTGAATTTTAGTAAGTGGAAAGCAAAATTCTATTATCTATAAAAGCTCTTATTATTATAATGTTACTTTACTTCAAAGTTACTTCAGAAAGTTGCAATAAAATAAGACACTTCCTCCTTTTCTACTTTACCTTTCGAGTACAGATTGGAAGGCTACTGGTCACTTGCAGTCATAGGATACTACAGACAATGGCAAAAAAAAAAAAATTAAAAAAAAAAAAGCCACTGTAATTTGACAACAGATAAACAATGAATAGAAATGCCATTTACTGGCTCAAAATTATAAACAGTTATAAACAGGGAGATTCTTAGACCTTATCATTTTGCAGGATCTGTGCAAGTGTGCCTAAATGTCATCATGTCCTCATGATTTAATGTGTAACATTCTTCAATGGGGTGCACTAATCCACAAGATACAGCACCAGAAGACACATTCGGGTTAAAACTGAGAGGAAAGGTGCAAAGGGAGAGCAAAAAGTGTTGCAAGTAACCTCCTTAAAAAGCAAATTTCCGTGAAGCTGTCAATGAATTGGGAAGCTAGATTTTTGTTTTTACATGAGCAACCTTTGCACTAGCAATACTGTAAACCTGTTTCAGTTTTACTCTTGACACAGATGGCTAATCACAGGGAAAAACCTAAAATCAAAAAGACCTGAGGGAGGCAAATAATGTTAGTTTAGGTTACCAGATGAGCAAAGAGAAACAGACAAGCAGAAAAAGCTAAAGGAGAATTAATGGCAGAAGAAATGCAAGCCATTCAGAAAAGACTGCTGTTTCACTGAGAGCCTTGCCAGAGCCTTGGGGATTCCTGGTATACAGCAATGATGCAATCAGTATATGTAAGTAAACTTTGTTTCCTCACTAATCACACACTCCACTAAAAAAAGTAGCTTGGGAAAAAAAAGCCCTAGCAGCAAATTAGATTGAGGTAAATAGTGATTTTCTGTGGCTCTTTATTGGCAGAAATCCTTTTCTCCTTCAAAGGAGTGGCTACTTTTTCACCAAACCAGAGTTTCTGGAAATGATAGTTCAATGCCACAGGAGTTGACAGCTCAGTGGAAAATGATAAGAGGACTAAGGACAGTCAGAAATGGCTCACAGAGTGTCACTGTTCCTGCTCCAACCTGCCACTCTGCATTTAGATTTGTATCATCCTTAACACTAAAATTAAACTGTCAAAAAGTTTTCCAAGTGGTGCTCTTCCTTGTTACAAACTTTACAAAGAGGTCTTTTCAACTATCTAGTCACTCCTTCTCTTTCAGATTTAGGCTTAAAAATGCATTTTCTGTCTGTGAAGATATAATATACAAGCCATTTGCAACAGAATGGAGTTGAATGGTGTTTTTCAGCCTCTTTTAACCTAAGAAATCTTGTGACTCTTCTTGCATCACAACAGCTCATTTTATTGTTGGAATTATTGCTTTATAACACATTAAAAATAGAGAAAACCAAGTGTTCTTTCATTACTTTGAATTCCCCTCACTGCTTGATAGAGAAATGCACATTTAATTTAAGAAAACAAAGCTCTTCCAGTAATTTCATGGACCACGTGTCCCAAGGAGCATCAGTGGACCACCATCAGGTGGGAAGCACTGGAGGAGCAAAGTGTGAGCTATCTCTAAACCAACAGGCCAGCTTGATGGAAGCACCATTTCACCAATAGCATGCAGTTTTTTTATGATCACATCTAGATTGCTTCTGCTACACTGTCTTCAGTCCAGCTCAAAGTGCTTCTTCCCACTAACACTAGTGGGACACGCATAGTCCTAAAGTCAGATCAGGTAAAGATCAGGGCACACAACCCCCTTAGCATGTTAGCCTAAAGGAAAATATGCTTGAGTCAGAACTGCTACCTGTAAAAAGCAGCCATAATTCAGAAACTCTTTCTGCCCTTCATCTTCAACACCACACATATATACTACATACTGAGAGAAAACTTTCCTCATCACTACACTTTCTCAGCCTGGCTTCAATAACTCTGAGTGAAGTCACAAGTACCAGTTTGTAATTTCTGCTAACATGCATGCTCAGTTCAGACGAAACACCCTTTTTAACCAAATCCTTACATGGTAGTCTTAGGCCCTTTTTGTTGAAACTGCAGGAATGATTAAACTGTAATGGTGGAAGCAAGTCTGCTGTTGCTTACGTGAGCTGAGTCCTTGCTCCTGGCTGCATTGTACTTGTAGTGGGGTTTGTTAACCTCTTCTATCAACACTATTTTTACCCCAAAAATATGTTCTTAAGACAGCAAGAGAGAAAGGTTTCTGTTTGATTTTCAGGACTCTCATGATGGAAAGGACACTCACTGTGTCAGAGTCCTTTCCCGATTCAATGAATGTTTAGTTATGCAGGCAAGGTAGGAAAATTTCTGAAAAAAAAAATAAAATATAAAAAATGAGTTTGGTCTTCTTTGTGTGCTTCTCACAAGCACGTGCCACTCTTACTTTTACTCCATATTTACTTTTAACAGAAGGCCTCTTCTACTGCAAACCTAGAGGTCAGGATCAGCCGTGTCCCAGATATGTTCTGCTGAAATCTACCTATTCACTTTGATTTTTTTTTTTTTTTTGAAGCAATTTAGGTAAAATTGTGGAGAAAGAGAGGCTAAACAATTAAACTGGGCTTCAAATTGGGCATAAATTACTAATTAGTTGCTACCAATAGCCATGAAAACTACTATGTTTTTATGGCCCTGTTCTAATGGCAATATCAACATTTTTTGGAAGCCACAGGATTTGCCACACTCCAAACCTGGTCTCAGGCTGTTGGGGAGGGTGGGGAAGAAGTAGCATCTGACAAGAAAACCCAGTAAGGTTGCAAGGAGTACAAACAAGTAGGCTACACACATAATATCCTCACAAGTCTTGATTAATCAAAGAAATAAAATCTAAGATAGGCAAGACAGGCAGAAATAACCACCAGAGGCTTGTGATCATAACAACAGTCATTAAACAGCATTGAATTTCAGATGTATTGTTAATGTAATGTTTTTGTCATTTTGGCTTGTTCTTGAAGCTCTGAATAAGAAAGTGTTGGTTGGGGCTCGTGTACCACATTACAGAGGGAAACAGTAGTCACAGGGCACCCATTACACTCACCCCTATGGAAGATACAAAATCACATCTATTCTTCCAAACTAAAAATAAGTCTGACAAAACTTTAAGATGTTGCACATGTGAAGCCAAATTCTAGTTTGTGTTGTTAACATCTTTCTTGATACACTGGTCTGTGCAGATTCCTAATTACAGGCATGGCAAGACACAGAGATCTATTTTGTGCAAACAGCTGTTTTCCAGGCACTACATTTTGCTCAGAGATGCTCTGTTTCCCCCATGATGGAACAGAATCCTGTCATACATCAGGCAAAATTGTCGCATGGAACACAATATTTCTATTTGCTCCCAATGCATCATGTTAAGAGTGATAAACACACCCATCTGTCTGACCCTAAACATGTTTTCTCAAACACTTGGACTTAATCTCTCTCTTGAGATGCATGGGTGTTAATGCCAAAAAGATTCTTCATGGTGACAGGGTTCTAGCAGCTCTTAAGGTTCCCCTTTTCACCCTCTGAGCTAAATTAGAAGGAAAACGAATGGTACTAATGTTGGTCATTCTACATGGAAGGATGGCAGATGAACTGAAGTTCATTTTGCCTACAGATGATGCTGTCTACAGGTGACTAAACACTTGCTAGATCACAGCTCATGCTTATTAAACCACGTAGCTAGTGGACCATAAAACCAAGAAAATGCTTACACTTGTTCCCATATGCCCACAGAGATATGTCTCTGGTGATGAAGAGGGGTCACAATGCAACCTATTCCCAGTGCTCTGAAATCATCTGTAAAATTCCTTTCTGCAAGGTGGTTCACTATGACAGGCTAGGCAGTAAAGCTGTGAGTGAGAGATAGGCCTTATAGCCTGCATTTCTTCCTTGACAAAAGGATAGAGCTTGTAGCCATGGCAAGAGGTCCAAGGGTAGGAGGAGGGATTCTCCACCACAGTGAAGAATCATTGCAAAGTATCATGTGCTGCCTTCTCTGTCATAGCCAGCTTCCCCCTTCCCCACTCCATTGCTCTTTTAGCTCTCTCCAGCCACTTAAAATCCCTATCACTAACATGCAGCAACTAGATGAGGCTCTTAGGAAGAAAAAGCAAGGCTGTGACTCTAAGCAGATGGAAAAGAAGGTGAAGGGCAGGAAAGAAAATTACCTTCAGCTAGTAATAAAGGCTGTGGAAAGGCAGGGGAGAAGAGTGAGGCAAAACTGAACTGGTGATGGGGGTGTATCCTCATTACTCAAGTCTCTCACTGCAGTTCTGGAAGCAAACATATAAAATCTGTTAAAGCCAGCAATGTTAAATAGCAAATGTAACATTTTGGCAGTCAGTTTCACTACCACTTGCAAACACAAAGAATGTGATAAGAAACAGAGTAAATGAGCAGTTGACATGTGCATGTGGGATCTTTAGCCCCTGCATTCTCCTACATGAACTGCTCCCAGAGCCTCAGGGTCAGGAAGCTCAATTTCTTCAGTTCATCCTGATCCAGGAAGATCCACCAAGAATCTCAGCACAACTGTCCAGAATTCCTCTCTAAATTCAGCAGAAGTTCACTGAACTGGCGTTGCTCTGAAACACGTTCTTTTTTTGCAAGGAAGAATTTTTATTCTTGACCCAACTTCTCCATCTTTAGTAATTTTCCAATATGGTACTGTCTGTTCTCAGATAAACAAAAGAAGTAGCAAGCGATCATATTTCTCTGAGAAACACATGTTGCATTTCATGTTCATTTCTATTCTCCTCCACATACTTGGAGACATTTTTCTCTCAAGAATTGCTTTAAAACTGCAAAAACACAGACAGTATGTCCTGAAGCCACTTAAAGACCTTTTCCATTTTGTTAGCTCAAATAAACTAGGGCAAAGCAGCAGCGAATCACCTGTGCATTTTTGACTTTTCTAAGTATGGATCAGTTGGATATTTGTCTTTCTGTATTCTAACTTCAGCATTAAGACTTTCTCTATATGAGAAGTATTTTTTTGTTCTTGGGAGATTTCCTAACAACTTCTATTTTAAACATTACTAAAGCTTAAGGCAATGCAATTATCATTTAATAATTATGGTTAGTACTAACAGCACATCTGTTTGGTTTGAAATGGTTGGCTCTGCTTCAGAAAAGCTAGACATCCATTTTATAAACAACTTTGATACCACTTAAAACATCAGATGAGTAAAAAAGAAGCCATAGAGTTACACGATCACAGTTTAGAAATCTTCCACCTCAGTCTTCAAGGCTACCAAGAAGAATGTATGAAACATGAACCAAGAATTCAGGGTGTAAAACACTTCAAAAATAAGAAAATTAGGCAATATTTCTCATTTACAATTACTTTGATTTTCTGATTCATCAGACAGATTAATGAAGGGGAAGTTTCCCACTTTATCGATTTTGCTCCTGTGAAGGCAATAAGGACTTTTGTTTTAAAAGCATTGGCAAAGCAGTTTAGGAATCCTCTGGGTTTTTGATGCCAGATCCTCCCCTGACATAAAGAGGAACTAATGGCTGCAATCACCTTGCCTGCAGCAGCATCAATGTTTTTAAAGCACAAGCCTTTGGATTTTTTAAGGATCAGTGAGATTCTATTTGCAAGGAAGCAACTTATTAACAAGGATGGGGGCCTCAGGAGTGGATTGATCTTTCCCATAACTGAAACATTCTTTGCAGTACATTTCATTTCAAATTCATATTAGGAAAAACAATTACTGACACTCGCATGCTAGAATTGATTAATTTCCTGTCCCTTCTGGCTAAAAGCTTATATCACAAAAGATTGCACAGCAGCACACCACTAGCAAGTTAAAACAGTTTTTATTTATTTTGTCTCTGGAAGACACAATTTATACACAATTTCAGTGAATACTGCATCTGTTTTCTTTTTTTGCCTCCTGTTCAAAAACCAGTGAGTTGAACACTCTTCCTACTCCTTCTGTATAATGGGATCTTTCCTGGGATCTAGGCCTTTTGGCACACTTTAAGTCTTCAGATTCCTGAGGCTATCTAAAGGACAGAGCACTTTCTCAGACCCTACAGAAGAACTCTCTGGCCTCAGATCATCTACCTAAAGGGCAAGAGCTCAATTGCCCAGATTCCTTTTATATTCAGTGAGAGAGGCACCTCTAAAAAGTAGTTCAGACAAACTTCATCAAACCCATTTATTTCATATCATTCATTACAAAAGAAACCAAATGAGTCTATAGCTATGTTCTGTACTTCTAACATAGTCTATTTTATTAGACAAAGGTCTTCTTTCCAATTTCTAGGGGTTTGCTATTTCATGGGGGGAATAGTGCTGACCATACACTGTCCAAATCCAATTCACACATACTTTATTTTCAATGGAAAGGAAACCCAGCCAAAAAGTGGGTAAGAGTGGGGCACCATGCTACATTCCAAGAGGTGCCCAACACAACTCTCAGGGGTCACTTGCCTAGTTAACAGAAAAGTGTTAGGGGCCATCTGTGCAACAGCCTCACTTTAACCCAGCTCCTTTCTCTCTCTCACATTTTTTTATACTTTATTTATTTATTTATTTATTTTACCTGTCATGGCATAACACATTCCTGTTACAAATGTTTTGCTCCTGTACTAGAAAAGAGAGTTTGGGCTGGCTTTACTCACCTGCTCAAAGGTACAAGCACTGCAGGTTTCATAAAGGGCAGAAGACAGCATCGGACCCACATCATGATGCTTGATTTCAACAAAAAGCACAAAGAACGTGCTTCTCATGTTGTCACAGCCAGGACAGTGGCTCCTGGGAATAATCTCAACTTCTATCCCAGAGAGCTCTTTGAGGTGTAGCTACTATAAAAAAGTAAGTGCAATATTAACTAACAGCCTCTCCCTCTTCAGATTCTGTAGACAATGCTAAATAGTATTCTGGCAGTATTTATATTGGTATGTTTGGGTTAATATTAGCCTAGGTATGTCTTCATTTTTGTCTACATACAAAAGACAGCAATGTACACAACTCCTATGCAGCGTTTTTTTTATTATTTTATTATTTTATTATTATTTATTTATTTTTATTTACAGAGAAAGGAAAATTAGCTTGTTCCTTGAAGCAGACTGTGCTTTAACTCTGCTCCAGGCTGAAGCAAACAAACTGAACCTGCTCATTATGATAGCCAAGATGCTCTTAAGAAAAGTAGCTCCTTATAACTTTGTACTGAGTAGGAAAAAAGCCCTGGAAATGGTTAAATGTCATGTTAGCTTTACATAGGGAGAGCTTTAGGAACATTATTTTCTTCAGGCACGGAATCCTTTCCAAGATACTCTGAGGACAGTTCTGGAAAACAATTTTCAAGACAACATACTTAAGTTTAAATTGAGCTCAATTAAACTAAATGGGACTTATATAGATAATGATCCACACACACTATTCAAGGGACTCCAAAGCTAATTTCTAGACTGTTCCCATAAGGAAAAAAAACCAAAGCAAACAAAAAAAAAAGTATACTCACAGCTACTGAGAAGCAGGTTTGCAAATAACACGGGGGGGGTGGGGGGGGGAGAAGCAGGCACTTGTCAGAATTCTTTTTTCAAACTTAAAAAAAAATATAAAGAAATGAATAAATGACAAAACAGTTACTCAGTTAACAGAACCAGGCCAGGATAAAAGCAAAGGGTATACAGGCTATGCAATTAGTCAGGGTCAGAGCTATGAAAATGGCCCTGCATCCTATCCAAGATTTGTAGCAAACATCAGGTTTTAGGGATCTTTTCACCTTTTTATTCTCCATCTGTTTTAAAGTTTTGTTCTCTTCTGATACTAGGTTTTTAATGGAATTGGAAAGCTGTATAATTTATAAATTCCATAGTGGGCAAAAGCACAACCATAACTCTTTATTTTTAAATACAGCCACATAAAACACTTCTCAAAGGATAAAGCCCAAATTATATATCAAGTCAGTCAATCAATATACTGCAGCATAACCTGTATAATTACTTTTTCCTGTGCTGTAATAGGGCCACATCGTGTTTTATGGGCATCATTAATTATTAAAATAGTTTCCTGCACCAGCAGGCACCTATACATAGCACCTGCTATCAGTCTTCTCAGGTCAGTCTTTCCTACTGCCTTGTGTCTATCTAGTTATCCATCTAGGCCCACCAGTATTCCCCTGGGATTGTAGTCAACCTAAGCAATGTGTCTGGGCTGCCTGTTCAATCCATCTCTAACATCCCTGAGTCCTTTGCAATCAAAAACAACCCATCTACAGTTGATGATAAAGAAATACTAAGGAGTTTCAGCCATGTTTATGAATGAATACTGTTTTGCCTTCCTCCAGTTATGCAAGGTTAAGCTGCTGACACAGAAGCAATATTTATACAACAGAATGACGAGATGCACACAATTTGTTTATACAACAAAATGATGAGATGCACACAATTTATCAGAAGTGGGACCAAATTAAAACCAGTTTGTAGTAGTGGGTGCTCCACAAATAGGTATTTGCAAACACGCTAGCTGGTCATTGGGAATACTGTTGAATGTCCAGAGGCTCTTGAGTTCTTAACACCTAAGACATACGAATAACAAAGTGGAAAACTGTCTCAAGATGAGCAGTCCTTCCTTTTAGAACTCACAAAATATCAATTCACTTTACAAATGACAGTAAAAGTATTTGGGGGTGCGTTTTTTCTTAATTTTTGAAATATAAATTCACCTCTTTTGCTCTTGTAATTTATATAAATTATTTATCTTTATGTTTGACTTTTCCTTTTAAATGCCTTCTCTTTTCAGCTGCACCTGATCTTCTCTTATCTATAATGAGAGAAACAGCCTCCATTTTAATTTCTCTTTGTTTCTCATCTCTAGCTGGCTGCTTCTTATTAGAATCACAAAATGTTTTGTGGAAGGGACCTTAAGACCATGTAATTCCAACCCCCCTGCCATTGGCAGGGACACCTTCCACTAGATCAGGTTTCTCAAAGCCCCATCCAGCCTAGCCCTTAAATACTTATATCACTTCCCTCTACCTGCTGCTCACGATTCTTTTGGTGCTGCCCAGGATAAAGTTGTTTTTTTGGACTGCAAGCACACCTTACTGGATCATGTTCAGGTTTTCATCCACCAACACCCTCAAGTCCTTTGCTTCAGTGCTGCCCTCATTCCTCTGTTTTTATTTGTTCTTAGGTTTGCCCCAGCCCAGGTGCAGGACCTTGCACTTCATGAACTTCATGAAGTTCACACAGGCCCATCTCTCAAGACTGTCCAGGCCCCTCTGGATGGTATCCCTTACCTCCAGCGTGTCGACCGCACCACATAGCTTGGTGTCATCCACTCATTCATCTTAACTCTACTTGTTCATATTAAGTTGGTAATGATTCTTCATAACGGTAAATGAAAGAGGCAATCTTCAGTATTTTTGGTATTGTTAGTAAACAGCATCTAGATACTCAGTTGTATGCAGAAGTTTTAGACCCACTACTGCTTTAAGCATCTGAATTTGTACTTAACGATTTTCCCAGTATTTACTACTATCCAACCAAAAATGCTAAACTCATGATGTGAGGTAGAATTTCTGAAGATCTTGCAAAACACCAACAATGCCAACAACACCAAAAAAAAATAAAAATAAAAAAAATATTATTTTTCCAATATATTATTCTATGTGATTATCACTGGGGGCATCTTTCCCCAGTAGATCCTAACTCTCCTTTGCAGCTGCACAGCTCATTCCAGGTAAAGAAAAAGGACAAGCAGGTTATCCTGGGAAGCTATGAATTAGAAAGGGAATGACTTCTTTGGTAGGTGATATCCCTTGAACAGAGTCATTTAGTATCTAAACCTTCACTTGTCCCTATCCCTTACTGACTCAACAGTTTTTTATCCCAAAGGAAGAATTTCTGAAAAAGTAATAAGCTGGAGAAAACAGGGCTCATTTTAGAATTATGGTTTTATTAGCCAACAATGCTACTCCGCAGTTATCACTTCCACAATTCCCCACTGGGGTGAAACATAACAACCACTTTACCTAGCAACAGTACACAGTACATAAGGACAGAGAGAGAAGAACAACTGCAAGACGAATTAAGGTATGTGGTAAATAATTATCTCATTGATATTTGGCCACCATACAGGTCTTAGCTCTTCCATCTCATGCAAAGCTCCACAAAGACTTTCAGCATCCTAATAAGTCTTTACTTAGGTTTTATACTGTCTGAATGATGACTGCCACAATGCTTAGGATGAACCCACTACTCCACTCACAGCTGCCAGGTTTACTTATGTCTCCTCACATAAAGCAGTTAGGACAGATTCTGCTCTTCCTTGCATCCTGTCTCATGTATAAGGTTTCACAGCTGTGCAAAACTAAGTGCAGAACACCTATGCATATTGATCAGCATGCTTTGGTCACCTGCTTTGGACCTAGACTTTGTGGCTGCTAGGTTTTCACTTACATTACAATAACTTCAGCAATTCTAAACTCCCCAAAGGCCCAGTAAATGGGCTGGCTGCCTGAAATAGTTATGGAAAAGACCTCTTAAATATCACCCCTTTTCTCTGGTTATGCTAAAGGCCTATATATAGCCAGGTAGTCTGTAGAGAGAATATTGAAAAAGGTGAACAACTTGTTTAATGATTTAAGTAACAGCATAAGATCAACCACAACCTCCAGGGAAGCACAGGGTATCAAACGCTTTCATGTGTTGTTTTATAAGAAAACATATCTTTAGACTTTCTTGTTTCCTAATGAGCAGTCAGAAAATTAAAATCCTTTTTACCATAATATTCATTTTTTGTTTGTTTGTTTGTTTTTAACCTAATTATCATTTTATTTATCCTGGTGATACTGATCAGTTTAGGCTTTCCAAAAATACTATCAAGTTTCTTTATAAATAAATAAATAAATAAAGTTTAAAAGTACATTAAAAACTCCATGGGATATACTTTTAAAATAATTTTTAGTCCCTGTTCAGGAAAAGTCATCATCTGAAATTTCAGTCTAGATCTGAATATTTCAAAAACTCAGTGTGTGCATATTTCAAAAGCTTGGAACAGTCAGAGTCTACAAAATTAAGGGCTGTAATGTAATACTTATCAGACCACATCCCATGACACTGAAGTCATAGACAGGAAGCATTCATAGGACCAAATCTTTACAAAAACTGTAAAGCCTCCAGGTTACAATCTCCAGATCACAGTGACAAAACTCCTTAAGTAAATGAGTTTGGTATGTGGCAAAGATACTGTACGTTTGCATTAACTTCTTTGAGTTGTCATTAATTTGCTTTGAATAATGTACTCAGCGTGTTATGGGCCAGTGACAGAAAGTGTTATTTTATACAGAGACTTGTGCTAGGTAAGTTTCTTCCGTTCTAAAACATGGTATAGTATACAAAATACTTCCCATACTGAAAACAGGAAAACTTCTCATGCATGGTGACTTATTTTCATATACAAGCATATTGTGACACTAATTTCTGTTTCCAACCAGCAGCTGCTACTGTCTCAGCATGCAAAGGGATAAGGAAATGGCTGGCTTTTTCTTCTGTAAACTTTCCAGTTATATTACACAGAGCAATGCAAACCTTTTTCTAGGTCTCAGATTCTGCTTCCTCACTGGGTGACACATTCTCTCTGCACAGAACAATTCAACAGTGTGCATGAAACAAAAGGACACCAGAGTTAAATTATTCCAAACAAAATATTGGCTGCAACTCAGCAGGAAAAATGAGATTCCCAGAAAAGTTCCTATTTGTGCTCCATCATTCCTGAGTGAGTGGGATAGTGATGACAAAAAGTTAGAGCTTTCGACTTCTTTGCCTACAGAAATTCTGCAGTATTGTGCCCAAAAATAATCTATGAATGCACTGTGTAATTCGGTGCATACTGTGCACAGTCAAGGGAAACAGTACACTACCAAAAATAATAACAATTTCTTCTTTTGCAAAAGGAAGTTTTCTGACAAAACCTGTTAAATTCTTCCAACCACTCCAGAGAATTAGAAGGTAAAACACCGGTGCAGAGTAATCACAAAGACCAAAATAATAACTTCAGGTGTATTAATCTTACCTAGTAGGCTACATTCACATAGTACCCCTAAGTGCCTCACAATCCTGAGTGTACTGATCACTGGGAAAAGAACGAGTAACCCTTATGCACATGCATGTGCAATTTTAATCCAGCAAAGTAAGATCACTTTTTTCTTAAACTAATTATACTTTTTTTTTTTTTTTAATTTCTTGAGTTTTTGGTTTCCCCACTTGAGATATCCAAAAATAATCCAGTTTTGATGGTGTGGCAAGCACCATCACCTTGAAAGCTAGTATACCCCAAATTGGCTCATGACAAAAGAAATGTCTGGCATATGTGCAAGTGTCCAAAATAACACAAGTCTGAGAAAGCAAGTCTGCAATAGCTCAGGCTGAACATCTAATAACCAGACTCTCACTGTCCTTCACTTTGCTCTGTCATTTCCTTGAAATGGCTACACTACCTGGAACTGAATAAGATATTTCAATTTATGAACAAGATACTTCAATTTTTAATTTACAATGTACATAGAGGAAAATCATTTTTGGACATTGTTTTCCTGGTCTTCCTTCTCTCTCTTCCTTTCATTCATTTTTACTACAGTTTTACTGGCATATGTCAAGGTCTCAGTGAAATTACAGCTGTCTGACTAACATTTTCTCTGTGCATAATCCTTATAAATTTGAAATATGCCAATGCACAATAACATAACAGGAATTTATAAATAAATAAAATTACTCCTTGAAAGGGCATCACCTGTTCTCTTTATTATAAAATACCATCATCTGTATGTTCTATGTCCCATGTTTAGGAGAATTTCTTCAAATGTTTAAAGACCATGTAATTATTTGCATTACACAGTCACTACACTGTCCTCTTCTATCCTGATTTTTTTAAGAGAGTAAAAACTAAAAATAAAAAAATATTTATAGTCATCATCATTCTTCTCTCTAAGATGTTGAAGTTAGCTATGTTTTTTTCTTCTCTTATCAAATTAGTGAATTTATCTTACCTAAAGCACAACTCTCTGCAGTGAACTATCACCTACACTATAACTCAAGGAACTTAAAATTTCTAAAAGATATTTAAAAGACATCCAATATTCCCATGTGTTTCCCATGAAAGCCCTTTAATGGAATCTCCATAGACTGACAACACTAAACATCATTCTGACCTAATATCAGAAGTGTGTAAGTAGAGGAAAATGTCAGTTTGTCATAATTTGAGTTAAAGTTAAAATATAGAATCATAGAATACCCCAAGTTGGAAGGGACCCATAAGGATCATCAAGTCAAACTCCTGGCACCACGCAGGTGTACCCAAAATTTTAGCCCATGTGACTAAATGCACAGTCCAAACATTTAAACTCCAACAGGCTTAGTGCAGTGACTACTTCCCTGGGGAGCCTGTTTCAGTGTGCAACAACCCCCTCAGTGAAGAATCTCTTCCTGATGCCTAGCCTAAATCTCCCCTGCCTCAGCTTGACACCATTAATGCGGGTCCTATCACTGGTGATTAAGGAGAATAGATCAGCATCTGCCCCTCCACTCCCCCTCGTGAGGAAGCTGTAGACCATGATGAGGTGTCCCCTCAGCCTCCTCTTATCCCAGCTGAACAGGCCAAGTGAACTCAGCCACTCCTCACACGTCTTTCATATCTTCTATATATGTATATATAATTTGCCTGACTTCTGGTGTGACTAATGAATGATGATGTTTTGAAATAATTCAATCATTTTCTTCGTCTTTTTCATGGTTTTCTTTTGGGTGAAAAATCACATAGATGGTACCCTGTGAAGCTCTAACCATTGCCATCTGAACTCTGATTGCATGGTTCAAAGTATGGTTTGACAGAGTTTGGCTAACAGTACCAGAAACTATATTATTTTTTTAAAGATATCTTGCTTTGGCTTAGCTAATATCTTTGCCATATATTTCCTTCTATGGGTGTTACTAAGGTAGCAACACAGCAATCTGTGCTAGAAATCTCCACTCTCTAAAACTTACTTCAAATATATTTCTCAAAGGTCACAGTTTACTGGTGTGAAATTCTTATCTCCTTTTATCTGGCTGCCACAAGCAACTGCACTGCATAATTTCAGTTGTAAATTAATCAAGTTCCATCTTAAGACAGGTCAAGTAATTCCTACCCTTAGCACCAGTGGCATCTGTTCCTCTGCTCTTTTTAAAAGGACCTTTCAAAGCAAAGGGTTCATAAGTGTACAGCTTTATAACCCATGATACTGGACTAAGATACATGTTGCATACCCAGAGAGGATGCATCTGGATTATGCAAGAAACAGATGAAAAGATACACAGCTGGTTTCAGAGATAATGTTCAAAACATCCAGTGTCCTGTTAAGGTTTTCTCTCTCTCTCTCTTTTTTTTTTTTCTTTTTTTTTTTTTTTTTTTTTTTTTCAGTATCATAATATAGGAAAATGACTTAATTTTCCTTGTTCTCCACTTCCCTGGACATTAGGTATTATCTGGATTTAGTAGCAGAACTCCAAGCAAGGGACTATTTTCATCAGCCCTGCTTCTCGAAAAAAGCATCTTAGAAGAAAGATCATTGAATTGGTGTTTGATGTGCCAGGTATCAGAGGTACGGGCTTAAACCTGGAGAGAAAGGACAACATTCTTCCTTCCCTGCCATTTTCTACATCTCCAGCTATATAACTGCACTCCCGTTAACAATTTAATTGAATCAACGTAGTCCATCTCCCATGAGTAGCTTTCCCAGGAGATAAATCTGTTGATGAAAAAAATAAACAAACACATTCAAAGAGATATAGTGCTTTTATATAATATCAGGACACAGAGAAGAAAGTTTCTGGAAAAAAAAAAAAATAGTTTATAAGACAGGTTGTTGTTGGATTTTAATAAAAGGTATGCTTCCAACTCAATGCCAGGCATTTTGAAAGTAGATTGTGATGGCTGATGTCCATTTGGAAAAATATTTCTTTTTAACAGAAATTACCTCATCACACAGAACACAGACAAAACACACGTTTAAAAAAGGATAAATCACACTGCCTTCAATCGAGTATCAAAGGCTGCACATCATACCCATGATTCTCCTTACTTCAAAACTCAGGTCAATAGAAGGTTTATTCAGTTCCTCTGAATGAAGGCTTTGATCTTGTTAGATAAAAAGTTCTCTTTCTAAAGCTACAAGGTATCTGAAAGATACTCTTCTAATTTTTGCAATGGAAATAGCCTCACTTGCTTCTCTATCCCGTATTGTTAACAGGAAATATACACTTGACTAAATCACTTAAGGTGTCATAAGGTGAAGCTGACTATGTTGAAGTGTTTCTACAGAACTCAGATCATTTATATTTAAATATATCTTATATTTAATAATAGAAATATGTTAAGAATAAAACTATGTTTCTCTAAATCATGACATTTAAACTCTGACAATAAAAACTAATTGTAGAAAGCATGTCTTTCAAAGATGGATTTTTGATGTTGAAAATATTATTTGAAATTCATGAAATATAAATGTAAAAAAAATTGTAGAAAATACTTATCAAATTTTTCTAACACTTTAATCTGAAAATATACGGTTATGTCACTCAGGTAAATTTTAGTACCAATTTACAAATATAAATCTAAAAGTAAACTATACTGGAATTGAGTGAAATACAACTATGTTTGAAAAGAAACATCAAATTAATATACTTGATTATAATTTCATTATGTAACATGAAGAAGACAACAAATCCAGCACCAGTAAATATAGAAAGTTGGAACAATATTAACTCTGGCCATTAAACTCCATGACTTGACATCCCATTGGAAGGTCACTGTCACCATTCCACCCAGTACAACCCCTCTTTATTTTCCTACTTTAGAAAAGACAGTTTCAGACACTTTCAAAACTTTATTTAAAAGGTCATAGACTATTTGGACCCTAGTAGAGGACAGTTCAGAAGTCAGGATATTAAACAAATGTCATTACAGCAGAGGTATTTTTTTAAGAAAAATGCTTGCCATTAAGTCATACTCTCTCCATTCTCTTCTCTAGCCTTCTATTGTATATTCATGTGTTTTTTAGGACTTCATTAGCTCATGGCAAACAAAATTTTGTTATTTGAAGTTACTTCAGGACACTGTTCTGCCAGTCCCAAATGCTCAGCTGAAGGGATCTGAGGAAGAACTGGGCACATTTATCATTCAAGCATCTGAGTACATTCTCTGTATTCCACAGCGTACATATTTTGTTTGCATTCCCCAACATAAATATCAAGTCAGATCTACCAAAAATCAGAGCAATTATCCAGTTAATGCTTAGGGAAAAAAAAAATAAAAAGGAAAAAATGAAAAATAAATAAATTAAAAAAAGAAAGATTCTAGTAGAGCACAAGAACATAAACAAGATATACCCTAGGCTTTGTGCTAAATGAGAAGCTCGTGAAACTAAGGGTCATCATTAAGCAAGACTTCCAGTGACCTACACTGATATATGTATCGCTGTCAACTCAGCAATATGAAAACCACTGAGAGTCACAAATGGAAAAATACAGGTCAGTTCAGATGGGCCTTTGAATATGGAGCATTTTATATCTTAAAGATGAAAAAGATGGATCAAATCAGTCCCATGGTCATGGCATCTTATACCCTCTGTCCGACGGGAGAAAAAAAAAAAAAGAAAAAAAAGAAAAAAAAGAGAAAAAAAAATGTAAACTGTTTGCAAAGAATGTAAAAAGTATGGTGTAGCTGCTCTCACAGATTCTAACTGTAGTCTACAACCCTTTCTCTCCCCTTGACTGCTATACAGTGTGGAAGGACAGCTGCAAGTCCCTTCTGGGGCAAACAGGCTGTGGCTATATTAACATTTTAATGCAAGGCAGTGCTGAGCTGTTAAAACAAAAGGCATCACTCCCACATCTAGTGCGCTGATGCAAATTTCAAAGTAGCTTGGTGTGTGCAGACTAGGTACCCAGTAGAGGAAATTAAGCCAGATTATTTTCTCCATGTCCATATCATAAGCAATTTCCTCTTAGGACATACATGCCTATAAGTGTATTGCCACAAAATCCTCAAGCATTTACTGAGACCACATGCTTTAACAGAAAGTTCACAAAATACCAAGAGCTAAGTTCTGAAACAAACTGACATGTTAGTCTTGGTATATAAACAGCCAATGCCATCTGTACACTTGTATTTCTTGTGAGCCACAAATGATCAGTTCTTGCTGACTTACGCATTCCTCTACCCTACCTTTCTCCTGCCTTGATAGCCTTTGCCTTTCTCACATTCTGTACTTTTTTCCAATCCTATTTTACATCCCTTGTTTATTCAAACAACTCTTTTTAACCCCCTTCCTTTAACACTGCTGTCTTTCCTGATGCAGAACTGACCTTTCCAGCCCATGAGACCCAGTATAGTTCTGCAGGGGTGTAGAGGAAATGACACTGCACATCTACCTGGACCACAAGAGGCCCAAGAGCTCCTGTGGCAGCAGCTAAAGCCAGTGAAATAAAAGAAGGCTGCTGCCTCATGGTTACCACCAGGATTGAGAGGTCTGTTATCAGTGCATCTCGGATTCCAGAAGAGGAGGGTCATCTTCCTAAAAATCCATGCCAACTGAGCCCTAGGGCAGCCCATGTCCTCCTAGTACAGAGGTCTTGAAGACATATCTGTCTACAACTACTTGAAAGTTCAGACTCTATACTGTGAGCCTTGCAGAAGACGTTGCTTTTGAAGAACCTGTGACCTTGAACAGGCCTTATCTTCTCTATTGGGCGTTGCACTTAGGGCTTGAGAAGCCCTTATATTAGCAATATGATCTGTAACTTGTAATAACTTTGAGAAAAGCAAATTGTATGGCAATCAAGGGATGGAATGTTTTGATCCTGGCTAGGAAATCACCATATACCAAGGAGTTAGTGATCCATATAACTGTAGGCACAAGCCTGTGCTGTATTGAACTATGCCGCAGGGAGTGTGGGCTTCAGGCTGTGTTGTGGGGCACAAATCGCTTGGCAGTAGGACAAACTCAACCTGCTCATTGTAACAGAGGAGCCTGACAGCAGCTCCCACTGGGTACCAGCTATTACACAACCTGTTATGTAAAAGTACAGCAAGTTCTCATACAAACATCCTTTATGTTGCTTTCTTGCAAGCAAATTATATTTCAGTCAAGCTATTGACTGAAAAGGAGAAACCTCTCTCCACAGACAATATCTGCATAGCCTACTATGGGAACATCCATCCAGGGTCTCTGATGCTGCACAAATGTAGGGTTCCCAGCATCTGAAAGGGCATAAGATTTACTCACTACATATATTCCTCTTTTTATTCTATCATATTAAAACAGCCATTTGTGGATAGACCTTTGTTATTGAGATCCAGAAAGAACCCCACACCATCTCTCTCCCTCTCTTTCACCAGCACCACCTGCCCTCCCTGGTGCAGACAGACCCCATGTCCCAGGTTCCCCATGTGGAGTCTGGAGGAGAGGACAGTCTTTGTACTCACTCTGAGGTCCGCAT
Source organism: Anas platyrhynchos (assembly GCF_047663525.1). Taxonomy (NCBI): domain Eukaryota; kingdom Metazoa; phylum Chordata; class Aves; order Anseriformes; family Anatidae; genus Anas; species Anas platyrhynchos. Next base: position 115,101,468 of record NC_092587.1, on the reverse strand, counting down.
CCACAGATTCTGCAGAAAACCTTGCAAGGGAACATCAGCATTAAAGGACACCTTTGTGCCTCATTCCTGAGGTGTAAGGCATTACTCCCAGTTCATGGCCCAAGACAATACCACTCCCTTGTACCCACACTCCCAATCCCAGACAGGACCTGTCCTGCAAATGATGAACGTGACAAGTACAGACAGATTGATGAGGAGGAGATTTCTACATATTCAGAGTACTAGGTGGTAATGGCAAAGGTAGCAGTTACTTCTGCTAATAGTATCCTTCTGTTCCTCTCCACATTTATGTGGGTGTGAATAGTTGCACAGTCACCTGCCTCCGCCACTTGTGCCACTACATGCAGCACAAACCTTCTTCTGAGACCAACCATGGCCATACATCCCCTCTAGCTTGGACTGTTCTTCAGTCTGAACAGGCAGAGCACAGCCCAAATCAGATTCACCACAGATACCTTTAGCCTTTACATTGTGGGCAAGCCAGCAGAAAGCTTGACTGCTGAAAGTTTTGCAAGTAGGAAAGGAAAGGCAGTCTCTGGAACCCAATTCAGACGATGGGGCATGGCCATTATGAGCAGTGTTTAGGCTTCTAGCTGAAATGCAAGATAGATGGATGATTTTGCCTAAGAGCTGGAGTATGAGCTGAGGTGGGAAGCTTTTGACTCCCAGAGGAGAGTAGAAAGACAAGGTGAGAGACTCCCTTTCCTTTGTGTAAAGCCCAGTCAGCCAGCTCCACCTTGCTAACAAAGATCTGGTCAGTCAGTACTCATATTTTACTGGCTCTGTGCTGAAATCATCCTGAGGGGCTGGATCTATAAATACTGGTTCTTCAGAAAGCATAATAGACCTGGTCGGAAGAGAGAAAGCAAGCATGGCGTGCTTGCTTTTCCTATAATGATTGGATTTTTTGGTAATGTAATTCCAGTGTGAAAAATATCAGCAAATACAACTGTAATAAAAGAGAAGGAACATTTTACCCACACATCATGTTTGGTAAAACCAAAAACACAAGGATGTAAAATAATGCTTCACGCATCTTCTGCTCCTCTTCTGAAGGGATTGACCTAATTCTCCACTGTTGTGGAGCAAGGCAAGGATATAAATGACCACAAAGATGACAATGGCTTTGGCTCCCCTTGTTCTGTCCTGTACTTCCCCTACATGAACCGTCAAGTTGTACTTCTGAGTACTCAAGAGTGACCCACTGTTACTCTGCTGCTTAAGTTTCTAATCCCCTTTGCCACCATTCTCTGCGTCAAACCATCCTGACAAGCCTGGATGGCAAACCCAAGCCTAAGAATCACAAAACACATTTAAATCACCATGTGTGGATGGCTGTGTCTAGCTTCTATCTTAAAAGATTCCACTTATAGTCAAGTTTATGGTTTTTCACAGTATCACTAAAAGCTTAGACACACACTTTCTACAATGTTAAACCTGAGCTTCTTATCTAACCATATAAATCTGAGAAGTGAGGAGCCCTGGAAAATATACCAAAATATTCCCAGAAAAACTGCAAGAGATGTTAACATCAGACAGGTTCTGTTGTAAAAGGTGGCACAGGTATAGGATAGATGATGTGGGTAAGTCTTAATTTAAAACACTCACTTTCCCTGGCAGGAAATTCCTCATGCAGTGAACTTTTGTAGGGAAACTTCACCTGTCTATGCAAAGTGAACAGATGAGACTCTGAAGCAAGTTGAGTGTCCCAACTCTTCAAACCTGGCCAATGTTCTCAGAAAGAACAGTCAGGTACTGTGTGCAATCCACCCATCAGAGATTGCTATCTGTTAACTTCAGAGAAGTCAGTAAGTGGCACCAGATGACAGACAACCTACACTTCCTGAAGAGCCCGAGAACTAAAGACCTATCTGCCCTCAAATTTTAGTAGGACTCTCCTACAGAGCACACAGCCTCTCTGTAAAATGCCATGTGCAGAATTTGTCTCTTTAACATAGGTGCAAAATATTTTGAACCCATTTCTGAAAATTTGAGATGCTGAAAAAAAGTCTTTAAACAGAAGCAGATCTACCAGAATTCACAGACTTGTTTCTGAGCAGCATTTAGCCTTCTGCATTTTCACCAAAGAGCTTGTGTTATTCTTTGTACAGCCTGACACCTCGAAAACCCATGTTGCACATACCACAGTTGTTAAGGCTAAATTTGAACTGGTCACTTAGAAATGAGACCTTTTCTAGGCAACTTAAATATACTTGACGGTTTATTGTGTATGCGAATGGAACAGAACTGATATAACCATCAACATATTGGTGATACCAAATCACCGGAAGGAGGCTTGGGCAACTCCAGATTGTAACCAGATTGGCTACAGATAACAGAGCATAAAGCAAAGAATGACCTCATCAAGACTGAGCCTTCTCAGTCAACAGCCAAGGTACTTTCTCCTCTATCCTGCAATTATATCAACAACCATAAAACATCATTTTTAATAGGGATTTCATCACCCTGGAGCTCAGTTGTAAATTAGTTTTAATTATTTCACTTCAAAACTTTAAAGCTTTTCATTCCATAAGCCTTTAGTGTCTTACACTTAATTAAAAAAAAAAAAAAAAAAAAAAAAAAAAGAAAAGAAAACATACTGTGAACAATGTCTTAAGAATGTGTTGATTCATTAGAATAATAATAATAATAAATTATTTCCTCTTCAAGATACAATTTCTAATAAATTAAGAATTTTTAAATTTTGTGCGACTGGCTTTCAAAGACATGGCAAAATCCAAATGTTTCCTTACTAGTATTAAGGTATTTGATAAGACCTATAAATATACACCAACCTGTAGCAATGCTTACAATAAGATGAGTAGATGAGTTATGCTTAAAGAAATATGCAGAAGTTGGTATGTTACCTTAGCTGTAGTCTGTCATTTATTACTATGCATTTTTTTTCTGTTTTTATACCAAAAATCTGAAGAAATCACAGAAAAAATGAGTATCTAGAACATTCTCAGCTTGATTACCAAGTGCAGCTTTTAAAGCTTTACATAAACTTTGTCATCTTTAAATATGGACAATCCAAACCTTTCATTAAAAAAGTGCCTGAAGTAAGATGCATGGATGTACTTTGGTGCAGGCTGTACATTTTTAAGGAATAAGCAAGAAGATGATGATATAGCCTAATAGGCTCTCTCCCATTTGGAGACAGAAGAAAGATAAAAAAAAAAAAAAAAAAAGCTTCTATGCCTTTTCTGCTGACTTCTTTAATTTACTATTCAGATAGGACTAACAAATGCAGTATTCTTTGTCCCAGTTACGGCTTTACCAGCACACAAAAGTTCTGTCTTTGTGCAAGGCATTCTGGCCTTCAATTTAGTTTTCTTAGTAATAGACAATTTAGGTTAAAAGCAGCTTATGTGTGAATAATTATTGAAAGCCACTATGCAGCCAGTAGCCACTACTTTGAAGCTGTCTGGTGGGAATTTCTGGTAAATATTGCAGACATTAAAAAATTCCTTATCCATTTGAAGTCTCATTGTAAGTTTCATTCCTTATTAAAACCAGATGGTGCACAATCTTAATGCAGGTATACAAACAGGACCAAATATCTTGGTGCAAATCTGAGAAAAAAAGCCCAGTAAATGACACATGAAGCTGAGGGAGACCTCAACACAGAATTGCACTGCTACAATACCCTCAGAGCTCTCTGTACACACAGCACCAAATCAAATACTTTAGCTCATATAACTCCCAGTCTCTGCCAACTCATTCTCCTCTACCAACATCATTACTGGTGTCTCACATGGCCTTAGTACCAAGAAAGACAGGCAGAATTTCCAGTCTACCTTTGGAAGCCACAAAGGGTCTCCTGCATCTTTGCCTCCTTCAAAGCACATAAAATAAGACAAAAAGAGCCCCAAGAATGGGTCATGACTCTGCTTGCCTAGCTCTGTTGACAAAACAGAGTCTCTGTGCCCCTGGGGTCAAGAAGTAACATGACCCCTGGAGCTGCCTGTTGATACCCTCTAGGCAAAGCAGCTCCTCTCCTTTTTTGTGCTCCTATCACATAATATAGCTCTGACCATCCATAGGAAATTACCTCTATGGCACCTGGCCTTCAGATACTTTGACTTATTAGACCATCCACTGCTCCATCGTATCAGTATCTTTTCCCAGTATAGAAAACTGGCTTTTGATCATCACCAAGGATGCCTGGCTATGAAGATGCTGTTAATGAGTTCTTACGGAGCAGTGACATCTATTAATTATTCTTAAAACTGATGTGGGCTCTACAGCAGGAACCTACCACAGCAGTCTATTCCTATTCATGCCTGATTCCTGGAAACACAAAAGAACATTCCCTTCGTTCCTCTTCTTTACTGTTTGGGAGGGGGGGGGGTGCTTATTTTTTTGATTGTTTGGTTTTGTTTGGCTGGGTTTCCTATTGTTGTTTTTCCTTCTTTTTTTTTTTTTTTTTTTTTTCTTTACCCTTTGTTTGCTTTGGGTTTGGCTATTTTTATTTTGTTTTCATTTAAAAATTGTTATTGATTCTGTTACAGTATGAACAATAATGGATTTGGTTTTGCAGCACACTGCTTCTTGCAGATAAACTATGCACAGCAATTGTATAGTGGCATATTACACATACACAAGAGTATATTGCTTTTTTTATATCTTTCTATCTGGCAGGTATTCCTACAGGTACTTCTCTATGGACTGTGGATGGTAAGAGCTAAGGTTAACCACAAGAATAAAAAAATGTCATTCTCTAGAGCATTCCTGTGTCCTGCGTTGTCTAGGGCACAGGAATGATCACATCTGAATACCAGATATAAAGGTCGAGTCGATGATTCTTTAAAGGTGAATTTCTTCTCAACTGGTCTCTCTGTTCTTCAGGTCAGATGAAGAAAACTGCAGGTATGATATGTGTACACTACTTCCTGATAAGTACATGTAGAATGAAGAAAAAGGAAATCACTACATTCAGTTCTACCTGGAGAAGTTCAAGAAAAATTCAACCAGTTAACAACAACAATAAATAAATAATTAAATACATAATAAAGTTTTTTTGTTTTGTTTTTTCCCCAAAAACAAACATAGTGGCCATTAAATTTCCAGTAATCTCCCACCCCCATTCACACACAGTCCAAGTTAAGGGTATTTTTTTTTTCTCTACATGACATTTTAAGGACAGGCTGCCAAGCCCATCTGTCCCCTCATTTGCAGTAACTCTTGTTTGCATGAGCTTTCCACATGCTGTTCAATTTTCTGGTAGAGAACAGTTTGTTTTCTTTCTGCAATGGGTTTCCTTTCTGAGAATATTCTGCTCTCCCACCACCTGGGGAGCTGCAGCCTTCATGGAAACTTATGGGTAATCAGTATTTCTGAAAACTAACTAATATACTCAAACACACGGTAACTCACAAAGTTATATCTAGCATAATGCAAGTGATCATCTTAAAATAGAAGCACCCAAAGTCAAAATACTGTTTTGGCCTATGATTTTCTGCATCATTACTGCAGTTTTGTCAACTGCCCAATGAATTCTACCACCACATTTGCAAACAATACTTGCACTACACATGAACTCAAACCAAGGCCTTAATCCCTAAAAAGCTATGTAACAGATACGGCTATTCAAATAGTACCGATGATACCACAACCACAAGAGGCTGAGACATTGGACTTCCAAATAGTGCCTTGAGTCATGCTGCTGCACAATTCCTGTTTTAATAACTTTGTTTTTAAATCTTCTGCTACAACAAAATTAAGATATTTTAATTGCACCAAAAGGAAAAACAAAAACATGAAGCAAACAAACAAAAAAAAAGAAAACTAATGTTATCACTACACTATCAGAAGAGCTGGCCTATAACTTTTTACCTAAACCGCAGGAGCAAAAATTCACACATCATATTAGAAAGCCACTTTAACTCCCATAGAGGAAAATGAATCCCTCTTAGAAATAGCAACACCTGAAAAACCTCCTTTAGAATAACAAGTGGAATGCACTTTTACAATCAGATTTTGTAATATCTCATCCTTGTCTTCAGTGTAATGGAATATGCTCCATCTTTTTAGGACATAAAATATCATCTAACTACCACAGATGACTAGATTCTCACAATTCATTTCCTTTGATCAGATCTATTAATAATCTGTTCTGTATGTGGGAAAACCCACTGACAGAATTTCAGGAAATAATTCAGATTTATTATTTTCTGTCTCAATCCTTTTCTTCTTTTATGATTTGTCCTTTTAATTTTTTTTTTTTTTCATTTTTATGTGGATATTATAAAATGAAAGTCAAAGAAGTGCTTTATTATACTAAAATTGTGCATGTCAAGTTTCAACCAAGAAGGAATTCCTATAGGCAATTTAACTGCATATTCAATCTTTTATTTTTCAGCATGCTTATCGTAGTTTTTTGGAGGAGGGGAAGGGGTGTTTTAATATCAAGAACATTTATCAAAATAAAAGGGAATTTGTTTCAGAAAGTAAATTGCACTACACATACTTCACCATAGTAGAACCTCCAGATACTTCACGTTCATGAGCTAACATTGAGTAATTCACTTGTGGATTAGAGTGTAATTTTCTTCATTATTACATAAATTTCTACTTCACTAATTACAGAAAAAAAAAAAAAAAGCAGAGTACTCTGCTTTACCCACTTAATGGCATTTTTTCTATAGCACACTAGAGATGTGTCTTTACAACATATGCATTTATGTCTTCTTTATAGAGTACCGAATGCACTTTGTCCATCTTCAACTTGATAGTTTCTTGGCAGAACCTTCCACACCTCTCTTTCTCTGTCTCCTTCCCATCCAGTATTTCACACTTAATGATGTTGTTTCCTCATTGCTAGTCACACAAGGGTAAATTGCATTGGTTGTTACTTTAGGTTTCCTTGATACTCTGAAAGTTAGGTTTTTATCTGTCAGGCTAAGTTGAGAAGTCTGCCATTTGGGAAACAGCTACTTTCAGGCTTGCATTCTTCAACATTTTACACTAAACACCATAAAAACCTGAAATAAATTTTAGTTTCTAGGCTAAAAACTATTTTCCTTTGTCTTCTTAAAGTATGAAAATGACAGCTGCTTTCCCATATCCTAGCCACTGTACATATGGAAAGGACAAGGAGGCTTAAATCATATCAAATGAGATTCAGGTCTGACCTATAGAAGAAAGCCTTTCTTATTCTACAAATAGTGAAGCACTGAAAGATGCCACCTACAGAAAATAAAGTTCTCGCATTAGGAGGTGACAAACACCAATAATGGAAGATTTTGAGGGAGGGGTTATATCTTTTATTATACTAAGTGATATAATTGTAAAAACTGGCCAACTCTTGAGGCACATTAGTCCTTCTTCAGATATAACAGCATGACAAACATAAAACTAAGCAGAGGATGAGACATCACTCTGTGTAAACTAATAGACTAGATAAACTTAGGAAGTAAATTCCATCAATGAAAGACTGAAGGTGTAGCAAAGATTGTATATGAGGAAAATTACAGACAATCATGAAAAAAATATCTTGATTAAGCATTCAATTTTATTTATCCATGTTACAAAATTTATTCTTTATATTTTTTGCAGTTATTTTCTGTAAATCATCATCAAAGAATCAGGACAGAAAGGTCGAAGTTGGAGTGAATATTTTTGAAACCCTATTTATGCAAATAGCTACTCATTTGTTCTTTATCAATTGCCCATGTGAAAGTGTTCTGCTGCATAGAGGTTGTCCATTTTCACTCATACTTTCCAAAGAAGTGGTGAATGAAATATATCACAAAAAAAATATTCTTGTGTATGGCTGAAACAATTAACCTTAGAGCAGAAATTTTACTGCAATGTCATTCTTACAAGGCTGTTACATTTAACATTTGTTGATCTGCAGAAAATTCATTTCTAGTGATGTATTTGCTTGGGTTGAGTGGTTGGAAGTGGGAGAGGGAATCCAGGGTAATGTTTTTTTAAGCCTCATTTTCTTCTACATAAATTGTAATTGCCAGTGGCTTCTAACAGAGATTTCAGCATCAGGTCATGTGCAACGGTTGCTTGGAAGTTTTGTGATACATTCTTCCTTGCACCCAAGTGATGGGAAGTTGGCTTATTCACAAATATGACTTAACTGTCTGGAAAAATGCCTTTGGTGTAAGTCCTCTATGAGTTTCTAAGGCAGATGGTAAGATCAGTTTTTCATGGATAGGTGTGGCAAAAAAAACAGACTGCCAGATACAATCATCAACTTTGGGGTGTTCAAGATGGTTTCTGATTTTGTGCTGAAAAGTGTTTGGGTCAATAGGATTTTGCATATAGTAGATTTTAAATTCCAAATTTTATGATGTTCATGGTTCTGAGAAAGTTCCTGTGGGCGATACTCCTGAGACAGTTTTATGTCAGTCAGTATTAATGAGATACTACAAAAACAATGAAAGATCCCTATCCAGGTAAGTAAGGTGGTAGAGACTATCTATCATGGCTACAGTAGTGTTTTAGTGATACAAGTATCTATAAAGTCTTCCTAATATTATTCCCAAATGCCAATTAATTAAAGAACTTAACTCTTGATGACCTTAACTATGCCCAGAACCTTAGGAAAAAAAAAAAAAAAAAGTTGTTTAAGCAGGACTTAACAGCCAAGAGCTTGGACTAGATGTTCTAACAAGGTCTGTCCCTGAATCATGCTTCATAGTTCAGTGTTTCACACACATAGGAAAAACATAAAGGGAAATTCTCCATACTTTTATTAAAAATGAAAATATTCAGTATTACCTGTATCCATATGCAACACCTGCAACAATATTCTCGCCACTTCACAGGAACTAAAACATCTTCTATCAAACTCTGTTTCCTTATAACACCACCTTTTCAATGGATATTGGATGAAATTAAAAATGACGCTGAAAATCAAAGAAGTTGAGAAATAGTAATGTAGTGTTCATATAATTGGAACTTCGAAAAAGTTTTTAAAATACTGAATACTGTTAATTGTTTTCCAGACCAACAAAACTAACATAGAAAAAGAAATAATCTTAAGAATGCACAATATTTCACCCTAGACTCCAGGTAACAATAAAGCTTGTCTATGTCTAAAATAGATTTACTTAGTCATCTTTCCCACTTCATTTTCTGTTATTTGAATTTGTTATATTTACTATCTCCAGGTGAAAACTAGGTATCATCCACTGCACTAGAAGTGAAGAAAATCATTTACTATGAGGATCTGAGAACAGATTTCATAAGGTTTTCTGGCATAAATCTAGCAGACAGCAATACAAAAGGTGATACCATGCTGATGACCATCAGGGCTTTCTTGATAGATTCTCTTTAAAAATCAAAACTCAGATGGGGAAGGAACACAAGAGAGCTAAAGAGCATTGAATTTCATTGCCACTTAATGACAAAGATGCACAGTTATGTTCTTGCCTAGTTTTAGGATACAAGCTCTCTGTACTGCATAATATGTCTGCTTGGAAGGAAAGGAGCACAGGCACCTTCCTCTAACAAAAAGGACAGTGCCATGCCTCGCAAAGCAATCAAGTAGCATGGAGGAGCAATGCACTGTACAGCAATGTGATAGGAAATCTGTCAAGTTTTAGGTATGAGACTTACAGCCTTTGTCACATAGTTAGTTTATATGCTGTAAGTAGATTGTGAGTCATGATGTTCAGGGTGAATACTTCTCCCTTCTAGGGCACAAATGAGCAGACATTTCCATGGATGCCATTTTGGAACCACATAATCTTCAGATAAATACACATGAAAGGAACTGGTCTGCTGCATGAGGTGGACTAACAACTCATGCAGTCTAACTGGGCTAAATGTACTGTTTGCATATTCGCAAAATGCATCTTCAGCCTATAACATGGGCATAAGTGGGTCTTTGATACTAAACTGTGAGGAGCTGTTGACTACAAGTGGCCCTGTAGAGGTATCTAGGTACATCAGAGCACTAGGTCATCAGCAATGGCATGGGGTTCAACAAATGGAAATGTTGAGTTCTGCCCCTGGGACAGAGCAATGCTGGACCCAGGCACAGGCTAGGAGCCAGGTGGCTGGGGAGCAGCTCTGCAGAAAGGGAGTGCTGGTTAGCAGCAGGCTCAGCATGAGCCAGCAGTGTGCCCTGGTAGACAGAGGGCAAAACACTTTTTGGGGTGCATTACACACAGCACAGCCAGTCAGTCAAAAGAGGCAATTCTGCAGCATTCAGTGTTGGTGAGGCCTCACCTCGAATACTGTGTGCAATTCTGGGCTCCACAACACAGAAGGGATGTTGAGGTCCTTGAAAGTCTCCAGAGGAGGGCAGCACAGCTGGCGGCAGGACTGGAAGGCATGTGCTGTGAGGGGATGCTGAGGACTTTTGGGCTGCTCAGCCTGGAGAAGAGGAGGCCCAGAGGCAACCTCACTGTTCTCCGCAGCCTCCTGAGGAGGGGAAGCACAGAGGGAGGCGCCGGCCTCCGCTCCTGCAACCCGATGGCTGGGCACGGGCACGGCACAGAGCTGCGCTGGGGAGTTCAGGCTGGGCATCGGGAAATGTTTCTGTGCTGTGAGGGTGGTCACACACTGAAACAGGCTTCCTGGGGAGCTGGGTGCTGCCCCGTGCCCATCAGTGCTCAAGAGGCATTGGAACAATGCCCTCAACAATATACTTTAACTTCTGGTTAGTCCTGATGTGCTCAGGCAGCTGGACTCAATGGTCTCTGAAGGTCCCTTCCAACTGAACTATTCTAATAACAAATTCTGTATCAGACAAAAAAAATATATAATAAATAATTACGGGCAAACTAGTCACCATTTACAGAAAAGGTGTGGGCAGAGACTTGTGATGTGTCAAGAACTGAATGTCTCTCTCTATCTGAGGGAGTAATCTAATCTCCTTTGATACTATTGAGAGAAGAATGTCTCAAATACAATTCATTTCAGCCCATGATCAATATCTAATGTAGATCAACATGAATCCTGTTCCCAAACTACCTGTTTGTTTTCACTGAAAATAAAGAGAGCTTGGAGTGAACAAGCTCAGGGCAGAGTTTAACACTATAGATGGTCAAAGCTAGGTAAGATGAATCCCACAAAACGTAAGCTCTGGAAGATGATCTGAAACATTAACTGGTCATAGTTTATTTACAAAGGTACAAAGTCAAAGAAGAAATTCAAGCACAAAACATACCACCAGGACCAGATGACCTCCAAAAGTATCTTCCAACCTAAACCAATCTGTGATTCTGTGGATTTTATCCACCTTAAAGAACTCAGATTACATTCAATTTATGGTGGTATTTAGGATGCTAAATAATCATAATTTAGTAGAATGTGTGCGGATACATCACAGTGGCACTTTCTGTGATAGTATGATATAACTATTTCTGCTGATGTCAGTAAAGAAGTTCTGTTCAAATATTTGAAAAGATATCATACAACTTTAAAATAAATAAATAAATAAATAAAAGCACTGTGAAGACTTTCTGAAGGACATGTAAGCTAAACTTGAGAACCTGCAATCCAGAAAATCCTACTCTGAGAAAAGTCACATACTTTTAGAGAGTAGAGAGTCTGTAGAGAGTCTGAAAGTCTCTATCTCCTCCTATCTCTGGGAGTGCCAGTGAGGTCAACAGACACTTCTGTCCTAATTAAGGGTAATACTCATGGCTCTGCAAATACAGCTATAATTTCAACTTTGCCTTTAGCAACATTATTACACTGTCTTTTCTTAACAGTAGAGAATAAAGCAGAGAAAAGATCTCTAAAAGGAGCTGGGGATCTTCAGCAAAGCTCCTTCATTAGTATGAAGGAGCTAATGCATGAACCCTTCAGGGAGCAGCTAACCGATACCTGCTGATTCATTCTGACAAATGCTATCAATTCATTGCACATTTTCAAGGAAAGTGATGTAGGAGTAGCTTCAGGCAAGCAGGAGTAGTGAAAAGTCCTATATTGAATGGAGCCAGGATGAGCTGCTGTCTTAAGCAATCTATTCTTGAATATTCATGTTTCATAGTTCCCTGTCCTACACATCCACCATGTTGGCAAGTATTAACTCTGCTCTTCATGTGACCCAGTGACTCTATCCCAGCAGTGCTCTAGATAGTCAATCATCCTGTTTGATAATATGCCAAAGTATTAAATAAACATAATGATGTAACTTCTGTCTAAAAGCTAAAGCATGGGGAATATCTCTCCAGGGATAGAAAAAACTCTCTAAGGAAAGCCTGAGGGAACTTCAAGCTCTAAGAACAAAACTGGCTATAGCTATTAGCTTTTAGAAGAAAACTGTAGCTTTCTTGTATATAAAACATAGACTTTCTCCTAAGAGTAGCACAGAAAGAGAATGTAACTTCTGTCAGGGAACGTGGAATGATACAACCAGCAACAACTTACCTTGTGCATTCCATGCCTTGAGGATTAAATAGATAAATATTAGCATAAAAATATAGATATGTTTGGTAGTGTGCAATGAGTTTTACTTACCACATCTCATTTCCTCTCAACTCTCATTTGTTCCTTCTCTTTCCTTCACTGTAGAAGAGAAATGTCTGTAACCATAGTCAGGACTCATTTGGAAGTCCTGCTCAATGTCCTACTTCACAGACTATATATATTTATGTATGTGTGTGTATATATATATATATATGTATGTATATATATATAATACTACTAATAAAGCATGCACGTGTGTGTATATATATATGTATATATATATATATATATATATATATATATATATATATATATAAAATAAAGCTCATCACACTTGGACACAGTGTTGATGCTATTGGTGTGCTCAAAGGATTACAGCATATTTAGGAAGAATACCACAAATGATTCAGGCTGTTTTAGTCAAAGCCTATTCCAAAACATCAGTTCATAAAGGACAGGAATAAACTTCAGCCCCTGCTGTGACAGCCAAGAGGTGTAGATAGAACTTGCACAGCAAATAGCTCTACAGCAGCATTATAGCTGTGGCAACACAGGACACAGCACAGCTCACTGAGCAGCTACCTGGCACATATCCCACTCTAAACTGTAGTTAGCTACCAGTACCTGAGCCTCTATGTTCAAAACTAGCACAACTGTGTTTATTGGATTTCAGCTCACAACTCTGCCTACAGTACACCTGAAGGATTATACTTTTGTAACACCAAAGGAATGGGAGGAAACCTATGATATTTAAACACTAGCAATACCATGAAGACTATGTAGTATTTAATAATACAACAGCAGGGGAGATCCTCTCGGTTACACAGTAGGATGTGACATCATTTTTAAAGGTCTGATGATTTTTATGCCTGATTCAATGGATAATGATTCTGTGATACCCTTTTCCATGACTGAAATACCATTACATGGTTATTCTTGTGAAACATGGGAACATATTTTAACCATTTTTTAATGCTTAAAAATGTTGATATAGTGTAGTTTCCAGTCCAAATATATTATCCTGTAATTCAACTCTGGACCTGCATACCAGAATGTTGAAGTATTTTCATTGCTAATCTGACAGTGAATATACTTCAACTAAGTGATTTACCTATACATATTACAAATTATTAGTTGTCAATTAGATGCACTGGTAATACAGGTAATTATATATTTCAAGTAACAGACCTGTACTTTGACAGGCATTTGCAGACTAATTTGCACTTCTGGCAGGCTTCTAGAAATAGAGTGTTCAAAGTAGCAGTAACAAAGTAGTTTTGATCCAGTTCTTTTTCATATTCTTCTTTTACCCCATGACTTTTTTATTCATATATTTATGTTTAATGTTAAGAGGGGTTTTTTAGACTTTCAGAAATAGTGAGACTGTTCTTTGCAGAGGTTTCTGTAAAGTTTCTGCTTGTCTTAAGAATAAAGCAAAATGATTAAAAAAATTCTCATCTTCATTAATTTGTTTTTGAGCATAACAATTCATCCTATGCCAAAGGCCTGGCCTGTAAAGAGTAGAACTGTTTGGTGGCCTTGTTGAAACTTAAATGTTTCACAGACATATGAAGGAATCATCAGAAAATGGTTTTAAAGCCAGAGGGGACCAAGAGAGCAACTAGTGAAATGCAAGAAGCCTTCTTCCATCAAATGGCCTTACTGCAAACCAAAGTGCAAAATTATAATTCTGTTTCCAAACAGCACTTGGAAGTCTTTGGTCATGCAATAATAACAACAGGCATTGAAATGAAAAGAAAATGCAAAACTTTAAAAGCCACTAAGAATAAATTCTTGCCTTCTGAAAGTCCATGGCAAAGATCAACGTTTTTGTATGAGGCCAGTGACAAAGGGCAGGATTTTAACCATGATGCATATACAAAATTGATTTTTTGTTGTTGTTGTTCTGTTTTCAAAAATTCCAGACAAAGTATTTCAGAGGTCTGTGGTGATGTCCATGGACAGAAGAGTAGCAGGAATCCTGTTCTATGAAATCCTAAATGGAAGGCTTTTTAATGACTTCTGACAGTGAAGAAAATCTTGGCTCTCAAATGTCTCTTAAGACCTACAACAGAGATAAGGAAATAACTGGGAGTCTATGATGCATAAGAATTTATAGATGTCTGTGGCATATAATTTTTGCTATTGTGTGAGCAAGGGGACAGGAATGTCTGGTATTTAAAAAAAATAATTAAATAAAAATTACTACAGAAACACTTCTGTCCTTACCAATTGCAGCCTTCATCCAAATAGCAAACTCTTCACCTAAAGCTTCTGGTTTTGAGATTTATGAGTGAAACCTACCTACATAAATCTTAATATACTAATTTATAATGTCTGTATTTAATATGACATGACCTCTCCACTTCAGAGACTATTAAATCAGTCTTGGAATGAAGCATAAACCTTTCCAAAACTACAAAGCTTACTAGCAGAGCTTCATTCAACAATGAAAGGCTGATTAGTTGATTAATATTTTCTGCTCTTTATTAAGACCATACAGAGCTTCACAGTGAGATACAAGATAGAGGAAAACTCGTGACATACACCCAAGTGGCATAAGATAGAATTTTTTGTTATTTTTTCCCCCCTTAGAGGACTTTTGTAGCTGGGAAGTATAGAACTTAAACAAGGCTAGCTGTTTTGTGTTCCTTTCTAAAATGGATGCCATCTGTCTGCATGAAAATGCTTTTACATAGGTTAGTGGGACCCAAACTTAATTACACAATTTGAAGGGGGTTGGAACTAAATGATATTTAAGACCCCTTCCAACAAAAACTATTCTATGGATTTAGGTATTTTTCACAAATCCATGCCAAGTTTGCAGTAAGGACTCCTCCAGCATAGGTTAGCCCAGAGAAACACGAGGGTGTCCTTCATCCTTATTTTACTCTGCTTTGAGTCAATATTCCATGAAGGCAAGCCACACTATATTTATGCCTACCAACAAAGGAAATGATATCACTGTACAAATAAAACTTTCTGTAAAAATACATACTAAGACTAAGAATCCATACTTGATAAATGCTTTCATAGTTTTTGTATTGCCTTTCAGAGTGTTTATAAAGGACAAAAATGGAAAAAATACATTAGAAACCAATATGCTTCGCATAATCTACAGCTGCACGAATTCAGCTGACTATTCAAGATCACAGTCACACAGAAAGGGTGAGCAGAAGTACCAACTTAAGATGACTCTTGGGCTTCTGCTGCCACTATTAACATCATCACCATTACTGCAATAGTATTCAAGTCACTTGCTGTGCAGTGCATGATATCAATACAGAACAATAAGAAGAGTCCCATGAAACTTCCAATTCTAACTTAAAAGTGTCCTTTGAGTCCCAGTTCCCAGAAGTCATTTTCTCTCTCTCCTTTCACAATGGGATTGTGGAACACCATTTACAGCATGCCATGCATACTTTAGATGAAGCTGTAGTTTCACAATATAACAGATGAGTTATTCAACTTTACTCAAAAATCAGGAGGTGCCAGGGCACCAGTTGAATATTCCCTACCCATTCCTTCATCACTCACCAAGACACAGTACTCTGGACTCTGATGAGGAGAAAGAATTACATATTTTCTGTCCAAATAAGAAAGAGCTTCACATGTGAAATATAGTCAACACAGCAACTTCTCTATGTCAAAAGCTCCTATGCATTTGATACTATGTTAGGTTCCCTCATATGATATTAAATGGGGATTTTGTGATCCCTTATCTAATATAACGAAACTTCCATTTAAGACCATCCCAAAACAAACTATGACTCCCCATTACATTTATTACCCTTCCCAACACAATTCAGTTCCCAATTACTCCTCATTTAGTCTCTAATTCCCTAATTAGAAAGCTCCCAGGGGTAAACCTGTACAATATATGAATGGATTTTATAAAATTATTCACTTTAAACATGCTTAATTAACAAATTTTTTCGTCCAGCAAATAATCTATCACTAATTAGCACAGAAGTACTTATATCACTATCCAAAACCAGGAAAGCTACACCACAATTTGCGGGTTCATCACTTCACATTATTTTTGCAGCATATCACTGTCTCCTATATTTTAAGTTAAGAATTCATTTCTGTCCTTTGTTATCACAGCATGTACTACCCAAGTCTTTGATTTTGGGGATTTTGTTGTTTTTGTTT
This sequence comes from Anas platyrhynchos, assembly GCF_047663525.1. Lineage (NCBI taxonomy): Eukaryota > Metazoa > Chordata > Aves > Anseriformes > Anatidae > Anas > Anas platyrhynchos. The sequence continues at coordinate 115,084,929 of NC_092587.1, read as the reverse complement.
GTTTGTTTTGCAAGGCAAATTAAATAACAGTTAAGTAACAAATGCTGTCCCAGGAGTCTTTCCTCTCTCACTGCACTATTTGATGCATCATAAATATGGCATTTCCTAAATGTCCACTGCCAGAGTTCACAAATTTAATATTCTTTTAGCATTGTGTGTTGCTCTATCATCTTCGCTGTGTTCGTAGTATACCATTTATACTCAACATTCAATTATTTTCACTAGATAAAAATCTTTTCTGAGAGAAGCAAGGAACAATGACTCTTAAAACAGAAAATTCCTCTGCTGATCATCAAAGGCCAGCTGTAAACAGCCATCTTTGAGAACGCTCAAAGAAAAGATTGCTTTTATAGTGGAAAGCATGAGCTGACCTAAATACAAGGGAGACCAGCAAATTTCCCTCTAACTCATATGGGTAAAACAAGCATTAAAGCACACTTGCAAGGGAGTTCTAAAAATCATACATAGATGTTCCACAAAACAGAAGCCCATCCATTTTCAGCCACAATCCCTCCCTTTCACCCTCTGCTAGGATACACATCTTTGCACACTGATAATGCTGGTCAGCCTTTGCGTTACAAAAAGTAAGAATCACTCAAATTGCATAACAGGCAGCTACAGAGTTGTGCCCATGTTCATTACAGAAGTCTTTTTTCCACCCCTATTAGTGGGTTGTACCCTAAAAAACATAGACAAACATCAAGATAGTTATTTTTAACATAAATAACAAACAGAATGGTTAGGAAAAGAAAAATATGGTAATATTTAAGTTTTCTTCAACCAACAGCACAGGTGCTATTTGTTTCTAATCCAACCCTGTTGATTTCAAGAATGATTCAATCAAGTCACGGAAGAGCAATACTTTTGCAAAATCAAAGCCTGACACCTTTTAAAATTTTGAATGGCGTCACAGCATTCTGACATGGGTAAAGCTGTGCTTGCCAAGAGATACTGGCAGCAGAACTTACTGGAAAATGGAAAAGCTAGGATCCCAGCACCTGGGGAGCAGAATAAAAATTATTACTTATGGAAAGGACAGGCTGAGGACACACAAAACAAGAACTGACAAGTATAATCTAACTTTAGTAAAGGGTCCTGACTAGCTTTACCTTACTACTTCCATTCATTCAAGCTTACCTTAAGCTTCTTCTAGCATCTGTCTTAATTTCTATGAAATTCTCATTTAAAATCTTCAATAATTCAGCTGTTCCATTGTCAGCCAATCAATTATTCAGCTATTGATCTGACCCACATGGAAAATAAAACTTTAATGGATGGACAGTTTACCTTTCACAAACAAAAGAATGTGAGGTGCTGATTACAGCTTAGATTTGGTCTCTGCTCAGGCACAATTCTCTGGTGGAAAAAAAATAAATAAAGATAAAACGGTCTATTTCTTTTGCCCCCTCTGCAATTGTCTGATTAGGCCTCTTATAGTTTCAGAAAAAGAGAAACATCTGTAAGGTTCTTACTTCTTGTCACCAAGAGTAACATTCAGGTGATGCTTATCTACCTCATTTGCTTCTTGCTTAGGAAATGATTAGGACTGAAATGCTGTTTTGTGCTGGAGATAATTAAACATTCTCCTGTGAAAACTATAATGGGATTTTTAAAACTCAGTTGCATTATTTTTGTTCTCTTTTTCTTTTCTCTTATGAGTTCTTTACTGCTGATCTACATCTTTCTTTTCAAACCTGCTACCCACCAGTATCGCCTCCTGCCGTTCTCAGTGACCATTAGGATGAAAGACTCTCTCTTTCAACTTCCTCCCACAAGTCTGATGCTGATTTCTACAAGGACCATGCTTGCTTCTGAATAGCTCCTACAGCTAGACACTAGTATCCTAAAGTGCTGAGACCCTGTTAACCAACTTGACCAATCAAATTCATCCCAGAATTGATGGCCACAGGTAATCAAATTTTCCTGCTGCTTAAATGCTGCCACCACCAGTTTCATATCCTCTTGTTGAAAGAAAAAAAGTAAAGCACACAGAGACGGTTACTGACACAGCAGCATGGCCTTACATATTTTGTTTTTGTTGGTTTTTGTTTGTTTTAATCAAACCTGTTTTCTACTGTCATTGTCACTAACTTTTTATTCTATTCCATTTCTGAAAGGGAAACCAGAAGTAAAAGCAAAGGAGAATACTTTACACTCTTTCCAGAGATGAAGACAGCTACTTTCAAAACATTTTCTGATGAACCATGGGTATCACAGTTTTAATAGTTTTATGAGAGGAAGACAACAGAAGAAAAGTGAGAGGAAAGTGTGTCACAGAGAGGTCTAAACCAGCAGCCCCACTGCACAGGGATGATGACCCCAGTATAGGTGCTAAGAAAAATCTAAACGGGGCAAGGTGACTGTAGTTCCTCCTCCAGTTCCCAGCAGAGTTATCTGGTTCCCACCATCAGCTCAGCCTACACAAACGTGACCATTACTGCTTTTCTCATAGGCTGATGAAAGACCTGCAAAGGACCTACATTGGGGAGGAGGTGTGAGGAACCAATTTGGTAACTCAAACAACTTATATGATGTATATTACATAAGCACACACCTGTAAGGGTGTTTAGCTTCACCATAAGGTATTTTTCCCAATTACAGTTATAGGAAACATAGTAGCCATTGCTTTCCGTAATTGCTGAAAAATACTACTTATTCCACAAAACAGACATGTTATTAAATGTATCCATCATGAAAATGAGCTTTCAATGCAGTGAAACATTTCTAATCAATAATTTGTAGCTTATGAACATTTTAAATTGCACCACTGCCTACTCCTACCACATAAATCCAAACCGTCACTTACAGTGAAAGAAAAAAACTCAAGCTCTTCAATTTTGAGTTTAATATGTATGAAATGTATGTAAGTTTGTGCAGATAAATATTTTTTTCTAGTAAAGCATAAACACACAAATAATAAATCAACTTTAGCATGGGGAAAAGAAAAAAAAAAAGAAAAAAAAAAAGGATTTATTTCATCAAATTATTAGGAAATATGCACTGAAGAGTAAAAAGATTGGTTGTTTCACATTCATGCTGATAGAACTTGAATCACAAATCTGTCAAAGATAGCTTATTAGTTACTTTAAATAGGCATTCAATAATTGAAGTACCCTGAGGAATAATTACAAGCTATATTAAGATGACAGGAATTTAAATTCATAAAGCTAAAAGTACATGTCATGAAGTGTCAAAGACACATTGAATGAGTCCCAAATTCCTTTGCATCTATTCCTACTCTTGCTCTTCTCCTCCCTATTATTTGTGTACAAAGAACAAGCACATACTTTCAGTCCTTTTTTTTTTTTCTTTTTATTTATTTATTTTTTTTCCCCCCAGGTATTTGGAGAAACAACCATACACAAGCATACACACAACCTGAGAAAGAAGTGTCAGTGAAACCTCCCTGAGAAACACATTACACCTATACATATCATCACCTGGGAAGTGCCTTCACCAGAGTGAAACTGCTCAGAAACACACCTGTGTGGCAAACAGAAAGCAGATTAATGGACAAAGATGCTCCTTACACAGTGTCTCCTAACAATCATGCTGTTCATGCTAAATTTCTGCAATTGCAATACTACTGTGTTCCACGGTACATAAAATCTCAAGCACCATCTCTGAAAAATACATCAGGAGACCATCTCACTTGAAGACAGGCAACAGTTCTTCTCTCCCTCCTTTCTTTCAGCTTAGAGAAGGCATTATTAAAATCTCTGTAGAAATAATGACACAGCACAAGGTCTTTGGTTTGATTTTGGATGTTTCTACTCTCGCTCATCTGGGGCTTCTTTCTTCCAAACATCCCCATTTTTCCACAGGTTGTGAAGTGACTACTTTCACTATTACGTCTCCCAAACACTCTCACCAGTGAGAGCACTTACAAAATGGCCCACACAGAGGTTCCCTGGATGTTCTATATTTTTCTTCATTAACATCTCCATAGAGAGGTTAACAGACCAACACTCCACCAAATGGAAAACAAACAACCTAACATAGGATCTATTTCCAAGAAAAAGGAAAAGAAAAAAAAAAAAAGGTGAGGAAAAAAAAAAAAGAAAAAAAAAAGGAAAAGGAAAAGGAAAAAGAAAAAGAAAACACGTGAAAATCATAAGGAGAAAAGAAAATGCAACACATTACCATTGCTATTTAGTGGTAAACCACTACCTCCACAGTTCATTACTGTGAGAAACTAAATCTCTTTTCTCTCTGCAGTTAACCCCTATCTTACAGCAGTTAGATTAAAGTATGGAAAACAGGAGAATAAAATGGAGGGGAAAAAAAAAAGTGAGAACATAGAAAATATTTTAACTTACATTAAAACTAACACTTTACATTTACACTTTACACTAACATATCTGAAAACAAAATTATGTTAGCAGGGTCTATTGTTACTGCACTGGGTGTCCTAAAATAATACCTTGAAATAGAAGCAAGGAGCATCATCAAGTTCACATAACCTTTAAGATAATTTTAGGTGACTCTGAAAATCAAGTTACGTCTATGTAGGATTTCACATACATATTTTCAGGCAGAAATGCAAGCCACCCAGATTGAATATTTTGACCTATTGATAAAACCAACTGTACCACATACAGAAAAATGCACCTATAAAGGATGCACAACGTAGTGTAATAACAGTGCTTTCCAGAACACTGCAATCATAGTTGTTTTTGATTTATTTGGCTTTAAACTAGGCAGTGAATCTTTTCAGAGTTATATATCTTTTTTTTTTTTTCCCTAGTATTCTTTATTGTATTTTATCCAAGGATTCATGTTCTAGCTTATGCTGAAAGTTGTGTCCTCAGTCTAATAATTATTTGTGTTAATTAGCCTAATAATTAGTTCCCAATGAAATGAAACTTCTTGTTTACATGGTATTTTGCCTTTGAGGTACATATGACAAAGCATAAATACAGTACTATTTAAGTGATTTAAGTAATCACTGTTTAAATGATTTAACAGGAAAATATATTTTATCTGATATGAAATTTGTTTCTTTTCTTAGCTTTTTTTTTTCCTTTCCTTGTCTTTTTGAGGAAGACCAAGGTTTGCATTTTCAATGAAACACTCCAGGTAAATTGCCATCAGATCTAGGTACAGTAGTGCACTGCTGTATTCAGAGTACACTATGCAGTTCAGTAAGTACCTAAAATACCTTACACATTTACCTCCATAATTTTCAAGCAAGGCTGAAACACTTACCTTTAACTTACCATATATTTTATGGCAGAATAAATATATTCTGATACGTATATTCTTATCCCAAATATGTATTGGTTTGCAAATAAAACAAGATTTTTTTTCATAACAAGTTTAAGATATTGAACATATCATGACCATATTGTGACTATGCTGCTAACAATCATAATTTCATACGCTGTGAGATATGCCTGTAGATTGCAAACACTGTTAACAATTAAAGGGTAGAAAATACTTCAATCTAAACCCAGTATGCTTGGAGTATTTTTCCAACCACTGAAAAAAAATAATAAAAAATAAATAAAATCTGTATACAGGGTTCTGCATACAGTATTCTCTATAAATTGTTATTTTGTATTTACAAGTCACTGTTCAATAGGAGGATCCCTGAGCTACCCTGATAAACATATATCAGAAAGCAGGCTGTGTTGAGAGTGCTTTGGGTGAGAAAAGCTCTTTTTAAGCCATGCCTGCCTCTGAGAAGTTTAAGACAGGGAAGTTATTTCCTCAAGACTTCAAGTAAACCAGGCATCCAAGAGAGTATTCCCTCCTGAGAAGCTGCTACTAAACCCAGGCATTAGGCATACATCTGTAACTACTGAATTCAAAAAGCAATGTTCTACATGTTATCTTTGAAGTTTATCTCAAAGCCCAATGGGTATAAACATAAGCAAGTCTTATAACTTCTCCCCCACCATACCTACCCCAGGCAACCAACATTTGCACACACAGAGCCTCTCAAGATATCTTATTCATGTCTAAATATACATGCAAAGAGTAAGAAGCATACACTGACAAGCCAAGAAACAGATTAACCTGGCAGTCCTTAGGGGAAAGAGAAAAAATAAAATAAAAATAAAAAAGCTGTTTTCTTTGGACAGATACTTAAGCCACCACTTCCTCAGTGAGTTTAATAGTTTCCTCCCACACTAGGTTTATTTTTTGTTATTTTAGTTCTTTCCCGTGGCACAGTCTGAAATACTGTGTGCTTGGCAGCCATTCTTTCACTGTCCAGCTGCTTTCTCTTGCCATTGACACTGGTATGACTTTTCTATCAATGAATAAAATTTACAAGCACATTACAAGCAAAATTACAAGCAGTCTTCCTGCTCGACAGGAACAGTATTGAATTATGATTTCCAGAGGAGTATCTTCCACAAACAATGTATGCAGTTTCTCATTTCCTCTTGGCAAGAATGGTATATCCAATCTTCACTAATTGCTTCCTGTGGACACACTTCTAAATAATAATTTATACAAAAATAAATATAAAATAAATATAAAATAAATATAAAATAAATATAAAATAAAATAAAATAAAATAAAATAAAATAAAATAGCTGATTATTTTAACCAAATCTGTCTCAGTTTAAACTTTCTTTGGAAAATAACCTGAGACACAGCATCGCGGTAGAACCCTAATGTTGTCTCCTTCTGTTGAATACAGCAGAATTTTGTTCACATCTAATTAATCTCTGTATGACACCAGGCTTAAGTAAAAGAACTTGGAACAATTTCCTGTTAGGTCGAATTTGAAAACTACACCTAAGTTATCTTTCCAAAAAGTTAACTTCTTAACCTAGAAGTAACTAAGTCACAAGACTTATATTAGGCAACTCTAAGTGTAGTGGGTTTACATGGCAAGGTTTTGGTAGCAGAGGATTACCAGGGTGGCCTCTGTGAGAAGAATGCAGCAGCTGCCCCATGTTAGATAAAAGCCCATGTCAGCTAGCTCCAAAGGGACCTACCGCTGGCCAGAGCCAAGCCAATACGTCATGTTGTTTGTGCCTCTGGGAGAGCAGATTTAAAAAAACTGCTGTGCAGCTGGGATAGAGGAGTGAGAACCAGCCTTGCAGATGCCAAGGTTGGTGCAGAAGGAAGGCAGGAGGTGCTCCAGGCACACAGCAGCGGTTCCCCTGCAGCCTGTGCAGAGGCCCCTGGTGGAGCAGGCTGTCCCCCTGCAGCCCATGGGTCCCACGTGGAGCAGATCTCCACGCTGCAGCCCATGGAGGAGCCCCCGGTGGAGCAGGTGGATGTGGCCTGGAGGAGGCTGCGGCCCATGGAGAGCCACCGCAGGAGCAGGCCCTGGGCCAGAGCTGCAGCCCGTGGAGAGGAGCCCACACAGGAGCAGGGGGTCTGGGGGGAGCTGCCACCCACCCGTGGGGAACCCGTGCTGGAGCAGTCTGCTCCTGGGGGATGGACCCCGTGGTACAGAGCTGTGTGGAAGCAGTCCTTGAAGAGCTGCTGCCTGTAGGCAGCCCCCATAGGCTCAGTAGGGGAAGGACGGCATCCCATGGGAGGGACCCCACAGGGAGCAGGGGCAGAGTGACCATGAAGGAGCAGCAGAGACAAAGTGTTAGGGACTGACCCCAGCCCCCATTCCCCATTCCCCTGCACTGCTTGGTGGGAGGACTTGGAAGAGGGCGAATGGGGGGAAGGTATATTTGGTTTCTTTCCTTTGTTTCACACTTCTCTAGCTTGTTAGTAATAGCTAATTGCTATAACTAATCTCCCTATGCTGAGTCTGTTTTGCTCTTGGTGATAATTGTTAAGTGATCCCCCTCTCCTTATCTTAACCCTTGAGCCCTTTTTGTTGCATTTTCTCCCATTTCCCTTTGAGGAGGAGAAGTGAGAGAGCGGTTGTGGTGGAACTCAGCTGCCCACCTGAGTAAAACCACCACAGTTAGAAATATTAATATGAGAGACTTTTCTCCAATACATATATTGTCAATATCCAATCTGGTCTGAAGCTGCAAAATTCAGACTCAGAGCAAATAACCAGTCCGGAATGTGCCAGACACTAAAGAAGCACAGGCAAAAGCTGATAAATCAGTTCATATCAAATGATTAATATTGATACAAATGTATCAATATTAAATACCTAAAAAGGTGGCATCTAATGGATTAAGCACCTGCTAATAGTCAGGGTATTTAAGACCTATTACAGGCTCTGGCTATAAACTGTTAGTTGATCCATGGAGAGTATAGCCACCTCAGTGCTTCCTATCCCCCATCTTTATGCTTCAGCCTTTCTAGACTGTTTCCAGGATGAGGTTCCATTTTAAAACGTTATGTTTTCATACACATATCACATAAGCTACCCTTAATAATAATAATAATAAAAAGCATAGATTACAAGTGTGTATAATTGATATAAGGGATACCCAAGAGATGACTCTTCTTCCTATCTTCCCACTCCTAAATTGCTACAGTCTTCTTTCTCTTCCCTGTAGCCCCTTATTTCTGTTTCACATTATCTAAAGGAAGTATTACCAAGAACTACTTTGTAAGGGCACAAACCAAACAGATGAAAATATGTGTGATGAACCAAACGCCTGCCAGCTGCAGTTGGATTTCTGGTTTTCATCAGAGCATTAAGAATGGAACATGTGTAGCCAACAGAGATTCTTTTTTAAATGCAAGAACATACAATATCAAGACAAAAATATGGTCAAGTGACTAATGTTTCTCAGTACAGGGTGAGATGAGTATCCCAATGGTGCATTCCTCCACTGGGACTCTACACTGCAACATGCCTCCCAAGGCTGCTCCAACTGAACACTGCAGTGACACCACATTGATCTCCAACCATTTTATAACTAAGATATTTTCCTTCCCTAACTTACTGCCCAATTCCCATAACATAGAGTAAAAAAGGACTCACTTCAGTCCAACCACTTTTATTTGATGACTGATCTGAATGCAAATGCCAAGACTTAGGCAATGTGTGAGCTTGGGCAGCTTTGTCTATACAAATATACACAGAAACTCAAGCTTAATATTAAATTAAGATTATGTTGGTTGGATAAATAGAAGTAGATGGTATGAGTCAGAAAAAATACTTTTCTCAGCAAGAGGCTGTCTTACAAAAAAGATCACTGCAGAAACCTGTGTGCTGACAAGCAGCAGAAAACAAGGTTTAAAAGGGGGGACTTTTTTTTTTTTTTTAACATCTGTGAGACATTCAAACTGAAATTTTATCAATTAAAAATAAACAAATAAATAAAAACCTCCTGGGAGGTTAAATTCTTTAATTCCGCTTTAGGATGATGAGCCCCAGGAAAATGCAAGGCTGACTATACACACTGCATAGAGAATTTCACCTCTTGCTTTCTGAATGCTGTTCACTTAGCTCTGGTTTTGGTTTCATAGTTTGCTGCTTCCATGGTGATAAGATTTTGGGGGGTTATTGTTTGAATAAATTCATTACTCCTCCATCACTTAACAACAGCTATACATTCCAATTTATTTATTTTTCCACTGGGAAACACCAAAGAGGTTTAAGACTTCATTTCTGACAGGCATCTTTTTGTAAACTACTATTCATGAGGGGGTGGACTGTTAAATAGCAATTTCTTAATTCTATGAAAATATATCACACTTTTTTTTTTTTTTTTTGGTAGGAGGAAAACAAAAATCACAATTAGTGACAACTTAGTACTTGCAAAGCCAATAAATTTGTGTATATCAATTAATTTAATATATTTAATATGGAGGTTATTGGTGACAACCAACATGGCTTCACTAAAGGCAGGTCCTGCCTGACAAATCTGGTGGCCTTCTACAATGGGGTTACAGCATTGGTGGATAGGGGAAGAGCAACTGACATCATCTACCTGGACCTGTGTAAAGCATTTGACAATATCCTGCATGACAACCTTGTCCCTAAATTGGAAAGACATAAATGCAATGGTTGGACCTTACTGGTGGGTAAGGAATTAGCTGGATGGTTGCACTCAAATACTTGTGGTCAATGACTCAATGACCAAGTGGAGATCAGTAACAAGTTGTGGAACTCAGGGGTCAGTACTGTGACCAGCACTGTTTTATATATTTGTTCGTGACATGGACAGTGGGATTGAGTGCACCCTCAGCAAGTTTGCCAATGGCATCAAACTGTGTGGTTTAGTCAACACGCTGGTCGTAAGGGATGCCATCCAGAGGGACTTGGACAGGGTGGAGAGGTGGGCCTGGGCAAACCTCATGAGGTTCAACAAGGCCAAGTTCAAAGTCCTACATCTGGCCAGGGCAAACCCAAGCACAAATACAGGCTGGGCAGAGAATGGATTGAGAGCAGCACTGAGGAGAAGGACCTGGGGGTGTTGGCTAATGAGAAACTCGACACGAGCCAGCAATGTGTGCCTGCAGCCCAGAAAGCCAGCCATATCCTGAGCTGCATCAAAAGAAATGTTGCCAGCAGGGTGAGGGAGGTGATTCTCCCCCTCTGCTCTAATGAGACCCCAACTGGAGCATTCAGCTCCAGGGCCCCCAGCGCAAGAAGGACATGGACCTGTTGGAATGAATCCAGAGGAGGGCCACAAGGATAATCAAGGGGCTGGAGCACCTTTCCTATGAAGAAAGGCTGAGAAAGTTGGGGTTGCTCAGCTTGGAGAAAAGAAGGCTCCAGGGAGACCTTACAGTGGCCTTCCAGTACCTCAGGGGGGGCCTACAGGAAAGCTGGGGAGGGACTCTTTGTCAGGGAGTGCAGGGATACAACAAAGAATAATGTCTAAATTGAAAGATGGTAGGTTTAGATCCACAAAGAAACTGTGGAAGTGTTCGAGGCCAGGTTGGATGGGGCTTTGAGCAACCTGGTCTTGTGGAAGTTGTCCCTGCATGTGACAGGGGACGTGGAATTAGATGGGTCTTGAAGCTCCCTTCCAATCTAAACCATTCTATGATTCTAATTTTTAGATCCAGTTTATTCTTGTTATAGTTTGACCTCCAAAATTATACAGATGGTTGCTATGTAGTGAGATGAGACTTACACAGCAGAATATACTAAGAGTTAAAAAATACTACAAATAACCATAACACCAAATTTCACATAATTAAAAATGACAAAAGCCCAGATCTCTTAATTACTTTACATTGTGTTTCTATACAGTTTAATAATGTCTGAGGACAGCAATGGTCTGATCTTACCCCCATTAAATGCTACAGGAACCTTGGCACTTATTTTAGCAGAATTACAATCATGCATTTAATGATTTCTATATTTAGATTTTTATGTTTAAGCCAGTAGATATATTGTAAGGCCATGTACAGTTTGTTTAGCTCCTTTTGATGTCCATATACTTGAAAAGCATCTGTATCTTTTTTTCTTTTATGGCCTCACTCAAACACAGTAATCATGACAAATCTGAAGGGATAGACCACACACTACAAATTAATCAAGGTGCTGTAAGCAGAAACAATCCTCATTCTAAAAGATCTGTGGTTAACAACATCTAAAGCACTCAAACACTCAGCTTTTACAAATTCATTTAATGGGAATGTCACTGCAATGCAAGAGTGGGCTACCTCTGATTCATTCTAATTGTATGAAAGTCACGCACTTTGCTCTCACATATGGTTAGCAACCTACAGTAATTGTTCCAACACTCAGCAATGAGTTTATTTTATACTTTATTTTGCATATGAACACATAAATCCATAGGACCAATTCCAGGCCAACAGACTTGGGAACCTTATCAAACCACACAGCTGACAATCTGATTGCAGGAAGTGATCTGGCCAACACAACAAATATTCAAAAACTGACTATGAGGGAAGCAGTCACCTGGGAGGCTAATATCACTTTCTCCTGCCTTTTTCCACTTTACTTCCCCTGTCTCCTTTGTGTCCAACTATCTACCAACAGGAACACCCAATGGACTCTCACCCTGCACGGGTTTTCAGAGTTGATACTTAGCATTGGGTTTTGCAGACAGGGAAATACAGTACGGCAGTTTATGCCTCCAGTTCTGGGAAAGGACAGAACTCTAGCTGACGGGCCTTTGCAAAAAAGCAGACTTATCTAATTCAAAAGGAAGTATTTTCTACTTGGGAAGAATCAGAGTGGTATTTTCTGGTTTTATACTGATACAGTCAATTCTTAGTTGTCCCCAGGTAACTGAAGATATTAGACAACAGCTAAAATAATTATTTTTAAAAAGTCATTGATATTTGATACATGGCAGTGAACGTTATGAGGAAAAATGGCTGAGGCACTGTCTCAGGTAAGATTCTCTAACAGAACAAATCACGAGCTAAGCGGGAACCAGTACACAGCATGTCTTTAGATTCTGCAGTTCATACATTCACAGAATGGTTGAGGTTGGAAAGGGCCTTCAGAGATTGCCCAGCCCAACACTCTGCTCAAAGCAGGGTCAGGTACAGCAGGCTGCACAGAGCTGTGTCCAGTAAGGTTTTGAATATATCCAGGAATGGATACTCCATAGTCTCTCTGGGCAACCTGACCACCTTCAAAATAAAAGTTTGTTGTTGTTGTTGTTTTATGTTGCAATGCAATTTCACATATTTCAGTTTGTGTCTACTGTCTCCTGCTCTGCTAGCAGGAAGCGTGGTTCCACCTTCTTCTTAAACAAAAATATCCCCATCAGGTATTTAGGCATGTTGATGGGGTTCACCCTGAAACTTCTCTTCACCAGACTGAAGAGTCCCAGCTCTCAGCCTCTCCTCTTATTACAGGGGATCCAACCTCTTAATCATCTCTGTGGCCTTTTGCTGGACTTGCTCCAATATGTTCATGACTAATGCAGCCCTGTACTGATACAGCGCAGGATGCTACTGTCCTTCTTTGCTGTAAAAGCATACTGCTGCATCATGTTCAACTTCTCGTGTAACAGGACTATAAGATACTTTTCTGCAGACCTGATTCCTGCAGAGTCAACCTCCAGCCTTTACTGCCACAGACAATGTTATTCCCTCTCAAGATATTCTTCCAAGACAAAAAAATCTGCATTTCTTCTTTCTTGACCTTCATGAAGTTCCTATCAGTCTACTTCTCAGACTGTTCTAGTCACTCTGAATGGCAGCCCTGCCCTCAGCATATTGGCCATGCCCCCCAAATTGGTGTCACCCACATACTGCTGAGAGTGAATTCTGTCCTGTCACATAGGTTGTAAATAGAGGTATTCAACAGCATGGATCCCAGTAATTGATCCTTAAGGGACACTACTAGTTACTGCCTGCTTGCTGGACTTTGCATCACTGAACTGGACTCTGAGCCCAGCAGTTTAGTTAATTTCCACCCATTTTACTGCCAAATTACCTAGCCCATATCTCACTAACCTGGTGATATAGAAACAGTTTCAAAGGCCTTGCTAAAGTCAAAATATATAAAATCCACTGCCCCCCCTATTCTTCAGGGCTGGTATCATCATTACAGAAAGCAATCAAGCGAGTCAGCTGGGATTTGCTTTTTGGGAATGCATGTTAGTTGCTCCTTTCTGTCCTTTATGTGTTTTGGATAGGTTGCCAGAAGCATTTGCTCCATAACTTTCCCAGGGATTGAGGCAAGCCTAACCTGGACCCTCCTTCTTACACGTTTTTAAGATCCATATGACATTTACTTTTCCATTCATCTGGATTCTTCCCCAGTTGCTGTGACCTTTCCAAGAAGAGCAGACTTTCCTGAAGCATCCAGAGCAGCCATTAGAATACACATTTCTTTTTCTCCAAAAGCCTTTGAGGACATCAGCAGAAATGTTCACCATACTTGACATATGTCCTCACTGGCCAGTGAAGTCAGTGCCAGGTGCTGCTCTTCCTAACAGTGCATCTTGCTGCCCTCAGGCCACCCCATTTTAAGCCAGCTCCCTCCTTGCACCTCACTGCATCTTTCCACCCAAGAACCAAAAGACTGCATATTCTCTTTCTCACAGAAACTCTTATCACCTCTTCCCCATCAATATTCTTTCTTTTCCAGTCATGGAGCAGCAGTTCACTTATGTGTTTTAGCAAATACACATTAACTAAAATGCAAACAGTTTTCTCTAAATTTCTACTTCATCTACTTTAAAGTTTGTTGTTTCTATTTTAGAGCTGGAAAGCCCAATTTTTCCATACATATTAGTTGATCTGATAAAACCTTATACCTTTACCTTGCCTATGGTATCAACATGGTAATTTTCACTCCATTGTTCCCTTTGTGCATAACCCTTATCTTCCACTTAGAAGTTAAACCATTTTACAAGGGATCTGTGCTACTTCGTGTTTCTGCACTGCCTGGCAAAACCGTCATCTTTTATTGTTCCTTGTATTGTTATATTGCATGACACTAAATATAGTTCGTAACAAAAATAGTAACTACTGATGATTCAAATGACTAAGAAAAAAAAAAAAGATAGAGGTGGGCTAGCAATATAAAAATGATAAAGGCAACGATCTGGGTGACTCGATGTCAATTACTGTGTTATCATCACAGGCAAGTAGAAAAGAGACCAATTTGGAATACAGCTGCAATATAATGATAACCCACGTTTTATGGAAAATAGGTCTTAAATTTGGATGGGACTATGTATTTGTCTAATAACTGGTAAATGTGTTAATAAAGCTTTTTATACACATTGTGATAAACTATTTAGTTGTTTCACATGATAAATTATGCACAATGCATAATTGCACTAAACAGAGGAAAGATTGCTTGATGGACATGTCTCAACAGTAACTGTGAGAGCAACTGTGCTGTGAGAGTTGTTGTTGTTGTTTTTTTGTTTGTTTGTTTTTGCCCAGACTGGCAGGGATTACTTCTGAACTGACCACAAGTCCTCTTGCAAGCCCATGTCTTTATGAATAACCCAGAAGAAAAGATTCAATTACTGTTGACATAATTTGCAGATGACAAAAGGGCAACAGAGTGCAAATGAATTGTGGTGACAGTTCAGATTGATTTGAATGGCTTTGGTGAGATAGGTTCATTTAAGTAACATCAATTTTAATACAGCCAAATACCAATCTAGTTAAAAAGAACATATGACAAAGCACATAATAGATGGAGGACTCTAATCTCAAATTTAGAAAGATGCTGGGGATCATGGTAGATTACTGACTGAACTCAAGTTCCAAGTACAATGCTATAATAAATGTAGATGTCCACACTACAAGTGAAAAATTGTAAGTGACTTTAGAAAAAATACAAGAAAGATACAAGCTCAGAAAAGATGCAACTATGACTAAGTGATTTAATCTGCCCAAAAGAATGCTCAATTAACCCTCTTGATCAGAGTAGAGATGCACCACTGTCTGGAAGACACTTCTGATAGAAATCTTAGCATAATGAATACCAGGTAGAAATCTGGATTAGAAACGAGGCGTATCATTGCAACAGTAAGGGAAAATAACTTCTGAGGAGAGCTGACTAGAAATGCATGTAAGTATCCACCCTATGTAAATTGAGACAAGATATTATTCTGTAGAATATGTCCTGACAATTTCTGTGTTTTTGTTGTTTGTTTGGTTTGGTTTTAAATCACAAGTTTTATGCAAGAATTAAGTTTTACATCCTGGATCACAGAGGAGTTCAAAGTATATGATCCCTTCTGGCCTTAAAAGCCTGTAAATCTGAAGTCACTCTTCAGGTCTGTGACAGAATGAGCATTTTACCACGGTTCAAAAAATTTTCCCCAGAACAATCTTTCTTCCGAGTCAAGAAGCTATGTGATGTCTTCTGTTCACAAAAGGTGAACTGTTCTGACAGAGGTCATGTTTTCACATTTGTTTTCTTCTGTTTAAGATTTAGCCAACATCTGAGAACAGGTTCAGCACAGTCATTAACCTCACATGCACCATGACTCTCTCTGGCTGCTGTAAGCAGCTCGGGTCAGTCGCACTCAGGTGTGACTCTGGCATTTGTATAATTGCCTTTAGACTCAGAACTTGATACTACACGAACCTCAGCTCTTGCTCTATTTTACTTTCTTCTAAAGCAATATCTAACTGTGAAACATTAACAGCCCATAGAGATTTAATCAGTCAATGACATTTCTAGTCCTAGCTCTCTCCAGCCATATTACTGAAAACAGATTCTAATGCAGTATATTCTAGGCCAATACTTCAGACACATTCTTGCTTATAATTGGCAATGCCAGGCACCCATAATGAGACTACTGGTACCAACACAAATTGCTTATTTATGTAACCTTTCAGCAGTCAACTTTGTGCAATTATTATATTTTTCTTTTGCCTCCATAAGTATCATGGCTATCTCTGATATTCCAGGCAGATATTTTTCATGTGTTATGTGAAAATTGTGGAATTTTGCAGTTCTGCAGTGTATTACAATTTTACTGCTATAAAAATAACAACTATTGGAATTCCTACTTAATATTTTCTGTATGAAGAAATGTAGAAATGAAGAAAAATTCTGGTAGGGTATAACTAGTCTACCACAGACAAGCCATATTCATCAACTTGAAAGACTCTTTATTATGTAAAGTGTAGCACCCATCTCCTTCCTTTATTGTCTAGGCTGTTCATTAATAGTTTAGAATACCTGAGATTTACTAGCAACCAACATCATTATTCACTTGTAAAATTACTGTCTGTCAAATGGCACAGCTTGTGGAAAACTGGTAAATGTTGACCAGCAGAGATGAATATTGGAACTACTTGTCTAGTGAGCATTTTCCTACATTAAATGTGAGAAATTTTTGTTCAAACTTCAAAAAAAAAAAACAAAAAATAGATATGAAACTGCAGGTCACAAGATGCATTTGGAACCACTTGGCTGTATCCTTCCTCTTCATCCTGATGTTTTATTCCTATCTCAATTCACATGTATTGTATAGCTACCTTACCGTAGTACCCCAACATCATGACTTGGGATTTGTTGTTTTCACTGTGTTCTGAACCTGGAGCCAAGCACGGAAGCACCATTAAGCCTTCTGAGCACAGGTAAGTGATGAAATTGTTGTCCAATAGCACTTTGCAAGGAGGAAGTGATCTGGAGTCTCATTTATTGCCATGATAGCCTTTCAGACATAGGGTTGAGTATTGTCTCTTACTGTTTGTTTCAGTCACTTAACAGGGGATAGAGTGCTTCAGAGTTGATCATTCAACTAGAAATCAAGACAACTCAGTCTTCATTTAGTTTATATTAGGATCTTAAATTATTGGTTATATGTTCAGTTCTGTATCAGTGCAGGATAATCCTTATCTGTGATCTAAGTGTAAGAAATTGTGAGTAGTTTGGGAACAAGGAAATTCCAGGTATAAGAATGAAATATATCTTTAACGTTCTGAATCTGGGTAATTCCAGGCGAATAACTGGAGAGCAGTACAACGAATATGTCATCTTATTTTAAGCTTTTATGGGCTGTCAATGTAAAAATAATCATTCTAGACTTACTTCTCACACCAAGTCTATTTTAGCAGCTCTGTGAAAAGTCAACTACCACTGAAATCCCTCCCAGTAAGTCCAGTTTCAATGCATGGCAAACTTTGAGCAACCAGGTTTGCTTCCTTAGCAGAATATATCCATAGCATGAGTTAAGTGCAAACCTCCATCAAAATGCATTCCCACAGTTTTGTCCCTGAGTCAGAGAACTGCAAGTACAGTACATTCTGCTGTTTCTTTAGCTGCATCCATGCTGTTGATTCTCCCACCAGAAAAGTTTTCAAGAGCACCAAGCTGTTGTTATGACTCATAGTAAACACCAACGCAAAGCAAGCAGCCCAATGTTCTTCCCTCATTTCACTCACACACATTCAGTTAGAAGGGAAAAAAGAGGGAGAGGGAGAGAGAGAAAGAAAGGAGAAAATAACAAAGATTCAGTTCTTATAAGCTTGTAAGTCCATGGTGAGAAAAGAGAAGGCTGGAGAGGGCTAGACAAGAGACAAACAAAAATACCATAGCAATTCAACACATGGTGAGGAGGTGGAGTGGGATAACACTACAGAAATGAATGCTTATGACTCTTGCATCATCGCCCCCAAAATAATCAGCCAAGAAGGATAATTACCAGGTTTATCTTAAGTATGTATACATGTATATGTAGACAGGGACAGAATCAAAGGAGCAGATTAAAACCTCAATCTCAACTGAGAGATGGGTTCAACCCATTACTTGGTAGCCAAACATAAGCTCTAGGTGAGATCAAACTTAAAATTTGAGTCACAGGATTTCTGACAGCACTACCTGCCTTAAAAGCATGAATTGAGTGAGTAACGGCACAGAGATAAGATCAAAGCCTGCAACTCTAAAACTGTTTATAAAAAATCCTCAGATAGCACTTCTGAATGTAAAGGTTTAAGAATTTCATCCAAACCCAAGCTTCACCTAGTATATGAGCTTTACACACTACTAGGTGAGAGGCACAACCCTGGAACTGAGGATTTAGCTGGAGAATGCTGATAGGGTTTACAGAAGAAGTAAAGACAAAGACCCAGGGCATTCTGCAAGTCAGGACACATCAGCAAGGCCAATCCATATCTGCTTCTGCAACTACTCCTGCATGGGTCTTAAACAGTATGGATAACAAAGTCTATGGCAATAGCAGGTACTCATCACCTTTGACAGTCAGTCCACTTTTTTTTTTTCCTCAAGCCAGATTTAGGAATGTAACTTGAGGCTTGAACTTTGAACCAATTTGTGAAACTGAATACTTTTGCTTTTTCAGCACACAAACAAATGAAAATTAAAATGGAAAATAAATGACATAGCCTTGCTACATACAAAAGCTATCCTGTTTGCTCTCTGATTTAATATCATATGTTGTTTTGGAAAAGAAAAAAAAAAAAAAGACAGATGTAGTTAAATGAAGTCTGGCAAATGTAGTCTGTAAGCAAAAAAAATAAATAAAAGTTATAAATTCCTTCAAAAGGTTTATCTATTTCAGAGTGATCGCTGCTAATTTTAAATAAAGCAATTAGAGGATAGAGCTAGCCAGAAGTTATGTATTGGTATATCTGAAGCATAATTTTAAATCATTATTCTCTCTGCTGTTCACCTAAAGATCAACATTCAGGTAATGCTGAAATGTTCATCATCATGTTCATCCTTAAGCAAATTCAACTTGGACTTTATTTTGGGAACATTGTTCCCTTAAAAATGTGGTAGAAAATGTGGGTCACTTTTGTTTTTCAAATCAAATACAGAAGCCCACATCATGGTCTGCTTTTGTAGTAGTAGTTTTCATTTGTTTGTTGCTGGTTTCTTTTTTTAAAGACTATTAGTCAAATTAAAATTTGCTCTTAAATCTCCAAGCTGACAGGGCAAATCAGTCCATGAGTGGTCCTCCACCCTTTCCAGAGCCAACAAAATCCTCAAATGTACATCAGTTCCATGATGGCTTTTACACAGGTCAATCATCTTTATTCTGTAGGCAGTGAGAAAGTCAGAAGTGAACTTGCCTGTACTTCCACAAAAATGCTGAAGTGCTTAATAAAGAATTCATCTGAAAGTCCAGTCAGGCAATTACTAATTGGCTGGTAAATGTTCATTGTGTTTTGCTACTGGTCAAATTCAACCTCCAACATTCCCTTTCTAGAACAGGTTTTAATTTGGGAGAAGTCATAAACCACATTTGACAACAGATGTTATTCCTCCAAAGGACTAGATACAAAATAGGATTCACAGCCAAAAATGTGCATTGAAGATTTCTGTGTTCAGAATATCAAGATCAAAAACTAAATTACATTTAATTGTGTTTACTATTACATATTTGAAATGCACACACTTTCTGTAAAGATAATTTTGTTTTCCCCATTTTCTCCACTGGAAATAGCCATTTAAAAACAATAATAATAATAAAATCCCATAGCAAATGTTCCCATCAACACTAAGTTCTTTCTCAGTATAGTTACAATCAATATCAGTTCATTCCTGCACACTCAGCACCAGCAGTAGGTGGGCCACATGCAACTGCTGAAAATGTCACTCTTGGTTAATGTTTGATAGCAAGTATTGAGCTTCACAGCAGGAATAACTATTACCAACAAAGGACAATGGAAAAAATGATTGAAAGCTTCCTGTAGCTTAGGGAAAACTTCAGGAGAAGTTTCAAAAGGAGGGGGAAATGAGAGCAGAAGAATCACAAAAATGGCTTATAACATAGTCCTAGTCAGAAAGGCTAAAACTGAAACGAAATCTCTCCATGGAGTTTTGCGGAGCCATCTACCACAGGTTTTGGGATCATGGTCTGGAAGAATGCTAAGAGTTTCTGTGCAGAATGCAGAAGATGTAATGTAGCCGTGGCAGGGAGCCAAGGGAGCTATCACCAGTCAGGAATGACCTCACTTCATTTCTGAGTGGGTGCAGAATTCTTGCAGAATTTGTACAGTTCTGATCCAGGATTTCATCTGTTTTAATGTATTCCCAATTTACTATTTTGTCTATGCTATTAACTTGCCACCTAACTGCAAGAGGAAAGTTCCAGAGACCAAGGCAAGGCATGAGTATCTGCAACCCAAGCAAAGAGGCTGCTGGGATAAGCAGGGAGTTGACACTCCAGACTCTGAAGTAACAGAAAATAAACTTACCATGGATTGGAGAGGACTGTCCAGAACTTGCTGCTACCTAGGAAGCTACTGAGCTGCCTGAAATCAGAGGGAAACAAGAATCCAACTGCAATGACACCGTGCCAGTTTCTATTCCATCTCTAGTCACCTTCAACTCTCATTGTTTGAACAACAAAAAACTGACGATTCTAATTTATATTCAGATAAAACCTGAAAAAAAGTATATATATATATATATATATATATATATATATATATATGTATGTATTCTTCTTCAAGAGCTCACCTCTGAAGAGTTTTAAGCAGATCCACCTCAAAGTTCTTGTAAATTCAAGGTCAACTTTTGCAGTTACATCAGACATGGAATTACCAGAAGGCTACAGGAATTTTAGCTCCTTTGCTTACACTGTCTGTTGGGCTACACAATCACATGGGTGTTATCACCTGCTCTCCCAGCCATTTAGATCAGGGTGGTGACTAGTTAAATACCAGTTAGGAAACTTATAGTAAATGTATAGGATTTCTATCAGGGCAGTATGTCCTAAGCAGATATTCTTTCCTGTTACATCACTCTAAATAAGAAAAGAAAAAAAATTGCTATTTCTGTCACTTTCACAGTCAGCAACACTATGAGTAGTTGTAGCAGCATCTTCTGGAAGGAAGGAAACTAGATAAAATAGAGCCAGCAAGAAGAAAAGTTTGGAATTATACAGTGGCTAACTGTATTTAATCAATTACTTTACCAGGCTAAGAAAGAGATCTGGCATGTGGCCTGCACTGCAGAGACTGCAGTGGCATACATCCAGTTTTTTTTTTTTTATATATATATATATATATGGCATCTAAGTTTTTCTTCTCTCTGCTCCTCATCTCACAGCTAAATTTGTCATTGAAGGTGATCCCTCTCTTTCTCACCTCATATATGAGCACAGGTGAGAGATGGGGTCTACCACACAGCTGAGTGAGCTGGTACTGATGGTACTTTCTTTTATTACATGCAGGAGGGCATGCCTTTTGGAAATATTTGATGATTAGCCAAAGGTTAACATCTCTGCAGTTAACATAATTACAAGTCAGTGTTATTTCAGAGAAGAAAACATAAATAAACAGCTCCAAATACTCTTTCAACAACTAAATTATGACCTTAAAGATGGGAAAAAAAAAAAAAAAGGAAAAATGTGAGGAATCTGTAAAGAAAAGAGATGTAACTGGGGCTGATGGTCTTGCATTGCCCTCAGTTTTTCTCAATGCCTTCTTCTGTTAGTATTTCAGCAGATTTTGATATACATACATATTAGTTGCTTAGCTAAAAGAAGACACAGAAAGGCGTTATTCTCTAATCGCTGGCACCCTAGATGGTTGTGTCATTTGCTCTTCACACAGGAAACAGATCGACAAAGCCCCACATGCAATCAAGTCCCACATACTTGTCTCTACTCATTGTCACACATGCGCTGGCCAAGCGTCAGCTCTGACTGTCTTCTGGCAGTGCCTACACAAAAAAAGCACATGAATGCTATTAAAAGACACATGTATTATTCAGTGGGACACTGCCCAAACATCACACACTAAACTGAGCAAAAAGAGTGCAGGAAATGCACAGGTCAGGCAAAAGCATTCTTCTGGGTGTCCATATAAAGACAGAACCAAGTACTGTAGTTTAATAATCTTGTACATAAAGTGAGAAATAATCCATGTAACATCTCAAGTACTTATGATACTTCACTAATCTAGTGACCCACTTAAAAAGGGTCTCATGAACTATCTGATCTTCTGCTCTTTCCCCCCCCCTAACCCCCCTTTTAGGCTGTTTTTTTTTTTTTTTTTTTTTTTTACTACACCATTAACAGAAGCATAACAGGAAGTTCAAACAAATCAGCCAGCTGAGCTCTGATGGCAAGCTAAAGGGCCTGGATACCCATTCTCAGTAAATGGTCCATCACTTATCAGCTGGGGGCTTTCATTGTCCTCTTACAGCACAGTACATAACTGTGCCGTGAGAAGGGAAAACAAAACAAAACAAAACAACAACAAAAGCTTCTCTATCCATAGGCTTTCACCATGTACTATTCTGAGGGGGCCCTATGAGCTGGTTCTCATCACACTTTGCAGTGTAGCACTCAGGAGAGCTTAGCATCTTTGCACAGCACATCCTCTACATCGGCAGCTGTGCAGGCCACAGTACGCACTAAGTAACGCAATGCAGAAACAAGCAGCTACACTCTCCCTCTCAGCCTCAGTTTTAGAACTTCGGTTTGCTGTGGATTTGAGCTGTTTCATGAATTTTGAAGCCAACACATCCTTCACAAGTTACTTGTTGGGGACTGGTACTCTACAGGGTCTGATGAGGGATCAGGAAAAGGCAAGGGCACAGAAACTAAACAGTCCTGTGTCTGAAGTAGGAACCACAAACCTTGGCACTCTGCAAATAATTACCTCATAGGGCTTCCCAAGAAAACCGGTGCTTATGCACAGTCTCCTCCAAAAGTTTTTTGCATACCTAACATATATTTTTAAACTACCAAATTATATGCAAAATAATGCTTCCTCTTTTTACTGAAAGCCAGACTACTAATAAGATGATTTTCAAAACATAGGTCTGTCCTTTGCTCCATACCTTCTTCAGCCTCAATCTGTTGAGCTCAGTATCAGCATTCATGAACATTGTTCTCAATCTATACATTTTCCTTATCTGTTTGCTTTCTTTGACACTACTGTGCCCCGGTTATCAGCCATCTATTATAATCCTACTGTCTTCAGAACAAAACTGGTGAAACGGTTTCATTATTGCATTCCCTGAAGCTGTTGCTTTTGCTTCTGGTCTTCTAAACATTCAGTTATATTAACACTGTGTTATGAAAGACACCAGATGGACAGCGCTGGAAAAATCATATCCTTGTTTTCACTAATAGATGCCTTAGGTCATCACCCCTCTCCTTCTCTGTTTCAGGAAACATTATTACATTTCTAAGAAAAGTCTTAGGGGTGTAGCACATGGAACTTTCCTCGTGTTCTGTAAGCAGACAAATAACAGCTGACCACAAAATGTTTTCTACAATAAAGGTTTTTCATACTTCAAGCTACTACCAGTGAGATAAGAAGTCTACTGTAAATATGTCCAAGGTCTAGGTTTCTTGAGACTTGTACTCATTAGCCTGCATTTCACAACTGTTTAGACTGATATCTCTTGTGATTATTATTCATCATAATATTAAATGCTTTTGGTTTGGTTTGTTGTTGTTTGGTTGACTTTTGTTGTTGTTGTTGTTTTGTTTTTATAGAATAGGCATCAGTTTAAAGATGAAATTGTGAAAGCCTCTTGCTAATTTTCTTTCTCTAGATCTTGGAAAGAAGGATAAGAGTAGGGATTTCTAGGAGCAAAGGATTAGTGACATTCACAAATAAAATGAAATCCATCTCCACTTCTGTGGAGGAAATTCCCTTTGCCCAGTGTTCTGTCTACTCTGTGCCTTTTGACACCACTGTCTTTTCTGAGGCTGACGTGCTTAAATGCCTAAATGCTTAAATGCATGAAACACTGAAATAGGTCAGGTGTTTGGCTAACATGATTCTACTGTGTTTTGTTTTTTTTTTTTTTTTCCCCCCAGTGGAGAAGACTAAGGATAGTAAAATGACAGTATGTTTCAGTATGTGTTTTTTTTTTTTTTTAAAAATCAAGTTAAAATCAGTTGCTGAAAACCGAATTTCTCTTAGGATTTCTTTCAACTGAGTACAGGAGACGTCTTTTTTCTCATCAGCAAACTAATACAGTATTTTCTGTTTAATAGTGACCTCTAGTGAAACAAAAAGACTTTTAACAGAAGAAGTGAACATTTTTTAGCAGGTTTAAAATGAGGTGGCAGAATGTATTGAAATGATTTGAGCCAATTTGTTAATGCTCTTATTACCACCAAGGGACTTTGGTATTAATGTATGCCTCTGCTACGTTTCAGGTAAAAAGAACTCTTATTATGGCAGCTGCTCCTAAAATCCTTGCTAAAAATTTAGATGTAGGGCATAGTATTGTAAGGCAGGTTCACCTGAATGAGCTAACAGAAGCATCCTCCAGCTGCATACACTTGTTGAAATCTAAGACTGCTATCTCTACCACAGTAATGAAGCACTTCTCATGCTTTCAGGAAAGACAAGGACTGATAACACATTGTACCCTAAATTCTTTCATCTTTCCTCAGGAAGTTTTTAGGCCTAGAAAAAGGTAGGCATCCTCTACAGTCAATACTGTAATTTAAAATAAACAGTGTCTTCTCCAAAGTCCAAAACAATCTTATAAAAATCTGTTTAATCAACCTTATTAATTACATTTTCATGTAATTACAACAGCTATTTTTGCTAACATTGAATTATTTAAACAGTCATGAAGGGAGTAAACTAAAAAGACCAAAAATAAATACAGATTACCATGTTAAGTTATTTATGTATTTGTTTATTTATACAGCTGTACATATAATCCATTCATTTTGCTTTGCTGAAGTAGCTGTAGTGATAAGCCCAGCCATTGTGTTCTGGGGTTTGTTTGTTTGTTTGTTTTTCTCATGTTGTGTCCTCTTATGTTTATAATTCAAGTACACAGAATAGATAAGTAAAAATCTAGACTCCTTCTAAAGCAGATATTTTCAAGGCAGCATTATATAACACAGAGAAGACTGTAGAAATTAAAGCTAATTAAAATGTGACTCATTGAAGTTCCCTCCCTCCTGATAATTTGATTTGCTCTGAAATGCACCTTTCTTACTGCTAACACTTTCAGCTGTGGCACAGGGAAAAAAAAAAAAAAAAATCTGAAATTGATTCCTCAAGGTAAAGAGTCACATCCTCCTTTAATCAATTACCAAGCTGGCTGACGTTTTAGTCTTTTAAAACAGTAAAACTAAATATTAAAACAGTAAAAGATAATTCACAGCCCCCCTCCTTTAACCCAATTAACTTGCATCAGTTATTCTGAAAGACAACAGAAAACCTTTAGAAATGTCACTAACACTACTGTAAAAACTGACAGTTCTCTAACAAGGATGATCAGGCTACCTTCCAACACTCAGAGGACAGACACCAGAATAATGACCTCTGCAAAGCCTCTAGGTGGTGAAATCAATTTCTTACTACATGCCCTTGTAGTTTCTCCAGTCAGGGACAGTGGGATCCAGGCTATATTGCAGTGGCAGAACTCACATCCTTTGGACCAGTTTCTACCTGAGGTCTCTATGTGACAGCACGAAGGCATAGGCAAGTCTATACAGCACACAGCTGGCATGCCACCTGGGAAAAATAGTAATAATACAAGGCACCTGGAAGTCCAACTGCAACAAAATACGTGTTAGGTATCTACAGCTGAATCAAATACCTACTGCAGTAGGAGGCTCTGCCAAGGAGCCTTCTGCAGGTTCACCCTGTGCCATATCCTTGTGGTGTCAGCGCACACGCACATTTTTACACGAGTGCCCAGGCCAACAAGCATTAACTGTTTTCCACTCCCTTGGCATTAGCAAAGCATTGCCCAGACTGAAATCGGTTTTGACAAGCAGAAATACTCAAAGACGACAAGAAGTCAGCAGGCTGAGGTGAAGGTGTTGTGGAGGTGAGGTGAGGTGAAGTGGGGGGAATGCTTGCTTTCAACTCTTACAAACTCGTGTGAACGCTTTTTCTTTACCCCCACCTCTTGACTCACGTTTGTATGCTGTCAGTGAGGAACAAATAGCAGTGGTTGGCGTGTAGAAAAGAATAAAGCAAGTGCTTAATACCTGTGCATTCAACCTTGGCTCGGAAAGCACTGACACTCGTTTCCCTACAAGGAGAGCAAAGCCAGCTATGACAGCAAAGCCCCAGAGCCAAAAATAAATAAATAAATAAATAAATAAACAAATAAAAGTTATGATTATGGCTTGACTTTGTCAGGTTTGCTACCAGCAGCCACTAAGCTTTTCCAGACGAAAACGCAGCTAGGGCTGGACCCCGGGCGAGGGCACTGCCCCGTCCCCGAGCAAATGGCGGCGGGGCCCGGCCGTTGCCCCCTCCCGAGCGGCAGCAGCGCCCTCTGCCGCCAGCCATGAGCGATGCCGCCCAAGGGCCGCTCAAGGGCCCGGCGCTGAGGGCGGGATGGCGGCGCCTGGGCGGTGCTGAGGGGAAATGGCGCCGCCCTCGGCCTGGAGACGGGCCGGGCGGTGGCGGGTTGACCTGTCCGCCCGACCGCAGAGCTATGTCGTCCGCGGGCGGCAGTGTGCCTGTCAGCTGCAGTGCAGCAGCGGGAGGAACCCTTAGATCCAGGGCTGGCTTCTGGCACTCTGTCGCCACCCCACAGCTTTTCCTACTCCAGGAGGTAGGGAGGAGAAAAGCCCACAGTCCTCCCGGTGTTGGTCCTCTTCCGTGTCCTTTGTCCTTCCGCAGAAGAAATCCAAACCTTCATCAACCTGAATCTTCTAGACCCTCATTTGTCATTTTCCACCAGGGACCAGCCTACCTGGGACTGCTGGTTGCTCCTTGACTGACTTCTTCACAGAAAGCATTGAGGGACTGCAAGGAGCACAAACCTAGCAATGCATTTTTTATACCAATGTGACTTTTAATGTTTCACTGCTCTCCTTAAGGATTCACAGTGTTTTTTGCTTGATCCCTCAATTTCTGCAAGTTAAACTTGTGATCCACGTAAGACCTTCTGCTTTCTTTGCCTTTATAACATCATTTTACGCATGTCTACAGATAGTTTCCCTAGCTCCATGCAGTCACATCATAAAACTCAGCCTTTGTTCCTGTTTTGCTGTATGCTTCTCATACCTGACAGAAAGGCTGATCCTATGGAGTAATTCTAAGCCTGTGCATCTCCGTCCCTTTGTGAGTTCAGTATTGTTCCCAGGAATATAGGGTCTCATGTAGAACTGGCTTTGTCCAGGCCATGTTGCTGTTTGTTTGCTTGTTTTTCTTTTCAAAAGACATATTTGTGATTACACACAGGAGACAGTGGAGGAATAGCTTAAAAAAAAAAAAAAAAAGAAAAAAAAAAGTCATAAAATGGAGTTCACAGTTTGATTCTGACATACCATGATC
Source organism: Anas platyrhynchos (assembly GCF_047663525.1). NCBI lineage: Eukaryota > Metazoa > Chordata > Aves > Anseriformes > Anatidae > Anas > Anas platyrhynchos. Next base: position 115,057,425 of record NC_092587.1, on the reverse strand, counting down.
TGGTACCTAAGGTTACCTAAGGATTTGCTAAATTGCTGAGCAGCCTGTTGATGCTGTGTGCATCACAGTACCTGCTTATCCCACATTTCTCCTTGCTGCATGCATTTCAAACAGCCAGATTGAATTTTACTGTAACTCATCCAATTTCTGTTTATGCACTAACCTTAGCCTCCCATGCAAATAAGGCTCATTTGAATAACATAATAGATAATGTCAGAGGATCTGTAAGAAGTCAAATAGAAGTCTCTTCATCTCAAAGAAGGAAATCCAGCAATTGACACACAGCAGATTGTTAACAGCATGACATCTCACTGCTCTGCTATGTAGACATGCACTCAGCAGCAGACATTGTACAAAAGGAGATGCCTTTCCCTATTCCACCCATCTGCACCTACCCAGTGCAAGTAAGCACTCATTCTTGCTTGGTTTTTATCAGCGTTAATAACACTAGCTACATACAGTGCGATGATGAGATTCAGAACATCTAGGATTTTATGCTATTTCAATTTGAAATGTAGTTATGCAATAGAGGATTTAAGATTAATCTGTTTGAAATGCTAGAGATGTTAAGTGACAAGAAGCTGGGAACAATGATTTAGAAATGGCAGCTCAATTATGCAGCTTGGAGAAAAACAAACAGAGACTGAAATTGAAACTGAAATGCTTGTAATTTGTCCTATTTTGAACCAAAATTTGGATAGCATTCATTTAGTGGTGAATGGCCAGACTCAGCAGCAAATAGCGCTTTATAGAGAGCAGTCTGAAAGCAGTTAACAAAAGGGATGAGTACAGACTTGCTGTGCATCAGAGGTTTCAAGACTGTTGCAGGAGGAAGACAGCAGAGGAAGGACATTTTGAGAGGTTCTGCACATGGTTTTGAACAAATAAACAAGTCCAAAGGCTCACATATGGCAAGGGTTAGCTGAGACTGACTTTCATACAACATTCCCAGTTGGAAGGGACCCAGAAGGATCATTGAGTCCAAATCTTGGCCCACACAGGACCACCCAAAAATCAGGCCATGTGTTTGAGAGCATTGTCCAAACACTTGAACTCCAGCAGGCTCGGTGCTGTGACCACTGCCCTGGGGAGCCTGTCCCAGTGCCTGACCACCCTCTGGGTGCAGACCCTTTCCCTAATACCCAGCCTGACCCTCCCTTGTCCCAGCTCCATGCTGTTCCCTCGGGTCCTGTCTCTCCCCAGAGAGCAGAAATCAGTGCTTGCCCCTCCATTGCCCTTTTGAAGAAGCTGAAGGCCTCCTGTCAGTCTCCTCTTCTCTAGGTTGAACAAACAAGTGACCTCAGCCACTTCTCTTATGTTTTGCCCTCTAAACCCTTCACCATCTTCATAGTCCTCCTTTGGATGCTCTGTAATAGTTTTATGTCCTTATATTGGGGCACCCAGAACTGCACACAATACTCAAAGTGAGGCCGCACCAGTACAGAGCAAAGCAGGGCAATCATTTCCCTCAACTTGCTATCAAAATCATGCCTGATGCACCTCAAGGTACAGTTGACCCTTTTGGCTGTCAGGGCACAATGTTGACTCATGTTCAAATTGACATCAATCAGATCGCTTTCTGTGGAGCTGCAGCCCAACTTCTCATCCCCTAGTTTGTACATATGTCCAGGGTTGCCCCATCCCAAGTGCAGAATCCAGCACTTGCTCTTGTTGAACTTCATGCAGCTGGTGGTTGCCCAGCTCTCAGATTTGTCAAAATCTTTCTGCAAGGCCTCTCTACCCTTGAAGGAGTCAACAGCTCCTTCCAGTTCAGTGTCAGTTACAAACACCTTTGAATCCTGCATCCAAGTCATTTATGAAAATGTTAAAGAGAACTGGCCCTAAAATGGAGCCCTTCAGTATGCCACTGGTGACTTTCTGTTTGTACAGGAAGAGGCAAAAATAATGGCCACAGATTGACTTAGTCATGAAGAATGATAATGTCAGATCAGCTCCTTGTACACACTGAGGACTAGGCTGAGTTCGTAGAATATTTTCTGAATTTGTTTACCCGACCTTCAAGGAAAAACATGAGCAGGGCTGACTCTTTGAGCTTTGCCAAAGCTGGCCCTCAAGACCAGACTCATCATCTGCAACAGGCAGTAAGACTCTGAGTGCAAGCACCCTGTGTAGCCTACCCATACTTGGGTTGAACAGTGTGGGACACTTTCCCTTAAGGAGCAACACAACCAACACAACAGACGGGATTGTGCCACCTCCCTCCCTATGTCTTACCACCACCACAGCATAATCTGTGAATGGACACTGTCCTAGTGAATAGATGCATTTTTTCAAGCTCCTAACCATCTCTTAAACTGTTACTTCTAAACAACAAAAGCATAGTATTACAGACTTTTTTCTTTATAGTTATAATTACTGACAGCAAGTATCAGAAATCCTTGGGGCTGTTCAGATATTTTTCCTGTCTCAGTTTACCCATATGCTTTTCAGCCCCTGTGTCTGGCTGGGAGAAAAATGTTTGCTGGGAGAAAGGAGGTTGAGATTTTTATATGCATACCAGAGGTTTCTCTTCTCAACCTCAGACATCCTGTGATTCTGTGAAAGGATGTCTTAATTTATACCTCATGAGCAATTCCAATGGCCTACTTCTCCTCTGCTTTTATAATTCTCATAAGTAACTGAAAACAATAAGGAAAAACCCCGACAACCACCAAATTCTGATACTGAAACATTTTACAGGTACTCTTGCTGATATAAATCACTACCCAACATATTCTAAATCTTGCGTATTTTATCCCATTTACAAACAAGCCAGTCGATTTCTCCCCAGGGAATGTTTACCTCTCTAAATGTTAGATAGGATGGTATTTTCTTCTTCTTTCAAGATAGCCTAGAATAGCAGCAGTATTTAAACACACCAAATTACAGTGCCTCAGAGCAGCAAGAAGAAGTATTTCAGTGGTTTGATTTAAGGAGCTGCCTACAAATGGGAACACTGCAATGACTAGCTGAGGTATTTCTAATACATCTATTACCTTGACACAACAGCAAATATAGATGTTCCTCATTTCACAGATGGAGAAACTGAAGCACAGAAAAACCCATTAGTGATGTGTGATCAATGAGTCAGAGTAAAGAAAAGGAAAGGAAAGATAGCAGGAAAATCTATATGTCTGAATAGAGTGAGAGAACAAAGAGCTGTAAAAAGTTTAGCTGAAAGGCTTATAGTGATCTTGATGGGTACTTAGCCATTTAAATGCACAGAAATGACACGCTTAGAACAGAAGACTTTGGTTACCTGCATTTTTAACTGACTAGAGACAAGTGATTCTATTTTCCTTGAAATCTCTCATAAATTACCTGGCTTGGATATAGGGAATGAAAAGAAGAAAAATAGCTCCAAAGCAGGCAGAATATGAGTATCTTGACATAGCATAACATCTACAGAAACAGCTGCACTTAGTTCTCAGATAAATTCACTGAGAATGGTACCGGGTTTTGTTCCAGTCTTTTTTGTTCTTTTCTATGTAATGTAACTTTCTATAGTTACAATCAGATTTTAGATCTTGGTGTTCTACATGTACTCCAGCAATATCATTGATCTAGGACCTCTGTTTTTATAGTTCTTGCTGCACTTCAGATAAAGTGTGCAGAATCAATATCAGATCAGAATTCCCTATGCACTGGTAGAGGTAGCAGCAATATCTAGCCATCATTTTATAGTGAATAAAATCAGATATGGAAAGTCACAGTGACATATTCCACACTCAACAAGAAACAAATTGAAAACATGAACCAGAAGACCAGTAGTAGGGAAGAAACTGAACTGGTACCTCTTAGACTCTTAGAGTGATTTTTGTTCTTGTTGTTGTTCGTTCATTTGGTTGTTGTTGTTGTTTTTTTTGTTGTTGTTGTTGTTGTAATTGTTTGTTTGTTTTTGTTTGTTTGTTTGTTTGTTTGAAAGGAAGAATTTTGAGGTCTTATGATATCGGAGCAGAGAAATAAAATGCAAATACTTTTGCACATGTAGGAGACAGAACATGGAGCTAAAAAAAAATGGTCAGAAGATATACAAAATCAGTAAAGCCATATGAAAAATGGTCTACCCCTCCTGTGAAAACTTCTAAAGCTTTGCAGTTTCCTTTGCTAAATCATAATAAATAGTCAAAATTTCAACAGCATTAACAAATGAAACATATGAAAAAAAAAATGAAAAGAAGAATATATGACTAGACAGAAAGGCTGCAGCATACATTTTCTGTCTCAATCATTTTGAAATGTCATTTTTTTAAAAGTGGCTTAATTTTTCTGTTTGGTGGCATGAAACTGCCAGTTATCTGTCCTGGCTATTTTCAGTATATGAACCATGAATCCCTGGTATTACCCTACAACTTTAATATATTCTATCCATGGATAATGGTCTTGTAAAACAGTTCCATCAGTATTGTGACATTTTTGTTCTTGTGTATCTGGAATAAATAACATTTAAAAGAAAAGAATTGACTACTTGACTACTCATTAAACATCTCTCAATCTGTCCCAGGCTGCAATAATGCAATTCCTACAACAACAAAACATATTTATCTTCATTGAAACTGTGCATCAGTGAGGAGCAGAAAGTAATTGAAATGCAATTTGCAATAAAAGAATCAAAATGGTTAATCGGGATATATATCAACCCTTTAGTGGAATTAATAAAAAATAGTAATAATAAAAAACAACAACAGAGCAGTCTAATAACAATTTTGTAGGCCGATATATATAACTCCTTGTTCAATTTTAAACCTATTTAAAAAAAAAAAAAAAAAAAGGAGCAGCGAACTGCAATCAAAATTGTATTAACACTCCAGTTACAGGCTATAGCCCAGCTGTCTACAGGACACAGGAGGGATTTCAATCTGTATTGTCTGATTTTCATGCAGAGGATAGAATAACATGAAGTGTGACCTTTCTTGGGATCATCAGAAGTGGTCAACAATTTAACAGATTGGTTATTCTGATGCTTATGAGCAGCAGGCAATCAGAAAATGCAGTCGCAAGATGGCAATTCAAAGTCAACAGGGCAGGGAATAAATTACTCAGGATGACAGAAAAGGAATAAAACTTCTCATCTATGTCTTGCCTATTTACTGTTTAAAACTAAGATGGTGATTCATTTAACTTGTAACTCCTTCAGTATTTCTAAACCAGACATTTAGGGACAAGGACTAATAAAATACTGCTCTGCAGAATTATATGGCAAAAAGTAAAGCTATTGTTCAGTCCAGATCCCTTTGGCTGCAGTGCCCAATGCAATGTGCATTTACTGAAGGCAGCCCAGTGATCTACCTGTTCTGCACATGTCACAAGCTGAAGGCAGTAGCAGAAGATCAAAAGTCAACTGCAACACGTCACAAGAAGAAAACAGGTGAGCACTTTTAGGTGAAATTGCCAGGCTGCCTTAGGACACAAGTAACACCCTTCTGTTACCCAGGAAAGCATAACCCAGTTTCAATAATCCCTGACCTTCTAACCTGAGAAAAACTTCCTCCTGCCTCCAGAACTAGTGATTACTTTAATCCAGACACTTCCTAACATCCTGCCTCGTAACCACATCAGAAAACTGTTATATTCCAGGCAAAAGGAGGGGAGCCACCTCCATGCCCTGTCAGCAGTGCCCTGACACACCACATCACTGTGGCACAAAAGGAATGAAAACAAACATCAACACTGTGTCCTTCCAGAACATCTGAAGAACACCCTTCACCTGCTGCATCCTATAATCACATTATTCTTCTGCAGCTACCTCGGACTGGTGACTCACTGCTATTGTATGCTCAGGCAAGACTTTCAGGTGTCTTTTCACCACCTCTTACAATTACAGTCTTTGGTTTGCTGCAAAAGTCCTCATTATTAGTACATAAGTGTACGGCTTTGAACACCGCACTATCTCATTTCCATCCCTTTTCATATAGACATTTTGCTGTCTATATTTTTATTACTGCAGGGCAAAAGGACATCTGTTTCTTCTCACCATCCTCTGGACTGGCAAGAGCAGTCTGTTTTATTGTCTCTGTGACATTCACCAGGTTTCTTACCACAGGGGTACTCATGAGTATGGCATCCCCTAGCGCTTTCATTCATTCAGACGAATAAATCCCTGCACACGGACAGCAGGAGTAACAGGAAAGCAAGAAGAAATGAGAAACACTATGTTTATGGGATCAGGGTTTTTTGTTTGTCTGTTAGTTTGTTTGTTTTCTGTCTACTCTCTGTCTATTCCTCATCAAATTTCCTGAAGCTAAACAAGCAGTGTGTTTCAGCCATGTATGGAAGGGTTAAAATCAGACAATGTGTAGTAATTTTCTTTCACAGCATGGTGTATTGCCATCTTGTGGCTGTTTTACCTATACTGTGCTGAAAATGTATATAAAATAAGCGTACATTTTGTGGTTTTATCTTCTGTAAACAAAACCATTTAAGAAATGTGAGAGAGGTCAACTACAGGTGGATGATTTTTACTTGAGCTTTTCTGAAACTTCACTCTGGATTAGTGCTATTCCTACTTTATGTGTGCAGACTGGTTTTCTTAGCTGTAACCTGTATACTGATTACCTAACTAACATCATTCTTTCTCATGTTTTCTCTTTCGTGTTTACTGAAACATAATTCCATGACAATTGTGTTAGAGAATCTTACTCTTACCTTTTAAAGTATTTTTAATGCATTTTGCATTTGATTCTGAAAAGAAAAACTCCACTAACCAGAATCTTTTAAATTGTTGAAGTAAATTTAGCAGGAATTTTGATATGATCAGTGGGTAAAATAAAAAAAAAAAAAAATTAAAAAAGGCACCAAGAAATTATGAAGGTCAACTTTAATGATGGCATGATTCTATTATTCTACATAGTAGCAGAACTGTCTTATTTTTATGTCTACATGACCTATTCAATAGGACAACTTTCTTAGATTTACCTCCATAGTATACATACATAATAAATATCTGGAAAAAAATAATAATAATAATAAAAAGAGGTCAGCATTCTATATATTTAAGATTAATTACAGTGATTATTGCCCATATAGAACTAGATCTAGTTCACATCTCCTTGATTCAGGAAGAATCTCACGCAGCAATATACATGAGCTCAAGACAGGTTTCCCTGAACAGGAATAGACTTGGGCAGGTACTTTAATGCTTTCCTGGATTAATGCCTATAAAGAGATCTGTGTTGATTATGAAACTGTTCTACTTTGGTGACAGGGAGAAGAATAAATCACGAAGTGACTCTTAGTGATTTCATCATTGCTTTGATCTTGTTCTCTTTCATAAAGATATAAATCACAAGTAACAAAATTGAGGGAAAATCATTGGAAGCAAATGACGTTACATTGTTAGGAGATAAAGACGAGAAAGTCACTCCCAGTTACCACCTCCCTTAGGAAATCTGGATTTTAAAGCCTTTCACACTCAAGTTTCCTGAATTTAAATATTCAGCATTTAAGAAACCATAGCTGAAGAAAGTTGCTGCTGTAACCCAGGGCAAACATTGGCAGTGGTAAATTGTCTGTTATATGGTGCAAGTATTATAAGAGAACAGAAACAAGTATTTCCTTAATCCATAAAAATGAATATTGGAACTTACCTGACCAAATAGCCCTTTCGCCCCTCCTATACATGCACACACAATTTGTATCAAAGCCTGAAATACTCAATATCAATAAACCAGTGAGGAATATGGAGTAGGACTAGAAAATTAATAATAATAATATTTTTTTAAATTAAAAAAAAAAAAAAAAAAAAAAAAAAGTATTTTCCAGACTTGCCCATTGCTAAATGAAGGCTGTTTGTGACACCCCCACCAGATCTGCCAAGCTAGGTGCGTGTGTCGATCTGCTCGAGGGTAGGAAGGCGCTGCAGGAGGATCTGGATAGGCTGCACCGATGGGCTGAGGTCAACTGTATGAAGTTTAACAAGGCCAAGTGCCGGGTCCTGCACCTGGGGCGCAATAACCCCAAGAAGAGCTACAGGCTGGGAGAGGAATGGCTGGAGAGCTGCCAGGCAGAGAAGGACCTGGGAGTGATGGTGGACAGTCGGCTGAATATGAGCCAGCAGTGTGCTCAGGTGGCCAAGAAGGCCAACGGCATCCTGGCTTGTATCAGAAACACTGTGACCAGCAGGGCTAGGGAGGTGATCGTCCCCCTGTACTCGGCTCTGGTGAGGCCGCACCTCGAGTACTGTGTTCAGTTTTGGGCCCCTCACTACAAGAAGGACATCGAGGTGCTTGAGCGGGTCCAAAGAAGGGCGACGAAGCTGGTGAGGGGCCTGGAGAGCAAGTCCTATGAGGAGCGGCTGAAGGAGCTGGGCTTGTTCAGCCTAGAGAAAAGGAGGCTCAGGGGTGACCTTATCACTCTGTATAAGTATATTAAAGGAGGCTCTAGCGAGATGGGGGTTGGCCTGTTCTCCCATGTGCCTGGTGACAGGACGAGGGGGAATGGGCTAAAGTTGCGCCAGGGGAGTTTTAGGTTAGATGTTAGGAAGAATTTCTTTACTGAAAGGGTTGTTAGACATTGGAACAGGCTGCCCAGGGAGGTGGTTGAGTCACCATCCCTGGAAGTCTTCAAAAGACGTTTAGATGTAGAACTTAGGGATATGGTTTAGTGGGGACTGTTAGTGTTAGGTCAGAGGTTGGACTCGATGATCTTGAGGTCTCTTCCAACCTAGAGATTCTGTGATTCTGTGATTCTGAGGATGACTGAAGGTTCTGCCCTGCAAGAAGGATGGGTAGAGTTGCACACCTTCAGTGTTTGTGGGAGGAGTTCTGAAAAACCTTGTCAGCCCTCACTTTTCTGTAGTCAGCTCCGTGATTGTGGTTCAGTGTGTTACTCCTTTGCTAGCACGGACAAGGCCACATGACATTCACTAACTTCCAGAAGGGAAAAGTGAACAATCCATGGGGCAGAAGATGACTCTGGCATAAGCTACTGTTTCTTATATGCTAACCATTGACACCAGTATGCACTTCCGAGAGCAGCTCTTCTGTAGTCTCGCAGCTGCAGCACACAAAGTGCATGCAAAGCAAAAAAAAAAATCATCCAGAAAAGCACTGCTTATCTTCATAGGAAGCAGAGATGAATCGCTTCCTTTTTATAGTCCTCTGTCCCCCATTTTGCTTTTATGTGAGGCTGGGGCAGAGAAAGAATCACAACCTTCAGTTGCTGGGAAATAGAAAAAAAATTGCAGAACATATTTCCAGCTACTCTTTCTCCTTTGGCTATGTCGCTTAAAGCAGAGTAAACAATCCCAGGCCTCCATCCCCACAGCCTCTTCTCCTTCTCTGTTGTGCAACCACAAGTGCTCATGATCTGAACTCAGATAGGCAGCCAATCTGTCTGAAAAATAACTGGCAGTTATGTGCTGCCTATTTTCAGCCCTGGCAGGTCTCTGATGCTGTTCTCTGCTCATCTGCATGAGCAGTAGAAGAGACAGAAGAGGTAATGATGAAGTAAGCAGCCATGGGAAAAGTGAGTGGGTAGCAGACAGAAGCTGTTTTTCTTTCATGCAGGAGTACCTGCAAGGTGCATTAAATTTCAGCTGTAGAGCCCTTCCATTTTCAGAAAGCGTTAAGCATCCTGAAAGCTCTGTTTTGGAGAGTTTGGACCAATTAGGGCCATGTTTGTAATGCAATTTGGGCAATACTGAGACAGATTTACACAAACAGGGATTCCAGAAGTGCCTCGGCACTTGTCTCCAGAGGATTTGAAAATCTGTTCTGAAGTGTAACTGTAGTCCTGTAACAATTCCTAGGGCAATAACTCCATTTCCTGAACAGAGCAAATCCAGGTCCTTCTGCGCTATGATCACAAGTCCTAAGGGTTTGTCATCTTTCCCTAAATACACGATTAATTCAGCCAGGAGCAACAGCAGATACTTCTATGCCCACACAGGGAGCTGTGTTACACATAACCAATCACTAAATTTCACATTCAACACTTTAAATGATGAGGGGGGAGACGAAGCAGCTCACTGAACTGAATGAGCCAACCTGTATTCCAGGTGCACCTCTGCTGGCTGGTGCCAACAAAACATGCAGCAGAAGGCTGCCCTGGAATCCTAACTTGAATAGGATTTGTCTGAGAGCCTGTAGTTTATGGTCGGCTTGTCTAATTGTTGCATTGGGCTGGATTATGTATTCGAGGTTCTGGTACAAGAGGATGCTGCTTGGTGTTTCCTAGAAGCTGATGGCCACAGGTGGTAGCAGAGAAACTGGCTCTGGTGGTGTTGGTGCTCCCATTCTTGATATGGGTTGACTGCAAGTGCCCAGAGGACTGTTCTTGTTCAGTTTCTCCTTTTCTGCTTTGTATTTTGAGAAACACTCTTTCCTAAGCAACTGCAGGCAGGGATTTCCCTTGGCTTTCTCCAGGAGCTGCAGGAAGCCCAGGCAGAAATGTCTTGGTACACAAAGGAATTGTCATCAGAGAAAAAAGGCTGTGCTCAAAGGAATATATGAATCTGAAGTGCATTTCCTTTAAGGGTATCTCTTTGGCTGGAGTATGTAATAATATAGAATTACTGATTTCTGTCCAGAAAGTCAAGCATTATCTACTAGTGAGAAATATATGACTGCTTTTTTTTCCTTTTTTTTTTTTTTTTTTTTTTTTTTTGTGATAAATTAAACCCTTGAGCATTGTTTTTGTTATTTTTATGTTTTGTTGAGGGCTGATTTTATTTGTTTGTTTGTTTATCTGTTTACTTTAACCCATATTAAAGGAAAAGAAGGTATTGATTTGATCCAGCAGGCAGTAAAGCAATTTACCAAAGCTGCAATCTCTTCCAGTCCAGTCTCCTTCAGCTTTCCTATTTCAAAAGTATTAAACATTTCTCTATGCCTGACAGTCAGGGAGACACAAACACGGAATGCAATGAAATTACTTCTTGGCAGGCAGGTGGAAGAATAGAAGGGTTTTAGTAATACCTCCTCTCCGATGCATGTATGAAATTAAGCACCCTGGATATGCTGTGTATATCCTCTGTAGCAGAAAGTGTTGAAAGTGTCTCTAGAAAATTATCCCCAGTGAAATCATACAGGAATAACATGCAAACCACATGGATGGGGAGATGAAATATATCAGAAAAATAGCAGAAAAAAAAAAAAAGCATCTAAACATGTAAGAGGCTTAATTCAAAGTCATTTTTGAATGGTAAAGCTACTGGAAAACAAGGAGGGGGACCACATATTGAAATCTCTAGGCTTTATTTAAAACCAAAGTAGAGATAATAAAAAACATTATTTGGGGGTTGTTATTAACAGAGAGTATCTATGTTAACTGCACTATTAAAATCTTACCAGCAAAATTAATTTATAATTTTGGATGTTTGTAACAGTGTACTTCTGTATGAGACTGCAGCACTTTGTAGAAATACAAAAACTGATTTTAGGTGCATTAACCCGGGTATCTGAAACACCATAGTAATGACAGCAAGGAATTCAGTGCGGAGTTTTTGAGTTTGCTGAAATGTTAGTCCAGCCATGACAAGAAGAAAATCCTAAAAGCAGCAGGAGATTTTATGTATAAAGGCTGTTGAATCATGAAGATCAGAAGACAGGCATGGCAGTGTTTGGGGTTTGCTCTTGAGATTTGGGCTTTAGAAATACTGCAGGTAAGACAACATAAATGCAGTTTCTCAAGACCAAGGCCAGCAAGGCAACAGAAAAACTCTGTGTTGCTTCTAACAAAGTTCTCTGGTATCCCCAAGGAAAACTTTATATTCTCTCTACATTTTCTTGACATGTACTCTGTGCTGAGGCTATACTGATAAAACAGTTGCATAACAAATGCAGATTTGCTTATGGTACACTGGAAGGCAAGAACTGACAACATGCTAATTCCCACAAAGATTTTGCACTAAACCGTTGACATGTGTCACTTTCATTCACTCTATATTCTCCGTTCTTCTTCCCACCAGTCCTGCCTAGATGACGGATGGACTTGGTTCCTTCTCTGCTGGTGTGTATGATGGCTCGGGCTGCAGTGTAGGAGTAAGACTCCCTGAGACTCCCTGAGTACCTGCCACTTTTCTCAGATTAGGGTTACAAAAGAAGAGGTGCAGCCTTACCACTGAACAAGACAAAACTACCATGTTACATGGCTTTGATTGTCATTTACAGTGAGCAGAGCTCCACTAATCTATCAAAACCAAAACTGCAAAACGAAAGGGTAACTACAGTATTTGTCTGCTTCTTGAAATGACACTTACTGCTGCTGGAATTCCATGTTTATCACATCCCACAGACTGCCAAACCAAATCTGCCCTACTTTGAAACAAATCATAAATTCAAATTGTTTTAATCAAGTCCTGAAAACCTCACCAGGAATCTAACAGTCCAGGTGGCTGGCTGCGTCAACAGAGTCTTCAGAGGTTTGGAATTAGAACTGAGTGAGCAGAGCCACTACAAAGGACCCCCATCCTTCGTCTGCCAAATGCCAGTGGAGGGTGGGGTGGGTGGGACAAACAACAAGTTGTTGTGGAAAGGTGGTAGTTGCTGGAGACTGTAAATGTGATTCTGTGTGGATTGATGGATTAAGTACCAGGATGCCTTTCTCTCTTTTTTTTTTCCATCTTACTTTTCAGTGTAGAAAAACCTCTTGGGTCCAATCCTTAAACCAATCCCAAACCTTAATGAAGACTGCCATCAATTCAATAGACTCAGTACGACTCTTTTTAAATCACTTTGTTCCCTTCAGAATAATGCAGCCAGTAATAATACTTTTCGACACCTTCCTAATGTCATGACTGTTACTGGTCACACTCCTATACAACTGCCTGAAATTGTGTGTCTCTTCTGTTTTAGCAAAACAAAGTGATCTCCTGAATGCTGTAAGAGGCTAAGGTTTAATTCTGACTCTGTGTGCTAATACAAGGCAAGGAAAAGTCCATGGGTCAGTCACTGGGTAGACAAAAATATAAACAAAAGAGAAAATAAGATGATTTAATTAATCACATCATTAAATTATCCTAATTAAATCATTGAAATGTAAACAATATTTGTTGAAGAAGCAGCTCAGGACACAGTTGGATCTGCTGCTTTTCCACTGCCTCGCTCCACGATGAGGAAGAAACTATATTTAGGATTTAATCCCCTTTAGGTTTCAATGGGTCCACATCCTTGGTGTCCTAATAAACACCTGCATTCCCATCCTCAGATTTCTAGTGTTTCTTAGATTAGTTTTCTCCAGACCAAACCACTAGGAAAGGAGTAAGTCTAATTCTGTTGCATTGACTTCAACCTTTAATTGTCCAGAGCTATACACAGTAGATGTGGGAGGAGAGAGGCAAGAAAGTCAGTCTTGCAGTTCTCAGGAAGCAGCTCTCCTGCTTCTTTGTGCTACACCACCAGCAGCCCATGTTGCTCAGAGCTCTTGGTGGTCAAAGAACAGCCCATACACTTCTGATACTTATGCAGGGCCACTTTGCCCAGAACATACCTCACCTGAGCCCAAGATCTTTTCCTTCATAATAATGCTGAACTTCAGAGCAATAAATTACCCCTGTTGTCTCAGTTCTAACTGCTTTTTCCAGGTCAGAAGTTTATATTATTATGTTTTGGCAGCCTCTCAAAGGGGACTGCTGCCACCCATTATGCCAGGCATACATTCAGGGCTGTCAACAATAGTTCCCTTCTCAGCTCAGACCTGGTACAGGCTTCTTTCCCAGTGTTTCTCTCTCACTCTTTCTCAGACTGTTTTCAAATCTACTGACATGCAGACTGGCATGCTGCATCAAGCTAAGTGCCAGTTTAGCACAGAATCTAATAGAAATCATTAGCACAGAACCCAATAGATATCATTAGCCAGTATTTCAGGAAAGTGTGTAAAAAAAAGAAGTATAGCATGATAAAATAGAAGTGATAAAATAGATGCTGTTTTCCAGAAGATAGCTGTTCAGGAACTGATTACTCGGGCTTTTTTTCTGAACTGGAATGGAATGGAATGAAATGGAGTAGAGTACAGTATAGTACAGTACAGTACAGTAGTTCAGCTGGAAGGGACCTTCAGGGCTAACCAAAAGATAAAACATATTATTGATGGCATTGTCCAAATGCCTCTTGAATATTGACAGGCATAGGACATCAACCACCTCACTAGGAAGCCTCTTCCAGTGTTTGACCACCCTCACAATAAAGATTTTTTTCCTAATGTCCAATCTGAATGCTTAATATACATAGATGGAGAAATCTGATTTCATCTAATATCTGTACTAGATATACATCTCTATATTGGAGAGGGACTCTTTATCATTGTGATAGAACAAAGAGTAATAGTTTTAAACTAAGAGGGGGTAGATTTAGGTTAGATATTATGAAGAAATTCTTCACTCAAAGGATGGTAAAGCACTGGCACAGGCTGCCCAGAGAAGCTGTGGATGCCCCATCCCTGAAAGTGCTTAAGGCCAGGTCGAATGGGGCTTTGGGCAACCTGGTCTGTCGGAAGGTATCCTTGCCCATGGCAGGGGGTGAAATTAAATGATCTTTAAGGTCCATTCCAGCCCAAGATATTCTGTGATTCTATGATTCTATGCTCTATTTTTTATCATCTTGGCCTCCTTTAGCAAGGAGTGCTATAATTTAATTTTGAATTGTGTGAAAAAGGACTAGCTTTTGTTTGTTTTAAACATACAGTTGATATTTCATAAAATGTCCCCTCAACCTGAAGGACACCAAATTGAATGTAATTGTTGCCTATGCACATTCTCTAAATCATTTATCGTTTTAGAGACTTTTATCATTGTATATTCTCATCCATTCATTTTTCTGACTGGAGAGCTGAAGTCTGTCTTGCCGTTCTGCATCATTGATCACCTTGCGGCCCTTCTTTATCTCATCTCTAGCTTTCTTATACCTGCCTTGAGGCCACAGAGGAAAAACGGTACATTCATTCAAGGTGTGGGAGCACTGTCAACTTATGCGGTGGCATAAAAACATTTCCTGGATTTACTCCATTCCTTTCTCAATAATTCCTAATGTTTTGTACGTTCTTTTGACCTTCTCTGAGTTCTGAGCTGATGTTTCCAGAAAGCTATCTACAGTCACTCCAAAATGTATTTCCTGAATGGTAATCACTAATTTAAAGGCTGTTATTATGTGTGAATAGTTTGAGTTATTTTTATTCCATTTGCATTACTTTGCACTTATGAACATTAATTTTCATTTGTCATTTTATTATCAATTTACTGAGTATTATGAGTCTCTGCTACAGCTCTTTGCAGTCAGCTTCAGATTAGACTGTTCTGAATAATTTGTAATCAGATGCAATCTTCTCACCATAGTATTTATCCACTTTTCAAGCTCTTTTACAAATATCTTCTATTCTCTGTTTCTTACATAGATTTCTCTAGAACATGCCCATCACCCCCTTCCTAGCCCTTTCTAGACTTCCTCCTCAGAACACCATGAAAAAGAAAAAAAAATGTGCCTGAATCTCCCATTCAGTTAGCATCTCTACAGCAAGCTGTCTGTGTGGGATTTGTTTCACCTAACTTTAGATGGTGACATCTATTTGTGAGCCAAGTTCTCTCTATAATCAAGTGGAGAGGAAATAGGCAGTGCTACAGTGGAAATGATCCAACCCTAATGTAAATGTCTAAAATGCATCAGATGATTCATGTCCTAAAAGTGTTTATTCCTCCTCATTGACTCAAAGGGAGTCTACAGTGAGTGGAGCAGATGTAGATTATCTACGTCAGAGGCAGAGAAATCATAAATTAGAGGAGAAGAATCCTGCTTTTTCCCCACGGTTTGCTGTGATCACATAACGTTTCTGGTGAACTAAAACCAAAGAACCATAGTCTTTAAAGACCTCAAACTTGCAGGAGGGAAGGGCTGGACTTAGCAGAAGTCTACAGGGCAACATCCCTAGTGTTTCCCATACAAGGAAAATGAAGCTTCCTCTGTGCTGTATGCCACACAGCAAGTGGCCCACGTGCAGTAGCCAGAATCTTGTTTGGCTGCCTGCAGCCTTCCTGGAGCAGACTGGCCTAGCTGGCGACTAGCCTGGCTAGTGGCCAGGCAATATTCCACCTGCTCTGCCCTTTGGTTCTGCATTACTCTAGCTCCAGAACACTGTGGTGCTACCACGGGTACTTTCAGAATTTTTTTACAAGCCAGGTCCATCCTTTGAAAGACTTGAAATATCTTCTCATTTCCTTGCATCACTGAATCATTTCTTCTACAGAAATAACAAGCTTGTAACCAATGTAAGTACTTCAGCTTCTCTTTCCTATCTTACTCACCATCCTTTCCATCCCAAATCACCCTTCAGAGCAATCGAGAGTCATGCCTGGTAGGGGATCATTCACTTGGAGCTTCCAGACTGTTCCCTCCACAAGTTAATGACAAAAGCTAAATTTCTAAAAAAGCAATGTTCTCACAACAGTCCATTGAGGTAGCTAATATAATCCTGAGACACTTGGCAGTAAAGTTACCTCTGAGATCTGCTTTACTGCCAATAATATATAGGGAAAGTGCTGCACTCAGGACATACAAAAGTCTTCTAAAATCTGATCATTTTCCCTTACGCAATATTCACCAGGGCACAAGTATCCAGGGAGCAGCTTGTTCTAAAGCTTCAAAATGTTGCTGCAAATTAATGTGCACTGATTGGTACCCTTAAGCAACTGAACTATTCTAAAAACATAGCTTATAAAAATACTTTTTTCTCTGTCAAGGAAATATTCAGAAAACACAGCCGATAAAAAGTCTTTTTGTATTACTTCTTATATCTCCAATTAGTCTTCATAGCAGTCTTCTGACCCTAGCTTGGATGAAATACAATCTGACATAAGGATAAAGAGGCAATAATATGTATAGTATATAGAGAATATCACTGTTTATCTCACCAGAAATTACAGTATACTGGAATGGATAACAATACAACCTTGGAAAGGTCCAGATTAACCCTCTTCACCTGGAAGACCTATATCCTCTCCAGAGAAACCACTTGGATGTGGTGTTTAGCCTAGAAATGTTAGAGGAGCACAGCTTTTCTCTCAAAAATAAGCTTAAGCTGAAGGAGAAGACATCAAAGGGTTTTTTAAGAATATTCAGTGAGCATTCTAAAGTGAGAAAGACAGAAAATCATTAACCTAATTATCTAATTATTAATTGTAATCTATCAGTTAACATTAACATCCTGTACATTTTTCCACCTCAATAACGGGAGAGACTTAGCCAAGCCCCTTATACACTTCCAGCAGCTACCAGTGTTGTGGGATAAAAAGCACCAGAATTCAGTGTAAAGCCCTACCAAATGCCTGATAGCTAAAACCATAAGGAACTGTGATAAGCAAATAGAAGCTGACCTAGTGAAAAAAAAAAATAAATAAAATAAATAAAATAAAATCAAGTGATTGCAATAACAAACACAATATGAAAGTGAGATTCATCTGTGCACAGTATTACAATGCAGATGTCTCCAACTGGGTGTTCACCTTTGGTCCCCTTTAGAGTTGGTAGAGAAAAAATACGGATATTTCTGGGGTATAATTCATCTGTTCCTAAATTAGACCCTTAGGTTAGGACACAGCTCTGGAACCCACCATATCCAGACTGATGCCTTCTGAGTGGTGTCTCATCCCTGGATTCCTACTTCCCATTTTTACTAAGGAGTTTTCTACTTATTGTTGAATGTAAATGATGTGCCTCAAGAGCCCTATTATTTATCTACTTGTTTAGAAAATCTCATTGAGCTGCAGCCTTGTGTAACTGCTTAGGCCCTACACAAATGTTAACGGAGTACTCTTAAGCTTGTCTAAAATTGATTCTTCTGTGACTTGTAGAGAAGACATTCATTGGGCTTCTTCTTCCCCCATAATTATTTTTTGTCTTAGGAAGTTAACTAACTTGTACTAATAAATCTGCAACGTGGCATTGTTTATATTTTATATATCATATATATGGTGTAATGCATATGATAGTTTTCCTCATTACATGTCTGTTTCAAGAGTGTAAGGTACAGCCCTTTTGGCTGATTATGTATGCTATAATTCCTAGGGTCAACCTGTATGTTGCAAATGCCCTCATGCCAACAGCATGGCATGGCAATACATGGCAATACCTAACTTTCAGACAGTGCCACAGCTCCCTGAGTGATGGAGAACTGCTGTAGTAGCGCTGCTGTCCTCTCCCATCAATCAGCATGTGAGATGCCTTCTGAATTGCAGGAGGAAATGGGAAACAAGAGAACCCTGGGCTGGAAGCAGCCACAGTCAACAGAGAGTCACCGCACTGCTTTTGCTGCTGCTAAACATCCCTGTCCTGAACGTGCTCTGAACCACTCCCAGATCAAGAGATGCTGATTGGAGTGAGAAGTTTCTGTCTTCAGAAGCTCCCTCAAATATCTTGCCCAGAATGCTGAGCATTTCTCTTGAAAAACACCATTTTTTTATGGATGCAGTATATAAAAGAAAATGATGTAACAGTTAATCCACGTAAATTCATGCCCAAAATAATGTTCAAAATTTTCCTGGTGTGAACATGTTCCAAGCCAATGAAGAGTTACAGACGGTACAGGCATAGAACTTGCAGATCTATCCTTGGTCCATAATTCAGCATCCTGCCCTTTCATTTATGTAAATACCTAGAAAGGGAGAGGTAGATTTTTAATTTCTACCTCTTTTTTTTTTTTTTTTTTTTTTTTTTTTTTTTTCAGCAGAGGCAACTGAAATGTAAATGAATGCAAAAGCATGTAAAACAAATTTTAGGAAACCTTATTTTGGGTTTTGGAGGGGCTCACTGATACCGGAAAAGGAAATCTTTTTTTTACTAATCACTCAGATGCTGCTTTTCACAAATTGTAATATATTTTGCTAACCAGGAAATGCAGGCATCTCATTTTTAGTGCTTCATTCCCTAGTGCTCAGAAATAGCTGCATCAGATGAGATCTTGGAAAAGTTCCAAAGTTTCCTTTAACTATAGAAAGTCCAGGATTTCACCACAGGCTAGATTTTTGGAACTGCTGAAGACTCCTAACTGGGAGAGATTAATGGAAAACTAATTTACAGAAAGAAACAGAAAATCTGAAACTAGCCATAGGAATCTCAAGATGAGCAGAAGCACATGCGTCTTGGTTCAGACTCGCCTCTTGAAAATTTGCCTGCATTTACAGGAATTTATAGCTCTTCAATCTCTGTGTCTGTGATCTACCTACTGGATTACAGAGACTAAAATATGGAATTTTTATCATAACAATAGCTACAGTAAAAAGTGGCTTTTGTATCACAATGTCTCTTCTTGTAATTTGAGTGCCTTGGATTGCTCAGTGCAACTTCACCTCATGCTGGCTAGACATAGAGGACGGGAGAGGATTTTGCCAAAGATCAATACAAAAGCTTAGACAAGACATTACAGGGAGCGTCTGTCTGCTTTGGTATCTCTCTCTGCTTCACCAGTGGGTATAATGTGTTTTGGTATCATGCCAGCTCTGCCATCCTAAAGAAAAGGTCACAACCAGTTCAACTCTGAGTGCCTCTTGCTAATCCACCATTAACCACAGAAAATTTAGGCAATTATTTCTGTCTACTTCTTACAGCATTTCTATCATGAAAAGAATATTCAAGTTCTCTTACAGTTCAGGTTAGAAATAAACGAGAGACAAACCTGTTTTCTTACCTGCACAGCCTTTTATGATCTCCCAGGAAAGAACTTTTGCATTTTCCCCTGTGCATGTTACAAACAAGTAGGAAGTCTTCTATCTGGAAATGAATTCACACCAAATACACAAGAAAAGCAAACATAAAGATCACAAACTCTCAGAAAAAATATTGCAGTAATAGACTGGATGTAAGAACCTAAAACATTTCAAAGAGACATGACTGATATAAAGTTTAAAAAACATATAAAATTCCTTTACACCAAGAGGTGGTATTTATTCTATGTTGGATATTTTGTTGACTTATTCCAAATACATGGATTTAATTTTTTTTTTTATGTCTCTTGACTGTTACTTATTAAGCAGCAGTCTTCTGAGCCAGCTACAGAAATCAGAATTCATTGAATAAATACTAGACAAAACAAAATGATGTATTTTTGGCATTGTCTCTTTAAAATGATTTTCAGTGAGCTTGACAAGATAATAC
The DNA here is from genome assembly GCF_047663525.1 of Anas platyrhynchos. NCBI lineage: Eukaryota > Metazoa > Chordata > Aves > Anseriformes > Anatidae > Anas > Anas platyrhynchos. The sequence continues at coordinate 115,037,350 of NC_092587.1, read as the reverse complement.
ATAATACTATTGATAAAATTAACAACAGATAAAAGAAAAAATAAGTTGTGGGATAAAGAAATAAAAGATCATTTTTCAGATGAGGTTTGGAGCCAGCAAGTTAGGCAAGGAAAGGGGAAATCAGGAAGACTTCCCTATCTCACAAGATGTGCAGAATGAAAATGCTCTTGTGCAGTAGTACATAAAGAAGATGAGAAGGAGGAGGAAGAAGGCAAGTCCCACAGGAAGAGAACAAGTCAATAAAGAAAAACACAGTTAGGTTTGGACAGTCAGGTCCAGATGCCCAACTAGACTGGAAGCTCCTGTGTTACCAGTAACGTGCTGCACTCCCCTCCCTGCTGCACTCCCCTCCCTACTCCCCTCCCTTCTTTTCTCTCCATTCTGTAGCACCCTTTACCCACTCTCTAACTTTGATAGTCCCCATATCTTCATGAACTCTTTGTCCATCTCTGCCATCTTGTCTGTCCCTTATGTCCCAGCACCACTGTGACTGGGAAATGCCCATCCACACAGCAGCACCAGTAAGACCACAGGTGAACTGCTGCAGCACCCAGCACACATTTCCTCCATGCTCAGAACATCGTTTACAAGAAATTGCATTTTTCCACATTGATCCACTTTCTCTTAAGTCCTCAAGAAAATTGCCAGTGAAATAAATGATCCCTGCTTTTACAGTTCTCCTAAAAATCTCCTTCTTCTGGCACCTTCTATGCAAGGCCTTTGCTAAGTAAATAGATGGTTTTCTCAAGATACCTTTGTGCTAACTCATTATATGTGTACCTTTGTCAAAATAAGTATGTGCTTTCTCCCCAAATCTTCTTTTTCCATTCTGGTTTGTTATCTATCCTTCTTCATGGCATTGCTGTTGAGTTGTTTGGGGCAGGGACACTGTATTTTCATTTCTGTTGCAAAAAGCTTACAGCGCTCTTCATCACTATAAAATAATAATTATCCCAGCATTTATTGCTGGGGCAACGTTAGGAGATGCTAGAGAGACTGCTGGTTTTAACTCCTGTGAGCATGGCTTCTTAGTGTTGTTATTCCACAAAGTGTTTCTTCAAAGGAGAGTTTAAATGGCTGGGTGCCACAAAATTATGCAATGTCATTAAAATGTAGGTGTAAAGTGGATTAGTACTTCATATATGAGCTGGAAAAAAACTCAGACTATTTTCTTCTACTGGGATAAAGGTGGTTCAAAATTTTGAAGCTGCCATGAATGTTCTGTTGCCATTTTAGAAGCACTTGGACTGTGCACTTAGTCACATTGTCTAAACTTTTAGGTAGACCTGTGTGGTGTTAGGAGTTGTACTTGATGATCCTTATGTGTCCCTTCCAACTCAGGATATTTTATGATTCTATGATTTTCCTGTTAGGATTTAATGCCAAAATAGCTCTGGCAATTCTGTTGCTACCCAAACACTGTATAGGCAAAGGATCATAACAGGAGACATGAAAGTGGGACATGTATTGCTGTCATACCCCAAGCCACTGCAGCCCACTTAAACTGAGGAAGCTGTGCAATTAGTTTAATTCAAAACGATAATTGACCCAACTCATGACTGTTCCTAGGATAGAAAGAGTAGGAAATACAGTTTGGTGCAGGCTCTGTCAGCTACTTCAGGCTTTCTGGGTATCTTGTTTATATATTTAAGTAAGCACATTTAAAGGACAAATCTAGAGGGTAATGAGCTTTTACAACTCCCATTGAAATTAAAAGCAGCTGCACATGATCAGTTCCTGAGGTTTTGGAAGAAATATATTCATCCCATAAAAAATACATTAGATGACCATTAAAGTTTTGAAACATGACAATAAAAGCAAATAAATTTATAATTAGGAGTGCCCCTCATTCAGTAGATGCAGTCTGGCGTCTCCTTCACTATGCAATCAATGCTTTGCTCTTACTTTTTATTTTCTTAAATTTGCCTTCATGTTTGTGTTCAGAGTTCTTCAAGATGAAAAGTACTACAAACAAGCCAGCTGCTATTGCTGCTGACCACAGCTTGATGTTGAAAACTTCTGTTTTCCTGGGTGTCACACTGATTTGAAAGGAACTGCTTACAAGAGTGAGAAGGACTTCTCCTGCTGACATGTTTCTCTAGAATAAATAGAGGGATTTGAGCAAGAGATCTCATCCTGTCTTTTTAGGAACTCACAAGTGCAAAACTATTTCACAACAAAGGCACAGAGTTATGATGGTGCTAGACGGTAGGACAAAGCCCTGTGGTACATGACTGGTTGCTTTGGAAGACAAAGCTTTTATTTATGTTGATTGATAGATCATAAAACACACTGGCACTTCACACCCGAAGATACATTCCATGTCATATAATTTGAATTCTGGTAAAATGCATTATATTAAGAGAATTAAATTATTATAATTAGATCAATAGAGGCACACAGATTAGAAAAATAATTATTTCAGTGGGCAAAGATTCATGAGATTGCTGGCCTAGAAAGAGTACATAAAATCAGTATTAGCTATATGAATATTTCTGTATAAATACTGGTAAATAGTGCTGGAACATAGCAGTTACACAAACTAATGTCTCTCTACAAACATTGAATGGACTGATAGGAAAAGCTTATTTGAGCAACCATATGTTTTAACACAGTCATAACCACTGAGCATGGAATCTAAGATATGCACATAAAATGGAGAGCAAAAATCTTGGGATGTGGGGACGCATATATATCATAGATGTCCTGACAGATAATGATCTAAATATGAGTTTCCTTGTGTCTGCAAATAGGAGCTTCAATTACCGTATGAGTGAATGTAATAATTTGTTAAGACTGAGGAAATTTAAAACTCTCATATCTGCACATCAGAAAAGACATTGACAGATGAGACAGAGCTTGAACAAAAGATTCAAGATGCATAAAATATGTTTTCTTGTCTCTCACAGTATAAGTTATATTTTTCAGATTAGCCTGTTTTGAACGGATTAAGAAGTGTCAGCAAGGCATCAGAGACTGAAGAAAGTCATCACAGTGTAGGATTCCCTGATCTTCTATCAAAGTCATTAAGTAAAGTGCCTCCTGTAGAAAAAAGTGATGCAGATCATTCAGAAGTGGTTTCAGACTGCATGAGTCTTTATCTATATAGCCAGTATTTAGTAAGTATTTCAGTCAACTACCACAGTGCTATCACTGAGTTGCACATGAAGTACCACATACACAAATAAAGAATGAGGAGACACCAAAACTGCCAGTTGGGCAGCTATCAGTAAAAAGTATTCTCACATCCAGTAGAGAAAAAGAAAGACATGAAGGTGCGTTCACAATTTCATCCGTCCCTTATTTCATTGAAAATCTTCCAACTGGGAAAGCAGTGGCAGACAGAAACAGTGGAGACTGTGGAGTCACGCAACAAGGACAGAGAAATGAAACTATGAAGGATGCAGAAGGGAGTGAATAAAAAGAAGAAAAAAAAAAGAAAGAACAAAAGAACGAATGAAAGAATGAACGAAAGAACAAATGAACGAATGAAAGAACGAACAAAAGAAAGAACAAAAGAACGAAAGAACGAAAGAACGAAAGAACGAAAGAAAGAAAGAAAGAAGAAGAAACAAGCTTAATCCCAAAAGTATCACGAAGATTCCCTCATATTGTAGAGGAGTTTCACTATCCTAGTGTTATTAGCAAGGAAAAAGAGAAAACTTGCTTAAGCAGTTAGAAGAGTGTGACTTTGATGGAGTCCATCATGTTTCCTTGTCTTCTGCCTGTGTCAGTTGTAATAAGCGTCACAAAGCAACGAGGGGTTGAGTATCTCAGCAATAGAGCGGATGTTCTTGGCTACCCTCACACTTCCTCTCCTCTCTTGGTCTCGGTTTATTCTTGTATTTCCTCTGCAAGTCTGGGACCTTGACTTGGTGTTACACAAGTCACCCATCTGGAAGCCTGTTGTGCAGCCTGTTGTGCAGGCAAGGCAGAGATGCCTCTGCTTTGCAATTTGCATACATGTGAAAGGAAAAAAGAAAAAAAAAAAAAAGAAAGAAAAAAAAATGGCTTAGACATTGCGGCTGTGAAACATTGGCTGGTTTGATTATTTTTGCACATGCTTCCCCCTCCATTTCCTTGAAGACTTGAAGAGAGCTATAGAATATTTATACTCTTATCTACCTTTACAGTTTTTCTGTAGGAGTGGTTTTACTCCTGTCAGGGAGTTTGATCTTTTTGACTGATTTCTTTTCCCTGCTGTCTCCTTTGCAGTAATGAGGATCTACTTGAAATACACATCAACATGTTTACTGTATTTATGTGCTTAGCAGTGCAAGGAAGATATGGCTGAAAAGACATTTTCTTCTTTTGTTTCATGTGTCTTTTCTGTTTATTTCTTTTGGCCCTCAAATTTGCTGCTACATAAATATTTCCTTTAGGTAAATATTGTGATAAATTCGGCCCTTTCTCACCACAACCAGGAGAAAGACGGTGATTTTCTTAGCTCATATTCCTTTATCTTCTAGCTTCACAGGTTTCCTTCTCTCTTAAACCAAGCCCTACATGGCTGACACAATCATTTATTTCTCTAGAAGACTCCCAGTCTGGGACTGTTAAAGAAAGTAAGCAATTATTCAACAACAAATGCAGCATCTCTTATGTTTTCACCCTTTCTGCTCATTTAATGTACAAAGCAGCTGGGGAAAGACAAGTTGCCAGTACAAGTTGCCAGTCATGGCTGCAAAGGAGATTTTCTTCTACAAGAAAGTGTTACTGCTTTCCCACCTGCTGCAGTCAGCCGTCCCAAGGGGAAGTTAGTAAGCCAAGGCAGAGGCGATGGTTGAGAAAAAAGAAGCCCGTGCCAGGGGAGAGAACTGAATTGATTCTCACTACCTACATTGAGAGCTTGCCTACGCTCCTTATCAACAATGTACTCCAGGTTCTGTTTATCAAATTGTTATATATTCTTGGAAATAATTAGTATCTCAGATTGTCAAAGGCCATGCCATTACTTTGATTTGAACCTTTAAAAATTGAGATTGACATTTCTGTCTTCAAAATTTTGAGTTACTGTCTCATAGTTTGCACAGCACTTGGAGAAACATTTCCAAACTTTAGCTGCACAGTACAAAAGCTTGTCAGTGAGAAGGTAATGTCCCAGGGGAATTTCAAAACCCAGCAAGCAGGGGATTCAGCAGGCTTTTTTTCTGGCTTTTTAGTGTTCTTCAAAAGTTGACTAACATTAAAAGAGGACCTGTCTCATTGGCATACCACTTCTGTGGTCACAACACAGCAGTCAAAGTAAGCATAGACACTATTAAGATTATAAAATGCAAAATCAAAGTTTGGGTAATACAAATAGCTCTCAAAGGATCACATATCAGCTCAAAGATAAACCAAAATATTTGGAATTTAGAATGCTTCTTTCACACTTTGCCATTAGTGTAAGTCCCATCAAGACTGCTGAATTTATCCTGCATTATGATGGCAAGTTATGAGATGACTAGGGTAACTCAGAATGCTTTCTGAGTTGTATTGGTAAGCTATTAAACCTAAGTTTTAAGCCTGCTGTCTGATTTCAAGACACTTACCCTGGATACTTCCTCTTACTTCAGGAATTCACTTCTGTGTTGGATATAGCTAAGGCAAAGTGTGGTGATCCTTTGGAGACTGTGTGCTTTTAGAAGCCTGCTTCAGAAAATATTTGAATGAACAAAATAACTCCAGTGTATTCTGGGAGAGACATCTTTTTTTCTTCTTTGCTATTGAAGCAAAACAATGTAATATTCTACACTCACTTGCGTGCAAGATCTGTGGATAATGCTGAGATAGGATCATTACAAATAATACATTATATCAGACAATTTTATCAATGGCTGTTCTCCGTTGGTCAGAGGAAATTTTTCATTTAAAGCTTTCGAATAAGTTACCAAGACTCATGTGATTACAGAACTGGGGATGACCTTCTTCCAGCTCTATTTCTACATCACTCAAATACCAAAAACAGAGAGTAAACAGTACATTGGCAGTGATGATCTTATCTGAAAATAAGTGCTCACAAAGAACATTTCTAGAGCAGGTGATTGCTCTTTGCTTCTTTTTTTTGCATGGGCTTGTTTAATTAGATAGCAGGTCTTCTGTCAGCATGTGTTTTTTACCTACATTGCAGACAACAATTTGAGGAAGATGTGTTCCTCTACTCACATCCATTCAGTCCAATCTGTTTTCTTTTTCGGTTACAACCACTTGGTTAATGATTCTCTGCCTCCCATGTTAATACTTATTTTACAGTGAGAGTTCCTCTGTTTGGCATCAAATATTAGTTAAAAAATATTACCCTACTGCTGAATTCTTCAATATTCTTCCATATGGATGTCTTCTTTATCCATACCCCAGCATACCGAAAATCAGTTATTTGTGCACCAAATCTATATCATCATCAAGATTAGAAGGAAATCTGTAGTTTTCTGTGTTGCCTGACAGTTGCTTTCCATGGACGTTAACAGTCTGATAAGTCTCTCTGAACAGAGAGAAGACCATGCTTTCATCAGTGTAGTTTGTAGCAGTACCTTGGATTCATTTTGCACTGAAAAGAGAGACGTGCTAGTCTATCCTCTCTATTAAAATTCTGACTTCTGTTTTACTTCAGATAACAGATGCAGCACAGTCATACTGTGTTTTTTTCCAAAAAGAATGACTATCTGATCTTCATTAATACTAAAGCTCCTTGCAAATTTCTGTCCAAAATAAAGAAATACTAGTGAAAAGGTAAATGTACATTATGTCAAAGAAATGCTGGATACTCCAGTATACTAGCAAACTGGTATACTGGAGTATCACGTTGAATCTAGGTTGTTAACCCTTCTCCTTTCAACTATAGCTCCTTTCAAGACATTCAGAATATGAAACCAATGAAAGCAGGTCTCCTGAGAATGAATGTCTGCCATGAAAGACAAAATGTAGTAAAGGAAACAGTACAGTTAAACATGTATATATGATGTGATGGCTGCTGTCTTTGGTGAGATGGGCAGAAGTGAAATGAAACAGAATGAAGATTTTAAAAGGTTTCAGAATCTGTGTACCTGGAATACAAGTACTTCCCTGGAATATATGAGATGTCCACTGTTATTCACAGCCCAAAAGCCCATTCAGATTTATAAGCATATAATTTGGAAAACATGTATCTCTCACATGTTCTCTCAAATGAGGAAATTATAACTATAATCAGAGATGTCAATGGACAGGTCTCTGATTTCTTATGTGTGTATGTAATCTTGACAGCCTACTGTACTGAGCAATTTAAGAGCTTACAAGAGCATGCTAACCTAGAAATGAAATTCTAGAATAATGAACTCTGCCTTCAGTTAATTAATGTTTTTTGTTGGAAATTGCAGGCATGGAACAACAACAACAACAACAAATTATGACAGGCGAGTCACAGTGTCTCTGAGATGTCTAGTGACAAATATGCTATGAGCTTGAGAGACCCACATAACAGGATAATCAGAAAGCATTTTTCAAAACCTATTAAAAATGCAGGCAAGGACAATGGGACATGACTGTTTCCAGAAGTTGAAACATACTTTTCCAGCGGTTCATTTGGGCAGAAAACCTGCCTTATGCAATGTGAGTAGTTTCTAAAGAAATATATGTATTTAAATGCATGCCTTCAGTAAATACTGATCAAAAAGGGCTGGAAAGCATCTGAGCTTCTAATATCATGGCATTTCGGTCAAAACATCACTGTGCTCTTTCATAACAGCTATGTTTTTCATTAATGACCAATAGTATATATCTGCAAAGACTTGACCTATGTCCAGAAATCTTTTCTGGTAATCCCAAGTTTACTATGGAATTTCAATAATACAACAAGCATTTTTAAGGGTATTTCCACAGAACTATTTTTTTTGTTTGTTTTGATGTGCAATTTCTGTCAAGGTCAGCTTTTCTATATCATTATAAGCCATCATGTCTTTTAGTTAAGTTTTGTCTTAAGACACAACAAATCTGGTCATTTTCTGAGGTGTTATCTACTTGCTGAGATCATTTCTCACATGGTCCTTTTATAATTATTACCCTCCCAAATACTGATGTCACAGTTTAACATAATTTTTACAACAAACATTATTTCTGCCCCATTAAAGCAGTGCATTTATCAGTGACCTACTCCATATGAAGGTTTGTCTTTCAGCCAAAAAGAATAGAGGTATTGGAGCTAAAGTAACAGGACACTGGGGCTTAAGTTTACAGCCCATGCAGTCACTCAAACTAGGTCATCATTGCTGAGAGAAAATCAGCAATTAAGTTCCTCTGAGAACTGGCTACCAGACTCCTCTGCAAAGCCACAGGCACCATATAAGCATCTTCATCATGCTATTTTCGTGTTATCAAAGATTAAATAAAATATGGTACTCAATGCCTTTTTTGCCTCAGATTTCACTGGCAAGAGCTCTAGCCACACAACCCAAGCCCCTGAAGGCAAAGGCAGCGACTGAAAGAATGAAAAACTGCCCACTGTAAGAGAAGATCAGGTTCAAGACCAGCTAAGAAACCTGAAGGTGCACAGGTCCGTGCGACATGGTTAGATGTATCTGCAGATCCTGGGGGAATTGGCTGATGTAGTTGCTAAGCCATTGTTCATCATATTTGAGAAGTCGTGGCAGTTCCCACTGACTGGAAGACAGGAAACATAACACTCATTTTTAAAAAGGAAGACCTGGGGAGACACAGGACAGTCAGTCTCACCTCTTTGCCTGGTAAAATTGTAGAGCAGATTCTCCTGGAATCTATGCTAAGCCACATGGAAAATAAGGAGGTGATTGGTGACAGGCAGTATGGCTTCACCAAGGGCAGGTCCTGCCTGACAAATCTGATGGCCTTCTACGACAGGCTTACAGCATTGGTGGATAGAGGAAAAGCAACTGACATCATCTACCTGGATTTGTGCAAAGCATTTGACACTGTCCCATATGACAACCTTGTCTCTAAATTGGAAAGACATGGATGCAACCGTTGGACCTTACCAGTGGGTAAGGAATTGGCTGTACGGTTGCGCTCAAAGGGTTGCAGTCAGGGACTCAATGTCCAAGCGGAGATCAGTAACAAGTGACGGACCTCATGAGTCAGTATTGTGACCAGCACTGTTTTAATATCTTTGTTGGAGACATGGACAGTGGGATCGAGTGCACCCTCAGCAAGTTTGCTGATGATGCAAAGCTGTGTGGTTTGGTCAACACATTGGAGGGAAGGGATGCCATCCAGATGGACCTGGACAGGCTGGAGAGGTAGGTCTGTGCAAACCTTGTGAAGTTCAACAAGGCCAAGTGCAAGGTCCTGTATCTGGCCAGGGCAAACCCAAGCACAAATACAGGCTGGGCTGAAAATGCAGCCCTGATGAGAAGAACCAGGGGGTGTTGGCTGACAAGAAACTTGACATGAGACAGCAATGTGTGCTTGCAGCCCAGAATGCCAACCATATCCTGGGCTGTATCAAAAGATGCATAACTAGCAAGTCGAGGGAGGTGATTTTCCTCCTCTGCTCTGCTCTCATGAGACCCCCATCTAGAGTTCAGCTCTGGGGCCCCCAGCACAAGAAGGACATGGACCTGTTGGAGTGATTCCAGAGGAGGGCCACAAGGATGATCAAGGGGCTGGAACACCTCTCCTATGAAGAAAGGCTGAGAAAGTTGGGGTTGTTCAGCCTGGAGAAGAGAAGGCTCTGGGCAGACTTTAAAACAAGTTTCAAGTACCTCAAAGGGGGCTACATGTAAGTTGGGGAGGGACCCTTTTCTAGGAAGTGTAGTGGTAGCACAAGAGGGAATGGCTTTAAACTAAAAGAGGGTAAATTTAGATTAGTTATTAAGAAGAAATTCTTGACTCAGTGGGTGGTGAGGCACTGACACAGGCTGACCAGAGAAGCTGTGGATGCCCCATCCCTGGAGGTGTTCAGGGCCAGGCTGGATGGGGCTTTGGGCAACCTGGTCTGGTGGGAGGTGTTCCTGCCCATGGCAGGGGGGTTGGAACTGGGTGATCTTTAAGATCCCTTCCAATCCAAACCAATCTATGAAGTTATGATTCTATGATATTGAAATAGAGTGAAGTGAACAATGTCCTGGTTAATGTCAGAAGCAAGCCCACATCTCAACGCCAGCTCGTCTTCAGAGCTTCTGCCTTGGGACAGCTTTAATTCCACATGCAGCACACAGCATTTGTATACAAATAGTTTATGAAGCTACCTGTACCCCAAAGTTTGAAAGAAGATTGCAGCAGTGCAAGTCCTGTACTAATTAATTTTGTTAGGGAGGTTAGACCAGATGACCTCCAGAGATCCCTTCAAATCTCAACCATGCTGTGAATTATTATAAAAAGACCACTTGGGAAGGCTGTCAGCCTCTGAATCTTCCTCCTAAAAGGGATGTGCAAGTAAGCAGCCCCAGTAGGGTGGGAAATTTTTCTCCTGGCAGCAGATATATAAGTGCACTGGGGACAGCTGAGAACCGACGACTCCCAGCAGCTGCCTTGGGGCCATGGGAGCAAATACAAGGATCTGGGCAGAGGTAGGAGAGGTCATGGGCCGGTCACCAAGGTCATGGGTGGAGCAGTGCCTGCAGCCAGAGGCCTGGGCAAAGCAGATGGACATCATGTGGGGAGGGTGTGAGCAGATGTGCTAACACACGGGCATGAAGAGCATTGTCCACCACATCATGGAGGCTTTCAGGCCAATGTGTGCACAAACAGCTATAATGTGATTAGTCCTTTAAGTCTTGATCTGGGCACCAGAGTATCAACCTTAATATGTGGTGAAAAGCACAGATAGGAGAATCTCTTTAATCTAGCTCTTGCAATTGTTTTTGTTTGTTGTGGTGTTGTGTGTTTTTTCCAACAAGATGATTTCACAACAAGAAAATTGAAATTCCAGTGTGAGAAATGCAAGAAATGTTCCTGAAGCCAGAGGAATCATTTGAGTTCAGTTCCATTACCCAGATATCTATAATCTCTGATCTTTTTACTGGGTGGATTAGGAGGTCTGCAGAGAATGTACAAATTAGAATGAGTCAGAATAAATCTGGAATACTCAAGTGTTTAGCACGTATTCAGTTACCAGTACAAACATCTCATATTTCACATTGTTCTCCCACAAAATGTAAGTATGTTGCATATAAAAATGACAAGTTTTAAACTTTAATCTCCATATTGTTCAGCTAATCCATAAAATTACTCATAAGTGTGGTAGAATGCCCAGTATATTTAAGTATTGATTGCATATATGCTCACTGATCCCTTTTATTTAAAACGTTTTCTGAAAAGTAAGCTGCTGGCAGTTGTTAATGCATGGTCACCTTAAAGTACAGCAGTCTTAACACAAAATTTTCTGCCTGTACAGATTGTACAGCTGTTGTAAAATATAGTATTGGCAAATGGCAAATTGGAAGTGGCATACCAGTGGGAAAAACTGCTCACATTCCAGAAGAGAAAAAATATCTATTCACCTCCTGTTTAGTATTAATTTTTAGCAAAACAAAATACTATCCTGCAGTGGATGGTAATTAATATTAATTTTAACTGCAGTAGCGATGGAAGGAAGGAAGGAAGGAAGGAAGGAAGGAAGGAAGGAAGGAAGGAAGGAAGGAAGGAAGGAAGGAAGGAAGGAAGGAAGGAAGGAAGGAAGGAAGGAAGGAAGGAAGGAAGGAAGGAAGGAAGGAAAGGAATAGAAAACCCACTTCCAGAAAATAAATGTTTTGCAATGAAACCAGGGAGGATGGAAACAACCAAGCCAAGATCGTGTCGTGCTATAATATTTGCCTTGTGATGTCACTTCACTAGCATTACAGTGAAGGAATGGCCCCATCAAGTTCTTTTTGGGCTTCCTTCCCACCCCTCTCCACCACTACACCCAAGAGTGACACTCTATGATCCACCCACTTGGAGCTGGAAAATCAGAGCATCACACCCATTTACCAGATGTGTCATCTCCACTGTGTCCAAATGGACTCAACCCTCCTACGAGGAAGGCTTTGGGAGTTTGTGCTTAGTACAGTGGTGTAGTGACTAGAGGGAAGCCTCTTCAGAACATATTATATATTTGTCCCTGGCAACATAATGGAGAGCAGTAATACTGAAATAACAAACCCTCTGCACTTATTATGATACCCAAATCCAGATTTTCCTCTAATTCTGACTAACTTGGTATTTTAAATTACATTTCAGGATTTACATCCCTTTCCATCAGAAATTTGGGAGAGACAGACTGTGCCATTTTCAAGACAGGCTGAACATTAGATCTGTTATTCATTTCAAGATTTCTTTGTTCCCAATATTTTCCGAGTATCATCTGTGGTAAAAATTTGAGTTACTGCATATGATTAAGTTAATTTGAGTGTATTAACATTGTAGAGCACACAAAACGTTTTATCAATGTTCTTCATAAATATCAAGCAATTGTTGTAGAGTTGTTGCCACATTTCTGTGTACCCAGTAAGAACTCCAAGAGTTAACCCTGCAGTTTCTCAATAACCACTAGATCTGTGACCTCCTAGGAGTTATCTAAAAGGTCACTTTTTTTTTTTAATTAATATCTATCTATAAAAGCAGCAATAGTAGAATATTCATATAAGTAGATATCTCCAAGTTTTTTATATTTATATGTTATAAAGTTCCACTATAAATAAACAGATAGATAGATAGATAGATAGATAGATAGATAGATAGATAGATAGATAAAGTTACCCTATTGTCATGCTTAAAGTCATAGATAATGTCATGATTATTTTGTGGGCTTCTCTTCTTTCCCCTCTGCTCACAGGTGCTAGTATAGAAATCTGTATTCTTGCCTTTGATACTTTCTGTTTGTTTTGTGGATTTTGGAGATAGTTCAGGAGTTTCATAGAGTTTACTCAAGCTTTCCCCTGCAATTTTACATCTTATTTAGATAATCCAGTAGGTAGATTTTGTATGTACAGTAGACTTTTCACCCCAAACCCTCAGTATTTCCAGCAGGTCCATCTTCTAAAGTCATCTACTGAATTCACCTTACAGTAACATATATTATCACTAAAATGTGTCCCTCAAAATGTACCAGATCTACAGCTTAAGCAAATCATTTACTTCCAGATACATATATCATTTTTTGGTGTGACATTCTCCATACATATTTTACAGTATGTTGTGGCAAAGGCCAAAAATGCACATGTAGCTTCTAATTCTTAAGTTATGTTGAACTGCTTCAGCCTCTGCTTGCTGAGAATGGAAACCCCTGCACCGGAGAGTTGTTGTCCACAGGAGAGAGAATACAAAGAAGCTTGAAGACACTTTAATATGATGATTTAATTACTTGCTCCTCTGTAAAGTTTAATCATTTATAAGAACTTCTAAAGATTTGTTGTTGTTGTTTCTCTTTTCCTAGGTAATAGTAATAATAAAATGAAATGGCTGAAGAGACAATCCTAGTATGTTGTGGGGTTTCTTTCTGACATAAGAACAAAAGAGGAATCATCCATATTACTGTGGAAGAAGGTTCACCAAGTCATTTGTATTAATAAATGGAAAGAGGCAGGAAATGAAGGTTCTATCAAGTCAATACACATGTACCAAAGAACGTGTGGGGATTACTCACATAGGTATGAATAACACATTTTGATGTCTGTGCCATTTCTCATTAGCCCAGGATGTCTCACATATACTCATGATTATGGAAATAGAAATAGATTGTGAGTCAGAGAAGAAGTTGAGTCAGAATGAATATGTGAAGTCAGTAGAATGGAATGATCACGGCCATTAACTTTGCCTTGTGAAAGGTGGTAAGGCAAGACCAGTCAAAGAACCAAAGCAAAGAGGGCACCCAAAGGGCAACTGGATAAAATTGCCAAGATGTGTTGACAGCTAAAATGACAGGTATTTCTATTATCCTTAACAGTTACATCTGCATGTTACAAAACCTCAAATGACAGTTTATGTAAATGTTTTGGGCACTTTTTGTTGACGTTATGTCCCTCTGCACTTGTGTTCATTATCTAAGACATGTTTGTGTCTCAAATAAATAATACAGGTTATAAATGCTTCCTCATGACAAAGTAGGAATTCAATAGGAGTGTTCCCACAGAGTATGTATATGAGGAATATATAGATATCTGACTTCCTGTTTTTTGTTTATTTACATAGTTTGAAAGAGCTAGAATGCTGCAGTTACAAATTCAAGAGGAGAAATGTAAAAAAAAAAAAAAAAAAAAAGTAGGAAAATGGGATTAAATATATATTTTTATTATTATTATTTTATTTTTAAAAAATATTCATAGCTTTTTGGTTTGGCCAGTTCAGATAGCATGAGACTGATCTATGCAGAGTATTTTAGTGTTTACAACTCTGGTTCAATGAAGGTTGCGTTAAGGGAGAAAGAAATGTTAATAAAATTTTATGTTTTATCAAAACATACTTCTTTTAGTGTCTTGGGTTTGGGTTAGTAATTCTGCTAACACAGAATTTTGCTTCCCAACATGAACATAACTTCTTGATAAATAAAGTTAAATGACCAAATAATTTGCAGCTCTTAAAGTGAGAGGTGTATTATGCAATCATACTTCTGAGTTTCAGTAATTCTGCATAGTAGGAAAAAGTCATCCTATAATGACCCTATAAAAGTTACCCTAGATTTTTTTTGTAAGTAGATGTTAGTTCAGAATATGTTAAAAAATTTCAGAGAAGTTCAGATGAATTGGTTAAAGATGCTGTCTTATTGGAAAGACAAAATTAGCAAAGACAGTCATTTACTTTATGAGATCCATTTTACTTCACTGAGAAAATAAATGAGCTTTCAGGCACACAAGTCCTTGTTCAGGTCTGAAGTAGCAGAAGGAATTTTCAAAGTTAAATATAAACAGAGAACAAGACTCTAAGTTTATATTACTTATTGAACAGTTATACCTGAAAGAAAAAGTTGGAGACAGCACAGGAGCTATGGAAGAACATGAGTATGGAGAGAGTTGCTGATTATCTCCTGTGGGTCAGAAAGTAAAAAAGGTACTTATAATCTGATAAATATGTTTAGCTCACCATGACCATTACTTCTCTTCAGAATTAGGCATTGATCTTTTCCCAAACATATCCATCCTTGGAAAGAAGAATATATCATCAATATGGAATTGAAAGCCTGTCAAAGTTCAGCCAAGTTTTGTTGACCCAAGAAAGGTGATGAACTGATCTTTTTATTATTTTTTACATCTGACCTCTCTAAGGAATATATTTTACAGCTCACTGGTGAGGTCAGTCCTACCACTCATCTATGCATTATTCCATAGTTATGACATAATAAAGAATAAGACCTTGACCTTGCGTATTTATATATCTCTAACCATAAAATTAGTTCTACTGATATCACTGAATGGTAATAGCTTAGCATGTGTGTACACTATTGCCAATTTTGAAGACTTTGTACAAATATAGAGTTTTTATTTTTTTGTTACAACATGCTCAGGAAAGTTTAAAAGTTAATTTTAAATAAAAGCACATTAGAAGCTAAAAGACCAATTTTCTGCATGATTGTAATCAAAAATTATCTTTCCACATCACAGGTCCCACTACCTCAATTGATGTTAATTAAAAATCTTGCTTACATCACCAAAAGAAAACCCTTGGACCACACTGATGGGAACTTGCTGTCTAATCTTAAAACTGTTCCTTCTACTGATTTATTGAAGGTGAGAATGGCTGCATGTGGACAAACCCAAACACTCTCCAGTCAAGATACAGCAATTTCAGATTGGGAATCCTTCTGTGGTTTCTACCACAGGAAATCCAGCTATCATCCCAAGCCAGGGAGACTAGCAGAGGTCTGTTCCACAAGTGTTTCGGGTCTAGCTGCTCTGCACTAGTTAACATATACTTCTCTGTACAGTAATCAGTCCCAGTTGACTCCCGGAAGAGGCTCTCCCCAGCTAAAAACAACAACAATAATCAAACTACATTAAAATTTTTCCAAATGCCAACCCATGCCTCAGTTTATGGTGTTTGCCATAGCATATGAGGCTCCATATGTTGTTTTTTGTAATATCAACTTTGAATTCCCCACTTTTTCCTGCACGATGTCTCTTTTCTTCTGTGTTTTGGATTTTGCAGTATCAACCACATCTGAGATTTTCTGTGCTGCCTCGCTTTTGAAGAGTGCTTTGCAACGAGAGCCTTTGTCCAACACAATCCAAGTGTTTAATCATCTTCTCTGCAATCCTCAGAAATGCACAAGGACTATAATCAGTAAGTCTTACTCTGGACCAGGTACTTTCTTTTGTATGGTAATTTATAACTTTTATGCCTGTCGGTAGTTTTCTGTCAGATGTTTTGCTCTGAATCCTGACCAAGTTTCCCATCAGGGAGCTTTTGTACCATCTGCTATAAACCCAATTGTGAGAGTGGCTCATCAGATGTCAGTCAGTCATTCCTGAAATCAGTAAGAACGCCAAATGCAACAGGACCACCTATCATCACAAATGCTACTTTTGTTATGTTTTGATAACCCTGTGGTCTTCTGTTCCATTTCTTTTTTTTTTTTCTTTTTTTTTTTTTTCTGATTTGAAGTATTCTTCAGAAAGGCTAAGAAAGAAGAGTTTCACTTCACCTATTTGTTCTTTTTTTTTCTAATAACACAGCATCCTATAGTATGAGAACTAAGCAAATATCGTCTGACTTCTGTAAGAGCATCTTCAAGGTACCTCATCACCAAAAACTTGCTCTAAAAATGTGTCTTCAATCTCTTGAAGCTGGTGTTGGTATTTTTTTTCCTCTCTTGGCCTTACAACAGCTATTCATGAAACTATCTTTACAAACTTATGTGAGTTTTTCTCATATGCTAATATTCAGGGAGGGAAGAAGACATGAAACAAGAAATGAAGTTTTTATTTTGTATCAGAAAGATTGTGGATTATTATCAAGCTAAACGCAAAGTCTAAAACAAAATTTGACTAAAAACTTCACAAAGATAATTTAGAAGTGGGAAGTTCCTTCATCAGCAGTATCCCTAGAGCCTCTGTGCAGCTATCAGCTAACTCTGCATATGGTATGTTGTAAATAAAGTATCATATTAATCCTTTTCTTCCTGTAGCAGAACCAAGTGATTAATGCAGCTCTGCTCTGCTCTTTACCCTTCACTTTAATGAGTCACACAGGCTGGATAATGGTGGCCTTGCATCCTTTTCAGTTAGGGTTTATTTGAATACTTGTTAATTTTTCAGGGCCACTATAATCAGGATGTTATGTATTAAAGGGGACATGCAAGATTACAGCTTTTGACACTATCTCGTCTTAAATGTTATGTTAAGACGAAATCATCTCCTGTTTTCCTGAGAAACAGGGAAAAGCTTTATTTAGAAGAAAAAAATAAATAACTGGTCTTGAACTTACTCAGTTAGGAGTTTGGGGAGTGGATAACCAAGAGGATTCTTCATTCAAATGCTTATCTTCTCAGCTCATGAGCAGGGTGCTCCGGAGCTCTGTCTGGGGCAAGAGAGAGTATGCTTTGGCAGCAGGAAACTGCTGTTGTAGCCTGAGTGCTAATGCAGATCCTGCAGTCTTTCCACACCTATAATGGATAGGTGCTATGTACAAATGCATGTGTCACTCTACCCCTTACATCCTGCCTTTAGCCATGCATCTACAAGGGCAACCTCCCCTCAGAAGTAAGCAGTCAGATTCACAGAGGTCCTTGACTGAATTCTGTACTAAGAGTGAGAGAGATGATAAAAATAATTCACACTTCATAGTCCTATTAAAAAGAAAAAAAAAAGAAAAAAAATTATCAGCCACACCAGTCCTTATAAATGTCTGCAAATCCTATTGATTTGCTGAGCTGATGTGGCAGCTGCCTATGGTATAGCAGGCAGCAGAAAGTACCTCCAGCGCTCATCCCAACCCTTAGGTCATCCCTCCTTTGTTGAAATTCAGACCCTATGAGCATTAAACATCATTCATTGTTTCTTTTTTAATTTGGGTACTTAATATCCAACACCCTTCAAACACAGATCTAAACACTTACGAGAAGCAGAAAGTACCTTCTCCTGTACAGGCCCTCCTCGCCCACTTTGTCAGTAGTGAAAACAGGACCAAGTGAAATCTTTCTGTGACTTCAGTTTCCATGGTTGCCAAGGTTCATACTCATCTTATTAAATGCAGGTGTCTATACCTGCACAGCCCTGGGTGCTTCCAGTGCACAACCTCTTCCACCCTATACTACATGAATGATACAGTGTCTATAGCTTCAAAGGACCTTTGGTGAGATGTACTTGTCTGGACTGCAAATATCTAATATTTGAATCTTACTCAAATTGTCCTCTTACCTCAGTCACCGCTTCAGCATAGCCCTCTAGCCAAAAATTAAGCTGCAGAGATAATCTATTTCATCTATGTCTATCTAGTATTTCTATGACTATCAGTGATAGTCAGTCCAGCACACTCACAAACAGGCATACTTAATGAGTTATCCAAATAACCTGGATGGCAGAACATCAGCAGAAATTTAAAACGTGTAATATATATACAAACTTTTTAAATGATGCCAGAGGTCACTTTTAAAGAAAGAGTCATATAATTTCAATATATGGGTGAAGAGATTTTAGCCAACTTTTGATCCAGCTGCAAAGGTAGATAACTCCGAGGAAACTGAGTAAATGGAATATATTAGTGGACTGGTTCAATTGGTACAGAGATTTTGAGAAACAAGCAACCAAAACCTAAAGATATATCTAGCAAAACTGCAAAAACTCCATAGCAGAAGACTGAATGGGCTGCTCAAAGAAATTCCATACCCTGACTATTTATGGCTTCCTTTTATCCTGAATTCTGACTTTCAACTAAAATATGAAGCTGCTAACATTCACTGGGAGACAGGAGTGGGTGGTCTTACTGAATGCTATCAGAGATCCATACACACAAAAAAAATAATAGAGGATATGCGTACACGCTCTACTAAGGCATAAAAAAGAGACATCCCAAGTTAGCACAAGCAAACTTGGCTTTGGTAGTATAGGTTGGCCACACCTGAGCTAATGAGTCTGGTGGAGACTAGTATGGACAGAATATGTCATGGCATGAGCTGGCATCTCCAGATGACACTGTGCTGCATGATTCAGATGTAGCTGCTTTTCATTTCAGTGAGACATGGGTTTCTCAGCTAAATCTTCAACCATACAGTAGGGACAAGACACAACCCACCTACTCCTCCTTTTCCAGAAGCAAAGACATGCACCGAACCTTTCAGACCATGGTGCTGTCACTAGGATCCAGATGCACCAGCATGCTCTTGTTTTAACTTGTCTTTGGCACTGTGAACCTTCAGATGATTGAATAACATGCTGCAGTTGGGCTCAGAAAGTCCAGAAAGGAATGGTCCCTCTGAAAAATGGTGATAGCAAGGACAAGAGGCACTTCACCTCTCCCCACACACAGACATAAATAAGCTAATATTCCTGTGAAGCTGCTGTAACCAGCTTTGCTTTTTCTAATAACTTTTTATGGTTTTATAACTTGGAAACAGAAATCCCATTTCATAAAGTAAATCTCTCATAAAACACAATATTTAGATGTAATGCACACCCCTTGTCAACCCCCCCTTTTTCCACTATTGTATCACAGTTTTTCCTTTCTAAGTGTAGCTACTCCTGCCTGCTGGAGCATGGGAATGGTGGAGAAGTGGCTGTATCTGACTCTTAGAAGGAAGTCAGCCTTGCAATTAACTGCTTTCAGATCTAAAAAGATAATAATAATAATAAATAATAATAATAAAATAAAAAATAATAAATACATACATAAATAAATAAAAGACAATATTTACAGATCTCATTCAGGGGACTCTTTGTAGTCCAGACTGTGCTTACAAGATTCCCTGTGTCTATTACCATTCCAGAAGAGTTTTGCTCTGGTCTTCCCCTTCTCTAACTTTTTTCTACCTGCATGGGAGGAAGGGAACAGATCAACCTCAGAACATGTTTCTTCTCATAAGTCTACACAGAATTAAATATTCAGATATTCCACAGATAGTTGGAGGAAATGTCAAGTTCTCTATTTTTCTAGTTGACAGCACGGGAGGAGCAGCATGAGGTGGTTCTAATGTTCAGAAGTGAACCATGCCAGGAGGTCAGAGGTAAACAGGGTTTCCATGCCAAGCGAGAGACCATGCAGCCAAGCAGACTGAACTCGTCTGGCTTCCTGTTTCCCAGAGAACAGAGCACAAAAAGGTTGATGTGACCGAGGCAAGAAAGGACACAGATTCTCAAGACAGGGGAAGTTGGAAACTCCTGTCCGCAGAAGGAAGGCTTCCTTCCCACATTTGTTGCCCATTTGCAACAGAAAAGGAACAAGTCCTGCTCAGGGGATGGTTGGGGCTAGACATTTCTGTCATCAGATCAGGACCAAAACTAAGAAATAATTTGTCAAGTGTTACAGCCCAGTTAGTTACCATGCTGTAGGAAGCAGAAGAACCTCTCTGCCAGACAGATGTATCATCCCAGCAGATTCAGTGCTGAAGCAGATTTGCCTGGAGCTCAGATCCATGACAAAGCAGAGACATTTCTAAGGCTGCCAGCTCCAAAAGGGAGCTGCCACTGCCCCGAGGCAAGCCAGGGAGCAACACTGCTTGGGCCTCTGGGAGAGCAGTTTTAATAAAGGGGTAAAAACTGCTGTGTGATAGCAGCTGGGAGAGAGGAGTGAGAATGAGCCCTGCAGACCCCACAGACCCCAGTGCAGCAGGAGGACAGGAGGTGCTCCAGGTGCACAGCAGCAGTTCCCGTGCCGCCTGTGGAGAGGCCCCTGGTGGAGCAGGCTGTTCCCTGCAGCCCATGGGTCCCACATGCAGCAGATCTCCACACTGCAGACCATGGAGGAGCCCCCGTGGAGCAAGTGGATGTGGCCTGGAGGAAGCTGCGGCCCATGGAGAGCCCCCGCAGGAGCAGGCCCCAGGCTGGAGCTGCAGTCCATGGAGAGGAGCCCATGCAAGAGCAGGGGGCCTGGGAGAAGCTGCCACCCGTGGGGGACCTGTGCTGGATCAGTTTGCTCCTGGGGGATGGATGGACCCCATGGTACAGAGCCGTGTGGGAGCAGTGCTTGAAGAGCTGCTGCCTGAGCCCCCGCAGGCTCAGTTCAGGAAGGACGGCATCCCATGGGAGGGACCCCACGTGGAGCATGGACAATTCAGCATGGCATAGAAGAGGTTAAGGAACACTGTAATGACAGCCTACTTGGAGGTCAATTACAGAGATGATGGAGCAAATTCCTCTTCATATTGTGAAACAGAAAATTTGACCAAGGGCAACAGTCAGAACTTGCTGGTCAGGAGAATCAAGTTGGGCATTAGGAAGATTAGTTGAAAGTGCAGTACTGGCTCAGGATATCCAAACAGGTGTTGATATCTCTGTCCTTCATGATAAATTTGGACAAAGCAATGTCAGATCTTTTCTGGCACTAGTGGTACTCCTGCTCTGAGTGGGAGGCTGGGTTTCAGGACCACCAGTGCTCTTTACCATCCAGCATTATTGTGATTCTGTGATTCCTGTCCCCTTATTTGCTTTCCTGGCTGGGAAGCTAAGCTGCCATGTCAAGATCTAGCCTTTAGGGTGCCTGAGAGAGTTTTTACCTGTTTTTACTGTGTATTGAAGGCCAAATCTGTCACTACTACATGGATTGTCACTACTAGTGGTCTTTGGGGAAGAGGAAAGAGAAATGATGCATTTATTATTCTATTAAAGTATCTACAGCCTTGCATGGTACACATTTAAACAGACGGTGGGAGATCTGTGCCTTAGGAAGCAAACAGACCATTCCACACCTGGTTGATAACTGATTCTGGCTTTCACAGGACCATTGATTCTTAGGTTTCAGCTGCAGTTTAAATATTGCTGTATTGTCTCTGGAAGGGCTGATTTCACAAGTGAGATCACAGTCTCTCAGTAGGGGAGCTATGTTTTTTAATTTAGCATGTTTAAAGCATAGATAAAAATGAAAGGGGAATAAACAAAACAACAACTACCACTTTGTTTTGATCAAGATAAACCAGATAAAAAGATCTACCTCAACAGGAATTAGAATCTTGAGGACATAAAGAGTGGATTTCTATCATGGAAAAGACCATAGATTTGTTTTTGTTTTCTTTTCAAGCTAAATTAATCTCTAAAGTCAGCAGTTCTAACAAAAGATTCCCTTCTTCAAAAACTTACTTCATGTGACTCCAATTTTTTATTTCAGTAAACACCATTTTGGACCTCTTTTTTTGTAGAAAAACAGAGTGCATTTGAAGTGATAATTTTTTCACTCAGAAAAGTTTTTCTCCAGAAATAACTCCAAACAGCAATCCACTAAAATCTGAATCAATTTAAAAAATACATTTCACTAGCTCACTTTTCTTTCTAGACACAGCTGTTCAACAAATGTTGCTTGAACAGCACTCATGGCATCTAGATGGAGAGCTATGAGGAAATATGTCTCGTCTTTATGTTACAATCAGGACAGTTTAATTGTTAGAAAGCTTTAGCTACAGTAAGTATGTCATCTTCATCACGAGACAGAAGTTGAGGTATCCTACCCTTCTGTTTTATGTGGTCACTAAAACAACATAAAAGTGGCCAAATGCAATTAGTAGAGATAGATCTTGTGCAATACATTAATGCCTAAGCATAAACAGTTCTTTCTTTCCCCAATGCACTCCGAAGCTATAGCCTAACTTTTGAAAAATATATCAATGTATGGCTATTAAATGAAGTGATAAGCTCTTGCAGAGTAAATCTGCTTTCCAACGATCATTTTCTCCTTTTGTGCCAATATGGAAGAGTGAGAGTAGAGTACACTACTCTTCAAGGAGAGGACTCTTTTTAAAATAATATTCACCAATAATATTCTCCACCTCCACTGCTAAATTTCACTGACCTGCAATTAAAAGATATTTTAAAATAATATTTTATTTTGCTCCTTCTGTTCATGATCTATTAGTCCTGTACTACATTCTGAGATCAAAATGCAATCTAAGCAGAAATGTTTACCACAGTCCTTTCCACCTCAGTGAAAGATGTCTGTCTCTCTCTTTTATTTTCCAGCCATTACCATTTCAGCAGAGTGCCTTTATGGGATAATCAAAAGAAAACATCCCGGAAATTTCAGTCATAACTTTGGGGTTTTTTTACCCTCTGTCTCAAACAAGGGCCAGATGCACACTCTGAGACTGAGTCATAGTGAGGGATTTTTTGGTTATTTAATTACAGTTTTTAATTAGTGTGAGAAAGCTTAAGTGATCCTAAATAGTGGTAGCAGTTGACAAATTACAAAAGCACGCCATGCCCACAGAAAAGCTAATGCTGCAAGGAAGGCACCAGCAATCAACACTCATTTGTAATCAGTTACATTTCAAAGAAATAGTTTTTCCAAGTATCTTTGTGCATGTGGGATTAGTATCGTCTTTGAAGTTTAAATCATTTTTAAGATCCTGCTAGAGGCAAATTAGATAAGAAGGTGGCTGTGCAATTAAATTAACACTTTGGAAAGCTCACACAGTTGTAAGATCCAACCACTTATCCTGATAAAATGGTGCCAACACTTTAAAGAGGTGTACCGTCTTATTTTTTACCTATAAATTTTGTTGCTGACAGATTTGATAGGTGCGTGATTCAGTGCTTAGCACTGGTAATGTGATTCATCCCAGTTTCTGAATAGTTGTCCAAGATGAACGTTCTGGTGAAGACTCCAGCAGTATAAATCGACTTCTACAGGACTTGGCCACGCTTGCTGTGCTCAGTCTTGATGCTGTTTTCCAACTCAGCCCCCAGAAACAAGGTCCAGGGACATCTGCTTGAGGTAGTGCCAGACCCATCAAGTCCTACACATGGTCACAAGCTTAGTTTCTGTACTCCGTTTCACACCCACTGGCCAGGGCCTTGGAACAGCTGTGCCTGGTGCCTGGCTTCCCTGGGCAGGGGGCCTGTGCCACAGCTGAGGACAGGCACAGCTCAAAGACAGATGCTCCAGCAACAGCCTCTCCCACGGTACACGGTTTCCCTCTGCCATCTTCATTGCGTTGTCTGGCACACTCATTGCATGCCTTCATCATTTGATTAAATGCCTGCCCCCATCAGTGAGCCCAGTGCGTGATTCCTGCACATCACGGCTTTGCTAACTCAAGAGGTCTGTTGTGGTGGACTGCCAGATCCTGTCTCTGCATCTCCTTTTAGAGTATGTGGGTTTGGACTGTCAATCACTTGCTGACAAAGAATCAATTCTCTCCACAGAGCCAAGTGGTTTTGTAAAATGCTTTCTGAATCATATCAACCAGATGCCTTTTACAACACTGCATTTGTGACCAAGACTTGACAAAAGTAAAGGAGTTTCAAAATAAAGTATGTCTTAATCGTTAAACTTCTTGAAAAGTCAGCTAACTGGATGGAGCAATGGTAGGCAACTGAAAAGGGGGTGTTGTTTGGAACTGTGTATATAAATCTTTGTCTCAGTGAAAAACTCCAGCAAAAGTATTCTCAATTTTTTAAGAAAAAAAAAAAAAAAATCTTATCTGTATTTGCAAGGGGACAGAGCTAAAGTTTTGATGCCTTTCATGCAGTTTTTGGGAGCTGAGCCCCCATAGTTTGATCAGCAAGCATTCAAAGTGATTCACTCCAAGAGAAGTTAGACACCTGTGTTCTTTTAGGAATCCTATTATTCATTTCTTAAATGTTTACCTGTTCGGATGCCTGATATTTTTATGTCATATACTTTTTATAAGCTTTTGTAAGCTAGTGGACAAGAAAGGATCAGATCCAAACTGTTAGCCTCCTGCCTTGTAGGCTGGATCCTTGTAAAGGGTGTCTGAAGCCTGGAATCAAGTTTACCTTAGCATTGAAATCTCCTGAAAATGAAAGCATGAAACAAATGTTCCCTGAGAGCTTAAAGACGGAACTCAACCTGACTTCAAGGATACAGGGTTATTACACAGACTCTCACAGAATTCAGATTTTCTGTCTGGAACCTGTATCTAACAAGGTGAACAGAAGTGTTACAAAACCCCACAGAGCCACCTGTACAGTTAAGTTTGAGGTCTGTGAGACAACCAATGTGAATCGCTTCTCTCCATCATTACATTCAACACACTCTGTAAGAGGAATTGATGAGACCTTTGAGGAGTACTTCAAGGTTTACTTTGCTGCAGTATCTGTTGCAGAGGACTGCATTTTCCAGCATATTGTGCTGCTTTAAAATGAATTCCAACCAGGTAAAAAGGTCTAACCTATTGTGGTGTTACAATTTTAATAAATATTTTTATTGTTGGGTACAAGTTTCCCTAATACTCTACACAACCAAAGAGAAAATGGAGTAGCTGCAAGCAATGTTAGCTAACAGCTAACAAAAGAATCAAGAAATTCACCTACTAGGCATCACTCACTCATCAGGTTGGCTTTCATTCACCCAAAACACCCACTAGTGATTAACAGTACATCACTTGCCCCTAAAAAGAAAAAGTATACTTTTGAGAAACCATCTGTATTGTGTCTGTTAGGATGCTTGTGGTGGAGGGAGGAGTAGGTTCTGCAGCTCATTCCAAGAAAAACAATGTCTTTGCTTATAGAAAAGAAAAAAAAAAATCAGAAAAGCAGAGAGAGAGGAACAGAGGACAAATGCAATGACACTGCAGCAGCAGCAGCAGCACAGCTCCCTGGAAGCTGGACAAGGTTAGAGGAGCATCTCTGGTTTAGCAAGCCAATGCTGCAAAGTGCTAAGCTCCCCTGCTGGAGTTAATGGGCACCCAAAATCCTGAAGGAGGACAAATATTTCTAAACTAAAAACTCTTTTACTCAGCTCTTTCTTTTTGCTGAGGCAAAAAAATGACTTAGTTCATAATCAGTGAAAAGCTGATCCAACAGCTTATGCAAGTGAGGTTCTTGCCAAAAGAAGGAGTGCTGGAACAAATGAATAACTTAAGGAAAAACGGGAAAACAGTGGTAACATCTAAAATGATTTAACAAGGTGTCTAATCCCATAAAAATATAACATTATTTACTAGACTAGAGAACTGAAACGTGTGTTTACATTTGGAAATAAAAAGTGAAACCTAAATGTCACTTTGTCAATTATTAAGCAGTTATGTTTATTTCGAAGCAAATAAGGAAGGAGGGAAGGAGAGAAGGAGGGAAGGAAGGAGGGAAGGAAGGAAGGAAGGAAGGAAGGAAGGAAGGAAGGAAGGAAGGAAGGAAGGAAGGAAGGAAGGAAGGAAGGAAGGAAGGAAGGAAGGAAGGAAGGAAGGAAGGAAGGAAGGAAGGAAGGAAGGAAGGAAGGAAGGAAGGAAGGAAGGAAGAGAGGGAGGGAGGAATGGAGGAAGGGAGGGAGGGAGGGAGGAATGGAGGAAGGGAGGGAGGGAGGCTGGTTATGTTGATATGGCACAACACAGTATATCAAGATGACTAGACTAGCCCAAAATTTGTTTTTTAGGCCCTTGTGACAATGCACACACCTCACAAAATCTGTGTTTGCAGTCCCTGTGGGAGTACAGACTAGGAAGACAACACCATTTTGTCTGTGCAGGCTTTCACCTTGCTGGACATCCTCTCATCTTCAACTTCAATATAATTTCCTAAGGGCTGCTAGCATAGACCTAAAAATAGAGACTCACTAAGTGAACCGGCTGCTTCATAAAAACATAGACATCTCAGACAACACAACAGATGAGGACTGATTTGGCAGATCACTTTGCAGATCCCTTTGGCAATGAAGCTTCCTGGCCAGGGACTCCATCCCCTGGGGAAACTGACCAGGGTAAGATGTGCCAGTCACGCTGCGCTGAGATTTGCTGGAAGTTGTTTGGGAGCAAAAGATGAGTTTGACAAAGAAAAGACTGCAGAAACTAAGCTGCTTTAGACAAGGACCAATACAGAGAGTAGAAAAAGAGGTGGAAAAAAATGAAAGGTATATTTTGGCATGCATATTCATATTTTTAATAAATTTTTGATAATATTTGTGTGAAAGGCAGACATCATTTTTTGATACACTCCATGACTCATAGAGTTTTCAAAACACTCAGAAAGTTGCCCTTTTATGTACTTTCTCCATTTAGGTCTGAGAATCACATAACAGTTTGGATTGGAAAGGACCTTAAAGACCACCTAGTTCCATCCCTCCTGCCACATGCAGGGACACCTTCCACTGAGCCAGGTTGCCCAAAGCCCCATCCAACCTGGCCTTGAACACTTCCAGGGATGGGGCATCAACAGTCTCTCTGGGCAACCTGTGCCAGTGTCTCACCACCCTCACAGTGAAGAATGTCTTCCTTACATCTAACCTATACCTACTCCTTTTTAATTTAAAACAGTTAGCCCTTGTCTTAACACTACACACTCTAAAGAGTCTCTCCCTGTCTTTCTTGCAGACTGCTTATATGTCTTGCCTATATGTTTCCCAAAACCTCCTCTTTCCCTGGTATGCCTCCACCTGTCTCAGCCCTAAGAACTGAAGTCACAAGATACCTTGGTTAGAGGCTGGAGAAGGACCAAACATTATGGTAGGACTCAAGGCTCATTAGAACAACATTCTTCCCCTCCTGCCAATCCAGAGGTCCCATGAAAACCACCATCAAATGTAGGAAATTGCACATACATGTACGACCTTCCTGTGCAGTAGTTCTACTTCCTTTTCCGGGCAAGTAAACAGCTAGCATCCAGCAGCCAAAGTTTGGTAATATCCAACTTGGGGATATCTGGAAAACAGAGAAAAGGGATTTAGATAAACTTGATTTTTACAGTAAGCAAAGATATCCTTACAGCTATATGTACAGAACCTACCTTACTCCTCTGGCCAAGAGCCACCTTGTCTGCTGTTTCCAAAGCATAAAAATGTATTTCATTTGAAAGTAATGTAGAAATACTGCTCAGGCATATCTCCAGCTTCTCCCTTTTTTCACTTTTCAGAGTTAACGTCGTGCATAACTGGCAATACCAGTTTTATCTGTGGAGGTGGCAGCTGGGGAGATTACTGGGAAAAATAAAAAGAGCACTGGAAAAATGGCCTGAGGAGCCAACAACATTGACAGTCACAGAAAGGTAGGCAGGTCATGCTTTTAGGAGGAAGGTCAGAAGAGAGGGTTTTGGTGAACTGTGGAAAAAGCCGCACACTTAGCAGCTGAGGACACATTGTATTACAGGGGGTAATCAATAACAGCATGCGAGATGTGTTTCTCATCCAAGTCATGTTTCGCTTTGTGCACTTTCCTTCTGTTTGCAGCAGTATGCAGACTGCTACAGGCTACTTGAGTGTTTTCTTGTATCTTCCCATTTCCACAAGATCATTTCAGCAGAGGCATTTCCACTCTCAGCAAAACCAAGCTGTTCCTATTTGTATCAGGCAAACCAGATGGAGAAAACAAATCATTAATTTATGACTTAGAAGATACATTTTTATGACAGGACTTTGTAGCACACCACACTTCTTTTTCAGTTTAATTTTTCTTGACATTTACAAGCAGCTAGGAAAATAAAATTAGAAATGGGAGATTCCCATTACGCAGTGGCGGCTGCGTAATTCCTCTCCGGCTGCAATTTCAGACCCTGCCCTGCCAGCAGCGGCCCCAGGTAAGGCTGCCTCTGCTCCCTGAGCAGCTCACCTCTGCTCCCAGCCAAAAAATTCCACCTCCTCAGGTCTGCTGGGATAACTGTGTGTATAATTTCTTCCTATCCTGCTCAGTCAACATGAAATCCTCTACAGAGGTAGCCTGCCTCCTATAACTGGACCGTGAAATGAGCTGGGTTGCCTCCACTGGTGGCTGTAAGGGAGCAGGACACTGCTGGGGAAAGCAGGCTGAGGGGTGAAGGGCATTTGGGTGTTTGGGGACAGCAGCACTTTTGCTCATCTGGGCAGCAGCAGCAGCACATGCCTGGGCACAGCAGGGATCAGCCTGGCACAGAAGCCACCTATCGTCTGCAGTTCAGGATCACACCTGCCCACGATGCTGGTGTTGTCAGCTCAGCATGAACAAGCCTGGCTGTCCCTTGCCTTTGGAAATGCTTGGGAAGGCAGCCAGGTACCTTCCTGTGCCTTGGCTGAACTCTGATCATTGCACAGATCCAGCCCCGGCGACCAGCCCACAAGCATCACACTGTCTTGCTATCAGGGGCACTGAGGGTGACTGCCACGTGCCCACAGCTGCAGCCTCACAGTGGCAGGATCACTCCCTTGCCAAAAACCCAGATGTGCCCCTCGTACACTTAGGAGATTTTCTGACAGCTCATGGAGGAGAGGTCTGACCAGAAATATTGCTTGCAATGCTTTAGTGAGACAGAGAGCTTCACAACCTCCACTGCTAAATAATAATTAGAAAAAAAAAAAAAAAAAAGAAAAAAATGCATTCCCTCTTTCTGCTCCCACAATGCCTCTAATAGGTTCCCAGAGCAGATGACCTGTGCATCTCCAAGTGCTTTGGATAGCCCTTCTAGTTCCTGTATGAACCCTTGTGCTTCGCAGTTATTAATCACCCAATTCATTGACAGTGCTGACATGGAGGAGAGGTTTAGAAAGTAAGCATGCCTTGGAAATTGTGCCTGATTGTTGGTTTTGTTTGTGAAACTGCTCAGATTGTGGGAACAGTGACAGGCTCTGAGAGGACAATTTAATGTTTTTAAGTCAGATGAAGTGGCTGCTGCTTTTAGTTAATTGCCAACTCTGTTTTTCAGTACTAAACAGAAAACAAATTCTATTCTGTTCCCCATAACGAGCCAATTCCAATTAGGGTAAGTACCAGGGGATAATTGTAGACTACCTATGGTTAATTAGGGCTCCACTGTGTGTTTATAACACTCCAGGGATGTAAATATTTTATGATAACCACAGCTTCATACATTGTTACCACTTAATTTAATGTATTACATCATTTTTACTGTGAGGGGGGAAAGAAAAGAGGCAAGCCTTGAAACACAACCTCAAAAGCTGCAACCAGATCTCCCCGGTAGCAAACCACCCTGTCTGATAATGGTGTTATGCTGACAAACTCCCTTTTTTAGGTCATCTTCTGTTCATTTATCCAGAAAAACGTGTGCGCCATTATTAAGGCTGGCTTTGAACTCATGAGCTTTATGGAGAACAGAAAAGCAAAGGAAGCAGGAACTGGTGCTGGCCTGATCCCACAGTGCTGCCCAGCCTGCCCGAGGCCAAGTGCAGATGGGGTGGTGGGCACCTGAGGGCTCCCACAGAAAAAAAAAAAAAAAAAAAAAAAAAAAAAAAACACTGTGAGATACAAGTAATGCTATCGGGATGAAACAACGAAAGAATGATAAATATATGCAAGTTTTACATGGTATGAAATGTTTCTGGCTGGTGTTGGAAATGCAAGAGATTTTCATTTACTAATTATTACACCAAAAATGTGACATCATGAGAGGGGAGAGAGAAAAAGACAGAGTTTGGATTCTGGAGAAATTCACAGGAAATTCCACCTGCGAACAGGAGAGACACCTTGAATACAAAACCCACAGAAACCCCTCGGTTTGTTAACTAGCCACTCAGAAAACTGTCCTGTCTGCAGAAATCGGCATCTAATGGAACAAAGAGGGTTCCCCAGGGCACGTCATTGTGCAGGGTATAAGCAAGCAGTTCAGTTTGCCAGTTGTGCCATATAACTCTGAACCTGTTAAAGGCTTTCCTTCATTTGTAGAAGTTCAGAGTCCCCATCCCAGGCAACAGGTAACATTTTAGAAATTGGTTCTTTTTTTTCACTCTACAAGAAAATACCCATGTCTAGTATGATTGTGGTGTGAGTGTTCAAGGTAATTTCCAACTTTATCAGTACTTTATGATACAATAATTTCATTCATTTATAAAGTAAAAGTTTAGTTAAAATCTTGTTATATAAACCTTTTTACAAAGCAAGCCCTAACCACAGTAACTGAATTAATAATTCTCATTGCCATTTTCCTTCAAGATCACCTCCCACTCAAGACACAGCTGCGACAGCTGCTGATTTTGTTCTCCACTTAAATTCTTCTGTTCTCTAAATAGTGCTACAACTAATTTGGAAATGTCCTGCTAGAATACCTCTGGTATTCTTCAGATGGGAAAATGAGGTTTGCAGTACTAGTGGTGAAAACTTCTTTGTATGTTGTGCCAATACTGAAGGGCATTTCTGCTGCTGATCTTCATTGACTTCAAGCCAGGACAATAAATCAGACTCATATTGTTATTAAATCCCTGAGTATAACTCAGCAGTTAGATGCAATGATGAGAATTATAGATATGCTTGAGAATGATAACATTTTATTCATGTTATGCAACTAACCCATCAATGTCCAAACTGAGGAACTAAAGTGCTTTATCTGCCCAGTTTTCCTACTTTTGTGGAAAGGGGTGGGAGTGCTGGAAGCAGTTTGCATCTCCTCTGGAGATGGCCATGATGTGCTTCTTGCCCCATAAGTATGGAAGCAACTCCAGGCCCCCATTTAGACATAGCCTTGAGAGTATCGGGCACGAATTATTGTTGGTGATAAAAGCACAAGCCTGTGTAAATTTCCCAGCTTCGGCTCTTATCTCTCACAATGGATTATTTCAGAATAATTTCACAATCCCTAAATATAGTATAATTACACTTATAATTTCAGTGGTTATAAAGAAATCTGCAGAAACACAGCATCTCTTTGAGTTATACCATGCCTTCAGCCTGAGTCTGCAGGCAGCCTGAAACAGCACTATTTTCATCTTTGTGGTACCCAGTTCATCTTAGAAACGCCAAATGGTGATAATTTAAATGAAAGGTTTTTTTGTTACCTTTTTTCTTACTGACTTTAGCAGAGTTTGAGCTGCTTTTTGTTTGTTTGTTTTTGTGTTTTGTTTGTTTTGTTTTTCAATTAAAAAAAAAAATCTGTATCAAAAGTCTTAGATGTTCTCCAGCTAATGCCAAAAACTACAGCCCATTTTAGGCATTTTAACTGAGTTAGGACTATCATCAATTGAATTTAAGAGACACAAAAAATTGAAGTTGTGGAACAATATTAAAAAAAAGAAAATAAAATCATGTACTGTATTATATTTTAAAATTACTGTATTTATGCAGTATTCAAACCATGGCAGACTATCCACTGTGCAAGTTGTATTATTCCTCTGTTTTGTATTTTTTTTTTTTTTTTAAATCCCATATTTAAAAAAAATGCAGTTAATGTTCCTGCCAGGTTTCTATTGGTCCTAATCCAGGCATCTCACAGGTAGTTATAATCTCATTTGCTTTCAGGACTTGAATGAAGGCCAGCTGAGATTCTGGCGTCCTTACCTACTTGCATATGGGAAGGAGGCAAGGACATCGTCGTATTTTCACAGAATCACAGAATTTCTAGGTTGGAAGAGACCTCAAGATCATCGAGTCCAACCTCTGACCTAACACTAACAGTCCCCACTAAACCATATCCCTAAGCTCTACATCTAAACGTCTTTTAAAGACTTCCAGGGATGGTGACTCCACCACTTTCCTGGGCAGCCTGTTCCAGTTAAGAAGGTTTTCTAAAGGTTGGCAAGAAAGGACTTAACCAGGGTTTGATGGCTATCCTTTGTGGAAAGGGCATACTGCAGGAGAGGGATGCTGCAGAAAGGCAGAGGTCAGGCAGCAGGAATCAGGGCAGAGGCACCTCAGAAACCACAGAGCCACAGAGAGCTGCTCCGTGTTCTTGCTGATCATATATTTTTGTTGCCTTGTGGGTTCAGGCCCTGTAAAAAATGTGGGTCTAAACTTCAGCTTCAGAAGGTATTTCATTAAATTGGTGTTTCTTGGCTGCAAACTGTAGCAACTGAGCAAACTGTTTTATTTTCATTGCCGAAGAAAATGAACAGATGCACTGAACACTTACAGCTGCATCTTGAACAAGATTAACTAGTTACCTGACTGTCATGTTCTTCATTTCCACTCCTCATGACAACCTCAACATCAGTTGTTTGTCAAAAGTAAGGCTTATTTAAGTATGCAAATGAGAAGAGATTTATTTTGAAGCTAAAACTAATAATTCTTCCAAGAAAGCTGGAAGCTCATAGAGTAAAGATAAATCCACCTGATCTAATCACTTTCCCCTTTCTTGAACTCATCCTACTCTTTAATAGCTTAAATCACCTCTGAAGGGGAAAAATAATCAATCCACAGGCATCTTCAGAGCAAAGCAGAATTATTTTTAGATTGCACTTTGTGGTTAAAGCTGTAACATATTGTTCTGCTCTGAGAAAGCACTCCATAAACATGGCATCATACAGGTCTGTTGCAGCAGATTTATCGGCAGTTCATTTCTGGGAAACAGCAGCAGTAATCACAATGAATTAAACTTTTGAAGGATATGCTTCCTTTGAAAATTATTTTATGGTTATACCAATGATAAAGGCCAGTAAACAGTTGAGAAGTTACACTCTCAGGAGGGTAACTGCTGTACACAATCCTCTTAAAAATCAGAAAGAGATGGATAATAGAATAAATGACATATGGATACACTTTCAAAGGACTTTTAAAAGTACTGAAAAAAAAAAAAAAAATCTCATGCACAAAATGTTTATATATAGTAAAGAAATGCTACAAGAGAGATTTTGGAAGCAGTCAGCTGTCATTACTGAGAAGCTCTCAGATCTCATTCCTGGGCAAATCCCTCTATAAAAAAATGGGTCACAGGTAAGCAGACCGCATTGACTTGGGACATATAAAAGAGAAAGGAAGATGGAGAATTCAAAAATATGAGCCTGATCCTGGTTTATATTTTCTCTCTGTGCTCAGAGCAGTACTAGAATATAAACACAGGGGGCAATATGGCTTTAAGGTAGTTTCTACTTCTTTTTAAAGATAACTTTGAAAAGGATAGAAAACAACAGACATGGAAAAAAACAGAAACTCAGCAAAATGTGAGCCCCATATTCTGTGCTCTCCTAGTCCATGTAACGCCAAGTGGGCAGCTGTCCCATGCACTGACAATTCACTCTTCCCCAAAAAACACCCTGGTCAGGAGGCAGCTCCTTTGGACATGCCCAGGAGCAAACTGTTCTTCACAAGTTTCTGTTTCATGCCAGACACTCTTAGCACGATTTCCAGCCTTCTCTGACTAGCCATGCTACGGAAGCACTAAACCTCTCCCAATCTGTTCTCTTAAGGGGAGACAACTCTGTAAAATATGCCTTTCTCCCACAGAAAAAGCTGCAGAATAACAGTATCCATAAGGTATTGAGCCTAGCAGGGCAAGGCAATTATAGATAAAGTTGAAAATACAGCCTGTAGTGGACTTGATTCACAAGCTGTGTTTATTGGCTCATTTTAATTAAAATGAGAGATAGCTGATGAATTACAGAATCTCTATACGTCCTACTGCCTGCATGGCTTAACTTGCCAAATACTTGTAGCTGTTGGGCTATTGTTTGCAAAAGAGCGGGTGTGGGTGAGTTTTATCCTCCTTCATGCTGAATGAAACGTTCCCTTTGCTCTCCCCTGCAATCCATAATGCGCTCTCACTAAATCATCAGAAGGAATGAATACATTTGTCTTCTCAGGATCTTCCTTCCTGTCCATGAGTCTTTATAAGCTTTCCAAATGCATTTCAGAGCAGATGCCAGCACGGACCTCTAGAAGCATCACTTCATTATTTCTCAATTACAAAAGCCATATTTCTGAAATTGCTTGGTTAACTTGATTATAGACATGATTTTTAAAGGATTTTTAATTATATCTCGTGATGTCTTATGTGTCTTTCC
Organism: Anas platyrhynchos; assembly: GCF_047663525.1. Taxonomy (NCBI): domain Eukaryota; kingdom Metazoa; phylum Chordata; class Aves; order Anseriformes; family Anatidae; genus Anas; species Anas platyrhynchos. Next base: position 115,002,724 of record NC_092587.1, on the reverse strand, counting down.
TTTTAATAGGAAACAAGTTTATAAAATTAATTTCACAACAAGCTACAACAGCAGTTATATTTCTCAAAAGACCAAAAAGAATGGGATGTTTTTGCCTATACAGTAACACAGCTCCAACAGAGAAATGTGCATCAGTAGCTCAAACTACAGCCATGGTAGGCATTGCAATCATCCTTTTATTTCAGGAGAGACTAAAACTTAAATTGACTTTAAAAAAAATGTATTTGGTTCCTTTGTATTTCAATGACTGGTCCATACAGTCCAAAGAAAGAAGAGGAGTTGGGTATACGAATGTCAGAATAACTCAAATCAAGAATTATATTAATATAGTCTAAACAACTACCTGGAGAAGGAAGTTTTTTCTAAGGCAAAGATTCAAGATGTAATTTGCATGATCACACTAAGAAGCTACAGTAAGCTTTATAATGAACACCTTCACTTAGACCTTAGAAAAAGAGAAAATGAAATTAAATGCCTCTTCTTTCATATAGTTGATTGTTCATGAATCAGTAATAACTGCCTTAAATATTAAAGATGAAGTGACTTCAAATCTGTTGTACCTGAAGCAAGGTAAGAATTTTGTTGGTTATTTGCCCCTACTGCTCTTTTCCTTAGCTAAAGATCCCATTTTGCTAGTCATATTAGAACATGTAACTGTGAAGCAAAGCCATGGACCTACCTGATAAAAAAATGTGTTGCTCAGCACTTAGCTAGAGGCATTGCACCTTCAAAGGAAATTTTTTCCAGGAATTTAAGTCTTGGACCTAGAATTGGACAGCTGAATCTTTTCATCATGAGTTCACTTGTATATCATGGCAATTTCATAGTCTTGTGCCATTTTCTTTTCTGAAGGAAGTCCTTCTGTCTTTTCATATTATTTCATATGTCATTGAGATCATAGTTCCATTACACAACAACCCATAACTCAGTCAATCATCTGAATATTTGTGTTAATTGCTTATAACAATGCAATTCTGGACACCATAATCTATACAAATAATGATTTGGAAAATCCACCTTGTGTCTAGATGAAAATGAGGGATTGTGGAAAATTGTTGTGTGAATGTATATTTGTTTTTGCTGTCTGTAAATGTTAGGGATTTTTTTTAGATGTGGAAACAGTCTATGACAACAGTCTAAGTGAAGCCAGCTAAACCAGTTTTCTCCTTCCAGAAAGAATGTAGTCTAGAAAAGAGGAAGAAAATCAGCACCCAAAGAAAAAGGCCATTGGAAAGGGAGCTTCACAAAGCTATATTAAAATGTTGTGCACTGCACATATTCTACGGGATTGGAGTCTGTATATTCTAAAAACCTATTAGCATATCAAGGACTCTCTTATTCAGTTTACATCTTCTGATGTGACCAGACAATACTTTCTTTGTAACACTGATACTTTTTGCTCCCTATGCACAGATATTTATCTGCTTATCTTTATAGACCATTTGGAACTATATATGAGCAATGTAATTCATATCATTTCTAATTGCTTGCCCACAGAAAACAAGATAATAAAATAAAATAAAATAAAATAAAATAAAATAAAATAAAATAAAATAAAATAAAATAAAATAAAATAAAATAAAATAAAATAAAATAAAATAAAATAATAAAATAAAAAAGCAGGAAATCCTGTTTCCGTTAAAGTTAATAAGTACATCACTACCATTTCCAGCAAAGGCAAAATTTCCCCATAAGTGCATAAGTGCATTTTTTCCCACATAAAAAGTGCACATTAATGAACTTAATTAGATTACTTGTCAGAGTCACACAATAGTATCAGTGCCTCTACCCATAGTTTTAAGGGGAAGAAAGACCTTCTCCCACTCATTTTTAAATTTGCTTTGGGGAAAACTCTCTATGATGCCATTATGGAAGTTTTAGGTATTTTCTAAGAAGCTGGTTTACTTTATAAAGTACAGAAATCAGTGAAGAAGCCAAATAAGATTTATTAGAAAATCTTATTTCTTTTGCATTTCATCAATAATCTGATGTCATATATACATATATGTATATATCCCATCATTACTATAAAAATATTTCAACACTATCAATTTGCTACAAATCCCCTGTTGTAGTGATGTGTTTACTGCCAACAAACCCAGCTGATCAATCAGTTAATAGCTGACAAATTTGGGTTTCATCAAATGAGGAGCAGAAAGCAAATTGTGGGATTAGCTTTAAATGATTCCTGTGGTGTTCCCTTATATCTGAGTTTTTGCCAAGTGTGTATGCAAGCTGCTGAGGCCAAGTCACTTGAATCAAATTCATCCTCTGCCTCTCTCTGAGCATTCTTACAAGAACAATCACAGACCTCTGCTCCCACGTGGAATGCATCAGGAAAACTCCCTGATCTCAGCAGTGGGAGACATGAGATTCATGGAAAGGAATGAGCTGAGCAACCCAAGCTCTCATGTAATGCCTTGATGTGTCAGTAATAAGCAGGACAGTCTAGCCAAAGGTGACATGGTGTGGACTTTGATTATGTCCTATTTCACCTTTTCTGTAGCTCCTATCTCCTCCCCTGTGAAATAGCAAGCTAACTTAGATGACACAACTGGACTAGAGGCAATTTGATCTTATCTAAAGCTGTGTAGCAGAAATCAATGTACCAACAGTGCAGTTTAGGATGTCCCACTGAGCCTTGTCCTCAACTACCACAGAAAAATTTGAGACTCCAGATTCACAGCACTAACAGGCACCAGTAACAGAAGTGCCTTATGTGCATCTGCAAAAGGGATAAATTGTTTATGAGCACAAAAGCTGGAAGTATTAAAACAGACAAACACATTGTATTACTCTGAAGCCAGGTGATAGCAACTGTACAGGTCTAGTGAAACCACCTTTAAAAATGGGTTTCAGTTGTAGGTGCATTGTTACAGAGATTAATGGAATTAATGTGATGAAAGAAGGGACACTCAGAGACAGACAGACAAACAGAGGGGAAATAATCAATAAAAATGAAGTTGTGGAGAACACAGAGAGCTGAGGTAAGATATAACCACAAGGATAAGTCAACACTCCAGAAAGGGAATGTAGGTATGCTAAATTTTAAGCACAGAAATATGCTTAAAATGTTAGTACTGTAATGTGAAAATTAACAGTCAGTTTTAAAATGTCTAGTTTCTAGCAGTCAATTTTATTATTATTATGAATTAGTGTCCAAAAACAAAAACAAAAAAATGCTGAACGCATATTTCAAAATTTATTAAGCAAGACATATTTTGGTGACCCTGAAGTAATGTCTGGAGTAGACTTTCAATAACATGCGGGTAAAAGTGATGACCCAAAAGGATCGTTCACTGATATTTTGTCCAGTTCTGCTATATATCCCTGAAGTACCAAAGTATTTTTAAAATACACTGTACTATCCCTTACCTTTTAAAGAAGTCTGACATCATGTGATAAATACCACTGGGAAAAAAATGAATGGGTCAATTAGCCATCCATAGCTCCTTATTATGTGAGCATTTTCAGCTTTTTATGACAACATGAAAGCCATAAAAATGACAAGGCTCATTTTATCGATATTTATGGATGGATGGTCCATCAAGAGAAAAAGCAGTTCCCTGCCATCTGGGATAATATGGCTTACATTTTTGCAAAAGCTACAATGTATACTTTTCAATATTCATACAAATATTGTACATCATCAACAGTAGGGACTTATTTTGATATCAGTAATGTCTTTATAAATAAAGTGAATATTTTTATATATCATATATGAGTATATATAAATGTATATGTACAGCTGAGTTAAATACTATTACAAATTTTATTTGATTTCTTCCTGAGACAGAACCTTTTATTGTGTCCAAGACAGAACTCAGCCGTATCAGTCTATTTCTGTGCTTCCTACAACATTTATTTCTTAACAGTTAAATAAATAGATTATTCTTTAATCTGACCAAGCCAATATTTAAACACCACTTCACTGTGGACAGTTGATTTGTTCTCTTTTCTTAATTGTCATTAATTTGTTTGATGGATTAGAGATTGGTGGGAACAGGGAGAGAGTTAGGGAATAGGATTTGTGTGTTGATCCCAACCAAGCTGCACTGCTTCAGGGTTCCTCAGTCACACTAAATTATCCTGAAAACCAGCAAGCAGAAGGTGAGTTGTTTCATCTATATTCTACAGTTGGAGTGACCTTCATGAAAATTAATAGAAGACACAAGTTAAGAAAAGTAGTCAGCTGTTAAAATGCAGAGGGAGAGGGGATGAGTAGGCAAGTGTCCTTCAGACAGATCTCAGTAAAACCCCATGGTGGTTACTGACTCAACCAACAGCAAGAAAAGTAGATTCTTGGCTGGGAGGAGTAGTCCTTTTGCCTCCTTTCTTGCATTTACAGAATCAAAAACCCATCCCAAGAATTCAGCTGAGCAGCTTTTGTTTGTCTCCCAGTTCAATTCAGAATCAATTTATGGTTAATATAACTTTCTCAATTAGACACGTGTATATTTTTACTATGCAAAGGCATTTGGGAGAACAGTTGAAGAGAAGTAGGAAAACTGCCTGAAGAAGTCCCCAGGTTAATATGGAAAAAAAAAAAAAAAGTAAAACTATAGCAGTATCTGCCTCCCTTAACTGTCTCTCATCTTTTCTGCTAAAGGCATAGCTGAGCAGGTCCCAGGGGTTTAGACAGGTGGAGTTGGATTCTCTGGCTTTCCCGACAGCTGATTATTTTGCACAGTCACTGAAACAGCTGATGCTTTCAAAACCAGCAGGTTGTGTTAAAAAACAGATGGGTATTTTATGCCTCCAGTTTGCCTTCAGTACAGCACAACTCACCATGTTATTTTCCCAACTGGAAATGATCATGGATTATGGTTGGGGGAGGGAGGAGCTGGGAGGTTTTCAACGTGCCATGGATTCAGCAACAAAGAGCAACAAGCAGTTTAATAAAGAGCAGATAGAAATGACCATGAAATATCAGTTGCACAACTGACATCTCTCAGAGGAACCCTGATAAGGAAAACTGCTTGAAAAGCACTGTGAAATCTTCCAGTGGTAACACAAACTGTTATTACTAGTATAACAGGTTGGATAGCTGACTCACTGGAACGACTCACTGGCAGTGCAATTTTTTGTGCCTGATGGCAGCCCTGGGACACCTCAGAAGACCCTTTGCCTTGGCAGGAAGCTGAGGAGGAAGTGGTGTATGGGTCTTGCTGTCCCACCAGGGCACTTTGCTCCCTGCTGGAACAAGACTGGAGGCTCACGGACAGCTTCTGCCGCACTTCTACTGCAACCACTGCATGCCTGGAGGGCTGCACTGACGTGCTCGGAGGAGAGGACACCCAGAGCAAGTGCTGTGGGCCTCGCAGGGAAGGTTCACAAATGCCAGGTATACAGTTTGGCCTGAAGGAATTAGATGACAAGGAGATATTTTGGGAGACAATGAAGAACCTTGTGCTGAAAGCTAACTCAGGTCCAACATCAGTTCCCAGGTGGGCAGAGAAGTGAGACCTTCTTTGGCATTCACCAGTATAACCCTTGACAACTGTTAAACAGAGCTGGCCAACATCCTGTCTGAATGCATTAATAAAATACGCCCTGGCATTGCTAACAACTATGTCAGCAAGTTATTGTTCTTTAAATGCTGCAATAACGTTCGTGTGTGAGGAGCATGGTGCTAGGCAGAGGTTTCAGCCTCGGCCAAGCTTATCCTTGCTCTGATTTCCCTGATAAAAGGGGACAGACAGCAGGCATTAATTGTGCCTGGTATGTCCAAGCGCTTTGGACGTGAATGCAATTGCTTTCTTTGACTGGAGGAGGAATGTGGTTTATGTAAGAACAAAAAAACAGCATACCCTCTCGCAGACTAATAAGTACATTGTGTGCTGAGACAAAGGCTGCAGGAAGAGGAGGCAGCAGGCATAGCTGCAATCTTCAGTGTCCTTGGCCATGCTTCCAACATGTCCTTGACCATGCTTTACACGCCTGTATAAGCTGAGCACAGCTGACGAAATCTGCAGCTGCAAGGATGAGCACAGCAGGACTACACCAGAGGAGCAGAGCACAGCCCTGAGGGCACCCAGCTGGGCAGGGTGGAGGAGCCTGCATCCCAGGTCACCGTATGGACCATCTAGGTATGTGGACCACACGTCAGTCTGAGCTCACATTCAGCAGTGTGTAGGATCTGCTCTCAGGCCAGGTCTGCTCCCATCCCCATAAGCAAAGAAAGGTTTAAAGGAAACATCAAAATTCCTCTGCAGAGCTGAGGGAGGAAGGGAGGATAGCACAGTCCCATGGGTGCAATTGGGCATTTCTGTAGTACTCTCATATCTTCTGGTAGACTCCCAAAAGTGACCATCACCTGCATTTTTCTTACATGAGAGCACTAATCCCAACAACCGAATAAGCAGAGGACACCTTACTTTGCATTTTTAGAAGTCAGAATGACATGCCAAGAAAATGAGTATGAATAATTATTTAAGAAAAATTACGGGAAGCTTTGCCAAATGCTACACATCAGGAAGCACTTTAATCCACATGACCAAAAAGCACTGCATTCATCATTGCTTTCATGATAACATCCTTGCTTATGCCTGAACAGCTAAAATACACATCCACAAAAAGATTGGTGACATTGGATTGGTTACATCCACAAAAGGATTGGTGACTGTTGTTTTGCACCATATTTACTACACTGTACCTGACAGACCATTCTTTTGCACAAAGGTGCTTGAGTTGATCCTGACATACATACAAGATGTTAGCAATTCAATATTGCAGACTGAATTCATCCCCCTGTGATTAACAAAATCATTTGAGATTGAAATGGATTTGAGGATGAGGAGTGTAATTCACACTGCATTATAGTCCCTCAAACACAAAGCTTATGTAATTCTTTATAAAGTTTCCTTTAGGCACCCAATGACCATAAGTGCCACCCAGAAACTGTGACTGTCTTTTTCCTCACTTGACCTACAAACTGCCAAAAGAAAAAAAAAAAAAAAAAAAAAAAAAAGAAATTACAAGCTAAAATTAAAGCTAAAAAAATAGTTGAAAGGAGAGGAAGAGATTGAAAAAAAAAAAAAAAATCTTTTCAGATTCCATCTCACAAGCAAATGTTTTACCCACATCTAGTGTCTTGTGTGGGGTAAGGTGTATTGAACGAAGTTTGCAGCATAACTTACTTCTAGGTCACATCTGTACCAACCAAAAGGGCTAACCAAAAGTCATGGTGATCTAAAAAGCAGTGTGCCTGGGACATCAATGGAGTCATGAAGGCCACTCCCAGAGCAACCAGCCCTGAGGGAGGACTCATGAAAAAGACAACCCAGCAGAAACCTCTCTCCAGGTTTTTTCCCTTCAGGCTTCTCACATGGAGAAGTAAAGAGCAACACAGCAATCATGACAGCTTCTCTGTTTCTACCAGGCCAAGAAAATATGCCCAGAGGAGTGGATTTACATATGTGGAGGACATTTGGAGGCTCCATATGTCACTACCAGGACCCCAGAGTCTTTAAAGTATGTTTCTGGAAAATGCCATCACCACCATTGCCACCATGGTGATGGCTGTAGAGGGGATTTGGGAAACCTTCCTCAGAGAAGAGGAGCCTTGGGATAGACCTCTGGTGTGTTTGGTGAGACCTGAGAGAAACACCTGCAGCTGTCTGTTTGTTACCCTTATGAAATTTCCTTACCAGCAGAATGAAGGGAAAACAGCTTTAAATTTTTCATTACAGACCTCCCAAGGGGAGCAGAAGATCTCACTGGTACAAAAAGGTAAATGCATGCAACAGTGGTATTATTCCTTTTTCAACCCTTACAGTCACAAAGAAACTACAAAAAAATACTTGTCCCACTGTGTACTAAATAGCTTTTTATGTAAGGTGTTTTAGCATTAGTGCCGGGTCCTGCACCTGGGGCGCAATAACCCCAAGCAGAACTACAGGCTGGGAGAGGAGTGATTGGAGAGCTGCCAGGCAGAGAAGGACCTGGGAGTGATGGTGGACAGTCGGCTGAATATGAGCCAGCAGTGTGCTCAGGTGGCCAAGAAGGCCAACGGCATCCTGGCTTGTATCAGAAACAGTGTGACCAGCAGGGCTAGGGAGGTGGTCGTCCCCCTGTACTCGGCTCTGGTGAGGCCGCACCTCGAGTACTGTGTTCAGTTTTGGGCCCCTCGCTACAAGAAGGACATCGAGGTGCTTGAGAGGGTCCAAAGAAGGGCGACGAAGCTGGTGAGGGGCCTGGAGAGCAAGTCCTATGAGGAGCGGCTGAAGGAGCTGGGCTTGTTCAGCCTAGAGAAGAGGAGGCTCAGGGGTGACCTTATTGCTCTGTATAAGTACATTAAAGGAGGCTGTAGAGAGGTGGGGGTTGGTCTGTTCTCCCATGTGCCTGGTGACAGGACGAGGGGGAATGGGCTAAAGTTACGCCAGGGGAGTTTTAGGTTAGATGTTAGGAAGAATTTCTTTACTGAAAGGGTTGTGAGGCACTGGAACGGGCTGCCCAGGGAGGTGGTGGAGTCACCATCCCTGGAAGTCTTCAAAAGACGTTTAGATGTAGAGCTTAGGGATATGGTTTAGTGGGGACTGTTAGTGTTAGGTTAGAGGTTGGACTCGATGATCTTGAGGTCTCTTCCAACCTAGAAATTCTGTGATTCTGTATGAGGTGCCTGGAAATAGCAACTGGTGCCCAATGAATTAACCAAATTAACCAGACCTGATGTGAGGATGAGAGGGGAGCCTTTCCATGTCCCTTCAGTGAGTGTGGTGGTCTCCAGCACCATCCCCAGCTTCAGTTTGTCGGCTTCCCAGTCAGACACAGCAGGGGGGACAAGGAAGGACTGCCAGTGGTGAACGACAGGAAGCAAGCCCAATTCCTGTTGCTTGCCAAAATTCCCAAGTTCAAATAAGGCCTGCACATGTGGGCGCGTTGGGCCAAGACTAGAAAGCCGTGCAGAAGGAGAAAGGGGGGCAGCAGGAATTACAACACCCAGGAATGAGGCATCCTATCCCCGAGGGCTGCTGGCAGGAGGAGCTGCCCCTACCCTCCCTGTGCCTGGGAGGCTTTGCTGGGGGCCGGCAGAAATGCCACTTCTCTGCTGGGTCTGTGCTGCTGGGGAGGAAGAGCGTGTGTGTGGTCTTCTGGCTGCTGAAGCGCTCAGTGTTTTATTGCTCCTTCGCTTTCGCACAACCGAATTGCTGCAGCTTTGCTGGCGTCTGGGCCAAGCATGCCTCAGCTTGCACAAAAGGAAATTAACACTGAGGGTTTCAAGCTGAGGCCGTTTCTGTAGTAAGGGGAAACTTGAGCATTTTGACATATTCAGCTTGCCTGTGCTATAAGCTTAACAGTGGGAAAGAAGTCCCTCACATTAACCCATGAGCAGCTAGTATTTATTACAGCTATGGCTTCGTCCATGCAAGGGGGTGAATTTTTGATACTGGCACCAAGGGGCCAGGATTCCCTGAGGGCTTTAGCACATGCCCATTCATTCTCAAGAAACACCATCTTTTCCTAGTGGGGGCAGGCCTCAGCCAGGCTGAAGCATTAATGAATTATAAGTCTGTCAATGAGCCTTGACAGTCACTGCAGCCAGGTTGCTTGCCTTGTGCTGAGCGTTAATCAGCTTTATTTATTTTATTTCTTTATTTTAGGAAGGGCTAATAAAGTTCACCTATGCTAAAACCTGTAGCAGTGAGCTGTCTTCACTAAGCAAATCCATTAAGCATTCAGATGGGTTTAAGGGTATGAAGCTGTAACACCACTGACAGAATATAACCTGAAAGGCAGGATGCATCTTCATCCTTCAGGTACTGATTATGAATGTTACTGTTCTTAGAGAAACAGCCAGATGCCAGTAAAAAGCCAAAGCACATTATAGTTTTACAGCTAAATTGTCAAAATAATCCTAAATATATATATATATATATATATATATATATATATATATCGTAATATTCACCAATAAAATGCCAATAGTTAATAGCAAACTAACCATTTTGCCACAATGCCACAGGCATTGAACTTACCCAGTTCAGGGAGATGCATTGGAACAGCGAGGGAAAGGTCACAGAAATATACACAATGTGTTCCTTCAGAAATTTATAGTGGCTGGAAAAGAAGCTGCAATCATACCTCACTATGTAGGATGGAGAGACTCTCCAGCTGCCCCAAAAAGGATAAATAAACTTGTGCTTTCTGTAAACCCTTGAGATCCATCTGAAGTACTAGCATGAGTTTGAGTTCTCTGCGAGGCATCTCTGTGTCTGTCTTGTGGCTCCTGAGGGTTTCAGCTGCAAGTCAGAAGCTCAGACTGGCTCTTCTGGGAAAGGAGATATTTAAGCTACAGAGAGAGAATGAAGAATTGGAGCCTGGATCCTATGACCAGCCCAGTGAGACTGTGAGCTCCTGAACATAAAGGGGCCTAGCTGACAAGTAGCTTAATGACACCATTACAGGTACGGAGCTTGAGTTTTCTTAGGGATCCAGCAGCTTTGTCCAACAGTTACAATCTGCTAAAGAATCAGTGAGGTCTTTCCAGCCAGGCAAACAAACTCCTAGCAGAGAGGTTTACAGTAAGATTCCCCAAGCATTCAGGCTATGATTGACTATTAGAAGGAAATATTTAATCCTTATGATAAAGTAATTACCAATAGAGATGTCACAGTGGTGGGTTAGGGTCTGCCAGAAGCCACAAGTGTCTTTCTAATACCCACACCTTGCTGCCGATCAGTGCTGACTTTCCTTCAGAAAGAACAAACCAAACCTACTGGCGTAGCTCTGAACTTGACATTTTGCAGGTGACAATAGAAGTGGTTATTCTGGAAGAGACTATGGTTGATATCTTCATTGCGAAACTGGAGATGAGGTTCCCAGAAGCAGAGCAAGGAAGCCTTTCTCTAGCCTCTGTTGGCCAACAGATTGCTATGAGTCTATTTCCATGTCCTTTATCTTCCAATATGGCCAGTAAATGTAGAGCATCAACTACTCCAGTAGCACCCCAAGAGCTGGATGCCAGCCTCTCCTAACTTCATCAGTAGGCTCTTACAGTTTTTCTTCCTCAGTGTAAATGAGGTATTTGGGGTTTACCTGGAAACAGTCATCTTTAATACTTAAGGATACATTTCATACTGACCTTCCCTGAGCTACTGGTTCCTTCTACCACTTCCTAATTCAGATGGAAAATTTCTCACGAGTATCATAATCAGCTCCTAGAGACCTATCTGTCCAGATACAGGTGAGGTATTCATGGCTTATCTTGGGTTGAGGGGCTATCTCAACTATTCTGTGCACTTCCTTGTTACACCATTTGTAAGTCTGATCCTGCTACTAATTACATATTAGTTTTTACCACATGTCATTAGACAATCTCTACAATTACTTTGGCTTTTCATAAAGATTACACATGATTCATAGATCTTATAGGTGGCAGAGTCTACAGAAGGGCTTTTAGACCAAGCAGCTTCCACTCCATCCCACTGAGGCACAGGACAGCAGAGTGCTACACTGACTGCTTCAGAGATAAGGAAATGATACCCATGAGAGCCACAAGTCTGACGTCTGCAAACACTCATCTTCTGGTTTAATAACTGCCCTACAGTTGCTGAGACTAGTGTGGCCTGAATGACACAAGGCAGAAAATAATTACTTCTCCTCCTGTGTTTAAAAGTTACAAGAGAGCTCAGCTTGTAACATTTTCAGCAGAATCAAATGGTAATCATAAATAGAGGCCTGAGTACACAGACCTAATTAGTGTACAAGGCTGTTTCTCCAAGATTATGAAGTGCAAAAATCAGTCATGCTTCTTGGCTCCAATTCTAAGCTAAACTGCTCCGGCAAATACTGCTTCATTATCCTGAATCTGCTGACATATTTATATTGTTTACAGTGTGATTTTCCATGTCCTTTTTAAGCAAGTTGAGAAGACTGTCACACACAGCTGGATCTGAAAATACATTTATATTTTATATTCAGAATATGAGGGGTCTAAATTCATGAGGTATTTTGTTTGCAGATTACTTTAGGAAGCGTATCTGTGAAACCTAGGCTTCCCAAAGTGAAACTGCCCAGGACTGCTGGGGAGGCACAAGGGATGAGGAGGAGGTCCTGAAGCACACACTGAAACCCAGGGAATCCCTCAGGGCTGTACTGCTCAGGTGCACCTCCACATCCCAAACAGCATAAGCACTCTGCCCCACAGATTTACACAAATGTCAGCACTGGATCCCTTCGGTCACACTTGAACAGAAGGGGTAGCTCATGCCTAGTCACTTACGTCACCCATCTCCACCATGGTCAGAGACCAAGACCAGTTTCAGGGCAGGCAAAGCCAGTAGGCACCTGCCAGGGCACCAAACCCATCTGCACCCTAATGTTGCCCTGCTCCGGGCTCTGCCCCTCCACAGACGGTACCACAATTTACACAGAGTTGTACCTGTCATGCTGTAAATGTGATGGCAACACACTGGGGTGTGGAAGGAGCAGTGAGTATCAGTCTCAGTATCACTAGCTAGGGCACCAGGTCCCAGACACCAGCTAGGACGCCAGCTCCCAGGCACCCCATTTTATGTCACCACTTCTTCACTTGTCCTCTCATTAACATCTATATTAACATTAACTCTATTTAACATCTGCAACTATGTATGAATGTTCATAAAATGTATTGGTGACCATATATTTCGTGAACTCTATCTAAAACTAAATTTTTGCTTTATTTGGCATTTATTTTTATCATTCTCATTTCCTTTTCTTCACATGAGCGTGTGACTCTAGCACATCCCTGGTAGTTAATATTTTCAAAATGCTGTGCTGTATATCCTCAGAGCTCCGATAAGGGGAGCTCAGCCTGATTTGGCACGTGTACTCAGGAGGCTGACAGGAAGACACGTTTGGCTCCTGAAGACCCCAGCACTTCAGGTACTGCAGGATGTGGTCATCCCACCCAACAGGCCCAGCTGAAAGGCAAAGCAGTCTGGGCACTTGTATGATACAGTCATGAGGCAAAGCTCTTACTCAGAACAGCAGTACTTTGAACAGTGCAGCCACAAAACAAAACAAAACAAAACAAAAAACTCCAAAGAAGGAAGTGCTATCACGTTAAGATTGTTTCCAGTTCTAAAATTTGCTGAATAACTTTTACAGTCTGTAAAATTTTCAGCTCTTCAGAAAGACTCAGGGTTTTGCCACATTCATTTTGATCATCTCATGGCAGCCGGCTGAGTCACTGAGATGGCGATCTGAAGGGAAGCTGCCATTTCTCTGAACCACTGCATCTACATTCCAAGTGTGTGAATGTGACTTTTTCAGGGTTCTCAGGTGGGAAAAGGTCTGGGATAATGCTACAGATACAGAATAATCAGGGAGCCTCTCTAAAGCACTTCAGGCACGTGCAAAGAAGTGAAGGACTGTTAGAGCCCGGATCAGGAAAACACTGGGGTTATGGTGAAAAAGAAAAATAAACATTGATAAAATCTAAAAGTCAGAAAATTAAAGATAAAAAAAGTTTGTGTGCATTAAAAAAAAAAAGCACTCAGGCACTGTAGATCTACACCGTAATCAACACTGTTTGATGATTGTGTGATTTGCTGCCTACTTGTGCTGTCCTTTTTATGAACCATTCCTTGAAAATATTGCAAATTATTTAAAAAATACGTTGCAAACCTATTTTTATTCTCTATTTTCCTGCTGGGACACTTGCTTGGTTTTGAACATGATACTGCAACAGGTAAACTGAAAATCTCCTGTACGTGGAGACTGGTTTTGATGCATATTACTTACTATAAAACTAATCTCCTGTCAGTTCAAGACTTGTGGGTGTAGGTTGCAGAGTGAAATTCATTCATGAGATGTCCCTGTCACTCACTGATCTGGCAATTCTCAAAGACATTACCCATGACAACAAAAAGCATGTAGATCTGTGCCAAGTTACTGTTTACTTCCATAGTAATTATGTGGGAAAAAAAAAAAAAAAAAAGTTAAGTATTGTTGAAGTGAAACATTTGTCTTAAGAAGTTAGTCATCTCAAAAGAATAATGGAAGTAGCACTACTGTTCGTTACCATAACTGAAGTATCCTAATGAAAACGTAACTCACTGTACCTCTATATTAATCATAAGAGTAGACTTTCAGAACTGGATCAAAGCCAACCAGTCCACTACCTGATGGTGACCAAGCTCAGGTATGTGGGGAAGTTTATAAAAGCAGGATGAGCAATTGAAGACACTCTTGCAGAACACTCTCCTGGCCTCTGACAATGTGCTGGACAATCATATCCAGAGCCAGAGATCCATGTTTAATCTCAGCACTAAATAGGCTTCAGTGTTTATTTTTTTTTTTTTTTCATTTGTTTGTTTTGTTTTTCATGAATTTGTCTAATCATTGATACAATGTAAATTTTAGTATCTATATTATCACCAGTCCAGGTTTCTAGAGCTGAACTGTTGCCTTGTGATTTCCTTGGATTATTCCTCTTATTTCAGAAGAGAAAAATTATTGTTCCTTATTGATCTCCATCCCATATGTGATTATTTAACTGTCCTTCATATCTCTCTGAGTCATTTTTTCCTAGCTAGAGTCCTAGTATGTTTGATTATTCTTGTGTTGAAACCATTTCATATCTTTGATTGTCTGTGTCACTTTAAGATCTGTTCCTTTTTTGCTTCTATTACATATATATATTATGATATGTGGACCAAAAGTGTCCACAACATTCAAGATATTGTAGCCTAATAATGCTTTAGAGTTTGTTCTCCTTTCATTCCCTAGTAATTTTCTTCATATTGATTGCCACTGAGCTGACATTCTTACAGAACTTGCTATTATAACTTCAGAATCTTTGTACTAGTTGATAATAGCTTTTTTGGAGTCTGTAATTGCATATATTAAATTAGGATTTCTCTTGTGAACTCTTTATATATTTTCATACATTCTCTTCACCCCTGCCCCTCCCACCCCTCCACCCCCGACGTGTTACTCAGTATCACAAGACATAGCAATTCTTCACCCTTACTTTTTGCTTTTTCCAAGAGGAAGGGTTCAGAACAGTCACTGAACTTTATCACTTCATTTTCTCCCCTTTTCAATTCATTTGTGAAGATGATGAATACCAGCAATATTCCTGTGGGACCACAGTGCTCACTCTGGTGAGAAAGGTATCTACTTCTTCTTTTAATCAGTTGCATATCCATGTCAGTTCTATCCTCATCCCAGTCTTAATTTCTCAGAGACCCTTTGATGAATTACCTCATCAAAAAATGCCTTCCAGGATTCCAAGGAGACTATACGGGCTGTATTCCCATACCGATGTGCTTGCTCAGTCCTTCAAAGAGCTCTAGTAGATATATGAGGAATTAAATTCCCTGACAAAACCACAAAGAATCTTGCCCAAACACATAATATTTTCCTACATATCCAGTAACTCTAGTATTTTATTAATGCACAACACTGGTCTGTAATCTTCTAAAATCCCTGCAACTCCTTTCAAAAATTAGCATCGCAGTTGCTATCTTCTGTTCCTCTGGTATTTAAGTGGTTGGTTGTATCTGAAAGATTTAAGTGGGTGTATACTACAACTAGTAGATCAGCTATTTCAGTAGCATCACTCTAGAGCTCTCAGGTGAAAAACATGTGGTCCTGCTGATATCTCTCTGTTACCGTGTGGTGGCCTCTTAGTGGAATCAGTCTTTTCATGGGTTTGCCATTGCCACACTCAGTCCTCCAGAACTGCTTCAGGTTCGGGGCATTCTGAAACCATTCTTTATTACTATGAAAGTAAGCGAAATGAGAATTGTGAAAAGAGAAGGAGAGGGAAAATACATAACAACCTATCCCTGGAAGACCACACCAGAATGCTCCTTTCAAAGACTGGCCACTCACAACCTTTATATTTAACTTCCCATGGCTTCCTTGAAAGGCTCTGTGGAAAAGCACAAGAGGAAAGAAAGAGCCTATGTTCCCAAGAGCCTCTTTTCCCATTCAGTTGTGTTTCTTTTTCCGTCTATACTCTCCTGGTTCAAGAGGAATGAACAAACAAAAGATTATGGTGCATATGGTTTTTAAGTAGGATGAGCCTTCATGAAATGAAAGTTTCTGTAACAAAGGCTTTTAGGCACTGGGGCTTTTTATGTATTGCTCACATATAATTTAGTAATGAGTAGTTACCGATGTAATTAGGCAGTTGTGGACCCAATTATCCAATTACTGCAACTGACTGCACAAACATAGTAATTGTACAGCAGACACACTCATGTACTTTGTATTTGTGCTTTTGTAAGTCTGGCATTACCGTTTCAGTGTCTTTCCAGAGTGGGGACAGTTCACCCCATTTATTGTCACCTCTGTCCTTGGGCAAGTTGTAACATACATTTTGGGGAAGAAAAAAAAAAAAAAAAAAAAAAGTTCTTCGTTTTCACAGAAGGCAGCTAACTGTAGCACTATCATGAGATATCTGGCAAGCAGAAGCACTAATTCTCTCAAATTCAGATGGCATTTAAGTTAAATTTGCTAGATTCTCTGAGTTTCCTATCCTTGAAATTCTCTTTTGTGATAAGATAATTCTATTCCTTATAGATGCTGAAAGTCATAGCAGCCTCATCATACAGAAATTTGCATGTAGCTGAAATAAACCTGCAGTGAAATCTGATTTTTTCCCCTTTATCTTAATGGAATGTTAGAGTCTAATGTATGTCACAAAATACAAACCCAGACCTAACTCACAATAAATTTCAGCATTCTTCATGCTATTTCTCTTGACACACAGGTTTGGCTTGAGAAGAGAGAGGTGCATGTCAAGTCTGCGCCTGTGAAATAGCAGTATAAAGAATTAGTCAAATTTTTCTTCAAGACTTAAGTTCATGTGCAAAGCTTAACAATAACAGTAGATTTTGGGGGCATTTTCAAATAAATCAGATCAAAAATTCATGTTGAGAGAGAGTGGAGTACATATTCTTCCACAATTTAAAGCAATGTGTTTTCCTTTGCCATTATATTTCTAGCTGTGAATTGTTGTGTGGGAAGTATAATGGCTGGGACAATTACTGAGTAGAATGGCACTGCAGGAAAGGAGATACTTTTTGTGGGATGCAGCAAAGGTAAAATCACAGGTTGTTCTAAACTGCTCGTATAGAATGTACCTTATCAGCATAAAATACATAATAGCATTTTTGCTTTGATACAGCAATATTCTTACAGTGTAAATCTTTTTCCTATTACTCTCACAGATTCCCACAGTGCACAGCTCCCTTTCATTTGTCCCTTATCCTAAAAACTAGCTGATCAAACTCCAGGACCATGTTTATCTTGCTGGAGGCAATTAGCTGGGACCAACTGTCAAAGCCACAGCCGGTTCCTAGCACACGTGGGTGCAGCTTGTCAGTGAGTCTAAGCAACAGCATATGCCTTCCAGCAGATAACGATATGGATCTTAAACTGGAATCAAGTTTTGTTTAGTAGAATAACACATGGGGAACCAGACTACACCATAACTGAATACTACGATATTTCGATAAGTGATTCAACGTCAGGCCTATTTTTGGTTTTGTCGACTGTTAGCACAGCAGCTGTCTTTAATACAAGCTCCAGTTTATCTGTGCCCTCCCGGTACTTGGAGGTTTGAATATTCCTATTGAATTTAGTTCCATTTCTATTTTTAAAAGCTCATTTAGCAGATAAGTACATCTGAAAGACCAAGAAAGCTCTGGGTTTTGAATGGATGGATTAGATTAAAGTGTTGGGCATAAGTGAATATTTTATTCAATTATACAACTTCCCCTGCACATCAGTGTTTTCAACACTTTGTCATATTTAGAATCTGTTTAGCTGCAATATTATTAGAAACACTAGTTAAGTGTTACTTATGAAAGAAAAACAAAATAACATTACCAATTTGTGAGCCAGAAACCTCTACCTCCTACTGAATGAGAATTGTCAAATAATAAAAGGCTCTTTGAAATCTATAAAAAGACTCCTGTAGCAAAATATGTTCTACACCAAAACCCTGTAATTCACAACAAATTCAAAATGTAAAATCAATAAGGAACAAATGAAGATTAAGCTCATAGCAATCTCTAAGTACGGGTCAGAGATGGGAACTTTTCACTCTAGAAATGGTTCATCAAGATTAAGAAACTTTGTATTTGTGTGAAGACACACTTCTAAGGATGAACTTCATTCCCTCTTGCTACCAAGCACACTCCCTCACCCTGACAGGCTGTGACGGCCCCAAAAGGGAACCACTAAGATTGAAAGCTTTTCTGTGCAAGTTCCTCTAGGAAGAGAAAGTGTTATCAGGCCTGACAATGCTGTAGTAGCTTACTGGGAAACTGAGACAACCATCTGCTAGAAGGGAAGTTCAAACCCAGCATGGTGATTCCTTCTGAAACCGAGAAGTAGAAAAGAGAAACAAGCTACAGGAGCTTGAGCCACTTGTAAATGCAGTGTCTTATAATAAACAGGGAGCTTATTGATAGCATATAAGTTATATCTTGGAAAGAAGTAAGACAAGGGAAGCTTTCCATCTTCTTAAGCGTGTACCTGAGTAGGCGACTCAGGGTGGTTTTGGATGTGTGGTTGTGCTTTATGCTTGTGCATGATTTGGACTGAAAACTTTGTCTTTTAAGATAACACACAGCTCCTGAGTAGTAGAAGAGCTCATATATTTTTGCTTGCTTTTAAAGTGTGAAGTTCTAGACAGTGGAGGTCACACCCTCTTTAATAAATGGTTTCCCTTTTCTTAGAGAAGGGAAATTGAGCTGGAAGCTCACTATAAGAGTAATTCTGAAACTCTCTCTCTTCCTTTTTGGAGAACACTCTGCAGTGCCAGGCATAGGAAAAAGAGAGAAAGAGAGAGAAGAAATAGGAGATGGGAAAAAAAATGTTGAACTGATATTGAATATTTTAAAATTATCCAAGTAATGTCTTAAATGAAAACAACCCTTGATTATGTTGCAGAAGCTGCATGTGGATAGCCCTTCTGGGTAGAAAATTCTTCTTCCTAATTGTAAAGAAAAACTCTGTGCGAGTAATCTAAAAGGAGAATAATAGTATTAGTCACTCCTCGTGCTCTGAGATTAACTCCTTTCAAATGACTGATTACAGCTCTAAGTACAATCCAAAACTGGTATTTACAAACCAGATGAGAAAGTGACATTTTAGCAGTTCACTTTCAGATCCTAGCCATTTTCTTCCTACTTAACCAAGAGGGGCTTTTTATAAGCTTATAAATTTCCGCTTTACATAGTTATTCACCCTATACAGTAAACTTTCTCTATGAATCATACTATGTTTCAGTCAATTTGACTACTTACTGCCTAGGACTCAAAGTTGTACTGTGTATGGCACCCCATTGCACAGCCTGCGTACTGCAAAGGACTGTGAAATGTCCTGCCTGGCTCTTAAATCTCATCAGGCATCCCTATATAGAGGTCAGGCCATCATTTTGAGTCTTTTTTGCCTCCTGTGATGTGTTTGGCCTCCATGTAGACACAGAATCCATGGGAGGAAACAAGGCCTGTTCTTGCACTGAGCACATGATGAACGGGGAACAGGAAAGCCTGAGTTGCCACATCCACTTGTCACTCCCAGACAGTCTTGGCTATTCCCTGGCAAACCAGTTCTTGGCTCTGAATACCCAAGGTCAGCAAGCAATAAATTATGTTGTGAGAAGATACTGACAGAAACACATGAAGAGAATTACACAGAAGATCCATTTTGGAAAGAAGACAGGAGGAAAGAAGAAAGAACCAGGAGCAAAGAAGGTTGCGAGGCACAGATACCCTTCTGTCATAGAATCAGAAAATCATAGAACCACATATTTGGTTTGAGCTGGAAGGGACTTTAAGAGTCACCTAATGCCAAACCCCTGCCCTGGGCAGGGACACCTCCCACCAGACCAGGTTGCCCAAAGCCCCACCCAGCCTGGCCTTGAGCACCTCCAGGGATGGGGCATCCACAGCTTCTCTGGGCAGCCTGTGCCAGGGCCTCACCACCCTCCATGTGAAGAACTTCTTCCTGTTATAGGAAATCTACTCTTTTCTTCTTTTAATTATAGCTTGTAAATTTAAGCAAAATAACCCTGAAGTAGGAAACTTTAATGAAATCTTATTTAACAAGCCTGCATGTTCTCTGGCTTCTCGAGAAATTAAGTTGTAAAGTCAGCTACTGCCTGATCTATCTCTAAACATCTGGAGGTTGCATATCACAGGTATGCAGAGCAATTTTCAGGCTTCTATGAAGATGAGATCGTCTCAGAAAAGCTTCCCACCTTTTCTCTTTACCTTTTTTCCCTTGTGCCTGAATATGAGTACTGAGTCACGGCAACCTTAGGCATGAGTTGGAAGAGAGATGTGTTTGTCCAGCAGAGTTCACATAACTAAATATATGCTTGGTCTCTTGCCCGTATGAAAGCTTTAACTGCTGCTTAGCTCATACCCTGCCAAATGAAATCCATAAGGACTAATAACACCAGTGCTCAATGATGATGAAACTGTGTGGTCAGACTAACAAAGCAAGTGCTCATCCTGTGCTGAACCTGAAGGAAGCAGGCTGAAAGCTTGTTAACATGGATCATGTTACTGGAAAGGACATTAAGATAGTTTTAAGCTTAAAAAAACACAAGACTGAAACTCTGTAGTAACTGCATTTCATTACAAGCATTTGCAGTATTCATCTGGTAACCTAGGTGAAAGTGATTTGATTTCAATATATATGTTGACACCATATCACCCACATTAAAAGGATGTACATTTAAAGAACATGTAAATTGCGTAAGGACAGCAAGATAGAAAGCACTAATACTGAGGTTATTCATTTAGTCTTAAATCAGTGTGCTGCACTGATTCTTAACTGAATGGTCATATAACATTTCTTTATTTCCTATTTCCTTCTGTGTATCAAGACTTTTATTTTACATCCTCACCTAACCCCAAAGCCAACATTTTTTTCCTTGAATTGTTCCTTAGTGCACTTATTAGCATGTCAGTGAGTGTCTGAATATTAATATCAAATGGAAATAAGGAAAAGGAACAAACATACTTTTTTAATAATGTCTCCTTTTTGTTCTTTTTAAATTACTACCTCAGTATTCATCCCCTAACTTAAATGTATTTACTTGAAATACACTCGGGTGACTCAGTGTCCAGTTCCCATTCAAACCAATTAGCAGAATTCCAAGTGATGTAAATGAAAGGGAAAATGAGGCTTGGTTATGTCTCTCACTCCCAGCCTTATGTTCCTTTTTTCTCTTCCTTCTCAGATATTTCACTTGGTTTCTGAATGAGATGACATCTGACCACGCTGTCTGTCTGCCCACCTTCACTCCCATGTCAGCTTTTAAACCTTCTGACTAAATGCACCTTAGTTTGAGAAAGCTACTATAGCAGATAAAAGAAAGCTGAATCAGTCACCCCTCTAATGGAAAGGTATCAAAGTGAGATGCGTTGCTGCTCCGGGTTTGCCTGTGGCTGGCTCAGAGCCAGCCTGTGCTCCCTCTTGCTAAGGTGGTGCTTTGGAAACACAGGAGGGAAATGTAGACAGCAAGGTCAGTAGCTGGGTATCAGAGAACAGGGAAACGTGAGCAGGGTGAATGTGATAGCAGGCTTAGATAGATAGGTTGCCAGACTGTGGAAATTAAAATTCACAAGTTACAACTCACAAACTGAATGCCCTGTAATTCGGGGGATGGAGGAGGGGAAGCTGTGCTTGATCATGACTTGCAGTCCTTGTGCAGGTCTAAGGTCTGAAGATAAAATCTAGCTAAGTCATATAGGTATTCAGCTGAGCTAAAACTAAGCATAAACTCTGGGACTTGGCCCACTGATGGTAAGATCTTGTTTTCTCACAGCATTTCCTCCCCAGATATCAAATGAGCCTTTCACCGGGCTATCCGCTTATCTCACCCACGGCAGCTGTGAAAGCTCGTATCAGGTCCAGCTTCTACATGTAGTGTCATCTGGTGTTGCGTCTTCCCTCAGAGATAATTTCAACAAGACTTTAATTTTTGCTTCAGAAATATGACACCTCAAATCCAAGGTCTTAGAAACGAGGGCTGCTGTATGTAATGACTAATAAACATAAAAGTAGGACACGAAATATGAAAATCAAATCCCATGGCCCACTCAGCTGTGGGAATTTCTTTCCATTATAATAGCCAGTGCAGCTGATGTATCTCAGCTACAGCTAAAATTATTCACATGCATGTTCCATTTTCTTCTTCACAGCAGCTTTGCTATTAAAAAAAAATAAAAATAATAAAATAAAATAAAATGTTTTCCTCACATAATGACCTCTCAATCACATTGGCCGGTACCTTCAGGTAAGTCCTACCCAGCCCCCTGGTTTTGAGTACATCCAACTTCTGTCAACCCTACAACTTTTTTGTCCCCTCCCCAGTGTTGTCCGACCCTCCCCACCCCAAATCATTTCAGTACCCAAACAATCTCTGCTTGTGAAGGCCAAGGAAAAAAATTCATTGAATACAACAGCCTTTCCTGCTTCATCAGTAACAAGAGTTTCTTCCCCCCCATTTAATGGACCACTGTTCTTCATGAGCTTGCTTTTCCAGATGGCATTGCCACAGGATCTCTTTTTCCCTTCAGTGCCCTGCAGGAGTCCTAGCTCCAGCTGGTCTTTGATTTTGACATGAGGTGCCTAACACTGCTTTTATACTCCTGTTTTGCTGCCTGTCCTCATTTCTACCTCTTCTCCACTCCCTTCTTGTGTGCTAGCTCACTGAAAAGCTCCCCATCTAGCTACACAGACCTCCTGAAACTCCCAGTCTTCCTGCATGGCAAAAGAGTTCATTCCTGAGCTCTCAGTAAGTCACCCCTAGAAAATTCCCAGCTCTCCTGAGTGCCCTTCCCCCTCACAGCAGCTCCCCATGAGGACCCTGCCATACGATACCCGAACAAGACCCCATTTGCTTCCCCAAAGCCCACGGTCCCAACCCTACTGCCCACCTTCCAGCCTTCCTCTGGACCCCCACCGCAGCATCCTGTAGCTGCTGCAGCCGGGGCTGCCCCCTGTGAGCAGAGCTGCCAGCAGCTCTGCCCTGCTCGTGAGCAGCAACTTGGGTCAGCCACTGAGCTTGTTCAGCTCCTCAGGCATCTCCACGAGGACCCATCATTGCCCCTGCAGCCCAGGAGCCTCCTGGGTTCCTGCCAGCCTTTGTGTTACCCTCCCAGGAGGAGTCTGAAGGACCAAACCCCCACCGCAGGATGACAGCTTGCAAGGAGGAGTCTGCTGCTAGTCTAACTGGGTCTAGCTGATGCTCGATCCTGGGGAGCACACATCCTGCTGCTGTGGGGGAGCATTCTGTGTCTGCAATGCCAGGCACTGCCAGCCACAGCCCCTAGTACACTCATAAGTCCTCATGGTATGTCGCCACTGAGGAGAGCAGCTAGTCTATTTTTAGGAGACCTATGAGAGTCTTTCTATTGACTGCAGAGAGACTTAATGCAATTAAAATGATGCTTAAGAAACCCAGACCTTCAAACCCCTGTCTGAAAACAAAAAGAGCACCAATCCAATTTACTTATTATATATTGCTGATGAAGTTCAAAGATGTTTTATGTGCAATATAGCTTTCCAGTTTGTTTTCAGTTTAAATTCTTTTCTGACCTGACATCCCTACTCCATTCAAAGACTTTTTTTTTTTTTTTTAAAAAAAAAAAAGCTTTGATACAGCATCTAAGTCTTGGGAGGGAGTGTTGGTGGTTCAACAAAAATAGTATTATACAGAGATTTTTTTTTAGAGTTAAATAACAAAATGACCATGTCTGTACTATGGCACTTCTAATAAGCACAACTAAACTTTGTTCAATCTGTGATTATGAAACCTCTGTTTAGTGAAAGCTCAGATCCATTTGAATGCATTGTGGGGGCAGGGAAGAGTTTTCAGCATAGTGGTAATGGAGCTGTATGTCCCTGACAACAATAGCATGTCTGAGAAATCTCACTCAGGGATAAAAATGGTATAATTATGGGGGGAAAAAAGATACATGGCTTGGCACTTGCAGCAGTTTGTCAGGCTGGGTGGCTAAACCAGTACAGTCTGCATCAGTGAGACATGACCTTAATACAAAGTTGCAATACATTAATGTTTTTTATAGTACCTGAAATCTTCAGTGCTGAAATTCAGATCCAGGAATATGGGACATGATGAAAAAGTGGTTACCTTTGAAAGTGTTCCCCTTTGAAAGCCTTTGAGACTCCTTTTTCCACAGTAAAAAAGAGATCCTTGTACTAAGAGTGCAGAGTTGCTGAGTGCAGTACACATTGTGTGTTCTGTCAAAAAAAGAATATGGAGAGTGCTGAATTTTAATGCTACCATCTACATTCTTTCCTTTCTATACCATTCTTTTTGATCTTTATAGTCTACACTTTGCTGATTTTCACTACCAAAAAATCTAATTTTAGAATTAGACATCCTTCTTCCTGAGAATGAAGAATACATGGAAGTGAAGATAGTAAAGTCAATAGATAGAATATCACAGAAATTTAGAGATGGACAACTTTGCTACCTCAGGTTCAATACACCCTATTCCAGTCACAGGTATCAGCTATCAGAAAGATCTCCTTCCAGAGGTCAGAAGCTGTGTGATACTTTGCTGTCTGTTGCAGTAGAGTGAAAGTCTGCAGTCCTTAAGTATTGTGAGTTTATGGGTCATGTAGGAATGAACAGATTTTTTTCCCTATTGTCTTACTCCTTTGCTTTCAAGATTCTAGGTGAATGGCATTTGCAATGCCACCTCTGTCACATAAGCTCTGTTTATAAGACATTATGTTTTTATTCCCTGCCTTTCCTTAGCCATCTTTATCTAAATCGGGTTCTAAATGCTGGCACTTATGCTTCAATACTTGAATCCTGCCAGCAGGAATTTGATTCTGGTATCTATAGGGGTATATTATCTTCTAAATAATTACCTGCCTCTCACAGCAAGCCATTAAAATTCAATTTCAGTTTAGTTTTTGTTCCATCTGTTACAGACACTCGGTGTATTTGCCCAAATAGAAAGGCTAGAGTTTAACCCAATGGACTGAGTGGAATTTCCAAGTGTATCAGGTTCTACCTATCTGGTATTACAGGCAAATAACCTATATCATCCTTATCATAAACCTGCCAAGTTGTGTTTTAGAGCTGTTCAGATGCTGTCCTCCCTTATTTCCATGTCTGTTTTAAAACTACCAAGAGTTTTACTGATCTGATGGTTATAAACCTCCTAGCCATCAATCCACATTTATTCAGGGCCAATATCTACTCATTTGTTCCTGTAGCAGTACTGTTCTTTAGCATAAATGTCTCCCTCTGTTCCAGGTGTTTTACCTGCTATGCATGCACAGAGAATAACCATGACATCTTTCAGCCTTTGAATTTATAAGCTGATCAAGCTTTCTTCTCTAAAACACTTTTCATTACTGTCATCACTTCTCTGCACCTGTTCCAGTCTGAATGCCCTCTCCTCTGTCATTGATGCTCAGATAAGTATTGGCAGAGTCACACACACACCTGCATGAGCATGTCTCATTTTTATTAAAATCACCTCAGTTGGCACATCTAAGCACTGCACTTCATGGAAGCTTCTCATTAGGGGCTTACAGTCAGATTCTGGTTTGTTAATACAACTAAGCAATTTATTCCCTCCACCATTCCCACTCCTACAACAGAGCACAGGATACTTCTGCAAGGAATAATTTCATTCATACAATTTTAGCTATCTAAATGTTAGCGGTCAGGCTCATCAACTTCAAAATAGTTGTCTAAGGCAATTTAGGCAGATAAATCCCACTCTGTGATTCATCCCATCTATCATGCTGTTCATCCCATTCATCTTCAGTGAAATCTCTAGTACAAACATGATATCTAAAACTAAAGGTCATGCAGACTCTGGGACATGTGTGGGCTACATTCCCATGTAAACATCCATCCTTTGCCTAGGACCTCGGGGCCATTTGTCTGTGTCATGCTAGCCCTCTCAGTCCCATTTCTGTCCACTGTCTCCGCAGTTCTCTCTGAGCTTACATCATCCTCAGCCAATGCAAACAAGTGAAAACCAATGCTCCCAGACTGTCAGTTAGGCTCACCCACCCTATGTAAACACTAACCCCCTTGGCCTTAAATTACCCTACAAGGAACAAATACATGAGACGTGTTTTCACAGAAGGCGTTTAGACTGAGTTAGACAGATGTTAAACTGGATTAGAGAAGGATGAATTGGAAGATAGAAATGGGACGTGGAAAGGAAAAATATGGGCACTAGATGGGGACCATTTGTCCTCCTGGTCCTGGAACAAATGGATGGACAGACAGCTTTAAAGTTTGGCGAACTACTCTGGGGAATCCCTGAGAGTACAGACTGTGGGACAGCTCATGAGCAGTGACCTGACATAAAACCACGCATAAGCTACACATATATCTACACTTCTTTGTTTGCACATAACACAGTATAAGAAAGCTCTCAATGATATTTGCCACATTCTACTTTACAGTTTTCAGTCAGATGGCGATGTTTATCTACATTACCATCAAAACGTGCTAAAGATGTCCTAGAAAAGCCAATAGTTTTCAATCATGATTAACTCTGACTCTCCATCCTAGAGAAAGTTTTTGGAAAGTGTGTTGTCTCAATGCATCTGAAAAGAGGGCATTAGATATCTTTTACAGAACAATAGAAGCTCATAAAACCGGGATAGCTCTGTAATTTTTATTCTGTCATGGCCCATGCAACCACCTGGCACAATTACATCATAAGTG
This sequence comes from Anas platyrhynchos, assembly GCF_047663525.1. NCBI lineage: Eukaryota > Metazoa > Chordata > Aves > Anseriformes > Anatidae > Anas > Anas platyrhynchos. The sequence goes on along the minus strand of NC_092587.1, from coordinate 114,976,032 downwards.
CTATGATGAGCATTTTGATGCTCGCATCTATTTAATTTTGGCAAGTCCTTGATTGCAGCCTTTTGTATGGAGGCAGTTCCTGGTGCTTAAAAGCTGCAGCTAGGAATTGTGATAGACAGTAAATCTAACTGATTTTGAGTTGGGAACAATAGCTGTAATGAAGATTTGCATTTTTAAAGGCAAGTAATTAACACCAGTATTAGCTTCTTCCTCTAGCTAAAAAAGTCAAGCTCAACTACCTTTTGCTGAACTTTTGTTGAATTTTGTATTTCTTTCGCTTTGCTGACAAGTATAAAGCATGCAGATCAGCTTCTGCCCAGGTACTATTTTGTCTATTGCTCATAGAAATGGTTAGTGTGTGAGAGAGAAGCAGCAGGACAAATCAGCAGATGTGCTAGGAATCAACAAAATACATAGTTTATTTCAGGACCAGATAGGGGGTATTCACATTACAAACCTGGGCCTTCCTCTGTTTTGTAAAACAAAATTACACTCTCACAGGGCAAGAAGAATTTCTTTTCCATAGTTTCTTCAAGTTATATTTTGCATGAATGTTTAACTAATATATACAGTGCCAAAAATGGAAGCGGCTTAGTTATCCCTTATGTTCTCCCAGTCTTACGACATAGAAATCCAACGAAGCATGCACCTCGATCCAATTATTACAATTTTATAAACATTGACAAATATGAAATAGATTATGATTATTATTCTAGACAAAGTACTAAATCACATGGTTTTGAACAGCTTAAAAGCTATCTACTGCCCAAAAGGCTATATTCTTATTTCTCACTATGTTGTTTGATTCTTGTGGATAACATTTCTTGAGCTGAAATCTTCTTTAGCTTTTCTACCAGGCTCAGTAACTGTTAGTAGTAACACTGAAGAATGATTTACTCAAGTATTCTCTGGGTCAAATCCTGAGGTTTCTAATTAAGATTTGTTTGGTACTTCATCAGACAAAATGATGAAGAGCTTCCCATGAGCTTTCAGTGGTCTTTGCATTTAGAAACGCCTGCATATAGGCCACTTTGTAGGATGCAGAGCAGCTAATACGAAGAGCTCACCAAGGAGTATGCCAAGTTAAGAAGCAAAGCTAAGAATGAACATTTGAGATGCCAGTGTGGGATGGGAAACAAAGCCTCTCCTAGTTTTGTTTATGACACACTGCTCTTGATACCTGGAAATTTCAATTCTCTCTGGTAAAGTCCTTTACCAGTCCATGAGTAAAATGAAGCATTCCTTAATACTTAAGCATTGCCATCTGGAAAAGAAACACTGGGACATTTGCACAGAAACTGTGTTTGTTGGTGTAGTCATTTAAGCCATAAACTAACTACGCTCCATCAGCCTAATGCCTTATCTCACCCTTGTGGATGACTCAGTACAGTATTTAGAACAAAATTAATCTGACCATGAATTCACCCTGTCCTGACATTTCAGGGATTCCTAAAACAGGATTCAATCAGACTCCTTCAATCTGCAGCATTAGGATAAGTCTTCTCCACACCATCCTAAAAATGACCATGCTCATGTTGAGAATAGAGACAATGTCTTAACTACATGGTGTTATACTAGGCAGTTGTTTTGACAGCTATTGCAAAGCTCCTAGGTTGAAGGATACTATGCAGCAATCTTCTAAGTCTGAATGAAGATTGCTGATTTAAAAGTTAAAATTTTAGACTGAGTTTTGCTACTGTAAGGATTTATTTGAATTATGCCTATGGTTTCAATGGGAAAATTACTGTATTCATTGTTTTAATGCAATAGTATATTATCTTTCCATGTATTTAAATTAGATATTGTCATGAGTTTTAACAGTTAGTTTTTAAGAAGATACATTGTACTATTGAAATTAATCCCAGTTGTAGGGGAAAGAGTAATAAAAGAATATTGCCATACAAAAGAATATTGCTAAAGTTGTTGCAACATCAATTTCTAGAATTCCACATTTATTTCCTACAGAAATACTCAGACCTATAGACCTATTATTAAAATACATGCACATAATTAAAACTACTACTACTACTACTACTACAAAAAAAAAAAAAAAAAAAAAAAAAAGAGTTAATTAGAATTCAGAAATATGCCAGCATATTTTTATTTTTTATTTTTTATTTTTTTCTGCATTGTCCTGAAGCCTAACAAAAAGGTGAAAAAAACAGCAAGAGTAGTTCCCAACCTAAACTCTAGAAGGAGAAACTGAAAACAAATAAGGTAAAGATAAAAAATATGATAGGTCTGATATTAAATAACTTCTAAAGATTACAGAAAAGTAAAATGAAACTAAGGCAACACTACTTAAACATCCTGAGGAAAACCACAGGGCTGAAACAATATGTATCTTTTTGGTATTATTTCTTGTGTATGTTCTTCCTTGCTATAAATATTTAGAGCCTTTCATTGCTCTTAAATGTGCCTTCTTTTTTTTTTTTTTTTTTAAAGATTACTACCACAATTCCATTTTGCTTAGGAGACAAAGGTAGATAAAGGTTTAAAAGCCCAGGAGATGCAAAGTGGTTAAAAAAGGTGGAGCTCCTCTCATCTTCCACCAGCAGAGGATTGGGGCCCCGGGTAGTTAAATAAAGAAGGAGAGTAAAAACAAAGTTATGTTCTTAGGAAGAGTCTCTGCTTGCTGCTACTTTGCCAGTCCAAACTAAACTGCAATCCCTTTTTTTCAAAATGTATGTAAAGTATGTAATGTAAACATCAAAAAATATTCATTGTGGGCAAGGTAAATTCTGCCCCAACCTCACAGGTACATGGAAAACAAGAGATAATGAAGTCAGAGCACTCTCATGTTCAAAACTGGTTCATTTACACACCGACTTCTTCACTTCAGCTTGAAGAGACATTAGGGGGCAGGCCAAGAGAGAAAAATAAAAACATGGGAGCGATGGATCAGCAGCCAGCCCATCTCTCACTGACATCACTGCTTCTCAGCCTTACCGCTGAAGTTAAGGTCATCTCTGCACTGTGGTCCAGTATGAAAATGGAAAACCATTCAACAGGGCAACTCTGCCAAAATCTTGCAAATCCTTGCTTTATACCACATCTTCTCTGTGACAACAGAGTGCAGTTACTTCAGACCCTTTATTTCCTTTCTTCTTCCCAGATATGAGTACCTATATCTGCTACAAAGGTGGTGGATATTTAAAACAGCAATCTCATGGCCAAACAGATGAAATAAACATAACTACTTCACTTCAGACCTAACAAGTGAGTCAGCAGTCAGAGCCTATTTCCCCTGCTGAAGTCAGAAAACAAATTATGTTGACAGTGTGCCTGTAATGGTGATGCCATCACTGTGAGAGGAGTTATTTTCAGTCTGCACAGCACTAGTAGAGGAGAAGCAAACATGAGAAAAGGGAAGATGAACTTTCTCTCATGTCTGCTCCTAATATATTTGCTTGTACACCCACTCCTTCAGAGTAGGTATTTTTTTCAATTGTCATTATGTGCCTAAAAGTACACATGCATTTTTCAAAGACTTGCAATTGATTTATGTATTTATTTATTTATTTTTAGGGAGCTACATATACCTCAGGCTTAGAGCAATTTCATCTTTGTATTAAATGGGAACACCTCCTTCAAGTACTTCAGAATTTCTAAATAAAACTGGGAAGAGCTTAAACTGTTTGCCAAAATGTACAAAACTGACCTTATTTAGGGTCTCTTAGTCTTTAGATACCCACTGTGTCAGCCCTGAAGGACAACACAGAACGTGGTTCTACATCTGCCAAAATCTCTCCAAAATGCACTCACTGCTTTTAAAGTGGAGGTGGAAAGGCTTCTGCTTTTTGACAGTACTAAAGCCATGCTTTGAAGAGTTTACTGTCTCACTTTGGAAAAATACAGTTTCTGGGACAGCAGCTGAAAGACACTGTTGAGCTGGATACAAGAAAACTTGAGGGAATTTGGGGAAAAGCAGGGCTTTTTACGTGAGAGGCCTGAAGCACAGAGTGACATAAAAAATGCATGAGGCTGAGAAACACAAGAGACAAAGCAGGAAAGAAGGATATGAAACCGTGAAAAAGGTAAAGGATAAAATAACTGCAGTAAGCCAGGGACAGAATTCTGCTGGGCCACAGAGCTGAACCTGGATAAAGAGCAGAAAGAAGTGAAGGGGCAAGAAAATGACAAGAGAGATCAGAGGAGCCTGGCTTTGTTGGTGAGTGATGAGAGATGAGGAGAGCCTTGCAACAACAGGACTGCAATTTCTGGCAGCAGCAATAGGCAGGAAATGCTGAATTGCAAATACACAGCTCATGAAGGCACACGACTTAATGAGAAGCTGATGACTTGACAATGAGGATTAGAGAGGTTTCTTGTACGGCAGGTGGGAAGTTATTAAAAGAAAGTGTTTGGGTGGGAAAAGGGGAAACAAAGTTTTGGACACTGCATGCAATGAGGCGAGAATAAGGATGACTGGACAAGGAAAGAGTAATGTGCTATGTGAGGAAATAGATGTGCACAAGGTGGGTGGGTGAACAGGGAGAGCAGGTGATCTGCTTCTTCTGCCAAGTGCCAACTTGGGGCTGCCTATGAGGGATGAAGAATACCTCAAGAGGAACGCAAGAGTGAAGTTAAGAGAACCAGGACTGTACTCAGAAGATAAAATGGGAGAAATTTGCAGAGGATTAAGAGGACTGAGAAAAGGCAGTCAGAGCTGGCTGGAAGGAAATTAGTGACAGATTTCCTGCTTGTCTCCAAGGAAAAATAAACTCAGTGTGGAATGTAACCCTTTAAACAAGAGCATTGGTGTGTCACTAATGTAAAAGGAGTTTTTGTGGACTAAAGTGGACAAATTTTGTAATATAGACAAGTGGTTCTTTTAAGGAGCTCATAAAGGATCTCTTTGTCTTTAGAAACTATTAAAACAAAAAAAAAAAATCTGTAGCAATGACATTAATAATTAAAGAATCCTTGCAACAGACTAATTCAGCGCTCTCTGGAGATGGCCATCTTATTGCAATTTGCAGTCTCTCTTAACCAACGTCATTAGTAGTGGTTCTAGAAAGCACAAAGGAATGAGACACTGAAATACTGCAGGAACACTGTCAACACTGATCAAAGCCCTTGTCGTAGTTTTTATTCAACTAGGGCAAGCAGCTCATTTGTGCACAGCACAGAGGCATTCATTCGGCTAAAGCAGGCAAAATAACGTCATTCCTTCCTGAAAATTGTGATTTTTTTTTTTTTTTAAATAGCTTCTTTGAAGCCAGACAAAGTTTCATTTTTGCTACAAGTGAATCGGTAGGGGAGGAATATGATCCTGACAACCTGCTTAATCCCTTCTACTGTCTGTGGTGATTTAATACCAAAGACTCTATTAACTTGTAGGCCCACTGATGGCTGAAAATTTGCTTCTTACTGCAAACATTTAGCTGAAGCCACTGGACATTTTATCTGGGTGTAATTGATTTAATGAGACACTGAATGGATGTTTGCTTCATTAATCTTGTATCAAGTGGCTCTAAAAAAGAAAACATTGGCATATCTCTACAACTGCTCAGAGCTTCTCTATGGTTTATCACTGTTAACACATCAGCATTTCCAATTTCCTGTGATTCACTAAATACTGACACAAAAATTCGTATATAGAATTACCTGGCTATTAATTTTCAAGGCACGAATGATCCTTACATGATCTCTAGAATTGTTTTGGATTTCTCCTCTTCCCTGTTTAAACAGCCCTCACCTATTCTCAGCATCCCTTTTCTGTTTCCTCCTACATACTGCTCTACCTTCGTTTTCACTTACTGGAATGACCAACAAGTCAAAAAACTTCCACAGCCTCCCCTCCTCCACCTGAAATATCTTGTGTGATCTAGGAGTAGGTCAAGTCCATACCACTTATTAGCTTAAGCACACCGTAACTCAGAACCTTTTACAGCTCAAACAGCACAGACTTTATAGTTTCTGACTCATCTGTTGCATGCATACATTTTTGCAACACCGCAGCTCCAAATAAGGGACCACATCAAAAAACGCAGCAATCAGCTGCTTTGCAACACTGCATAAATGTTGATGTCTCCTCATCTTGCTACTCCTTTTGGCAAGGCAGTGATTCTGGAGCAAGTCTTTGCTCCATCAGAAAGGGCAAAGTGGGTCAACACAGCAGGGACAAAGTGTGTAACCCATGAGGGGGACAAGGATGTTTCAGACAATATGCTTCTCTTCAGTCCTTCCAGAAATCGAGATGATTTCCGTCACATTCATTCCTCTCTTTCAGTAAACTCTGGTTTTGGGTGATGGAAATGAGTACTCACTGTGGGACTGCCTCATCACGAGGTCCTGAAGCTACTGCTGGAGGTCTAAAATGTCCATATTCAGAGTAGGCATCTGCCCTTTACATCAGTAAATCACCCAAGGGGCCCATAATCCTGCTGGAAGGAGAAGTGCCTGCACTGTTTGGAGTTTGCCAGCCCCTAGTTGGGTTGTGAGTAGTGAAAAAACACTTCGGGGTAAGTCAGTCATCAGTGACATTTCTTATTCACAGAAGACACATCAACTAGGTATGGGAGTGAATCAGTCACATTTCTGAATTACAGCGAGGCTGGGGCTCACAGCAGGAGCTCCCAGGTGCAAGAGAACGGGAGACACCATAGAAGCAGGTGGGAAAAATACTACGTACTGTACACCAGGTACCATGACAACCCCTGGTGATTTACATTTGATGATGTTGCAGGTCTTATTTTTGTACTGGAGAGGATTTATGGACAAGATGTCTGGCTACAGACCTGGGCCCCCCTCAGAAAGGCACTGCTTGGTTTTCTACAGGGAAAAAGACGAGGCACAACTGTGAGATGCTGGTGAAAGAGTGAGTGAACCATCCAGAGGAAGCACGCAGACCTTTTACTGTTGCAAAGAAACAGGGGTAGAAAACTGTATGTGTATATCTGATCACTTTAACAGGAGGTATTCCAGAAGAGATTAGCAGACTGCTGGGAATGAGGATCAGGTGTTGTTCAACATGATAAAGGATAGATGTTAGCTCAGTCAGGAGAATCCTTTTGTGTATAATTAAGGGGCAGGAAAGAGAAAATAAAGCTTTCTGGATCTAAGAGGGATTCTTGGCTAAGAGACACTGGATAATCTATAAAAGGAAGCAAAGAGTTAGATCGTTAGAGCAGATGATTTGGTGGGTAGCTTTCGAAGAGAGCCAGTAACGGGGGAGGATATTAACACAATTTAACTGGGAGCGGGCTATAGCACAAAATCAGGAAATGGAGGTAGCAATGTTACAACACAGAAGAGCTGGATAAATTGTGCTTTTCTTGTCAGTAGCCTCTTTAAATCAGACCTAATTTGATAACAATAACAGAAGGATATGTGATCCTTAAACTCCTAGGTCTGGGGGAGGAGGGAGGAGACGGGCAGTGTATGTACAGCACTGTGGCCTCCCTGGGCCTTGTGTGTTTTATAGCAGTGACTTGTGAGGCTGACAAGTTTGTTACTGTTATACTAGCCTTGTATAAACACAATAGAGTCTCATATTCTACTTCCATCAACTTTGTATCTTTTTCCTTGTGAACAGCTACCCTATGTAATATGTAACCCAGCAGAACCCTGACCCACAGAGACTGATCCTTGTTTATACCGTACCATTTCCTTTTTGTGTCAAAATACAGAATCTGGAATTTGGGTATTCTTCTCGACGTCCCACCATAACAGGGTGGTAACTTGAACTCAGTATTTGATAACAGGTTCCCATGCAAGACTTTGAAGCTCAGCAAAAGCTTTCTCATATTCTGCGGTGAACAGGATAAGCATTGTCACTCGGAAGATAAATCTGAGCTATCCATATGTACAGAAATGCTAAAATGAGAACATATGTTGGAGACAGGTAATGAGACCGTATTTTATTGAATTCCACATTTCCACTCAGGATATAGAAACCACAGGCACAATATTTCCTGCTAGTACTGTAACCACAGATAAAACTCAGATCAGCAATACCATGAAGTCTGATCCATTATGCTTTACTCTTGTGATACCAGTGTACTGTGATATAAACAAACATACATATGCATACACAGACAAGCTAGAGTTTTAAGTGGTGAGTCAGATACCACATCCCTAATATAGGTAGGATTTAGAAGTATTCTTATTGGCATTATTGTATCTTCTACTACATTTGCAGGATCAGAACTTCAAAGAAAAGCCTGCCAGAGGAAATTGTAGGAAATGTTTGCATTCCAGTACGATTCCATCATCCAGGGGTCTGTAACAGCAAAAGCACCCTTCAGCAGATTATTTTTTTTTTTTTTTTTTGAAAGGCCAGGTCAGGTCTTTATCCACAACAGTTGTTCACTTCAGTTTTTTCCTTTTTAATTCTGTTATAACTCTCCGTAACCCTGGTTTACATAGATGATTCTATACATATGGGGGCAGACTACATGACTTCTGGTGCCTCTGCTACAGCAACTCACACCAGCTGGGAACTTCTTTCAGCACTTTGTTTCTCTCCCTGGTCTTCATCAGCTCTCCAAACATCAATGAAACCATGCTTTCAATATCCCAATGAGGTTAAGGAGACGTTCCTTCTATTTGCATCCAAAGCACAGAGCAACCAGTTCTAATTACCACTAAGGCTTCCTTATTCTATTCTGGCAGGATGTATTTACTCTTCCCCAATCAAGGCCTCTTCACTCTTTTGAAAACATCATTAAGAAAGATTAAGCGTCCTTAGATGAATCTCATCTATATTAAGTGACTTACCAAATTACACAATTGTCCTTTGTGATCTGCTAGGAACTGAATTCAGGTGTCCCGAGAGCAAGAGACTCTGCCTCTGCTAGCTAAACAAACAAATTGTACTGATTTTCTCTTTAACTCCTCTGATGTTTTTTACATGTAAATTTGAACAGTAACTTCTGTGTATTTTTGTGCATTAAATTCAAATTATATGCCTCAGTACTATGATCATAATACCTACAACTGAATTTCAATTTGCACTTTCAGAACGCATTTACCCTTTCATATTCTATTCGCTGTAATCAGAACATACTGCACAATAATTCACACCTAATACACTACACCTATATGAGTGTGGAATTTGTGGTTTTTGTTGCCATAATTTCAGTTTGCTATGCAATTCCCTCCCTTTTCTTCGTATTTTAAAAATGGAAGTTCTAGCTTCCAATTACTACTCTTATAGCAATACTAGCAAACTAAACCTTTTTTATACTTACTAATTGTTCTTCTGGTGGTATGACTATGGTGATTTACTAACTTTGCCATGAATTTTGCCTTAAATACAAAGAGGAAGTAGATGCATTAGATGCCACTGCAAATAAGCAAAGTTCCCCAATTTCTACGACTCACAAGTAATATCTCCCCTTTCAATATGGTTTGATTTTAGATTTGCTAGAATATTAAAAAAAAAAAAAAGTGCAGCTTGTGAAGCTCACTTAATTCATATGTTGACAGGTTAACAAGATTTTATACAGTACTGTAATTTCAGTGCCATATGCTACTTCTTCCTAATGAATGTGATCACTTTTTCGGGTGCAATGCATGTATAACATCTGTGTGGATGCAAAATTATTGCAACCACTTATGCAAAGGTGAAACCAACCCTTGCTGAGTCTGGTGACAGAGTTAATAGCAGTGACTACATTCAAGTGGTGATAGCTGTGCTTAAAGGAAATGAAGTTAAAAGGAAAGGTCTGCTGCCATGGGTGAAACAAAGATCTTGCTTTGGCCTGAGACAAAAGGAATGAAACATAGGAGCTGCTGTCTCGAGGCAAAATACCTTCAGTATCTTACTTCTCACTGTGAGGACAATCCAACTCTGAGTCTAGCAGGATCTGAAAGACGGAATGCCCTACATCTCCCAGAGATTAACTGGTATGTTTCTCTTCCCGTGGAGAAAATTTCAAGATAGTTTTTTTGCCCTGAAGTCTGTTCTTGCAAGGCAGCCCGTATAAAAATCCAAATGCAACTTCTTCCCTTATAAAATTTAGATGTGTGGTGTGATAATACTCAACCCCCCAAACAATGAAAGGGCATAATTCTGCCTACCCTCTGCACTTCTGTGCCTGAGAAAAGGTCAGATTTCTACTGTTTGCAGTCCTCTTATATGCTACCACATAAGATCTTTGCCCTTGTTTTTTCTGGGTTTGATGACTGCATACATGGAAAGACAGAAAATGACCAACATACAAAATTTAGAGTAACACCTGAAATGTAACACCTAATCTCCTTCTAAAAAGAGTTTCAAATTCAAATAAGTAATTCAGAACAGGTACCTATGGCAGGAAAGGAATAGACAAATATGAAAGGAAAAGAGGAGATCATGGAAACTTTAATTTAGAGGAAAAAAAATCTCCACATAAAGAGGGATTGCTTGAATTATGTTAAACAAAAGCTTTGTTAATATCTTTTTCTGTTTTGGTTGCCACCTTCCAGGTGACCAGATTCTTTAACAGCAAGCCTCAGATGTATGTACCTGACTGTGTAGTTGATGCAGGTACGAAACAATGAGAGTAAAGTGAGTTATGCCTCTGAAGGAACAGAAATTGTGTTTCCAGAAGGATGTAGGGAATTTTTTTTTCTTCATGGACTTTTACATGAATTCAAAAATCCGTATTTCCTTATTTGTGTGTCAAATGCTGTATGGCTGCTGTGAATATGAGCTTTCTATTCAGAGTTCCAGAAGCCACCTTGAGACTAAAGTGACCTGGTGCTAATGAAACTACCAAAAAAAAAAAAAAGTCAGTCCTTGCTGTTAGGCTAAGCTTGAAGGCTGCCAAGCACGACTTAATTGTCCATTTTTTTGTTACCTCGCTCTAAATTTCAAACAAACAACTGGCCAGCGTTTTACAAATTGCCCGTGTTTTTGAAGGAAGCCATCCTGAATTCTCTTCAACCTTTAACTCAAATTTCAATAGGGTTGTGTTGTAAGTTTTTTGTTTGTTTGTTTTGGTTTTATTTGTTTTGGGGTTGATTTTAGTTGTTTTGTTGTTGCTTTGCTGTGGTGGTGGTTTTGTTTGTTTTGCGTGTTTGTTTTGTTGCTTGAGGACAGCAGAGAAGACAAAAACGGTAGAATTAGATTTTACCTAGATCTACTCCCCGGTCTAACTCACCACGTGGCAGCACAAGTAATTGCACCACTTCAAAGGGGAGGGTGATGCAAGTGAACAGGCAGTGAGCAAGGGGAGGGCACAGCTGCTTCTCCTGGCAGTAGCGAAGGCTTAAAGGGATCGTTCAACTCTGACCTTTTACTCCAGACATGAAAGCCTCTCAGCTGAAGCCTGATTCACCATGAGCAACTCCCCAACTACTCCTTCGTACCTCTTTGTAGGCAGATATTTACGCTCACATGAATATAAAGTGGGATGAAAAAAATGCTACCCAGCAGGAACGGAAGTAGCCTGTGTTCACCACAGTGACGTGTGCGTGGACAGGACATGCATTTGTGCACACACAGACAAACTGATTTTTAACTACCAGCACTCTAGCCATGCCACACGCACACACACCAGAAAAAGGAGAAAAAAAAAAAAAAAGGATTTTACCTGCTATCAAAGATGGAACAGCACAAGTTATCTGTAAAATCCGGACATGCTTTGGTACAGCAGGGGCTGTTCAGAATGATGTAGCCCTCTCAAACACTGCTCTGAAAGCTCTGGCTTTGATAACAAGATGTTTGACATCCGTACCCCTCCTCAGTCGCCGGTCTAATGTTTCAAGGATTCTTCTGCGTCAGCCAAACTATCTGATGTTGCAAAAGGGTGGGTGTTTATTACAGCGCTTAACATCTTAAGAGAACCGTATGAGACTGCATACACTTCTGAATCTCAGTATACGTTTAAGTCAAGTGTTTGTGTACTAGCTAGCAGCTGAGGATAAAAAGGAGTAAAACAGGCACTCCTTTCAGAACCTGTGGGGCTTTTTGACAGCTTTATCTTCACATCCCATGGCCTGCAGAAATATGACTTACCTGCCCTGAGCTAACTCTTACTCACACAGCCCAACCACCGCTCCAGCGGCGTTGATTTAAGGGCAGATTTCTGCACCTTAATCCCTTCCCCTCTTTGCCTAATGGTCCTGCACAGCGCACAGTGCTACGTCTCCCTCGCTTGCCTCCATCCCCTCTTCTGTTTACACAGCCCAACTTTTAGCCTGCCCCCCACCACACCCCCCCCCGACTCATTCCCCTGAGCAGCGCCAGCCTCGGCGGGGCTTCCTGGCAGCCCTGCGGGTCAGGCTTAGCGGCGGGGAGGGCACAACCCTACAGAGGCACGGACTTCGGGGAGCCCCAGCCCGGCTGCTTAACGGGTGGGGGAGACCCGGGGCCGAGCTCAACCCCCCCGCGGCCCCTCCGCCGCCTCTCCCCCGCCACCTGCGGGGGCCGCCCCGCTGCGGGGCGCGCAGGCGCCTCTGTTGGGGCAGGTGGGGGCCGGGCGCCATGTTGTGAGCGGAAGCCGTGCCCGGGCGGCGGGGCCGGGGGGAGGGCGGAAGCGCGGCCCCGCCTGGCGGCGGGGAGGGACGGAGGGACCGCGGCTGCGGGCACCGCTCGGCGCCGCCGCTACCGGAGCCGGAGCCAGAGCCAGAGCCGGAGCCGGGGCGTCCCGCGCCCTGCCGTAGGGCTCTCCGCCCCCGGAGCGCGGAGGCTGCGGGAGCGGCGCGGGGAAGATGCCCCTGGCTCAGCTGGCGGACCCCTGGCAGAAGATGGCTGTGGACAGCGCGGCCGAGAGCGGCGCCGAGGTACGGGGCGGGGGGGGAAGGGGGGGGTCGGGAAGTTGCGGGAGGGGGCCGGGAGTCGGCTCCGCGCTGCCCCCCCCCCCCCCTCCGGGGCTCCCCGCCCGCCCTCCCCTTCCGCCCCCTGCCCCGGCGGGGAGCGACCTGCGGCCGGCCCCGGCCCTTTTGTTCCTCCTCTCCCCGGGGGCTGGGAGCGGCTGCGGAGGGTGGAGAGGGGCCGGGGGCTGCCCCTCGGGGCCGGGGTGGTCGCCGCGGGGTGGGGGTGGGCGAGCGAGCGAGCGGCGGCGGCTGCGGGGAGCGTCCCCGGCAGGGAGGGCAGCGCCGTGCGGCTCCTGCCCTTGTTAGGCAGTGCCTGCCCGCCCGCCCCGCCGTCATGTGCCGGGGGCAGCTGCCCCGTGCCGCCTGCCCCGGGGGCTGCTCCTGCTGCAGGGACAGCAGCGACAGGAGAGGTGCGGCGGGAGAGGCGTCTCTGAGAGGCTGCTCAGGCTGAGGGTTTAGGGGAAAGACCTTCGCTGTTGCTTCAGGCATCCACGCTTCCCACCTGTGCTTGGTGTAAGTAATAATGGCAGGCTGTGCGTGCCGGAAAGGCAGCAAAATAGGTTGCTCCATTTGAGGTGTATGTGCACACATTATCAATTACACTTTGTTACTTGCTTTTTTAATATTCTTCAGAACATGGCTTGTTTTTAAACTACTGCCATGAACTTCTTGAAAAAAGTGCATTCCCTCTTCCTAAATACATAAACACTTAAACTGCCGTGGACTCGTGTCAATATTTTTTATAAGACACCTAAAAATTCTCCAGGATCACTAACAAAACGTGGGACAGCAACTGAACTGCCTGGTTTGCACCGTAAGGTGCGAGTCCAGAATAAATGACCAGCTCTTGAAAAGACCGGGCTGCACCTATAAAACTGTTTTAAACAAACCTCGAAAGGAAGAGTGAGGCTTAGAAAGGTTGCTTACTTGAAATTGTTTTTTTTTTAAGAGGAGATGTTCTGGTGAAAAAGAGATGTCTGTCAAATACATAAACAAATGACCTAAATACATAACTTAGAATTTCAATTTACATGTGTTGTGTTTATCCATAGCGTAGCAGTCTCATAATTACAGACCCTGTCCTGCAAGAGTGTCCTTGGGCAAAAATATTTTATACGTCCTCCTGGAAGCTCATTGTGATTTTAGTCATAGGTTGATAGTAGTCATGCCTTTAGCTGTAATAGTGAGGTAAAGAGTTTCCGCTAACGTTTCAGATGTGCTGACACAGCTCTTGTAACACTGTCTTATCCACGTGGAATTATGAATTACTGAGCTTTAAAACTCAGCTCACACACTTCCTTTGTCTTAACAACTCTCTGGAGTTTTATATTTATTGGATTTTTTTTTTTTAATTTGCTTCCCAGTGAAGCCCCGTGTTCGGTTGTATGCCGCTACCACTGAGGGGGTGATTTGCTGTGATAAGTGAGCAAATTCAGTAGGAGGAATACAGTACCTTTAACTAGCATGAATCTTTCAGACAGCGTAGTTAACCATCAACAGCTGTTGCAACTGAGGTGTACAGGACAGCAGATCTGTAAAACGTGGTCCTTCTTAAGATATAATGCAAACAGTTCTTTAGATAAGATACGGATTTCTCGTTTTCAGAACTCAGTTGCAGGATTTCTGTTTCAACAGTTACAAATAGTTTGGTGATTTACAATGTATCTCTGACAGTGTTTTCAATGTGTAAACTTGTTGAACAGTGTAATTTAAAGGTAATATATTAAGTATTGTGGGATTTTTTTAACGTTTCTTGTTTTAAATCAGAGCACCTTGAAAGCCCATAGAATTATACTGTCTTTTATTGACTCAGGGCTGACTCAAGATCTATAACAAGCACAGGTTTGTTTTTCATGGTGAAAATGTGCCTGTTTTTTCAAGCCATCTGCTTTCAAGCAAATTAAGTATTGATGATTTGAATTTGTATTTGGATGTCTGTATAACTAGCCTGAACCTCTGATCTGTACTCCCAGCTATGCATATTAATGTCAACTGGAGGAGAATGAATACAGTTACAGCAGCCAAGTTTTGGACACCAGTATGTTGAAAGAGTTGGCCATGATAAGGAGATATCGCTTGCTAGGCATCCAGGGAAGCATTTGTGCCATCTATCTTTAGGAGTTTTAATTTAGGTGCTCTAAATTGGCTGTGGAGAAAGTTCAGATTTTTCCGCTGCCCTCTATAGAGGATTTATCATCACCTATTTAGGTACCTAAATAGAAGGTGTGAATTCCCTTTCTCAGAAATCCTTGGTTTTATCTCCTGTATCCAGAATTTTATGAGTCTTACACAAGACAATAGGTGCAAGCATTTAAGGGTCAAGTTGCTGCTTAAAAGAATCCAGCACGATGTAATTTTGCCTTTGTAATTCAGTTCTGATGTCAGTGTGACATTGCTTAAGTCGATGTATAGCTCTGGCCTGGAATCTGCAGTTCATCAGGTTTCTTGCTGCTGAGGCCAAGCAATCATCTGCTGGTTGTGATCCCCTCTGTACACCCCGTGCTGGTGTGTGTGCAATCAGTGCTAGACTTGCGCTCCACCACAACGGAGGATGGATTTACAGTAACTTCTTGCGCAGTCCAGACAGACAAACAGCCGGAATGCTGAAGCAGGATCACCTAAGGGGGCTGGTCTGTGTGCATTTTGGAGGCCATTCGTCATCTCTCCCTTGCAGTAAGAATTCCCAGCAGCATCCTCACAGCACCCAGCTATCACTTCTGATGCAGGGCTGGTGTCCGTACGGTGGGTTCTGAGGTGTGGTGGTATTTTTTTCAGATCTGTCAAGTGAAATTTTCTTACTGTGTGTCAGACGTGGCAAATGGCAGCATAATTCTCATCTAAATAAGCAGTTTACCCAGTATTCAGCAAACTCCTGTGATAGAGGTGCAGATAGCAGTTGCTATATGTATGTAAATACTGACTTGAAAAACATACTATCTGCATGAAAGATACTTAGGTGTTTTTTCAGCCCTTCAGATCCTTAATGGCACGATTTTTACCTGTAGCATTTTTCAGTTTAGCAAATTACTGCTAAATGTGGCGTCGTGGAGATACCTTGCTGTTGGATGGGTGGGACAGGAGGGGGCAGCTGCTTTGCTCAGCACCTCCACGCAGTGCTGCGCGTTGGTTTCCTCGTGGCAGCTTTGATTTCTCAAATTGCTCTCTAAGTTTTCCTAGGGCATTGGCAGTTCTTAGCTCACAATTGTTTTTTCCATTGTCGTGTACATAATATTTCTTGCCACAGTTGGGCATTTAACGCGCAGTAGATGGGAGCTGGCTGACATGCTTGAAGGGTCATACTAATTGTAGTCGTTTTCCATTCACAGTGCTTTACTTAGATTTACAATGATAGACAGACTGAGGTGGACATTGCATTATCTCTGCGTATCAAAAAATATTAGCTTTATGAGTTGATTGATCCTGGGAACTGGCCAAGTTATCAACTTCAAGAACTCGTGCAATACACTGGTTTTGTTATTAAGATATAATTCATTGCAGTATTTCAATAGTAAAACACTTAAGCAGCTCTTCAGGCAACAGCAAAACCTTGTGGCTGTTTGTTTCCATTGTAGTGACTTCTCGTGGGGAAATAATTTAACCAGTAAAACTGGAGACGTTTCTCTTCAGGGAATTTTTATGTTTAGGCCAACTAAAGTCGTTAATTATTGCAAGTATTGTGCTAGATACTTGCATGCATGATGCCATGCTACTTATTCTCTGCTTACACTTGGAAATAAAACAAAACTCCTCATCCATTGGAAGCGGGGGCGGGGGGGGAAGTCCTGTTTAACAGATGGGAAAATGAGGTGCAACATCTTAGTGACTCCGTCTAGCGTAATTCCTGGGGTCTGTTCTAGATCTAGGAGATGAGCGCTGGTTTCCAGGGACCCACTCCAGCGGCTCAACCACAAAGTTACTGCTAGCTGTTCTTATCAGTAACAGATACCATATGCTCCCTTTGATGCAAGGAACCCCCTGTGGTATGCTTAATGCTCTGCTTAACTCTTTTTGGACGATATGTTCTCTTTTTTTTTTTTTTTTTTTTTGAATTTGAGTGACACAATTGGATCGTGTAAAAAGTAGCATGTGTCTCCTAAATGACATTATCATCATCTCAGTCTGTTTTCTGACATAACTTTGAAGGTTCCAGGTCTTTTATTAACATTTAATTTCAAGCATTAACTTACTGGAGCAGTTTGTGTTTACCGTATGCAGAAGATGTGAGGCAATGGTTTTCTGTCATGCTTTTAAGTGTCCAGCAAATCATAGCTTTGGAAAATGCCTTTTGTTCTTCTTGAAGCCAAACTTGTTTGTCCCGAAGGCTCAGAAGTTAGTGGTTTCTTGATGTAATTAGATCACGATTAATATTATTTATGTTATTTCTTATAACTTGGTTGCCAAATTAGTTACTGTTAGAACTCAGACTCGCACGTTAATTTCTTTCACTCACTGAGGAGTTGTCCTTCTGTCCTCCAGCATTGCTCCACAGGCACCTTGGAAATCCATGATTTTAGGAAGTAGTGAAGTTGTTCCACGCCTTAGTCTGTCTTCTGGAGTCTATTAAAATGGCTAAGTGACAAAATGAGCAGAAATGGGTGATGCTTTCCCTGACATCAACTACATTTCAGCCTCTGACATTAATCGTAAGAGACCATAAGAAGCCCACTCTCCCCTTGGGAAGGAGCCAGGCAGGCACGGGGGGGCTTTGGTGGGCCCTGCTGTGATGCAAAGTGTTTCTGCTGCCTGGTGCGACTACAGACTGCAGTGGGACCGTGTGCTGGAGGTGCTCGGGGCACTGGTAGCAGCAGGGAAGGGGTTCATGCTGTTTTCCTGCGTGTGGCAGTGGTCTGGATGTATTGACGTCAGTGATTTCTGCCTGCTTATCTCTTCCTTTTTGAAGCAGATGAACAGATAATAGGTGGTGTGTGTTTTACTAAGGCTGCTGAACCTCTGTGTTAAGGGTAATAATTTGTCTCCCATGTAGGTAGGGAACTAAATGAAAATCACTCATCCCTCTTTTATTTCCTCTCCTGAGCAACTGAACACACGTAATTTGGAGCTTGTTTTAGCTATAGAAAGCAGTTGGCCTGGACAAAGGTTTTATGATACTATATGCTTGGCATCTTGGATAATGCCATGCAACTTGCCTGGCTTGAAGCTGAGTTAATTCAGGGAATTAAAGTCACTGAAAGCTGCAAACTCTTTTTTAGTTCTCTTTTGTCACCTAGCTTGTCACAAGGCTGGCCAAACGCCAAGGGCAATGTAGTAGGAAAGGGCCTGCTTTTCTGTGGCAGCTAGGCCACAGTCATATTCGAGTCATATTTGTACTCTGTACTTCTGAGTCATGAGATAAGTGTCACTGTAAAGTAGATAAAGTCCAGGTTAAAGTTGTCCAAGTATCATAACTTTAGGAAATTATTGGGCTCCATACCCAAATAATGTCTGTTAATGGCTTGTGTCTGAGCTTGCTTGCCTGCAGAAAGGCAAGTGTTGGAAGTCCCGCCGCTGCTCCTAACGCTCAGCAAAAAATCAGTCACCTCAGTCAATAGTTTATAGGGAATTACGTGGAGTTGATGGAAGTTGAAGTAGCAGAATTTTATGTAAAGAAGTACTAGCAGTATTTTTTTCATAAAAATAAGCACTTGTACCTTTTTGTTTTTGTGGAAATTAAAGAAGTTTTTCCAACTCCTTTGTACTATTTTTAACACGATATGCAAAATACATTGAATATGTACTATGAGACAACAGCTAAAGAAAATCTGAGATGATAGCTCACATAATTAGCCTTATTCAGGTTAGGATTAAGGTAAGTGCTTTGGCTGTGTGTGGTTCCCTAGCAGGGGAGTTAGGGCATGAGTCAATTCAGGTTCTGTTAAGGCCCTAGATTTTAGTTAAGAACTAAAATTAATCTTCAGTAAAGAAGTCTTTACAATCTAAGAAGGAGTTACACATAAACATCTTGAGTGACGTTTTAGGAATAGCCGATCACGCCTTGGTGCACTGAGATAGGTTGGATGACCTCTCAAGGTCCCCTCAGTCTATTTTCAACTATTTTTCTGTGGACCTAAGAATTTTTTCTCAGAGTTTCTAAGCGTTGCTGCTTAGAATAGCAAGTTTAAGCATGTGCAGCTTGAGAGGCCTTTACTGAATATAGTTCCACGCAGTGCCTTCTCTTACCAGCAGCAAATTTGTTATGAATGTTTCAGAGGGAACACTTCATTTTGTGCTGCTTTGAAACAAGCCGGAAGCTTTGTTACAGCTTCACTCAGGTCAGGGATTGCAGGGTTCTTGAACTGTGTTTGCCAGTTGAGTCCCCTGAAAACACCAGAGAGCAAAAGGTCTCGGATCTGCGTATGATCAATGTTTTATTGGATAAATAATACAGAAAATAGATTTAGAAACATTTATTTTTGGTATCTTAAACTTGGTTTTCAGAAGGTTTAGAGGAAATAAGTTTTCATTAAATTCTGTAACTGGCGAAAAGTTGTTGGGTAAGTTTGAAGGTTTTGGTAGGTAAAATCTAGGAATTACCTGGGAGAATCTTCAGACATTCAGATAACTTACCTAAATTCTCCTTCCAAAGAGTAATTAAATTATCACCTACGTCACATACTAGCCTTTTATAGTTTCTAACTACTGATTTTTACACGGTGTGATTCAGACCCCTTATCTTGTCTGCTTATTTACGCACTTAAAATGTCATCCTGCATTGATTTACAGTTCGTAAGTCTTTATTTGTACACTTGTAAACTCTAAGACTATAGTACTTTTGTTTTACAACATCTTAATTAGTGTGTATAGTTCTGCTAAAAGGCACCAATTACACGGAATATACAGTAGTCATATAATATGCTGAAGTCCACTAGTAGTAGACTGGTTACTGATTTATATGCTCAAGCCTAATATTAATCATTAGGGAATACTAAGATTAATGGAAGAAAAATTGTACCAAAAGCAATAACTGCTGTTATTTTCATAAGGGTATTTAAAACAACTGACAAATGGAGTTGGGTGGAAAAAGTTAAAATGTTTGGCAGAGAGTCTACTTAAGCATCCTAAAATAATCTAGTGATAGTCTAAACACAGAACAAAGATGCTCTGGGGGAGGAAGAAGTTATATGGTGGTGTTTAATATTCAACAAGCTTCATGGTCAAACACACATTCTTCAGGAAGAAAATAATAAAATCTATTAAAACTGTATGTAAGAACATCCAGATCAGAGAAGTCCATATTAACAAAACTTTGATTTGCAAGGGCAATGTAAGAATGGAGATACCAAACTAAATCTATAAACTTTAAGTGTATACTGTCTGTAACAATACTGATGAAAATAACAGGGAAAATAGGAGAAGTGAGCACTACAGGACACAAATGTTTTGTCTACTTAATATTTCAATTAGTGATTTAGATACTTGTAAAGAACTGTGTAGTGGGAATGATGGGTACCTAACATTATTATTCAATAAAGGTATTCTGTGCTAAATTGCAAATGCCAAATTGCAGTTACAGATGCTCTTTTAGGTATTTTACGCACAAGATTACACACACAGATCCAGTGCCAATCAGTTGAATGTACCTGTTTTATTGTGCAGATGCCCAAGTTTGTACTGTTGCAAACTTGATTATAACTAAAAGAAAAATTACAAGTCCCATTAGGACTGTTGATCAATATATGGTTCTAGTGTAGAGTGCAGGCTATCCCATGCTTCACAAAAGTGTTTAATTGATTGTGAGCTGGATGTGGACTGCATTTCTGGATGTACTCACTTATTACAAAGGGTTTACTATGGTTATGTCTTCTCAATATCAGTCCCCAAACCTATGCTGCCACTTGTTGCCTCTTCATCTCTTCCAGCACAGTTATTTATGGGCATGTAGTCAAGAGTAAAATGGTCTCAGGAAAATTGCTGGAACCTAACTGTGTTTAAGTGTTCTACCAACTTAATGAAATGTGGCAACAGGTTTAAAAGCTTTGGGGAATGAAATTTACCTCCAACAACAGGGCTGTTTCCACTGGAAGTTAGAGTAGGAAATTGTATTATAGTGGACTGGATAGCATTTTATAGATTACCTTTATAAGGGGTGTGTGCCCTCACTTCAGTGGTGTAATTTGAACGCTGACATGTTTAGGTGATAAGTAGAAGTTTTTTGTAGACCTTTTATATTGTTTTTGTTACGGTTCTCTTGTGCTGTCATCTGAAATACCTGTTACTCACTGCTTTTGGAGTTAGGGTACTAGAAATAACCAGATATTTGGTCTATTCTGCTTGCTTGGCATCCCTGCTACAGCAACGGTGCAGCTGAAGAATAATCAAGGTCTAGAGTCTTTTGAAATAAATCAATCTGTGCATGTAAAAGATGCATTCAGCCTTCTCTTACCCTGTATTCTTCAGACTATTATATCTAGTCCCAGTCTGTTATCTCATTGAGACGTGTCCATGGCTCTAATTAAATACTAGAGCAAGTTCAGCCTAGCAAGAGGGAACTTATTTCATTCACTCACCTCTTAAGCATGCTGCTGATTTTGTTCCTCAAAGTGTTTAAATATTGTCACTTCCAATGTGAACTTTTTGGCTTTACATCTTAACTCTTCAGAAATGCAGTACAGTTTGTGGACCTCCTGAATACACAGCTGCTTTCTATTTAGTAGTATCTCAGCTAACAACAACAAACCATAAATCACATCTACATATTCTTCTTTACCTTACATGGCTCAGGCTGTTCCAAGCAAAACTGGTTCTACCATCCAGTGATTCCGTAGCATAATCATTGTTTGGGGAGACTTGCTTAAAAAGATCTTGCTAATCTGGTGATCTGGCTCAGACACGGCTGCATAGCATACACGCTGACTTCTTGAGTTTGTTCGTGCTGCCAGCAAGCGTGTTTGGAATCCAGTTATTGAATTCATGTGAAAAGTAACTGAAAGCAATGCAGGATTAGACAGGGAAACCAGATTGTACAACCCAGTTTATCTGTGATGATAAAACTTTCTGCTTTTTTTTTTCTTCTGGTAGACTGATGTTGAAGTCAGTGGGGTTACAGATTAGAGCTGTCTCAAAAAGCAGTTGATCTCAATTTTTTTGTCTTCGAAGAGAGGTTTGTCTCAAGTTTCTTGAAAGTGTTCCACTTTCAACTATTTTATAGCTGCCTTAAAATAGTAAAAGTGAGATCTTAAGGCTTACTGTTTAGTAACGTCTTACTTAACCTGCAGTTAATGTACATTATTTTTCAGTGGAACGACTGTTGTAGCAGAAGTCACTGTTTCTGCATGTGGAGTCAGTTTAGAGCAGATGGCTTTGATACACAAGTTGCCCTAGTTTAGGCCCCCAAGTTTAGCCATCATTAGTTGTCAGGACATTATAAACTCCTCCTTTCGGGCTGAAGTCAATTGTCTTGTTCTGCTGTTTTTCTGCTTGTTTTTTTTTTTTTTTTTTTTTTTTTTCTCCTTCTATTGACAAGATCCTCTGGAAGCTATCTTGTGGCATGAATAGAGTATAGAGATACGTAGCTAAAATGCAAATGCTAATTTAACTTTAATGTATGCTATAGATTTGAGAAAAGGGAAAGTCTGTGACTTGATAGAAATGGCATATGTATAAACAATTATGCTTCCTTGTAAACAAGCTTTATTGAAAACGCTTGTTTCTGTAACTTAGATAAGCTGCTGTTCTTATGGTCTTCTGTTTGATAATTTCTTTTTTTTGTGTGTATCTTAAAGAAGAATAATACAATCTCTGCTATTATGCTCTAAGCAGAAGATATTACAGAAAGGGAAGCTTAGGTTCTTTGGAACATTGTCTTAACAAATAACCCCTCACTGTACAATTAGAGGTATAATGTTGACTGCTCTTAACTGCAAATTTAATAAAAATTGTATTCTCCTCTGTAGTAACCTGTGAAAGTAACTTGTAACCTCTGTGGTAACATGTGAAGCTGTTTCTTACTACTCCTTCCTTCATGGAAACATGGTGTCTAACCAGAAGTCTCTAATATCCTCCCGAAGTCAGTTCAGATGAGAAAATGGCAGTGTTATCATGTGAGCTCTGCACTGGAGACAGAATCAGCTGGGCCCTCTCCTTTCCTCCCATTAAAAGAAAAAAAAAAAAAAAAAAGCCTGTGATATAGTTGGGCAATCCATAATTCTCATAATCGAGCTTTATCCAGTTGTATCTTTCAGCAAAAAATGCACAGGGAAAAGCTTGGTAGGAAGCTGGTAATCGCCGTTTGGTATGTTTGGCATATCTGGAGGCTGCGATTCGTAAGTTGCTGAGGTTTAATCTGTCTTTTCATAGAAAATATTCTCCTCCAGCCACTTGCAAGCCAGAAGACTGTGCTGATCAGCAGCTGTTACAGCAGAACACAAGGAAGGTTCCACCCAAGAAGCCTGTTGAAAAACGGAACTGTGGGAAGGAACTTGCAGGACGAAACTCAAATCTCTGAACCCTGCTTAGCAGCTTTTCTTAGCTTTCTGGCATCTAGAAATTATGTGTCCATGTAACTTTTTCAGTAGATAAAGTTCTGTGAAAATAGATTAATTAGGCCTTGTGTTCTCTGGGAAAACAATGCAAAAATGGAAAAAACTTTGCCTCCACTGGTACTGGAGGACACTGCTATTTGGGGTATTTTTTCATTTGTTTCAAAAAGCACGTTAAATTTTGTAAAACTTTAAGAGCAAGCAAAGAGTTAAAGCCCCAGGTGATATTCTTTACCACACCTTAGGAAACATATTTTTCCTTACAGCTTGCTAATATACATATCACTCTAAGTCTTTCTGGGAAAAAATGCCACTTAGAGATTCCCCGAGTAGTAACCACTGCCAAGGAAAAGAAAGCATTCGTTAACCAAGAAGGCATTTAGGCTTTTTCACATTTGAAAGCTTTTTAGAATGGTCTTTAGGAATGTACTAAAAGTAGTGAGTGGACCATTTTGTTAGCCAGCAACTGTAAGCATTTGTAGTTTTTTATAGGTATATAATGTGGTTATAAATGTTCTTGTAGTACTCATGGCAGAGTAAGGACTGACTGTTGCCACACAAGGTACTAGTCTAAAAAAGAACCTGTTTATCTGTTCTTTGATGTGGCTTTTTGCTGCTCAGTCTCTATTGGATTTATTTGCTTTTGAAGAGGTTGCAGTAATAGAAAATAATCTCTAGCTTTGTAGTAGTCAGACTTAAAATGCCAAGTTGTTTTACATGTTTCTTACTGTGACTTTATCCAATTCGGTCGTACATAAGGATCAGAGTGGCATGGCACCATGTGCCAGCTGTAGGCAGCCTTTTGTACCCACTTCCAATGATTCATTTTTTTGTTTTGTTTGACGATATGTTGAAGAGAACTCTTGACCCTATAGAGGAACATGCTGTATAAGCCCATTGGCAATGTGTATTTCTGTAGCTGGATTCAGCACCTCTATTAACTTGCTGTGTCTGTTTTTTACAGAATGGACAGCAAATTGTGGATGAACCTATGGGAGAAGATGATATCAACCCACAAACTGTAAGTAAAAGATGGTTGTAATAAAGATAGTACTGTATTATGGCACACTGGTATCACAGTTTGCAGGCACTGTTGTTTAGGCTTACTTGCCATGAAGCTTACTTAAGCCAATTTAGCATCCTGATACTTTTCAGAGTTCTTTATCACAGGCTCTTGTTTGATGTGGTATCCTACTGTTTGTTCTGATGAACTTTCATGCTTTCCATACTATTTTTAGTATGAGGTAGGCTTTCCTGTGGAAAGCACAAAACTGAATATGGTAGAAATTATAATTGGACTGGGGGGTGAGAAGTCTTGATAGTAAAATGTGGCTACGTAGAGCATTCCTGAACAAGGAGGGAGGTTGAGCTCCTCTGTTCTTATCCTTGCAAACCTTAAAACTGGTCGTTCTTTTTTTTTTTTTTTTTTATTGTTCACTCTTTCCTAGTGCCAGTGAGCAAAGCACTTCTGTTGCCTTCTGTTAGTCTCATCAGTGCATAGGTGAAAATATTCTACATCTGTGAGTTCCAGAGTGTGCTTTATTAATAGTTAAGATTTCAGTTGTGGTCATGTCACAACAAATGATTCTCTCATAGTTAAATTCCACACAGATTCTGTTGCAGATGCATGTGTGCTTACTGTATGAAATCTGACTCTTTCAGAGTGACGGCATATACCATAGCTTTTACCCGTCTAGTTTGGTATGTAAGGTGTACAGCAGCTCTTGCCTTTGTTTTTTCTGTACTGTTGGGAGATTTTTTGGCAGTGTTTGTCTATGCTGTTTCATTGTTAGTGTTGGTCATTTCTTATTTTCTTTCTTGACCTGTGTGAAACTAGAATATTTGCATAATAAGTCTTTATTAACCTGGAAGATTTTCTGCGTCCTTTCCACATAGATTATTAGGATTATACTAAACCAAGACATTAAGTTTTAAGTCGTCTTCCTGTGTTTGTTTCCAGCTGAAAAGTTTAGATATGTCTCTCTGGAGTGCATTCAAGAATAGCAAAGCTAGTCAATTGAGGCACAGTGGTTTCTTAATTCTTTTCTTCGTGGGTTCCAGTTTTGCTCTTCTGATGCTATTTTGGCTACTTGATGTAGCAAAGAACTTCTGTTTATTGGTTCAGAGCTAACAAATCTAAAGGGATCCAGAAAAGTTTGTAGAGAGATACTTGAAGATGAAAGCTGTAGGTGTCAGTTTAGCTGGTGACTTAAGACCGTTCTCTCTTGGATGAGTTGCTAAATTCTGAAGCACGCACAGTAGAAACTTTCATAGTGGAAGAAGAGCCAAAGGCTAAGGCTGAACTATTAATACAGATCTGACGTGTTTGCTGTAAATCAATCTGAAGAGTAAACTGAGTGCTTTGAACCAGTACGTTGTGAAGTACTTACTGGAACAAAGTGGTCCTTCTGAGTTTGAACTGGCAGGTGAATACAAAAAGAAATATCTATCCTTTTTCTTTCTTCCCCATAACTTTTTTTTTTTTTTAATTTCAGTTATCCATAACTTATAAAAGACTGTACCTCAGTTCTCCCTGCTTTTCGGTTTCAGTAGTCTTTCAAGGGAAGACCCAGGGTGAGGAAGGACCATGAAGCTGTGGTTTCTTTTGCTCTTGTTATTGAGAGGCATTAGTCAGACATTCTTAACCCAGGCTTTTTGAACATAGGGCTGGCTGCTAAAGATCACAGTCCAGAAGGTTCATACGTAATCTGTAGAAGGTCCTTATCTTCATATCAGACTTGCAGTTTACAAAATCTTGTGATGTGGAGATATGAGTGACTTCAAGTTTCTTCATGTAATCCCTGTGACTTTCTCAGCAAAGAAGGCAACTTTGGTATTTATCTGGAGTTTTGTGTCAGACAGCACTAGCTGACTGGTAGACTTAGTGATAAAAGGGCCTTACTGATAAAACACAATTTTTGGAACTACAGATATGGTTGAGGTATTATAGAATCACAGAAAGGTCTGGTTTGGAAGGGACCTTAAAGATCACCCAGTTCCAACCCCCTGCCATGGGCAGGGACACCTCCCACCAGACCAGGTTGCCCAAAGCCCCATCCAGCCTGGCCCTGAGCACCTCCAGGGATGGGGCACCCACAGCTTCTCTGGGCAGCCTGTGCCAGGGCCTCACCACCCTCTGAATGAAGAATTTCTTCCTTATATCCAATCTAAATCTATCCGCTTTCAATTTCAAGTCGTTACCCCTTGTCCTACCCCTACACCCCCTGACAAAGAGTCCCTCCCAGCTTGCCTGTAGGCCCCCTTTAGGTGCTGGAAGGCCGCTATAAGGTCCTAGTGGAGCCTTCACTTCTCCAGGCTGAACAACCCCAGCTTCCTCAGCCTGCCTTCATAGGAGAGGAAGTACAA
This sequence comes from Anas platyrhynchos, assembly GCF_047663525.1. NCBI lineage: Eukaryota > Metazoa > Chordata > Aves > Anseriformes > Anatidae > Anas > Anas platyrhynchos. Next base: position 114,949,441 of record NC_092587.1, on the reverse strand, counting down.
CATATTGGAGTTCATGTGCTGATACTGCACGTTGTGCAGACCTCAGCTTGTGATTTAGATGGTCAGAGCTCTTTCCATCTATGCAAATGGGTATAATTACAACCTGCATAGCAGCTTACCTTTCTGCTGATGTTGTGAGCGGAGCCATTTTAGATAATCAGTGAGTTGTCTTCTCCATGCTTGCGTAGCGGTAGTAGATGTAGCTCTTAAGCTGATGCGAAAAGGCAGAGATTGAAAGCCTGTGCTATGTAACCACTTCTGATTCCTCCTCATAGCATGCAGGGCTCCTATGTCTTTAACACAGGGTGAAGAAACAAAGGATGTGCTCACAGGTGACTCGGAAGTAGTGCGGTGTTAGAGTTGAAGGAATATAATAAGGCAACAGCAAAAGGGGATCATTTGTTCTATGTATTCTGCATAACGTAGGCTGTAGTGCTTACTTGAATTCTTTTTTGATCTAAAATGTTTCTTTCGGCAAAAATGTTCAGTTTTAGTTGAAATCTTAGTGATGAATGAGCTCAAATACTCATATATTCTGACTATTGCCATTGCTTGATAACATTTATTTTTATTAACTTCACCTTCTACCTGTGAGCCTTTTTGTTACACGTTTATCCACTAAAATGATATTTTCTCTGTAGTATTATATTGGGTTTACGTAACAAGGTTTTAGTATTGGAAGGGGTGGCCTCTCCTGAACAGAGACTGGGGGTTATCCCCATGCTAGATAGCTGGTTCCAAAACACAACCACTGCTGGTTATTGCTGGGCCCATCGGTGATTCTCATGGTGCCTCTGTGATGACATATTTATGGAAGGGTTAAAAAAATGTTGAGCAGCAGTAGTGAGAGAGGAGTGACGAAAAATGTGAGAAAACAACTCTTGCAAAGGTCAGTGAAGAAGGAAGGAGAAAAGGCACTCTGTGTCAGAGCAGAGATCCCCTAGCACTCCATGGAGAGGACTGTGATAAAGCCCATGGTGCAGCTGCCCATGAAGGACCGTGTTGGAGCAGGTACCACACTGCAGGCCGTGGAGGACCCCATACTGAAGCAGGTAGAGATACCCTGGAGGAAGCTGCAGCCATGCAGAAACAGGCTCCTGGCCTATGGAGAGAAGCCCATGGCTGTAGTAGGAGGTCTGACAGGAGCTGTGGCCTGTGGGATGCCCACACTGGAGCAGTCTGTTCCTGAAGGTCTGCATCCCCTAGAAGAGACCCATGCTTGGGGCAGTCAGTGTTTCATGGTAGGGATCCCACGGTGGAGCATAAGAGAAGTACGAGGAAGGAGCAGCAAAGACAAAGTGTTGGGAACTGACCGCAACCCCCATTCCCAACCCCTTGTGCCGTTCAGGGGTCACAGGGAAGAAGGATGTGGAAAAGTAAGGAGAGAAGTTAAGAGTTAAGCCTGGAAATAAGGTGTTTTTAGTTTTGTCTTTGTTTCTTGTTATCCTACTCTATTTTTAATTGGCAATAAATTGATCTTCCCCCAGCAGTCTGTTTTGCTGATGACAGTGAATGGTAGACTATCTCCCTGCCTTTATCTCAACCCACAAGCTTTCGTACCTCTTATTTTCTTCTTCTGTGCCATTGATAAGGGGGAGCAAAGAGGTTAGAGGTTGGACTCGATGATCTTGAGGTCTCTTCCAACCTAGAGATTCTGTGTGAAAAGCATGACTTGGTGGGTATCGGGCAGCCAGTCAAGGTTAGCCCACCACAATTATCAGATTTCTCTTTCAAGATTTAATAACTGTAGGATTACTTACAGGTGGTTTCCTGTACTTTCTTCAGACACTTCCAAACCCTTACTTTTTTTTGGGGGAAGCAACCTATTTAACTATGATTGCAACCATTTAAAAAAAAAACAAACAAACCTCTAATATTCTTTCTGTGATGCTTGAGCTGTTTGATTGTTTTAGCATTTTAATCCTTCAGACTAGTATATATATATTTTTTTTTTTTCATATATTGCTAGGTTGTGGTGAATAAAGCCAAATTGTTCAAATTGTTTTAAATCACTGCTGACAATCTTTTTTTTTTTTTTTTTTTTGGGGTGGGGAGGAGGTGGGGGGGTAGGTTTTTGCCTCCCTAAAAAAAAAAAATACTACAGCTGCTCAGTTATAGCAGGAAGGTAGTCTTTGACTGTCAGCTATTAAAATACTACCTCAGCTGAGATGCAGTAGATTTCTTTGTGATTCATGTCTGTTTTGGCATAAGATAAAGACTAATGTTAAATTGCCGCTGAAACTCATTTTAATTCTTCTGTTTGACCTTGTGTCTAAAAGGGCTTATGGGCCCTAAAAGGGCTGATAATCCATGAAATTTCTCTGCTGTAACTTGAGGACAGTAGCATGAACGGGCCTAGCATGTGCAGACTCTTGTACATCAGGTCAGAAGACAAAATATTCTCACAGTTCTGTAATGTATGCAAGCTCGGGATAGAGAGTTGCCACAGCTCTGTGGAGAGAAGAGGGCAAAAGCTTGAAATAATGCATCCTTTTGCAATGTCAATGTATGAATAGTATGCTGATAATGCAAATTGGATAAGAAGTTTAAAACAAATGTAGAAGTCTAATGCAATTTTGTCTGCATAGGAAGTCTCCCTAGTATTGTGCATATCAAAAGATAAGTTTCAAATTGTTAGATCCCTGTTCTTTCGCCCAAAAGTGAAGTTAATGGACAGGTGAGTCTGAGTTGCACAGATTTGTTTCAGACTCAGTGGTTTGTCGTAAGAAAAGCAGCAGATTTAAGGTTACATACCTATTTCTGAGGAGTCCAAGGTGCTGTATAGTTCAGTGTTGTTCCTCTTAAAAGAGGAATCACTCAATATTCTAGTTTTATTACAATTAATATACTGGTTATATCTAGCTTCATAACTTAAGTCAACATTTAATATCTGATGAATGTCATAAATAACCTGGGCCTGGCAGGAAATAAATGCAAGAACAAATACACTGGCTGAAGTTTGACCTGATGTGAAAGCTTAAGTGAAGATTACTGAAAAAGGGAAGCAATTTAAAGCCTTTTATTTGCTACCTTTCTCACTCTTGTGCTATCTACTGTTGTTTTCTTTACTGCTGTGTCCATAGAGATCGAGTTAATTAACAGAGCACATGAAATGTTTTGAGTTCTCAAAAGCACAATGCACACTTTGCTACTCTTTTTAATCTGTGTTCAATTTGGCCATTAAAGCAGTACTAGAACTGGTCAGTTATCATTGCATTTTGCTAGCTTAAGCACAATATTAAAAATACAAAAATACTAGGTTCCAAGAATTTGTGAAAGGTGGTTTCTAATAATGCTTTGTAAGCTGCATGGGCTGACATACGTTTCTGTTTGGTAGCCTACAGGGACTGAAGGTTACTGTTTGTTTGTTTTTTAGTACAGGCCAGAATGGAAATAATTCAGGCACAAGCAACTGGGATGAAAAAGTAAATGATGTCTCCAGTGGGGGTGGTTGGGGGAGTATTGTTATACTTTTTGTATGTTTTGGTATAACTTTAAGCAAAACCCTACTCTTAAATAAGTAGAACGTAAACACAGGTAGAATTACATAGAAGTGAAACGTGAAACAGTATATTAAAACATGCTGATCTGGATGATGCAAAACTAAACCTCAGTGGCTTTCATCCTTTCACTAAAAACATATAACTAAAATAACTAGGACTGTAGTCAACAGGTAACATAAGCTAGGCTTGTAAAGAAAAGTCAGTGGTTATGTCTGTTTTTCTCAATAGAATTGAAAACTGCAGTCAGGAGGTATGAAAGTGGTGAGCTTTTTCTTGCCTATCAGTGTTTTATTAGAAGAGGTTATGAGGAAAACGTGATCTTAGAAAAAAGATTTAAAATGCATTAGAAAAATAATTTGAAGCATATGGGGCAAAATAGTTTTTGTCCAATTACTGGCCTTGAACAGTCAACTTTATGTACTAATCTTGACATTCTACATTATGCATACCTAGGTATCTGATACGCTGTATATAGTATGTGTAAAATACTGGTCAACCTTTAAGTGTGTGTGTGTGTATATATATATACATATATATATATACACACATACTTGGGATAATTTTGACAAATGTGCAGTATTTGAAACACCTTAGACCTTGAGGAAGGCTTGAGACTATAACCAGAGAGGTCTTACAGAAGATAACTGAAATCTAGTGAACAAATATGAATCTACACAGAAAATTCCCATGTGAACATGTAATCCTCGTGTGCCTACTGTTATTCAGGCAGTACCACTAAAACCACAGTAATCTGGGGTAATCTCATTTGTTGTCACCAGCAATGAAAAGATAAAACATGAAAATGAAGTAATTCAGCAAAAAAGTGTGTGTTAACATGAAAGTGAATGTATTGCTGATGCTAATTTTGATACGCTTGTTTTACTTTTGCTGGCATAACATTCATATTTCAATTTTCCGTGTGTGGTTTTGTCAACGTTTTGATGTAAATTCCTGAGTCTGTGGTAGGGGTTTTAAGATCTAGCTAGAGTTTCTTAGATATTACGGAAATGATTGAGCTCACAAGTGTTCACAGAGCACTGTGGTTAGGATTTCTCAATTTCTACAGAACTGTCTAATATTAGCAGAAACAGCTACTCGACTTTGTTATCAGTAGTGTAAAACATTGACATTTTAATATTTTTGTATTTTCCTGAGAGATGAGGTGTACAGTCAAGTTATTTTTTCACATTGCTTACACTTTATTTAGTGTGTGGTTATTGCCTGTTTATGTGGAAATCAAATTGAGGAAGCTTTGCAGCCATAGCAATGTAATTCTTTGAAACTCTGTTACATAATTCAGTATAACACCGTGTTCCTTGTTGTGAACTAAGTCATAGTTTCAGTTAATGCCAACAGATAATCTGACCATTTAATGAAACAGTGCCCGGTGTGTAATGAAGGAAACAGTCTGGGTGATAACTACTAAACTAAGACTTTTAGGAGGTTCATAGTTTTTATATTCCTTCTGCTGTATTTTACTAAATATATTTGTATTTATTCACATGTATGTATGTATGTTTAATTATATTTTACAATAAAATACCTTGATTCTTGAACAAGTAAGTTTTCCAAGGAAAACTTTTACATCTGTAAAAATCAAATCCAGTTAATGCCTTCACTGTGCTCAAATTTTCCTTTGTAAAAGGCAGAATACTTTTTTTTCTCTAGACTTAAACTGATACGCATGTACTTTACCTATGTAAGAATGAACTCAGTGGTCCGTACGTAAGGAGTTACAGCGTACTTGTAAAATATTGCAAAGCTCTTGATCTGAAAGGTTGATTTATACATCAAACCCATTCAGGGCAGACAAGGCTTGGGATATTTTTCCCCCCCGAAGATGTCCTCAGGTGTTGAGGGAAGTTACAGCAAAACTCTTTCAGAAAATCCATTAGAAGGCATCAATGAGTGCTTGGTGTTTTAGGTGCAGCATGCTTTCTGGATCTTGATCAGAAAATTGAATGATTTGAGCATGTAAGCAACGTTAACAGTCAATCTGCTTACTTGTTACATGAAGAGAAAACAGATGGTAGCCCTGAAAAGCCTGTAAAATAGCAGATGGAAACTGCCACACCCTCTGATTAATATAATATTGCTGCCTTGGCTATACAAACATGTTTGTTATGAAGATAAGTATGTTATTCAGCTTCTGGAAACTCCAAAAAGTAGCTCTCTGTACCTACCAATTAACCTTCATCAAATGAGGGTTTTTCAGTTCTTGTGTACTCTTGTTTTGGGTGATTAAGGAGGTATTGGGGAGGCAAGGACAATCCCCAGACAAGGACTGTGTATCTCAAAACAAGACACTGGAACTCATGATAAGGAAGCGGCAGATGGACACAGAAACAAATGTAAGGACTATAAATCTCGAAACTGGACATTGGAATTCATTATAAAGATACAACAAACGGGAGAATTAGCAAGAACCAGCTCCTGCAATTAAGAAACATGCCAACTCAGCAGATTCCTGACCAAAGGTGAAAAGTACACTGTGAGGAAGACTCGGGATCTTCCTCCCAAAGACCCCTGCCCACCATTCTTGGGAGGCTCTACTCAGGCGCAAGGTGCCAAAAGGCTAATTAGCATGAGAAGCAAGGGAAGGCGGGGATAGTTAATGAATATGTATAGGCGCTTGTAGAATATTGATAGATTGATTGTATAAATTCAAGACTGCTTTCTGCTTTGGGTATGCACGATAGGTGGAGAGGTCCCCCGTGCATCCAGTGCTGCAATAAAGAATATACCACTTAAAGGAATTTTTGCTTCGATCTTTGAATCATGGGGTTGTTGTTTTTCTTTGGTTTGTTTTGTGTTTTTGTTTGTTCTGTTTTCAGATAATTGAAGGTAATCTGTACTACAGAGCCTTCCTTGTCTAGGAACAGTAAGACTTCACATGCATTATTATGCTCCCCAGGCTGAGGGTACGGGAAAACGTCCGGTTTACCTAGTGGACTCCACATAGAGGAAATGCCTCAGGTTTTTCTGGTAATGTGTAAAAGTGGGTGTCCAGCTGTAGTGTGCACACTTTATTCAGTAAAACTTTGTGATTCCCACATTCTGTACTGTGTGGGGAGATCCTCCAGCATTGTTCAGTTCTGCTTTCTGTGGAAGCTGTGAGCTCCATACTCCTGACTGCAAGTTTGATGACGTTTTCCCTTCATTTTTCTAAGTTCAGAGCATGCAAATTAGAAGTGCAGAAGGGGAGGATGGGAGACAAGCTCACTTCATATTTCCCTCCTGGAGGAGGAAATTTGTTGTGAATTGTGTGCTTTTATTTTTATTTTTATTTTTATTTTTTTTATCCAACCTGCAATTGACTCAGCTGTTGCTGACAGGCATAGCAAATTCCTTTTTGTTTTGGGGACACTTGTGTTTCTTGATAAGCATGTAATATAAAAGCTTATCAGACTTCAAGGTTAGGGGAGCAATTTGCTGGAGCAATTTGTCCTCGTTATCACAGGCTTCCCTGTTGGGGGACCGCTGCCCTCTAACCTGTCTCCTTGTCATATGAAGAAATATTTAAAAGGACAAGCTCTCTTCTCAGAGATTCTCTAAATGAATTACATAGCGTATATCTTAATGTTTCTGGTTGGCTAGTAGTGCTCTTTGGGAACCATGCCGGCTTTATTCTCCCAGAACACAAGAAATTTCTTCCACCTGCTGCAGACCCATGCCGGTTATAGGAGAACTATTGTTGGGAAGTAACCCCACTGACCCCTGAGCACTGCGCTTTGTACTTCTCCGGGAGGTCAAATAAAAGGTTTGGGGAGCAGTAGTCAGTAATTGTATGAATGTAGCAGTTGAAATGTCTTATTTGTGTCGCCCTTAGCGCATACAGCTCGCTAGTGCAATACACTCGCACCCTTCCTAGAAAAAGGGAAGAAAATGGTTATTTACCCACAGTACGTTGCCAGCTTGAAAGAACTTAATATTTAATGTAGGTCTCCCTTGCTCTTCGTTTCTGCTTTTAGCAGTTCATCCTACGTACATTTAGTGATTTGAAGGAGACTCATGATGACTCTGCTTTTAGTGCATTCACACATGTGCTTGACAGGGCACGGCAGAGAAAGCTTGAATGATCCCCCCCTGACCTTCCCACCCCCCTTTTTTCCTTCAAAGTGTAAACTTCTGTGTCGCTATTAAACTGCAATTCTTGAGATGCTACAGTTTTGAGGGGGAAGTCGCTGGGGATTTAAAGCAAGTGAAGAGAGCAATTTCAAGCAATTCTTGTACCATTTAGGAAATACTTGAAATCCTTGTGTAACCTCCTAGTGTTCAAGACGCCTTGTTTATCCCAAAGCATAGATTGAATCATTTTTCATGCTGCGTTACTGCTGTTGTAGTAGAGGCTGTTTATTGCAAACAGGCTGTAATACCCTGGCGTATGAAAAGGACATAGCAATTGAGAAGTTGAGGTGTAGTAGTGGTTACCGAATGTCTATGTAATTTATAACAGCAATTTGTTCAAATTTTATGTACCGAATATAAAGACCCATGCTTGTAGATGTGGCGTAAATGAACACCCAGAGAAGTACAAGAGAACATAAAGGCACATTTTTGCTTGGGGACCATGAATTATTTTGGCTCCGCATTTGGGCAAGAAGGTCTTCCGTGCTGAAGAGGTGTATAGTGCAGGTTTTAAAGGCGAAGTTAAAAAGCGATACTGTAGAAAGCCAGGATGTGATTTACAGAGGGAAGCAACATGTTCTTTCACTTAAATAAATCACTGTCTTTGTCTTATGAAGAGCAATTAAAAGCTAAAAAAAAAAAATAAAAATTGCAGTAATCCAGGTACTTGTTAGATCCCAATCAAGAAAGGTAGTTTGGAGGGTTTGTTTGTTTTAATGTCTTGTGCAGGAAGTGTACAGTATTTTGCCTTGTTTCCTTTGGTACAGATTTGCTAAATGGAATCACCTGGCTCTATTTCTGGTTGAGCATGTGTATATGCTGTTACCTAAATGTCATTACTTGCATTTATTTATTCAGTGCTTGAATAAAAGCAGTCTTGCTACGTATTATAATGGAGCATGGACTACAGAATTCAGTGTTTTTTAATGAATACTGAAGCGAGAGATCCTTATGTTGTCAGTACACGTAACAGTGACTTAGGTACTAAACACAGAGAGATCAAACTGAAAGCTTGGTCTCTAGCTGTTTGGAAGTAATACATTCTAATTCTAAGAAATATTTTGAAAGTTATTTTGGAAACACTAAAAGAAAGCTTAGGTATTTATATTAATTTAAGAAGTTATTCACTTTGTACAGAGCATTTGTAATATTTGTGCTTAAGTCAGACACTTGAGCTGGGCGATCCAATTCAAATAATTTCTGTAATCTATCTTGGCCTAACCTCTATAACATCTGTGTAGCATTTTCAGTGTGCAGGGTTTCAAAGGCCTGTGTGCAAGGTCAGTTCTGTCTTTGAACAGCCCTAGTAAATAAAAATAGTCACTAAACATAAGCATACCACATTGTCTGCACTAAAGTCTAAAAAGTAGTGATTTTCATGCAACTGAGCACAAAAAATACAAATATCCTAAGCAGGACTTAAAATAGTTGCTATTCTCACTATGTTGCTTGAGAGCTTGATTTCTGAAATTGATGTTGATCTTTTTTGTTCTTTTTCTGGGAACGAGAAATAAATAACATCTGCAACAGCATGTTGCTATCAGGCAATCTGCTCAAGTTTCCTGTGCTGATCTCTACAGCATCAGCAACATGAGTACCAGCGCTGCCCAGTTTTTCTTTACCACAGGGGGAAAAAAATCAATTTCTTTTATTTTTTTTTCTGACCTTTTTTTCCCCCCTTCTCCCTCCCCACCCCCAACTGTGTCTGACTTGCCTGACAGGAAATTTTCTAATTGCCGGAACAGCTGGTCGCAGCAAAAACGCTAGGGCTGGTCTTCCCTGCTAGACTTATGATCGCTCAGTCAGAAAATCTAAACATCATGGCTTCTTAGTCATGTTTAAGTTTCTGGCTCTCCGTGCTCGTTCTATTCGGGTGAGTTTAGTTTCTTGTTTAAAAAAGCTAAAGGACAGATTTATTAGAGCATCGATAGGGCTTAAGCTTCTAGTTTCAAAGCACTTTCAGTATTTCACAGCTTTCTGATCAGTGCTGCTTGTATACAAAGCCTTCTGTATATTCTTTTTCCAAAAAAAAAAAAAAAAAAAAAGGATGTGGGAGGGAGTTTGTGTTCCTATAATATTCTGTAGAAACTTCTAAGGTACCTGCTGACAGCCTGATTGGGAAGTTTTTACCTCTGAAAATGCTGTAATGCTTACTATTTTCTCACAAAAAAGTATGAGTATAGCTATGTGTTAAGCCTTCTCATTCATAGTCTTATTTTATTAAAAATGTTTCTATTTTGAAAATTAAAACTTGTTTTAGTAGTTAAATTTTATGTAGTCCTTTTAACTATAAGGTATAGTTATTTGTGGAGTGACAATTAAAATAACATGGGCTCGTTAGTATTTACTTATGAACATAGAACTAGGAATAGTGACGCTTGTGTTGTAGTTCATGTTATGGTTGTTTCATCTTGAGGCAGTAATTTACATTAATAACTTGCATAGAACAATTTACACTGAATTTGTATAATTTGTTAAACCTATACATTTAAAGATAAAAGTTGCTTTCAGTTAAGAAAATCTCTAGCGACGACCTGCATTACCCTGTGCACTGTTTCTTAACTATTTAACGATACATGTAATTTTGCAATGTATTTAAGAATTTTCACTGAAACTTAGATCAACTTTCATGTTTCTGCTCCTGTAAGTCTACAAATCCTTCTCAGTGTAAAACTTTCTTGTATGCTGTCTTAACATCCTAAGCAATGCATGTCTACTAGTTTGTAAATAAAAGGGATAGTAATTTAACATCTGCTGGCCTATGTACTCATTTGAACTTTGCAGTAAGTGTTAAAAACTGAAGTCTAATTTGCTTGCTGTAACTGAAACAGTGAAACAGGACATGAACGTAAAACAATAGAATATAGGATGCAGTATACACAGCTTTTTTAAAAGTAACCCTATAAAATAAACGTTTGTCAACTTAGCCATGAAGTTTAGTTCTTTTCCACGAGCAAGGTGAAAGATATTTTTTAGTCTGTGATCAAAAATGACACTATCTGCCTATAGCAATTTGGCTATATTGTCTCTAAAATTCTATTGATTTTTTAAAATGCTAGACAGTACAACCCGAGCTAAGGGTTTTCAGACCACGTAAATTTTACAATATATTATTGAATAAAAGCAAGATTCATAGTTTTCGTAGTTTAGTACTAAATCTGTTTATGGATTTCTAAAAATAATTCATTTAAAAAAAATAAATTGCAGTGCTCTTAAATGCCAGTGCTTACAGAGGAACAAAGCTTGTATCAAAGTTACTGGGAAATGAAAGTTCCACCCAGTGAGTTATTTTTTTCCAATGCTGACATGCACAATCTGGTTCATGAGATAATTTTGTGATGTTTGATCAAAAGAAAATGACATTACAAAACTGTTTTTGGTGACTATCATCAGGCTTTTACGTGAATTCCTCATCTTTATCTGCTGAACAACCTAGTGCTCGCAGTTCTTTTGGGTAGGAAGGAACGGGATCCCTTTTTTCGTCCTGGCCTTTGTGTTTTCAGTCTGAGGAGGAAAAGTATTTTCAAAATCACTCCCCTAGCCTTGGCCAGTCATGTTTATCCAGAGGGCCTCCTCATCTATCCATTGACGCAGTGCTCTGAGACAGGACTTGTTCTTCAAACTCCTATCTTGCTTCATCTGAAACACCAAAAGAATGGGAGGAGTTCAATCTCAGCAGCCAGATCTGTGGTTTTCATCATATGAATGAATTGGCTACCTGGAACAAATGTGGATATAGGCATCTTCTGGGACCTTAAAACTGTTGCAGTATGCTAGAAAACCATGAACGGAAAAGAACAGAAGGTGCAGAAAGTAAAGAAGAGGTGCCTAAATACAGTGATTTTTGTTTGTAATGTCTGTACGTTTTTTTTTTTTTATCTTGGAGACTTCACATTTCTATTGTTGTTTTCTTTTTTTTTTTTTCTTTTTTCTTTTTTTCCTTTTTTTTTAGTTGTTAAATTAGGCACTTGCTAATCAAATTTGTTTTTAGGAAATTGTATTGTTTCTGCCAGGTAAAAATAATAGATACCATCTGCACAAGTAATATAATGTCAATAGAATTGAGATTATTCTAATATTAAGTATTTTTCTGTCCTAAAAAGAACCAAAGTTTATAAAGTGTGGAAAAACTCTTTCTGACTTCAAATGTCCCTGTTAGTTACAACTTCTCTGTTCTTGCTTTGCTAAAGTAATAGTGTAAAAGAAAATGCACACAGAATATCCCTAAATAAGCTTAATTTTAAGCATGGCAATGCTTTGCCTTTTGTTGTATTAGAATAGTTACTACTTCAGTAGTAGCTGTTTTAACCAGCTTTTTAAAGCAATTGTACACTTATAAAAATTTAAATAAATACTAGGTCTGTTAAATGACTTGAATTTTGAATCTTAGTCACAAATAGAAGAACTGCTTTTATGCCATGGTTTACATCAGTGATGTTGCTCACTGAAGTGATGGGAAGTTATGAAATAGTTGTTGGACATAGATATTTTTTTCAAGGGTAGTTTTGAGTTTAGAGGTAGGATTATAATGAGTATAGAATATGTGAATGTATATAGAATATTTCTGAAATTCAAAAGAAATAGCTGACATGGTGCATTCTTCACACTTTTAACTCCCATTTTTAACTTAATAAAGATTTCCATAAGCTCTAATACAAGCGATAAAAATAAATGGTTTTCAGTTTGCTGGCTCTTTCTTCTTCAAAATGTGTAGTTCATATGGATTTTATTTCTTCAGGTAACACTGAAAATTCATTCTACTTTCAAAACAAGTTAGGAAAGTAAGTGCATCTAGGAGACTTCCTGACTCAAGGGAGGGGAGGAAAAGGAAATTATGTATATGAGCTGCGGAGCTGTGCCAGCATTGAGTCATCCTTTTGAAATCACTTGATATCCAATAAGCTTACTGTCCTTACTGCTTCATGTAACTTTAGAAACGAGGTTTAATATCATAGAAACCATTTCTGAGATGCTGAGTATTTGATTACAGGAATCAACGATATTTTGCCCATGACAGTCAGAAAAATGAACTCTGAGTACAATGAAGGTTAACAAAGTAGTAAAAGGAGATTTTCAACAGCAGTTGTTGGAGCAGCGTTAACAACTTGGTGGGGAATCCGTTCTTAGGTGTTCATCCTTACCTTCACTTGTACTGAGCATATGTATGCCTTGAAAACAGTCGTTTCTTTCAGGGAAGCAAAACTTTCCTGAAAAAGACTGAGGGAGTGAAAACAAAGCTGCTGCTTCCTTAGGGAAGATGGAAAAAAATCTATGTAGCTTACGTAGCTAAGACTTAGAAGTGAAAGCTGAGAAAAGCAGTGTTTTTGCTGGTGCTCAGCTTTGAAGTGGAAGATGACAACTGGAATTAGCTCTTTATTCACTGGATTTGCTTTTTGAAAGTTGTATAGTCAATAGTGTAAGCTGATAGAGCAGTGAGTTTGTTAGGTAAGTTAAAATTCATTTAGGGCAATTGAATAAATACGTTCATTGAACAGTCACTATAAACTGCCCTTTATGCTTTTAGAAATGACTATTTCCTGTCTTTTCAGGAAAAAGATGACACCCTAACACCATTGAAATATCTGTCTTTATTTCAGTAACTTATTTTAAAAATTTATTATAGGGCTGTCTTATCTGGAAATATGGTTGATCTTTGAGGTGATATTCACCAACACTGGTCTGACTTAGTTGTGATTGAAGGTAGCAGAAAGGTTTTCCTCTCCTTCACGCTCTTGGCTGTACTGAAGTTGTGATTCCAGAAGCATGAACTTCCCTAATGGTGATTCTGGCTCTTTCTCTTCCATAAATTATCTCTATTACAGAATAAGCATATTATATGAAATGAATTTTAATAAATTTTGAGATGTTATTTTAAATGGGAAATAGGAATGAAATAGTTCCCGAAGAGCGTTTTGGTGGAATCCCACCAGCATTTCTTAGTGCATTAATAGTGTCGTTTTAGAAGGAGTTTTCTAATTATACCTAGACTGACCCAGTTAAATGCTAAATTGTGTATTAGGAACAAAGAATTTTGCATGAGTCGGAGGTGGTCATGGTGTTTAACACTGGAAAGTGGTGACTGGGAAAGGATGAGCAGTGTCACTTACCACTCATCTGAGTGCAAGCTTGGAATCGTTGCCTTTGTAAGCACAGTTCTCGTGGGTCTGAGCAGGAAGATATGGACTTGGAGTAGTAGGGGGCTATGCCAGTTGTGAGCCCAGCTGTGATGCAGGGACTTCCAAATTAACATTAAAAATGAAGTTTATCGAAACCAAAAAGTGATTCAAGAAGACCCTTTCAAGACCAGGGGGTGTGAGGTTGCTTTACAGTGGAAAAAAAACCACTGAGCTAACCTTTACTTACCTTAAGGGGAAAATTAAGGCATAGCTAAGTTTGTAAGTACCTATACATAAAAGATGCTCCTGATTACACCTTCTTAACTTGATTAAAAGAGCAGGACAGAATTAACAGGTGAAGGTGAAACCTGGAAATGTTGGAAGCAGGAACGTCAGTGTTGAAGTTAACTTCTCCAGTGTTACTTAACCTGGTTTAGATATTCTGGATTCTTTTTAGATTAGAATCTTAATATAAGGAACCAATGTATTTCTGATCAACACCTGTATTTTTAGATGAAAGATCTATTAGGGATGTTGGAGATACTGTGTGAAAATAGGGGTATTCTGCAGAATTACAGATACACTGAGAACGGAATTTTAATCATTCCTTGACATTAAAATTTGTTAATCTGTTTATCTAATGCCAAAGTCTTAACGCCACTTTTACTGCTTTTGGTCAGCACGTCAACAACCTTTGCTGTCCAGGAAGAATTTTTTTGTATACAGGACCTATTTTTTGCATATGACTGATTTCTCACCCACAGAATCACAGAACTGTAGAGGTTGGAAGGGACCTTGAAAGATCATCGGGTCCAACCATCCTGCCAAAGCAGGTTCCTCAGAGCAGGCTGCCCAGGTAGGTGTCCAGATGGGCCTTGAGTATCTCCAGAGGAGACTCCACAGCCTCCCTGGGCAGCCTGTCCCAGTGCTCCGTCACCCTCACCATGAAGAAGCTTTCGCATGTTGGTGCAGAACTTCCTGTGCTCCATCCTGTGGCCATTGCCCCTTGTCCTGTCCCTGCAAACCACTGAAAACAGGTTGGCCAAATCCCTCTGTCTCCCACACCTCAGGTATTTATACACATCGATGAGATCCCACTGGGTTTTGATGAACTCGAGTATGTATAAGCCATGTCCGTCATAGTCATCTGAGCCTCATTACACATCAGAAAAATGTGGTATTTTTAAAAGCCCTACTGATAGGGAAGTTGCTTCTGAATTCCAAAAGCAAACATACCATGGTGTATTTTTTGGCCAGAAATTGTTGTAACATTCAGATGCTTTGATTTTTTAGAAGTGTGAGGGTCAGTTTCATCCTTGTTTCTTCATGTCAGTTATGAAAACTTCCATCTCTGTTAGACACAGAAGGGGATATTGCCTCTTTCTTTCTCTCAACCCTGAATGTTTTATTAAGGTGTTACAGATTTGATGGTGTATTTCGTGACTTATTTCATGTAGTCAGCAAGTGTGCAGAAGGAAAATTCTTTTGGTTGGTGCTTAACTGTCTGCCAACTGAAATTCACTGCAGCTCCCAGGAGGTTCTCACCAGTGTCTAAGGAGAATTTGCTTTCTGGGAAAGCAAACAAACACGCGACCTTGTTTTGCAGTCACTGCTGCCCCTTTTCTTAACTGAATACGGATGCTGTGTGTTATCTTTCATAATTCCTTCCTGATGCAAAGGATTCAAGATAGGGCAAACAACTGTATTCTATTTTTTCATAATGAGAACTTGTGGGGTCTTCTAAATCCATACCTGATTTGCTTTCTTAATAAGGAAAATTTTCTTGGAAATCTGTTTCTGAATTTGTTAGAAGCTTTCTAACATATTCTGGGTATTGTAATAATCTTTTTTTTTTTTTTTTTTAACATTTAGCTGTTCCCTTCTTTGTTTGTTATCAACTAGAAGACTCATTTTATACAAGAACAGGCATCAGAGTCATTAAAATTGTAAAGCTATTTATTTTGAAACTAGTTGAACACTGTAGTGTGTTAAATATAAATGTTCTTGCAGAAAGTCTGAAAGTCTCAATCTACAGGCACTCAGCATATACTTGTCTTTGCTCTTGGTATTATAAAAATAAACTGCTTGTTATTCTGCACGTAGCTGACCACAAATGCATTTAAAAAAAAAAAAAAAACAACAAAACAAACACGCTGTTTTAATGGATTTAACACACCCACTACTCAGTCTCTTTGTACATGCATAGCTTTGTTAGAGGTTTGATGTTTGGATATCTGTTTTTTGATCAGCTTTCTGTATTTTATCTGATTTCAATGTAATTTCACTGAAGTTGATGGGAGAGAGTGCAGGGAGTCCTCTTGTTCAGGGTGGGTCCGGTTTTTTGAGTCACCTTCTATTTGACGTGAATGCTTAGGGTGGCTTAGGTTATAAGCATTTCCTTGTATTTCTTTCTTACCTTTATGGATTGATGTCACTTCATGACTTTACACCCATTAAAAGTCACCTATGTGTAGGAGCAATTTAAGTATACCATTCCATCATACTGTGGCTGTAAAACTACATTTCTAACGTAGCTGCTACTTTTTCTCTCTGGTATAGTCTATTTGTCACAATTAACGTATGCTTCCACTACAAGTGTATACTCAGATCTTTGTCACTCACTGTCAAGCTAATGAACTAATTTGTCTCTAAACACTTAACTCTTTATGATTACATATTTGAGTTATTAAAAATATTTATACTCATATTCATACAATCTTAAGTACCCAGAAATGAGGAATCTGTCTTCCAGGGATACCTTTCCTAAACAGACATCCTGTAAGTAAACATAACAGTGTACTCGTTGATGTTCTTTCTAAGTTAACTCACGTCTAATTTTTACATAGCTTTGAAAGAAAGGTAACTTTCTTGGTAGATTTCCAGTTTCTGTCCCAGTGTTTTGGAATTTTTGTCCTGTTTGTCGCTGTCCATGTTCACACTGTGCTTATACATTTATTCAGGAATCTGAAACTGAGAATTTTAGGCACGCAGGATGCCTGTGGTATTTCCATATGCTGATGCTCCTTATTCCTGATAGCTTTCCTCTCCATCATACGAGTAAGGACATAGGTCTGTTCCTGTGCCATCCATTCAGATGATTCAGAGTTTTCTTTGCAGATGATTTTGCCTGCATCAGAGCATACACTTAAATATTTTTTTAAATTATAGTTGGTTGTTTCTCTGTTCTTTCATTTTTAAAGTAAAATTTATGGACTAAGCATGCTTCTGGTTTTTAAAGTACTGTTCGAATTCTAATTGGTGTTAATTATATTTTTCTAAATTTGTCGAGTTGTGCACAAGAGCATATCACACACAGCACTCTCAACCGTTGGATAAGTATGTGTTTGGCAACCCTTTCTCAAAGTGACTACAGATGGTTTAAGCCCAGATGCGAGAATTTGGTTCATGGCCCCCCCCTTTTACTTGTTTCTCCTTTCACATCACTGTCACGTTATGTTCAGCTTCATTTGTCCTCTGTGGCACCTGCAGTGAGGAACTGAAAGTAGAGATAAAAGGCCTATACGTACTCTTTTTTGCTGCTGTATTTATTAGAAAAGAAATACAATCTGTGAAAATGTCGGAATTGTTCAGAGCAATAGGGAAGTGGAAATTACAAAGCTGTATGATAGGAACGGTATTGTGGACCAGCCCTAGACAGCATGATTTCTTTTCAGTTTTTCTGAGGTGTATGTTTCCAAGATCAAGGTCTGCAGATAAACTGATTCACGTCAAGCAAGCAGTGTGTTATGGCATCCAATTCCGCATGGGTCACGTCTTTACAAACAGACATGTTTTCAGATCTGCTGCTGAAAATTCAGAAATCTGAAGGATAAATTATGGGAGATTCTGCATATAGACAAACTCTCGTTTTTCTCTTGGTTCTCTGGCCTTTGTCATTACTACTGAGAAATGTTTAACTAACAAGGCTCTTCTGTTTCTACTTCCTTTAGGGTTTGAAGTCCAGCTTCCTTTTAATATGTTATCTAGTAGTTGTTCCTGTAATAAGATCTCAGAAACAAATACAAATGTTTTGTATTATAGCAGCGTTAATTAATCAAGGAAATTAATATGAATTAAAATACTAGAAGTAAAGTAAGCATTCAGTATTCAATAAGTACTTAAAATACGGAATAAAATACAGATTTTTTCCAGCGATAGGCAATAAAAATAATGGCCTAATTCTAAAAAGGGTTAAATAGCTTTTTACAGCTTGCCTAGAAGGTGTGTTTGTGTGTGTGCGTGTGTATATATTTTTTTTATTTTTTTTTTCTGACAAGCATATTTCCTATTCCAGTTTGCATCTGATTCCTAAAGAGAAAAAATGAGTCACCCTTGTGGCTGATGAATTCTAAATTTTGTTAGCTTTTCTCTTCTAGATTTGATTTGTCTGTGGAATATAGTCCATTCAGTGTTCTTCTCCTGTGTTTGTATTCCTGTGCACAGACAGAAATTGTGAGGTACATTACTAAGAACTTACCTACACCGAAATACTGACCACCGCAGTTCAGAGTTGCGAATGCATATCAATGATATCAATGCAGGAAGTTATTCTAAAATAGTGGTGTTTTATATTCATACCCAAACTTGTTTTTCACTGACTTCCCGTCTAGAACAGTGTTGATTTAACACTATTATACTGTTAAGGAAATGTTAAGGAAACTCGGTGTAATGTTACCTTCTGTTTATTTCCTTGTGCTCTATATTTAGTTTCACAATAACGGAAGCCAGTAGCAACCACTTTAAGTTGACTAACACAGCACGTGTTGTTTTTTTATATTAAATGTGACTTTTTATGGCAGTTTTACTTTATAGTGTGAAGAAAGCCTTAAAAGCTGTGTGGCTAGAAAAGAAAAATTTATTGGAATTTTCTATTTAGACAATGTTGCAGTATTAGGCTTGAGAAAAGGGAGCTTTCCAAGTTTATAAATAACCGAAATAAAAGATGGGCAGTATACTGTAATTATAACTGGAAGGAAGGGTCTGTCCCACTGCTGTAGCAGCCGAAGCGCTGGTGAGTGAGTCTCTGTAGTGGTGTGAAAGCTGTCAGGGAAGGGAAGAAAGGAGAGGAGGACCAGAGTCTTTCAGCAGCCTATCTGTCATCCTATTTAATTTCAGCCCATCACATGAGGCAACGGGTTTTTTCGAAGTATCTCAGGAATGAGCAGGAATGGAGAAAATCAGCAAATTAGAGCAAATTCAGCACTAGACTGAATGGCTTCTCTTCTGGAGTATATAGTACAACAGCACCTATTAATTACTATAATTAGTGCTGATGGCTGAGAAATAGCCATTTCGGCTTTGCAGTGTGAGAGGCTTATATTTTAATTCAGGTAGATAATGGGTACAGTGAGGGTTAATTCCTTTGGCATATAATTCTTCTCTCTATAAAAGGCTGAACTTTTGTATTTTTAGCTGCACTTGCAAAATACTGTTTAGGTTAAAATAACAAATGTTCAGCAATTATGTAGAAAGAAGAAGAAACTGCAAATCTGTGGGTATATATTCATCATAAATCTTGCTCCGAAGCGTATGTTAAGGACAAGCTACTAAAGTAGGATATGATCTGAGTTCCCGTTTGTTTATAAGGGAGTTATATTAGGTCTGCCTTATAAGGACTGAAAAGTATCTGAACCTTGAGAACTGTGAAGACTGGAAGTATTCACTTCGCATCAGGAATGTGAAGTGGTGTTTTTGAAGAGGGTGCCCAAAATAACCACTGGAAAGTTTGTTACATAATAATTGCATTGCATTTGAAAACATGTTTTGTTTGTTTATAGAAAACATGTGAATATCCTTTTCTTTCATGTCTTTGTTACCTTTTGCGATGCTTTTAAAACAACATGCATACCCGATCAACTTGAGTCCTTAAAAGTGACTAGATAACAAGAAGATTGGATTTTTTTTTTTTATACTTTCCCAAGACTCCAAGGGAGTTAATAGGTAAAACAGTTGAGCTGAAGCAGATCAAAGTGTACAAAGTGTACAAAGAAATATGTGCTTAGCAGTCTATTCTGTTGTGCTGCTCCTCTCCTGGGATTCTCTAAGATTGCAGAGAGTAGTTCAAGTAGTATGTTATCCAGCTGATCACATGCTAAGGTAAAGCATAAAAATGCAGATACCCACCAACAAATAATTACTTTCTGAAGTAGAAGGAACCAACATTTCTTTCAGGCTCTCTAAAGATTCAAGTTTGAGTGATTGATCAAAGTATTCATAACTTTCTCATGAAAAAAGGTTTGGGATAGATTCTGACATTAGGAGCAGTACATGGCATACTTGCACCCGCATGTGGAGTTTCAGCTGTTTTACAAGAGAAATTGGCCCCTGTCTTTATTGGTGGTCTTAGTTTTTGAAAAATCCAGTTTGTTTTTTTTTTCCACTATTTCATTTCAACAGTTGCTAGTACATTCTGTGCATTCTTAAAAAGTGTGCACTGGAATTATTTTTTATATGTGGATAGATGTGCATGCTCAGGCTTTGTTGTGTGCAGTTTGTTTCCAAGTTTGGTTGCTAACCTTTTGAAAAGAGTCCTTTGAAAGAAAAACAGTGATCTAGAAGTATGTTTCAGTAGACTTGTATGGACAGTTACTGTGCATTTGTAAGTGATATTAAAATGACTGTACAAAACTATACTTTTAGCAATAATTCATGCACATAAATGTTGCTGAATGCTTGAAAAATATATAAATGAGTGCTGCAGAAGCACATATTTAAAATGCTACCTCTACTCCTCTGTCACTAGAATTATTGTGTATTTTGGTACATTTTTATCAAGGGGAAGATCTGGAGCAAGAAAGACCTTACTGTTGGTGGAAGAGGGATGGGTTATGTAGTACTTAAAGTGGATGTATGTGAAGTTCATTGGCTATGTGGGGATGCACACAAGTGCTGACGGGACCTGTCTCATGGCACTGTGAGGCCATGCTTGATTAACCCAGGGAACTACAGGCTGGTCATCCTCAACCCCTGAGAAGACAAGGGAACTACTAATCCTGGAAACTATTTCTGTGTGTGGAGGAAAAGGTGCTTGGAATTAGTCAACACAGATTCACGTGGGTGAAATCATGTTTGACCGACCTGATAATGTTCTACGATGGAATGGGTAGACAGAGAGTGGATATTGCCTACTTTGACTTCAGTAAGACAGAAGGCAATCTTCCATAAGATCCTTACATAGAAACCGATGAAGCATGGGCTCAATGAACAGACTGTGGTGTGGATGGCTCTCTACCAAGGGCAGAGTAACTCCGTGCAGTAGCAGTGGGCCAACCACCAGCTGGAAAGAAACTTTGCAGGGAAGGACCTGGAGATGCTGGCCCACAAGGTGAACACGAGTTAGCAAAGTGTCCTTGCAGCCAGCAGGCTGAGGGAGGTGATCATTCCTCTCTACTTTGCACCGAGTGCCAGGTCTAGTTCCGGGCTCCCCAGTACAAGAGTTAGAGAGCTACTGGAGAGAGTATCCCTTAGCAAAGGGATACTAAGGTGTTTGAGGGACTGAGATATCTGTCATGAGGACAGGCCAAGAGAACTGAGATCCTCTGAGGTCTTTAAAAGCTGCCTGGGCAGCCTGCTCTTGATGTCCATGTTGAGCAGGGGGGTTGAATGTGACATCCAGCGCTGTCTTCCAACCTCAGCCATTCTGTGATTCTGTGAAATAAACCTGAGTTTAAGTAGAGGGAAAGTATTCTTAGTTTTATTTTATTCACTGTAGCCCAGGGAAAGAATAGGAAGAGAATGCACGAAAAGTTGAAATTGTTGTTGTTGTATTTATCATAGAAGTTACTTAAGCAGCACTGACTGTAAGTTTGGGTCATGTATAATGCCTAGATAGTTGTTCAGGTGACGCTGATAAGAATGCATTTTTTCTCGCCTTTGAATGATTGCTGATAAGTTTTGAAAGTCTTCTGTTGTGTGGCACACAGCGTTGCTTTTCAGGGGATTATCAAATTTTTAGTAAAAAATACAGGATTAAGTGAAGACTGGAAAATGACTAGAAGGCCCACTGCCTCACAGTCATCCTTATTCAAGTGTTAAAAATGAGCACCTTCCTAAGAGATCTGATCTGCTTATTACAAACTTTAAGGGAACTAAATTCTTAAGAAGTTTGGTTTCCACCTCTGGGTTGTAAATCTGAAATGGAGATGATGAACCAAACAACATGGGCTTAGCCACAAAAACTTGGGTACTGATGACATGTTACTGTCAACTTTGTTATTGTCTGTTTTCTGATATGTCTCTAAAGGTTTAAGCTACATGGTCACTAAATTAATGCTACCTTTTGTACCAGGTAAATTTTTTTTTTTGGTAAACGCCTTAATTATGGGAGTGGTATTGCTGAATGTTTTATCTACTGTTGGGAGCTTATAGTTGGTTAGATTCAGTAACACTTATTTTTTAATGTACTGTGAATTTATAAATGTTTCAGGAAGATGCATCACTAATGTAAATTTGCTCACCTTTCTTGCTCTGTCAGGAAGAAGGAAATATCAAAGAAATTGCAATAACTCATCATGTAAAGGAAGGACACGAGAAAGCAGACCCTTCACAGTTTGAACTTCTAAAAGTGCTCGGACAAGGATCCTTTGGGAAGGTTGGTAACAGACCTCTTGTGGAGTAGTATTTGGGAATATCATATTGAAGAGTGTTGAAGAATGAAATATTTAGAACAGTCTCATTGCATTAACGCAATGTTGGTGGTCAAAACTGCTTTCTAAATTAGTGCCACCATAATTGTGGCAGATCTTCTAAAGTGGTAAATTTATTCTAGTTTGCATGTAGACCTCAAAGATGCATGGAAAATTTGACTTGAAGGAAGGAATGTCATTTTGCTTTAACTACTTTTCTGTGTTTGAAGGGGACAAGGTTTGAGAGGTTTTTTGGTATGTAATGCTAGTTGCTAACTCAAAGTTTATCACCAGTACAGAAACTACAGACAATATATTTTTGTAATACATTGTAATTTTAAATAATACATTTTAGACAGTGGTGGTCATTGAAGTAACTATTATATACTTTGGATTGTTAATGCTAGGCCCATGCTAGAATTTGGTTAAGGCACAGTATAACTGGATACTTATTTAAGCTTGTATTAAATACTCATTTTCTGGCATTTTAGTGGGTACTCTCCACACCAAGATCTCAATAGGTGTATGTGGCCTCTGCCTTTCACTGTCCAAATCAAACTTAAAAATGAAACATTAATTTCTTGTGACAGAGAGATCGTTGAGAGAGAATGGAATTTACAATGAAAAGCAACAAAGCTTTTAAGCCCATTTTTAGCCTTAATTCAAGTTCCGAATGTACTATTAGCTTTCTAGTATGTTAAACCAATGCTAAACCAATCTTGGATACTGGGGAAACTTAGAATAGTCAGTTCACTTCTTGTCGTGGAAGAAATTTACTATTGGTCATGTTGTTGAAGCAGCAGTTCCAATTAATCTTGGAAATCTAGATGTTTATAAACTACGAAGTTTTGTACCCAAGTCTAATAAGTACTCGATCTAATAAGACTACACTGGAGAAACCATTTCTGGTTTCTCATTTCTGATGTCATTTGATTACATACAGAATGAAGATAATAGCTTCTATTAGGAAATCTTCTATCAGGAGAAGTAAATCATTCAGAGGCAAGGAGATGTAAGCTAATGAATGACAATTTCAACAACCCCTTCAATTCTGTTGATATTACTAAATCTAATGCTATAATTGACTTTTTTCATGTTTTGAAAAAGCAAAAATACTTAACTGCCCAGCTGAGATATAATGTAAAAATGCTGGTCTTCTCACTAGCTTTAGCATTTAGGTTAAAAAAATATAATAATAATAATAATAATTATTATTATAAAAAGTTTGGAAGATACTGACACTCTGCCACTACTCGTTCAGTTTAAAAGGCTAATCTGTATGCTTTTCAAGGGTTGTTAATATGACGGGTTACAAAAACAGATAAAACTAATCTCATATAGCACATTTAATGTTCTCATTTACCACAACATATCTCTGTGCTTTTTCATAAATAACTAGAAAACCTGTGGGAAGTGTATATTTCTCATCTCAAAGTAGAGAATATATCTGCATCTTAGGGTTATTAAAAACAACTCCAGTCAAGAAATCCTTTTACACAAAAGAATAAAATGAAAGACACTTTAGTTGAGGCTGGTTTTACTTCACTGATACATGCAAAATTCAAAGAGTATTAGCTATGTTTTTTTGGGACACAAGGTTGGTTCTCACTATTTTATATGTTGCTAAAATGAATTATTAAACATTATTTTACATAACTTTGTGGATCAACTTCTGTACACTGATTTATTTTCATATCAGGGAACTATTTCATTAGCACTTTCATTATGCTTTCTTACAAATTTTATTAAGATGGAGCTACTTAAAAAGTTAACATCAATAAGCTTATTTTTACAGAAGAGTATGACTATAAAGTTGAATTTTGTTTCAATCTTTTCATCTAAGTGAATCCAAATTCATCCTTCCCTTAACTCACTGAAATCAATTAAGTTTAACCAGAATTAATTTGGCAGATTTTGCCTTGAATGAACCTTTTAGATTATGAAATTAAATAATACTATGTAAAAATGCAAGGAAATTTCTATTTGTACTTTGCAGAATTTGAAAGTAAGATATAGAAAATGTAAGAGGAGCAAACTCAGATTTTATACTGAAGTATATTCATCTGAGTTGCCTTTACTTCTTTTTAATAATTCTTTTAATTTTCCATGCAGGTATTTCTTGTCAAAAAAATCTCAGGATCAGATGCCAGGCAGCTTTATGCAATGAAGGTGTTGAAAAAGGCCACCTTGAAAGGTAAGCACTATTTGGAGCAAGGAGGTAGAGAAGTCATGGACATTATTACCAAAAAATAATCTTTACACACAGGCTATTCTACAGATTGTATTTTAGAACTTATTTCTATCAAACTGTTTTGTGTAATAAACACAGAGAGATTTAGTAAACAGTACAATATTGCTATTAAAGGGGGAATTAGGTTCAGTCCTTTGCCATGTTAAATGTTAGGTCCCTCTCATTGGTGGTGGTTTAAAACAGTAGTTGCATTGTATCTGCCACTTTCTACTGAGCTGTTATCTGAAACATAATATCCTTCCTTTTTTAACTGTGTATCACAAATGAGACAGCTAATACTGTTTGCTCAATTTACGCTGAGGTTACAATATTTAAAAATGTATTATTCGAGTTCTTTTATTCTAGAATCTCTAAGAAGAGTTAGTTTTTTTTTTTTTTTTTTTTTTTATATATCAGTACATTTTTTCAGAACTTTTGACGCTTGCTCTTGGATGTAGGATATATTTGAAGAAATCTTAAGTGTCTTAAGCTAAATGAACAAAAATTAGTTTTAAAATGAGACTTTATAATATTTTGTTTCTTGAGTGGTTTTGGTCACAAATGATATCAATAACAAAATAAGTTCAAACCTGCACAATATCAAATCTGTCCTAGAGAATTCCATAAGATTTTTTTTATAGTAGATTAAAATGTTCTCTAACTGCTTACCCAGAATGTGTATTTATTGTTTTATGTTATTGTTTAATATTTCAGTTTACTTGTATTGTTGATATTATTTAGATGTTATTGATATAATACTGATTTGCAGTTTTAACATGTTTTAATCTGAAAATATTCACAGATGACATGCAAACAAAAACTTCATACTTGCATTGAATTACGAACCTCTGTTAAAATGTTGAACTTCGCATTTTTCTGCCTAAGATCTAGTGCCAAATCTCATTATACTTCACTTACGTTTAAAACTATTAGGGTGTGAGTGGTTTTGAACAGTTTCCTATATTTTGATTACTCTGTATTGTGGCACAAGTTATTCTCATTATTTACTTCCTATTTTTCTGGAATTGATTTCCACTCATTTAAGGTCCTTTGATATCCTCAATAGCCTTTCATTTCCCAAATCTGTTAATAGCTGAGAATTGGAGTCAAAGGTCATTTAGCAGTTGCTTTTTTAAGATGTTTGAGCATTTGTCTTCATCACATTTTAATGGTGGCTGAGCCTTATGAATAAAAAGCGTAGTACAAGTTGTGGATCTAGTTCTGCCTGCACATGGGGAGATTGATAAACACTGAAATTGTAAGTGTGACTTGCAGCTGGAAAAGGAGATGCTCTGAGGCAGTAAGCATTCAAGGATGCAAAAGGCTAGAACAGAAAACTGACAGTAGCAGGAAGATATCACACTTTTCAACTCTTTATTTTCAGTTGGTTTGGAGTGTCATTTGGTTCCAGTTTTAGGAAGAACAAAGTTGAAAGCAAATGAGTTACTGTTAAAATCTTAATATGAAACTATTTGGAAATAATGCTCTTTTTCTGTAATTGCAACTTCCTTTGAGATCTAATACTGTAATTTAAAATAATACGCTGTATTGCTTGATTTGCATAAGGTTCTTTAGTTCTTTTGAATCTATTTCATAGTACTATTTTTGTGATGTAAAAGTCTCAAATCTCTTCTGTATACACAACAAAGACCTGTAGGCAGTTGTTATACCACAGTATGTGATGTGAAGTACATCAGGAAATATAGGAGCAATGCTGATTCATAATGTGATTTACTTTTTTTTAATCTTGCTCATGTTCTGTTGTAGTTCGAGATCGGGTTCGGACAAAAATGGAACGTGATATATTAGTAGAAGTTAACCATCCTTTTATTGTCAAGTTACATTATGGTGAGTTGGAGGGGGAAAATAAATTATATCTTAAAAATGGGAGCTTGTTGAGGTACTACCTAACATTTATATTGTAGTTCAGAGAATCATAGAAAACGTGTGCTGTCTAAATCCTGATTGTGCTTGCTGTGTAGTAGTTTTCATGTAACTCTATATACATGGTTAACTTCATGCATGGTCTTAAATCTTTTTGGGACTGAGAGTCTGTAGTTCTCTGCTTTATCAGAAAGGACGTTTACCTATCTGTATCTAGCTATTCTTTTCCAAAACCTCTTATCTTTTATATTAGTCATTCACTTTTTAAAAATGGATTTCTTACCTTTGCCATGCTCTGTAGAAAATGTGCAATGGCATCACTTCTGGTTTCATTAAAATTGGTGAGAAAACTTCTTTTAATTTTATTGCATGGACAGCCATTAATGTGTATTCAAGTTGAGGGGGAGGAAATTAATACTTTTAAAACATTATGCAGAAAGTAAACAAGAAAAAAAATAGGTAAACAGAGTAGTCTTTATTGTTCAATTCATTTTTTTTCTTTTAGAGTCCATTTTTTCCTACAGTTCAAGTTTCAGATCTGTCACTCTAACGTGGCTTAAATAATGTTAGATCATACTATTGTCCTTCTTTTGCAAGATAGACTATATCTTCCTGCAAAGCTGAGTTTCCAGAAGTTTTAGAATTAGTTAATTAGAGATTTTTCAAATCTGTACTTCCAAAATCTGGAGTGAAATGTTGATTAACCAAGGTATAGCTTAACTTTTCAGGCATTCCATTGATGACTTGTTTCTCTCTCACATGGTATGAGTTTCTTGGCCCATTGAAGAAAAACATTTAATAATTTTAAATACATTTAAAATAAACAAGGAAATAGAAGGAATATACAATATACAAGGAAAAAGAAGAATAATTCATTTTAATAAATGAAAATGAGGGTGAAAGATAAAGAAAATAAGGGTGAATTATTGGGTAGATTATTCTTCTAATAATGGGTAAAATTAGATAATGTTTAATGTTTTTAATTGATCTTTTCAGCTTTTCAAACAGAAGGGAAGCTGTATCTTATTTTGGATTTCCTCAGGGGAGGAGACTTGTTTACACGTTTATCCAAAGAGGTAAACTTTTTTCTTTGAAAATTGTATATTGATAAAATTTGACTTTTAAAATTGCCTAAACTGAAATTGCCTGTATTAGAAAAGTTTACTTCTTATAATTCCATTTTCATTTAATAAAATTTTGAATAGTCTTCTTTTAATGAGCTAGGTGTTTGCTTTGTTGCTTTTTTGCACAAAGTCTTTCCATGAGAACCCTCGGTAATTTACATCTTTTCTGAAAGTCTTAGACAAGCAATATTTCTGCATTGCTTTCTATACCTTGCTTAGATTTTCTTCTCTTGCTACTACATCTAAAGATATGTCAAAACATGGATTTACATGAAGTAGTTATTCCAAAAAATCCATGTTTTTTTCTCGATTCCTAAGAAAGAATGTGTAACACTTTCTTGGTGATGACTATTTTATCTTAAGCCACTCAAATTTTATAAGATTTAATGCAGATAAGTTCTTTATAGGTACCTGCATTTAAGCTAATGGTTGATAACTGACAGTGAAATGGGCGTGCTGGATTTGTTTCATCCTCATATGAATTCATCTGATCTATTCAGAATCATAGAATCACTAAGGTTGGAAAAGACCTCCAAGATCATCTGGTCCAACCATTTCCCTACCACCACTATTGTCATCCACTGAACCACATCCAAACATTCCTTGAATACCCCCAGGGATGTCCCAATGCTTGACTGCTCTTTCTGAGAAGAAATGTTTCCTAATTCCCAACCCAAACCTCCCCTGGCACAACTTGAGGCCATTCCCTCTAGTCCTATCACCAGTTACCTGTGTGAAGAGGCTGACCCTTCTTTAGATCAGATCTATCTGATAGATCAGATGAATTGCAGTCTAAAAGTTCCTGCTCTTTATCCATTAACCACAAAGGAGAAAGTGATTAATTCAGAGCTAGAAATCTACACTGCAGATGTTTAAGTTCAGGATAAATTAATTTCATTCAATGTTTTCAAAGAACATAGTGTGGGTGTATTATCAGCCTCATGGGATCTTTCATTCTTTGAGCTTTTAAGTGTTTCTTGTAGAGATTTCCGTCCTTCTTCAGTGTACCTGTACTAAATACTAGCTCTTCTGTAGAGGTAACATCAGCAAGTGCTTCTTGTGCAAGCTTTGGTATCATCTCCTTTCCTTAAACTACTAAGATGAAAACGTGTCATTTTTAATTCTTGCTTAAAACAGTGGTCGTCTGTGATCCCCATTGCTGTTTTTTTCTCCAATCCATGGGGGACAATTATCTGAAGATGTTAATCTTTAAATTTTTAAAGCAGTTCATATTGACTGAGGTAGAATCAAGTCATGAAGGAACTTATTTTTTTTAACTCTGAGCAGTTTAATTGCAATTTTTTTTTTTATCTCAGTGGATCACAACGGTTGTTCATATAGTAGGAATAGCATGTTCAGAGGCCCTGACCAACCTGATGTGGGTGGCATCGCTGCCTATGGTAGGAGGGTTGGAACTAGATGATCTCTGAGGTCCCTTCCAACCTGAGCCGTTCTCTAATTCTATGATATCATTGAATCATAGCAGTGATTAGTTCCTAATAGAAAATGCAGATTGTTACCAAAGATCTTACCTGTGCTTACTTGTGCCATTTCCTTATTTCATTCTGTGATCTTTCTCTTCTGCAGTTTCATTTCAGGCTGCATTTTGGGATTTTACTATCCATGTAACTCCTTTATGATGGTACTTAGAGAAATGCTCTTCAAAAATGATGCATATGCTTTTCTTCTCTCTTTGGCTTTGTAGAAGAAATTCAGATGTTTGGACTTCAGTTCATTTGTCTAGAAACAACATGTTCACATCCATTGAAGAGTCACGTTCTTTAAATGCTTCCCAAAATTCTTCAGTCCTGCTTTGATATCTGTTTGTTCTCTTGGGCAATCAGAAGTAAATAACCTCAGTTTTGCAGAAAGTATAGTGCAATATTGCTTTCAAAAGTTTTCAAGTACATACTGTGCAACAGTGTTGATTATAAAATTCTAGACCTTTTCTAACGAAGCAATTTGAATTTCTAGTTTTTTATAAAAATCAATATGAGTATTAAGAAGAAACATTCTGTAACACCAGATTGTCTGGACCATTCAGTTGGTGCTGATGTAAGCTTTAGAGGTTTTGTATGTAAAATAATGTGGTTTTTTTTTTTGTTCTTTTTTAGGTGATGTTCACAGAAGATGATGTTAAATTTTACCTAGCAGAATTAGCACTTGCTTTAGACCATCTACATAGTCTTGGAATAATATACCGGGACCTAAAACCAGAAAAGTAAGAATCTGCTGTGGTAAATGCAGCGTATTAATTTGATTTGTATAGCACTTCTACCAATGCACTTCTGTTTCCAGCTGTTAAATTTTAATTTTCTATTTAAATTTGCCATATAAACTGAACAGGGAAGAAGATGGGAGAACCTTATAGGGTTTTGTTAATTAAGTGTTGAATTTAATTTCCTCTCAGGAGCATTTAGTTTGAGCGATATGCCAAGTACTATAATCCATGTTACTATAAGTAAAGAATATACTGAAACATGTACCTTTCATTTTCCATGTGCTTTAGAGTGTACAGTGGATAAGACATCATTTTAGCCTTCTGTTTTTGTCATTATTGTAGAATTTCTGGACTTAAAGATAAACTTGGAACAATTTAATGATACAGGGTTCCAGTTGAATGCTACATATTTGCATTTGAAAGCTTAACAATAAACATTTTTCCAAAGCTGACTTTTAAAATATGCTGCAGTAAGAGCAGAATGGAGTTTAAATGTTAAATATGAAAATAATGCATCACATGCTAATTTAACCTATTGACAATCAAGAAATTACACTCAAAACTTAAAATAAGCTTGGAGCTAAAATTCCAGTATAGGGTTGCCTCCCAATACATTAGTCATCTCTGTCTCATTCAATGACTGCATCCTGTTCTCTTCCCTCCAGTAATTTTTTTAGTGTTAGAAGATGGAAAGAAGAAAATGTCAGCAGTGTCATCTGAAACACTTAAATGTTTCAGATAAAAATGCCAGTGTATGTATATGTTATGTATGCTGTAGTACTACACTCTACCTGGAGAGGAGTCTAAGATGAGGTAGTTAACCTACGCTGCCTCGTTGCCAGGAAATCTGTAATGAATCTGAAGTCCTGATGTCCTTGGTGATCCTCTGTCATGGCTATATGGAGGACCTGAAAAGTCTATGTGAGAACTGTCTTACGTAAAGTGTTGGTGGAAAAGACCAAGAATGAGTAACAAGTATTACAGAAGCCAGCTGTTAAATGGGGCTTCCATTAGCGTAGTTTGTTCTTTTGTGCCTCTCCTGGAAATAAGACACAAATTTAAAAATGTTTAGCCCTGTCTGACAAGAAGGGGAAAGATTCATTCTCAAATCAGAAATCTGAAGACTTCCAGGGCATGAGGTTGCACTTGAAAATGAAGAGGGAAAGGGATTATGTGTACACTTTGAGAGCATTCTGTTAAGTAATTCCAAAGTGAGGAAAAAATAGACTTGCTAGGTGAGAAAAGATCTTTAAAAGGCAAAGTGAGAGAACCTCGGTTATGTTGCTGACATTTACTTGCAAGAGGAAGTCTTGCCAAAATACTGAGTAGCTACTGCCTCAAATATAGCATTAAAAAGAAAAAAACAAATGTACCAATCGAAGAACCTTGGTTTTAAGCCTTGAAAATATCTGATTCAAAATCATATCAAAGGCTGAAATTGCACATTATTGGACAGTGAGATATCAATAAGTCTCACATACTGTGTCTGTACTGTGAAATGATGTTTCCCACCATGGAAACTGGAAAGAGGAAAAGGGATGGGCAGGGGAAATGGACAAGCAGTGTGTGTCTGGGTCACCTCTCATCACAGGGAGGAAATGCAGCTCCCCATGGGAGAAGCGGGAGGAGATAAGTCCACAGTGTAGGCTTTGGTATAGAGTCTAGCCCTGGAATACTTTGTATGCTTTGAATCACAATTATATTCAGTGGTTGTTACGGACAGCTGGTATCTCAGATAGTGTGACCTTTTGTGTGATTGAAATAGACAGAAGCATAAGGCCTACTCTTTACTATAGAGCCTAAGGATATAGGGGCTCTGGTACAACATGAAAATATCTATTACTTGATGTTAATTAAAGTAGTCAATATCCTTTGAAACTATAATTGCAAATTAATACAGATTTTGCATACATATGCAAACATAAGTTCTTGCTTAATTTAATAAAAATAGAAATGTATCTTTCATTGTCACAATTGATTAAGAAAGAAAAGATACACATGCTACAGGTCTCCAAAACTGAAGGTTCAAAATGAAAGTTACTGTGTTCCATGCTGAATTTAACCAAATAGTTGAATAAAAATCTGGTATGTTGATTCTGTTTTATAACCTTTTAATAATAAAGGATTGAAGGGAAAAAAAAGTGTACTTCCAAAGTATCTCCTCCTGATGATTCATTTTCATGCATGCATACTACAGTGTCTTTGTGCATGCTGTTCTGCTTTTTCAAAAATGTTGCCAGTATACTGTCTGAAACAATAGTTAAAAGATTTTTTTTTCTTTTTAGCATCCTGCTTGATGAAGAAGGACATATCAAATTGACAGGTGAATAAGAGGAAATTGTAATGCATGAATTTATTCTGTTCATAATAAAATCTTTGAATTTCCCGCTTTTTTGGTAGAGCAATGCAACAAAATCAGCAATTTCAATTAGTATGTAATTTTGCTGTCCTACAATAGTTGGGGGGGGGGGGTGAATCTGTATTTCCTATGTGTATATTTAGGTGTGTATACATGTATGTATGACTGGTAAAGGCATCACCTTTCACATTATGGTAGAGGTAATTACTGTGATTGATTTTAAAGAAGTGCATTTTGAACTACTGTATTTTCTTCCAGATTTTGGCTTAAGTAAGGAGTCAATTGATCATGAGAAAAAGGCCTACTCTTTCTGTGGAACAGTGGAATATATGGCACCAGAAGTCGTTAATCGACGAGGCCATACACAGAGTGCAGACTGGTGGTCTTTTGGTGTTTTAATGGTAGGTTTCTGGTAAATGCAAATAATAGCAGAACTGCTTTATAAGGTTTGGTGAAACAAATATTGAACTGTAGGGAGATCTTTAAATGAATTGTAACTACCAAAAATCCAAATTACATGAAATTAATTAACAGTACTGCAGGGTTTGAATCAAGTATGCGGACTGGGTCTCATGTCAACACCAACAATATGTCATTCTGTTGTTATTGTTGAATTGAAATATGCATCTATTGTGGTTTGAATGTTACAGAGACTAATAGGAGTACTAAAATATGCAGGAAAAGTTCCGTACCTTCCAAGTTGGGAAAGACATGGATCCAAATTTTAAATTTGAATTTATTCTCAAGTGGCAAAAAAAAAAAAAAAAGCAATAACTTTCCGATTAGTCTCCAGTTTATACAATTTATACTACAACTTGTCAGAATAATGACAACGCTTGCTTTTACATACTAAAATATTGACACTGAGGTGATATGGGATATAGTAGCTCAGAAAAGTCATCTTTACAACGTTCCTGGAAGGAGTTAACTTCTGTTGAGTTGCACGGTCAGGGGAAATAATGTGTATCAAGTATATCTTTGGGGGAAAAAGTAGATCATGTTTTGTACTTTAGGAATGCTTTAATGGCCTTTAATATTTATAATGTTTGCATTTTTCATGTAAAGATAAATTAATTGTTATTTTTTAAAGGAAATGTGTGTTTTTTATTACTTCTGTAGTACATATATAACTGTGAAAGTACAATGTGTGTGCTTTTTAGTATAAGGACTTTTTTGTCTGAAAATAAGTCATCATACCACCTTTTAATCATCTAGAATGCTGTTGTGATCTGAAAAATGACTATGTAAAAGTAGCACCTCGTGACTAAACTCTCTCCAGACAGAAAAGCACAAACACCCTCAAAACCACTCATTTTATTAGTAAGAACACATTTTATCATTACTGTAAGCTTTGAGCATCCAGTAAGTAAATTAAAAGATAACTGCAAACTAGTGGCAGAGTATTTGTTGTTGATAATGCAAACATAGTTAAACTTCAGCTGTACTTTACAGAGCTGAAAACAATAGCTTTGTGCTTATGAAGCACATGTTAATATTGAAAATTGCTGAAAGATGCTAGACATGACTGGTGTAGTCTAAATGCACTGCATTTTAAACACTTCGGCTTCTGTTTTGAATATGAAAATATGACCTTAGAAAGCACATTCTCTAAATTAGTACATGGAATATAGTGCAATTTTCTCTAAGACATATTTTTTGTGCCTGCATCTCTAGTTCACATGCAAATTTTCATAGGCAATCTGTGTGTATCCACTCTTAAATCATTCTTAATACAAATCTGCATTGATTGAGAAGAATTCAAGTCATTGTTTCTGTGGTATCTGTACACAGGATCTAGATGAACAAAAGTTATAGCATAGAAATTGAGATCAGGAAGATAATAAATTGTTTGGCCTCTCTTTTGTTCTAAGGCTTTGTAAAGCCATCCTTGAGCTGAAACTTCAAATTTGCCCTTTAAAACACCGAGTGCTTTCATGAGTGCAAGACATCTAAAAACATTCATTTTAAGTTTTTGGAAGCATTATGCATTTGTTGAGGTACTTACTGTCCTGCTGAAATAAGTAAACGATGGTGACTAGGGAAGGCCAATGTTGACTTAAAGTACTATAGATCTGTTGGTCTTGGACTACAGTGTTGTTTTTTTTTGAGGGGGAGTGAGAGTGGGACAAAGAACACACATGCTGAGTTGTTTCTGCAAAGGTATGCTTGGGACAAACAGGATCATGCTAAAGAAACTTTTTGTTATTAATCTAGAGCACTTCAAATAAGTAAAACATGTAACACAACAAATCTGCTTTTAAAAAATAAAAATCTGCAAGCATAGTTTATGAAGCAGATCAATCTAAAGTATATACAACCAAAAAGTGAATTATTTTTGGTAGTGTTGGTTAAAGCCTTGTACCTATTCCTGACAATTGTGGTAAGAACTGTTCAAGTAATGCTTTTTTATGTTGGCTTTATATTAAATTTAAAATATAAAATACAAGTATATGAGTGAAAAGAATAATTGCAATACAAAGTGTCTAGCAGTAGTGCAGAGTTGGCAGCCCTTTTTCTTCTGATTACTTTATAAAGTAATAAGAAATTTAAAAATGTATTTAATTAAAAAGGATTTTTAAAGAATGCTTCTATTTCAACTTCACACTCTTAGGTTTATAATACTACAGTCATGTCAACCTACATTTTGTTAAGACTGAACGTTTGGATCATAACAGAAAAATAATGAATAGAGGATACCTCCCGTTCAAGATGACTTAACCTTGCATAAGCTGTCCAGAGAATTCCTTTATAATTACTTCAATTGTGATAGCTTTAAGTGTATGTCATAAAATTTCATCAAACTAAACTGTTTTGCAACTCTTATACCAAAAAATCAGAATTCTTGCCGCAGTGTTAGCTGCCATGACTGCTATCAGATGGCTTTCAGTACCTCAGATGTGAAATCCCTGCAGAATACTGCAGCCCAACAGAAGTTCCTTTATATTTACTATTTTTACTCAGTCACTTTCAGAACAGATCAGTATTTTAACAGTGTCTAGTGCCTTCTGCCAGGCACTGCAGAATGTGCATGAATGTACTGTGTAGCTTATATGTTCCTTCAGACTCTATTTCCACTGTATGCATACAGTAACCGCTTTTCATCATGCATGTCTTTGTCAATCGACTAACCTTTTTCCCTTTTCCAACAAAGGCTATGTACATGCCAATTTTAAACACATTGACCTTTTTTAATATCTCTGCATGAGGAGAAATTATCACTAACTTTTGAAAGGGGAACCTCTTTCCCTCCCCCAGCCCTCTTGAAATCTAAAATATAGTTGTATAGCTCAAGTCTTCTAAGAATGGACTTTTTAGGCAGAAATGATGCACAGATTGTAGTCTAAATTGTTTAGATGAAAGCATGTGAAGCAAGGTATTAATATAGGAAAATATTTTGCAGCGTTAAAATGGCAGAGGCTGCTCAATGTTCATAGTAATTTAAGCTGTACAATGAGAAGTTGTTTTGCACAGACTTGATTGTTAACATGCATGAATTTTGGAAGGTTAAGATGCTAAGTAGTTTTGTCAAAAATTAGATTTTGTCCAGGTAATGTAATTGATGAAAGTTTTACTCTATACAGTTTGAAATGCTCACTGGTACTCTACCTTTCCAAGGGAAAGACAGAAAAGAAACCATGACTATGATTCTCAAGTGAGTACACTCTTATTTATATATCTCATCAGGTATTCTACAGGGATGCCCTCCGGGCTGCAATATCTAATTTCTACTCTTCCCTCATTTCCAAAGGTACTGGTAAATCCTCACTCCCTATTAATTTCCTTTGCCGCCTATCTAATTTGCCTTTCTATTCCTCCCCCATACCAGGTACAAAGAATTTCATAGCAGTTCTTTAATCTGTAATAACAACTTCTCCAACCATATTATCTTCCCCATCTTATTTCCATAATACTTTAACCTTCTTATCCTTTTTGATACCCTGTACATTTTTTTCCTTGTTTCATTTTAGTTTTTTTGAGAAAGTACTTTCTCTTTTAATCCTTCTTTCTTACCAGCTCCTCACCATACTTTTTTATATTACTACTGCTGCCAACAACTTGCTTCCCTGAAACTTCCCCATTTGCTAACGTGCATCTTCCCTTACATACTTTCCTATGACTTTCCCAAGCTACAATTTTCCCCTTGACTATTTCTAGTATAGGTTTTGCATTAACTCTATTGTGGAAATTACTTTCCTTCATGCAGTTAACGTTCTTGTTTTTGCTGATGAAGGCCTGCTCTTTTTCTCCTTAATTAAACCTATGACATAATAGTCCCACTTTCAAGACTGTAACCTAACTCTGTACAAACAATTCTGTTTTATCGTGCCATAATTTCACTTCTGTGTCCAACCATTTCTTACTAATACTGCTTCTTGTTTTATTTTTTTCTCCTGGAAGCTCATAAGACTACTCGTTTGTTTCCTTTTTCATTGTTTTATCCCATCTTTTGTCCACATATCCACCTATATATTGAAGCTATTGCTTCTTTTGCACCAACAATCTATTTTTAAAAAATAATATGAAATTCTTTCTTATTTTTTCTAAGTAATTTCAAAGTGAAAACTGCTAGAAAACAAATTCATTTCTTTTTCTTGATTTTTAAGTTCAAGATGCATGCACATTGTTTTTCTTTGCCCTCTCTTTTCTTTCTCATCTTCCATTTGTAAATGTATTTACTGGTGCTAATTTCTACTACTGTTTCAACACCATGCCAATTCAAATCTTCATGTTGTGATTATTGAATGTCTTTAACTAAAAGGTTCTATCTATTCACAGCAAGTGTAAACTAGTTCTGCCCACCTCCTGTTTCCAAGAAACTAGTCTGATCTTTTTGTTCACTCACACTTATTTCAGGAGCCATACATTTTTTTCTGTCCATGTCTCAAGTCATATCTTTCTCTTTATTGTTCATGTGAGTCCACTCCATTCCTCAGTCTTTCCACTGTTGCTAGAAAAATCTTCTGTGTTCAGCTGCCATGTAGAATATCCTCCTTGCAAGTTAATTGACATTCATAATTACTTTCAGATTTCATCTGAACGTGTATCTCTAATGCTTTTTTCAACTTTTTTTCCTCACTTTCTGGTCTTTCTAATTGTTACTTGTTTCATAGAGCTGCACAAAAAATGTGGTATGAAGAAAGAATTTGTACGTGTTTTAACGTTCCATACAGTTCTGCTTATTACATACATACAAATCTGTTTTGCTGTTGGTAACATTAACAGCTGAAAAAAAAAAAAAAGGATTCTTAAAGTCTTCTGATATTTTCACATTTTTTGTCCGGCCCCATAAGAATTAGTGAATGGCAGTATGCTTTCTTATTATTTTCCATATATTAGTTAACATACTGTATTTCTCCTTATTTTTTTCTTAACCATTGAAAATGGACAGGTGTGCATCTGAATTCATATTGTCATAGTGTATCATATAAGATATATTGCTTTTCTTACCTTGTGTTCCTGAAAATCCACAAAAAATGCATTCTTTTTACAACGCATTTTCCTGGGCTCTTTATTTCTCACAATGCTGCTGAGACAAGTTTTTATTTTTGTGTGTTTTTCCTAAAACTGAGAAACTCTCCAATTTGGTGGGGGGGGGAAGCATAGTTGGCAGCAATAAAGTTAACTTTTCTAAGCATCTTGTTTCCTTTACTGAAGGTATGCCTTCATATAAAATTTGGTCTTTGTCCATCAGGAATGTCAGAAAAAAATGCTGTCACTCATGTAGTTTATAACCTAGGAACTCTCAGAACCTGGGGACTGCTTTTTCTTTCTGCTGTGTCAAGTGGCCACTAAAGGATTTTGTGAAAAGTGATTCATGATGGAAAGGATGTGATAAGTCTTAGTCTCTGGTTTACATGAGGTCCTCTGACTCACTGCGCTATAGATTGGGGTACATAGCATTCATCTAGCAATTCCTTGTGTTCTACCTTCGTTTATAGAGTTACTTCTCTAAGATTAATTGTGGTTTATATTTTGCCAGGTTTTAGATTTTTTTTCAAAGTACTTAACGGCCAGCACAACTGTTGGAGGTGTTTCGGATTATAATATCAGGGCAAAGATTTCCACCCACCCTGGCAGGGTTCTGTGGTATTCAGTTCTGTTCTCTGTCCTTCAGAAACATTGTTTTGCTACAAACGATAGATACCATTACGCATCTGCAGACAATGTGTTCCTTGCTTCCTTCCTACAGTATAGCTCTCAGCTACTTTGCTGTGAGTAGGAATGATGTTAAGTGCAATGAAATAAATGCATATAAAGTGCATGAATAAGAATTCCCCTGCTAAAGGTGCATGGCAATCAGGGAAATGCTGGTTGGCTTCCACCATTGTACAGGTGATCTTGATCTGCCTGTAGTGAAGCGCCCAAAAAAGGCAACGTGTTTTTTTTCTTCCCCAATACTTTCATGCAGAAGGGAATTTAAAAAAATAATAATAAATTAGTTTTTTGAAGCAATGAAGAGTGAATTGATGGCAGTAAGGATGTAGTTGCTGAAGTGACAAAGGTGGACTTCTACAAATGGCTGGAATGCAAGGCAAAGCATGTCTGCTTGAAATGCAGAGAAAGCTTTTGTTGTGGATTGTTACAAGTATAAGCTAAAGGTTGAACAAAAGATGGAAAGGAGGGAATTATATCCATCCTGACCATTAGAAAATGGTTATAAGGGAAAAAAAATGAAACCCTAGTAGCAATGAAATTACTGTAGAAGCTATTAAACGAAGGGGGGGGGGAAGGGTGAGGATTTCAAAATGAAATGGCAACTAACAAAACCTAAAATCTGAAATTCAAGCCTGGCAAGCTGCAAAGTAGTGTTTGAAATGAAATGGAGAATGGGGGGGGGGGTTAAAAAAAAAAAAAAAAAAAAGATCTTTCTCTTTTTACCTGCTCATCTTGCAAGATCTGTCCTACCTTTATTCAATTTGTATCTTCAAGTTTTCCATTGTTTTGCCCAGGTGTTCTTGGTATATGTCATACATGGTGCTTTTCTTACACCTTCTAAGATATGTTTTTATCATACCGTCAAATGGATCTGCTTGCTTGATGTCACTTGTTTAAAACTGCAATCAAAATGGATTACAAAAAATACGAGTTTGTAAACTGTTATCCTGTAACTATTATTTTCTACCACTTTTTTTTTTTTTACCTCTTTTTTAACATTTTACATCCTCTGTGTAAGTTCCCAAGTCATTACTGAAAACATTATACTACACAAAATGGAAAAAAAAAATGAAATTACAGGTTTACATGACTGACAGCACTTTTACCCTGTTTCTGATGTCTGAAGGCAATTTCTCAGTGATGCTATTTTTTGTGATTTGGATTTGTTGAATGACAAAGGGCAGGAGAAGTGCAAAGTTAATTCTTACCTTAATATGTTTGTATGCTATTAATTATTTTTGTTTTATAGGGCGAAACTTGGAATGCCCCAGTTTTTGAGTCCCGAAGCACAGAGTCTTCTGCGAATGCTCTTCAAAAGAAACCCAGCAAACAGATTAGGTAAAGTTTTTAATAGAATATTTTAAATTGGATCATAATTCTGATAACATGAATGACATTAGATTGACTAAATAAGTTTGCAATTTCACGTCTAAAACAGGCTTTGAAGCAAGAACATAGTTTGACTGTTTGCTCTTCTAATGATCACAGAATATTACTGTTTTTGCTATTCATGTTTCTAAAATTAATGAAGTAGTAATAAGAAATAATAATTTTGCTAGTAATTCTTTTTGACTAAGAAAATCACTTCTTCCTTATAAAAGGAGCAGGTCCAGATGGAGTTGAAGAAATTAAGAGACATCCATTTTTTTCCAAAATAGATTGGAATGTGAGTATCTAATTCAAAGTAAAATTAATAAGCTTCTTAATTAGAAAGTATTTGGTGGTGTCATACAACTTTTTAATCCATTCTGGGCTATTTTTCTCCATAGAAATTGTACAGGAGAGAAATTCATCCTCCTTTTAAACCTGCAACTGGCAGACCAGAAGATACATTTTATTTTGATCCTGAGTTTACAGCTAAAACTCCAAAAGGTAAAAAGAGAAGAACCAATCCATGTGTTCAGAAATTAGAAACATTGTTCCTCTTCAACTTATGTAAAGCATCTTGTTCTTGTAGGTGTTGATGGGGAGTTACCAAATCTGAGTACTACTACTCCTCCATAAACATAACAACAATATGCTCATCCATACGCTAGTATATGTAAACACTTTCTGCAGATTTTCTGCAGTTTTTAACTTACAAAATATTCTGACAATAATATGATCTTTGTAGCAGCTAGTTATCAGTGGTGTTTATGCATGGCATATGCAAAACAATTCAGTACTTACCTGTATTTTGGGCCTGAGAAAAACTTTCTACAAATTCTAGTTTGTGTGCTTTATAGAATAAGGTTGTATTTTACTCTTCAGAATAGACATAATCTCTTCATTTTAAAAACTGTGCTTGTAAGTAGATGACATGTTTTTCAGATTCGCCTGGTATTCCACCTAGTGCTAATGCACATCAACTTTTTCGTGGATTTAGTTTTGTAGCTATTGCATCAGATGATGAAAGCCAATCAATGCAGACAGTTGGAGTGCATTCAATTGTCCAGGTGAGTACATCAAATTTAGCAATAAAATAAACATATTAAAAAGTTAATAAAGCAGTGTTACTGTCTCTCGGTGGAGGGGGTTTTACCTTCATCATAAAATGTCATGACAAAGTCATTATCAGCTTTTTATTCAGTAAAAGCAAGGATTGGATTATTTTTCTGAACAAGATTTCTAAAGGTGCAGGACCTATTTCATTACTCCACAGCTGTGAGTGTGAACGGTCTTCAACCCTTTAAATGAAAACATTCTAAACATTCTGTCATCTGAATTGTAATTGCTCTTTAATATCTAGCCATTACTATAAGCCAAAGGGGAATACAGACATCTTGATCGCTTTCCCCTACGCCCCACAATATTGGTTCTGGCAGTGCAGGTAGGAAGCACTGTAACACAACTGTAAAGTCTCTCTGAATGTTATTAGACTGCTATGTATTTTAGAACTATGGTTATATTCAGTCTCTCCTGAGGTACTTTTTTATTTTAAGTGCTAATCTGTGACATTTGGTGGCTATTTTTGCTTCGTGTAAGTCAGTGTTAAAGTACACACAAGCTTTGGCTTCCTACTGGTATAGAATGGTTTCCCATATTAATTATTGTGAGGTTGTTAATTTTAATAACCTGAAGTGTCACTATTTTTATACGTTCCATTACTTCTGATGCTGCTTATTTTTAAACAACAAAGCTTTGGTTAGGCACAATCCTGTGTGAGACAAGAAAGGGTGACTTCATGCTAGAATAGGGGAGAGGCATGCCTTGACTCCATATAAGACTGAGGTCATTTTAAAAGCGTGTTTCAGCAGTGGAGAGTTTGCAGTAAGCAGAACAAAAGTAGATGCATGTAAGGGGGGGGAGGGAAATGAAATACCTCTGTAAAAATTCTATTTCCACCTCGTTTTTCTGCTTTTAATACCTGACTACTGAGGAAGACTAAGTCATGAAAACCAACTGGTAGTCTAAATTGTGGTGAAAACTTCTTAATGGTGTATAGGTAGGAATATA
Organism: Anas platyrhynchos; assembly: GCF_047663525.1. Classification (NCBI taxonomy): domain Eukaryota; kingdom Metazoa; phylum Chordata; class Aves; order Anseriformes; family Anatidae; genus Anas; species Anas platyrhynchos. The sequence goes on along the minus strand of NC_092587.1, from coordinate 114,907,661 downwards.
ATAGTATACTGTATGATTAGATTTCCTTGTAGTTTCACTGCAAGGATGTTTTGTAAGTGTGTGAGGAGTTTTTGTGTTTTTTTTTTTTTTTTTTTTTTTTTTTTTTAAAACAGTCTATGCATAACCAAAATAGCTTTTCTTTAATCCACATACAGTGTCTCAAATAGTTGAAATATTCTTGCTTGTGCTCATTACCTGTTCCATTTGTGATAAACTGTTAAATTTCAAGAGTTCTTTAGAACAGAAGAGGATCTAAGAAGTTGTTTGATATAGTATACACATCAGAATAACTTCTGGTCCAGAAGTTCGGGTCTTGCTAACAGTTTCTGCAGGCTTCATTGTACTCCTTTCCCACATAGTTCTGTGGATCAAATTCTTTCTCTTTGTATATGGTTTCCTTCTCTTGTAAAAGTCTTTCTCTGTTGCTCTTCCTTTGTGCCCCTCAACCACTTCCTCACTCTTATTTCCTCTTTTCTCTGCTGCAGGATACCCAGATGGTTTCCTGCAAATGCTTTGCATCCTTTGCACAAACTCCTTATACCAGATCGCCATTTCCTTCCGAGAGTGAAACACTTCTCCTTTATGCTCTTTGTTTCTGTGAAACAATTTGAGTGTTCCATGAAAATCCCAGTTAATCTGATCATATTGAATATAGTCTGAAATTTCTAGCTGGCATTTGACATGTAAAGAAAACTTTAACATTCATCTACTTAGATAATAGAAACTATTTTTTATTACTAGCTGTAGTCCTCAGATCTTTTGTCTATGAGTTTCTATTTTTAAATTAATAAATCAGTAACCAGAAACGAAATGTTGTAAATTTGGAAAATAGTGTGCATTATTTGCAATGTATCTAATATATAATTTATCACATTAACCATCAGTTTAAAATTTGATGCAAATCAGTAGGAATTCAAAAACGTGTTACTGATATTTATATTTATACATATTTAGAATATTCATCAATTGATAATGTTATTTTGGTAGCAGTTGCACAGGAACAGCATTCAGTTTACTGATGGATATGAAGTAAAAGAAGATATTGGTGTTGGGTCTTACTCTATCTGCAAAAGATGTATTCATAAAGCTTCAAACATGGAATATGCTGTAAAGGTAACTATTTTGTTATAAAACACACTGATTGTTCTCAGGATTTAGAGTCATAGACGTAGTTATTGTAGATTTACTTGCCATAAAGAACACAGAAAATTAAAATAATTTTCTTAATATCTAGAGATTTTAGATGCTAATGTGAATTATACTTATCAAGCAAATAGAATAATTACTGGCAGATTTTTGTATGGAATTGCTGTGGTTTTGTTATCTGTGTTGATTTGGGAGATGAAAAGCAATCTTCAGTCTTTGAAACACCTGTGTGTAATTACAATAAAAGTGATGGGAGTTGAATGACTACTTCTAGTAGAAAATGTACATTGAGAAAGCTTACATTTTGTTCCATCGCTTAAAAAGATATAATAGTTTGCTTTTATTTAAACGTAATTTTATGTTGTTTTGCTTCCAAAGTAGATTAATAAATTGCCAAATAGATACGAGTTCATGACACTGAATATAATAATATATAATAGTGGTGTACCTTCCAGAATAAACTTCAACTCTTTGCTTGCTGCTTTTTAATAAGGATTCTAATGTTATTTCAATGGTATTCTATCAGGCTTTATAACACTTCTTTGAAGGCATTGAATTCTTAATTGCTGAAATCCATGGAATTCACAGAAGTGCAATAAGAAATCTATTTTTATTGTCTTTCATCATAACACTGTGGAGCTGGATAGTTAACATGCAGAAGTATACGTTAACAGACTTTAAAAATGGAAGGGAAAAAATATTTAAATCATAGACTCATAGAATGGTTTGGGTTGGAAAGGACATTAAAGACCACAAAATTCCAACGCCCATGCTGTGGGCAGGGACACTTCCCACTGGACCAGGTTGCTCAAAGCCCCATCCAGCCTGGCCTTGAACACCTGCAGGGATGGGGCATCCACAGCTTCTCTGGGCAACCTGTGTCAGTGCCTCAGAGCACCCTCACAGTAAAGAGCTTCTTCGTTATATTTAATCTAAATCTACCTTTTTAATTTAAAACTATTACTCCTTGTCCTACCACTACAATTCCTGGCAAAGAGTCCCTTCTCCAGCTTTCCTGCAGGCCCCCTTTAGGTACTGGAAGGCTGCTATAAGGTCTCCCCAGAGCCTTCTACTCCTGTACTATGAAGCAGTTCTTTACTTGAATTGTTGAACAATTGTCTACTCACATATGTAAAATGCAAAGATAAATTTAGCCTTTTTTTTTTTTTTCTGCTGTATCCTTGTACACAGTTTGTCTACTGGAAAGTCTCCAAATTCAATTTGGTAGTCACATACTTGTCATTATCCTGGTTCTAGCCAGGAACAGATATGAGTTCTGTGTTTGCGATTTAGACTAAGTTCTTGAAACTGCAAGAAAATTACTAACATAAATTCTCTAAGCTGTAACATTTATTTTATCTGTTGTCTCTGTGGCTTTTTTCCACTCAAGGGATCATGAAACAAAGAATTAAGTTATCAGTGTCCGGTATGTTAGTATGACACTGCTAGCAGAAGGGCTGTAGGATGTCAGGAAGAAGAAGGCATAAGATATTAGAGCAAATTATACATTTCAGAAGGAGGAAAAAGGAGAAGGACTTTTTATATGTATATGAATAAGAATACTTTGTAAATAGGGCCAAATAATGTTTTGGGTTTTTTTCGCACGTAGTACTTCTGAGCCTAATAGCAAGCATCCAGAGATTCAAATGAAGTTTCGTGATAGAATGTTTGTCTGAATTAACTTTAGGCTTTCTTTCCTTCTTCCTATTTTTGATTCTCTTACTCTCCTTCTTTGTCTTTTGCTGAACTAAATAATTGTTTGAGATTAGCTTTGGGAAAGCTTTGGGAGTTCATTAGCATTGTCAAACCAGTATCTCAGGTCAGGAATTTCCTATTTTATTAAATGGTGGGTGACTGAAGTCTCATCCACTAAGCAGCCTTGCATAATTTATCACAGCCTGAGGGATCAGATCACTTATCCAACAAAATTGTATTCAGCTGAGAGATCTTTGCACCTTTTTCCAACTTTCTTCACTATGTCTCGCTATCCCAATTTAACTTGGTTTTGGTTATATTCCATACCCTTTGCCAATAATGATACATTTTGCTGATGTGTTTCAGCTAATGAGCACACTGAAGTGTTGCACTATATAATATTCACAAAAAGAGTCATGTCTGCATGTCCATTTGCTCTTACAGATCATTGACAAGAGTAAAAGAGATCCAACAGAGGAGATTGAAATCCTTCTGCGCTATGGACAGCATCCAAATATTATTACTCTAAAAGATGTAAGTGATGTGTTAAAGACATCCCTTAGTACGTTACAATTGCATATTACTTTTTAATTGAGCAATGAAAAACTACATGCTTCAGATTTGTTATTGGTTTTCAGTAATTAATAATAAAATGTTGTAATACCATTTGTTCAACAATATCCGATTTTTTTACTGAGTTGGCTCATTGTCATCTTTTAAAGATGCTCATATTTTTGTACAATGTAGTCTTAAGCAGCCAAATAATTCATCACTGAAAAAACTAGCACACAATTCATTTTAACATTGGCTGTACTTTTAAAGGCACAAGCAAGGTTTTTGATTGCTCATTTAACTTTGAACGTACCTTTGTTTTCCTTAGTCAAAAGCAATTTTTTTGTTTTTACATAATAGTGTACTGAGTGTTTGAGGTTAGCATAATACCCAAAGCAGTTTTCATGGACAGTAATGAGTAGCATTTAGCACTGGATAAAACCTCTTCATATCACTTTTCTTTACGCAATATCTTTATCCAGTCGTTGTATGGAAGTTTGCATCTGGTTATTTTTTCCTATGTTGTGTTTATGACCATGAAAACACTTCAACCACAAAACCCGAAGAATAACAAGTCAGGCGGTAGAGTTCTTTCATAATGAGCACTGTATTCCGATTATCTAACAGAAAGAGAGCTGTATTTCTTTGATTAAAACATATGCTTAATTAATTTTTTACTCTGCAAGAAGGTATTCTGGTCCCCAAAAAAACAAACATCAATCAAAACAGAGATAGCCATTTCCAGGAAGCTGAACTGGAGGCAGATTCTCAGATATTTTGAAGTCCTTAAAACAGTAGCTTGTAAATACTGTGGAAATAAGTACTGGAGAATGCTCCCTAGAGTTTGTCTACAATAATTTCTCTGGTTTATTGTTACGTATTTTGACCCTTTCTTGGGACAACAAAATAAGTCACATACACAAAGTACCCAACCATGAAGCTTATACCTCATTGCATGTTGGGGATCACAAGTCAGGTATTCTATGATCAAAATTACAGCCACGCTTTGTTCTGCTTCATGTGGTTGGACAATTATACAACCTGAGAGCAACCACGTTCACACAAACTGCATCACCATTCAGCTTGCTTTTAGTGCTGCGTGGTAGGTTTGTTTGTTAACTAAATTCATAAGAAAGGTAGTTATTCAGGCAGGAAGAGAAACACAGGGAATTACAAGTACTTATCTGGTAAGTACTTGAGAATCCCAGGCAGCCTTGACTAGTTGCCTCTTATTCCAGATCATTCTCCTTTGTGATTAATTCTTCATAATTCTCAGTTATCTTCCAGTAGGAGACATCTTTCGTTCAACCAACAGTAATATACTAAGAGCAAAAGGTTACTATAAAAAAAAACCTCAAGTCCACAAAGGAGAAGAGAATTGACTGTAATTCTCACTTTTACTTCAGAGCAATTCCACAGGCAAAGCTGGTGGAATTATGTCCAGTGCAAGGAAAGAGACATAGGAATCATATGTATTATGAATTGGTATAATGTCCAGTACTGTATGAATTTAACATTATTTTAAATTTTCGTTGTCCTAGTATAGATGCATGGGGCAGATTGCTTGCATGTCCCATAATAATGTTTTCAGAGGAAAGAATAAGGAGGGGTAGGTCATTGGACCTCAAACTCATTGACAACACCACATGTTATGTAAATAAAATTTAATGTTGACTTAACTAATCAGTTCCACGTCAAAGTTTAAATACTTCTATTCTGAAATTTTAAAACAAATTTTCTGGCATTTAAGTGCATGTCTTGGAAATTACTGTTTTGCAAGAAATAATATTTTCTTCTTGTCTTCCAAAAAAAAAAAAAAAGCAGTAATATTTGAATTTAACTTAAGATGGAATTTCTCACTTTTCCCTGACCTTTTTTTAATGGAATTTAATTGTAAGGTGTTTGGATTAAAACAATGGATATTCAGAACAGTGAATTCTTTCTGCAGTGCAGGATCCTCTAGGGTTTTTCCTTCCGATTGTTATCAGTGTTTTTTTTTCAGTTACACAGCACATAAACAAAAGGAGTTATACCATGCTAAATCAAATGCTCTTATCCAATATCCTGCCTCTGATGGTGGTTAGTAGTGGATGCCTAGGAAACGGTGTAAGAACTGAGGAAGCACAGAGCTTCCAACAGTCCATTGCCTAGGAACTTCCTGTGCCAGATCATTATATGTATTTTCCCTTTTTTTTTGCCTCATACTGTTCTGTAACAGAACTTTTGGCCCATTTTTAGTTAAAACATTGGCTGAATAATCTATTCAGAAGCTTTTTGGAATCCTGAATGCAGTATATCTAGTCTTCCTCTTTAAGTGCTTATTTATGACTACAAAAACAAACAAACAACAAAAACAAACAACAAAAAAACACCTCCAAATATTGTATGTGAAACCTTATTTCACTTTATGAAAACGGTGTGCTCTCTCTCCATTGTATCGTTTTCTTCAGTTGCCTACATCTTTTGGTTTTCACTCTAGTTTCTTACAGACTGATCTTTGGGGTGTCCCTGGAATTCATTCTAAAAACTGACAGTGCATTTATGATCTCAGCATAATGCAGTGCACCTGATGGTGAAGGAAACTTCAAGAGTATTTATTTGGTACAAACAGCTTCCTGGAATTAAGTTGATTAGAGAGATCAGGGCAAGGAGAAAGATTGAGGGCTATTTTGGTGGTGTGTTTTTGTTTTGTTTTCCTCCAAGCAAAGCAGGGCCATCAAGGGTTAGCAAATGTTGGAGCCAAATGCAGATTTGCTCAAATGTTCCCCTGCAGGAGTGAGATGTGTGTGCTTCACAATGTCAAATGAAATAACTTGTTTCCTCGTGCTATACTGGGATTAGAGGCAGCGTTTAAAAAGATATATATATATATTTAAAAAAATATTTAAAAAAATAATAAAAAAGGCAAGTTAAAACACCATTTTACTGTTTAGAATTATATAATCCTACTTTTTAAACCTGTGTAATATTTCAAATCTTAAACATATTCAGATGATTAGTCATTTATATGTAATGGGGGGGAAATTGCTGTTAAAGAAGAACTTAAAAACCTGTCATGTTGTTGTCATCTTAAGATCATAAGCTTGTGAATGCCTGCAGACTTATCTAATGCTCTTCCTCTTTTTTTGTAGTTGGTGAGAAAATAATCCTTTTAGTAAAGAGAACAAAAACTTATAAGCTTAGAAAATTTTAATTTTCAGACTGAAACCAAACTGTAGTTATTAGAAGTGCTTAGTAGCATGTATTTGCCAGATAATTTGACAGAGGAATTGGAATAAAAGCTTGCTTAATTTAGCTGTTATCTATTCCTAAATCTATTTTGCTACAACTTGAATAATTGTTTTTACTTAAACACAAGCTAGTGTTTATTTCTCGCACATTACAGAAGAGAACAATTCCAACATCACCATGAAAAATAGATTGCAATAACGACAAGGAACAGAGTGTGAAAGGTTTCTATACAGTAAAAAACAATTTCTGAGTTAAGTCAAAACTCCAAGAAAGTGAAATTAAATGTTTAAAATGTGTTTTGCTATAGTTTAGTCTGTAGTGCCCTCTGGTGGTACTGTAAATAACCTCTCAACTATTGTTCCCCGAGAAGATGAAAGCTATGTACAAATATTTTACATAACTAAAAGCGTGTGTGTATTCATTTTAGACTTTGGTGTAGGCTTTATGTGAAGGACTATGTATAAATTGTGTGTTTTTAAATAACAGTTTTGTATGCATTGACTTCATTGTACACAGATTACTTAAGGTCAATGTTCTTCTGACTGGTTGGTTGGAATGGTCTCCGTTCATATTTGCAATTTAGTGTAATAATTGCTTCTAGAATTGGCTCTAGTTTTGCTTAATTAGATTAATTTCCATTTATTTTTTCTGATTTTTCCCGTGTCTGGTTTAATGTTTCAGTTATTAAATATGTATGCAGCTATTTGAGGACAACTACATGTTACTCAACCTTTTTTGTCTTAAAACTTTTATATGCCAATACTTTTGAGTTACTTCATTACTGTAGCACCTTTCTGTAGATTGTTTTGTGCTTATTTTTGAAGATGAACAATGTGTGAATACTGCATGGGGTAAGAAATATGAGAAAAGTAATTGAAGTGGCTTATCTAAGGAAAAAGTTTGTGGACATTCCTGCACTATCTCTGTGCATTTCACAGAAAGAGAAGCAGCATTTTTGAAGTTTACATCTCTATGTACTTTTTTTGCAGGTGTATGATGATGGAAAATATGTGTATGTAGTAACAGAACTTATGAAAGGAGGAGAGCTGCTGGATAAAATTCTTAGGCAAAAATTTTTCTCAGAACGAGAAGCTAGTGCTGTTCTGTTCACAATAACAAAAACAGTTGAATACCTCCATGCTCAAGGGGTAAGTTTTCACCTCAGAGAAAATGCTTAAAGATGCAAATGTCCTTCTCTTTCAGAAATAGAAACCCAATTTCTTACATGTTCTTCTTCACAGTAATTAAGTAATTTCTGGTAAATTATTATATTTCAACAGAAAAGTCTTGTTACAATTATAACATTCATCATCAGTCATGTACATGTCCAGGTAGCAGTGATGGCACAATGGTTTCTCTTGTCCTTCATACAGTCTCTGAGCAGTTCTGTGGAATATGCAGATAATGACTAATAGAATATGAGAGGAAGTAAGCCAAGAAGTGGTGCTGGGGCCAGCACTGTTGCTTAGTGATGGGATCTAGTGTAGTTCCAACCTCATGCTGTGACAGACTTTGAACATCTATTATTTTCCACCTGTTATTCTTGAAATTTCTTCCCCTTCTTGTTTCTGAAGTTTGACTTGTAACTCCTGCACCACAGCATCAGGAAGTTGTAATAAACTGTTAAGAAAAAGAAAATTAATGTTTCAAGATATTAATCTGGAGACAGAGGAAGTAGTTCAGAGAGAGAAGGCAAGTGTGGTAATTGCATGGCAAGAATGGCAAGCTTTGTTGCATTTTTAAGTAAATGAGAAAAGTAGGACAGAAAAGGCAGAAAGCAAGGGTGCAAGGAAAAAGACAAGTTAATAACACCTATTTTTATTATTATCCAAGAAAAGAAGCTTCAGAATGAGTAGTATTCACATTATTTTAAGAAACACAGGATACTTCAGTGCACTTTTCTGTGAGCTCTTATTTCAGAAAACCTGTGATCAAAATTATCTGGTGTATCTTACTGTGTGATTCATCACTTCATTCAAGCACTTGCTTATGAGTAGTTTTTTGATCCTGTATGTGCTTAGAATCTTTGGCCAGCAGCACCTGAGACATGAATAAACCTTAACTTCTGTATAGAAACAAATAATAACTTGATTCCTTTTGACCACGTGGCCACAAAAGCCCAGTGTCTTCGTGTTAAATAGGGGTGTTGGGAATTTTAAGTAGAGGGTTGGGAGTTTTTTTTTCATTTATGTTTAATATTGGTATTTGTAAATACTGGCATTTTAACTTTCATTGTACTACATGCTCTTTGAAACTTATGGAAACTTTGTCTACTTATCGTAAGTACACTTAACATGAAAGATTGTCAGATAGCTAAATAGTAGTCTATTCAGTAGTCTATCTAATTCTCGCCTGGAAAAGTCCAATCACATTTTTTTTGGACGCCAGAGGAGCTCACTTAACTATGGTGTTAGTAATCTGATTTGACAGGTTCTGGATGTGTGCTGTCTCTGCAGCCCTTCCCAAAAGACATTCCTCATGGACATGCAGAGGATACTTTTGAGCTGAAAACATAGCTAAGCAAGGAAGGAAATCCTCCTCTTCAGGTTAAGCAATACTTCCAACTCTCACCCAAACCATTTTAAATGTGTTAAGGGCTTGCATAAAACAACAAAGGGCTAGCACGATAGACATCACAAAAAGCATAAACAGGAAGTATCATGTGATCTGGAGCATGCTGGTAATGATTGACACTGATAATCAAAAACATGATACTAAGAAATAAAGAACTGAAATGTCCTGCTTATTGTTTTTGCTGTCTACTGTTGCTGTAAAATAGTGTTATTTCTGGGCAAAATGTCAATATAATCTAAACAATCTGACATTTTTAAAATTCACCTTTGGGAAAGCAGATTTGTACAAGAAAGTATGTTATTCTAACAAAAAAAAAAAAGTTTCCTTAATAATATTTAGGGTTTCGATTTGAACTAGACTGTTAACACTTACTCTTCCTTGCACTTAATTGTTTGCCATTCTTCCCCCCAAGAAAAATGAAACTTGGACTCCTTCTAGAAGCAGTCTGACAAACCCACAGATCTTTGTACTTCTTCCTTTCTACCCTGTTTAGCATATATTAAAAAAAAAAAAAAAAAAAACACAACTAGATTAAAACTGTGTTTTTTTCCTGCCTCTTGGAGCACTGAGGGATAGTTCATTCATTAGACAAAAACAGATTCTAAGGTTCAGAAAATGAGGGCTACCAGGAGTCATTTCTTTCATAAACTGGGATCTCAAGCCAGGGTTTTTCACTTAGCATCGGCCACCTCTAATTCTTTAAGATAGTTTTTGTTTTTCAGCTTCAAAGACACATTTCTGTAATTTTGTGTATTTTATTAAGTCTGGGAATTGCAAATTTCACGTGCTAAAAAAAAGTCTCTAGTAAGTAGGCTCAATTGTAAGTGGCTTTACAATTTGCAGACCCTCTGCAGTCTTTTACTTCTTGGTCTTATTTTCCTGAAACATAGCTTCTGATTCTGCATATCACTTTTAGGAACTTTGGGATATCGTCTCATTCTAATGTAATTACATCCTTAGAATGTTTCACTACAATCTTTTTCAAGAATAAAAGAGCTTTCTATTTAAGTTTAACCATGAAAAGCTGTGCTTAATATTAATCAAATACATTGGACAATCAGGAAGATTAAGGCTTTCATAGTAGGTTCACTTAAATTCCTGATAGAAGACGTTCAAATCCAATATACTGTCTAGAGCCATATATACACTTTTCTTTACAGAGAGCAATGCATCTTGAGACTTTTAAGATAATTTGTCTTGTGCAGAAAATAGGTGTAACAGGTCATCTGATTTCAAAAATTGTCATTACACTTCACAGGTTTTATTAAGGAGTATTGCAACATAGCTTCAGAGAAGATAAGATTCTGCTATAACTTTGGCAGCTTTTATAGTTTTTTTTTTTATCAAGTGTTTTACATCTCAAATGCATGCAGAACAACCAAAGGGGAACCAGTATAGGCTTTTATGAAATGTTAGTCCATTTGAATATTATATCTTTATTTTTTGACAGAGCTGTATTAAAAACTCTCCTTAATGTTTGGCTATAAATGTTTGCACTGAGGTTAATTTAGTTTATCAGAATTGAATACAGAGAGTTATTCCAGCAATAACTGGTGTGTGGTTATGTGACACGGGCTCAGCATCAGCTAAGGACATCCATGATTGCAAAAGGTATTGATAGCCAGAGGTTCTGATCTAAAGAGTCTCATATACCTATAGAGACTCCTAGGTATATGAGACTCTTTAGATCATATGTATATGTATAGATCATATGTATATTTAACATATAGGTACATGTTAAAATGTAAATACATGCATTTGCCCCTTAGAACAAAACATCTTGGTTTGTGGTTTTGCTGGGGTTTGTTGGTGGTGGGGTGGAGTTTCCACATTAGAATTGCACTACTCTGGATACCACTGAGTGTCAGAATGCTACAGTTGATGTTAGAAGCTAGAAATCTGATGGTGATTACTGATGAGTTTGAAATTAAATATCAGAATAGATGATTACAATAGAAACTGCTTTCCCGTCTTAAGTTTATTGTATTTTGTGTTTGTTTTTTTTTTTTTCCAGGTTGTTCATAGAGACCTGAAACCTAGCAATATTCTTTATGTTGATGAATCTGGTAATCCAGAATCAATTCGAATTTGTGATTTTGGCTTTGCAAAACAACTACGAGCAGAAAATGGTCTTCTGATGACTCCATGTTACACAGCAAATTTTGTTGCACCAGAGGTAAATACCAGGATAACTAATGCCTCGATTTCTTTGATGGGATTTTTTTTTTTTGCTAGTTAGGTGTTTGTTTCATTCTTGTATAACAAGTGAAATCACTTCAAGAACATTAAAAATCTAAGAGCTTAATGTTGTTATTGCGTAATCTAAGCATTTTTTTGCAGAAAAAAATATTTGTCTCCCTCAGGTTTTAAAGAGGCAAGGCTATGACGCTGCATGTGACATATGGAGCCTTGGTGTTCTGCTTTATACTATGCTTACTGGGTAAGAGTTTGTGTTTTTTGTTTGTTGGCTTGCTTTACTTTAGAATAGCAAGCAAAAAGAAAATAAGCATGTAAACAAAAAGAAATACATGTATAAGCCACTATTGAAGGTGTTTGTCAGGACAGTAGGACACAGATCATTCTCAACTTCAACTGCAGTGGAAGTTAAATATGTTTTGCCTTTAACAGAATTCCAAATTTGCAGGAACTGATATGGAAAATTCTCAGTTCCTCATGTCACATCTACTTCAGGTGTTTAATTTCTGCTTTATTGTGATTTAGGAGTAAGAGTTGGTTGTTTATGTGAAAATTAGCTGAATAAGCAGCATATATTTTGAAGGAAATATGTTGCAAATATAATCTCAGTGCTTTGAAGCATGATTGTGGGCAAAACTCAGCTGTTGAATAGTTTGAAGTGATGCAATTAGGATATAATAAATGCTATAGAAATGTTTGTATGCAACAGACATGATGTATATAAAAGATGATAAATAACTAATTCAACAAGTTCAAAACTAACTCCACAAGTTCAGAAGATAGCTGCCATTGCACCTGCTAGATAAATTCTTTTTATGCTGGATTGTTGTTGTGTTTTTTTTAGCGGTGTTGCAGTATTTTCAAATAATGATAATGTTATTAACTCTTAAAGGAAGTGTTGAATATGTTTGTTTTTAAATATACATATAATTCTTTTTTGTTTTGGATGTTCTGATAGCAGCATAAATGCTTATAGCAAAGCAAGTAAAATTGCTACACCTTTGTATCAAAACAGTATTCTTTTTCAGATACACTATGAAGTCTTCACATTTCATTGTATAATAACTTTATTACTGCACTAAGATATGAAGGTTTAAGGACTACTTTATGTAATTCAGGAACCACCAATAGTTAGGTTTCTTAGAACCAGTAAAGAAAGAATACATATGATAAGAACAGTCAGTGTCATGCATTTTCATACCTGTTAAGAATACATGCTCTTCCAGCTATTTAGCTATCTGTTGCCTATAATTATGTTGAACTTGTTGAATATTGTAATAATTTAGAGTAACAGTTGAGGTCCAGATTATGGAAGTAATTAACATTGAAATTGTTTGTTTAAATAGCTACACTCCTTTTGCAAATGGTCCTGATGATACCCCAGAGGAGATTTTGGCCCGAATAGGTAGTGGGAAGTTCTCTCTCAGCGGTGGTTATTGGAATACTGTATCAGATACAGCAAAGGCAAGTATATTTGCTTAGTCCTTTGGGGAATGAGAAATAGATTTCAATATAATGTGTTACGAATAATGTATATATCATATCATACATGATTTGATAAATTTCATCCTTTATTATTGTTACTTCAAAATACTGAGCTGATCCCTTATATATTAACAAGTTTTTAAGATCCTTTTGTGTTTCAACAGTCACTTGCATGTAGGAAGAAAATTAGGGCTGCTTTATACTACAGTTGTTAACAATTGTCTTAGAAATAGATCATGTTTTATCACCATTTCACATAGGTGTGCAACCATCTGTGTCACAAAATGCTGTAATGAAACTTCATGTGGAAGAATGACATTCAAAAAAATCATTCAGAAAATCTAAATCAGGAGACTAAAAATATTAGAATATGCCCCACTGATTCAGGCTAGAAACGTATTTCACATTTTTCTGTTTGGGTGAGTTCTTCAGAGTTACACAAGACAGTTCATCTCATACTCTTCCGTTAGGATTTGAGTAGTTTATTTGTTGAAGTACTAGAATTCAATCTTCAACATGCAGAGTTGAAAGATTGTTAGACAATGGGAAGGTAAGCAAGGGGAAGGATTATCTATTTTCTCAGTTGTTTATTTCTCAGTTGTGTTGCCTAATGTCCATTCAGTTGCATAACTAAATGATGTAGTGTTAGGTATTGCTCAGCAGCTTTTTAGCTGCTTCAAATGGATGTTATGAACCTACGTTTATACTACTAAAATTTTCAATTTTGAACTGTAGTAAGTTTTAAAGCTGAAGTTTTACTGTTACTTGCATTGACTCCTTGTGTATTATTGACAGGATCTTGTTTCAAAAATGCTTCATGTTGACCCACATCAAAGGCTGACTGCAGCCCAAGTTCTTAGCCATCCCTGGATAGTTCACTGTGACCAGTTGCCTCAATACCAGCTGAACAGGCAGGATGCTCCACATTTAGTGAAGGCAAGCAGATATTTGTTCATTTTTTTCTGTTTAGCCATAATAACTCTAAAGAAAAGAATTAAAAATTTAAAGACATACATGTAAAGTTACTGTAGATTGTGTTTTTTCTAAATACTGTTTAAAAGTTACAATTGTTGATTTAAGTTGCTTTAAGCAATGAAGTGATCTTGTTATATACAAAATAGGATTTCATAAGAGCACATTTGCTGTCCATAATACATGTATAATATGTTTGAAAAAGACTCATTTTCTGAGGTTCAAAAGTTATTGTACTTTTAAGGAAGTTAAACTTACCAGTATGAAACTGAAGTTAAAAAAAAAATAATCAAATTTCTAAGTGGAAATGTCAGGTGACTGTAGGGGAGATGAAAAATAGTTGAGCTAATTTTAAAGTGTTTTTTTTTTTTTTTAAAGTCAACTTTTTCAAAATTCTACTCCTGTGTATTCCACACTACCATCAGTTTTGTGTGGAAAAAAAAACAACTGTCATGCAACTTTAAAGGGATCTGAAAAATATAATTAACATTCCGTTTGAGTCAGCTACTAGAAATTTCTAGCATCTAAAAACAAGTAGAAAGTGGAGCAAGTTTTGATCCCATGGCTTACAATGTTGTGTTTTTAAAAGTGTAAGAAATCTTATGTGCTGAATAATGTTAGTGATTTTTAAATATTTTGTTGAAAATGGAAAAGGTTATGGAAGTTATAAGCAGAGATGGCCCATCAAGTATTTCACAAAGCATGGAGAGCGAACTTGATTTTGCAGTATTTCTTATACCTTCTATTTTTTGTAGTTTTTTTCTTAATCAGGATAAAATCACTTTAGATTGATCTGAAAATTATTTGTTATATGTGAGTTTTGTAGTGTAATACTGCTGTTATTTGAGTAACACAGTGGTGTGTTTCTGTTTTGTAGGTGAAAATAGACTGAAAGTTAAAACTTGTTCAGAATGTCTAATACTTAATGTTGTGTCATCTATAATAAATGCATCACTCACAATGCAATCTTCTCATTTTTCCCCCTTGGCATTCTCACAACAGGGTGCAATGGCAGCGACTTATTCTGCTTTGAATCGTAATCAGTCACCGGTTTTGGAGCCAGTTGGCCGTTCTACTCTTGCTCAGAGGAGAGGTATAAAAAAAATTACCTCAACAGCCCTGTGAAGTGACCTCACCCAGATATTTGGTACCATGGTATAAGATGATAGCACAAATCATGGCGACAGGTAGCACATATCTGACAGATACCTGCAAGCACACTCTGTCCCAGCTGGTACCTATAATGCTGCTGCTCCTGCTGCTGCTACTGCTTTCATCTATTCTCGCTTTAAAAACTGTTGATGGCAAGTTACTGATCTTACTGGAGCTTCAAATGGAGTGACAAGTGGAAACACGATGAAAATGATCATGTTCACAATTGAATAAACCAGAAGAATTACAAATGCCACCTCTGTCAAAAATACACTGAATAAAGCACTCTGCACCACATAGCATTATTTTTTATAAGGAATATTTTTTGTCCCCTAACATATTCTTTGTTACAGGTAGAGATGGACAGTTTATGTTAAGCACTTAGCTTAAATGATCTGTTTATATTAGCACTATATACTTTGTGCCATCCAACATTTTGTATGTTTTTGTAAACAGTTCATGAGCAGCACATTTCTGTGCTGTTTTCTTTAATGTATACATGCCTTGTTTTACTTAGATATTATTAACCATTTTGACAATTAAGTCTGATTAAACAGTTCACCTGGATTAATCAGCATTGTTGGACAGCTCTAAAAGAAGCCTGACTGTTAAACAGCTATTGAATGTAATACTATGAATATGTATTTCTCCTTGCCTATGTTTTTTCTACATTTCCATGTTTTTGACGCTGCATGTCATGTTATAAAAACCAGGATGCTGTTTATAGTATTCAAAATTTAAACAGTGGATCTCTCGCCATACTATATATACAATAGATAATATAACCCAGAGAAAAGATAACTTGCTCCATATCTCACTATGTGTTCTGTTCCTCCTCTCCTCCCTTTTATTTTGCCCCATCTAATCTCTGGACTCAGGAATCATTACTAAATACTTTTGGATAGAGAACATTTCTATATTGTTTATTCGTATAATCCATTGTTAATATTTTAGCTCTATTCTGTGACTTTTTTGTTTAAGCTGCAGAGGATTTGTTCAGTGAATGTTGGTATTGTAGAAGAAAGGCAGCATTGAAGAGAAAGCAAAACAATGTCCACTAATAAGCCCGGAAAAAGCAGGTTTAAACTGCATTCACTGTAGTTGGAAAACTGATGGATCCAATGTTCTGCCAGTTAACTTCTCATAATTTTAAGTGACAGCCTAAACAAAACACAGAGAATCATGCTGATCTGTCTGGGATTGGAAAAGGTCGTTGTAATTTACCATGAAAAATAGTATTTTTCCAGGTTGGGTAAAGCAAAATGCTCAGAAATGAGTGTTCTCACTTTTCCACAGCTGAAAGCAAATTTGTAATAGGGGTGGAAGACTTGTTTTTAAATACTAATGCTAACTTTTAATGCTCTGTTCTCCTCGTATCTTCAGTAATTAAAGACATGTCTTGATAGCTGGTCTTGAAAGCTCAGTTGCCCAAATGAGAAGCATGCTGGAATGTGTCTGAACTGGGATGAGTACACAACTCCACCAAAATACTGTGCTACGTCAGCTTGATCCAGATATGAAAATGGCTGTTAGGACCTCCAGCTTTAAAAAACGTAGGTCTAGGTGAACATCTCTGTGTGAACCAATACAGCTGAAAAAGTAAAAGCTGCGATTTTACATGAGAAGGTGTTTTCTTGATTAGTAGTATAACATTTCTTTTATAGTGATTAATTTGCTGCTTTCCCTGAAATCATCAGAGGGGAAATCATCTTCACAACACCACAGATTTGCTTTATGTGAATGTTAGAATGTTCCTTCTGACACAAGTTTTCCCAAGTTCTTTGGGAAAACTCCCTTTGTTAAGCTTGCAAAGGATCCCATTTCATTTCCCTTCTTAAAAATCTGTTAAATATTTAATCCATGATGATAATTTGTCCCAGTGCTGATCTCATTTATTTGGCAAAGCTGCTAGAAAATCAGACTCCCTAAATCCAGATCTAGTACTTCATCAATAGTCCAAACATGTATTTTTTTATTTATATTTTTTGCTTTTACATGCACGGTGTTCTTCATATATTGCCTTTAATGGCTAAGGAATTGGTTTAGGAGCAAAGATACTTAATGACCATCAATCTCAGAAACTTAAACACACAGTTCTTCAGGGCAATTAGCATTTTTCCCTTACTTGGTGCTCTAGCATTGAAGTTTACTTCAGCTGTACAGGTGCATCTACCCTTTGTTCAAGAAACATCTTTAACTAGTAGCAGAAAAAGGCCATCTTGACTTTTTGTTGTTGTTTGACAGTGTCAGCAGTTTCAGAGGTATTTAAAAAAAAAAAACAAAAAAAAAAAACTTCTCACTTTTCAGAAAATATATTTTCAGCTCTGTGAGTGACTGTGAGTCAGACTTATCAAATCCTAGAAATCATGCCTTCTGGAATTGTTTTTAAAAGTGTTAATCTGAATATTGTCATATCTAGTCAATAAACAAGATGTAAAAGTGATACTGTTGAAGTAAAGGAATGGCAGTACTTGCTGATGTGTTGGTAATAGTATTCTAGTTCAGGAAGGAGTTTCTCCCATGTTCTCAATGTGCATAGATAGCTGGCACAGAACAGATGGAAAGGAAGTATTAAGATGCTTCTCTATTGGCAATTATCCATGTTAAAATGATATAAAAATCTCAGTTCAGCCATTTTTTGTAGCTCTCATGCTCACTGGTCATGAGTCAAATAGCCAAGCAATGTCAACTCCTGCATTTTAGGTTATCTACATTCTCAAGTAAGCTGATAATTTAGTCTAGATTTGACAGATGTTGCTACTGTTTTGTATGTAGTGACACAGGATGAACATTTAGATGTCAGTAAAACAGGACGGTTTAGTGTATAGTGATGAAGTATCAGATGTGTTGAAGTCTAGATCCACTATTTTTTTCAAAGTTGCTTTCTAAACAAAGTTAGAAATGGCCCATCTATGCAGGTAGTACGTTTTACAGGCTAGACTTGCTTCTATACCTTTCCTCCATTTTTGGATCTATGTTCACAACTTTCACATTTACTTTTGGTTTTCTAGCTGCAGTTTGTTAAAAGCTGTAAAGAAATCCACATAATGCTTCTTTGAATCGTAGCACCTTTCTATTAGAATGTATGGGTGAGACACTGTTAGATTCCCTGCTGGACTGCTGCTTGGTACAAAGCATAGCAGGATACCAAGTTCTGGAGGATTTAAAAAATAATAATAATAATAAAAATAGAAATGCAGGTGAATTTCCTATATGTAGCCCATCATTTATTTTCAGTGTGAAATTACTGTACTTGAGAGCATGAGAGAACAGCGGGGGAGAGAGTAGTTGCAATACTCATTTAATGCCATCTGTATCTAGTAAGTTCTTCATTCAATGTTACAGTAATTATGAATAAAACTTATAAGGAATTTTTCAAGGGAATATTTAAAACCTTTTTTCTAAAGAGTCTAGGGCATAAGAAAATAGATTTGCGTGTCCGGGTTTTTTTTTTTCTTTTGTTTTGCTTTTGTAAGTGTGGTGTACCAACTAAAGCTGTGCTTTTTTATTACTGGAAGGAAAGGATTCAAGGTATGCTGGTCCTCAGTAAGCAGCAGTGGTTAATGGATGAATTTTCACTTATGAAAATGATGTAAATTAGCTTTATCTTGATACTCTTGACCTAATCAAAGGGAAGGTGTACTTATGAGGGATGTAATTATTTTGCAACCTAGATGGGGGGGAGTCTACTTAAAAACATTTTTAAAAAATGACAAAATCACAGATAAAATATTTTTCTACAATTCTATACAATCATACTTTATACTAGTTTTCTCAGCATGGCACGTGAGTGAGTCTAAGGTACTATTCCAGGAAGTCAGTGGTATTGTACCTTATTCTAGACCATTACAATAGCATCTGATAGATGCTTGGCACTGCTGTCATAGATTTGAAATGCTAGTTAAAAAAATGTACTGAATACTTTAAATGATTGTTTTATTCAGAGTTTGATCTAGGAAATGTTCCAATCATGCTATTACTGTGTAATCAGAACTGTTCCAGATATAACTATGAACAGTTCTGGAGAGATAATGTTGCTTGTACTCCTGTCTAATGGCAGGTTTTGTAGTCTTCAAAAGAAATTGAAATTTCTACTATGAATAAACTTTCAAACATATTACAAGTTGCTTTCTTGGATAGTCATTTGTTCTGCCCAGATATAAATCCATTGTGTGTGCCCATCACTAACACTGGACTACATTTGCAGCACACTGGGGTGGTTTTACTCAGGTGGGCAGCTAAGCTTTACACAGCCACACTCTCACTCCCCCTTCTCAAAGGAAGGAGGAGGAGAAAATACAACACAAAGGGCTCAAGGTTTCAGATAAGGATGTTTAAATAAAGGGAAAGGGGAGAGGAAAAACAAACAAAAAAGCAAAGGCCCCGCAGAAGCACAGAGAGAGAAAAGCAGTAACACTATACTTCCCACCAATGAGCAATGCTTGACCACGTCCTTGAAGCAGGACCGCAACACATGTAGCTGTTGTTCAGGAGGACAGAAGTTTTCACAATGAGAGCCTACCCTTCCCCTCTTCTTCCTTTTCCCACCTTTTCTTGCTGAGTGTGACACCACATGGCACGGTTGGGTTTGCTTGGGTTAGGTCAGCCGCCCTGGTGATGTCCCTTGGTCTCTCTTTGCCCACGCGCAGCCTGCTGGCTCTGGGGGTGGAGGGAGTCCTGATGCGGTGCCAGCACTGCTCAGCAGCAGGCACAGCACCGGTGTGATACCAGCGCTGTTCTAGCTCCAAGTGCAGAGCACAGCACTGTGCGGGCTGCTGCAGGGAAATTTAATATCCCAGCTAGAGCCAGCACACCCAGCCTGGGCAGATCCCCATGCTCCTAACATAGTCTTTAACAGTCCATTGTACCTCTCAACAATTCCCAGAGACTTGTGGGTGATAAGGGATGTGGTACACCCACTCAATGCCATGCCTCTTGGTCCAGGAGGTGTCAAGATTATTTGGGAAATGACTCCCATTGTCAGACTCGATTCTTTTGGTGTACGGTGATGCCACAGCACTTTCCAGGCCCAAAAAGTGTTTCAAGCCGTGGCATGCTTTACAGGTTATGTTTCCAGCCATCTGGTAGTTGCTTCTACCATGGTGAGTATGTACCGATTGCCTTGGTTGGTATGTGGGAGTGGTCTGATATAGTCAATTTGACAGGCCTCACCCTATTGAAACCCTAGCCACCTCCCCCTATTCCAGGGAGATTTTACCTTCATGGCTCTCTTGATTGCAGCACAGGTCTCACACTCATGGGTAACCTGTGTGATGGCCTCAGTGGTCAGGTCCCCGCCTCGATCACGAGCCCATCTGTAAGTGGCATCCCTCCCCAGATGTCCTGATGTTTCATGGGCCCATCGAGCTACAAACAGCTCACCCTTACGTGCCCAGTCCAGGTCCACCTGAGCCACTTCAAGTTCTAAAGCTCGATCCACCTCTGTGTTGTTCTGATGTTCTTCCGTAAGGCGACTCTTGGGCACGTGGGCACCTACCTGACGTACCTTTACACCCATTTTTCTACCTCAGCAGCAATATCTTGCCACAGGGTAGCAGCCCATGGAGGTTTACCTCTGCGCTGCCAGTTGCTTTGTTTCCATTGCTGCAACCACCCCCGCAGAGCATTTGCCACCATCCATGAGTCAGTGTGGAGGTACAGTGCTGGCCATTTTTCTCCTTCGGCAATCTGTAGGGCCAGTTGTACAGCTTTCATTTCTGCATACTGACTCGACTCAACCTTCCCCTTCCACGGCCTCCACAACTCACAGTGTGGGACTCCACACAGCAGCTTGCCATTTCCAATGGCTCCCTACCACACGGCAGGATCCGGCAGTGAACAGCACCTGCTGCTTTCTGTCTTCTGGCAACTCATTGTATGGTGGTGCCCCTTTGGCATGCGTTACCTTTTTGTCAGCGCTCTGAAATCCCTGCCCTCCGGCCAGTCCATGATCTCTTCCAGGATTGCTTGGTGGTTGGGTTCAAGTGGGTTCTAGCCTGCTGAGAAATTAATGCTACCCACTTACTCCAGGTAGCAGCAGTTGCAGGGTGTGCAGTGGGGATTTTCCCTTTGAACACCCAATGTAACACAGGCAGGCGTGGGGCCCAGAGGAGCTGTGCTTCTTTTCTTGCTGAGTGTGACACCACATGGCACGGTTGGGTTTGCTTGGGTTAGGTCAGCCGCCCTGGTGATGTCCCTTGGTCTCTCTTTGCCCATGCGCAGCCTGCTGGCTCTGGGGGTGGAGGGAGTCCTGATGCGGTGCCAGCACTGCTCAGCAGCAGGCACAGCACCGGTGTGATACCAGCGCTGTTCTAGCTCCAAGTGCAGAGCACAGCACTGTGCGGGCTGCTGCAGGGAAAGTTAACACCGTTCCAGCCAGAGCCAGCACACCCAGCCTGGGCAGAGACCCCGGATCCTCAGGCACTGCGTTGAGCCCCTGCAGCTGGGCAGCAGCGCTCCTGAGCAGCAGCGGCTGCAAGAGGCAGCAGTGCTCTTTGAACCTCTTTTACCTAACAGCAGGCTCCAGAAATCCTCAAATGACTTCTCAGAAATGTAACCACTGCTAACACACAACCCAGCCCAAAGATCATGTCTCTATTGGAGAGAAGAGATGGAACCAAAGGCTAGCTTCCCTCAACCAAGTTTCTCTTAGACACTCAAGAGAAGACACTCAGGGATGGTGTTAAACAATATAATTTATTGTCTTTTTACTTGAACTTATGCTTCTAGTGGGGTCCACTCCCCTGGCAGCATGGGCAGTTGCTGTGCTGGTCGTAATGGCAGCCTCTGCTGCAGGACTCGTGGCAGCAGCATCTTCAGATGGATCAGGCGAGAGTCTTCAATTTATAGGTTTGTTGGAATGCCAAAACCCAGCTGCAGGGTTGTCCTTATAAACTGCACATCTGTTTCTATTTAGGTAGCTATTCTATATCGGAGAAATCATCTTGTAGAAAAAACAATCTGAACTATCTGACTATTCCTATGCATCTAATCATTCTAGGTATTCCTCAGGGGTAGCCTGAAGGGAACTACGAGGAGAACCATTAAGTCGGGCATTGGAGCAACTGAGGGAAGAAACAGACAGGTTGTTATCAACCAGGGCTGCAAACAAACCCATCTCTGCCTGCAGCTCCATCAGGAGGGTGCTTCTTTGAAGGGAATTTGCTGCTGCAGGGTTCGCCCCTGCCGTCTCTTCCATGATGTTCTGCATCCCGAGCAGCTTCAGCAGCAGAGACTCCCCCAGCTGACCCACAAGCAGGCCCAGATCACGTTGGCTTTTGATGTCCTCTTCTTTCCACTCCTCTTCCACGCTCAACTCCTCCTCAACTTCATCATCTTCCTCTCCTACACCCTCATCCTCGCTGCTTGAGCTCCAATAGTCATCATCATCAGCATTGCCCTCAGCTTTTCTCTGCCTGGGCAGCCAGTACATGCCAAACAGTATCAGAAGCACTTCACAAAGCGCCCAGAACTGCCAGTGGTGGCACAAGGCAAGGAGTACGAATACTGTGCTGTTCCCACCCCGCAGCTTGCTCCCCTCCTCGAGCTCCTGCAGCAGCTGTGACATCTCCTGCCTCATCACCGCCTCTCGCTCTTGCATGAGGTCCTGGGTGACCTTGTCAGGCTGGTCCCCAACCTGAAGCATGAGCTGTAGGAGGCTCAGCACTGACAGCATGCGAACAATCATGATAGCCATGGTCTGGAAGAGATGGGAGAGAAGGGGCTCAGCAGGGCTGGGTGCGAGGGAGCTGGTGGCTGGGGGAGAAGGGACAGGAGCCAGAGAGACGAGAGGGTAGGTAGGAGAGGGGGCAATGGAGCTTGGAGGCAGCAAGGGCAGGGTTTGGGAGTGCTGCACGTCCAGGGCTGCAGGCCCCCCCAGGCAGGTGTTTGTGCGCAGCTGTCGGGTGCCCAACAGGGCTGTGAGCCCTGGCCAGAGGTGGCGTGGGGACCGTCCTGCCAAGCTCTGCCCATGAGCAGCCCTGGGCTGGGCTTTGCCCCACACAGGGCTGCTGAGAAGGCAGGGGGCACCACAGGAGACTGTCTCCAAGCCCCAGCCCCTGTGGGGCAGCAGCGTCTCCTGGGGCCACGTGAGCCTGCCTCGTCCTCGAAGCCTCTGGGCACTTGCCCTGGCTGGAGCACCTCTGTGCCCAGCCCAAGGCCCTCCCCAGAGGGGCTGCACCCTCATCCCAGCCTTAGAAACCACCTTGGGGGCTGCCGTTTGTGACCCTGACCCTGCCCTCGGCCAGCCTTCCCCCCGCCTGCCGCACTCACCGATGGCCTGCAGCGCACTGCATCACAGAGCCCCGCTGACAGTCCCCATGCCGACTCATCCCAGTTCTATTGTGGGCACCAGAGCACCATGGTGACCGCCGCAGCCCTGAGAGGCCCCAGCCCATGTCCCCAGTCTCGGTTCAGCATCACACAGCTGCCCCGTGCACCCCAAACCCCAGCCCTGGCCACCGCAATGCATAAAGCACAAACCCAACAAGCCGGTCACCTTAGGGCCCTGTCTCTGCCTGAGTGTGTCCTGTGCATCTCAGGGATACGTGCTCAGCTTTGCTACTGCTTGAACCTGCAAGGGGAAAGCTGCAGCCCCGTTCCCCAGTGTGGTGGTTTTACCTTGCTAGGCAGCTGAACTCCACCACTGCCGCTCTCTCGCTCCCCCTCCTCAGAAGAGGAGGGGAAGGGAAGAAGAAAAGGAAAGAAGCAACTCATGGGTTGAGACAAGGATAATTAAATTAAAGGAAAAAATGGTTATTAAGGAAAAATGTTATTAATTTAACAATTTAACTAATGAGACAATAGGAAATGGGGTAAAAGGAAAGTTAAAAAAAAAAAAAATAAAGGCTGTGTGGAAGTGCAGAGGAAAGAAACTATTCTCTACTTCCCACCAATGAGTGATGCATGACCACGTCCTTGAAGCAGGGCCTCAACACACGCAGCCAGTGTTCGGGAGTACAGATGTTTTCCCAGCGACAACCCACCTCTCCCCTGTTCTACCTTTTTCCACCTCTTATTGCTGAGTGTCACACCACAGGGCATGGAATATCCCTTTGGTTGGGTTAGGTCAGCTGCCCTGGTGATATCCCCTCCCCACCCATTGCCCACCCCCATCCTGCTGGATCTAGGGGGTTGGTGGGAGACCTGATGCGGTGCCAGGACTGCTCAGCTGGAAACTGCTCTGGTTCCATTACTGCGACTTTTTCCAGTTGCCACCATCCATGAGTCAGTGTGGAGGTACAGTGCTGGCCATTTTTCTCTTTCGGCAATCTGTAGGGCCAGTTGTACGGCTTTCATTTCTGCATACTGACTCGACTCACCTTCCCCTTCCTGTGGTTGAACCCGGCCGGCAGCTAAACACCACATAGCTGTTTGCTCACTATCCCCCCTCCCTCTCTGGGATGGGGGAGAGAAACAGGAAAGTGAACCTCTTGAGTTGAGATAAAGACAGTTTATTAAGACAGGAAAATAATAATAACAACAATAATAATAATAATAACTGTGATGATAATAGTACTACTAGTAAGAACGTGTACAAAGAATTGATGCACAATGCAATTGCTCACCACCTGCTGACCGATGCCCAGCCTAACCCCGAGCAGTCCGGCCCCACTCCCCCGGCTAGCCACCCCTATATATTGTTTAGCATGACATCAGATGGTATGGAATACCCCTTTATTAGTTTGGATCACCTGTCCTGGTTCTGTCCTCTCCCTGCTCTTGCTGCACACCCAGCCTGCCCGTTGGCAGGACAGAGCAAGAAGCTGAGACGTCCTCGGCTTGGTGTAAGCACTGCTCTGCAACAATTAAAACATCGGGGTGTTACCAGCACTCTTCTCATCCTTTGTCAAAACATAGCATTCTACCAGCTACTAGGAAGGAAATTAACTCTGTTCTAACTGAAACCAGGACATCTCTCTACCCCTTATTCCATGCCATTTATGTCATGCTCAGGTTACACTCTTTCCCATACATACAAATTAATCATCATTTTCAGCTAAGGTATATAGTTGTCATGGTAGTGATGACATACAGTATTATATAGTAATTAATATAATTCATGGGCTATTCTCACCCAAGTATTAAATCCCCTTGAGGTACACACCGGACCTCTCCGTTCTTTTGCATCACCCACCAAGTGTATCCAGGTCCCTGAGCAAAAGCAATTCCACGAATGGGTTTGCCTTTTCCTGAGGCAAAAGTAGCCCAGACTGTTTTACCCAACATATTTCTTACATGCACTAGAGGAACTTTATCCCCTTCTACAGTACGTAACAGGTTTGATTGGGCAGGTCCAGCTCGGTTGGCAGATCCCCTAGTATTGAGTAACCAGGTGGCCTTTGCCAAATGATCTGGACGAGGGCATTGAGTGCACCCTCAGCAAGTTTGCAGATGACACCAACCTATGCGCATGTGTCGATCTGCTCAAGGGTAGGAAAGCTCAGCAGGAGGATCTGGATAGGCTGCACCGATGGGCTGAGGTCAACTGCATGAAGTTCAACAAGGCCAAGTGCCGGGTCCTGCACCTGGGGCGCAATAACCCCAAGCAGAGCTACAGGCTGGGAGAGGAGTGGTTGGAGAGCTGCCAGGCAGAGAAGGACCTGGGAGTGATGGTGGACAGTCGGCTGAATATGAGCCAGCAGTGTGCTCAGGTGGCCAAGAAGGCCAACGGCATCCTGGCTTGTATCAGAAACAGTGTGACCAGCAGGGCTAGGGAGGTGATCGTCCCCCTGTACTCAGCTCTGGTGAGGCCGCACCTCGAGTACTGTGTTCAGTTTTGGGCCCCTCGCTACAAGAAGGACATCGAGGTGCTTGAGCGGGTCCAGAGAAGGGCGACGAAGCTGGTGAGGGGCCTGGAGAACAAGTCCTAGGAGGAGCGGCTGAAGGAGCTGGGCTTGTTCAGCCTGGAGAAGAGGAGGCTCAGGGGTGACCTTATTGCTCTCTACAGATACCTCAAAGGAGGCTGTATTGAGGTGGGGTTTGGCCTGTTCTCCCACGTGCCTGGTGACAGGATGAGGGGGAATGGGCTGAAGTTGCACCAGGGGAGTTTTAGGTTAGATGTTAGGAAGAACTTCTTTACTGAAAGGGTTGTTAGACACTGGAACGGGCTGCCCAGGGAGGTGGTGGAGTCACCATCCCTGGAAGTCTTTAAAAGACGTTTAGATGTAGAGCTTAGGGATAGGGTTTAGTGGGGACTGTTAGCGTTAGGTCAGAGGTTGGACTCGATGATCTTGAGGTCTCTTCCAACCTAGAAATTCTGTGATTCTGTGAACAACAATAGAAAAGGAAGTTTTCCTTCACCTAAAATTGATTATAATTTTGCGACTCCTGCAGGTATCCACAAGAAATTTTGCCCCTGCCCCCAAAGAAAACAAAAAAAAAAAAACACACGAAAAAAGGCGACTCTGCGCCCCAGCGACTCTGCCCCAGAGGCCGACCTCGAGTTTCCCCAGGTTCTTTCTGCCAGAGGCTCCAGGTGGGGCCGTTCTCCCCGGCTGCAGTGTAGAGCACATTCTTTACATCTGGTCCTGTTCGAACTGGCCCAAGGGCTACTGCATGGATTATTTCCTGCTTGATTTGTTCAAAGGCTTGTCGTTGCTCATTCAAACTCATTCTTCTTACGGGTTACTTGGTAGAGCGGGTTTACAATCAGACTGTAATTTGGAATGTGCATTCTCCAAAACCCCACAACACCTAGGAAAGTCTGTGTTTCTTTTTTGTTAGTTGGTGGAGACATAGCTGTTATTTTGTTGATCACATCCATTGGGATTTGATGACATCCATCTTGCCATTTTATTCCTAAAAACTGGATCTCTCATGCAGGTCCTTTGACTTTATTTTGTTTTACGGCAAAACCAGCTTTCAGAAGGATTTGGACTATTTTCTTCCCTTTCTCGAAAACTTCCTCCGCTGTGTCACGCCACACAATATCATCAATGTACTGCAGGTGTTCAGGAGCTTCCCCCTGCTCTAGCACAGACTGGATCAGTCCATAGCAAGTGGTAGGGCTGTGTTTCCACCCCTGGGGCAGCCGATTCCAAGTATATTGGACTCCCCTCCAAGTGAAAGCAAATTGTGGCCTGCACTCTGCTGCTAGAGGGATGGAGAAAAATGCATTAGCAATATCAATGGTGGCGTACCACTTGGCTGCCTTCGATTCAGGTTTGTACTGAAGTTCCAGCATGTCCGGCACTGCAGCACTCAGTGGTGGCGTGACTTCATTCAGGCCACGATAGTCCACTGTTAGCCTCCACTCGCCATTAGACTTTCGCACTGGCCATATGGGACTATTGAAAGGTGAACAAGTCTTGCTGATCACTCCTTGGCTCTCCAACTGACAAATTAGCTTATGGATGGGAATCAGGGAGTCTCGGTTAGTGCGATATTGCTGCCGGTGCACAGTTGTGGTAGCGATTGGCACTTGCTGTTCTTTGACCCTCAGCAACCCCACAACAGAGGGGTCCTCTGAGAGACCAGGCAAGGTAGATAATTGTTTAATGCCCTCTGTCTAAGGCAGCTATACCAAAAGCCCACCAGAACCCTTTTGGATCCTTGAAATATCCTCTTTTCTGAGATAGTCTATGCCAAGGATACACGGAGGATCTGGGCCAGTCACAATGCGGTGCTTTTCCCACTCATTCCCAGTCAGACTCACTTCAGCCTCCAATACAGTCAACTGCTGAGATCCCCCCGTCACTCCACAAATACAGATGGGCCCTGGCCCGTTATAGCTTGATGGCATTACAGTACATTGTGCATCGGTGTCTACTAAAGCCTTATACTTCTGTGCATCTGACGTGCCAGGCTGTCGAATCCACACAGTCCAATAAACTCAATTGTCCCTTTCCTCCCCCTGGCTGGAGGCAGGGCCCCCCTAATACTGGTCAGAATCTTCTTCGTCTCTGTGTTTGAAGGACTGTCTGCTGGAAGTTGGAGCAGCAAACTTTTCAGAGAATCCTTTTTTCCCCCCGATTGTTTTCTTTTGCAACTCACGTACCCATGCCTCTAGGGTCGCAGTAGATTTTCCACTCCATTTTCTCATGTCCTCTCCATGGTCTTGTAAGTAAAACCACAGGGTGGCACGGGGTAAGTACCCACCATATCGTCTTCCTTGTGCAGATGAACGCTTAACCCTGATAGCTGAGACACTGCTTTGTACAGGTGGGGAGGAAAATAATCTCTCTTCAAGTTGGTGAAACTTTTCAGAAAGTTTCTCCCAAGTGTTCTCTTTTAGTTGGTGGACACTGGTTTGTTCAGGTGGGAAGGAAGATAGATTCTCTTTAAGTTGGTGGAACTCTTCAGAAAGTTTCTCCACAGCTGAGACGCAGGCCTGTAAGGAAGAGGAGAGACTTTCTTCGTACTGCCAAAGTTGTTTAGCCACTTCATCCACTGTGGGTTCCTCATCCTCTTTCCAGGCCATTATTGCCAATGAGCTGGCATATGATGATGGTGCACTCCATACAAACTTCCGCCTCATGGGTCGTGTACACTTGACTTCATCTGGATCTCTGGATGTTTGTCTGAGGTCTGGATCCTCATAAATCACTTCCCGTACGGCTAATTCCCTCAGGTACTGGATTCCATTCTCCATAGTGGTCCACTTGCCTGGTAGACATAAAAGTTCTTCCTTGAAGGGATACCCTTCCCTCACAGCTGAGAGGAGACGCCTCCAGAGGCTGTGAGATTGTGCTCCATCTGCAATTGCTTTGTCAATGCCTGCATCTCTAGCAAGGGATCTCAGCCGTCTGGCTTCCCTGCCTTCTAATTCCACACAATTGGCTCCAGAGTCCCAGCACCGGAGCAGCCAGGTGACAAGCTGCTCACCTATACAACGACCAAAATCTTTTCACACATCTCGTAGCTCACGCTGGTATAGGTTTCGGGTAGTTACTGTTGATTTTTTGGCATCCTCATCTTCCTCCTCCTGAATCCCTGATGGCCCAGCATCATCGTCTCTATACCTAGATTTAGCAGAAGACTCTCTGCATTCTAAATGACCAGAATCCCTATACCATTTTTTCACCTTCTCTACAGGGGCAACTTGCACTGCTACAGATTGTTTCTCTGACCCAGACACAGGAGCTGGAGCCACTGCAGGAGCTGGGAGCCGCTGCAGGATCCATCGTAGGGGTTGGAGTGGCCGTTAGATCTGTCACAGGACTTGGAGAGGCCAAATGGTCTGTCACTAAGTTGATAGCAGTATCAATTGCAGCTTGATAGGCATGAGCCAGGCCCCAGCACATTACAATGATTTGTGTTACTTTGGAACTGCCAGAGTCATGACACCTTTTTTTCAAGCATTCTATCAGTTTTTTTTTTAGGATTTTGCAGTTGTTCAGGGGTGAATTTCCAGAACACTGGAGGTGCCCGCTGCACTAGATGCCTGCCCATATCCTCCCATACTCCCTGCCACTCACAACTATCCTGCCTCCAGGCAGATATCTGGATGAGATTCCTAAATAGTTGTTTAACTTCAAGCAAAACCTGTAGCACATTCAGGAGGCATAACAACAAGAACATGCTGGTCTGAGTATCCCAAGGATATTCAGTATCTTGGAGAACTATTTTAACAAGCTTGGAGGATTAGAGGGTGGTGAAGGAGAAAGGGAGAGTGAACGAGTATGAAAAAGTATCTTCCCCTTTCCCCGCCACAGACTGACTCCATGATGAAAAAAGGCGATAGGTATAATTGCTAATAGTTTCCGAGATACGGTTTCCAGAGTATATAGAGTTGACGATGTTATAAATGGCTCAGGATTCAAATTAGGATTAAATAAAAAAATAGGATTTATTAAAAGATTATAAAGGAATAGAGGTAAGCAAACAGCGCTGGGTGCACCGGGAGTCTCCGCTCCACCGGGACGCACACCAGCTACATCAAGCAGCTGATTTTTATGCACCTAGACTAATACATATTCATTACTACTTCTAAAAAAGTAGATTATTATAATTAGCTTCCGGGGTCCAGTTCCTCCTACTGGAGCATGCGCATCAGTCTCCTCTGGGGGTCTCTAGGGGTCTTTCATGCTGAAGGCTCGTAGTCTTCCTCTCACCCTTTGTACTTACTCGGCACTATTCCAAGTTTATGGAACACTCTCTGTACACTCTCCACAGGTCTTGTCTCCCAACCGTCCTTCAGCTTCTTTTTTCTTCCTCTTAATCTCTTGGCCCCCCTGGCCAGATACCAAGGATCCTCATAGTATCCCATAACAGTCACTAGTTGTTATCAGTTGTTCTGAAACTCCCAGACATCAAACACAAACAGCTTTCTTATTTGACGCTTCACGAGTAATTAAAACATTCTTCCCCAGCCATTCACAGACACATCTATAGCAGTGTTAAGTTAATCTCGAAGAAGACAGGAAAAAAGGCTGTAACTGTTAGAACTAGAAGTCAGGAATAACAAAAGCAAACAGGTTCATAAATTTAAGGAGTGTTTTCTGAAGACGTGATAAATTGACTGGAATGAGGGGGAGACTGGGGCACACTGCATCTGTGGTTCAAGAATTAAACTGCCATTGCAGGGCCCAGAGGCAGACAGGATTCAAACAGAATTATTCTTTATGGACACGAATTGGAATTGTTAAAACATTCCTCACAACGACATCACTGAGTACAAACACCAAGTTAGAGTCATGATCAGATATTTCATTGTCTCATAAGCCACTGCTACAACACACAGTACCATAATGATCTTAAACCAGGGCCCAGAGAGGATAAACAACATGACAGAGAGCACATACGGAAAATAATGTGCTATAATGCTCAATTTGGAAAACAGGCACAGCAGACTTGGGATAAAAGCAATCAGTATTATGACAACTAACTATTAAACAAGTTTAATACTTATAACAATTTTAGTTTAACATACTCTGGTCAGATCTGTTATTATCTCAAAACTTTGTGCCCCACGTTGGGCGCCAGAATGGACTGTTGTGGTTTAACCTGGCTGGCAGCAAAACACCACATAGCCATTTGCTCAACATCCCCCCTCCCTCTCTGGGATGGGGGAGAGAAACGGGAAAGTGAAGCCCGTGAGTTGAGATAAAGAGAGTTTATTAAGACACAACAACACTACTAATACTGTGTAAAAACAAGTGATGCGCAACGCAATTGCTCACCACCCGCTGACCGATGTCCAGCCTAAACCCGAGCAGTTCGGCACACCTCCCCAGGGTAGCCAATCCTATATATTGTTTAGCATGACATCAGATGGTATGAAATACAGCTTTGGCTAGTTTGGGTGACCTATCCTGAGTCTGACCCCTCCCTTCTCTTGCTGCACAATCAGCCTGCAGATCTGGGGACCAGATCTCGGGACCTTGCAGTAGCACGATTCTCAGAAAACCCCTTTCCCCCCATTTTTTTTTTTATTTACAACTCAGGTAGCCATGTCTTTAACAGCAGCTTCAATTTTCCATCCTTTTCTCTCACCGTCTCTGCATGGTCACGCAGGTAAAACCGCAGGGTGGCACGGGCCGTGGTCCCGCTCTGCTCTCTTCCTTTCACAGAAGGACGCTTTCCCCAATACCTCAGACACTGGCTTGTACAGCCTGAGAGAAAGATAGTCTCTCCTCACTGGTGGACCTATTCCAAATCTTTCTCCACAGCCGAGACGCAGGCCTGTAGGGAAGAGGAGAGGCTTTCTTCATACTGCTTTTGACTTACATGTTGTGAAAGCGGCATTTCTTTTAGGAACAGCACAGTCTCGCAACTTCCACTTAGTGAAAGTTATGATAGCTCCACCTTTACCTTCCCCATGGGTTTCTACTCACTGCAAGGCATAATTTGAGTGCACATTAAGGCACCTTTTTCCACACTGCCTGTTGTCGAATCCTAACAAATAATTAAGAACATTCTTCAAAGTCATGCTTACCTGTAAGCACTTGAGCTTCTGAGTTGGCGGGGCTTTCTTTTTAGCTTTCATTCTCATTATATTTGGAAGGGCTGGAAAGGGAGCTTAGAAGCCACAGAAGTAATTTCACTGAAAACAGACAAGGTGAAGGAAGTACTCAAACTCCTCGACATTAAAGAACCGTAGAACCCAGGAACACTTACCTGACAGCTCCTGAACTTGAGTCACTTCCACGCTGCTTCACAGTGACTTCGCGCCACCAGGGTCTCACCGTACTGAGAGGGCACCAACAACGTAGCTAGCTCATAGAGTCAATAAAACTGTTTCACAGAGATGGGAGAAAATGTGAAGAAAAAGCAGCCCTCTGGGGAACACTGAATCCGCTCCACCACAACAGCAGAAAAGCACCCTAGAGAACCTGAGCCTCAAACTCCCCCACCGGGAAGGCAATTCCCCACAAGTCCTCAGGCTTCCTATATAGCAAAAGTCAAATGATCCACACCTGGCAGGTTTCACTTCACAAGGGTGGAGCCAAGAGACCTCCTGGAATAGGCTCATCTACCTGGCTTCAGTCTTTTAAGCTTAATTGCTCCTTGTCACTACTAGAAATAACCTGACAAGGGGCTTAGTGGTTAGAGCTGACCTAATGAATTAACTACAAAAAGTGCACAAGGGTCATATTTCTGTTAGTCATTCTGTGAGGACAAGTAGTACAGAGCCTGTTTAAATAAATAAATAAATAAACAGACAAACAAATAAACGAAAGAAAAGACATCAAAGAAAAAAAGAAAATGACCTTAAAGACAAAATTGCTCTCATAGATTTTCATCTGTCTAGTCATGACAGATTAAGAATATAGCAATAAGAGTTACTTTTCTTGGCATTAATGGTATTTAAATCTGCTTTTCTGAGATGTCTTCTTTATGCAGGACTTTTCAAAATCTAGCCCCGTGACCCCTGACTACACTGCGTATAAACTAACACTTCCACTGCGTATAAACTATCACGTATGAATGCCAGGATCGGGATCGTCACTCACTATTCAGGTCAAGGACTGGTCCAAAGGTTTGGGTTTTGATTTGGGTACATGCCTACCTTGCTGTTTCCTGGCAGGTCATGGGAAGAAGATTGGCTGGCTTGGGGGAGCTCCTGTACACGTGGCTTTTAGGCTGCAGCCAAAGTGTTCCTCTAGATCTGGAAGTCTGAAGAGGGTTGCAGCCTCCAAGCTCAGATACAACCACATGTTAGTCTGGCGCAACTGATTTTTGTGTTCCTTGCACTGGCTGTGCAAGGAACCTCCTCTCCAGAGGCAAGGACATGCGTCTCTTTCGTGCTCCTTCGTTAGTGTCGCATTAAGGGGTGTAGCTGATTAACCGTTATGGGACCGGTCGGATTCAGGGTACCGAACCTGTCAGATACACCAATAACGCGTTACCAATCTGGGGTCCGGTCAGATATTCACCAATAACGTGTTAACCGTCTGGGGTCTGCTTGGATTCAGAACACTGAACTATCACGGTCACAGATGCACCAATAACGTATAACCACCCTTACCCTAGTTGCACTTAATGAGAGCTATGACAATGCAATCAAGTGTGGTTTATTACAGCAACAGATAACCAGGTTCTTTGGATTGCCGGCGATAGTGCCTGTCTGCAAAAGCAAGCTAGCATGCATGAAATACACAGGTGTTACAGGTGCGCAGCCTAGAAATTAATGCGTTAAATGGATCAAAGATTCTAGAAAGATTTATAACTGTTATATATGGAGTGGTAATTCGTGTCGAGAAAATGGTTGATATTAATAAAGAAGGGGAACTTTGGGAATGTGGCCATGGGCATTGGAAAGCCCTGTGGTTGAGATAACATTAGACTCTTAACGATGAGGCCATCAGGAATATGAAAGAGTTTAGAGGGAACAAAGAAAGTAGATTCAGGAGACTCCATGCAGTCTCGGGTTTCTTGTTCTCCAGTTAAGGCATGGATGTTTCTGGGTGTTTGCTGTTGTTACATTCAAAGTTGTTTGAGCAATGAAAAGTTGTTTTAAAAAGAACTGCTGTGGAGAGAAGGGTATAAGAGGGGAGCATGCCCTCAAAATAAAAAAAAAAAAAGCAACACGATGAAGTTGCATCAATAAAGAAGCAGGAACAAGAAGTGAAGAGGAACAGGCTGGCAGAATGGAGACCAGGACGGGAACAGGCACTTTGATCACCTCATGAAGATAGGTTCGGCCAAACTCAGCAAACTGCTCAGAGGAGCTCGTACAGAAAGTCGCTGGAAATAGGCGCACTGGAGCTGGGGAGAAGCTCGAGCTGAGAGAAGCGGACCTGTGCACACAACTGCCTCTCGCTGGTAAGCAGTTGCACGTTATGGGGAATCATACGTCCTTAGGAACAAAGACCGTCCTGGTAACCTTACAGCTTATTCTCCTTATTAACTATTGGACAGTTTATGAGCCTCAAATATGGGACCAAACTGAGGTCAAGGTGTGGGTCTCTGCAACTAAAAATGACAAGGTTGCAGTGGGATTTATCAGCACCTGGCGAGCAGCCTCTGAGGCCTTAAAGAGCCAGGTGGAGCCACAATCACAAACGTGTGGCTTGCCAGATAGCGAGGGAGCTACGGGCACCTTTACTGATCCGACTGCTACGCCATGGGCCCCTCTGCTGTTACAGCCATCGAAGGCTTTTGCTGTTGCGCTCCCTGCTGACCTGAACGTGCCTTTTGACCCAGGCCTATTGGCCTTCGCAAGGAGATGGATATGCTTTTCTTTGATCAGGGAAGAACGGGATACATAAGGCCTGAAGACCAAGTTGCTTGACAAATTAAAGCCAGACACATCGCTCAAAAGGAATGGAAAATGGAGACTGTTAAGTCATAGAACTTAAAGGATTGTTTGTTACCTTTTCTGATTGTGCATATGTATAGGCATACTCGATTTTTATTAAGTTATGGAACTTAGAGGATTGTTTGCTACCTTTCCTGATTGTACATATGTATAGGCATACTAGCGTTTAGTATGTAAAGCACTGTTCTGTATATTTAGAACATTTGATGTTTGTGTGTGCGTGTTGGTGGAGCGTAGACTCCCCGCACACCCAGCGCTGTTTACTTGCCTTTTATGCTTTTTATAGCTTTTATACCTTTTAGAAATGTTTGTTTTTATAAATATTACAAAATTCAGATTGAGTTGAGACCTCATTTATAACAATAACCAAGTGTTCAAATGTCACCCATAGGCATCATAATGGGGGGGGATGGAAGGTGGACTCTGCGCCCCAGCGGAGCCTTCCCCCCCCCCCCCCACAGTTCTTTGAATGGGGCCTAGAACCCACATAAGTAAGTCCACGGAAAACTGACAAGGTGAAGGAAGTACTCAAACTCCTCCACAGTAACAACCACAGAACTCAGGAACACTTACCTGTAGTCTTCTCAACTCGAGTCACTTCCAAAGCGCTTCGCTGTGAAATAGTGCCACCAGCGTTTTACTGAAGAAGGCACCACCTATGTAACTAGCTCTCAGAGTCTCTAAATCTGTTTCACAGAGAGAGCAGAAAAGTTGAAGGAAAAGCAGCCTACTCGGGAATGCTGAGCCCAATTCACGACAAGAGAAAAACACCCTAGGCAACCCAAGCCTCAGTTTCTCCTGGGGAGGCAACTCCCCCCACCTGTCCTCAGGCTTCCTATATAGCAAAGGTCAAATGACCCACACCTGGCTGGTTTCACTTAACAAGGGTGGAGCCAAGAGACCTTGTGGAATAAGCTCGTCTACCTGGCTTCAAAGTTTTAAGGTGAATTGCTCCTTATCACTAGTAGAAATAACCTGACAAGGGGCTTAGTGGTTAGAGTTGACCTAATGAATTAACTACAAAAGGTGCACAAGGGTCATATTTCTGTCAGTCATTCTGTGAGGAAAATTAGTACAGAGCCTGTTAAAAAAATAAATACTAATAAATAAAAGATATGAATAAAAAAGAAAATGACCTTAAAGGCAAACTTGCCATCATAGATTTTCATCTGTCTAGTCATGACAGATAAAGAACGTAGCAATCTGATTTCCTTTTCTTGATATTAATGTTATTTAAATTTTCTTTTCTGAGATCCCTTCTTTATGCAGGACTTTTCTAAATCTAGCCCCATGACCTCTGACTGCACTATTTATAGAATCATAGAATATCCCGAGTTGGAAGGGACCCATAAGGATCATCAAGTCCAACTCCTGGCACCGCACAGGTCTACCCAAATGTTTAGACCCCGTGACTAAGTGCACAGTCCAATCGCTTCTTAAATTCAGACTGGCTTGGTGCAGTGACTAGTTCCCTGGGGAGCCTGTTCCAGCGTGAAACCACCCTCCTCTCGCTGAAGAACCTCTTCCTGACGTCCAGCCTAAACCTTCCCTGCCTCAGCTTAACACCATTCCCGTGGGTCCTATCACTGGTGATTACAGAGAATAGGTCAGCACCTGCCTCTGCACTCCCCCTCGCGAGGAAGTTGTACGCTGCAATGAGGTCCCCCTTCAGCCTGCCCTTCTCCAGGCTGAACAGGCCCAGTGCCCTCAGCCGCTCCTCATACGGCTTCCCCTCTAGGCCCTTCACCATCTTTGTCGCCCTCCTCTGGACGCTCTCCAGCAGTTTACTGTCCTTTTTGTACTGTGGTGCCCAGAACTGCACGCAGTACTCCAAGTGAGGCCGCACCAGCGCAGAGTAGAGCGGGACAATCGCTTCCCTTGATCTACTAGCAATGCTGTGCTTGATGCACCCCAGGATATGGTTGGCCCTCCTGGCTGCCAGGGCACACTGCTGGCTCATGTTCAACTTGCTGTCAACCACCACCCCCGGATCCCTCTGTGCGGGGCTGCTCTCCGGCATCTCGTCACCCAGTCTGTACGTATAGCCAGGGTGGCCCCATCCCAGGTGCAGGACCCGGCACTTGCTCTTGTTAATCTTCATGAGGTTGGTGATCGCCCAGCTCTCCAATCTGCCCAGATCTCTCTGCAAGGCCTTTCCACCCTCAGCCCCTCAGCTGAGTCTACAACTCCTCCAAGTTTGGTGCCATCAGCAAATTGCTCAAAACATATTCTAGTCCTACATCTAAATCGTTTATAAAAACATTGAAGAGGACTGGCCTTAAAATGGAGCCTTGAGGGTCCCCACTAGTGACCATGTGCCAGCCTGATGTGGCCCTTTTACCACAAGCCTTTGAGCCCTGCCCGTCAGCCAATTGCTCACCCATCGCATGATGTTTTTGTTAGGTTGTATGC
This sequence comes from Anas platyrhynchos, assembly GCF_047663525.1. Taxonomy (NCBI): domain Eukaryota; kingdom Metazoa; phylum Chordata; class Aves; order Anseriformes; family Anatidae; genus Anas; species Anas platyrhynchos. Next base: position 114,870,544 of record NC_092587.1, on the reverse strand, counting down.
TGGACATTTTGTCCAGTAGGATCCCACGGGAAACCATGTCAAAAGCTTTGCTCAAGTCCAAAAAATCACGTCAGCTGGTTTCCCTTGGTCGACCAGATGGGTGATCTTATCATAAAAGGAATTCAGATTTGTTAGGCAGGACCTACCCCTCATGAACCCATGTTGGCTGGGACCAATGACTGCATTGTCCCCCAGGTGCGCTTCAAGAACTTCAAGGATCATCTTCTCCATAATTTTACCAGGTGCTGATGTGAGACTAACAGGCCTGTAGTTGCCACGGTCTATTTTCTTGCCCTTCTTGAAAATTGGTACGACATTTGCCAGCTTCCAGTCCACTGGGACCTCTCGAGATTCACAAGACCATTGAAAAATAATTGAGAGAGGTCCCGCGATGGCGTCAGCCAGCTCCTTAAGCACCCTGGGATGAATCCCATCCGGACCCACGAACTTTATGAGCGACTTCTGCGGCAGACTTCTGTGTGGTGGTTTTACCATGTTGGGCAGCTAAACCCCACAACCGTTCTCTCACTCCCCCTCTTTTAGATGAGGAGGGGGAGAAGTAAAGCGAAGAACAACTCACAGGTTGAGATAAGGATAATTTAATTAAAGGAAAATAATAATAACAATTAAATAAAGATTATTATAAAATAAACTATTTAACTAAAGGGAAATAAAAAAAGAAAGGGGAAAAGGGAAAAAATAAAAAGAAGGGAGGAAAACAAACAACTAAAATAAATGAAGGCTATATGGAAGTGCAGAGGAAAGAAATTACTCTACTTCCCACAAGTGAGCGATGATTGACCACGTCCTTGAAGCAAGGCCTCAACGCACGCAGCCGGTGTTCGAGAGGAGGATGAACGTTTTCCCAAAGAGAGACCACCCCTCCCCTCTTCTTCCTGTTTCCACCTTTTATTGGCGACTCTGCGCCCCAGCGACTCTGCGCCCCAGCGACTCTGCGCCCCAGCGACTCTGCGCCCCAGCGACTCTGCGCCCCAGCGACTCTGCGCCCCAGCGACTCTGCGCCCCAGCGACTCTGCGCCCCAGCGACTCTGCGCCCCAGCGACTCTGCGCCCCAGCGACTCTGCGCCCCAGCGACTCTGCGCCCCAGCGACTCTGCGCCCCAGCGACTCTGCGCCCCAGCGACTCTGCGCCCCAGCGACTCTGCGCCCCAGCGACTCTGCGCCCCAGCGACTCTGCGCCCCAGCGACTCTGCGCCCCAGCGACTCTGCGCCCCAGCGACTCTGCGCCCCAGCGACTCTGCGCCCCAGCGACTCTGCGCCCCAGCGACTCTGCGCCCCAGCGACTCTGCGCCCCAGCGACTCTGCGCCCCAGCGACTCTGCGCCCCAGCGACTCTGCGCCCCAGCGACTCTGCGCCCCAGCGACTCTGCGCCCCAGCGACTCTGCGCCCCAGCGACTCTGCGCCCCAGCGACTCTGCGCCCCAGCGACTCTGCGCCCCAGCGACTCTGCGCCCCAGCGACTCTGCGCCCCAGCGACTCTGCGCCCCAGCGACTCTGCGCCCCAGCGACTCTGCGCCCCAGCGACTCTGCGCCCCAGCGACTCTGCGCCCCAGCGACTCTGCGCCCCAGCGACTCTGCGCCCCAGCGACTCTGCGCCCCAGCGACTCTGCGCCCCAGCGACTCTGCGCCCCAGCGACTCTGCGCCCCAGCGACTCTGCGCCCCAGCGACTCTGCGCCCCAGCGACTCTGCGCCCCAGCGACTCTGCGCCCCAGCGACTCTGCGCCCCAGCGACTCTGCGCCCCAGCGACTCTGCGCCCCAGCGACTCTGCGCCCCAGCGACTCTGCGCCCCAGCGACTCTGCGCCCCAGCGACTCTGCGCCCCAGCGACTCTGCGCCCCAGCGACTCTGCGCCCCAGCGACTCTGCGCCCCAGCGACTCTGCGCCCCAGCGACTCTGCGCCCCAGCGACTCTGCGCCCCAGCGACTCTGCGCCCCAGCGACTCTGCGCCCCAGCGACTCTGCGCCCCAGCGACTCTGCGCCCCAGCGACTCTGCGCCCCAGCGACTCTGCGCCCCAGCGACTCTGCGCCCCAGCGACTCTGCGCCCCAGCGACTCTGCGCCCCAGCGACTCTGCGCCCCAGCGACTCTGCGCCCCAGCGACTCTGCGCCCCAGCGACTCTGCGCCCCAGCGACTCTGCGCCCCAGCGACTCTGCGCCCCAGCGACTCTGCGCCCCAGCGACTCTGCGCCCCAGCGACTCTGCGCCCCAGCGACTCTGCGCCCCAGCGACTCTGCGCCCCAGCGACTCTGCGCCCCAGCGACTCTGCGCCCCAGCGACTCTGCGCCCCAGCGACTCTGCGCCCCAGCGACTCTGCGCCCCAGCGACTCTGCGCCCCAGCGACTCTGCGCCCCAGCGACTCTGCGCCCCAGCGACTCTGCGCCCCAGCGACTCTGCGCCCCAGCGACTCTGCGCCCCAGCGACTCTGCGCCCCAGCGACTCTGCGCCCCAGCGACTCTGCGCCCCAGCGACTCTGCGCCCCAGCGACTCTGCGCCCCAGCGACTCTGCGCCCCAGCGACTCTGCGCCCCAGCGACTCTGCGCCCCAGCGACTCTGCGCCCCAGCGACTCTGCGCCCCAGCGACTCTGCGCCCCAGCGACTCTGCGCCCCAGCGACTCTGCGCCCCAGCGACTCTGCGCCCCAGCGACTCTGCGCCCCAGCGACTCTGCGCCCCAGCGACTCTGCGCCCCAGCGACTCTGCGCCCCAGCGACTCTGCGCCCCAGCGACTCTGCGCCCCAGCGACTCTGCGCCCCAGCGACTCTGCGCCCCAGCGACTCTGCGCCCCAGCGACTCTGCGCCCCAGCGACTCTGCGCCCCAGCGACTCTGCGCCCCAGCGACTCTGCGCCCCAGCGACTCTGCGCCCCAGCGACTCTGCGCCCCAGCGACTCTGCGCCCCAGCGACTCTGCGCCCCAGCGACTCTGCGCCCCAGCGACTCTGCGCCCCAGCGACTCTGCGCCCCAGCGACTCTGCGCCCCAGCGACTCTGCGCCCCAGCGACTCTGCGCCCCAGCGACTCTGCGCCCCAGCGACTCTGCGCCCCAGCGACTCTGCGCCCCAGCGACTCTGCGCCCCAGCGACTCTGCGCCCCAGCGACTCTGCGCCCCAGCGACTCTGCGCCCCAGCGACTCTGCGCCCCAGCGACTCTGCGCCCCAGCGACTCTGCGCCCCAGCGACTCTGCGCCCCAGCGACTCTGCGCCCCAGCGACTCTGCGCCCCAGCGACTCTGCGCCCCAGCGACTCTGCGCCCCAGCGACTCTGCGCCCCAGCGACTCTGCGCCCCAGCGACTCTGCGCCCCAGCGACTCTGCGCCCCAGCGACTCTGCGCCCCAGCGACTCTGCGCCCCAGCGACTCTGCGCCCCAGCGACTCTGCGCCCCAGCGACTCTGCGCCCCAGCGACTCTGCGCCCCAGCGACTCTGCGCCCCAGCGACTCTGCGCCCCAGCGACTCTGCGCCCCAGCGACTCTGCGCCCCAGCGACTCTGCGCCCCAGCGACTCTGCGCCCCAGCGACTCTGCGCCCCAGCGACTCTGCGCCCCAGCGACTCTGCGCCCCAGCGACTCTGCGCCCCAGCGACTCTGCGCCCCAGCGACTCTGCGCCCCAGCGACTCTGCGCCCCAGCGACTCTGCGCCCCAGCGACTCTGCGCCCCAGCGACTCTGCGCCCCAGCGACTCTGCGCCCCAGCGACTCTGCGCCCCAGCGACTCTGCGCCCCAGCGACTCTGCGCCCCAGCGACTCTGCGCCCCAGCGACTCTGCGCCCCAGCGACTCTGCGCCCCAGCGACTCTGCGCCCCAGCGACTCTGCGCCCCAGCGACTCTGCGCCCCAGCGACTCTGCGCCCCAGCGACTCTGCGCCCCAGCGACTCTGCGCCCCAGCGACTCTGCGCCCCAGCGACTCTGCGCCCCAGCGACTCTGCGCCCCAGCGACTCTGCGCCCCAGCGACTCTGCGCCCCAGCGACTCTGCGCCCCAGCGACTCTGCGCCCCAGCGACTCTGCGCCCCAGCGACTCTGCGCCCCAGCGACTCTGCGCCCCAGCGACTCTGCGCCCCAGCGACTCTGCGCCCCAGCGACTCTGCGCCCCAGCGACTCTGCGCCCCAGCGACTCTGCGCCCCAGCGACTCTGCGCCCCAGCGACTCTGCGCCCCAGCGACTCTGCGCCCCAGCGACTCTGCGCCCCAGCGACTCTGCGCCCCAGCGACTCTGCGCCCCAGCGACTCTGCGCCCCAGCGACTCTGCGCCCCAGCGACTCTGCGCCCCAGCGACTCTGCGCCCCAGCGACTCTGCGCCCCAGCGACTCTGCGCCCCAGCGACTCTGCGCCCCAGCGACTCTGCGCCCCAGCGACTCTGCGCCCCAGCGACTCTGCGCCCCAGCGACTCTGCGCCCCAGCGACTCTGCGCCCCAGCGACTCTGCGCCCCAGCGACTCTGCGCCCCAGCGACTCTGCGCCCCAGCGACTCTGCGCCCCAGCGACTCTGCGCCCCAGCGACTCTGCGCCCCAGCGACTCTGCGCCCCAGCGACTCTGCGCCCCAGCGACTCTGCGCCCCAGCGACTCTGCGCCCCAGCGACTCTGCGCCCCAGCGACTCTGCGCCCCAGCGACTCTGCGCCCCAGCGACTCTGCGCCCCAGCGACTCTGCGCCCCAGCGACTCTGCGCCCCAGCGACTCTGCGCCCCAGCGACTCTGCGCCCCAGCGACTCTGCGCCCCAGCGACTCTGCGCCCCAGCGACTCTGCGCCCCAGCGACTCTGCGCCCCAGCGACTCTGCGCCCCAGCGACTCTGCGCCCCAGCGACTCTGCGCCCCAGCGACTCTGCGCCCCAGCGACTCTGCGCCCCAGCGACTCTGCGCCCCAGCGACTCTGCGCCCCAGCGACTCTGCGCCCCAGCGACTCTGCGCCCCAGCGACTCTGCGCCCCAGCGACTCTGCGCCCCAGCGACTCTGCGCCCCAGCGACTCTGCGCCCCAGCGACTCTGCGCCCCAGCGACTCTGCGCCCCAGCGACTCTGCGCCCCAGCGACTCTGCGCCCCAGCGACTCTGCGCCCCAGCGACTCTGCGCCCCAGCGACTCTGCGCCCCAGCGACTCTGCGCCCCAGCGACTCTGCGCCCCAGCGACTCTGCGCCCCAGCGACTCTGCGCCCCAGCGACTCTGCGCCCCAGCGACTCTGCGCCCCAGCGACTCTGCGCCCCAGCGACTCTGCGCCCCAGCGACTCTGCGCCCCAGCGACTCTGCGCCCCAGCGACTCTGCGCCCCAGCGACTCTGCGCCCCAGCGACTCTGCGCCCCAGCGACTCTGCGCCCCAGCGACTCTGCGCCCCAGCGACTCTGCGCCCCAGCGACTCTGCGCCCCAGCGACTCTGCGCCCCAGCGACTCTGCGCCCCAGCGACTCTGCGCCCCAGCGACTCTGCGCCCCAGCGACTCTGCGCCCCAGCGACTCTGCGCCCCAGCGACTCTGCGCCCCAGCGACTCTGCGCCCCAGCGACTCTGCGCCCCAGCGACTCTGCGCCCCAGCGACTCTGCGCCCCAGCGACTCTGCGCCCCAGCGACTCTGCGCCCCAGCGACTCTGCGCCCCAGCGACTCTGCGCCCCAGCGACTCTGCGCCCCAGCGACTCTGCGCCCCAGCGACTCTGCGCCCCAGCGACTCTGCGCCCCAGCGACTCTGCGCCCCAGCGACTCTGCGCCCCAGCGACTCTGCGCCCCAGCGACTCTGCGCCCCAGCGACTCTGCGCCCCAGCGACTCTGCGCCCCAGCGACTCTGCGCCCCAGCGACTCTGCGCCCCAGCGACTCTGCGCCCCAGCGACTCTGCGCCCCAGCGACTCTGCGCCCCAGCGACTCTGCGCCCCAGCGACTCTGCGCCCCAGCGACTCTGCGCCCCAGCGACTCTGCGCCCCAGCGACTCTGCGCCCCAGCGACTCTGCGCCCCAGCGACTCTGCGCCCCAGCGACTCTGCGCCCCAGCGACTCTGCGCCCCAGCGACTCTGCGCCCCAGCGACTCTGCGCCCCAGCGACTCTGCGCCCCAGCGACTCTGCGCCCCAGCGACTCTGCGCCCCAGCGACTCTGCGCCCCAGCGACTCTGCGCCCCAGCGACTCTGCGCCCCAGCGACTCTGCGCCCCAGCGACTCTGCGCCCCAGCGACTCTGCGCCCCAGCGACTCTGCGCCCCAGCGACTCTGCGCCCCAGCGACTCTGCGCCCCAGCGACTCTGCGCCCCAGCGACTCTGCGCCCCAGCGACTCTGCGCCCCAGCGACTCTGCGCCCCAGCGACTCTGCGCCCCAGCGACTCTGCGCCCCAGCGACTCTGCGCCCCAGCGACTCTGCGCCCCAGCGACTCTGCGCCCCAGCGACTCTGCGCCCCAGCGACTCTGCGCCCCAGCGACTCTGCGCCCCAGCGACTCTGCGCCCCAGCGACTCTGCGCCCCAGCGACTCTGCGCCCCAGCGACTCTGCGCCCCAGCGACTCTGCGCCCCAGCGACTCTGCGCCCCAGCGACTCTGCGCCCCAGCGACTCTGCGCCCCAGCGACTCTGCGCCCCAGCGACTCTGCGCCCCAGCGACTCTGCGCCCCAGCGACTCTGCGCCCCAGCGACTCTGCGCCCCAGCGACTCTGCGCCCCAGCGACTCTGCGCCCCAGCGACTCTGCGCCCCAGCGACTCTGCGCCCCAGCGACTCTGCGCCCCAGCGACTCTGCGCCCCAGCGACTCTGCGCCCCAGCGACTCTGCGCCCCAGCGACTCTGCGCCCCAGCGACTCTGCGCCCCAGCGACTCTGCGCCCCAGCGACTCTGCGCCCCAGCGACTCTGCGCCCCAGCGACTCTGCGCCCCAGCGACTCTGCGCCCCAGCGACTCTGCGCCCCAGCGACTCTGCGCCCCAGCGACTCTGCGCCCCAGCGACTCTGCGCCCCAGCGACTCTGCGCCCCAGCGACTCTGCGCCCCAGCGACTCTGCGCCCCAGCGACTCTGCGCCCCAGCGACTCTGCGCCCCAGCGACTCTGCGCCCCAGCGACTCTGCGCCCCAGCGACTCTGCGCCCCAGCGACTCTGCGCCCCAGCGACTCTGCGCCCCAGCGACTCTGCGCCCCAGCGACTCTGCGCCCCAGCGACTCTGCGCCCCAGCGACTCTGCGCCCCAGCGACTCTGCGCCCCAGCGACTCTGCGCCCCAGCGACTCTGCGCCCCAGCGACTCTGCGCCCCAGCGACTCTGCGCCCCAGCGACTCTGCGCCCCAGCGACTCTGCGCCCCAGCGACTCTGCGCCCCAGCGACTCTGCGCCCCAGCGACTCTGCGCCCCAGCGACTCTGCGCCCCAGCGACTCTGCGCCCCAGCGACTCTGCGCCCCAGCGACTCTGCGCCCCAGCGACTCTGCGCCCCAGCGACTCTGCGCCCCAGCGACTCTGCGCCCCAGCGACTCTGCGCCCCAGCGACTCTGCGCCCCAGCGACTCTGCGCCCCAGCGACTCTGCGCCCCAGCGACTCTGCGCCCCAGCGACTCTGCGCCCCAGCGACTCTGCGCCCCAGCGACTCTGCGCCCCAGCGACTCTGCGCCCCAGCGACTCTGCGCCCCAGCGACTCTGCGCCCCAGCGACTCTGCGCCCCAGCGACTCTGCGCCCCAGCGACTCTGCGCCCCAGCGACTCTGCGCCCCAGCGACTCTGCGCCCCAGCGACTCTGCGCCCCAGCGACTCTGCGCCCCAGCGACTCTGCGCCCCAGCGACTCTGCGCCCCAGCGACTCTGCGCCCCAGCGACTCTGCGCCCCAGCGACTCTGCGCCCCAGCGACTCTGCGCCCCAGCGACTCTGCGCCCCAGCGACTCTGCGCCCCAGCGACTCTGCGCCCCAGCGACTCTGCGCCCCAGCGACTCTGCGCCCCAGCGACTCTGCGCCCCAGCGACTCTGCGCCCCAGCGACTCTGCGCCCCAGCGACTCTGCGCCCCAGCGACTCTGCGCCCCAGCGACTCTGCGCCCCAGCGACTCTGCGCCCCAGCGACTCTGCGCCCCAGCGACTCTGCGCCCCAGCGACTCTGCGCCCCAGCGACTCTGCGCCCCAGCGACTCTGCGCCCCAGCGACTCTGCGCCCCAGCGACTCTGCGCCCCAGCGACTCTGCGCCCCAGCGACTCTGCGCCCCAGCGACTCTGCGCCCCAGCGACTCTGCGCCCCAGCGACTCTGCGCCCCAGCGACTCTGCGCCCCAGCGACTCTGCGCCCCAGCGACTCTGCGCCCCAGCGACTCTGCGCCCCAGCGACTCTGCGCCCCAGCGACTCTGCGCCCCAGCGACTCTGCGCCCCAGCGACTCTGCGCCCCAGCGACTCTGCGCCCCAGCGACTCTGCGCCCCAGCGACTCTGCGCCCCAGCGACTCTGCGCCCCAGCGACTCTGCGCCCCAGCGACTCTGCGCCCCAGCGACTCTGCGCCCCAGCGACTCTGCGCCCCAGCGACTCTGCGCCCCAGCGACTCTGCGCCCCAGCGACTCTGCGCCCCAGCGACTCTGCGCCCCAGCGACTCTGCGCCCCAGCGACTCTGCGCCCCAGCGACTCTGCGCCCCAGCGACTCTGCGCCCCAGCGACTCTGCGCCCCAGCGACTCTGCGCCCCAGCGACTCTGCGCCCCAGCGACTCTGCGCCCCAGCGACTCTGCGCCCCAGCGACTCTGCGCCCCAGCGACTCTGCGCCCCAGCGACTCTGCGCCCCAGCGACTCTGCGCCCCAGCGACTCTGCGCCCCAGCGACTCTGCGCCCCAGCGACTCTGCGCCCCAGCGACTCTGCGCCCCAGCGACTCTGCGCCCCAGCGACTCTGCGCCCCAGCGACTCTGCGCCCCAGCGACTCTGCGCCCCAGCGACTCTGCGCCCCAGCGACTCTGCGCCCCAGCGACTCTGCGCCCCAGCGACTCTGCGCCCCAGCGACTCTGCGCCCCAGCGACTCTGCGCCCCAGCGACTCTGCGCCCCAGCGACTCTGCGCCCCAGCGACTCTGCGCCCCAGCGACTCTGCGCCCCAGCGACTCTGCGCCCCAGCGACTCTGCGCCCCAGCGACTCTGCGCCCCAGCGACTCTGCGCCCCAGCGACTCTGCGCCCCAGCGACTCTGCGCCCCAGCGACTCTGCGCCCCAGCGACTCTGCGCCCCAGCGACTCTGCGCCCCAGCGACTCTGCGCCCCAGCGACTCTGCGCCCCAGCGACTCTGCGCCCCAGCGACTCTGCGCCCCAGCGACTCTGCGCCCCAGCGACTCTGCGCCCCAGCGACTCTGCGCCCCAGCGACTCTGCGCCCCAGCGACTCTGCGCCCCAGCGACTCTGCGCCCCAGCGACTCTGCGCCCCAGCGACTCTGCGCCCCAGCGACTCTGCGCCCCAGCGACTCTGCGCCCCAGCGACTCTGCGCCCCAGCGACTCTGCGCCCCAGCGACTCTGCGCCCCAGCGACTCTGCGCCCCAGCGACTCTGCGCCCCAGCGACTCTGCGCCCCAGCGACTCTGCGCCCCAGCGACTCTGCGCCCCAGCGACTCTGCGCCCCAGCGACTCTGCGCCCCAGCGACTCTGCGCCCCAGCGACTCTGCGCCCCAGCGACTCTGCGCCCCAGCGACTCTGCGCCCCAGCGACTCTGCGCCCCAGCGACTCTGCGCCCCAGCGACTCTGCGCCCCAGCGACTCTGCGCCCCAGCGACTCTGCGCCCCAGCGACTCTGCGCCCCAGCGACTCTGCGCCCCAGCGACTCTGCGCCCCAGCGACTCTGCGCCCCAGCGACTCTGCGCCCCAGCGACTCTGCGCCCCAGCGACTCTGCGCCCCAGCGACTCTGCGCCCCAGCGACTCTGCGCCCCAGCGACTCTGCGCCCCAGCGACTCTGCGCCCCAGCGACTCTGCGCCCCAGCGACTCTGCGCCCCAGCGACTCTGCGCCCCAGCGACTCTGCGCCCCAGCGACTCTGCGCCCCAGCGACTCTGCGCCCCAGCGACTCTGCGCCCCAGCGACTCTGCGCCCCAGCGACTCTGCGCCCCAGCGACTCTGCGCCCCAGCGACTCTGCGCCCCAGCGACTCTGCGCCCCAGCGACTCTGCGCCCCAGCGACTCTGCGCCCCAGCGACTCTGCGCCCCAGCGACTCTGCGCCCCAGCGACTCTGCGCCCCAGCGACTCTGCGCCCCAGCGACTCTGCGCCCCAGCGACTCTGCGCCCCAGCGACTCTGCGCCCCAGCGACTCTGCGCCCCAGCGACTCTGCGCCCCAGCGACTCTGCGCCCCAGCGACTCTGCGCCCCAGCGACTCTGCGCCCCAGCGACTCTGCGCCCCAGCGACTCTGCGCCCCAGCGACTCTGCGCCCCAGCGACTCTGCGCCCCAGCGACTCTGCGCCCCAGCGACTCTGCGCCCCAGCGACTCTGCGCCCCAGCGACTCTGCGCCCCAGCGACTCTGCGCCCCAGCGACTCTGCGCCCCAGCGACTCTGCGCCCCAGCGACTCTGCGCCCCAGCGACTCTGCGCCCCAGCGACTCTGCGCCCCAGCGACTCTGCGTGTCTGTTTCTACTGACCACAATGGATATTCTGCATTCACGTTAATGCACCTTTTTCAAACAACCCGTTTTTCAATCTTCCAAATACTTAAGAACATTCTAAGGCAGGGTTATCTGTGTGCACTTGGGTTTAGGAGGCCTTCCCCCCCCCCCCCCCCCCCGGTGCTTTGAATGGAGCCTAGAACCCACGTAAGTAATTTCACGGAAAACAGACAAGTTGAAGCAAGTACTCAAACTCCTCAACAGTAACAACCACAGAACTCAGGAACACTTACCTGTAGTCTTCTGAACCTGAGTCACTTCCAAAGCGCTTTGCTGTGAAATAGTGCCACCAGCGTTTTACTGAAGAAGGTACTACCAATGTAACAGTCTTATAGAGTCTCTAAAACTCTTTCACAGAGAGGGCAGAAAACATGAAGGAAAAGCAGCCTACCGGGGAAGGCTGAGCCCAATTCACCACAAGAGAAAAATACCCCAGGCAACCTAAGCCTCAGTTTCTCTTGGAGAGGCAATTCCCCCTCACCCCTCCTCAGGCTTCCTATATAGCAAAGGTCAAATGACCCACACCTGGCCGGTTTCACTTAACAAGGGTGGAACCAAGAGACCTTGTGGAATAAGCTCGTCTACCTGGCTTCAAAGTTTTAAGGTCAATTGCTCCTTATCACTAGTAGAAATAACCTGACAAGGGGCTTAGTGGTTAGAGTTGACCTAATGAATTAACTACAAAATTTGCACGAAGGTCATATTTCTGTTAGTCATTCTGTGAGGAACAGTAGTACAGAGCCTGTTAAAAAAATAAATACAAATAAATAAAAGATATGAATAAAAAAGTAAATTACCTTAACGGCAATCTTGCCATCATAGATTTTCATCTGTCTAGTCATGACAGATAAAGAACGTAGCAATCTGATTTCCTTTTCTTGATATTAATGTTATTTAAATTTTCTTTTCTGAGATCCCTTTTTTATGCAGGACTTTTCTAAATCTAGCCCCATGACCTCTGACTGCACTATTTATAGAATCATAGAATATCCCGAGTTGGAAGGGACCCATAAGGATCATCAAGTCCAACTCCTGGCACCGCACAGGTCTACCCAAATGTTTAGGCCCCGTGACTAAGTGCACAGTCCAATCGCTTCTTAAATTCAGACGGGCTTGGTGCAGTGACTGGTTCCCTGGGGAGCCTGTTCCATCATGCAACCACCCTCCTCTCGGTGAAGAACCTCTTCCTGACGTCCAGCCTAAACCTTCCCTGCCTCAGCTTAACACCATTCCCGTGGGTCCTATCACTGGTGATTACAGAGAATAGGTCAGCACCTGCCTCTGCACTCCCCCTCGCGAGGAAGTTGTACGCTGCAATGAGGTCCCCCCTCAGCCTGCCCTTCTCCAGGCTGAACAGGCCCAGTGACCTCAGCCGCTCCTCATACGGCTTCCCCTCTAGGCCCTTCACCATCTTCGTCGCCCTCCTCTGGACGCTCTCCAGCAGTTTACTGTCCTTTTTGTACTGTGGTGCCCAGAACTGCACGCAGTACTCGAAGTGAGGCCGCACCAGTGCAGAGTAGAGCGGGACAATCGCTTCCCTTGATCTACTAGCAATGCTGTGCTTGATGCACCCCAGGATATGGTTGGCCCTCCTGGCTGCCAGGGCACACTGCTGGCTCATGTTCAACTTGCTGTCAACCACCACCCCCGGATCCCTCTGTGCGGGGCTGCTCTCCGGCATCTCGTCACCCAGTCTGTACGTATAGCCAGGGTGGCCCCATCCCAGGTGCAGGACCCGGCACTTGCTCTTGTTAATCTTCATGAGGTTGGTGATCGCCCAGCTCTCCAATCTGCCCAGATCTCTCTGCAAGGCCTTTCCACCCTCAGCCCCTCAGCTGAGTCTACAACTCCTCCAAGTTTGGTGCCATCAGCAAACTCGCTCAAAACACCTTCTAGTCCTACATCTAAATCGTTTATAAAAACATTGAAGAGGACTGGCCCTAAAACGGAGCCTTGAGGGTCCCCACTAGTGACCATGTACCAGCCTGATGTGGCCCCATTTACCACAAGCCCTTGAGCCCTGCCTGTCAGCCAATTGCTCACCCATCGCATGATGTTTTTGTTAGGTTGTATGCTGGACATTTTGTCCAGTAGGATCCCACGGGAAACCATGTCAAAAGCTTTGCTCAGGTCCAAAAAGATCACGTCAGCTGGTTTCCCTTGATCGACCAGATGGGTGATCTTATCATAAAAGGAATTCAGATTTGTTAGGCAGGACCTACCCCTCATGAAAGTCGCTGGAAATGGAAGCTTCCCCCCAGACTGCCTTTCCAGACGCACGAAGGCCTGCAGTTCACAGGAGCACTTGAACGGATTGTGCCCGGCTTCCAGCTCCCGCACCGTCTGGCAGCTCTCAAAGAAGTCGGCGGAAGGGCTGAGGATCGAGTTCATCTCCATATTCAGGATCTCCAGGGCCGAGAAGCCACCACACCCCGGCAGCTCGGCCAGCCTGTTCGACGCCAGCTTCAGCTCTTTCAAGGACTTCAGCTCAGCAATCCCCTGGGGGACGCTCCTGATCTGGTTGTTGTGTAGGTCCAGTTTGTTGACATTGAGCGGCAAGCACCCGAACACGGACTCTGTCAGCTGCTTTGAGGACAGGTCCAGCTCCTTCAGAGACTTGCTCCATTGGCAGTGCTCCTCGGCTCCATCGTTACGCAGCAAGTTGCTGCTCATGTCCAGATACCTCCGTGATTTCATGTACCTGGTCATGGAGCTCACCTTGGAAAGGCTCTCAAATTTATTATTTAATTAAGACATTCCTTCATTATTTAATTATTATTCGGTGGTGTATTTTCATGCTTTATGATAGGATAAGCAGGCAAAAAACCCGGGAACCATATCTCTCTCCTGTTCCACAGCAGTGTTTTGATTGGGTTAAATAGCGGACACGATGAGAACACTGGGTAAGGTGATATTTATTTTTATTTTATTTTTGAATTAGAGCAGCACCTTCAGTATTGAATGCCAAACACTGGGGTTATTGTCCTGGCAAAGACATAAACCAGTCTCTCTTTCTTTCTGTACGACACTGGTCAGAAAGTCCATCTTAGCTGAGGTCTGAATATGGAACTAACTCCAATGGAACTAATCTATTGTTCTGGTTTAGCATACTATTGTGATATATGGAGTAATAATTCGTGTCAAGAAAATGATTGATATTAATAAAGAAGGGGGAGATGTGGGAGTGTGGCCATGGGGGTCAGCAAGCCCCGTGGTTGATGGTAACAGCAGACTCTTATTGATGAGGCCCTCAGGAATGTAAAAGAGCTTAGAGGGAACAAAGAAGGGTGATTCAGGAGACGCCATGCAGTCTCGGGTTCCTTCTTCTCCAGCCGTTAAGGCATGGAAGCTTCTGGGTGTTTGCTGTTGCTGTTATATGGGACCAAATTGAGGTCAAGGTGTGGGACTCTGCTACTAAAAACCACAAGGTTGCGGTGGGACTGCTCAGCACCTGGCGAGCAATCTCTGAAGCCTTAAAGAGCCCTGTGGGACCACAGTCAGAAACGTGTGGTTTGCCAGACAGTGAGGGAGCTGCGGGCTCCTTTACTGATCCTTCTGCTACGCCATGGGCCCCTCTGCTGCTACAGCCATCGAAGGCTTTTGCTGTTACACCCCCTGCTGACCTGGACGTGCCTTTTGACCCAGGCCTATTGGCCTTGAAAAGGAGATGGATATGCTTTTCTTCGATCTGGGAAGAATGACGGGATACAGAAGGCCTGAAGACCGAGTTGCTTGACAACTTAAAGCCAGACATATTGTTCAAAAGGAATGGAAAATGGAGACTTGTATGTAATCAAGAAAAGGAATGGAAGACGGAGACTGTTAAGGCATGGGACTTCAAGAATTCTTTGTTACCTTTCCTGGTTGTGCGTATGTAGAGGCATCCTCGGGTTTAGTATGTAAAGCAATGTGCTGTATATTTAGAAAATTGATGTTTGTGTGTGCGTGTTGGTGGAGCGTAGACTCCCCGCACACCCAGCGCTGTTTACTTGCCTTTTATACCTTTTAGAAATATTTGTTTTATAAACATTCCAAAATTCAGATTGAGTTGAGACCTCATTTATAACACTTTGGAGACTCAAGAGTTGGCCTCAGCGATCCTCTTGGGTCCCTTCCAGCTCAGGACGTTCTGTGATTCTATGAGCCCAGGGGAGAAGTGGTGAAAGGGACAACCAGACCAAGATACGGTAGGTTTGCCAGGATGGATTTCAGTGCCGAAGTTTCCTCCTCAAGTCTACTTCAGCCATGAGCTAGGGACGGCCCTCTGTGTGGTAACAGGCCCTGGTGCTGAGGTCACAGTGTATCCCCCCTACATCCCTCTGCCGTGCGTGCCAGCTGTGGCCCAGTTGCTTGTGGGGCCGGTAGGAGGAGGACCCAGAGAGAGCGTTGTGTCTATCTGGGGACATCCTGCTGCGATGGAGAGGCTGAGAGCCCTTAGCGGTGAGGGGCAGCGGGAGGGAGGTTGGGGGCTGAAGCAGGACCCTTGCCAGCAGGCTGCTCGGGGCTGCGTCTCCTGCGGAGATTTCTCTCCCAGCTGGCCAAGATCCTCGTCCCTACCAGCTCCAGCCCCCTGCGGCCAGCAGCACCGATGCCACCTGCTCCGTTCTTTCCTTCCTTCCAGGTGTGGGCTGCTGGCCCAGACGGAGCCGTCGCCAGGGCAGAGGCAGGGTGCCAGGGCCTGTCCCTGAAGCGGCCCCGACCTCTGGCATTGTTGCGACTTTGCTGGAGCGCCTGCAAGACGAGGAGGTGAGCTGGGGGCTCCCCACCATGATGCAGCGGGGGGAGCAGGGGGAGCCTGTGCCTGGCGGCACCTCTGCCCTCCTGGTTTTCTCGTCCAGAAGCCCTGGCACAGGGCAGTGCCCAGCCTAGAGCTTCTCGAGGAGCAGTCATTTGCCCGGGCCCCATCTCAAGGTCCCATGGCTGCCCAAGCCCAGAGGCCAGGGGCTTTGTGTCCCTATTGCAGCTTCCCAGCCCCAGCAGCACATCCCTAGGCTCTGCAGAGCGAGGGCGGGCAGCTGGCGGCGCGCTGGCAGGAGGAGCAAAGCAAGTGCAACTGATCCCTATGGTGCTCTGTCCCCAGGGTGACAGAGCGCAGACTTACTGCGAGCTGGAGACCGTCTTGTGGGGAGATGACAGCTGCCTGCAGTGCGGTGTCGTCAACCGGCTGCTAGCAGAGGTGTCCTGGGACCTGACAGCTGGCCAGGTGAGATGGTGCTCTTGGAAGGCCAGGGGAGCAGCCTGCCAGGCATTTATTGGAGGGCAATGCGGAGCACACAGACAGGTTTTTCTGGCCTTGGGGCCCCACAGAGTCTCCCCAGTGGCCCTGACCTCGATCAAGCGGCTGGGGAGAAGCCTGCCGGGCTAGGCGGGGAGCAACAGCTGGGGAGCTGCTCACCTTCCTTCCCCAGGGGAGCAGAGGTGGCAGCCGCCCAGCCCCAGGCACAGCTGTCCCCAAGGGGTGTTGTGGGGGAGCAGGGGCCATCTCCCCAGTGCCTCCAGCACACAAAGCCCATTCGAGCTGAAGCCCCGTAGCCGGGGCTGGCTGCCTCGCAGATCAGGGGATCGCAGGATGGCTGAGGCTGGCAGGGCCCTCTGGGTCCACCTGCTCCAAGCCCTGCTCCAGCAGGGCCACCCAGAGCAGGCTGCCCAAGACCGTGTCCAGGCGGCTTCTGAAGATCTCCAAGGAGGAGCCCCCACAGTGTCTCTGTGCCAGTGCTCCGGCACCTGCAGCTGTTCAGCCCGTCCAAGTGCCTCACGCAGCCTGTCTCCCGGGGGGCAATTCACCTGAGCCTCTTTTTCAGGGCGTGACGGAAGACACGAAGGTGGCTGCCAGTGACGTCCTGGTGGCTCTGGCCCGCTCCCACTTCAGCTTCGTGCTAGCCGAGCTCCTGGCCCAGCTGAATGCCCCAGGGCAGATCTCCAAGGAGTTCGTGCTCATCACTGTGGGCAAACTCCTCAGCACCAACGGTACGGTCCAGCAGCGCCATCCTCCCTCCCTCCCTCCCCTCCCCGCCCGCTTTGGGCCAGGCTGGGAGAGCTGGGATAGAAAGGGATCCTTCCCCTCTCCACGCAAGCTGTGCTGAGCTGGGGGGCACCGTGGCTGCTTTGCCTCCTCCCTCGCTGCCAGTGCCGGCTGGGGGCTCTGACCGTGGCCACTCTCCGTTCTCTTCGCAGCCCTGCAGTGCATCCCCTTCATGCGCGTGGTGCTGTTGGGGCTGCGCACCGTGCTGGGCCAGTTAGGGAGCGGCCGGATCCTGCGTGCTGCCTGCGGTGGTGAGTGGACCCCGGGGAGGGTCAGGGGCAGGGGCAGGGGCAGGGCAGCCCCTGGCACCTCGCTCTGGTCTCAGAGCGGGCATGGCGGGCCTGAGCCCATGCTGCTGCCAGCCCTGGGCCATCCCAAAGCATTGGGGGCGCCTGGAAAGGGTGGCTGAAGGTTTCTGTGGGCTGGAGGTGAAGGTGCCCGGGAACTCCTGGGTCCCCTTCCTGGGCTTTCCTACCGGGTTCGTGTGCCCTGATGGGCAAAAATTGGGCTTCCAGTAGGCTGGCGGGGGGTGCTGCTCCCTTCCCTGCTCCAGGCTCCTTTTTCTCTTCTCTTGGTGCAGCTCTGGAGCAGTGGGCCAAAGCGGTCAACGTTTACATCTGCACCTGGAAAGGATGCTCCTTGCCTGCTACGCAGAAGGAGCAGCTCTACGAAAGCCTTTCCCAGGTGTTGTGCTCTGTGGCAAGCACCTTGCTGGACTGCCAGGAGGAAGAGGTGAGAAGTGCTGCTTTCCCAGCTGGGGACGGCAGCAGGGATGTCCCCTGTGCCTGTGCCTCTGTCTGTGCCCAGCGGGCTGGCTGCAGAAGGCCCCAGCCTGGCTCTGTGCCTGGGGCTGGGGGCTCCCTGCGGGGAAGCAGCTGAAGCCCAGGGCATTTGGGCAGGCAGGGCGGGGGGGTGAGGGGTGGGGAAAACCTCTCTGCCCTGCCCTTCTGCTCTGTGGGCAGGGCAGACCTTCAGCCTTTGACGCTGGGCCTCCCCGCTTCCTCTCCAGGACAAGCAAGCTGTCATCGGGGCCATGACTCCCTTGATGCGTGTCCTCCTGCACAAGGAGGAGCACCGGGAGCATGTCTGGGAGCAGCTTCTCTGGCTCCTGCACCACTACCGGACTGTCCAAGACACCTCCAGGGTGACCAAGGTGAGGTGTGGCGCAGGGCCTGGCACGGCCGTGGGGTCTGTGCAAGTGGCACGAGGGCTCAGGGATCTGTGGCATGCAGGGAGGAGCCAGGGAGCTCCCCTTAGAGAAACGTGCAACAGGGAGGTCCGTGGAGATGCGAGGCTCCCTCGGCTCTTCAGGCAAGGGAAGAGCAAGCGTGTTGGGGCCAGGAGGGAGCCAAGAGGCAGTGGGGCCCACCTCTGGGAGATGGGAGGCTTTGCCCCCACCTCCCTGGGGGCTGTTTGCACGGGGAGCTGTGTTGCTGTGACAGTTGCTCCATTCGCAAGTGGCTTGACATGGCTTCGGCCCTTTCTTCCTCTCCTGTTCTCTTGCAGAGCCTCCTTTCTTTCCTGGAGGCCCTGGAGCAAGCTCAGATCCCCGTCCCCAAGGGCAAGTGTCTTGCCATCAGCAGTGTCGTGTACAGCAAGGTAAGGGGAGCCTGCAGCCACACAGCCACAGCAATTCCCTCTTGGCTGAGTCTCGGGAGGACTCCAGAGCCCCGAGTCTTTGAATGCTGCTCAGCCTTGGCTGCTGGGTGCTCCAGACCTGTGCGTGTGTCCCTGGGGACGCTGTGGGGTGGGCTGGGTTTTGGCTGGGGGTCCTCTTGCCACCAGTGCCCAGGGAGATGAGAGCTGGCAGCGCCGTTTCTTTTCGGGCCCTCTCAGTGCTGCTGGGACTTGCTCCAGCATGTTCCCACCTTGTTCCCACAGCTCACTGCCGACAGCACAGAGCACAGCCAGGAGCAGAAGGCAGAGCTGAGCCAGTGCATCCTGCTGCAAGGTAAGGAGAGGAGCTGTGGCGATGCCCCGTGGTGTCCCGGCAGCTCTCTCCCAAAGCTGCTTGCTAATGCAGGATGGGATTTCCTCCCCACAGCTCGGATCTGCCCAGAGGAGACGATCCTGTTCCTGGAGTCCCAGCTGGGCCACGAGAGGGAGGCCGTGCGCGTGGCAGCCCTGGGTCTGCTCGGTGCTCTGGCACGCTGTGACGGTCAGTACTGCGGGGTCAGGGCTTGGAGGGCTCTCTTCCGCCCTCTGGGCTGTGCCTCCACGCATGCCTCACTGGACCTCTTGCAGAGTCCGCGATTGCAGAGAAGCTGCCCCAGGTGGTGGAGGCTGTCAAGCGTGTGTGCAGGGACCCCAGCATCCGGGTGAGCTGCTTTGGGAAGGGACTGTGCCGTCGGGGTCGGGGTCGGGGTCGGGGCCGGGGTGGGAGAGAAACCTTTTCCCTCAGGGCAGAGGCAGAGCCTGGCAAGGCTGGACTAGAAGGGCTCGGACCCAGGCAGCCATTTCCCCGCTCCTTCGTGTTTAGCGGAGGGAGGGCTGACGGCCAGAGGTGATGCTGCTGCCAGCATGGGCAGGTCCCGGTGTCCCTGTGCTAAGCACACTTGACCCCTGGCAGGTGAGGAGGGCACTTCTGCACTTCATCAGGGAGCTGCTCAGTGCCAATGCCCAGAGCTGCTCAGCGTGGGACGTTGTGGGCTACATCTTCAGCGAGTTCAGCCAGAGCTCGAGCAGAAGGGTAAGGACAGCGTGCAACATCTTCCCTGGGGAGATCTGCTGCCAGGAGGCTGGCATGGGAGCCTGCTGGGGCCACGCCTGAGCCTTCTGGGGCAGGAACTGAGAGCAAGCGGGGCAGGGGGTTCCCAATGTTGTCTTGCAGGCTGCAGGACTCCTGTCTGCCCAGGAAGCCCAGGAAGAAGGAGGTCTCCAAGGGCTGTGCATGGACGTCCTGGGGTCCCTGGACATCTCTGTGAGAGGGATGGCCAAAGTAAGTCCTCCTCTGTCCTGCTGCTGCTGCTGCTGCTCCTCTCCTCTCTTCAGGCCATTTGTTCCTAGTCCCCTTTGCACACCTGAAAGCTCCCCCCCAGCATGCTTGGAAGTGCTCAGGGAGATGCACACCATCCTCCCCATCTCTGAGCTGAGGCAGAAATGCTGACGGGCTGAATTGTCTCATTGCCTACAGCTCCTGTGGCCGAGGCTGCTGATCTATGTGATGCCAGCCAAGTACACGGGCATGCTGATCCCCCTCTCGCGCTGTCTGCGCGCCCTGGCTGAGAGCAATGAGCTGACAGCAGGGCATGAGCATCACGAGCTGGATCCCGATGTCCTCAACGCCTGCTTGCAAGGTAGGAGTAGCAACTCCCCCAAGGAGCTCTGCTGACCTCGGGGTCTGCGTCCTGCAGGGACGGCAGCGTGGCAGGGCACGGTGTGGCTCGGCATCTCACCCAGCATTTCTTTCTCCCCGCAGAGACGACGCTGACTCCGCACAACTTGCTGGCTCGCCTGCTGGTGGTGGCGGGGTCTCCTTTTGCGGGCAGCAAACTCCAAGCTGCTGCCTTGCTGCTGATGCAGAGCCTCCACAGCAGGATCCACGCAGCTGTGGGGGCCACGTGGAACAGCGAGATTCCCCTGCTGCTGCAGTACCTCCAAGGTAAAGTGCTGCTGGGGAGGGGGAGAGGGAGGGAGGGCATGGCAAGTCAGCTTCCCAGCATGGCTAAGGGGAATCCCCGCCTGGTGCCCAGAGCTTGTTCTGCTGCCGTTTTGTTTCCCTGCCCGGGAGCCAGCACTGAAGCTGGGGGGAGCAGTCCCACAGCGATCCATTCGTCGCGGCACATGGATGGGGCCCTTCCCATCCCCTTGGACAGCGTGCTGGTCCTGGTGGCACCTCCATGGCCCTGCTGGGGCGGTGCTCGTGGGGAGGGACGGACGGCTGCCTCTGGAGCGGGTGCAGCCACCAGCTTCCCTGGGCCAGGCCAGCTTTGCAGCAGCTCTTCTTCTGTGGCTTGGTCCCAAGCGAGGTTTTTGTCTTCTTTCTAGGAGGAAAGGGGAACATCCCAGACGCTGCTGAGTGGGAGCGCCGTCTGCTTCAGGTACTGCAGCCCTGGGAGGCGTAGCATCTAGAGGTGGCAGGGGTGTTTCCCAGGCGCCCCACTCCTCCTCCTAGAGGAGTCTCTCCTTTCTCACACGGGCCACAGCTCTCGTGGAAGGCCACTCTGGCATGGCCGTGTGCCTTGGCACTGCCTCTTCCTGCTTGTCAAAGGCCAAGAAGCATTCGCTTCCTCTCCTGTTCTCTCCTGCAGTTCCTGAGGGCATCCCTGGAAACCATCGGGGACGACGCCTGGATCAAGCGCCTGAGCTGTGCGCTGAGCCAGTGGCTGGACAGCTCTCCCAGCAGCTCTGGGGAGAAGGTCGGTTCCCTGCCCGGCTCTCCCCTGGCAGCGCAGCCACGGGGCCCCCGCCCACGTGCGGGGCTGGGGCTGGGGCTGCAGGCGGTGCTCTGCCCACGAGGGCTGTCTGCGCTGCTTCCCTGGCCCTTGCCCCCTGCGGCCTTTCCCTCCTCTCGTGCTGAGCGGGGCTGGCGAAAGCCCATCCCTGCGTCCGGGCTCGGCTGCTCCCCGTGCGCTGGCCCCGTTGCAGCACGCCAGGCTGTTGCTGCATCTCGGGCTCGGCTTGTTCCCTTGCAGGCTTTCCTGTACAAGGCTCTTGGGACGACGCTGGGAGCTTGTCAGGAACTGCCACACGTCCAAGAGAACCTGCTGCAGCATCTGACGAGAGCACAACCGGAGGAGCCATCTGAGGCCCAGGTGAGCTTCCCTGCTCTGTCCCTGGGGGAAGGGGCTTCTCCCGGCCCTGCTCCAGGCTCCTCATCGCTGCCCGCCACTGTGGCTGGCCATGACTGAACGGCTGGGCCCGTGCCGAATGTCCCTCGGTCTCTTGTTGCAGGGAATCATTTCTCTCGTCTGCCAAGCCGCCGACAGCCACTTCGGCCTGGTCTTGGAGACACTGACAGCATTTGCTGCCACCTCGTGCAGTGGCCGGGGCTTGAGGGTTTCCAGACGCAGGAAGGTGAGGCATTTGGGGTTTCCCTCCCTGGCTGTCTTCCACCTGCTTTTCATCGTGGGCTGTGGGGGGCCATGGGGCGGACGTCTCACAGCATCTCTTGCAACGCAGACGACCCAGGCCAGCAGGAGAGCTGAGGCCACTTGCAGTGCTGTCATGCTCGCCCACAGCAGCATGGCACTGCGTGCCTCCAAGGAACAACTGCTCGCCCACGTGGAGGCAGACATCGCGGGCAACATCCTGCTGCTCTCCATCTCCAGCAGCCAGGTGAGAGCTCGGGGCGTGCAGGGGCAGGGCTGCTGGGTGCAATCCCAGCTCCAAGCCCTCCGTGCTAGGGCATCCTGAGCCGGGCCGTCTCTTTCCAAAGGTCCCCCGAGGAATGGTTTGTCCCAGCAGGAAGATGCAAGCCCTTCCCCTAGGAAATCTCTTCCCCTTCCCAGCAGGAAGATGCAAGCCCTTCCCCTAGATTTCCCCCGTGTGCACATGTTCCTCTCGCAGCCTGTGGCCCTTCCTCCAGTTCCAAGGGTTTTCTTCTTCTCTCCTGGGCCCCAGAACTTGCAGACCAATCTTGCTGTGGCGCAGAGCATCCTTGAGGTCGGCTGTGCCATCCAAGCTGTGGGGAACTTGGGCAGCTTCCATCCTGTCCTGAAGCACAAGCTGCTGCTGATCCTGCAGGTGAGTGCCCAGAGCCAGGGCTGTCTTGCAGGGGAGTTTGGGGCCATGCCAGGAGGCAGGAAGGTCTCCCTCAGCTGCGTGGGAGCTCCTGAGCGCTGCAGCCAGTGTCTGGCAGGAGTGCCCGTCCCCGGGCAGGGTGTGAGAGCTCTCCTGTGCCCAATGCCCACTTGGCAACTTTCTCTTGCAGAACTTGATGAAGACGACTCTCTGGGACTTCCCGGCAGCGTCCCTGCACCTGAAGGTGATTCTGGCCCTGGAGCAGTGGAGGTAAGAGTGAGGAGCTGCGGGGGCTGTGAGGCGGGATGACGTTCCTCCTGTCGGGGAGCTCCCAAAGAGCAGCACTCCCTGCCACAGCCTAGGCTGCTTGCATTTGGGGCTGTCGATGAGGACAAGCCCAGATGCCACGTGACCCTCTCTGGAGAGCGCTAGGAACTCCTCTTTGTTTGTTTCCCCTTGCCAGCAAGCTGGAGATCTCGTTCAGCAGCAAGGAAATTTGCAGCCTGCTGTCTGACTGCTGCCGGGCCATCCTGCCACTTCCCTCAGCGGCTGAGCAGCTTGGGAAGATCAGGAACGCAGAGCAGGCAGTACTGCAGCTCCAGGTAACTTACTGTCCCTTCCCAGCACAAGCTGTGTGCTGGCAGCAGCCGTGATCCTGCATCTCCGTCCCTCTCCTGCGCTTTCAGTCCCTGCACATGGCCACGAAGGCTCTGGGCCGGCTCATGGCAGTCCTGCTGAAGACAAAGCCAAGCCCTGTCCACTTTGTAGACATCGCTGAGGTGAGTATCCATGGGGTGCTGGGGCAAGCATCCCTCCTGTCAGCAGTGGGGCCCCTGGGGAATTAGCAGAGCAGCAGGAACCTCCTGCTGCCATGCCAGGTGACTGTGAGCTCGGGGAGGCCAAGAAGTGGGCCCTGCACGGGGGAAGCCAAGAGGCAGCCCCTGGCTGGCTGCAGCAGGGAGCTGGCTGCAGCAGGGAGCTGGCTGCAGGGAAAAGCTCCTGGGTGGGAGCAGGTGCGTCTGAAGAGAGTGGGGCAGTGCCGCAGGGCAGGCCCTCAGGGCAAGTGCCAGGAAGGGAGGGAAATGGAAAGGGATGGCGGGAAGGGAAAGATGCCCCTTGGCAGCCAGAGCTGCTCTGCCCCAGGTGCTGTGGTTCTGGCTCTCCTCGGACAAGCCGTGGGTGTGCAAGAGGGCCCTGCAGGTCTGCACCCAGCTGCTGGAGGACTGCAGAGATGGAGTGGCTTTTCAGGTGAGGAAGGATGCCCAGCGTGTGCTCCCAGCTGCAAGGGGGCCTGGCAGGGCAGCTCTGCCCAGCTGTGCACGGGCTGTCGGGTCCCCCAGTGCCCAGCCCCACTCTGCCCAGTCCTGGCCTGAGCAGGGCGCGGGTGGGAGACGCAAGGGAGTGCTGGGGCCACCTGCAGCCCTTGTTCTTCCTCTCGCCTCTGCAGACAAGAGGTGCCTACCTGCCGTTTGGTGCCTTGGCGGGATTGCTGGGGCCTCTGACCTGTGAGCCCACAAGCAGCTCCCGCCAGCTGGCCGCTGCCTGCCTCAGCTCCCTTCTCCACATCCAAGGTGAGTGTGAGTAGAGCAGGCGCCTGCCGGCCCTCTGCCCCGCCTGGCCCTAGCAGGATCCCCCGCGGGGGCTGGGCCCTGCCGCCAGGAGGGAAAGGAGAGGCACGGTGCTCGGCTGCTGTCCTGTCCCCAGCCTGTTCGTCCTCCACCTCCCCAGCCACCTGGGGAGGGATCCTGGCAGAGGGCCACCCAGTGCCACCTGCCAGCAGCGTTTCCTGCAGCTGGGGGCACTCAGAACCTGGCAAGGGCCATCCCGCTGCAGCGAGTTCAAAACTGACTCCCCTGGCCTTCAGCAAAGGCTGGGAAGGTGCCCTAAGTGGGACTCCCCTTTTCTCCCCGTGCTCGTTCCAGCCAAGGCCACGAACAGGCTGTTGCAGACAGACGACCCTGCGAGCTTGTGTGAGGGGCTGAGTGCTCGCAGCGACGCCTCTCAGCAGCTCCAGACCTCCATCCAAATCGCAGAGGTAAGGAGTGCCCTCAAGCTTGCCTGATGTTCTGAAGAGCTGGAGCGGAGCCGGGCTCTCGATCTCTCCTGGTTCTTGCATCTTTCCAGATGGTTTGCAAAAACGTCCCCAAAGAACAGGCTGGAGACTTCATGAATGCCATCCAGGATCCCTTCCGGCGTGCCAGAGGAAGCCGCGTGCGTGCTGCAGGCAGCTGGATGCTCACCTTTCTGGAAACATGGGGAAAGGACATTGGTCCAGACGTAAGAGACCTTTTTCCATGCCTTGGACTTTCTCGCTTTGGCTGTCGCACCACACATCTTGCCGGTTGTGTGCTAAAGAAGCTCTCGGGGCAGAGTCAGGGCTCGGGCAGGGTGCTAGGGGTGAAATTTCGCCTTCGAGCGTGAAAGCATGGCAAGGGAGCAGGCGTGGCTCATGGGCTGAACGTCCATGTTCCCGTGCCAAGACGTTCTTTCTCCCCTGCTTCTTTCAGGTGCGAGGAATCCTCTCCACCCTGCACAGCTGCACAGAGTCCATGCTGGAGCCCTCGTTCATGTACTTCGTGCACCATGCGGTGCTGATCCTGGCCCGCCATCACGAGAGGCTCACGATGAACGTCATCCTCGAGCAGTTTGTGCCTATGGACAGGTACATGCGCTCCTCCCTTTCCTGCTGGGCTCAGAGAGCCGTAGCTTGCCTCCCCTCCCCTCGGGCGATCCAAGGGAAGCAGCAGCTCCTTGTCCTCCAGCCAAATGTCAGAGGTGTGCTTGTACCACTGGGAACAGAGCAGACGGGCTCATGGTTGCACATCTCTTGGCAGAAACACACTGGAGCTGTGGAGGACTCTGGGGAGAGACAGCATTGGCATCGGTGTGCTGAAGCGCTTAGCGAGGAAGCTGAGGAGAGTGGGAGACGACAGCTCCCAGCCCAGCTCGTCCAGTGGCAGGCTGCACGCCCAGCAGCCTTCTGCGGAGTCCTTGACTGTACGTTCAGAGGCTTTGTGCCTGCTCCCCCACTGCCAATCTGAGGGCAAGGCATTGGGTGCCCTTTGCAAGCGTCTCTGGACACTGCCAGGACACTGCTGCAGTGTCTCAGCGGTAGCAGTTGGGGACGGCCAGGACAGCCGCTGCTCCCAGGCTGCAAGGCTGTCCCGGAGACGGGGCGTGCAGGCAGTAGAAGTGCCCCAGGCAGCCAGCGGGCTGGGGCTGGTGGCAAAGCTCTTGTTTAACGGGTGCTTGTCGGGTGCTCTCATTTCCCTGCAGGTCACCCGTGCCATCTCCGAAATGGTGTCCGTGCAGTCCAAAGAGGGGGTCCAGAGCTTGCTTCCCTCCCTCCTCCCTGGGCTCCTGCTGCAGCTCAGCAAGGCACTGGGGGAAGAGATGCTGTTTGCGCCCCTCAGCCCCTGGAGAGGGCACGCTGAGGATCAGCGGCAAGAGGGCAACGTGTGCAGGTCAGGGGCAGGAGGAGCAGGGCAAGGGGGGCTTGAATGGCCTAGCCAAGCATGGGTGTGTGTTTCCTGTCCTGCTTTGTGGCCCAGCTCTGGCCACGGGCAGCTGTGGAGGCTCTGCCGGTGTAATTCCCGGCCTGTCAGGGTGTACCAAGCATTGCACTCAGGCGGTGCTGCCTCACTGGGGAGGTTCGAGTGCTCAGATCAGTTCCCCCACAACACAACACAACACAACACAACACAACACAACACAACACAACACAACACAACACAACACAACACAACACAACACGGCACCTTGCCACACAGTTGCTTTTCTGGCCAGCTTTTGCCACAGACTTGGTGGCTACAGAGCGTTGCCTCTGCGCTTCTTTGCCTCTCCCTCCCTCGCTGGAGCTTGGGAGGAGTGAAAAACCAGCTTGTAAAGCTGCTGAGCGTTCTTGCTCTGCTAAGTCTTCCCCTGCGGAACACTGCTCTGATCTGAGACTTCTCTGGCTCTTGCTCTTTCCCAGGCCTTTCTGCGAAACTCTCCTGTCAGTGCTGACCAAATGCGCTGAGAAGAGCTGGCTGACGCCGTTCTGGAGGCAGAAAATGTCGGCGCTGCTGGAGAGCCCCCGCACTTATGCCGAGGGCATGT
This sequence comes from Anas platyrhynchos, assembly GCF_047663525.1. NCBI lineage: Eukaryota > Metazoa > Chordata > Aves > Anseriformes > Anatidae > Anas > Anas platyrhynchos. Next base: position 114,844,207 of record NC_092587.1, on the reverse strand, counting down.
GCCTCCTGACGAGGTGAGAGCCCCAGGGCAGCATCTCGCCTTCCTCTCGGTGGCTGCGCCCAGGGGAACGGCTGCCGGGGCCCTTTCCTGCGTGCTTGGGGAGCTCTTTGCAGGGCAGAGCAGCGCCTGTGCTGGAGGAGGGGAAGTCCGCGGTGGCAGCCTGCAGCCTTCCCACTTGACCGGGCGTTGCCCCTTGTGCTCTTTGTGCAGTGTCCTGCTCCGTGCCCAGCTCATCTCCCGGGAGCTGATTGAGATCTTCTCCCAGTGGCTGTGCTACCCGTCAGCAAACCTGCAGCTGACGGCCATGGCTTTCTTTGCTGAGGTGAGGCAGTAGGAGGGCAGGGGGGCTCCCCAGGGCTTTTCTGAAAGAGGTTGCTGCTTGGGCTGCCTCTTGCTGTGGGGAGAGATGAGAAGCAAGCTCCCCCATCAAGACTCCTTTGTGCGAAGCCTGCTTGTGTGCTGTGCCTGGGCTGAGGTTGTGTCCTGACTCTCGTGGCTGTGTTGCTCTGTTGCAGCTGATGAAGGAGCCGCCTCTTGAGAAGAGGAACGTCCTGAAGACTCTGCGTGTCTTGGCTGAGAAAGCATACCACCGAAGCAGCACCATCAGGCAGCTGGCAGCGAGAGCTCTGGGCAACGCAGCCGGCAGCGTGCCCATGGAGGTGAGACGGATTTCCCTGCGCTCTGACTGCAGGGATATTCCCCTCCCTAGCAAGACCCCAGGGGAGAGCTGCTTCAAGGGCCTGGACAGAGCGGCAAAGGCAAAAGCAGGGCTCCTTCCTAAGGCCGCGCTCCTTTCCCTCATGCCAGCAGGGCTGCCGAGGGCAAATTGGGTGCCAAATGTCAGAGTCAAAAAGTCTGTGCACGTCTTTGGCTTTGCAGGTGCGGAAGTGCAGGAGACGAGTTGTCCGGGTGCTGCAACAGAGCCTGGCGGGCACTGCCCGTCCCGAGGTGGTTGCAGAAAGCATGCTGGCGCTAGCTGAGCTTGTGAGGGTGCTGCAGGTGGTGAACTTGGGATCGGCCTTTGAAGACATCGCCAGGTCCACCAAGATGTTCTTCGAGTCTGTGAGTGAAGCCAGCTCTTGCTGCCGCTGCTCTGAGAAGCGTGGGGTGGGCAGGGGCCTGCACGCGCCACCTGGATGGTCTCTGCTGGCTGAGTGCCTGCTTCGGCCTCGTTACCCAGCTGACAAACGGCTTTCTGCTTGCAGGAAGAAGAGTACCTTCGCTACTCGGCCTTGCGCCTCTATTCAGTCCTGGCCTCCTCAGCCTCGACCAAGGGGTTGTTCTTTGCCAGAGAAGTGGCAGAAACATGGGTCAGCCTTTTCCTGCACCTCCGGGATCCCGACTTGGCAGTTGCCAGCGTAAGTGCCCTTGCAGCTTGCTCCCAAAGCCCCAGAAAGCTGCGTGGCCAGGGCCGAGGCGTTCTGCCACTGCTGCCTGCTCAGCGGCTGCCGGGCGTCTCTGCAGATCCCCCCTAAAAGTGTGCCAGCGAGCCTTGCGCTGTGCTGCCCAGGGCAGTCTTACCAGCGAGCATCTCAGGCCTCTGGGCCCTTTTGCTGGCCACGCGCCTTCGTGCCTGCCTTTGCCTCCCGGAGCTGGTGCTCCCCTGGGAGCAGGCAGTGGGGAGCAAGCCCACGGATTCGGCCGCCAGGCATCAGGACTGGGTTGGGTGCCGGCCGAAGGGATGGAGCAGGTCCCCTCTGCTGCCGCCAGTGCGTTCCCCTGCCAGCGAGTGCCCCTCGGGCAGCCCCCCGCCAGCTGGAGCTCAGCAGCACATGGCTGGCTGAGCTCCCTGGGCAGGTCCCAGACACGCTGCTGGAGGAGGAATGACGGCACAACTCTCCTCTTCAGATGTGCAAGATCACCTTCAGGCTCTGTGTTCCATTTATGGGGTTGAGGCGGCCACGGGAGATCATCTCTCTGTGCAAGAGGCTGGGTGCACAAGAGCTGCAGGATGCGCTCTGCAGTTACCTGGTAAGGAAGCTGTGCTCCAGCGAGACGTCAGGGCCCTGCGGCCCTGCCCGGGCTCCCTCAGGGGAGTGCGCGGTGATGCACGTGGGGCTGGCCGGGACTGGGCCATGGCCATCCCTCCTGGCCACCCACTGCCTCTCCCCTTCCCCCTGCCCCAGCTGGCTGAGGGGCAACAGAAGGCATCTTTTTGGACCCCCGTGAACTTGTGCCTTCCTGTCTTGCCCTAGGCCAGATACGCCCCCTCAAAGTTGGAGAGGCTCCGTACCGTAGCCAGGAGAGGCTGCCTAGAGAACGGGCAGAGGCTGCACCCATCGACCTTCGAAATCCTTGGTGAGAGCCCGCACTGGAACTTACCGCTCCCTTTCCTGACCAGAGAGCTGTAGGGGCCTCTGCTTTCTCTTTCCTCCGGGCCCTGCCTTTGCAGAACAGGGCAGACACCGTGCTGTGTCCCATGGGCTGAAGATGGGGTAGACAGGGACGCAGGGCTTTTCCTTGCAACCTGCCTCCGAGTTCCTTCAAAAGCTTGAGCAACCATCAAGGAGTGATCTGGAGAATCTGGAGAGCAGCTCCAGGGTGGCAGGGGGCACAGCTGCCTGGGCTGGCTGCTCACAGCTCTGTCTGTCTTGTTGCAGCTTTCCAGGGCCCGAGCAGCACTGAGGACGCCCAAGTGTGGAGAAGGCAGACAAGGCCCTCTGTGGCCGTGGCACCCTGTGGACAATAAAACTCTGTACATGTACGTGGTCTCAGCGCTCGCTGTGTCCTTGGGGAAATCCAACTCAACGTGGCCTCCCCTCTGCGGACGAAGGGTCTTTTTCGTAGGGCCAGGGGGGCACGTTGGGGCCTGTGGGGAAAAGCCTGGCAGGATGCACAAATGGGTTCTGAAGGAGCTGGTGGACCTCACCATGAGGCCTCCCAGGGTTATCCAGCAAACGTCACCGCGATCAGGAGAGGCTGCTGGCAAACGGGAGAAAGCAAACGTCGCCCCTCCAAATTGGTTTCTTCCCTTAAAAAGAAACTGCTTGCCACTCCTGTTCCCAACGTGTCCATTTCGTGAGGAGCGTAGAGGATGTATACTACTGTAACCTGGATCTTACCTTTTTCCCCCAGGTTTCACTGAAGAGCCCTTTGCACCCTTTGCACCTTCCAGGAACTCATCTTGGGCATCTTTGGAAAACTGCTCTCCAAAGCAGTTCTCAACATGTGCTTCTGGGATGGTTTTACTCGGGTGGGCAGCTGAGCTCCACCACAACCGCTCTCTCACTCCCCCTCCTCCAAGAGGAACAGGGAGAAAAGAGGATGCAAAGGGCTTGAGGGTTGAGATAAGGACGGGGAGATTGCTCAGCAATGATCGTGACAGGCCAAACAGAGTAGGGAGACAGTCACATTCATTGCCTACTCCTAACAAGCTAGAGAAGCGAGAAACAAAGGAAAGAAACCCAAAATGCCATCCACCCTCTTCCACCTCCTCCCCCCAAGCGGCAGTCTCAGGCAATTTTCTTTCTTGCAACCTAATTTTAACAGAGTCCTATGACCAGCATGTCTAAGCCTTATGATTAATGTAGTTATCTGAAGTCACCAGCAATTCAGTCCCTCTTCTACAGGACTATACCAAATGCTCCAGATTTTATTCCACTGAGAAATAGTTACTACAATATGTCAAGTACAGTTTCAAAAAACACGTTCAGGTTATATCTTGGTGTCAATCTCAAGTGACTTCCAGTAAACTGGGCTAAATTTTTCCTCTAGTAAGGCAGCATAGACAATTCTGTAGAAATAGTATTCTCTAACACAAAGTGAAATATATTGACAACAAATAGAAATCATCAAGTATTTATTGTTTCATTAAAAAAATAATAAATAATAATAAATATATTTCGAATATAAACAAGAATATAAATATATCGTCAAATATAAAACAAGAGTTGTTAACATTAAGATGTAATGTTGTTTTTTTTAGGACTTCTCACCAAAGGTGTAATATTGAGTAGTAACCTGACAACAAATGAAAGGGAAGATGAAAGAGTAGAAGGTACTTGCATGGCCTTAATTTACGTGGCAATTGACAACAACCACAATCCGCAATGATTTCTAAGTGCCTTACACCATTGACCCTTGAGGCACAAAAACGGGATTCCCATATTAGGTAAGGGGAGTACAATCCCTCTCAAAACACGGGAGTCTGGGGTACACGACTGAGTACTGGAAATCTTAAGACTAGGATGGTCATGTACCAGAAAGGAAACTCACATTTTAGCACTAAACAACTATCTTTAGAGACAGGCTGGGAACCACAGAATCACAGAATTTCTAGGTTGGAAGAGACCTCCAAGATCACGTAGTCCAACCTCTGGCGTAACACTAACAAGTCCTCCACTAAGCCGTAGCCCTAAGCTCTACACCTAAACATCTTTTAAAGACCTCCAGGGATGGTGACTCAACCACTCCCCTGGGCAGCCCATTCCAATGCCTAACAAGCCTTTTGGTGAAGAAGTTCTTCCTGACACCCATCCTAAACCTCCCCTGATGCAACTTTAGCCCATTCCCCCTCAGCCTATCACCAGGCACATATGAGAACAGACCAACCCCCACCTCGCTACAGTCTCCTTTAAGGTATCTGTAGAGTGCGATAAGGTCGCCCCTGAGCCTCCTTTTCTCCAGACCGAAAAATCCCAGCTCCCTCAGCCGTTCCTCGTAGGACTTGTTCTCCAGATCCCTCACCAGCTTTGTTGCCCTTCCCTGGACTCACTGGAGCCCCTCAATATCCTTCTTGTAGCGAGGGGCCCAGAACTGAACACAGTACTTGGGCTGCGGCCTCACCAGAGCCGAGTACAGGGGGACAATCGCTTCATAGAATCATAGAATATCCTGAGTTGGAAGGGACCCTTAAGGATCATCAAGTCCAACTCTTGACACCGCACCGGTCTACCCAAAAGTTCAGACCATGTGACTAAGTGCACAGTCCAATCTCTTCTTAAATTCCTTAGTCCTGCTGGCCACGCTGTTTCTTATACGAGTCAGGATGCTGTTGGCCTTCTTGGGCACCTGAGCACACTGCTGGCTCATATTGAGTCGACTAGCCACCAGTACGCCCAGGTCCTTCTCTGCCAGGCAGCTTTCTAACCACTCAGATGGCTTTTCCAACCATCTTCAAACTTCCAGATCTAGAGGAACGCTTTGACTGCGGCCTAAAAGCCACGTGTATGTAAGCTGCCGCAAGCCAGCTAATCTTCTTCCCATGACCTGCCAGGAAACAGCAATGTAGGCAGGTAACCAAATTAAAGCCAAAACTTGCAGCCCAGTCCTTGACCTGAATAGGGAGTGAGGATCCGGATCCTGGCATTTATGTGTGATAGCTTCTATGCAGCCGAAGTAAATACACCCCGGGTGCCCTGAGCTGGAGGACCATGACGGTGGGAACGATAAACTCCCAACCGACCCTGAACGTGTGCGGGATTTGCTGCTCTACCTGGATCTATACAAGTCTGTGGGTCCAGATGGGATTCATCCCAAAGTGCTTAAGGAGCTGGCTGACGCCATCGCGGGACCTCTCTCAATTATTTTTCAACAGTCTTGTGAATCTGGAGAGGTCCCAGTGGACTGGAAGCTGGCAAATGTCGTACCAATTTTCAAGAAGGGCAAGAAAATAGACCGTGGCAACTACAGGCCTGTTAGTCTCACATCAGCACCTGGTAAAATTATGGAGAAGATGATCCTTGAAGTTCTTGAAGTGCACCTGGGGGACAATGCAGTCATTGGTCCCAGCCAACACGGGTTCATGAGGGGTAGGTCCTGTCTAACAAATCTGAATTCCTTTTATGATAAGATCACCCATCTGGTCGATCAAGGGAAACCAGCTGACGTGATCTTTTTGGACCTGAGCAAAGCTTTTGACATGGTTTCCCGTGGGATCCTACTGGACAAAATGTCCAGCATACAACCTAACAAAAACATCATGCGATGGGTGAGCAATTGGCTGACAGGCAGGGCTCAAGGGCTTGTGGTAAATGGGGCCACACCAGGCTGGCACATGGTCACTAGTGGGGACCCTCAAGGCTCCATTTTAGGGCCAGTCCTCTTCAATGTTTTTATAAACGATTTAGATGTAGGACTAGAAGGTGTTTTGAGCGAGTTTGCTGATGGCACCAAACTTGGAGGAGTTGTAGACTCAGCTGAGGGGCTGAGGGTGGAAAGGCCTTGCAGAGAGATCTGGGCAGATTGGAGAGCTGGGCGATCACCAACCTCATGAAGATTAACAAGAGCAAGTGCCGGGTCCTGCACCTGGGACGGGGCCACCCTGGCTATACGTACAGACTGGGTGACGAGATGCCGAAGAGCAGCCCCGCACAGAGGGATCCGGGGGCGGTGGTTGACAGCAAGTTGAACATGAGCCAGCAGTGTGCCCTGGCAGCCAGGAGGGCCAACCGTATCCTGGGGTGCATCAAGCACAGCATTGCTAGTCGATCAAGGGAAGCGATTGTCCCGCTCTACTCTGCGCTGGTGCGGCCTCACTTGGAGTACTGCGTGCAGTTCTGGGCACCACAGTACAAAAAGGACAGTAAACTGCTGGAGAGCGTCCAGAGGAGGGCGACAAAGATGGTGAAGGGCCTAGAGGGGAAGACGTATGAGGAGTGGCTGAGGTCACTGGGCCTGTTCAGCCTGGAGAAGGGCAGGCTGAGGGGGGACCTCATTGCAGCGTACAACTTCCTCGCGAGGGGGAGTGCAGAGGCAGGTGCTGACCTATTCTCTGTAATCACCAGTGATAGGACCCACGGGAATGGTGTTAAGCTGAGGCAGGGAAGGTTTAGGTTGGACGTCAGGAAGAGGTTCTTCACCGAGAGGAGGGTGGTTGCACGCTGGAACAGGCTCCCCAGGGAACCAGTCACTGCACCAAGCCCGTCTGAATTTAAGAAGCGATTGGACTGTGCACTTAGTCACGTGGTCTAAACTTTTGGGTAGACCTGTGCGGTGCCAGGAGTTGGACTTGATGATCCTTATGGGTCCCTTCCAACTTGGGATATTCTATGATTCTATAAATAGTGCAGTCAGAGGTCATGGGGCTAGATTTAGAAAAGTCCTGCATAAAGAAGGGATCTCAGAAAAGAAAATTTAAATAACATTAATATCAAGAAAAGGAATTCTGATTGCTAAATTCTTTATCTGTCATGACTAGACAGATGAAAATCTATGATGGCAAGTTTGCCTTTAAGGTCATTTTCTTTTTTATTCATATCTTTTATTTATTTGTATTTTTTTTTTTAACAGGCTCTGTACTAATGTTCCTCACAGAATGACTAACAGAAATATGACCTTCGTGCAAATTTTGTAGTTAATTCATTAGGTCAACTCTAACCACTAAGCCCCTTGTCAGGTTATTTCTACTAGTGATAAGGAGCAATTGACCTTAAAACTTTGAAGCCAGGTAGACGAGCTTATTCCACAAGGTCTCTTGGTTCCACCCTTGTTAAGTGAAACCGGCCAGGTGTGGGTCATTTGACCTTTGCTATATAGGAAGCCTGAGGAGGTGTGGGGGGAATTGCCTCCCCCAGGAAAGACTGAGGCTTAGGTTGCCTGGGGTATTTTGCTCTTGAGGTGAGTTGGGCTCAGTGTTCCCCAAGAGGCTGCTTTTCCTTCATGTTTTCTGCCCTCTCTGTGCAATAGTTTTAGCGTCTCTGTGAGCTACTTACATTGGTGGCACCTTCTTCAGTAAAATGCTGGTGGCACTATATCACAGCGAAACGCTTTGGAAGTGACTCGAGTTCAGAAGACTACAGGTAAGTGTTCCTGGGTTCTGTGGTTGTTACTGTTGAGGAGTTTGAGTACTTCCTTCACCTTGTCTGTTTTCAGTGAAATACCTTACGTGGGTTCTAGGCCCCATTCAAAGCACTGGGGGGGGGGGGGGGGAAAGGCCCCCCAAACTGAAGCGCACAGAGGTAAGCCTGACTTAGAAGAATGTTCTTAAGTATTTGGAAGATTGAAAAACGGGCTGTGTGAAAAAGGTACATTAATGTGAATGCAGAATTTGCGTTATGGTCAGTAGAAACAGAAAATGCTGGGGCGCAGAGTCGCTGGGGCGCAGAGTCGCTCTTTTTTTCTGTGTGTTTTTTTATTTTTTATTTTTTTATTCTCTTTGGGGGAGTTTGGGTGCATTGGCAAACTTTCTTGTGGACACCTGCAGGAGTTGCAAAATTATAATAAACTTTAGGTGAAGGAAAACTTCCTTCTCTCTTGTTGTTCACAGAATCACTGAATTTCTAGGTTGGAAGAGACCTCAAGATCATCGAGTCCAAGCTCTGACCTAACACTAACAGTCCCTACAAAACCATATCCCTAAGCTCTACATCTAAATGTCTTTTAAAGACTTCCAGGGATGGTGACTCCAGCACCTCCCTGGGCAGCCCGTTCCAGTGTCTAACAACCCTTTCGGTAAAGAAGTTCTTCCTAACATCTAACCTAAAACTCCCCTGGCGCAACTTAAGCCCATTCCCCCTCGTCCTGTCACCAGGCACGTGGGAGAACAGGCCATCCCCCATCTCGCTACAGCCTCCATTGAGGTATCTGTAGAGAGCAATAAGGTCTCCCCTGAGTCTCCTCTTCTCCAGGCTGAACAAGCCCAGCTCCCTCAGCCGCTCCTCGTAGGACTTGTTCTCCAGGCCCCTCACCAGCTTCGTCGCCCTTCTCTGGACCCGCTCAAGCACATCCATGTCCTTCTTGTAGTGAGGGGCCCAAAACTGAACACAGCACTCGAGGTGTGGCCTCACCAGAGCCGAGTGCAGGGGGACGATCACCTCCCTAGCCCTGCTGGTCACAGTGTTTCTGATACAAGCCAGGATGCCGTTGGCCTTCTTGGCCACCTGAGCACACTGCTGGCTCATATTCAGCCGACTGTCCACCATCACTCCCAGGTCCTTCTCTGCCTGGCAGCTCTCCAACCACTCATTTCCCAGCCTGTAGCTCTGCTTGGGGTTATTGCACCCCAGGTGCAGGACCCGGCACTTGGCCTTGTTGAACTTCATGCAGTTGACCTCAGCCCATCGGTGCAGCCTATCCAGATCCTCCTGCAGAGCCTTCCTACCCTCGAGCAGATCGACACACACACCTAGCTTGGTGTCATCTGCAAACTTACTGAGGGTGCACTCAATGCCCTCGTCCAGATCATTGATGAAGATATGAAAGAGGACTGGCCCCAGTACCGAGCCCTGGGGGACGCCACTAGTGACCGGCCTCCAGCTGGACTTGACTCCATTTACCACGACTCTTTGGGCCCGGCTATCCAGCCAGTTTTTAACCCAACGAAGCGTGCGCCAGTCCAAGTCAGGAGCAGCCAGTTTCTTGAGGAGAATGCTGTGGGAGACGGTGTCAAAAGCCTTGCTGAAGTCAAGGTAGACCACATCCACAGCCTTTCCCTCGTCCACCCAGCGCGTCACTTTGTCATAGAAGGAGATCAGGTTCGTCAAGTAGGATCTGCCTTCCATAAACCCATGCTGTCTGGGCCTGATCGCCTGCTTGCCCTGCAAGTGCTGTGTGATGACTCTCAAGAGGATCTGCTCCATGAGCTTCCCTGGTACTGGGGTCAAACTGACCGGCCTGTAGTTCCCTGGAAAAATTAAAGTAACAGAAGAATCCCGAAGCCGCCACCGAGTCCTTTTCACTGGCCGGGGTCACCGTGAGGGTCACGGCCTTGCGGGGAAGCCCTGGGCCTGGTGCTGTCGGGATGCTGATAGCCCGCAACGGGGCGCGGTTGCTGGGAGCCCAGGCCGCTAGGGGCCCGGAGCGGCGCCGTTTCTGCTCCGGGAGCCTCCGGCAGGGGCGCGGCCGCCGTGCGCTTGGCGTGGGCCTTGCGCACTGGTGACCCGCAGGCGGCCAGAAGTGACGCAGCCTCCTCCGTGGTCGTTACCGGGCGGGCGGTGGCAGCGCCGCCGCCGCCAGGCCTTGCTGCCATTGTTTCTGTTGTTGTTTCTGTTTCCTTTTTGATACAGTCTTAAAATGAAGGTCCCATTTTCTGGCCTCTGGCAGAGCGTAAGCATGCTGGAACACTTCACATTACATAGATTATAGTTGTCTGCAATGATAATATCATACCTATAGTCTGCTGCCGGCTGCAAAGTAGCCTATGCCTCAGGTACTGTTTCCTGCCCTTGTAACTTTTGTTAGGACATCCTCGTAAGTCTTCAAAGGGAAATGAAGTTACCCTATTCAGAAAAAAAAACACCACCCAGAAGAAACTTCGGTTGTTTTCAGGGCCTGAATTCTCGCTGAAACCAAAGGCGGGTATAGAATCATAGATTATCCCGAGTTGGAAGGGCCCCATAAGGATCATCGAGTCCAACTCCTGGCACCACACAGGTGTACCCAAAAATTCAGGCCGCGTGACCAAGTGGGCAGTCCAAATACTTCTTGAATGCTGACAGGCTTAGTGCAGCGACTACTTCCCTGAGGAGCCTGTTCCAGTGTGCGACCACCCTCTCCGTGAAGAACCTCTTCCTGATGTCTAGCCTAAACCTCCCCTGCCTCAGGCTGACACCGTTGCCGTGGGTCCTATCAGTGGTGACTGAAGAGAATAGATCGGTCCCTGCCCCTCCACTCCCCCTCTCAAGGAAGCTGTAGGCTGCGACGAGGCCTCCCCTCAGCCACCTCTTTTCCAGGATGAACAGGCCCAGTGACCTCAGCCGCTCCTCATACGACTTCCCCTCTAGGCCCTTCGCCATCTTTGTAGCCCAGTATCTTACTGACTCGAAGAAGGAGGCTTTGATCTCTCCTGCTTTGTTCACTAGCAACCACCCCTCACTGAGCACGCGCTCTGAATTTCTCGGAGCCTATTACTTTAAACGGAGACGGGAGAACTTTTCACCAATCATAACTAAGATATGCTTGACTAGAGCCACTCAAGCTCCACCCAAAAGAGAGAAAATAATATAAATTGGCCTAAGAGAGAGGGGATGTTAGGGAAGATACCACCATCAGGGGAGATACCACCCCGAGGGAATACAACATCCTTAGGACCTCCTGACTCCTGGGACCAGTCGATGGGCTGAGACTCTCTCTCCCCCCCCCCATTTGGAATGCCTTTGGGTGAGATTTGAACACTTGGTTATTGTTATAAATGAGGTCTCAACTCAATCTTAATTTTGTAATATTTATAAAACAAACATTTCTAAAAGGTATAAAAGCTATAAAAAGCATAAACAGCAAGTAAACAGCGCTGGGCGTGCGGGGGATCTACGCTCCACCAACACTCACACACAAACATCAAACGTTCTAAATATACAGAACATTGCTTTACATACTAAACGCAAGTATGCCTCTACATATGTACAATCAGGAAAGGTAGCAAACAATCCTCTATGTTCCATAACTTAATAAAAATCGAGTACGCCTATACATATGCACGATCAGAAAAGGTAACAAACAATCCTTTAAGTTCCATGACTTAACAGTCTCCATTTTCCATTCCTTTTGAGCGATGTGTCTCGCTTTAAGTTGTCAAGCAACTCGGTCTTCAGGCCTTATGTATCTCGTTCTTCCCAGATCGAAGAAAAGCATATCCATCTCCTTTTCAAGGCCAATAGGCCTGGGTCAAAAGGCACGTTCAGGTCAGCAGGGGGCGAAACAGCAAAAGCCTTCGATGGCTGTAACAGCAGAGGGGCCCATGGCGTAGCAGTCAGATCAGTAAAGGGGCCTGCAGCTCCCTCACTATCTGGCAAGCCACGCGTTTGTGATTGTGGCTCCACGTGGCTCTTTAAGGCCTCAGAGACTGCTCGCCAGGTGCCGATAAATCCCACTGCAACCTTGTCATTTTTAGTTGCAGAGACCCACACCTTAACCTCAGTTTGGTCCCATATTTGAGGCTCATAAACTGTCCAATTGTTAATAAGGAGAATAAGCTGTAAGGTTACCAGGACGGTCTTTGTTCCTAAGGACGAATGATTCCCCATAATGCACAACTGCTTACCAGTGAGAGGCAGTTGTGTGCACAGCTCCGCTTCTCTCAGCTCGAGCTTCTCTCCAGCTCCAGTGCGCCTATTTCCAGCGACTTTCTGTACGAGCTTCTCTGAGCAGTTTGCTGAGTTTGGCCGAACCTATCTTCATGAGGCAATCGAAGTGCCTGTTCCCGTCCTGGTCTCCATTCTGCCAGCCTTTTCCTCTTCGCTTCTTGTTCCTGCTTCTTTATTGATGCAACTTCATCGTGTTGCCTTTTTTTTTTATTTTGAGGGCAGGCTCTCCTCTTATACCCTTCTCTCCACAGCAGTTCTTTTCAAAACAACTTTTCATTGCTCAAACAACTTTGAATGTAACGACAACAGCAAACACCCAGAAACATCCACGCCTTAACTGGAGAACAAGAAACGGGAGACTGCATGGTGTCTCCTGAATCACCCTTCTTTGTTCCCTCTAAACATTTTTATATTCCTGATGGCCTCGTCGTTAAGAGTCTAATGTTATCTCAACCACAGGGCTTTCCAACGCCCATGGCCACATTCCCAAAGTTCCCCTTCTTTATTAATATCAACCGTTTCCTCGACACGAATTACCACTCCATATATAACAGTTATAAATCTTTCTAGAATCTTTGATCCATTTAACACATTAATTTCTAGGCTGCGCACCTGAAACACCTGTGTATTTCATGCATGCTAGCTTGCTTTTGCAGACAGGCACTATTGCCGGCAATCCAAAGAACCTGGTTATCTGTTGCTGTAATAAACCACACTTGATTGCATTGTCATAGCTCTCATTAAGTGCAACTAGGGTAAGGGTGGTTATACGTTATTGGTGCATCTGTGACCGTGATAGTTCAGTGTTCTGAATCCAAGCAGACCCCGGACGGTTAACACGTTATTGGTGAATATCTGACCGGACTCCAGACAGTTAACGCGTCATTGGTGTATCTGACAGGTTCGGTACCCTGAATCCGACCGGTCCCATAACGGTTAATCAGCTACACCCCTTAATGCGACACTAACGAAGGAGCACGAAAGAGACGCATGTCCTTGCCTCTGGAGAGGAGGTTCCTTGCACAGCCAGTGCAAGGAACACAAAAATCAGTTGCGCCAGACTAACATGTGGTTGTATCTGAGCTTGGAAGCTGCAACCCTCTTCAGACTTCCAGATCTAGAGGAACACTTTGGCTGCAGCCTAAAAGCCACGTGTACAGGAGCTCCCCCAAGCCAGCCAATCTTCTTCCCATGACCTGCCAGGAAACAGCAAGGTAGGCATGTACCCAAATCAAAACCCAAACCTTTGGACCAGTCCTTGACCTGAATAGTGAGTGACGATCCGGATCCTGGCATTCATACGTGATAGCTTATACGCAGTGGAAGTAAACACTGCAGTCAGAGGTCACGGGGCTAGATTTTGAAAAGTCCTGCATAAAGAAGACATCTCAGAAAAGCAGATTTAAATACCATTAATGCCAAGAAAAGTAACTTTGATTGCTATATTCTTTGTCTGTCATGACTAGACAGATGAAAATCTATGAGAGCAATTTTGCCTTTAAGGTCATTTTCTTTTTTCCTTTGATGTCTTTTCTTTCGTTTGTTTGTTTGTCTGTTTATTTATTTATTTAAACAGGCTCTGTACTACTTGTCCTCACAGAATGACTAACAGAAATATGACCCTTGTGCACTTTTTGTAGTTAATTCATTAGGTCAGCTCTAACTACTAAGCCCCTTGTCAGGTTATTTCTAGTAGTGACAAGGAGCAATTAAGCTTAAAAGACTGAAGCCAGGTAGATGAGCCTATTCCAGGAGGTCTCTTGGCTCCACCCTTGTGAAGTGAAACCTGCCAGGTGTGGATCATTTGACTTTTGCTATATAGGAAGCCTGAGGACTTGTGGGGAATTGCCTTCCCGGTGGGGGAGTTTGAGGCTCAGGTTCTCTAGGGTGCTTTTCTGCTGTTGTGGTGGAGCGGATTCAGTGTTCCTCGGTGGGCTGCTATTTCTTCATGTTTTCTCCCATCTCTGTGAAACAGTTTTAGTGACTCTATGAGCTAGCTACGTTGTTGGTGCCCTCTCAGTACAGTGAGACCCTGGTTACGCGAAGTCACTGTGAAGCAGCGTGGAAGTGACTCAAGTTCAGGAGCTGGCAGGTAAGTGTTCCTGGGTTCTACGGTTCTTTAATGTCGAGGAGTTTGAGTACTTCCTTCACCTTGTCTGTTTTCAGTGAAATTACTTCTGTGGCTTCTAAGCTCCCTTTCCAGCCCTTCCAAATATAATGAGAATGAAAGCTAAAAAGAAAGCCCCACCAACTCAGAAGCTCAAGTGCTTACAGGTAAGCATGACTTTGAAGAATGTTCTTAACTATTTGTTAGGATTCAACAACAGGCAGTGTGGAAAAAGGTGCCTTAATGTGCACTCAGATTATGCCTTGCAGTGAGACGAAACCGATGGGGAAGGTACAGGTGGAGTTATCATAACTTTCACTAAGTGGAAGTTGCGAGACTGTGCTGTTCCTAAAAGAAATGCCGCTTTCACAACATGTAAGTCAAAAGCAGTATGAAGAAAGCCTCTCCTCTTCCCTGCAGGCCTGCGTCTCGGCTGTGGAGAAAGATTTGGAATAGGTCCACCAGTGAGGAGAGACGATCTTTCTCCCAGGCTGTACAAACCAGTGTCTGAGGTATTGGGGAAAGCGTCCTTCTGTGAAAGGAAGAGAGCAGAGCGGGACCACGGCCCGTGCCACCCTGCGGTTCTACCAGCGTGACCATGCAGAGACGGTGAGAGTAAAGGAAGAAAAATTGAAGCTGCTGTTAAAGGCATGGCTACCTGAGTTGGGAATAAAAATAATGGGGGGGAAAGGGGTTCTCTGAGAATCGTGCTACTGCAAGGTCCCCAGATCTGGTCCCCAGATCTGCAGGCTGGCTGCGCAGCAAGAGAAGGGAGGGGTCAGACTCAGGGTAGGTCACCCAAACTAGCCAAAGCTGTGTTTCATACCATCTGACGTCATGCTAAACAATATATAGGATTGGCTAGCCTGGGGAGGTGTGCCGGACTGCACGGGTTTAGGCTGGGCATCGGTCAGCGGGTGGTGAGCAATTGCGTTGCGCATCACTTGTTTTTACACAGTATTAGTAGTGTTGTTGTGTCTTAATAAACTCTCTTTATCTCAACTCACGGGCTTCACTTTCCCGTTTCTCTCCCCCATCCCAGAGAGGGAGGGGGGATGTTGAGCAAATGGCTATGTGGTGTTTTGCTGCCAGCCAGGTTAAACCACAACAGTCCATTCTGGCGCCCAACGTGGGGCACAAAGTTTTGAGATAATAACAGATCTGACCAGAGTGTGTTAAACTAAAATTGTTATAAGTATTAGACTTGCTTAATAGTTAGTTGTCATAATACTGATTGCTTTTATCCCAAGTCTGCTGTGCCTGTTTTCCAAATTGAGCATTATAGCACATTATTTTCCGTATGTGCTCTCTGTCATGTTGTTTATCCTCTCTGGGCCCTGGTTTAAGATCATTATGGTACTGTGTGTTGTAGCAGTGGCTTATGAGACGACGAAATATCTGGTCATGACTCTAACTTGGTATTTGTACTCAGTGATGTCGTCAACTCTATACTCTGGAAACCATATCTCGGAAACTATTAGCAATTATACCTATCGCCTTTTTTCATCATGGAGTCAGTCTGTGGCGGGGAAAGGGGAAGATACTTTTTCATACTCGTTCACTCTCCCTTTCTCCTTCACCACCCTCTAATCCTCCAAGCTAGTTACAATAGTTCTCCAAGATATTGAATATCCTTGGGATACTCAGACCAGCATGTTCTTGTTGTTATGCCTCCTGAATATGCTTCAGGTTTTGCTTGAAGTTAAACAACTATTTAGGAATCTCATCCAGATATCTGCCTGGAGGCAGGATAGTTGCGAGTGGCAGGGAGTATGGGAGGATATGGGCAGGCATCTAGAGCAGCGGGCAACTCCAGTGTTCTGGAAATTCACCCCCGAACAACTGCAAAATCCTAAAAAACTGATAGAATGCTTGAAAAAAAGGTGTCTTGACTCTGGCAGTTCCAAAGTAACACAAATCATTGTAACGTGCTGGGGCCTGGCTCATGCCTATCGAGCTGTACAAACCAGTTTCTGAGGTATTGGGGAAAGCGTCCTTCTGTGAAAGGAAGAGAGCAGAGCGGGACCACGGCCCGTGCCACCCTGCGGTTCTACCAGCGTGACCATGCAGAGACGGTGAGAGTAAAGGAAGAAAAATTGAAGCTGCTGTTAAAGGCATGGCTACCTGAGTTGGGAATAAAAATAATGGGGGGGAAAGGGGTTCTCTGAGAATCGTGCTACTGCAAGGTCCCCAAATGTGGGGCGCAGGGCACGGCTGGGCAAACAGGGCACGGCGTGTCAGAAGGCTGTGGCGCAGCAGTTAGCGCAGGTAGGGGGAGCAGGAAGGGCAGAGCGTTCCCCCCGCCCATACAAACACAAGGGGGGTTGTTTTCTTGCAGGTGGGGTTGTTTTCTTCTAGTTGTTTGTCTGAGTGCTGCTGACCAATAATCTTGTGTGAAACACTGTCTGCCCCTGTTAAGTTCACTATAAAAGTTAGGCCATTTGGGCAATAAAATGGAGCAGCATGATCTGACTCAACCGGTGTCTGTCATGCTTTCGGCCGTGCTTCCTAACAAATGGCGCCCGAACAGGCTGAGACCTGAACAGGACATCGCAGCGGCGCCGGGACATCGCAGCACAGCGGGAGACCGGCGGCGCCGGGAGCCCAGGGAGAGCAGCGGCTCCGGGACATCAGAGCGGCAGCATCGGCACATCGGAGCGGCGCCGGGACACCCGAGGCACACAGAGGGACTCCTGCCGGACGGAGAGAGCCCTGAGAGACGCTGCAGAGCCACGGACGGCTCTGAAAGACACAGACCTGACAGAAGCCGGAACACCTGAGAGGCACTGAGAAACTGCACGCACCGACCCGGACAAAGGACTCACGGTGAGACACGGGGAAAAGAAACCGTGGGGAGCGTGGGAAGAGATCCGCGGGGAAACGCGGGAAACGGAACTGCGCAGGGACGCGGGAACGAGGTCTCGCAAAGGCTGCAACAGCATAAATAAAGGTATGGAGAGAGAAGCGGCGTATGATTTGCTCAAATGCTTTTTAGATAAGCGGAGCACGCAGGGTATAGACTGCAAAAAGGATTTACCAGGATTATTAGAATATGGAGTAACAAAGGGTTGTTCTATCAATCCGGATACAGTTTTTGAACAAACAGAGTGGCATAAATTTGGGGACAAATTGTTTGATGAAGTTATTAATGAAAATAAGGCTGCTAAAAAATTATTGAAGCCTTGGAGAGCAGTCACTAATGCCTTAGCTATACATCAGGCTGAGCAGAGAGTCGCTGCTGCTGCTACAGAGCAACTGGGATTGCCAGGAAGTGCTGGTAGTGTTAACCCTCAACAGGGAGGGATGGGGGGAGCTGGGGATTACCCATTGCCGCCTTCAGTGAGGACGATAACGCTGCCTCAGGGGGCTATGGGGCAATGGGAGCCTCCTCCTCTCTCATCATCCTTCTCAGAGTCGGCGTTGGTGCTCTCGCCATCACCAGCAGCACCACCGGCTCCTTCTCACAAAAGTGGGGAAATGGATGAGGAAATAAGAGAGCAAAAACCAGAAAGAAAAAATACAAGCCCGTTTATAGAAGGTGTTCAAGAGAGGCAGAGGGTGTGGAAGCAAATAGCAGATGAGGCTCTACACGAGGGTGAACACGGGATAGCTGCACAATTGGTTCAAGAGGCCTTCCCGGTAGTATATTCACCACCGGACGCCCAGGGTAATGTTACGGTTAATCTAGTGAATTTGGACTGGAAATTGTTAACTCAGCTGTGGTCCACAGTGAACGACTCAGGTCTGAAAGGTGAACCCACGAGACAGATGTTGGACTATATTTGGGGAACAAATATTTTGCTTCCAGGAGACATACGTAGCATAATGAAGTTAATATTGACCCAACACCAGCAGCTCTTATTTAATGCCCATTGGCAGGCTGCTTGTCAAGAAGCAGTCGCAGTGATAAGAGCACCTGGGGACCCTTTACATGGGGTCACGCTGGAAGAGTTGATGGGGGTAGGACCGTATTTTAGGACAGAAGCACAGGCCTCGCGGGGACCTGATAAAGCGAAGGAATCGATGAGAATGGCCAGAAGAGCATTGGATCGGATAAAGGGGCCAGGGGGAATACCTTCCTACATGGGAATCAAACAGGGTAGAGAGGAACCATTTGGGCTTTTTATTGACCGCGTAGCAAACGCCATACAGGCGGCTGGGGTGCCTGATTACCTCCAGGGCATGATATTAAAACAGTGCGCAATTCGGAATAGCAACCCCTCTACTCGCAATATATTGGCTTCCTTACCCGGGACATGGACAATCGAGGAAGGGTTGGAAATATTGGCTCAGGTACCAGTAGGCCCCCAGGCTATGTTAGTAGAAGCAGTAAAGCAATTAGGTGACAGCATGCGAGAGCAGGCACAGGCTATGAAAGAGCATGCTCAGTTTACACAGAGTCAGGTCCTTGCAGCTCTTGCTCCTTTGCAAACGGCCGGTTCACGCTCTGGTGGTCAAGTACCACCCCTAGTGGCCAAATACCACCCCGCTTGCGATGTTCTGGTTGTGGTGGTTTTGGACACGTGAGACGAAACTGCAAAGCTGGGGCAGTATGGTGCTCAAATTGTCAGTCGGGCAATCCCAATGAAGCGGCATGTCGACGCAAGGTGTTGGGAAACGGCCGGAAGAGCGGGAAGAGTCGCCCCGTGACGACACAAAACGCTGCCGCATACACAGCAACACCGAGGGGGAACCCGTTCCTCTCCGACCAGCCACAAGAGGGAGCCGATGTATCTATAATCAGCACACAAAACTGGCCGCAGCATTGGCCAACATCTGAAACCAATGCCACGGTGGCCGGGGTAGGAGGAATGACACTTGCCCGTCAGTCACCACCCCTGCGGTGGACAATAGGGGACAAAGTGGTGAAATGTTGTGTCTCTGTTATTCCGTTGCCTGACGGGGTGCACGCACTAATAGGGCGGGACATCCTTGCTCAAATGGGAATGGTCCTTACCTGGGAACGCCCTTTATAGATATGGCCATTGTTTGGACTTTCCCGATCCCGCTCCGGTGGAAGAATGATGATCCTGTGTGGGTCGAGCAATGGCCGTTAAAAAGGGAAAGCCTGATACAAGCGCATGAGCTGGTTTAAGAACAGTTTCAACAGGGGCACTTAAGGTTGTCAACAAGCCCGTGGAATACACCTATCTTTGTGATTAAAAAGAAGTCGGGAAAGTATTGACTGCTCCACGATCTGCGCGCGGTAAATAAGCAGATGTACGATATGGGAGCAGTGCAGCCAGGGTTGCCTAATCGTGCGATGATACTTGAAGGATGGCATTTACTCATAGTGGACTTAAAGGACTGTTTCTTCACAATTGCTCTCCATGAAAACGATAAACAAAGATTCGCTTTTACACTTCCTGCAATAAACCGAGAAGGGCCGGACCAGAGATTTGAGTGGACGGTCCTGCCGCAGGGAATGCGAAATTCGCCAACTCTATGTCAACTCTATGTCAACGATGCTCTACAGCCGTTGCGATGAAAACGGTCAGGAACAATAATCTATCATTATATGGACGATATTCTATTGGCCCAGTCAACACCATTTTCTTCACAGCAAAAGGATGAACTAACGAAACAACTTAAACAGAGAGGATTAGTAGTTGCCCCCGAGAAGGTACAGGAGACAAGCCCATGGAAATATCTTGGACGACATATCACCGATGCTACGATCCAACCGCAGAAATTGACAATACAATCAGACCTTAAGACTCTTAACGACGCCCTGAAGTTGATGGGTGATTTGCAATGGATTCGACCAGTGGTTGGTATTCCCAACGAGCTGTTAAATCAGCTATGACCTTTGCTACGAGGGACAGATCCAGCAGCACCAATTCAGCTTACAGACCAACAAAAACAAGCACTACAGCTAATAGCCTCAATGATTACAACACGGGCTACACATCGGCGTATAGAGGGTGCGCCTCTTGATCTAACTACTCTGTGTGGCCCCCAATATTTGATGGGTGCGATAACACAGCAAAAAATAAAAACGGGGGAGAAGCAGGGAGATACGGTGGTACTAGAATGGCTAGCTCCTCCGTTGCGGCCACGACAAACAATTCAAGAAAAAATCACCACATTAGCAGAATTAATTAAAAAGGGACGAAGTAGAACCTTGCAAGTAGACGGGGCCCCTCCTAACACCATATGGTTACCCATGAAGTCAAGTGGAATGGTATATACAAAATTCTGAGGAACTGCAAACTGCTCTATTGCATGATGGAGCCATGTTAATAGCAAAACCATTACAATCTCCTGTCTTGTCCTGGATGAAAAACCAGGGCTGGATAAGTAGACCAAAGCGATCACCCCAACCAGTTGCAGATGCAATAACAGTCTTTACAGATGCCGGTAAGTGCTCCAGAACTGCTGCAGTGACATGGAAGGATGAGCATGGCTGGCAACATCAGATTTTGCAAGCTCAGAAAGAGGATTCATTACGGACACTAGAACTGTTCGCAGTAGTATGGGCGTTTGTAAAATGGAAAGATGTTCCGTTGAATGTTGTATCTGACTCTCTTTATGTAGTAGGCATAGCCAATCACATTGAGGACTCGAGTTTGCGAGAAGTGCAGAATGGACGACTGGTTCAACTATTGACAAGTTTGCAGCTCTCAGCAAGGCACTGGGGGAAGAGATGCTGTTTGCGCCCCTCAGCCCCTGGAGAGGGCACGCTGAGGATCAGCGGCAAGAGGGCAACGTGTGCAGGTCAGGGGCAGGAGGAGCAGGGCAAGGGGGGCTTGAATGGCCTAGCCAAGCATGGGTGTGTGTTTCCTGTCCTGCTTTGTGGCCCAGCTCTGGCCACGGGCAGCTGTGGAGGCTCTGCCGGTGTAATTCCCGGCCTGTCAGGGTGTACCAAGCATTGCACTCAGGCGGTGCTGCCTCACTGGGGAGGTTCGAGTGCTCAGATCAGTTCCCCCACAACACAACACAACACAACACAACACAACACAACACAACACAACACAACACAACACAACACAACACAACACAACACGGCACCTTGCCACACAGTTGCTTTTCTGGCCAGCTTTTGCCACAGACTTGGTGGCTACAGAGCGTTGCCTCTGCGCTTCTTTGCCTCTCCCTCCCTCGCTGGAGCTTGGGAGGAGTGAAAAACCAGCTTGTAAAGCTGCTGAGCGTTCTTGCTCTGCTAAGTCTTCCCCTGCGGAACACTGCTCTGATCTGAGACTTCTCTGGCTCTTGCTCTTTCCCAGGCCTTTCTGCGAAACTCTCCTGTCAGTGCTGACCAAATGCGCTGAGAAGAGCTGGCTGACGCCGTTCTGGAGGCAGAAAATGTCGGCGCTGCTGGAGAGCCCCCGCACTTATGCCGAGGGCATGTGCCTCCTGACGAGGTGAGAGCCCCAGGGCAGCATCTCGCCTTCCTCTCGGTGGCTGCGCCCAGGGGAACGGCTGCCGGGGCCCTTTCCTGCGTGCTTGGGGAGCTCTTTGCAGGGCAGAGCAGCGCCTGTGCTGGAGGAGGGGAAGTCCGCGGTGGCAGCCTGCAGCCTTCCCACTTGACCGGGCGTTGCCCCTTGTGCTCTTTGTGCAGTGTCCTGCTCCGTGCCCAGCTCATCTCCCGGGAGCTGATTGAGATCTTCTCCCAGTGGCTGTGCTACCCGTCAGCAAACCTGCAGCTGACGGCCATGGCTTTCTTTGCTGAGGTGAGGCAGTAGGAGGGCAGGGGGGCTCCCCAGGGCTTTTCTGAAAGAGGTTGCTGCTTGGGCTGCCTCTTGCTGTGGGGAGAGATGAGAAGCAAGCTCCCCCATCAAGACTCCTTTGTGCGAAGCCTGCTTGTGTGCTGTGCCTGGGCTGAGGTTGTGTCCTGACTCTCGTGGCTGTGTTGCTCTGTTGCAGCTGATGAAGGAGCCGCCTCTTGAGAAGAGGAACGTCCTGAAGACTCTGCGTGTCTTGGCTGAGAAAGCATACCACCGAAGCAGCACCATCAGGCAGCTGGCAGCGAGAGCTCTGGGCAACGCAGCCGGCAGCGTGCCCATGGAGGTGAGACGGATTTCCCTGCGCTCTGACTGCAGGGATATTCCCCTCCCTAGCAAGACCCCAGGGGAGAGCTGCTTCAAGGGCCTGGACAGAGCGGCAAAGGCAAAAGCAGGGCTCCTTCCTAAGGCCGCGCTCCTTTCCCTCATGCCAGCAGGGCTGCCGAGGGCAAATTGGGTGCCAAATGTCAGAGTCAAAAAGTCTGTGCACGTCTTTGGCTTTGCAGGTGCGGAAGTGCAGGAGACGAGTTGTCCGGGTGCTGCAACAGAGCCTGGCGGGCACTGCCCGTCCCGAGGTGGTTGCAGAAAGCATGCTGGCGCTAGCTGAGCTTGTGAGGGTGCTGCAGGTGGTGAACTTGGGATCGGCCTTTGAAGACATCGCCAGGTCCACCAAGATGTTCTTCGAGTCTGTGAGTGAAGCCAGCTCTTGCTGCCGCTGCTCTGAGAAGCGTGGGGTGGGCAGGGGCCTGCACGCGCCACCTGGATGGTCTCTGCTGGCTGAGTGCCTGCTTCGGCCTCGTTACCCAGCTGACAAACGGCTTTCTGCTTGCAGGAAGAAGAGTACCTTCGCTACTCGGCCTTGCGCCTCTATTCAGTCCTGGCCTCCTCAGCCTCGACCAAGGGGTTGTTCTTTGCCAGAGAAGTGGCAGAAACATGGGTCAGCCTTTTCCTGCACCTCCGGGATCCCGACTTGGCAGTTGCCAGCGTAAGTGCCCTTGCAGCTTGCTCCCAAAGCCCCAGAAAGCTGCGTGGCCAGGGCCGAGGCGTTCTGCCACTGCTGCCTGCTCAGCGGCTGCCGGGCGTCTCTGCAGATCCCCCCTAAAAGTGTGCCAGCGAGCCTTGCGCTGTGCTGCCCAGGGCAGTCTTACCAGCGAGCATCTCAGGCCTCTGGGCCCTTTTGCTGGCCACGCGCCTTCGTGCCTGCCTTTGCCTCCCGGAGCTGGTGCTCCCCTGGGAGCAGGCAGTGGGGAGCAAGCCCACGGATTCGGCCGCCAGGCATCAGGACTGGGTTGGGTGCCGGCCGAAGGGATGGAGCAGGTCCCCTCTGCTGCCGCCAGTGCGTTCCCCTGCCAGCGAGTGCCCCTCGGGCAGCCCCCCGCCAGCTGGAGCTCAGCAGCACATGGCTGGCTGAGCTCCCTGGGCAGGTCCCACACCCGCTGCTGGAGGAGGAATGACGGCACAACTCTCCTCTTCAGATGTGCAAGATCACCTTCAGGCTCTGTGTTCCATTTATGGGGCTGAGGCGGCCACGGGAGATCATCTCTCTGTGCAAGAGGCTGGGTGCACAAGAGCTGCAGGATGCGCTCTGCACTCACCTGGTAAGTAAGCTGTGCTCCAGCGAGACGTCAGGGCCCTGCCCGGGCTCCCTCAGGGGAGTGCGCGGTGATGCACGTGGGGCTGGCCGGGACTGGGCCATGGCCATCCCTCCTGGCCACCCACTGCCTCTCCCCTTCCCCCTGCCCCAGCTGGCTGAGGGGCAACAGAAGGCATCTTTTTGGACCCCCGTGAACTTGTGCCTTCCTGTCTTGCCCTAGGCCAGATACGCCCCCTCAAAGTTGGAGAGGCTCCGTACCGTAGCCAGGAGAGGCTGCCTAGAGAACGGGCAGAGGCTGCACCCATCGACCTTCGAAATCCTTGGTGAGAGCCCGCACTGGAACTTACCGCTCCCTTTCCTGACCAGAGAGCTGTAGGGGCCTCTGCTTTCTCTTTCCTCCGGGCCCTGCCTTTGCAGAACAGGGCAGACACCGTGCTGTGTCCCATGGGCTGAAGATGGGGTAGACAGGGACGCAGGGCTTTTCCTTGCAACCTGCCTCCGAGTTCCTTCAAAAGCTTGAGCAACCATCAAGGAGTGATCTGGAGAATCTGGAGAGCAGCTCCAGGGTGGCAGGGGGCACAGCTGCCTGGGCTGGCTGCTCACAGCTCTGTCTGTCTTGTTGCAGCTTTCCAGGGCCCGAGCAGCACTGAGGACGCCCAAGTGTGGAGAAGGCAGACAAGGCCCTCTGTGGCCGTGGCACCCTGTGGACAATAAAACTCTGTACATGTACGTGGTCTCAGCGCTCGCTGTGTCCTTGGGGAAATCCAACTCAACGTGGCCTCCCCTCTGCGGACAAAGGGTCTTTTTCGTAGGGCCAGGGGGGCACGTTGGGGCCTGTGGGGAAAAGCCTGGCAGGATGCACAAATGGGTTCTGAAGGAGCTGGTGGACCTCACCATGAGGCCTCCCAGGGTTATCCAGCAAACGTCACCGCGATCAGGAGAGGCTGCTGGCAAACGGGAGAAAGCAAACGTCGCCCCTCCAAATTGGTTTCTTCCCTTAAAAAGAAACTGCTTGCCACTCCTGTTCCCAACGTGTCCATTTCGTGAGGAGCGTAGAGGATGTATACTACTGTAACCTGGATCTTACCTTTTTCCCCCAGGTTTCACTGAAGAGCCCTTTGCACCCTTTGCACCTTCCAGGAACTCATCTTGGGCATCTTTGGAAAACTGCTCTCCAAAGCAGTTCTCAACATGTGCTTCTGGGATGGTTTTACTCGGGTGGGCAGCTGAGCTCCACCACAACCGCTCTCTCACTCCCCCTCCTCCAAGAGGAACAGGGAGAAAAGAGGATGCAAAGGGCTTGAGGGTTGAGATAAGGACGGGGAGATTGCTCAGCAATGATCGTGACAGGCCAAACAGAGTAGGGAGACAGTCACATTCATTGCCTACTCCTAACAAGCTAGAGAAGCGAGAAACAAAGGAAAGAAACCCAAAATGCCATCCACCCTCTTCCACCTCCTCCCCCCAAGCGGCAGTCTCAGGCAATTTTCTTTCTTGCAACCTAATTTTAACAGAGTCCTATGACCAGCATGTCTAAGCCTTATGATTAATGTAGTTATCTGAAGTCACCAGCAATTCAGTCCCTCTTCTACAGGACTATACCAAATGCTCCAGATTTTATTCCACTGAGAAATAGTTACTACAATATGTCAAGTACAGTTTCAAAAAACACGTTCAGGTTATATCTTGGTGTCAATCTCAAGTGACTTCCAGTAAACTGGGCTAAATTTTTCCTCTAGTAAGGCAGCATAGACAATTCTGTAGAAATAGTATTCTCTAACACAAAGTGAAATATATTGACAACAAATAGAAATCATCAAGTATTTATTGTTTCATTAAAAAAATAATAAATAATAATAAATATATTTCAAATATAAACAAGAATATAAATATATCGTCGAATATAAAACAAGAGTTGTTAACATTAAGATGTAATGTTGTTTTTTTTAGGACTTCTCACCAAAGGTGTAATATTGAGTAGTAACCTGACAACAAATGAAAGGGAAGATGAAAGAGTAGAAGGTACTTGCATGGCCTTAATTTACGTGGCAATTGACAACAACCACAATCCGCAATGATTTCTAAGTGCCTTACACCATTGACCCTTGAGGCACAAAAACGGGATTCCCATATTAGGTAAGGGGAGTACAATCCCTCTCAAAACACGGGAGTCTGGGGTACACGACTGAGTACTGGAAATCTTAAGACTAGGATGGTCATGTACCAGAAAGGAAACTCACATTTTAGCACTAAACAACTATCTGTAGAGACAGGCTGGGAACCACAGAATCACAGAATTTCTAGGTTGGAAGAGACCTCCAAGATCACGTAGTCCAACCTCTGGCGTAACACTAACAAGTCCTCCACTAAGCCGTAGCCCTAAGCTCTACACCTAAACATCTTTTAAAGACCTCCAGGGATGGTGACTCAACCACTCCCCTGGGCAGCCCATTCCAATGCCTAACAAGCCTTTTGGTGAAGAAGTTCTTCCTGACACCCATCCTAAACCTCCCCTGATGCAACTTTAGCCCATTCCCCCTCAGCCTATCACCAGGCACATATGAGAACAGACCAACCCCCACCTCGCTACAGCCTCCTTTAAGGTATCTGTAGAGTGCGATAAGGTCGCCCCTGAGCCTCCTTTTCTCCAGACCGAAAAATCCCAGCTCCCTCAGCCGTTCCTCGTAGGACTTGTTCTCCAGATCCCTCACCAGCTTTGTTGCCCTTCCCTGGACTCACTGGAGCCCCTCAATATCCTTCTTGTAGCGAGGGGCCCAGAACTGAACACAGTACTTGGGCTGCGGCCTCACCAGAGCCGAGTACAGGGGGACAATCGCTTCATAGAATCATAGAATATCCTGAGTTGGAAGGGACCCTTAAGGATCATCAAGTCCAACTCTTGACACCGCACCGGTCTACCCAAAAGTTCAGACCATGTGACTAAGTGCACAGTCCAATCTCTTCTTAAATTCCTTAGTCCTGCTGGCCACGCTGTTTCTTATACGAGTCAGGATGCTGTTGGCCTTCTTGGGCACCTGAGCACACTGCTGGCTCATATTGAGTCGACTAGCCACCAGTACGCCCAGGTCCTTCTCTGCCAGGCAGCTTTCTAACCACTCAGATGGCTTTTCCAACCATCTTCAAACTTCCAGATCTAGAGGAACGCTTTGACTGCGGCCTAAAAGCCACGTGTATGTAAGCTGCCGCAAGCCAGCTAATCTTCTTCCCATGACCTGCCAGGAAACAGCAATGTAGGCAGGTAACCAAATTAAAGCCAAAACTTGCAGCCCAGTCCTTGACCTGAATAGGGAGTGAGGATCCGGATCCTGGCATTTATGTGTGATAGCTTCTATGCAGCCGAAGTAAATACACCCCGGGTGCCCTGAGCTGGAGGACCATGACGGTGGGAATGATAAACTCCCAACCGACCCTGAACGTGTGCGGGATTTGCTGCTCTACCTGGATCTATACAAGTCTGTGGGTCCAGATGGGATTCATCCCAGGGTGCTTAAGGAGCTGGCTGACGCCATCGCGGGACCTCTCTCAATTATTTTTCAACAGTCTTGTGAATCTGGAGAGGTCCCAGTGGACTGGAAGCTGGCAAATGTCGTACCAATTTTCAAGAAGGGCAAGAAAATAGACCGTGGCAACTACAGGCCTGTTAGTCTCACATCAGCACCTGGTAAAATTATGGAGAAGATGATCCTTGAAGTTCTTGAAGCGCACCTGGGGGACAATGCAGTCATTGGTCCCAGCCAACACGGGTTCATGAGGGGTAGGTCCTGTCTAACAAATCTGAATTCCTTTTATGATAAGATCACCCATCTGGTCGATCAAGGGAAACCAGCTGACGTGATCTTTTTGGACCTGAGCAAAGCTTTTGACATGGTTTCCCGTGGGATCCTACTGGACAAAATGTCCAGCATACAACCTAACAAAAACATCATGCGATGGGTGAGCAATTGGCTGACAGGCAGGGCTCAAGGGCTTGTGGTAAATGGGGCCACACCAGGCTGGCACATGGTCACTAGTGGGGACCCTCAAGGCTCCATTTTAGGGCCAGTCCTCTTCAATGTTTTTATAAACGATTTAGATGTAGGACTAGAAGGTGTTTTGAACGAGTTTGCTGATGGCACCAAACTTGGAGGAGTTGTAGACTCAGCTGAGGGGCTGAGGGTGGAAAGGCCTTGCAGAGAGATCTGGGCAGATTGGAGAGCTGGGCGATCACCAACCTCATGAAGATTAACAAGAGCAAGTGCCGGGTCCTGCACCTGGGACGGGGCCACCCTGGCTATACGTACAGACTGGGTGACGAGATGCCGAAGAGCAGCCCCGCACAGAGGGATCCGGGGGCGGTGGTTGACAGCAAGTTGAACATGAGCCAGCAGTGTGTCCTGGCAGCCAGGAGGGCCAACCGTATCCTGGGGTGCATCAAGCACAGCATTGCTAGTCGATCAAGGGAAGCGATTGTCCCGCTCTACTCTGCGCTGGTGCGGCCTCACTTGGAGTACTGCGTGCAGTTCTGGGCACCACAGTACAAAAAGGACAGTAAACTGCTGGAGAGCGTCCAGAGGAGGGCGACAAAGATGGTGAAGGGCCTAGAGGGGAAGCCGTATGAGGAGCGGCTGAGGACACTGGGCCTGTTCAGCCTGGAGAAGGGGAGGCTGAGGGGGGACCTCATTGCAGCGTACAACTTCCTCGCGAGGGGGAGTGCAGAGGCAGGTGCTGACCTATTCTCTGTAATCACCAGTGATAGGACCCACAGGAATGGTGTTAAGCTGAGGCAGGGAAGGTTTAGGCTGGACGTCAGGAAGAGGTTCTTCACCGAGAGGAGGGTGGTTGCACGCTGGAACAGGCTCCCCAGGGAACCAGTCACTGCACCAAGCCCGTCTGAATTTAAGAAGCGATTGGACTGTGCACTTAGTCACGTGGTCTAAACTTTTGGGTAGACCTGTGCGGTGCCAGGAGTTGGACTTGATGATCCTTATGGGTCCCTTCCAACTCGGGATATTCTATGATTCTATAAATAGTGCAGTCAGAGGTCATGGGGCTAGATTTAGAAAAGTCCTGCATAAAGAAGGGATCTCAGAAAAGAAAATTTAAATAACATTAATATCAAGAAAAGGAATTCTGATTGCTAAATTCTTTATCTGTCATGACTAGACAGATGAAAATCTATGATGGCAAGTTTGCCTTTAAGGTCATTTTCTTTTTTATTCATATCTTTTATTTATTTGTATTTTTTTTTTTAACAGGCTCTGTACTAATGTTCCTCACAGAATGACTAACAGAAATATGACCTTCGTGCAAATTTTGTAGTTAATTCATTAGGTCAACTCTAACCACTAAGCCCCTTGTCAGGTTATTTCTACTAGTGATAAGGAGCAATTGACCTTAAAACTTTGAAGCCAGGTAGACGAGCTTATTCCACAAGGTCTCTTGGTTCCACCCTTGTTAAGTGAAACCGGCCAGGTGTGGGTCATTTGACCTTTGCTATATAGGAAGCCTGAGGAGGGGTGGGGGGAATTGCCTCCCCCAGGAAAGACTGAGGCTTAGGTTGCCTGGGGTATTTTGCTCTTGAGGTGAATTGGGCTCAGTGTTCCCCAATAGGCTGCTTTTCCTTCATGTTTTCTGCCCTCTCTGTGCAATAGTTTTAGCGTCTCTGTGAGCTAGTTACATTGGTGGCACCTTCTTCAGTAAAATGCTGGTGGCACTATATCACAGCGAAGCGCTTTGGAAGTGACTCGAGTTGAGAAGACTACAGGTAAGTGTTCCTGGGTTCTGTGGTTGTTACTGTTGAGGAGTTTGAGTACTTCGTTCACCTTGTCTGTTTTCCATGAAATTCCTTACGTGGGTTCTAGGCCCCATTCAAAGCACTGGGGGGGGGGGGGGGGGAAAGGCCCCCCAAACTGAAGCGCACAGAGGTAAGCCTGACTTAGAAGAATGTTCTTAAGTATTTGGAAGATTGAAAAACGGGCTGTGTGAAAAAGGTACATTAATGTGAATGCAGAATTTCCGTTATGGTCAGTAGAAACAGAAAATGCTGGGGCGCAGAGTCGCTGGGGCGCAGAGTCGCTGGGGCGCAGAGTCGCTGGGGCGCAGAGTCGCTGGGGCGCAGAGTCGCTGGGGCGCAGAGTCGCTGGGGCGCAGAGTCGCTGGGGCGCAGAGTCGCTGGGGCGCAGAGTCGCTGGGGCGCAGAGTCGCTGGGGCGCAGAGTCGCTGGGGCGCAGAGTCGCTGGGGCGCAGAGTCGCTGGGGCGCAGAGTCGCTGGGGCGCAGAGTCGCTGGGGCGCAGAGTCGCTGGGGCGCAGAGTCGCTGGGGCGCAGAGTCGCTGGGGCGCAGAGTCGCTCTTTTTTTCTGTGTGTTTTTTTATTTTTTATTTTTTTATTCTCTTTGGGGGAGTTTGGGTGCATTGGCAAAATTTCTTGTGGACACCTGCAGGAGTTGCAAAATTATAATAAACTTTAGGTGAAGGAAAACTTCCTTCTCTCTTGTTGTTCACAGAATCACTGAATTTCTAGGTTGGAAGAGACCTCAAGATCATCGAGTCCAAGCTCTGACCTAACACTAACAGTCCCTACAAAACCATATCCCTAAGCTCTACATCTAAATGTCTTTTAAAGACTTCCAGGGATGGTGACTCCAGCACCTCCCTGGGCAGCCCGTTCCAGTGTCTAACAACCCTTTCGGTAAAGAAGTTCTTCCTAACATCTAACCTAAAACTCCCCTGGCGCAACTTAAGCCCATTCCCCCTCGTCCTGTCACCAGGCACGTGGGAGAACAGGCCATCCCCCATCTCGCTACAGCCTCCATTGAGGTATCTGTAGAGAGCAATAAGGTCTCCCCTGAGCCTCCTCTTCTCCAGGCTGAACAAGCCCAGCTCCCTCAGCCGCTCCTCGTAGGACTTGTTCTCCAGGCCCCTCACCAGCTTCGTCGCCCTTCCCTGGACCCGCTCAAGCACATCCATGTCCTTCTTGTAGCGAGGGGCCCAAAACTGAACACAGCACTCGAGGTGTGGCCTCACCAGAGCCGAGTGCAGGGGGACGATCACCTCCCTAGCCCTGCTGGTCACACTGTTTCTGATACAAGCCAGGATGCCGTTGGCCTTCTTGGCCACCTGAGCACACTGCTGGCTCATATTCAGCCGACTGTCCGCCATCACTCCCAGGTCCTTCTCTGCCTGGCAGCTCTCCAACCACTCATCTCCCAGCCTGTAGCTCTGCTTGGGGTTATTGCGCCCCAGGTGCAGGACCCGGCACTTGGCCTTGTTGAACTTCATGCAGTTGACCTCAGCCCATCGGTGCAGCCTATCCAGATCCTCCTGCAGAGCCTTCCTACCCTCGAGCAGATCGACACACACACCTAGCTTGGTGTCATCTGCAAACTTACTGAGGGTGCACTCAATGCCCTCGTCCAGATCATTGATGAAGATATGAAAGAGGACTGGCCCCAGTACCGAGCCCTGGGGGACGCCACTAGTGACCGGCCTCCAACTGGACTTGACTCCATTTACCACGACTCTTTGGGCCCGGCTATCCAGCCAGTTTTTAACCCAACGAAGCGTGCGCCAGTCCAAGTCAGGAGCAGCCAGTTTCTTGAGGAGAATGCTGTGGGAGACGGTGTCAAAAGCCTTGCTGAAGTCAAGGTAGACCACATCCACAGCCTTTCCCTCGTCCACCCAGTGCGTCACTTTGTCATAGAAGGAGATCAGGTTCGTCAAGTAGGATCTGCCTTCCATAAACCCATGCTGTCTGGGCCTGATCGCCTGCTTGCCCTGCAAGTGCTGTGTGATGACTCTCAAGAGGATCTGCTCCATGAGCTTCCCTGGTACTGGGGTCAAACTGACCGGCCTGTAGTTCCCTGGAAAAATTAAAGTAACAGAAGGATCCCGAAGCCGCCACCGAGTCCTTTTCACTGGCCGGGGTCACCGTGAGGGTCACGGCCTTGCGGGGAAGCCCTGGGCCTGGTGCTGTCGGGATGCTGATAGCCCGCAACGGGGCGCGGTTGCTGGGAGCCCAGGCCGCTAGGGGCCCGGAGCGGCGCCGTTTCTGCTCCGGGAGCCTCCGGCAGGGGCGCGGCCGCCGTGCGCTTGGCGTGGGCCTTGCGCACCGGTGACCCGCAGGCGGCCAGAAGTGACGCAGCCTCCTCCGTGGTCGTTACCGGGCGGGCGGTGGCAGCGCCGCCGCCGCCAGGCCTTGCTGCCATTGTTTCTGTTGTTGTTTCTGTTTCCTTTTTGATACAGTCTTAAAATGAAGGTCCCATTTTCTGGCCTCTGGCAGAGCGTAAGCATGCCGGAACACTTCACATTACATAGATTATAGTTGTCTGCAATGATAATGTCATACCTATAGTCTGCTGCCGGTTGCAAAGTAGCCTATGCCTCAGGTACTGTTTCCTGCCCTTGTAACTTTTGTTAGGACATCCTCGTAAGTCTTCAAAGGGAAATGAAGTTACCCTATTCAGAAAAAAAACACCACCCAGAAGAAACTTCGGTTGTTTTCAGGGCCTGAATTCTCGCTGAAACCAAAGGCGGGTATAGAATCATAGATTATCCCGAGTTGGAAGGGCCCCATAAGGATCATCGAGTCCAACTCCTGGCACCACACAGGTGTACCCAAAAATTCAGGCCGCGTGACCAAGTGGGCAGTCCAAATACTTCTTGAATGCTGACAGGCTTAGTGCAGCGACTACTTCCCTGAGGAGCCTGTTCCAGTGTGCGACCACCCTCTCCGTGAAGAACCTCTTCCTGATGTCTAGCCTAAACCTCCCCTGCCTCAGGCTGACACCGTTGCCGTGGGTCCTATCAGTGGTGACTGAAGAGAATAGATCGGTCCCTGCCCCTCCACTCCCCCTCTCAAGGAAGCTGTAGGCTGCGACGAGGCCTCCCCTCAGCCACCTCTTTTCCAGGATGAACAGGCCCAGTGACCTCAGCCGCTCCTCATACGACTTCCCCTCTAGGCCCTTCGCCATCTTTGTAGCCCAGTATCTTACTGACTCGAAGAAGGAGGCTTTGATCTCTCCTGCTTTGTTCACTAGCAACCACCCCTCACTGAGCATGCGCTCTGAATTTCTCGGAGCCTATTACTTTAAACGGAGACGGGAGAACTTTTCACCAATCATAACTAAGATATGCTTGACTAGAGCCACTCAAGCTCCACCCAAAAGAGAGAAAATAATATAAATTGGCCTAAGAGAGAGGGGATGTTAGGGAAGATACCACCATCAGGGGAGATACCACCCCGAGGGAATACAACATCCTTAGGACCTCCTGACTCCTGGGACCAGTCGATGGGCTGAGACTCTCTCTCCCCCCCCCCATTTGGAATGCCTTTGGGTGAGATTTGAACACTTGGTTATTGTTATAAATGAGGTCTCAACTCAATCTTAATTTTGTAATATTTATAAAACAAACATTTCTAAAAGGTATAAAAGCTATAAAAAGCATAAACAGCAAGTAAACAGCGCTGGGCGTGCGGGGGATCTACGCTCCACCAACACTCACACACAAACATCAAACGTTCTAAATATACAGAACATTGCTTTACATACTAAACGCAAGTATGCCTCTACATATGTACAATCAGGAAAGGTAGCAAACAATCCTCTATGTTCCATAACTTAATAAAAATCGAGTACGCCTATACATATGCACGATCAGAAAAGGTAACAAACAATCCTTTAAGTTCCATGACTTAACAGTCTCCATTTTCCATTCCTTTTGAGCGATGTGTCTCGCTTTAAGTTGTCAAGCAACTCGGTCTTCAGGCCTTATGTATCTCGTTCTTCCCAGATCGAAGAAAAGCATATCCATCTCCTTTTCAAGGCCAATAGGCCTGGGTCAAAAGGCACGTTCAGGTCAGCAGGGGGCGAAACAGCAAAAGCCTTCGATGGCTGTAACAGCAGAGGGGCCCATGGCGTAGCAGTCAGATCAGTAAAGGGGCCTGCAGCTCCCTCACTATCTGGCAAGCCACGCGTTTGTGATTGTGGCTCCACGTGGCTCTTTAAGGCCTCAGAGACTGCTCGCCAGGTGCCGATAAATCCCACTGCAACCTTGTCATTTTTAGTTGCAGAGACCCACACCTTAACCTCAGTTTGGTCCCATATTTGAGGCTCATAAACTGTCCAATTGTTATTAAGGAGAATAAGCTGTAAGGTTACCAGGACGGTCTTTGATCCTAAGGACGTATGATTCCCCATAACGCACAACTGCTTACCAGCGAGAGGCAGTTGTGTGCACAGCTCCGCTTCTCTCAGCTCGAGCTTCTCTCCAGCTCCAGTGCGCCTATTTCCAGCGACTTTCTGTACGAGCTTCTCTGAGCAGTTTGCTGAGTTTGGCCGAACCTATCTTCATGAGGCAATCAAAGTGCCTGTTCCCGTCCTGGTCTCCATTCTGCCAGCCTTTTCCTCTTCGCTTCTTGTTCCTGCTTCTTTATTGATGCAACTTCATCGTGTTGCCTTTTTTTTTTATTTTGAGGGCAGGCTCTCCTCTTATACCCTTCTCTCCACAGCAGTTCTTTTCAAAACAACTTTTCATTGCTCAAACAACTTTGAATGTAACGACAACAGCAAACACCCAGAAACATCCACGCCTTAACTGGAGAACAAGAAACGGGAGACTGCATGGAGTCTCCTGAATCACCCTTCTTTGTTCCCTCTAAACATTTTTATATTCCTGATGGCCTCGTCGTTAAGAGTCTAATGTTATCTCAACCACAGGGCTTTCCAACGCCCATGGCCACATTCCCAAAGTTCCCCTTCTTTATTAATATCAACCGTTTCCTCGACACGAATTACCACTCCATATATAACAGTTAAAAATCTTTCTAGAATCTTTGATCCATTTAACACATTAATTTCTAGGCTGCGCACCTGTAACACCTGTGTATTTCATGCATGCTAGCTTGCTTTTGCAGACAGGCACTATCGCCGGCAATCCAAAGAACCTGGTTATCTGTTGCTGTAATAAACCACACTTGATTGCATTGTCATAGCTCTCATTAAGTGCAACTAGGGTAAGGGTGGTTATACGTTATTGGTGCATCTGTGACCGTGATAGTTCAGTGTTCTGAATCCAAGCAGACCCCGGACGGTTAACACGTTATTGGTGAATATCTGACCGGACTCCAGACAGTTAACGCGTCATTGGTGTATCTGACAGGTTCGGTACCCTGAATCCGACCGGTCCCATAACGGTTAATCAGCTACACCCCTTAATGCGACACTAACGAAGGAGCACGAAAGAGACGCATGTCCTTGCCTCTGGAGAGGAGGTTCCTTGCACAGCCAGTGCAAGGAACACAAAAATCAGTTGCGCCAGACTAACATGTGGTTGTATCTGAGCTTGGAGGCTGCAACCCTCTTCAGACTTCCAGATCTAGAGGAACACTTTGGCTGCAGCCTAAAAGCCACGTGTACAGGAGCTCCCCCAAGCCAGCCAATCTTCTTCCCATGACCTGCCAGGAAACAGCAAGGTAGGCATGTACCCAAATCAAAACCCAAACCTTTGGACCAGTCCTTGACCTGAATAGTGAGTGACGATCCGGATCCTGGCATTCATACGTGATAGCTTATACGCAGTGGAAGTAAACACTGCAGTCAGAGGTCATGGGGCTAGATTTTGAAAAGTCCTGCATAAAGAAGACATCTCAGAAAAGCAGATTTAAATACCATTAATGCCAAGAAAAGTAACTCTGATTGCTATATTCTTTGTCTGTCATGACTAGACAGATGAAAATCTATGAGAGCAATTTTGCCTTTAAGGTCATTTTCTTTTTTCCTTTGATGTCTTTTCTTTCGTTTGTTTGTTTGTCTGTTTATTTATTTATTTAAACAGGCTCTGTACTACTTGTCCTCACAGAATGACTAACAGAAATATGACCCTTGTGCACTTTTTGTAGTTAATTCATTAGGTCAGCTCTAACCACTAAGCCCCTTGTCAGGTTATTTCTAGTAGTGACAAGGAGCAATTAAGCTTAAAAGACTGAAGCCAGGTAGATGAGCCTATTCCAGGAGGTCTCTTGGCTCCACCCTTGTGAAGTGAAACCTGCCAGGTGTGGATCATTTGACTTTTGCTATATAGGAAGCCTGAGGACTTGTGGGGAATTGCCTTCCCGGTGGGGGAGTTTGAGGCTCAGGTTCTCTAGGGTGCTTTTCTGCTGTTGTGGTGGAGCGGATTCAGTGTTCCTCGGTGGGCTGCTATTTCTTCATGTTTTCTCCCATCTCTGTGAAACAGTTTTAGTGACTCTATGAGCTAGCTACGTTGTTGGTGCCCTCTCAGTACAGTGAGACCCTGGTTACGCGAAGTCACTGTGAAGCAGCGTGGAAGTGACTCAAGTTCAGGAGCTGGCAGGTAAGTGTTCCTGGGTTCTACGGTTCTTTAATGTCGAGGAGTTTGAGTACTTCCTTCACCTTGTCTGTTTTCAGTGAAATTACTTCTGTGGCTTCTAAGCTCCCTTTCCAGCCCTTCCAAATATAATGAGAATGAAAGCTAAAAAGAAAGCCCCACCAACTCAGAAGCTCAAGTGCTTACAGGTAAGCATGACTTTGAAGAATGTTCTTAACTATTTGTTAGGATTCGACAACAGGCAGTGTGGAAAAAGGTGCCTTAATGTGCACTCAGATTATGCCTTGCAGTGAGACGAAACCGATGGGGAAGGTACAGGTGGAGTTATCATAACTTTCACTAAGTGGAAGTTGCGAGACTGTGCTGTTCCTAAAAGAAATGCCGCTTTCACAACATGTAAGTCAAAAGCAGTATGAAGAAAGCCTCTCCTCTTCCCTGCAGGCCTGCGTCTCGGCTGTGGAGAAAGATTTGGAATAGGTCCACCAGTGAGGAGAGACTATCTTTCTCCCAGGCTGTACAAACCAGTGTCTGAGGTATTGGGGAAAGCGTCCTTCTGTGAAAGGAAGAGAGCAGAGCGGGACCACGGCCCGTGCCACCCTGCGGTTCTACCAGCGTGACCATGCAGAGACGGTGAGAGTAAAGGAAGAAAAATTGAAGCTGCTGTTAAAGGCATGGCTACCTGAGTTGTAAATAAAAAAAAAAAAATAAAATAAAAAAAAAATGAGGGAAAAGAGGTTCTCTGAGAATCGTGCTACTGCAAGGTCCCCAGATCTGGTCCCCAGATCTGCAGGCTGGCTGCGCAGCAAGAGAAGGGAGGGGTCAGACTCAGGGTAGGTCACCCAAACTAGCCAAAGCTGTGTTTCATACCATCTGACGTCATGCTAAACAATATATAGGATTGGCTAGCCTGGGGAGGTGTGCCGAACTGCACGGGTTTAGGCTGGGCATCGGTCAGCGGGTGGTGAGCAATTGCGTTGCGCATCACTTGTTTTTACACAGTATTAGTAGTGTTGTTGTGTCTTAATAAACTCTCTTTATCTCAACTCACGGGCTTCACTTTCCCGTTTCTCTCCCCCATCCCAGAGAGGGAGGGGGGATGTTGAGCAAATGGCTATGTGGTGTTTTGCTGCCAGCCAGGTTAAACCACAACAGTCCATTCTGGCGCCCAACGTGGGGCACAAAGTTTTGAGATAATAACAGATCTGACCAGAGTGTGTTAAACTAAAATTGTTCTAAGTATTAGACTTGCTTAATAGTTAGTTGTCATAATACTGATTGCTTTTATCCCAAGTCTGCTGTGCCTGTTTTCCAAATTGAGCATTATAGCACATTATTTTCCGTATGTGCTCTCTGTCATGTTGTTTATCCTCTCTGGGCCCTGGTTTAAGATCATTATGGTACTGTGTGTTGTAGCAGTGGCTTATGAGACGATGAAATATCTGGTCATGACTCTAACTTGGTATTTGTACTCAGTGATGTCGTCAACTCTATACTCTGGAAACCATATCTCGGAAACTATTAGCAATTATACCTATCGCCTTTTTTCATCATGGAGTCAGTCTGTGGCGGGGAAAGGGGAAGATACTTTTTCATACTCGTTCACTCTCCCTTTCTCCTTCACCACCCTCTAATCCTCCAAGCTAGTTACAATAGTTCTCCAAGATATTGAATATCCTTGGGATACTCAGACCAGCATGTTCTTGTTGTTACGCCTCCTGAATATGCTTCAGGTTTTGCTTGAAGTTAAACAACTATTTAGGAATCTCATCCAGATATCTGCCTGGAGGCAGGATAGTTGCGAGTGGCAGGGAGTATGGGAGGATATGGGCAGGCATCTAGAGCAGCGGGCACCTCCAGTGTTCTGGAAATTCACCCCCGAACAACTGCAAAATCCTAAAAAACTGATAGAATGCTTGAAAAAAAGGTGTCTTGACTCTGGCAGTTCCAAAGTAACACAAATCATTGTAACGTGCTGGGGCCTGGCTCATGCCTATCGAGCTGTACAAACCAGTTTCTGAGGTATTGGGGAAAGCGTCCTTCTGTGAAAGGAAGAGAGCAGAGCGGGACCACGGCCCATGCCACCCTGCGGTTCTACCAGCGTGACCATGCAGAGACGGTGAGAGTAAAGGAAGAAAAATTGAAGCTGCTGTTAAAGGCATGGCTACCTGAGTTGGGAATAAAAATAATGGGGGGGAAAGGGGTTCTCTGAGAATCGTGCTACTGCAAGGTCCCCAAATGTGGGGCGCAGGGCATTGCTGGGCAAACAGGGCACGGCGTGTCAGAAGGCAGTTAGCGCAGGTAGGGGGAGCAGGAAGGGCAGAGCGTTCCCCCCACCCATACAAACACAAGGGGGGTTGTTTTCTTGCAGGTGGGGTTGTTTTCTTCTAGTTGTTTGTCTGAGTGCTGCTGACCAATAATCTTGTGTGAAACACTGTCTGCCCCTGTTAAGTTCACTATAAAAGTTAGGCCATTTGGGCAATAAAATGGAGCAGCATGATCTGACTCAACCGGTGTCTGTCATGCTTTCGGCCGTGCTTCCTAACAAATGTCGCCCGAACAGGCTGAGACCTGAACAGGACATCGCAGCGGCGCCGGGACATCGCAGCACAGCGGGAGACCGGCGGCGCCGGGAGCCCAGGGAGAGCAGCGGCTCCGGGACATCAGAGCGGCAGCATCGGCACATCGGAGCGGCGCCGGGACACCCGAGGCACACAGAGGGACTCCTGCCGGACGGAGAGAGCCCTGAGAGACGCTGCAGAGCCACGGACGGCTCTGAAAGACACAGACCTGACAGAAGCCGGAACACCTGAGAGGCACTGAGAAACTGCACGCACCGACCCGGACAAAGGACTCACGGTGAGACACGGGGAAAAGAAACCGTGGGGAGCTTGGGAAGAGATCCGCGGGGAAACGCGGGAAACGGAACTGCGCAGGGATGCGGGAACGAGGTCTCGCAAAGGCTGCAACAGCATAAATAAAGGTATGGAGAGAGAAGCGGCGTATGATTTGCTCAAATGCTTTTTAGATAAGCGGAGCACGCAGGGTATAGACTGCAAAAAGGATTTACCAGGATTATTAGAATATGGAGTAACAAAGGGTTGTTTTATCAATCCGGATACAGTTTTTGAACAAACAGAGTGGCGTAAATTTGGGGACAAATTGTTTGATGAAGTTATTAATGAAAATAAGGCTGCTAAAAAATTATTGAAGCCTTGGAGAGCAGTCACTAATGCCTTAGCTATACATCAGGCTGAGCAGAGAGTCGCTGCTGCTGCTACAGAGCGACTGGGATTGCCAGGAAGTGCTGGTAGTGTTAACCCTCAACAGGGTGGGATGGGGGGAGCTGGGGATTACCCATTGCCGCCTTCAGTGAGGACGATAACGCTGCCTCAGGGGGCTATGGGGCAATGGGAGCCTCCTCCTCTCTCATCATCCTTCTCAGAGTCGGCGTTGGTGCTCTCGCCATCACCAGCAGCACCACCGGCTCCTTCTCACAAAAGTGGGGAAATGGATGAGGAAATAAGAGAGCAAAAACCAGAAAGAAAAAATACAAGCCCGTTTATAGAAGGTGTTCAAGAGAGGCAGAGGGTGTGGAAGCAAATAGCAGATGAGGCTCTACACGAGGGTGAACACGGGATAGCTGCACAATTGGTTCAAGAGGCCTTCCCGGTAGTATATTCACCACCGGACGCCCAGGGTAATGTTACGGTTAATCTAGTGAATTTGGACTGGAAATTGTTAACTCAGCTGCGGTCCACAGTGAACGACTCAGGTCTGAAAGGTGAACCCACGAGACAGATGTTGGACTATATTTGGGGAACAAATATTTTGCTTCCAGGAGACATACGTAGCATAATGAAGTTAATATTGACCCAACACCAGCAGCTCTTATTTAATGCCCATTGGCAGGCTGCTTGTCAAGAAGCAGTCGCAGTGATAAGAGCACCTGGGGACCCTTTACATGGGGTCACGCTGGAAGAGTTGATGGGGGTAGGACCGTATTTTAGGACAGAAGCACAGGCCTCGCGGGG
The DNA here is from genome assembly GCF_047663525.1 of Anas platyrhynchos. Classification (NCBI taxonomy): domain Eukaryota; kingdom Metazoa; phylum Chordata; class Aves; order Anseriformes; family Anatidae; genus Anas; species Anas platyrhynchos. Next base: position 114,804,448 of record NC_092587.1, on the reverse strand, counting down.
ACCTGATAAAGCGAAGGAATCGATGAGAATGGCCAGAAGAGCATTGGATCGGATAAAGGGGCCAGGGGGAATACCTTCCTACATGGGAATCAAACAGGGTAGAGAGGAACCATTTGGGCTTTTTATTGACCGCGTAGCAAACGCCATACAGGCGGCTGGGGTGCCTGATTACCTCCAGGGCATGATATTAAAACAGTGCGCAATTCAGAATAGCAACCCCTCTACTCGCAATATATTGGCTTCCTTACCCGGGACATGGACAATCGAGGAAGGGTTGGAAATATTGGCTCAGGTACCAGTAGGCCCCCAGGCTATGTTAGTAGAAGCAGTAAAGCAATTAGGTGACAGCATGCGAGAGCAGGCACAGGCTATGAAAGAGCATGCTCAGTTTACACAGAGTCAGGTCCTTGCAGCTCTTGCTCCTTTGCAAATGGCCGGTTCACGCTCTGGTGGTCAAGTACCACCCCTAGTGGCCAAATACCACCCCGCTTGCGATGTTCTGGTTGTGGTGGTTTTGGACACGTGAGACGAAACTGCAAAGCTGGGGCAGTATGGTGCTCAAATTGTCAGTCGGGCAATCCCAATGAAGCGGCATGTCGACGCAAGGTGTTGGGAAACGGCCGGAAGAGCGGGAAGAGTCGCCCCGTGACGACACAAAACGCTGCCGCATACACAGCAACACCGAGGGGGAACCCGTTCCTCTCCGACCAGCCACAAGAGGGAGCCGATGTATCTATAATCAGCACGCAAAACTGGCCGCAGCATTGGCCAACATCTGAAACCAATGCCACGGTGGCCGGGGTAGGAGGAATGACACTTGCCCGTCAGTCACCACCCCTGCGGTGGACAATAGGGGACAAAGTGGTGAAATGTTGTGTCTCTGTTATTCCGTTGCCTGACGGGGTGCACGCACTAATAGGGCGGGACATCCTTGCTCAAATGGGAATGGTCCTTACCTGGGAACGCCCTTTATAGATATGGCCATTGTTTGGACTTTCCCGATCCCGCTCCGGTGGAAGAATGATGATCCTGTGTGGGTCGAGCAATGGCCGTTAAAAAGGGAAAGCCTGATACAAGCGCATGAGCTGGTTAAAGAACAGTTTCAACAGGGGCACTTAAGGTTGTCAACAAGCCCGTGGAATACACCTATCTTTGTGATTAAAAAGAAGTCGGGAAAGTATTGAGTGCTCCACGGTCTGCGCGCGGTAAATAAGCAGATGTACGATATGGGAGCAGTGCAGCCAGGGTTGCCTAATCCTGCCATGATACCTGAAGGATGGCATTTACTCATAGTGGACTTAAAGGACTGTTTCTTCACAATTGCTCTCCATGAAAACGATAAACAAAGATTCGCTTTTACACTTCCTGCAATAAACCGAGAAGGGCCGGACCAGAGATTTGAGTGGACGGTCCTGCCGCAGGGAATGCGAAATTCGCCAACTCTATGTCAACTCTATGTCAACGATGCTCTACAGCCGTTGCGATGAAAACGGTCAGGAACAATAATATCTCATTATATGGACAATATTCTATTGGCCCAGTCAACACCATTTTCTTCACAGCAAAAGGATGAACTAACGAAGCAACTTAAACAGAGAGGATTAGTAGTTGCCCCCGAGAAGGTACAGGAGACAAGCCCATGGAAATATCTTGGACGACATATCACCGATGCTACGATCCAACCGCAGAAATTGACAATACAATCAGACCTTAAGACTCTTAACGACGCCCTGAAGTTGATGGGTGATTTGCAATGGATTCGACCAGTGGTTGGTATTCCCAACGAGCTGTTAAATCAGCTATGACCGTCACTTTGCTACGAGGGACAGATCCAGCAGCACCAATTCAGCTTACAGACCAACAAAAACAAGCACTACAGCTAATAGCCTCAATGATTACAACACGGGCTACACATCGGCGTATAGAGGGTGCGCCTCTTGATCTAACTACTCTGTGTGGCCCCCAATATTTGATGGGTGCGATAACACAGCAAAAAATAAAAACGGGGGAGAAGCAGGGAGATACGGTGGTACTAGAATGGCTAGCTCCTCCGTTGCGGCCACGACAAACAATTCAAGAAAAAATCACCACATTAGCAGAATTAATTAAAAAGGGACGAAGTAGAACCTTTCAAGTAGACGGGGCCCCTCCTAACACCATATGGTTACCCATGAAGTCAAGTGGAATGGTATATACAAAATTCTGAGGAACTGCAAACTGCTCTATTGCATGATGGAGCCATGTTAATAGCAAAACCATTACAATCTCCTGTCTTGTCCTGGATGAAAAACCAGGGCTGGATAAGTAGACCAAAGCGATCACCCCAACCAGTTGCAGATGCAATAACAGTCTTTACAGATGCCGGTAAGTGCTCCAGAACTGCTGCAGTGACATGGAAGGATGAGCATGGCTGGCAACATCAGATTTTGCAAGCTCAGAAAGAGGATTCATTACGGACACTAGAACTGTTCGCAGTAGTATGGGCGTTTGTAAAATGGAAAGATGTTCCGTTGAATGTTGTATCTGACTCTCTTTATGTAGTAGGCATAGCCAATCGCATTGAGGACTCGAGTTTGCGAGAAGTGCAGAATGGACGACTGGTTCAACTATTGACAAGTTTGCAGCTTGCAATCGCACAGAGAAGTAAGCCGTATGCAGTGATTCATATTTGCAGTCATCAGTGGGAACAAGGGCTCGGAGAAGGCAATGCCCGAGCCGACCGATTAGTTGCTGCTACAGTCACTGAAGCTCCACTATCACCATTTTGCCGAGCTCGAGAAGCTCATTCCATATTTCACCAGAACGCGAAGGGACTAGCTCGAGCCTACAATTTGTCTAATGCTGACGCTCAAGCAATCGTGAAGGCTTGTCCCATATGTAATCATAATTTAGGAATGGGACTCGGGTGTGGAGTTAACCCAAGAGGGTTGAAAGCTAATGAAGTGTGGCAAATGGATGTCACTCGTGTTACAGCCTTGGGACGGTTAAAATACTTGCATGTAATGGTAGATACCTATAGCCACATGATATGGGCTACTGCACAACCCGGGGAAAAGGCTCGGGATGTGCGGCAGCAGCCCATACAGTGCTGTACTCTGTACTTGTATCTGGAACAGGAGTGTTATCACACCAGTGTTTTGTCTACGGCTGAGCAGCAGTGGCACAGCATCGGGTGTTTCTCTAACCCTCCTAGGGGGTGGGCAAAAAGTGGGAAGAGAAACATCACTAGGGCAGCTGACCTAAACCAATCAAAGGGATATTCCATACCATGTGATGTCACACTCAACAATAAAAGGTGGAAACAGGAAGAAGAGGGGAGGGCTGGGCTCTCCTTGGGAAAACGTCGGTTCTCCTCTCGAGTGCTGGCTGCGTGCGTTGAGGCCCTGCTTCAAGGATGTGGTCAATCATCGCTCATTTGTGGGAAGTAGAAAGCAATTTCTTTCCTCTGCACTTCCATATAGCCTTCATTTATTTTAATTGTTTGTTTTCCTCCTGTCTTTTTATTTTTTCCCTTTCCCCCTCCCTTTTCCCCTTTCCCTTTTTATTTACCTTTTGTTAAATTGTTTAGTTCATAATAATCTTTATTTAATTGTTATTATTATTTCCCTTTAATTAAATTATCCTTATATCAACCCGTGAGTTGTTCGTTGCTTTACTTCTCTCCCTCCTCATCTAAAAGAGGGGGAGTGAGAGAGCGGTTGTGGGGTTTAGCTGCCCAGCACGGTAAAACCACCACACAGAAGTCTGCCGCAGAAGTCGCTCATAGAGTTGTTCAACAATCCTTTCCACGCTCTTTAGCCGTAATGTCTAATCTGTGGTGGCTTGCAAAGGAGTTTCTGTGCCTGCAGGGATACGTTAAAGTAGTTTTGTGGCAATGCAATGTAGTTTTGGAAGTTGTCTTGCCCTTTTATACATCTGTAACCTCTTTCCTGCATCCAGAGGAGAAGCTGTGAAGCTTGACGTTACAAATGTTTTATGCAGAATATCAACCCCACAAAGTTAAGGTAGTTGTTCATCTTGGAGGGGGTACATCTGAATCCAAAACTCATCTTTAGGACAGAAGCAAGTGTGAGATATGTTCACCTGATTCGTGTCAGTATGGAACAATGCTAGGGCAGCATTGTATGATGAATGTGATCTGTCTTACATACCCTTGTATAACCACAAGTCTAAGAAAAAAAGAGTGGTTAATGTATATAGTTCTTGTACCTTGCAAAGGAATGTTTTAGCAATTCGTGTCAATAGAGAGCTTGAAGGGAAATGTATTTGTAGACTTTTCCTTGAAGTCTCTGGTATCTGGGGGGTTTCAGAATAACTGCTAACTATGATGACTATTGCGTGGGACACTATGCAAGTCTCTGATACCTGGGCAGGAGATTAAGGAGATGGGGAGAGCTGAAGAACAACTAAAAGACAAAGCTTGCAGGGGATGTTGCACAAGTCTCTGACATACAGCCAAGCTGGAAAAGAGGGAGGAAGACTATGAGCCTTCAGCACGAGAGACCCCCAGAGGGATCACCGGAGACTGATACGCATGCTCCAGTAGGAGGGTTTGGATTCCGTAATCTAATTATAATAACCCTGTGTTTTTTTTAGAAGTAGTAATGCATATGTATTAGCCTAGGAGCATAAAAATCAGCTGCTTGATGTAACTGGTGTGCGTCTTGGTGGAGCAGAGACTCCTGGTGCACCCAGCGCTGTTTGCTTACCTTTATTCCTTTAATAAATTGTAAACTTTGATTATAGTCCTATTTTGAAGACTGAGCTATTTATTACACAAGGTATTAAGCTCTTTATGTTAATAGGAACGTGAGTCTTTCTGCCTGGAACACAATTCAACAGAGCAGTCAACCATTTCTTTAGCTTTGAAGATGCTGAAATGGACCCTGGGCTAAAAAGAACCGGTCCAGAGAAGGGTGACGAAGGGCAACGAAGCTGGTGAGGGGCCTGGAGAACAAGTCCTACGAGGAGCGGCTGAAGGAGCTGAGCTTGTTCAGCCTGGAGAAGAGGAGGCTCAGGGGTGACCTTATTGCTCTCTACAGATACCTCAAAGGAGGCTGTAATGAGGGGGGGGTTGGCCTGTTCTCCCACGTGCCTGGTGACAGGACGAGGGGGAATGGGCTTAAGTTGCGCCAGGGGAGTTTTAGGTTAGATGTTAGGAAGAACTTCTTTACTGAAAGGGTTGTTAGACTCTGGAACAGGCTGCTCAGGGAAGTGGTGGAGTCACCATCCCTGGAAGTCTTTAAAAGACGTTTAGATGTAGAGCTTAGGGATATGGTTTAGTGGGGACTGTTAGTGTTAGGTCAGAGCTTGGACTCGATGATCTTGAGGTCTCTTCCAACCTAGAAATTCTGTGATTCTGTGGTTCCCAGCCTGTCTCTACAGATAGTTGTTTAGTGCTAAAATGTGAGTTTCCTTTCTGGTACGTGACCACCCTAGTCTTTAGATTTCCAGTACTCAGTCGTGTACCCCAGACTCCCGTGTTTTGAGAGGGATTGTACTCCCCTTACCTAATATGGGAATCCCGTTTTTGTGCCTCAAGGGTCAATGGTGTAAGGCACTTAGAAATCATTGCGGATTGTGGTTGTTGTCAATTGCCACGTAAATTAAGGCCATGCAAGTACCTTCTACTCTTTCATCTTTCCTTTCATTTGTTGTCAGGTTACTACTCAATATTACACCTTTGGTGAGAAGTCCTAAAAAAAACCACATTGTATCTTAATGTTAACAACTCTTGTTTTTTCTTTCTCTAGGTCTGCCAGTAGCTGACAAGGTAGAAAGATGACCTTTTCTCTTTCATTCTTGTGAAGTTAGAGGCAGTGCCCAATTAAACTGTGACTGAGGCTCTGCGATGGTGCAAGTCTATCTTACTCCTTCAAATTCAGTGATGCAGCCGGAGTTTTCAGTAATGAACTTTCAAGGATTCAACCACTTTAAAGCTTTTGGACAGTGGCAATTATCTGAAAACATTCCTACAGATTTATCTTCTTCATTTACATTTGCTTGCTCTCTCCATCTCATTCAAAGCAGTCAGGACTGGTTTGCTTCCCTCTTCTCTGGAAGTTTGCACTAGGAACCATTGTTAGAATCAGAATCCTGATCTGAGAGCACGATGAAAAATGTTGCACACAAACTTGTACGTTGGAGAGGAAAACGTTCATGTATACGTCAGTATTGTACTCAAACAGCTGCTTACACCTTTTAACTTTTAAACCTGAGAAGCAACAGGTAGTTTCTACATTGCCCTTGGGGATAGCGTACTCTTCTGTACTTTGCTTCTATACAAACAGCTTAAAATTTTAAAGTCATGTTGTCAGTCATACCACCAAACAACCTTGCACGGCATTACACGTTCCCCCCCCAGATAGATCTTGCCCTGAATGCGACACCAGACAAAGAAATAATGCCGGCACGTAAAACTAACTTGTAGATATATCCCTTGTTGGCATTCTTTTTTTTGTTTTGTTTTGTTTTCTTTTGACGCTTTGTGGGGCTTAGCTGTACCTCAGTGAGAAGAATGTCTTCTGGTGTGAACTGAAATTATACCTCTCTGCCACAATGTCCCTCTATTTATTTATTTATTAATTTATTTATTGGGGGTGGGGGGGAGGGTTGGAGAGGGGTGAGGAGGGTGTTGATAATTCCTTGGGGACACCTGAAGGAGTTGCAAAATAATAAAATTTAGGTGAAGGAAAAGTTCCTTCTCTTAATATTTGTCGTTGTTGTTTTTCTTTTCCATCTGGTCATAAAATGAAGGTCCCATTTTCTGGCTTTTGGCAGATTGCAAGCATGCTGGAACCATTCACGTTACGTAGACTGTATTTGTCTGAAACGATAATATCATACCTATAGTCTGCTGCAGGCTCAAAAGCAGCCTATGCCTCCTGGACTGTTTTATGCCTTTGCTTTTGTTACTACATCCTTGTAAGTCTTCAACAGGGAAATGAAATTACCCTATACAAAAGAAACACCATCCAGAAGAAACTTCAGGTGCTAGGGCCTGAATTTTCACTGAAACCAAAGGCAGGTATCTTACTGACGTGAAGAAAGGGGCTTTATGTATCCTGGTTTGCTTACTAATGAAGGAGCGTGAAAGAGATGCATGTCCTTGTCTCTGAAGAGGAGGCGAAGGAACAGCTAGTGCAAGGAACACAAAATTCAGTTATGCCGAACTAACAGGTGGTTGTATCCCAGCTTGGAGACCACAACACAGAATCACCTAGGTTGGAAGAGACCTCCAAGATCACATAGTCCAACCTCTGGCGTAACACTAACAAGTCCTCCACTAAGCCGTAGCCCTAAGCTCTACACCTAAACATCTTTTAAAGACCTCCAGGGATGGTGACTCAACCACTCCCCTGGGCAGCCCATTCCAATGCCTAACAAGCCTTTTGGTGAAGAAGTTCTTCCTGACACCCAACCGAAATCTCCCCTGATGCAACTTTAGCCCATTCCCCCTCAGCCTATCACCAGGCACATATGAGAACAGACCAACCCCCACCTCGCTACAGCCTCCTTTAAGGTATCTGTAGAGTGCGATAAGGTCGCCCCTGAGCCTCCTCTTCTCCAGACCGAACAATCCCAGCTCCCTCAGCCGTTCCTCGTAGGACTTGTTCTCCAGATCCCTCACCAGCTTTGTTGCCCTTCCCTGGACTCACTGGAGCCCCTCAATATCCTTCTTGTAGTGAGGGGCCCAGAACTGAACACAGTACTTGGGCTGCGTCCTCACCAGAGCCAAGTACAGGGGGACAATCGCTTCCTTAGTCCTGCTGGCCACGCTGTTTCTTATACGAGTTAGGATGCTGTTGGCCTTCTTGGGCACCTGAGCACACTGCTGGCTCATATTGAGTCGACTAGCCACCAGTACTCCCAGGTCCTTCTCTGCCAGGCAGCTTTCTAACCATTCAGATGGCTTTTCCAACCATCTTCAAACTTCCAGATGTTATAAATGGCTCAGGATTCAAATTAGGATTAAATGAAAAATAGGATTTATTAAAAGAATATAAAGGAATAGAGGTAAGCAAACAGCGCTGGGTGCACCGGGAGTCTCTGCTCCACCAGGACGCACCCCAGTTACATCAAGCAGCTGATTTTTATGCTCCTAGACTAATACATATTCATTACTACTTCAAAAAAAATAGATAATTATAATTAGCTTCCGGGGTCCAGTTCCTCCTACTGGAGCATGCGCATCAGTCTCCTCTGGGGGTCTCTAGGGGTCTTTCATGCTGAAGGCTCGTAGTCTTCCTCTCACCCTTTGTACTTACTCGGCACTATTCCAAGTTTATGGAACACTCTCTGTACACTCTCTGCAGGTCTTGTCTCCCAACCGTCCTTCAGCTTCTTTTTTCTTCCTCTTAATCTCTTGGCCCACCTGGCCAGATACCAAGGATCCACATAGTATCTCATAACAGTCACCAGCAGTCACCAGTTATTATCAGTTGTTCTGAAACTCCCAAACAGCTTGACGATTCACGAGCAATTAAAACATTCTTTCCCAGCTATTCACAGTCATCTATATAACATCTATAGCAGTGTTAAATCAATCTCGAAGAAGACAGAAAAAAAACCTGTAACTGTTAGAACTAGAAGTCACGAATAATAAAAGCAAACAGGTTCATAAATTTAAGGAGTGTTTTCTGAAGACTTGATAAATTGACTAGAATGAGGGGGAGACTGTGACACACTGCATCTGTGGTTCAAGAATTAAATTGCCAGTGCAGGGCCCAGAGGCAGACAGGATTCAAACAGAATTATTCTTTATGGACACGAATTTATGGACACGAATTTATGGACATGAATTGGAATTGTTAAAACATTCCTCACAATCCCTTATCTTCTTTTTAATATCCCCAATTTGTGTCTCTTCTGTTATTAATAATTGGATTTCATCAGTTTGTTCTTGGAGGGTCCAATCCTTAAGCATCATAATTGATGTATTTCCTTCCTTTTTTAATGAAGTTATTACCAATGTACTATTTATCACCCGGCGTATTAATAATGTAAAACAAGGTATCATACAAGGTACAAATAATAACGTCATTACACCACATAACAATAAAAATAACACTCTTCTAACCCATGGTCCACCAGGCAGCCATGAAAATAAATCCCATTCCATATCCTTCCAGGTTTGTGTTGGAACGTGGGCTAATTTTCTAATTTCCTTGGTTATCTTTTTAACTACTTTCCCATTATCGTCAATTCGTAAGCAACAATTAGAATAATTTAGTTTACCACACACACCCCCTTCTTCGGCTAGTAAATAGTCTAAGACCATTCTATGTTGGAAAATAGCATTCCTCATCTGGGTAGATTGGTCAGCTAAGAGATCCAGAGCTGTTGCTGTTTGATTAGTTATTATTTCAAGAACTGCTTGTAACCTAATTATGCGATTCAAATTATAAATGGGTTCTCGAGCTCCAGATATTACTTCATTCGGATTCCATGTAGCTGGTCCATAATACTGTATGATTCTTTCAGGAGGCCATTCATTTTCTCTCCATTTTTGAGCACTACCTCCAGCTAAAGAGGTATCAATATATCGTTTCTCCCTATCAATGTCATCATATAATTTTATTCCCAAGTGATTCCCTTGTATTTGAGATAATAAAAAGAATAAAGGTCTTATGTATCCCACGTAGCATACTCCTGACCAATCTTTTGGTAGCCTTTTGTAGGCCCGTTTGCCACATATCCAATAATGTCCTCTTAAAGCCCACACCCCATTTGGAAAAGGACCATCCCAATCCTTTTTATTCCTTGGGGCATAAAAATACAAGGTGTTCTCATTACCAAGTGGCCCCGTTAAAATGTTTGCCTCATTAATACTTGTATATATACACTTCCAAGCCCCCCCACTAGATTCCCACTCACAATTACAACTAATTTCTCCTTCACGATTTGTCATATTACGAGCTGACCAGAAATGTTTAAAAAAAACTTGTGTCCCGTTCTCATTTTGCCACCTCCAGCGGTAGACTTTTACCACATGCTGTTCACTAGTGGTGTTATCACGCTGACAACTCAAGATTTGAACATCGAATTGTCCTTTTGATTGTGCTTTTGCCATGGCTTTACACCCAGGCCCAAAAAATTCCTTAGATGAGCATCTCAGCCAAGTCCCATTTTTCAGCTGGACATGTGTGGTATTCCATTTCCCTTTACTTGCTGTACAGTTTATAGGTCCACATTCAGGATCAGTACATTCATATCCAGGGGACAGAGTCCATTTACAAATGCTTTCTCCTACTTTTACTGTTCCTGTTCGGTTTAAACAATATATACCTTTTTCTGATGAATGCAATTGCCACGGGTCCTCCTCCTCTTTCCAGAACTGTGTTCCATTATGAACTTCACTTGAATTACTAACCCACCACTTAGGTTCGACTGGGCCAGCTACCCAAGGCCAACTTTCAGCTCCTCCTGGTCCCCCACAAACCCAGCAATTGCTAAGATTAAAAGCCTTAGCCACCTCCTCCCCCAAAATGAAAAAAATATTTCCATGGCTCAATTGCCCTTGTAAGAATAGTACCAGGAAGTATAACATCCTTCTGCGTCGTCCAGAGAGTATTGTAAAGGTGTGAAAAATGCCTTGGGGTTGGATCCACCTCCAGAATCTATTTAAACTCGTGTCACTGTTCAGCCTTCGAGGGTGGTTCAGCTCCTGGAAAACTAATTACAATAGGTTAATAAAACAAAATTCTTACTATATACATACATTTTCTGTTTGCTCATTTGTTTCTTTCTCTGGGACAGCTTGATTTCAGTGCGGGAGAAGTCCGGTAGAGGCCCTCACACTCAGCAGTCAATACCCGTAGGGGTTGCCTCCCTCGGTAGACTATACACACCGCAGTGGAGAGTCCTGCCCCGGTCTTGCCTTCTCACCTTTCTTCATTCCAGGCTTGCTTGTCCCCTTCTTCTGGTATTTCATGTAAAGCGTGCCCTATTTCCGGAACATTAGTTCTTTTTAGTTTTAACTTCAGTTCCCCAGGAGCGGACTCAACCCTCCAAGTTCTGGTATTTATTGGTCCTTTTACTCTGGATGCATGGGTCCAACCCCTTTCTGCTGTTCTCACAGCTGTTTCAGTGGTAAGTAAAACAAGGTACGGTCCCTCCCACCGGGGCTGTAAAGATTCTTCTTTCCAAGTTTTTATTAAGACCTCATCCCCTGGTTGTATTTTATGGATGGCAAATCCTAAAGGTGGTGTTTGAACCAGTATTCCAATTTCTCTTCGTTCTTGCAACCTTTTCCCAATAGTAATTATATATTTCTGGATACTACGATCCTCAACTACATTGTCTCCCAGAGGCATTCCCTGTGAATAAGGCATACCATATAACATTTCATATGGTGATAATCCAGTCTCACTGTGTGATTTAGTTCTTATGTTTAAAAGTGCCAATGGTAAACATCAAGTCCAAGGCATTTGTGTCTCAACCATTAATTTAGCCAATTGCTGTTTTATTGTTTGATTCATTCTCTCTACTTTCCCTGAGCTTTGTGGGTGCCACGGAGTATGATATTCCCACTGAATACCTAATGATTGACATAATAATTTTATTATTTTAGAAGTAAAGTGTGTGCCTTGGTCAGAATCAATGTACTGGATTATCCCATATCTAGGTATCAAGTGTTCCAAAAAAATTTTTGTCACCACTTGTGCCGTAGCTCGTGCCACAGGATAAGCTTCCACCCATTGTGTTAAATGATCCACAATTACCAATAAATACTTGATCCTCCCTACTTTAGGCAATTTGGTAAAATCAACTTGTACTCTCTCAAAAGGCCGATATGCTGTTTTTCTTCGTCCCGCTGCCGCCTGTCGGAATATTTTCTTATTTATTTTCTGACAAGTTAAACAACCTTGTGCGACTTGCTTTGCTAATTCAAAAACCCCTATACAACCAAATTGTTTAAGTAAATGATTACTTAATGCTCTTGTACCCCAGTGTGTTTGTGTATGCAAACGTTCCAATATTTGTCTTGCATAAGCCTTCGGTAACATCTCTCGCCCGTCTGGCAATGTCCATTTTCCTCGCTCTAATTTAGCACCTATTTTCTCCAGTTTTGTCTGTTCTTCAGGAGTGAACCTCTTTTCTTCTTCTTCTTTTTCTTCTTCTTGTCTTTCTTCTTCCTGTACTATATTAATTTTAGCAGCCTGAATTCTTAAAGCTGCTTCCTGAGCTTCTTTATCTGCTAGATTATTTCCCCTAGTGTGGTATTCCAATCCTTTCTGGTGCCCTCTTACATGTACTACTGCTATTTCTTTAGGTTCCCTTAATGCTTTTAAAATTTTCCTTATTAATTCTTGATGTCTAAGATTCTTCCCTTGAGTATTAATTAAACCTTTTTCCTCCCAAATCTTTCCAAAGGTGTGAACCACTCCATATGCATATTGAGAATCTGTATATATAGTTCCACTTTTTCCCTTCAATAGTTCCAGGGCCCTATGTAGGGCATACAGCTCGCAAGCCGGAGCTGACCATGATGGACTCAGGGGGCCTGATTCCACAGATTCCAGGTGTTTATTAATTATGGCATACCCTGATTTTCTTTTTCCCTCCACTACTCTGGAGGAACCATCTATGAATATTATCTCCCCCTTCTCTAATTCAGTATCTCTCAAATCAGGTCTTACTTTAGTCTGGGTCTCGATTACCTCCAGACAATTATGTTGTAGTTCCTCTGATGGTTTTCCAAATAAAAATTGTGCTGGGCTCTGAGCAGAAGTTACCTTCAGTTCTAAATCAGGGGAGTCAATTAGTATAGCTTCATACTTTAGGATCCGACTGTCTGTTAACCATTTCTCCGCTCTCTGTTGTAAGATGCTTCTGACATTGTGTGGAGTGTACACTTTTAAGGGAGCACTGAAAGTAATCTTTCAGATCTGCCCAGAGGCAGACAGGATTCAAACAGAATTATTCTTTATGGACACGAATTTATGGACACGAATTTATGGACACGAATTGGAATTGTTAAAACATTCCTCACACACATCTAGAGGAACGCTTTGACTGCGGCCTAAAAGCCACGTGTATGTAAGCTGCCGCAAGCCAGCCAGTCTTCTTCCCATGACCTGCCAGGAAACAGCAATGTAGGCAGGTAACCAAATTAAAGCCAAAACTTGCAGCCTAGTCCTTGACCTGAATAGGGAGTGAGGATCCGGTTCCTGGCATTTATGCACGATAGCTTCTATGCAGCCGAAGTAAATACACCCCAGGTGCCCTGAGCTGGAGGACCATGACGGTGGGAACGATAAACTCCCAACCGACCCTGAACGTGTGCGGGATTTGCTGCTCCACCCGAATCTATACAAGTCTGTGGGTCCGGATGGGATTCATCCCAGGGTGCTTAAGGAGCTGGCTAACTCCTTAAGGCCATCGCGGGACCTCTCTCAATTATTTTTCAACGGTCTTGTGAATCTGGAGAGGTCCCAGTGGACTGGAAGCTGGCAAATGTCGTACCAATTTTCAAGAAGGGCAAGAAAATAGACCGTGGCAACTACAGGCCTGTTAGTCTCACATCAGCACCTGGTAAAATTATGGAGAAGATGATCCTTGAAGTTCCTGAAGCGCACCTGGGGGACAATGCAGTCATTGGTCCCAGCCAACATGGGTTCATGAGGGGTAGGTCCTGCCTAACAAATCTGAATTCCTTTTATGATAAGATCACCCATCTGGTCGATCCAGGGAAACCAGCTGACGTGATCTTTTTGGACCTGAGCAAAGCTTTTGACATGGTTTCCCGTGGGATCCTACTGGACAAAATGTCCAGCATACAACCTAACAAAAACATCATGCGATGGGTGAGCAATTGGCTGACAGGCAGGGCTCAAGGGCTTGTGGTAAATGGGGCCACATCAGGCTGGTACATGGTCACTAGTGGGGACCCTCAAGGCTCCGTTTTAGGGCCAGTCCTCTTCAATGTTTTTATAAACGATTTAGATGTAGGACTAGAAGGTGTTTTGAACGAGTTTGCTGATGGCACCAAACTTGGAGGAGTTGTAGACTCAGCTGAGGGGCTGAGGGTGGAAAGGCCTTGCAGAGAGATCTGGGCAGATTGGAGAGCTGGGCGATCACCAACCTCATGAAGATTAACAAGAGCAAGTGCCGGGTCCTGCACCTGGGACGGGGCCACCCTGGCTATACGTACAGACTGGGTGATGAGATGCCGGAGAGCAGCCCCGCACAGAGGGATCCGGGGGTGGTGGTTGACAGCAGGTTGAACATGAGCCAGCAGTGTGCCCTGGCAGCCAGGAGGGCCAACCGTATCCTGGGGTGCATCAAGCACAGCATTGCTAGTAGATCAAGGGAAGTGATTGTCCCGCTCTACTCTGCGCTGGTGCGGCCTCACTTCGAGTAGTGCGTGCAGTTCTGGGCACCACAGTACAAAAAGGACAGTAAACTGCTGGAGAGCGTCCAGAGGAGGGCGACGAAGATGGTGAAGGGCCTAGAGGGGAAGACGTATGAGGAGTGGCTGAGGGCACTGGGCCTGTTCAGCCTGGAGAAGGGGAGGCTGAGGGGGGACCTCATTGCAGCGTACAACTTCCTCGCGAGGGGGAGTGCAGAGACAGGTGCTGACCTATTCTCTGTAATCACCAGTGATAGGACCTACGGGAATGGTGTTAAGCTGAGGCAGGGAAGGTTTAGGTTGGACGTCAGGAAGAGGTTCTTCACCGAGAGGAGGGTGGTTGCACGCTGGAACAGGCTCCCCAGGGAACCAGTCACTGCACCAAGCCCGTCTGAATTTAAGAAGCGATTGGACTGTGCACTTAGTCACGTGGTCTAAACTTTTGGGTAGACCTGTGCGGTGCCAGGAGTTGGACTTGATGATCCTTATGGGTCCCTTCTGTTATAAATGGCTCAGGATTCAAATTAGGATTAAATAAAAAAATAGGATTTATTAAAAGAATATAAAGGAATAGAGGTAAGCAAACAGCGCTGGGTGCACCGGGAGTCTCTGCTCCACCAGGACGCACTCCAGTTACATCAAGCAGCTGATTTTTATGCACCTAGACTAATACATATTCATTACTACTTCTAAAAAAGTAGATTATTATAATTAGCTTCCGGAGTCCAGTTCCTCCTACTGGAGCATGCGCATCAGTCTCCTCTGGGGGTCTCTAGGGGTCTTTCATGCTGAAGGCTCGTAGTCTTCCTCTCACCCTTTGTACTTACTCGGCACTATTCCAAGTTTATGGAACACTCTCTGTACACTCTCCGCAGGTCTTGTCTCCCAACCGTCCTTCAGCTTCTTTTTTCTTCCTCTTAATCTCTTGGCCCCCCCTGGCCAGATACCAAGGATCTCATAACAGTCACCAGCAGTCACCAGTTATTATCAGTTGTTCTGAAACTCCCAAACAGGTTGACGACTCACGAGCAATTAAAACATTCTTTCCCAGCTATTCACAGTCATCTACATAACATCTATAGCAGTGTTAAATCAATCTCGAAGAAGACAGAAAAAAAAACTGTAACTGTTAGAACTAGAAGTCAGGAATAACAAAAGCAAACAGGTTCATAAATTTAAGGAGTGTTTTCTGAAGACGTGATAAATTGACTAGAATGAGGGGGAGACTGGGGCACACTGCATCTGTGGTTCAAGAATTAAACTGCCAGTGCAGGGCCCAGAGGCAGACAGGATTCAAACAGAATTATTCTTTATGCACATGAATTTATGGACACGAATTTATGGACACGAATTGGAATTGTTAAAACATTCCTCACAATCCCTTATCTTCTTTTTAATATCCCCAATTCGTGTCTCTTCTGTTATTAATAATTGGATTTCATCAGTTTGTTCTTGGAGGGTCCAATTCTTAAGCATCATAATTGACATATTCTCTTCTTTTTTTTTAAATGAAGTTATTACCAATGTACTATTTATCACCCGGTGTATTAATAATGTAAGACAAGGTATCATACAAGGTATAAACAATAACATCTTTACACCACATAACAATAAAAATAACACTCTTTTAACCCATGGTCCACCAGGCAGCCATGAAAATAAAAATAAATGAAAATAAATGAAAATAAATCCCATTCCATATCCTTCCAGGTTTGTGTTGCTCGCTCACCTCCCCCCTCTCCTTCTCTGGGATGGGAGAGAGAAATGGGAAAGTGAAGCCTGTGAGTTGAGATAAAAACAAGAAGATAATAACAATAATAATAATAACAATAATGATTATAATAGTACTACTAGTAATAATGTGTACGAAACAAGTGATGCACAATGCAATTGCTCACCACCTGCTGTCCGATGCCCAACCTAACCCCGAGCAGTCCGGCCCTCCTCCCAGCCTGCCTGCTGACAGGACAGTGAGAAGCTGAATTTAGCTTGGTCCTTGGCTTGATGTAAGCACTGCTCTGTAACAATTAAAAACAATTAAAACATCAGCATATTATTAACATTCTTCTCATCCTAAACCAGAACATAACTTTCTATCAGCTACTAGGAAGAAACACCCTTTTTATCAATTTTTAAACAGCAATTACTAAAGCTAAATTTTCCACAGACTTCTCCTTCTTGTGCTAGTAAATAATCCAAAGCTAGGCTATTTTGATACAAAGCAGTTCTCATCATTTATAACTATTTCTATTACAGCTAATAACCTAATTATTCTATTAAGTATATATACTGGGGTCCTATAGTCCCAGGATCTGTCTTCTGCCCACGTATCTGGATCATAATAGGCAAACACCTTCAGGGTTGATTCAGGCTTGTGTTACCATTCGGCCTGTCAGGGTGATCCAGCTCCTGGAAAACGAATCACAATTTTATATAGGTTAAAAAAAAGGTTCTTATGTTATTTTCTCAGGACAACCTGACCTTAGTGTGGGAGAAGTCCAGTCGAGGCCCTCTCACTCGGCAGTCAATACCCATAGGGGTTGCCTCCCTCGGTAGACCATACACACCGCAGTGGAGGGTCCTGCCCTGGTCTTGCCTTCTCCCTTTCCTCCCTTCAGACTTGTCCCCTTTATTTGGCATCCTTAATTCATGCAGAGCCTCGTTGCCAGAATATTAGTTCTTCCTTAGCTTGAGTTTCAGTTTCCCAGGAGCGGACTCAACTCTCCAAGTTTCAGTAGTTACTGGTCCTTTTATTCTGGATGCATGGGTCCCTTTCTGCAGTTCTCACAGCTGTTTCAGTAGTCAGTAAAACAAGGTACAGTCCCTCACATCGAGGGTTCAGTGATTCTTCCCTCCCCTGGCTGCTTGTTGAAACACTTTCTTTTTTATCTTCTGACAAGTTAAATAACAGTTATCTAATTTACTTTGCCGTATGGCCCTTTTCAGGTTCCCGTAGCAGGATTCATCTGATAGCCTTTCAGGTTGATACAGATTTGACTACAGATACCAGGGTTTTGGCATTCATCACTATCTCCACAGTTTCCCAGCTGGACAGTCACATTCATTTATGTTGCATTCCTTCAGGGGCATCACCCCAGTCCTTGCAGTCTCTCTGCTGGTTACACACTTTATTGATCTGCACTTGAATTTGCCAGGTCCAGAGCACTGAATAACATTGTTACAGTTTACTTCATCAGTGCCATCCAGACAGTCTCTCACACCACTGCACTGCCTACTCACATGGACACAGTTCCCATCTTCACATCTGAACTGGTCCAGGAAGGGCAGTTAATTTCATCACTTCCATCCTTGCAATAAGGATCTCTGTCACATCACCACTTCTTGTAGATACATTCACCTGAGCCGCACTGCACCTCACAGAATCACAGAATCACAGAATTTCTAGGTTGGAAGAGACCTCAAGATCATCGAGTCCAACCTCTAACCTAACACTAACAGTCCCCACTAAACCATATCCCTAAGCTCTACATCTAAACGTCTTTTGAAGACTTCCAGGGATGGTGACTCCACCACCTCCCTGGGCAGCCCGTTCCAGTGCCTCACAACCCTTTCAGTAAAGAAATTCTTCCTAACATCTAACCTAAAACTCCCCTGGCGTAACTTTAGCCCATTCCCCCTCGTCCTGTCACCAGGCACATGGGAGAACAGGCCAACCCCCACCTCTCTACAGCCTCCTTTAATGTACTTATACATAGCAATAAGGTCACCCCTGAGCCTCCTCTTCTCTAGGCTGAACAGGCCCAGCTCCTTCAGCCGCTCCTCATAGGACTTGCTCTCCAGGCCCCTCACCAGCTTCGTCGCCCTTCTTTGGACCCGCTCAAGCACCTCGATGTCCTTCTTGTAGCGAGGGGCCCAAAACTGAACACAGTACTCGAGGTGCGGCCTCACCAGAGCCGAGTACAGGGGGACGATCACCTCCCTAGCCCTGCTGGTCACACTGTTTCTGATACAAGCCAGGATGCCGTTGGCCTTCTTGGCCACCTGAGCACACTGCTGGCTCATATTCAGCCGACTGTCCACCATCACTCCCAGGTCCTTCTCTGCCTGGCAGCTCTCCAACCATTCCTCTCCCAGCCTGTAGTTCTGCTTGGGGTTATTGCGCCCCAGGTGCAGGACCCGGCACTTGGCCTTGTTGAACTTCATACAGTTGACCTCAGCCCATCGGTGCAGCCTATCCAGATCCTCCTGCAGAGCCTTCCTACCCTCGAGCAGATTGACACACGCACCTAGCTTGGTGTCATCTGCGAACTTACTGAGGGTGCACTCAATGCCGTCATCCAGATCATTGATGAAGATGTTAAAGAGGACCGGCCCCAGCACCGAGCCCTGGGGGACGCCACTAGTGACTGGCCTCCAACTGGACTTGGCTCCATTCACCACAACTCTTTGGGCCCGGCTATCCAGCCAGTTTCTAACCCAACGAAGCGTGCGCCAGTCCAAGCCAAGAGCAGCCAGTTTCTTGAGGAGAATGCTGTGGGAGACGGTGTCAAAAGCCTTGCTGAAGTCAAGGTAGACCACATCCACAGCCTTTCCCTCGTCTACCCAGCGCGTCACTTTGTCGTAGAAGGAGATCAGGTTCGTCAAGCAGGACCTGCCTTCCATAAACCCATGCTGGCTGGGCCTGATCGCCTGCTTGCCCTGCAAGTGCCGCATGATGACTCCCAAGAGGATCTGCTCCATGAGCTTCCCTGGTACTGAGGTCAAACTGACCGGCCTGTAGTTCCCCGGGTCTGCCCTCCGGCCCTTCTTGTAGATGGGCGTCACATTTGCTAGTCGCCAGTCAGCTGGGACCTCCCCCGATAGCCAGGACTGCTGATAAATGATGGATAGGGGCTTGGCCAGCTCCTCTGCCAGTTCTCTCAGTACCCTCGGGTGGATCCCATCCGGCCCCATCGATTTGTGCACATCCAAGTGCCGTAGCAGGTCACCAACCAGTTCTTCGTGGATGGTGAGGGCCACATCCTGCTCCCCGTCCCCTTCCACCAGTTCTGGGTACTGGGTATCCAGAGAGCAACCGGTTTTGCCGCTAAAGACTGAGGCAAAGAAGGCATTAAGCACCTCCGCCTTTTCCTCATCTCTTGTAACTAAGTTTCCCCCCGCATCCAGTAAAGGATGGAGATTCTCCCTACTCCTCCTTTTGGTGTTGATGTATTTATAAAAGCGTTTTTTGTTATCTTTAACAGCAGTAGCCAGATTGAGCTCCAGATGAGCTTTGGCCTTCCTAATCTTGTCCCTGCACAGCCTCGCTACATCCTTATAGTCCTCCTTAGTGGCCTGCCCAATTTTCCAAAGATTATAAACCCTCTTTTTTCTCCTTAGCTCAAGCCACAATTCTCTGTTGAGCCAGGCTGGTCTTCTTCCCCGCTGGCTCATCTTTGGGCGCATGGGAATAGACCGCTCCTGCGCCATTCACTCACAGAGTGTTCACTCACAGAACACTTCACCGGAGGTGCAGGCTGGCAGCCACACTGCTCCAAAGATTCATCTGAGTGGTCAGAGCAGTCACCTTGACCATTGCAGACAAAGCTTTTGGAAATACATTGTCCACTACTGCATGTGAACTCTGCTGCACTACAAGTCACATTGCCACAATTCTCTTCATCTTCTCCACTGTCACAGTCTCTTTCACCATCACATTTCCACGACACTGGGATACACTGGGTCGACTGAGGACCACAGCTGACCACAGCTGATTTCATTTACCTGGCATGTTCTCATATGACACAGCTCAGCACTTTCGTCAGACCCATCTTCACAATCCGAATCCCCATCACACTGCCATCTGTTTGGCACACACTGACCACTGTTGCACACAAAGTCAGATTCAGCACACATCTTTTTCACTCTCATCACTGCCATCTGAGCAGTCTTCACATTTTACTCTAGCACTGTCGTCAGCAGTGCACAGTCAGGTGAGGGCGAGCAGCAGGCAGAGCACCCCGCACCGTCACCTGTGTCACTTATACTACTCCTGTTACCCATGCTGTTAGTGTCAGTGGCATCCTCCTTGTACCGTTTCTGTCTTTGTCTCCCCCCTTTTCTTTTTGTCACTGGCCATTCACCACAAATGGATGAGACACATGATTACTAGTTAGGAAAGAGAGTGTAACGTCTGCTATACGGCTGCAGGCAGTGCCAGCTGCAACCTTAGGTTTGTGAAAGAGCCTGCCGGTGGTCATTTGGCAGTGTGATCTGCGTCTCTGCACTCCTGCCCTGCAATAGAGCTAAGTCGTCATTAGTAATAGTTATAACACCGATCTGAGGATGAATAGTCTTTTTTTTTGCATTGCAAGATAAACCTTTTATAAAAAGAATGCTAGAGTGAAGCAGCACAGCCGCTGCTGCCGCTGCCTCCATGGTTATGTCAGACAGGCTGCAGGGTCCTGATGTCCGCCCCTCTGCTCTGTGCCGACTCGCCACACGCTGAGGGTCAGCTACCGGTGTCCACTGACGCCTCTGGTCTCCCGTAGCAACTCGATCTCGGATGTCCCGCGTCGCACTGCAATTACTTCAATTTCCCCGCGTTTTGCAGCTTCTGTCAGGTCTATTCTGTGTCTCTCAGAGCTGTCCGTGGCTCTGCAGCATCTCTCAGGGCTCTCTCCGTCCAGCGGTAGCCCCTCCGTAGTGTCTCGGGTCTCCTGGCGCCGCTCCGGTCTCTTGGCCTGTTCAGGTCTCAGCGAGTCCAGGTCTCGGCCTGTGCGGGCCTCATATGTTGCAGGAAGCATGTCATATCATGCTCCTGCCTTTTTCTTGTCACAGTCAAAACATTTAAGAGCAAAAATAGGATACACAAGATACACAAGATACACCGGGCCCATATATTAGGCACCACCACTCAAAACTTGGATAAAACGGCACTTCTTTCCAGTCTGTCAAGCACTTTGTTCGTCTCTGCCCACTCCCTTGCAGAGAGTAAGGAACAACGGATCGGAACTCTGCACTCGCTTTGCAGCAACGCTGCGTCTCACTCACACAGCACACTCGCACACAGAGGCCTCCAGCACATCTCATTCATACCACAGGAATATAATTTAGAATGATAACCAACCAAATAAGTATTGTCTCTGACTGTGTTCTTCGTGAAGTGACTTGTAACACTTTGTTTCAAACCCTTACATTTACACAAATACTTTCAACACAAAATACATACATAAAAACACATACAATTATTAACACTCCAGTTAGTATCCCTCCAGCAGCTGAAAACATACCGTTTGTCTGCAGTTTCAGGAGATCTTTGCTCCTGCGGTGAGCAGCTGAGAGTGGAGTCCCCTCCGAGCAAAAACACTCAGGGTGCACCTAGGGGCGTCCACGCTGCAGCCGATCCCGCAGCCAAGCAGAGTGTCTCCTGCCTGGCTCACCAAAATGACTCACAGAAAGCTGACTCCACAATCAGTAGGATTGTAAAGTAGGTATGTTTACTCAGTTCTGGGCGGCACGGGGCAGGTAGTCCCACCAAAGTCGTGCACGCCTAATGTGGCAACTTGCTTTAGTAAAGAGTTACATATACATAAACATTCCTATACATATACATAACCTGTCCCTTTATGAACAGTCCTCCTTATCTTAGACCCCTTGATTAAAGTCTGAACCATGAGGTTGTTTTTGATCTGGTTCTCGGGGCCCGAGAGGCTCCTGTTATCTGGAGGTATAAGCGCAGCACAGCACAGTAGCACATATTCATTCTTAATCAATTGCTCTCTAATTTCTAATTCCAATGTTTCAGCTTGCTCTTTTCTGGATCCACGGGTATTCTACTATTAATGTTCAAAGCCTGACAGACCCCGTCCTCCGTGGATCAAAATACAGGGGGTCTTAAGGGTTCTTTTGGTCAGTCTATCATAAAATACTGGATCATTTTTAATTTACTCTTTAATTTTCTGGGGCCCCTATTGTTCCAATTTCTAATCATTATTCATAATGGACTTTTTGGTCATATATCTGGTAATTTGCTCCCTTTCTGGTCCTTGGTCTTCGATTTTATCTGACCCATCCGGGAATTTTACTAGTGGCAATTCCCACAGCCCTTGGCTGCCCAGTGAGAGTGTCTTGCAGGGGGTTTAGGACCTATCACCCACCCACGTATCCCTCTTCTCACCAGCCCAGCCCCCCCGACAGGAGATTAGAACCAGTGAGAAAACAAAAAGACCTCCACGCTGACTTTAGAAGTCTCAGTTACACTCACACACACAAAAAATGGCAACCGTACCCTTACCCAACCGGACGGTATCTTAGGAATCAGTCGTCTTCGTCCAGAATCCAATCGGACGGTATCCACCAGCGTCTCTGCTGTCCTCGTCTGGGATCGAACCAGACGGTATCCAAACGACTGTCATCTTCATCCGGTTCGATTCCGGGCACCGGAATCCAACCGAACGGTATCCAAACGACTCTGTCGTCTTCGTCCGGATCTTCGCGCGCAGAATTACGGGCAAAAAACAGCCGGCAACAAGGGAGCTCAAAAAAAATCAAATTCTTTGCTTACCTTTATTCAGGTTCAGGATGGCATTAGTCCCGATCTGACTCAAACAGGAGCCACCAAATGGTGGGGCGCCTCTCCTAGATTAAATCAGAATTCAGGAACTATAGCCCTCCCGGACGAGCCCCCAAATTGTTATAAATGGCTCAGGATTCAAATTAGGATTAAATAAAAAAATAGGATTTATTAAAAGAATATAAAGGAATAGAGGTAAGCAAACAGCGCTGGGTGCACCGGGAGTCTCCGCTCCACCAGGACGCACCCCAGTTACATCAAGCAGCTGATTTTTATGCACCTAGACTAATACATATTCATTACTACTTCTAAAAAAGTAGATTATTATAATTAGCTTCCGGAGTCCAGTTCCTCCTACTGGAGCATGCGCATCAGTCTCCTCTGGGGGTCTCTAGGGGTCTTTCATGCTGAAGGCTCGTAGTCTTCCTCTCACCCTTTGTACTTACTCGGCACTATTCCAAGTTTATGGAACACTCTCTGTACACTCTCCGCAGGTCTTGTCTCCCAACCGTCCTTCAGCTTCTTTTTTCTTCCTCTTAATCTCTTGGCCCCCCCTGGCCAGATACCAAGGATCTCATAACAGTCACCAGCAGTCACCAGTTATTATCAGTTGTTCTGAAACTCCCAAACAGGTTGACGACTCACGAGCAATTAAAACATTCTTTCCCAGCTATTCACAGTCATCTACATAACATCTATAGCAGTGTTAAATCAATCTCGAAGAAGACAGAAAAAAAACCTGTAACTGTTAGAACTAGAAGTCAGGAATAACAAAAGCAAACAGGTTCATAAATTTAAGGAGTGTTTTCTGAAGACGTGATAAATTGACTAGAATGAGGGGGAGACTGGGGCACACTGCATCTGTGGTTCAAGAATTAAACTGCCAGTGCAGGGCCCAGAGGCAGACAGGATTCAAACAGAATTATTCTTTATGCACATGAATTTATGGACACGAATTTATGGACACGAATTGGAATTGTTAAAACATTCCTCACACTTCCAACTCGGGATATTCTATGAATAGTGCAGTCAGAGGTCATGGGGCTAGATTTAGAAAAGTCCTGCATAAAGAAGGGATCTCAGAAAAGAAAATTTAAATAACATTAATATCAAGAAAAGGAATTCTGATTGCTAAATTCTTTATCTGTCATGACTAGACAGATGAAAATCTATGATGGCAAGTTTGCCTTTAAGGTCATTTTCTTTTTTATTCATATCTTTTATTTATTTGTATTTTTTTTTTTAACAGGCTCTGTACTAATGTTCCTCACAGAATGACTAACAGAAATATGACCTTCGTGCAAATTTTGTAGTTAATTCATTAGGTCAACTCTAACCACTAAGGCCCTTGTCAGGTTATTTCTACTAGTGATAAGGAGCAATTGACCTTAAAACTTTGAAGCCAGGTAGACGAGCTTATTCCACAAGGTCTCTTGGTTCCACCCTTGTTAAGTGAAACCGGCCAGGTGTGGGTCATTTGACCTTTGCTATATAGGAAGCCTGAGGAGGGGTGGGGGGAATTGCCTCCCCCAGGAGAGACTGAGGCTTAGGTTGCCTGGGGTATTTTGCTCTTGAAGTGAATTGGGCTCAGTGTTCCCCAGTAGGCTGCTTTTCCTTCATGTTTTCTGCCCTCTCTGTGCAATAGTTTTAGCGTCTCTGTGAGCTACTTACATTGGTGGCACCTTCTTCAGTAAAACGCTGGTGGCACTATTTCACAGCGAAGCGCTTTGGAAGTGACTCGAGTTCAGAAGACTACAGGTAAGTGTTCCTGGGTTCTGTGGTTGTTACTGTTGAGGAGTTTGAGTACTTCGTTCACCTTGTCTGTTTTCTGTGAAATTCCTTACGAGGGTTCTAGGCCCCATTCAAAGCACTGGGGGGGGAAAAAAAAGGCCTCCTACACCCAAGTGCACATAGGTAAGCCTGACTTAGAAGAATGTTCTTAAGTATTTGGAAGATTGAAAAACAGGCTGTGTAAAAAAGGTCCATTAATGTGAACGCAGAATTTGCATTGTGGTCAGTAGAAACAGACAATGATGGATATCTGGAGCTGGGGCGCAGAGTCGCTGGGGCGCGGAGTCGCTGGGGCGCGGAGTCGCTGGGGCGCGGAGTCGCTGGGGCGCGGAGTCGCTGGGGCGCGGAGTCGCTGGGGCGCGGAGTCGCTGGGGCGCGGAGTCGCTGGGGCGCGGAGTCGCTGGGGCGCGGAGTCGCTGGGGCGCGGAGTCGCTGGGGCGCGGAGTCGCTGGGGCGCGGAGTCGCTGGGGCGCGGAGTCGCTGGGGCGCGGAGTCGCTGGGGCGCGGAGTCGCTGGGGCGCGGAGTCGCTGGGGCGCGGAGTCGCTGGGGCGCGGAGTCGCTGGGGCGCGGAGTCGCTGGGGCGCGGAGTCGCTGGGGCGCGGAGTCGCTGGGGCGCGGAGTCGCTGGGGCGCGGAGTCGCTGGGGCGCGGAGTCGCTGGGGCGCGGAGTCGCTGGGGCGCGGAGTCGCTGGGGCGCGGAGTCGCTGGGGCGCGGAGTCGCTGGGGCGCGGAGTCGCTGGGGCGCGGAGTCGCTGGGGCGCGGAGTCGCTGGGGCGCGGAGTCGCTGGGGCGCGGAGTCGCTGGGGCGCGGAGTCGCTGGGGCGCGGAGTCGCTGGGGCGCGGAGTCGCTGGGGCGCGGAGTCGCTGGGGCGCGGAGTCGCTGGGGCGCGGAGTCGCTGGGGCGCGGAGTCGCTGGGGCGCGGAGTCGCTGGGGCGCGGAGTCGCTGGGGCGCGGAGTCGCTGGGGCGCGGAGTCGCTGGGGCGCGGAGTCGCTGGGGCGCGGAGTCGCTGGGGCGCGGAGTCGCTGGGGCGCGGAGTCGCTGGGGCGCGGAGTCGCTGGGGCGCGGAGTCGCTGGGGCGCGGAGTCGCTGGGGCGCGGAGTCGCTGGGGCGCGGAGTCGCTGGGGCGCGGAGTCGCTGGGGCGCGGAGTCGCTGGGGCGCGGAGTCGCTGGGGCGCGGAGTCGCTGGGGCGCGGAGTCGCTGGGGCGCGGAGTCGCTGGGGCGCGGAGTCGCTGGGGCGCGGAGTCGCTGGGGCGCGGAGTCGCTGGGGCGCGGAGTCGCTGGGGCGCGGAGTCGCTGGGGCGCGGAGTCGCTGGGGCGCGGAGTCGCTGGGGCGCGGAGTCGCTGGGGCGCGGAGTCGCTGGGGCGCGGAGTCGCTGGGGCGCGGAGTCGCTGGGGCGCGGAGTCGCTGGGGCGCGGAGTCGCTGGGGCGCGGAGTCGCTGGGGCGCGGAGTCGCTGGGGCGCGGAGTCGCTGGGGCGCGGAGTCGCTGGGGCGCGGAGTCGCTGGGGCGCGGAGTCGCTGGGGCGCGGAGTCGCTGGGGCGCGGAGTCGCTGGGGCGCGGAGTCGCTGGGGCGCGGAGTCGCTGGGGCGCGGAGTCGCTGGGGCGCGGAGTCGCTGGGGCGCGGAGTCGCTGGGGCGCGGAGTCGCTGGGGCGCGGAGTCGCTGGGGCGCGGAGTCGCTGGGGCGCGGAGTCGCTGGGGCGCGGAGTCGCTGGGGCGCGGAGTCGCTGGGGCGCGGAGTCGCTGGGGCGCGGAGTCGCTGGGGCGCGGAGTCGCTGGGGCGCGGAGTCGCTGGGGCGCGGAGTCGCTGGGGCGCGGAGTCGCTGGGGCGCGGAGTCGCTGGGGCGCGGAGTCGCTGGGGCGCGGAGTCGCTGGGGCGCGGAGTCGCTGGGGCGCGGAGTCGCTGGGGCGCGGAGTCGCTGGGGCGCGGAGTCGCTGGGGCGCGGAGTCGCTGGGGCGCGGAGTCGCTGGGGCGCGGAGTCGCTGGGGCGCGGAGTCGCTGGGGCGCGGAGTCGCTGGGGCGCGGAGTCGCTGGGGCGCGGAGTCGCTGGGGCGCGGAGTCGCTGGGGCGCGGAGTCGCTGGGGCGCGGAGTCGCTGGGGCGCGGAGTCGCTGGGGCGCGGAGTCGCTGGGGCGCGGAGTCGCTGGGGCGCGGAGTCGCTGGGGCGCGGAGTCGCTGGGGCGCGGAGTCGCTGGGGCGCGGAGTCGCTGGGGCGCGGAGTCGCTGGGGCGCGGAGTCGCTGGGGCGCGGAGTCGCTGGGGCGCGGAGTCGCTGGGGCGCGGAGTCGCTGGGGCGCGGAGTCGCTGGGGCGCGGAGTCGCTGGGGCGCGGAGTCGCTGGGGCGCGGAGTCGCTGGGGCGCGGAGTCGCTGGGGCGCGGAGTCGCTGGGGCGCGGAGTCGCTGGGGCGCGGAGTCGCTGGGGCGCGGAGTCGCTGGGGCGCGGAGTCGCTGGGGCGCGGAGTCGCTGGGGCGCGGAGTCGCTGGGGCGCGGAGTCGCTGGGGCGCGGAGTCGCTGGGGCGCGGAGTCGCTGGGGCGCGGAGTCGCTGGGGCGCGGAGTCGCTGGGGCGCGGAGTCGCTGGGGCGCGGAGTCGCTGGGGCGCGGAGTCGCTGGGGCGCGGAGTCGCTGGGGCGCGGAGTCGCTGGGGCGCGGAGTCGCTGGGGCGCGGAGTCGCTGGGGCGCGGAGTCGCTGGGGCGCGGAGTCGCTGGGGCGCGGAGTCGCTGGGGCGCGGAGTCGCTGGGGCGCGGAGTCGCTGGGGCGCGGAGTCGCTGGGGCGCGGAGTCGCTGGGGCGCGGAGTCGCTGGGGCGCGGAGTCGCTGGGGCGCGGAGTCGCTGGGGCGCGGAGTCGCTGGGGCGCGGAGTCGCTGGGGCGCGGAGTCGCTGGGGCGCGGAGTCGCTGGGGCGCGGAGTCGCTGGGGCGCGGAGTCGCTGGGGCGCGGAGTCGCTGGGGCGCGGAGTCGCTGGGGCGCGGAGTCGCTGGGGCGCGGAGTCGCTGGGGCGCGGAGTCGCTGGGGCGCGGAGTCGCTGGGGCGCGGAGTCGCTGGGGCGCGGAGTCGCTGGGGCGCGGAGTCGCTGGGGCGCGGAGTCGCTGGGGCGCGGAGTCGCTGGGGCGCGGAGTCGCTGGGGCGCGGAGTCGCTGGGGCGCGGAGTCGCTGGGGCGCGGAGTCGCTGGGGCGCGGAGTCGCTGGGGCGCGGAGTCGCTGGGGCGCGGAGTCGCTGGGGCGCGGAGTCGCTGGGGCGCGGAGTCGCTGGGGCGCGGAGTCGCTGGGGCGCGGAGTCGCTGGGGCGCGGAGTCGCTGGGGCGCGGAGTCGCTGGGGCGCGGAGTCGCTGGGGCGCGGAGTCGCTGGGGCGCGGAGTCGCTGGGGCGCGGAGTCGCTGGGGCGCGGAGTCGCTGGGGCGCGGAGTCGCTGGGGCGCGGAGTCGCTGGGGCGCGGAGTCGCTGGGGCGCGGAGTCGCTGGGGCGCGGAGTCGCTGGGGCGCGGAGTCGCTGGGGCGCGGAGTCGCTGGGGCGCGGAGTCGCTGGGGCGCGGAGTCGCTGGGGCGCGGAGTCGCTGGGGCGCGGAGTCGCTGGGGCGCGGAGTCGCTGGGGCGCGGAGTCGCTGGGGCGCGGAGTCGCTGGGGCGCGGAGTCGCTGGGGCGCGGAGTCGCTGGGGCGCGGAGTCGCTGGGGCGCGGAGTCGCTGGGGCGCGGAGTCGCTGGGGCGCGGAGTCGCTGGGGCGCGGAGTCGCTGGGGCGCGGAGTCGCTGGGGCGCGGAGTCGCTGGGGCGCGGAGTCGCTGGGGCGCGGAGTCGCTGGGGCGCGGAGTCGCTGGGGCGCGGAGTCGCTGGGGCGCGGAGTCGCTGGGGCGCGGAGTCGCTGGGGCGCGGAGTCGCTGGGGCGCGGAGTCGCTGGGGCGCGGAGTCGCTGGGGCGCGGAGTCGCTGGGGCGCGGAGTCGCTGGGGCGCGGAGTCGCTGGGGCGCGGAGTCGCTGGGGCGCGGAGTCGCTGGGGCGCGGAGTCGCTGGGGCGCGGAGTCGCTGGGGCGCGGAGTCGCTGGGGCGCGGAGTCGCTGGGGCGCGGAGTCGCTGGGGCGCGGAGTCGCTGGGGCGCGGAGTCGCTGGGGCGCGGAGTCGCTGGGGCGCGGAGTCGCTGGGGCGCGGAGTCGCTGGGGCGCGGAGTCGCTGGGGCGCGGAGTCGCTGGGGCGCGGAGTCGCTGGGGCGCGGAGTCGCTGGGGCGCGGAGTCGCTGGGGCGCGGAGTCGCTGGGGCGCGGAGTCGCTGGGGCGCGGAGTCGCTGGGGCGCGGAGTCGCTGGGGCGCGGAGTCGCTGGGGCGCGGAGTCGCTGGGGCGCGGAGTCGCTGGGGCGCGGAGTCGCTGGGGCGCGGAGTCGCTGGGGCGCGGAGTCGCTGGGGCGCGGAGTCGCTGGGGCGCGGAGTCGCTGGGGCGCGGAGTCGCTGGGGCGCGGAGTCGCTGGGGCGCGGAGTCGCTGGGGCGCGGAGTCGCTGGGGCGCGGAGTCGCTGGGGCGCGGAGTCGCTGGGGCGCGGAGTCGCTGGGGCGCGGAGTCGCTGGGGCGCGGAGTCGCTGGGGCGCGGAGTCGCTGGGGCGCGGAGTCGCTGGGGCGCGGAGTCGCTGGGGCGCGGAGTCGCTGGGGCGCGGAGTCGCTGGGGCGCGGAGTCGCTGGGGCGCGGAGTCGCTGGGGCGCGGAGTCGCTGGGGCGCGGAGTCGCTGGGGCGCGGAGTCGCTGGGGCGCGGAGTCGCTGGGGCGCGGAGTCGCTGGGGCGCGGAGTCGCTGGGGCGCGGAGTCGCTGGGGCGCGGAGTCGCTGGGGCGCGGAGTCGCTGGGGCGCGGAGTCGCTGGGGCGCGGAGTCGCTGGGGCGCGGAGTCGCTGGGGCGCGGAGTCGCTGGGGCGCGGAGTCGCTGGGGCGCGGAGTCGCTGGGGCGCGGAGTCGCTGGGGCGCGGAGTCGCTGGGGCGCGGAGTCGCTGGGGCGCGGAGTCGCTGGGGCGCGGAGTCGCTGGGGCGCGGAGTCGCTGGGGCGCGGAGTCGCTGGGGCGCGGAGTCGCTGGGGCGCGGAGTCGCTGGGGCGCGGAGTCGCTGGGGCGCGGAGTCGCTGGGGCGCGGAGTCGCTGGGGCGCGGAGTCGCTGGGGCGCGGAGTCGCTGGGGCGCGGAGTCGCTGGGGCGCGGAGTCGCTGGGGCGCGGAGTCGCTGGGGCGCGGAGTCGCTGGGGCGCGGAGTCGCTGGGGCGCGGAGTCGCTGGGGCGCGGAGTCGCTGGGGCGCGGAGTCGCTGGGGCGCGGAGTCGCTGGGGCGCGGAGTCGCTGGGGCGCGGAGTCGCTGGGGCGCGGAGTCGCTGGGGCGCGGAGTCGCTGGGGCGCGGAGTCGCTGGGGCGCGGAGTCGCTGGGGCGCGGAGTCGCTGGGGCGCGGAGTCGCTGGGGCGCGGAGTCGCTGGGGCGCGGAGTCGCTGGGGCGCGGAGTCGCTGGGGCGCGGAGTCGCTGGGGCGCGGAGTCGCTGGGGCGCGGAGTCGCTGGGGCGCGGAGTCGCTGGGGCGCGGAGTCGCTGGGGCGCGGAGTCGCTGGGGCGCGGAGTCGCTGGGGCGCGGAGTCGCTGGGGCGCGGAGTCGCTGGGGCGCGGAGTCGCTGGGGCGCGGAGTCGCTGGGGCGCGGAGTCGCTGGGGCGCGGAGTCGCTGGGGCGCGGAGTCGCTGGGGCGCGGAGTCGCTGGGGCGCGGAGTCGCTGGGGCGCGGAGTCGCTGGGGCGCGGAGTCGCTGGGGCGCGGAGTCGCTGGGGCGCGGAGTCGCTGGGGCGCGGAGTCGCTGGGGCGCGGAGTCGCTGGGGCGCGGAGTCGCTGGGGCGCGGAGTCGCTGGGGCGCGGAGTCGCTGGGGCGCGGAGTCGCTGGGGCGCGGAGTCGCTGGGGCGCGGAGTCGCTGGGGCGCGGAGTCGCTGGGGCGCGGAGTCGCTGGGGCGCGGAGTCGCTGGGGCGCGGAGTCGCTGGGGCGCGGAGTCGCTGGGGCGCGGAGTCGCTGGGGCGCGGAGTCGCTGGGGCGCGGAGTCGCTGGGGCGCGGAGTCGCTGGGGCGCGGAGTCGCTGGGGCGCGGAGTCGCTGGGGCGCGGAGTCGCTGGGGCGCGGAGTCGCTGGGGCGCGGAGTCGCTGGGGCGCGGAGTCGCTGGGGCGCGGAGTCGCTGGGGCGCGGAGTCGCTGGGGCGCGGAGTCGCTGGGGCGCGGAGTCGCTGGGGCGCGGAGTCGCTGGGGCGCGGAGTCGCTGGGGCGCGGAGTCGCTGGGGCGCGGAGTCGCTGGGGCGCGGAGTCGCTGGGGCGCGGAGTCGCTGGGGCGCGGAGTCGCTGGGGCGCGGAGTCGCTGGGGCGCGGAGTCGCTGGGGCGCGGAGTCGCTGGGGCGCGGAGTCGCTGGGGCGCGGAGTCGCTGGGGCGCGGAGTCGCTGGGGCGCGGAGTCGCTGGGGCGCGGAGTCGCTGGGGCGCGGAGTCGCTGGGGCGCGGAGTCGCTGGGGCGCGGAGTCGCTGGGGCGCGGAGTCGCTGGGGCGCGGAGTCGCTGGGGCGCGGAGTCGCTGGGGCGCGGAGTCGCTGGGGCGCGGAGTCGCTGGGGCGCGGAGTCGCTGGGGCGCGGAGTCGCTGGGGCGCGGAGTCGCTGGGGCGCGGAGTCGCTGGGGCGCGGAGTCGCTGGGGCGCGGAGTCGCTGGGGCGCGGAGTCGCTGGGGCGCGGAGTCGCTGGGGCGCGGAGTCGCTGGGGCGCGGAGTCGCTGGGGCGCGGAGTCGCTGGGGCGCGGAGTCGCTGGGGCGCGGAGTCGCTGGGGCGCGGAGTCGCTGGGGCGCGGAGTCGCTGGGGCGCGGAGTCGCTGGGGCGCGGAGTCGCTGGGGCGCGGAGTCGCTGGGGCGCGGAGTCGCTGGGGCGCGGAGTCGCTGGGGCGCGGAGTCGCTGGGGCGCGGAGTCGCTGGGGCGCGGAGTCGCTGGGGCGCGGAGTCGCTGGGGCGCGGAGTCGCTGGGGCGCGGAGTCGCTGGGGCGCGGAGTCGCTGGGGCGCGGAGTCGCTGGGGCGCGGAGTCGCTGGGGCGCGGAGTCGCTGGGGCGCGGAGTCGCTGGGGCGCGGAGTCGCTGGGGCGCGGAGTCGCTGGGGCGCGGAGTCGCTGGGGCGCGGAGTCGCTGGGGCGCGGAGTCGCTGGGGCGCGGAGTCGCTGGGGCGCGGAGTCGCTGGGGCGCGGAGTCGCTGGGGCGCGGAGTCGCTGGGGCGCGGAGTCGCTGGGGCGCGGAGTCGCTGGGGCGCGGAGTCGCTGGGGCGCGGAGTCGCTGGGGCGCGGAGTCGCTGGGGCGCGGAGTCGCTGGGGCGCGGAGTCGCTGGGGCGCGGAGTCGCTGGGGCGCGGAGTCGCTGGGGCGCGGAGTCGCTGGGGCGCGGAGTCGCTGGGGCGCGGAGTCGCTGGGGCGCGGAGTCGCTGGGGCGCGGAGTCGCTGGGGCGCGGAGTCGCTGGGGCGCGGAGTCGCTGGGGCGCGGAGTCGCTGGGGCGCGGAGTCGCTGGGGCGCGGAGTCGCTGGGGCGCGGAGTCGCTGGGGCGCGGAGTCGCTGGGGCGCGGAGTCGCTGGGGCGCGGAGTCGCTGGGGCGCGGAGTCGCTGGGGCGCGGAGTCGCTGGGGCGCGGAGTCGCTGGGGCGCGGAGTCGCTGGGGCGCGGAGTCGCTGGGGCGCGGAGTCGCTGGGGCGCGGAGTCGCTGGGGCGCGGAGTCGCTGGGGCGCGGAGTCGCTGGGGCGCGGAGTCGCTGGGGCGCGGAGTCGCTGGGGCGCGGAGTCGCTGGGGCGCGGAGTCGCTGGGGCGCGGAGTCGCTGGGGCGCGGAGTCGCTGGGGCGCGGAGTCGCTGGGGCGCGGAGTCGCTGGGGCGCGGAGTCGCTGGGGCGCGGAGTCGCTGGGGCGCGGAGTCGCTGGGGCGCGGAGTCGCTGGGGCGCGGAGTCGCTGGGGCGCGGAGTCGCTGGGGCGCGGAGTCGCTGGGGCGCGGAGTCGCTGGGGCGCGGAGTCGCTGGGGCGCGGAGTCGCTGGGGCGCGGAGTCGCTGGGGCGCGGAGTCGCTGGGGCGCGGAGTCGCTGGGGCGCGGAGTCGCTGGGGCGCGGAGTCGCTGGGGCGCGGAGTCGCTGGGGCGCGGAGTCGCTGGGGCGCGGAGTCGCTGGGGCGCGGAGTCGCTGGGGCGCGGAGTCGCTGGGGCGCGGAGTCGCTGGGGCGCGGAGTCGCTGGGGCGCGGAGTCGCTGGGGCGCGGAGTCGCTGGGGCGCGGAGTCGCTGGGGCGCGGAGTCGCTGGGGCGCGGAGTCGCTGGGGCGCGGAGTCGCTGGGGCGCGGAGTCGCTGGGGCGCGGAGTCGCTGGGGCGCGGAGTCGCTGGGGCGCGGAGTCGCTGGGGCGCGGAGTCGCTGGGGCGCGGAGTCGCTGGGGCGCGGAGTCGCTGGGGCGCGGAGTCGCTGGGGCGCGGAGTCGCTGGGGCGCGGAGTCGCTGGGGCGCGGAGTCGCTGGGGCGCGGAGTCGCTGGGGCGCGGAGTCGCTGGGGCGCGGAGTCGCTGGGGCGCGGAGTCGCTGGGGCGCGGAGTCGCTGGGGCGCGGAGTCGCTGGGGCGCGGAGTCGCTGGGGCGCGGAGTCGCTGGGGCGCGGAGTCGCTGGGGCGCGGAGTCGCTGGGGCGCGGAGTCGCTGGGGCGCGGAGTCGCTGGGGCGCGGAGTCGCTGGGGCGCGGAGTCGCTGGGGCGCGGAGTCGCTGGGGCGCGGAGTCGCTGGGGCGCGGAGTCGCTGGGGCGCGGAGTCGCTGGGGCGCGGAGTCGCTGGGGCGCGGAGTCGCTGGGGCGCGGAGTCGCTGGGGCGCGGAGTCGCTGGGGCGCGGAGTCGCTGGGGCGCGGAGTCGCTGGGGCGCGGAGTCGCTGGGGCGCGGAGTCGCTGGGGCGCGGAGTCGCTGGGGCGCGGAGTCGCTGGGGCGCGGAGTCGCTGGGGCGCGGAGTCGCTGGGGCGCGGAGTCGCTGGGGCGCGGAGTCGCTGGGGCGCGGAGTCGCTGGGGCGCGGAGTCGCTGGGGCGCGGAGTCGCTGGGGCGCGGAGTCGCTGGGGCGCGGAGTCGCTGGGGCGCGGAGTCGCTGGGGCGCGGAGTCGCTGGGGCGCGGAGTCGCTGGGGCGCGGAGTCGCTGGGGCGCGGAGTCGCTGGGGCGCGGAGTCGCTGGGGCGCGGAGTCGCTGGGGCGCGGAGTCGCTGGGGCGCGGAGTCGCTGGGGCGCGGAGTCGCTGGGGCGCGGAGTCGCTGGGGCGCGGAGTCGCTGGGGCGCGGAGTCGCTGGGGCGCGGAGTCGCTGGGGCGCGGAGTCGCTGGGGCGCGGAGTCGCTGGGGCGCGGAGTCGCTGGGGCGCGGAGTCGCTGGGGCGCGGAGTCGCTGGGGCGCGGAGTCGCTGGGGCGCGGAGTCGCTGGGGCGCGGAGTCGCTGGGGCGCGGAGTCGCTGGGGCGCGGAGTCGCTGGGGCGCGGAGTCGCTGGGGCGCGGAGTCGCTGGGGCGCGGAGTCGCTGGGGCGCGGAGTCGCTGGGGCGCGGAGTCGCTGCAAGTCCATGATATCTGGGCAGGAGATTAAGGAGACGGGAAGAGCTGAAGAACAACTAAAAGACAAAGCTTGCAGGGGATGTTGCACAAGTCTCTGACATACAGC
The DNA here is from genome assembly GCF_047663525.1 of Anas platyrhynchos. Classification (NCBI taxonomy): domain Eukaryota; kingdom Metazoa; phylum Chordata; class Aves; order Anseriformes; family Anatidae; genus Anas; species Anas platyrhynchos. Next base: position 114,770,145 of record NC_092587.1, on the reverse strand, counting down.
CAAGTTGGAAAAGAGAGAGGAAGACTATGAGCCTTCAGCACGAGAGACCCCCAGAGGGACCACTGGAGACTGATACGCATGCTCCAGTAGGAGGGTTTGGATTCCGGAATCTAATTATAATAACCCTGTGTTGTTTTTTTTTTAGAAGTAGTAATGAATATGTATTAGCCTAGGAGCATAAAAATCAGCTGCTTGATGTAACTGGTATGCGTCTTGGTGGAGCAGAGACTCCTGGTGCACCCAGCGCTGTTTGCTTACCTTTATTCCTTTAATAAATTGTAAACTTTGATTATAGTCCTATTTTGAAGACTGAGCTATTTATTACACAAGGTATTAAGCTCTTTATGTTAATAGGAACGTGAGTCTTTCTGCCTGGAACACAATTCAACAGAGCAGTCAACCATTTCTTTAGCTTTGAAGATGCTGAAATGGACCCTGGGTTAAAAAGAACCGGTCCAGAGAAGGGCGACGAAGGGCGACGAAGCTGGTGAGGGGCCTGGAGAACAAGTCCTACGAGGAGCGGCTGAAGGAGCTGAGCTTATTCAGCCTGGAGAAGAGGAGGCTCAGGGGTGACCTTATTGCTCTCTACAGATACCTTAAAGGAGGCTGTAATGAGGTGGGGGTTGGCCTGTTCTCCCATGTGCCTGGTGACAGGACGAGGGGGAATGGGCTTAAGTTGCACCAGAGGAGTTTTAGGTTAGATGTTAGGAAGAACTTCTTTACTGAAAGGGTTGTTAGACTCTGGAACAGGCTGCTCAGGGAAGTGGTGGAGTCACCATCCCTGGAAGTCTTTAAAAGACATTTAGATGTAGAGCTTAGGGATATGGTTTAGTGGGGACTGTTAGCGTTAGGTCAGAGGTTGGACTCGATGATCTTGAGGTCTCTTCCAACCTAGAAATTCTGTGATTCTATGGTTCCCAGCCTGTCTCTAAAGATAGTTGTTTAGTGCTAAAATGTGAGTTTCCTTTCTGGTACGTGACCACCCTAGTCTTTAGATTTCCAGTACTCAGTCGTGTACCCCAGACTCCCGTGTTTTGAGAGGGATTGTACTCCCCTTACCTAATATGGGAATCCCGTTTTTGTGCCTCAAGGGTCAATGGTGTAAGGCACTTAGAAATCATTGCGGATTGTGGTTGTTGTCAATTGCCACGTAAATTAAGGCCATGCAAGTACCTTCTACTCTTTCATCTTCCCTTTCATTTGTTGTCAGGTTACTACTCAATATTACACCTTTGGTGAGAAGTCCTAAAAAAAAATACATTACATCTTAATGTTAACAGCTCTTGTTTTTTCTTTCTCTAGGTCTGCCAGTAGCTGACAAGGTAGAAAGATGACCTTTTCTCTTTCATTCTTGTGAAGTTAGAGGCAGTGCCCAATTAAACTGTGACTGAGGCTCTGCGATGGTGCAAGTCTATCTTACTCCTTCAAATTCAGTGATGCAGCCGGAGTTTTCAGTAATGAACTTTCAAGGATTCAACCACTTTAAAGCTTTTGGACAGTGGCAATTATCTGAAAACATTCCTACAGATTTATCTTCTTCATTTACATTTGCTTGCTCTCTCCATCTCATTCAAAGCAGTCAGGACTGGTTTGCTTCCCTCTTCTCTGGAAGTTTGCACTAGGAACCATTGTTAGAATCAGAATCCTGATCTGAGAGCACGATGAAAAATGTTGCACACAAACTTGTACATTGGAGAGGAAAATGTTCATGTATACGTCAGTATTGTACTCAAACAGCTGCTTACACCTTTTAACTTTTAAACCTGAGAAGCAACAGGTAGTTTCTACATTGCCCTTGGGGATAGTGTACTCTTCTGTACTTTGCTTCTATACAAACAGCTCAAAATTTTAAAGTCATGTTGTCAGTCATACCACCAAACAACCTTGCACGGCATTACACGTTCCCCCCCCAGATAGATCTTGAATGCGACACCAGACAAGGAAATAATGCCAGCACGTAAAACTAACTTGTAGATATATCCCTTGTTGGCATTCTTTTTTTTGTTTTGTTTTGATGCTTTGTGGGGCTTAACTGTACCTCAGTGAGAAGAACGTCTTCTGGTGTGAACTGAAATTATACCTCTCTGCCACAATGTCCCTCTATTTATTTATTTATTTATTTATTTATTTATTTATTTATTTATTTATTGGGGGTGGGAGGGAGGGTTGGGGAGGGGTGAGGAGGGTGTTGATAATTCCTTGGGGACACCTGAAGGAGTTGCAAAATAATAAAATTTAGGTGAAGGAAAAGTTCCTTCTCTTAATTTTGTTGTTGTTGTTTTTCTTTTCCATCTGGTCATAAAATGAAGGTCCCATTTTCTGGCTTTTGGCAGATTGCAAGCATGCTGGAACCATTCACGTTACGTAGACTGTATTTGTCTGAAACGATAATATCATACCTATAGTCTGCTGCAGGCTCAAAAGCAGCCTATGCCTCCTGGACTGTTTTATGCCTTTGCTTTTGTTACTACATCCTTGTAAGTCTTCAACGGGGAAATGAAATTACCCTATACAAAAGAAACACCATCCAGAAGAAACTTCAGGTGCTAGGGCCTGAATTTTCACTGAAACCAAAGGCAGGTATCTTACTGACGTGAAGAAAGGGGCTTTATCTATCCTGGTTTGCTTACTAATGAAGGAGCGTGAAAGAGATTCATGTCCTTGTCTCTGAAGAGGAGGCAAAGGAACAGCTAGTGCAAGGAACACAAAATTCAGTTATGCCGAACTAACAGGTGGTTGTATCCCAGCTTGGAGACCACAACACAGAATCACCTAGGTTGGAAGAGACCTCCAAGATCACGTAGTCCAACCTCTGGCGTAACACTAACAAGTCCTCCGCTAAGCCGTAGCCCTAAGGTCTACACCTAAACATCTTTTAAAGACCTCCAGGGATGGTGACTCAACCACTCCCCTGGGCAGCCCGTTCCAATGCCTAACAAGCCTTTTGGTGAAGAAGTTCTTCCTGACACCCAACCTAAACCTCCCCTGGTGCAACTTTAGCCCATTCCCCCTCATCCTATCACCAGGCATATATGAGAATAGACCAACCCCCACCTCGCTACAGCCTCCTTTAAGGTATCTGTAGAGTGCGATAAGGTCGCCCCTGAGCCTCCTCTTCTCCAGACCGAACAATCCCAGCTCCCTCAGCCATTCCTCGTAGGACTTGTTCTCCAGATCCCTCACCAGCTTTGTTGCCCTTCCCTGGACTCACTGGAGCCCCTCAATATCCTTGTTGTAGCGAGGGGCCCAGAACTGAACACAGTACTTGGGCTGCGGCCTCACCAGAGCCAAGTACAGGGGGACAATCGCTTCCTTAGTCCTGCTGGCCATGCTGTTTCTTATACGAGTCAGGATGCTGTTGGCCTTCTTGGCCACCTGAGCACACTGCTGGCTCATATTCAGCCGACTGTCCACCATCACTCCCAGGTCCTTCTCTGCCAGGCAGCTTTCTAACCACTCAGATGGCTTTTCCAACCATCTTCAAACTTCCAGATCTAGAGGAATGCTTTGACTGCGGCCTAAAAGCCACGTGTATGTAAGCTGCCGCAAGCCAGCTAATCTTCCCATGACCTGCCAGGAAACAGCAATGTAGGCAGGTAACCAAATTAAAGCCAAAACTTGCAGCCCAGTCCTTGACCTGAATAGGGAGTGAGGATCCGGATCCTGGCATTTATGCGTGATAGCTTCTACGCAGCCAAAGTAAATACACCCTGGGTGCCCTGAGCTGGAGGACCACGACGGTGGGAACAATAAACTCCCAACCGACTGGAACAGGCTCCCCAGGGAAGTGGTCACTGCACCGAGCCTGACTGAATTTAAGAAGAGATTGGACTGTGCACTTAGTCACGGGGTCTAAACTTTTGGGTAGACCTGTGCGGTGCCAGGAGTTGGACTTGATGATCCTTATGGGTCCCTTCCAACTCGGGATATTCTATGATTCTATAAATAGAGCAGTCAGAGGTCATGGGGCTAGATTTAGAAAAGTCCTGCATAAAGAAGGGATCTCAGAAAAGAAAATGTAAATAACATTAATATCAAGAAAAGGAAATCTGATTGCTACATTCTTTATCTGTCATGACTAGACAGATGAAATTCTATGATGGCAAGTTTGCCGTTAAGGTCATTTTCTTTTTTATTCATATCTATTATTTATTAGTATTTATTTTTTTAACAGGCTCTGTACTAATGTTCCTCACAGAATGACTAACAGAAATATGACCTTCGTGCAAATTTTGTAGTTAATTCATTAGGTCAACTCTAACCACTAAGCCCCTTGTCAGGTTATTTCTACTAGTGATAAGGAGCAATTGACCTCAAAACTTTGAAGCCAGGTAGACGAGCTTATTCCACAAGGTCTCTTGGTTCCACCCTTGTTAAGTGAAACCGGCCAGGTGTGGGTCATTTGACCTTTGCTATATAGGAAGCCTGAGGACAGGTGGGGGGAGTTGCCTCCCCAGGAGAAACTGAGGCTTGGGTTGCCTAGGGTGTTTTTCTCTTGTGGTGAATTGGGCTCAGTGTTCCCCAGTAGGCTGCTTTTCCTTCAACTTTTCTGCCCTCTCTGTGAAAGAGTTTTAGAGACTCTATAAGCCAGTTACATTGGTGGTGCCTTCTTCAGTAAAACGCTGGTGGCACTATTACACAGCGAAGCGCTTTGGAAGTGACTCAAGTTCAGAAGACTACAGGTAAGTGTTCCTCGGTTCTGTGGTTGTTACTGTGGAGGAGTTTGAGTACTTGCTTCACCTTGTCTGTTTTCCGTGAAATTACTTACGTGGGTTCTAGGCTCCATTCAAAGCACTGGGGGGTGGGGGGGAAAAGGCCTCCTAAACCCAAGTGCACACAGGTAACCGTGCCTTAGAATGTTCTTAAGTATTTGGAAGATTGAAAAACGGGCTGTTGAAAAAGGTGCATTAACGTGAATGCAGAATATCCATTGTGGTCAGTAGAAACAGACGCGCAGAGTCGCTGGGGCGCAGAGTCGCTGGGGCGCAGAGTCGCTGGGGCGCAGAGTCGCTGGGGCGCAGAGTCGCTGGGGCGCAGAGTCGCTGGGGCGCAGAGTCGCTCTTTTTTTCTGTGTGTTTTTTTATTTTTTATTTTTTTATTCTCTTTGGGGGAGTTTGGGGGCATGGGCAAAATTTCTTGTGGACACCTGCTGGAGTTGCAAAATTATCATAAACTTTAGGTGAAGGAAAACTTCCTTCTCTCTTGTTGTTCACAGAATCACAAAATTCCTAGGTGGAAGAGACCTCAAGATCATCGAGTCCAAGCTCTGACCTAATGCTAACAGTCCCCACTAAACCATATCCGTAAGCTCTACATCTAAATGTCTTTTAAAGACTTCCAGAGATGGTGACTCCAGCATCTCCCTGGGCAGCCTGTTCCAGCGTCTCACAACCCTTTCAGTGAAGAAGTTCTTCCTAACATCTAACCTAAAACTCCCCTGGCGCAACTTAAGCCCGTTCCCCCTCGTCCTGTCACCAGGCATGTGGGAGAACAGGCTGTCCCCCACCTCGCTACAGCCTCCATTGAGGTATCTGTAGAGAGCAAGAAGGTCACCCCTGAGCCTCCTCTTCTCCAGGCTGAACAAGCCCAGCTCCCTCAGCCGCTCCTCGTAGGACTTGTTCTCCAGGCCCCTCACCAGCTTCGTCGCCCTTCTTGGACCCGCTCAAGCACCTCGATGTCCTTCTTGTAGCGAGGGGCCCAAAACTGAACACAGCACTCGAGGTGCGGCCTCACCAGAGCCGAGTACAGGGGGACGATCACCTCCCTAGCCCTGCTGGTCACACTGTTTCTGATACAAGCCAGGATGCCGTTGGCCTTCTTGGCCACCTGAGCACACTGCTGGCTCATATTCAGCCGACTGTCCGCCATCACTCCCAGGTCCTTCTCTGCCTGGCAGCTCTCCAACCACTCATCTCCCAGCCTGTAGCTCTGCTTGGGGTTATTGCGCCCCAGGTGCAGGACCTGGCACTTGGCCTTGTTGAACTTCATGCAGTTGACCTCAGCCCATCGGTGCAGCCTATCCAGATCCTCCTGCAGAGCCTTCCTACCCTCAAGCAGATCGACACACGCACCTAGCTTGGTGTCATCTGCAAACTTACTGAGGGTGCACTCAATGCCCTCGTCCAGATCATTGATGAAGATATGAAAGAGGACCGGCCCCAGTACCGAGCCCTGGGGGACGCCACTAGTGACCGGCCTCCAGCTGGACTTGACTCCATTTACCACGACTCTTTGGGCCCGGCTATCCAGCCAGTTTTTAACCCAACGAAGCGTGTGCCAGTCCAAGTCAAGAGCAGCCAGTTTCTTGAGGAGAATGCTGTGGGAGACGGTGTCAAAAGCCTTGCTGAAGTCAAGGTAGACCACATCCACAGCCTTTCCCTCGTCCACCCAGCGCGTCACTTTTTCATAGAAGGAGATCAGGTTCGTCAAGCAGGATCTGCCTTCCATAAACCCATGCTGTCTGGGCCTGATCGCCTGCTTGCCCTGCAAGTGCTGTGTGATGACTCTCAAGAGGATCTGCTCCATGAGCTTCCCTGGTACTGGGGTCAAACTGAGCGGCCTGTAGTTCCCTGGAAAAATTAAAGTAACAGAAGAATTTTACCGCAGCTCCGACACCTCTGCCTCGCACGACGGCAGCGCCCCCAACACCTCCCGCAGCTTTGCCTTGAGCTCCTGCAGCTGGTTGTGTAGGCGGTGCCGCTCCAGCTCCGACACCTCCGCTTCGCGCCGCGACAGCGCCCCTGACACCTCCCGCAGCTTTGCCAAGTTTTGGTTGGGAAACGCACAGAATTGGTGGAAACTCCCCCAAAGTTTGCAGGAAAAGCCAAGCAGAATTCGGGGAAGAGCCCCCAAAATCTGGACGGCCCCCAGCCGCTCCTCCCGGTCCCGTGCCGCCACACGGAGCTCCTCCAGCTCCCGGTGCCGCTGCTGGAGCTCAGCCGCCAGCCGCTGCCGCTTGGCCGCACTCCGCTGCTGGAGCTCGGCCGCCAGCCGCCACCACTCGCCCGCCTCCGCCTCCCGTTGCCACCTGGAGCACTCCTCCCGGGACTGCTGCAGCTCCGTGCGCAGAGAGCGGATGTCATCCTCCAGGCCCCGCGTCTTCTCCCACAGCTCCGCCAGCTGCCCCCTCGGGTCCCCCGCCGCCCACCGCAGCACCCCCGGTACCAGAGGCGGCACTGCCGATCCCGAAGCCGCCCCCGAGTCCTTTTCACTGGCTGGTGAAAAGCCCTGGGCCTGGTGCTTTCGGGACGCTGATAGCCCGCAACGGGGTGCAGTTGCTGGGAGCCCAGGCCGCTAGGGACCAGGAGCGGCGCCGTTTCTGCTCAGGAGCCTCCGGCAGGGGCGCGGCCGCCGTGCGCTTGGCGTGGGCCTTGCGCACCGGTGACCCGCAGGCGTCCAGAAGTGACGCAGCCTCCTCCGTGGTCGTTACCGGGCGGGCGGTGGCAGCGCCGCCGCCGCCAGGCCTCGCCGCCATTGTTTCTGTTGTTGCTTCTGTTTCCTTTTTGATACAGTCTTAAAATGAAGGTCCCATTTTCTGGCCCTTGGCAGAGTGTTAGCATGCTGGAACACTTCACATTACATAGATTATAGTTGTCTGCAATGATAATATCATACCTATAGTCTGCTGCCGGCTGCAAAGTAGCCTATGCCTCAGGTACTGTTTCCTGCCCTTGTAACTTTTGTTAGGACATCCTCGTAAGTCTTCAAAGGGAAATGAAGTTACCCTATTCAGAAAAAAAACACCACCCAGAAGAAACTTCGGTTGTTTTCAGGGCCTGAATTCTCACTGAAACCAAAGGCGGGTATAGAATCATAGATTATCCCGAGTTGGAAGGGCCCCATAAGGATCATCGAGTCCAACTCCTGGCACCACCCAGGTGTACCCAAAAATTCAGGCTGCGTGACCAAGTGCGCAGTCCAAATACTTCTTGAATGCTGACAGGCTTAGTGCAGCGACTACTTCCCTGAGGAGCCTGTTCCAGTGTGCAACCACCCTCTCCGTGAAGAACCTCTTCCTGATGTCTAGCCTAAACCTCCCCTGCCTCAGGCTGACACCGTTGCCGTGGGTCCTATCAGTGGTGACTGAAGAGAATAGATCGGTCCCTGCCCCTCCACTCCCCCTCTCAAGGAAGCTGTAGGCTGCGACGAGGCCTCCCCTCAGCCGCCTCTTTTCCAGGATGAACAGGCCCAGTGACCTCAGCCGCTCCTCATACGACTTCCCCTCTAGGCCCTTTGCCATCTTTGTAGCCCAGTATCTTACTGACTTGAAGAAGGAGGCTTTAATCTCTCCTGCTTTGTTCACTAGCAACCACCCCTCACCGAGCATGCGCTCTGAATTTCTCGGAGCCTATTACTTTAAACGGAGACGGGAGAACTTTTCACCAATCATAACTAAGATATGCTTGACTAGAGCCACTCAAGCTCCACCCAAAAGAGAGAAAATAATATAAATTGGCCTAAGAGAGAGGGGATGTTAGGGGAGATACCACCCCGAGGGAATACAACATCCTTAGGACCTCCTGACTCCTGGGACCAGTCGATGGGCTGAGACTCTCTCTCTTCTCTCTCTCCCCCCCCCCCCCCCCCCCCCATTTGGAATGCCTTTGGGTGAGATTTGAACACTTGGTCATTGTTATAAATGAGGTCTCAACTCAATCTGAATTTTGTAATATTTATAAAACAAACATTTCTAAAAGGTATAAAAGCTATAAAAAGCATAAACAGCAAGTAAACAGCGCTGGGCGTGCGGGGGATCTACGCTCCACCAACACTCACACACAAACATCAAACGTTCTAAATATACAGAACATTGCTTTACATACTAAACGCAAGTATGCCTCTACATATGTACAATCAGGAAAGGTAGCAAACAATCCTCTATGTTCCATAACTTAATAAAAATCGAGTACGCCTATACATATGCACGATCAGAAAAGGTAACAAACAATCCTTTAAGTTCCATGACTTAACAGTCTCCATTTTCCATTCCTTTTGAGCGATGTGTCTCGCTTTAAGTTGTCAAGCAACTCGGTCTTCAGGCCTTATGTATCTCGTTCTTCCCAGATCGAAGAAAAGCATATCCATCTCCTTTTCAAGGCCAATAGGCCTGGGTCAAAAGGCACGTTCAGGTCAGCAGGGGGCGAAACAGCAAAAGCCTTCGATGGCTGTAACAGCAGAGGGGCCCATGGCGTAGCAGTCAGATCAGTAAAGGGGCCTGCAGCTCCCTCACTATCTGGCAAGCCACGCGTTTGTGATTGTGGCTCCACGTGGCTCTTTAAGGCCTCAGAGACTGCTCGCCAGGTGCCGATAAATCCCACTGCAACCTTGTCATTTTTAGTTGCAGAGACCCACACCTTAACCTCAGTTTGGTCCCATATTTGAGGCTCATAAACTGTCCAATTGTTAATAAGGAGAATAAGCTGTAAGGTTACCAGGACGGTCTTTGTTCCTAAGGACGAATGATTCCCCATAATGCACAACTGCTTACCAGCGAGAGGCAGTTGTGTGCACAGCTCCGCTTCTCTCAGCTCGAGCTTCTCTCCAGCTCCAGTGCGCCTATTTCCAGCGACTTTCTGTACGAGCTTCTCTGAGCAGTTTGCTGAGTTTGGCCGAACCTATCTTCATGAGGCAATCAAAGTGCCTGTTCCCGTCCTGGTCTCCATTCTGCCAGCCTGTTCCTCTTCACTTCTTGTTCCTGCTTCTTTATTGATGCAACTTCATCGTGTTGCCTTTTTTTTTTATTTTGAGGGCAGGCTCTCCTCTTATACCCTTCTCTCCACAGCAGTTCTTTTCAAAACAACTTTTCATTGCTCAAACAACTTTGAATGTAACGACAACAGCAAACACCCAGAAACATCCACGCCTTAACTGGAGAACAAGAAACGGGAGACTGCATGGTGTCTCCTGAATCACCCTTCTTTGTTCCCTCTAAACATTTTTATATTCCTGATGGCCTCGTCGTTAAGAGTCTAATGTTATCTCAACCACAGGGCTTTCCAACGCCCATGGCCACATTCCCAAAGTTCCCCTTCTTTATTAATATCAACCGTTTCCTCGACACGAATTACCACTCCATATATAACAGTTAAAAATCTTTCTAGAATCTTTGATCCATTTAACACATTAATTTCTAGGCTGCGCACCTGAAACACCTGTGTATTTCATGCATGCTAGCTTGCTTTTGCAGACAGGCACTATCGCCGGCAATCCAAAGAACCTGGTTATCTGTTGCTGTAATAAACCACACTTGATTGCATTGTCATAGCTCTCATTAAGTGCAACTAGGGTAAGGGTGGTTATACGTTATTGGTGCATCTGTGACCGTGATAGTTCAGTGTTCTGAATCCAAGCAGACCCCAGACGGTTAACACGTTATTGGTGAATATCTGACCGGACCCCAGACAGTTAACGCGTCATTGGTGTATCTGACAGGTTCGGTACCCTGAATCCGACCGGTCCCATAACGGTTAATCAGCTACACCCCTTAATGCGACACTAACGAAGGAGCACGAAAGAGACGCATGTCCTTGCCTCTGGAGAGGAGGTTCCTTGCACAGCCAGTGCAAGGAACACAAAAATCAGTTGCGCCAGACTAACATGTGGTTGTATCTGAGCTTGGAGGCTGCAACCCTCTTCAGACTTCCAGATCTAGAGGAACACTTTGGCTGCAGCCTAAAAGCCACGTGTACAGGAGCTCCCCCAAGCCAGCCAATCTTCTTCCCATGACCTGCCAGGAAACAGCAAGGTAGGCATGTACCCAAATCAAAACCCAAACCTTTGGACCAGTCCTTGACCTGAATAGTGAGTGACGATCCGGATCCTGGCATTCATACGTGATAGCTTATACGCAGTGGAAGTAAACAGTGTAGTCGGAGGTCACGGGGCTAGATTTTGAAAAGTCCTGCATAAAGAAGACATCTCAGAAAAGCAGATTTAAATACCATTAATGCCAAGAAAAGTAACTCTGATTGCTATATTCTTTATCTGTCATGACTAGACAGATGAAAATCTATGAGAGCAATTTTGCCTTTAAGGTCATTTTCTTTTTTCCTTTGATGTCTTTTCTTTCGTTTGTTTGTTTGTCTGTTTATTTATTTATTTAAACAGGCTCTGTACTACTTGTCCTCACAGAATGACTAACAGAAATATGACCCTTGTGCACTTTTTGTAGTTAATTCATTAGGTCAGCTCTAACCACTAAGCCCCTTGTCAGGTTATTTCTAGTAGTGACAAGGAGCAATTAAGCTTAAAAGACTGAAGCCAGGTAGATGAGCCTATTCCAGGAGGTCTCTTGGCTCCACCCTTGTGAAGTGAAACCTGCCAGGTGTGGATCATTTGACTTTTGCTATATAGGAAGCCTGAGGACTTGTGGGGAATTGCCTTCCCGGTGGGAGAGTTTGAGGCTCAGGTTCTCTAGGGTGCTTTTCTGCTGTTGTGGTGGAGCGGATTCAGTGTTCCTCGGTGGGCTGCTATTTCTTCACGTTTTCTCCCATCTCTGTGAAACAGTTTTAGTGACTCTATGAGCTAGCTACGTTGTTGGTGCCCTCTCAGTACAGTGAGACCCTGGTTACGCGAAGTCACTGTGAAGCAGCGTGGAAGTGACTCAAGTTCAGGAGCTGGCAGGTAAGTGTTCCTGGGTTCTACGGTTCTTTAATGTTGAGGAGTTTGAGTACTTCCTTCACCTTGTCTGTTTTCAGTGAAATTACTTCTGTGGCTTCTAAGCTCCCTTTCCAGCCCTTCCAAATATAATGAGAATGAAAGCTAAAAAGAAAGCCCCACCAACTCAGAAGCTCAAGTGCTTACAGGTAAGCATGACTTTGAAGAATGTTCTTAACTATTTGTTAGGATTCAACAACAGGCAGTGTGGAAAAAGGTGCCTTAATGTGCACTCAGATTATGCCTTGCAGTGAGACGAAAGCGATGGGGAAGGTACAGGTGGAGTTATCATAACTTTCACTAAGTGGAAGTTGCGAGACTGTGCTGTTCCTAAAAGAAATGCCGCTTTCACAACATGTAAGTCAAAAGCAGTATGAAGAAAGCCTCTCCTCTTCCCTGCAGGCCTGCGTCTCGGCTATGGAGAAAGATTTGGAATAGGTCCACCAGTGAGGAGAGACTATCTTTCTCCCAGGCTGTACAAGCCAGTGTCTGAGGTATTGGGGAAAGCGTCCTTCTGTGAAAGGAAGAGAGCAGAGCGGGACCACGGCCCGTGCCACCCTGCGGTTCTACCAGCGTGACCATGCAGAGACGGTGAGAGTAAAGGAAGAAAAATTGAAGCTGCTGTTAAAGGCATGGCTACCTGAGTTGTAAATAAAAAAAAAATGAGGGAAAAGAGGTTCTCTGAGAATCGTGCTACTGCAAGGTCCCCAGATCTGGTCCCCAGATCTGCAGGCTGGCTGCGCAGCAAGAGAAGGGAGGGGTCAGACTCAGGGTAGGTCACCCAAACTAGCCAAAGCTGTGTTTCATACCATCTGACGTCATGCTAAACAATATATAGGATTGGCTAGCCTGGGGAGGTGTGCCGGACTGCACGGGTTTAGGCTGGGCATCGGTCAGCGGGTGGTGAGCAATTGCGTTGCGCATCACTTGTTTTTACACAGTATTAGTAGTGTTGTTGTGTCTTAATAAACTCTCTTTATCTCAACTCACGGGCTTCACTTTCCCGTTTCTCTCCCCCATCCCAGAGAGGGAGGGGGGATGTTGAGCAAATGGCTATGTGGTGTTTTGCTGCCAGCCAGGTTAAACCACAACAGTCCATTCTGGCGCCCAACGTGGGGCACAAAGTTTTGAGATAATAACAGATCTGACCAGAGTGTGTTAAACTAAAATTGTTATAAGTATTAGACTTGCTTAATAGTTAGTTGTCATAATACTGATTGCTTTTATCCCAAGTCTGCTGTGCCTGTTTTCCAAATTGAGCATTATAGCACATTATTTTCCGTATGTGCTCTCTGTCATGTTGTTTATCCTCTCTGGGCCCTGGTTTAAGATCATTATGGTACTGTGTGTTGTAGCAGTGGCTTATGAGACGATGAAATATCTGGTCATGACTCTAACTTGGTATTTGTACTCAGTGATGTCGTCAACTCTATACTCTGGAAACCATATCTCGGAAACTATTAGCAATTATACCTATCGCCTTTTTTCATCATGGAGGCAGTCTGTGGCGGGGAAAGGGGAAGATACTTTTTCATACTCGTTCACTCTCCCTTTCTCCTTCACCACCCTCTAATCCTCCAAGCTAGTTACAATAGTTCTCCAAGATATTGAATATCCTTGGGATACTCAGACCAGCATGTTCTTGTTGTTACGCCTCCTGAATATGCTTCAGGTTTTGCTTGAAGTTAAACAACTATTTAGGAATCTCATCCAGATATCTGCCTGGAGGCAGGATAGTTGCGAGTGGCAGGGAGTATGGGAGGATATGGGCAGGCATCTAGAGCAGCGGGCACCTCCAGTGTTCTGGAAATTCACCCCCGAACAACTGCAAAATCCTAAAAAACTGATAGAATGCTTGAAAAAAAGGTGTCTTGACTCTGGCAGTTCCAAAGTAACACAAATCATTGTAACGTGCTGGGGCCTGGCTCATGCCTATCGAGCTGTACAAACCAGTTTCTGAGGTATTGGGGAAAGCGTCCTTCTGTGAAAGGAAGAGAGCAGAGCGGGACCAAGGCCCGTGCCACCCTGTGGTTCTACCAGCGTGACCATGCAGAGACGGTGAGAGTAAAGGAAGAAAAATTGAAGCTGCTGTTAAAGGCATGGCTACCTGAGTTGGGAATAAAAATAATGGGGGGGAAAGGGGTTCTCTGAGAATCGTGCTACTGCAAGGTCCCCAAATGTGGGGCGCAGGGCATGGCTGGGCAAACAGGGCACGGCGTGTCAGAAGGCTGTGGCGCAGCAGTTAGCGCAGGTAGGGGGAGCAGGAAGGGCAGAGCGTTCCCCCCGCCCATACAAACACAAGGGGGGTTGTTTTCTTGCAGGTGGGGTTGTTTTCTTCTAGTTGTTTGTCTGAGTGCTGCTGACCAATAATCTTGTGTGAAACACTGTCTGCCCCTGTTAAGTTCACTATAAAAGTTAGGCCATTTGGGCAATAAAATGGAGCAGCATGATCTGACTCAACCGGTGTCTGTCATGCTTTCGGCCGTGCTTCCTAACAAATGGCGCCCGAACAGGCTGAGACCTGAACAGGACATCGCAGCGGCGCCGGGACATCGCAGCACAGCGGGAGACCGGCGGCGCCGGGAGCCCAGGGAGAGCAGTGGTGCCGGGACATCAGAGCGGCAGCATCGGCACATCGGAGCGGCGCCGGGACACCCGAGGCACACAGAGGGACTCCTGCCGGACGGAGAGAGCCCTGAGAGACGCTGCAGAGCCACGGATGGCTCTGAAAGACACAGACCTGACAGAAGCTGGAACACCTGAGAGGCACTGAGAAACTCCACGCACGGACCCGGACAAAGGACTCACGGTGAGACACGGGGAAAAGAAACCGTGGGGAGCGTGGGAAGAGATCCGCGGGGAAATGCGGGAAACGGAACTGCGCAGGGACGCGGGAACGAGGTCTCGCAAAGGCTGCAACAGCATAAATAAAGGTATGGAGAGAGAAGCGGCGTATGATTTGCTCAAATGCTTTTTAGATAAGCGGAGCACGCAGGGTATAGACTGCAAAAAGGATTTACCAGGATTATTAGAATATGGAGTAACAAAGGGTTGTTTTATCAATCCGGATACAGTTTTTGAACAAACAGAGTGGCGTAAATTTGGGGACAAATTGTTTGATGAAGTTATTAATGAAAATAAGGCTGCTAAAAAATTATTGAAGCCTTGGAGAGCAGTCACTAATGCCTTAGCTATACATCAGGCTGAGCAGAGAGTCGCTGCTGCTGCTACAGAGCGACTGGGATTGCCAGGAAGTGCTGGTAGTGTTAACCCTCAACAGGGAGGGATGGGGGGAGCTGGGGATTACCCATTGCCGCCTTCAGTGAGGACGATAACGCTGCCTCAGGGGGCTATGGGGCAATGGGAGCCTCCTCCTCTCTCATCATCCTTCTCAGAGTCGGCGTTGGTGCTCTCGCCATCACCAGCAGCACCACCGGCTCCTTCTCACAAAAGTGGGGAAATGGATGAGGAAATAAGAGAGCAAAAACCAGAAAGAAAAAATACAAGCCCGTTTATAGAAGGTGTTCAAGAGAGGCAGAGGGTGTGGAAGCAAATAGCAGATGAGGCTCTACACGAGGGTGAACACGGGATAGCTGCACAATTGGTTCAAGAGGCCTTCCCGGTAGTATATTCACCACCGGACGCCCAGGGTAATGTTACGGTTAATCTAGTGAATTTGGACTGGAAATTGTTAACTCAGCTGTGGTCCACAGTGAACGACTCAGGTCTGAAAGGTGAACCCACGAGACAGATGTTGGACTATATTTGGGGAACAAATATTTTGCTTCCAGGAGACATACATAGCATAATGAAGTTAATATTGACCCAACACCAGCAGCTCTTATTTAATGCCCATTGGCAGGCTGCTTGTCAAGAAGCAGTCGCAGTGATAAGAGCACCTGGGGACCCTTTACATGGGGTCACGCTGGAAGAGTTGATGGGGGTAGGACCGTATTTTAGGACAGAAGCACAGGCCTCGCGGGGACCTGATAAAGCGAAGGAATCGATGAGAATGGCCAGAAGAGCATTGGATCGGATAAAGGGGCCAGGGGGAATACCTTCCTACATGGGAATCAAACAGGGTAGAGAGGAACCATTTGGGCTTTTTATTGACCGCGTAGCAAACGCCATACAGGCGGCTGGGGTGCCTGATTACCTCCAGGGCATGATATTAAAACAGTGCGCAATTCGGAATAGCAACCCCTCTACTCGCAATATATTGGCTTCCTTACCCGGGACATGGACAATCGAGGAAGGGTTGGAAATATTGGCTCAGGTACCAGTAGGCCCCCAGGCTATGTTAGTAGAAGCAGTAAAGCAATTAGGTGACAGCATGCGAGAGCAGGCACAGGCTATGAAAGAGCATGCTCAGTTTACACAGAGTCAGGTCCTTGCAACTCTTGCTCCTTTGCAAATGGCCGGTTCACGCTCTGGTGGTCAAGTACCACCCCTAGTGGCCAAATACCACCCCGCTTGCGATGTTCTGGTTGTGGTGGTTTTGGACACGTGAGACGAAACTGCAAAGCTGGGGCAGTATGGTGCTCAAATTGTCAGTCGGGCAATCCCAATGAAGCGGCATGTCGACGCAAGGTGTTGGGAAACGGCCGGAAGAGCGGGAAGAGTCGCCCCGTGACGACACAAAACGCTGCCGCATACACAGCAACACCGAGGGGGAACCCGTTCCTCTCCGACCAGCCACAAGAGGGAGCCGATGTATCTATAATCAGCACACAAAACTGGCCGCAGCATTGGCCAACATCTGAAACCAATGCCACGGTGGCCGGGGTAGGAGGAATGACACTTGCCCGTCAGTCACCACCCCTGCGGTGGACAATAGGGGACAAAGTGGTGAAATGTTGTGTCTCTGTTATTCCGTTGCCTGACGGGGTGCACGCACTAATAGGGCAGGACATCCTTGCTCCAATGGGAATGGTCCTTACCTCGGAACGCCCTTTATAGATATGGCCATTGTTTGGACTTTCCCGATCCCGCTCCGGTGGAAGAATGATGATCCTGTGTGGGTCGAGCAATGGCCGTTAAAAAGGGAAAGCCTGATACAAGCGCATGAGCTGGTTTAAGAACAGTTTCAACAGGTGCACTTAAGGTTGTCAACAAGCCCGTGGAATACACCTATCTTTGTGATTAAAAAGAAGTCGGGAAAGTATTGACTGCTCCACGATCTGCGCGCGGTAAATAAGCAGATGTACGATATGGGAGCAGTGCAGCCAGGGTTGCCTAATCGTGCGATGATACTTGAAGGATGGCATTTACTCATAGTGGACTTAAAGGACTGTTTCTTCACAATTGCTCTCCATGAAAACGATAAACAAAGATTCGCTTTTACACTTCCTGCAATAAACCGAGAAGGGCCGGACCAGAGATTTGAGTGGACGGTCCTGCCGCAGGGAATGCGAAATTCGCCAACTCTATGTCGACGATGCTCTACAGCCGTTGCGACGAAAACGGTCAGGAACAATAATCTATCATTATATGGACGATATTCTATTGGCCCAGTCAACACCATTTTCTTCACAGCAAAAGGATGAACTAACGAAACAACTTAAACAGAGAGGATTAGTAGTTGCCCCCGAGAAGGTACAGGAGACAAGCCCATGGAAATATCTTGGACGACATATCACCGATGCTACGATCCAACCGCAGAAATTGACAATACAATCAGACCTTAAGACTCTTAACGACGCTCAGAAGCTGATGGGTGATTTGCAATGGATTCGACCAGTGGTTGGTATTCCCAACGAGCTGTTAAATCAGCTATGACCTTTGCTACGAGGGACAGATCCAGCAGCACCAATTCAGCTTACAGACCAACAAAAACAAGCACTACAGCTAATAGCCTCAATGATTACAACACGGGCTACACATTGGCGTATAGAGGGTGCGCCTCTTGATCTAACTACTCTGTGTGGCCCCCAATATTTGATGGGTGCGATAACACAGCAAAAAATAAAAACGGGGGAGAAGCAGGGAGATACGGTGGTACTAGAATGGCTAGCTCCTCCGTTGCGGCCACGACAAACAATTCAAGAAAAAATCACCACACTAGCAGAATTAATTAAAAAGGGACGAAGTAGAACCTTGCAAGGAGACGGGGCCCCTCCTAACACCATATGGTTACCCATGAAGTCAAGTGGAATGGTATATACAAAATTCTGAGGAACTGCAAACTGCTCTATTGCATGATGGAGCCATGTTAATAGCAAAACCATTACAATCTCCTGTCTTGTCCTGGATGAAAAACCAGGGCTGGATAAGTAGACCAAAGCGATCACCCCAACCAGTTGCAGATGCAATAACAGTCTTTACAGATGCCGGTAAGTGCTCCAGAACTGCTGCAGTGACATGGAAGGATGAGCATGGCTGGCAACATCAGATTTTGCAAGCTCAGAAAGAGGATTCATTACAGACACTAGAACTGTTCGCAGTAGTATGGGCGTTTGTAAAATGGAAAGATGTTCCATTGAATGTTGTATCTGACTCTCTTTATGTAGTAGGCATAGCCAATCGCATTGAGGACTCGAGTTTGCGAGAAGTGCAGAATGGACGACTGGTTCAACTATTGACAAGTTTGCAGCTTGCAATCGCACAGAGAAGTAAGCCGTATGCAGTGATTCATATTTGCAGTCATCAGTGGGAACAAGGGCTCGGAGAAGGCAATGCCCGAGCCGACCGATTAGTTGCTGCTACAGTCACTGAAGCTCCACTATCACCATTTTGCCGAGCTCGAGAAGCTCATTCCATATTTCACCAGAACGCGAAGGGACTAGCTCGAGCCTACAATTTGTCTAATGCTGACGCTCAAGCAATCGTGAAGGCTTGTCCCATATGTAATCATAATTTAGGAATGGGACTCGGGTGTGGAGTTAACCCAAGAGGGTTGAAAGCTAATGAAGTGTGGCAAATGGATGTCACTCGTGTTACAGCCTTGGGACGGTTAAAATACTTGCATGTAACGATAGATACCTATAGCCACATGATATGGGCTACTGCACAACCTGGGGAAAAGGCTCGGGATGTGCGGCGTCACCTAACTAGTTGTTTTGCTGTGTTAGGGGTACCTAGCACTATCAAGACTGACAATGGTCCAGCTTATACTAGTGGGCCACTGAAACAATTTATGCAATTATGGAGTATCAATCATGTCACTGGTATCCCACACTCCTCCACAGGACAGGCGATAGTGGAAAGGGCAAATGGAAGAATGAAACGATACTTAGAAAAGTTCAGAGACGTTGAAGACGTAAAAGAAAGAATAGGAAAGGCTCTCTTTGTACTTAACCATTTATGTGTGTTTGGGGACAGCACTGAGCCCCCTATAGTACGTCACCATGCCGGGGCAGAAACTTCTAAGCCACCACGCGTGAAGGTGTTATACAGAGACATGAAAACAGGGCAATGGCTAGGCCCTGCTGAAGTGATCTACCTGGGGCGCGGTTACGCTTGTGTTTCTTCCCCTACAGGTGCAATCTGGGTGCCTAGCCGATGCGTAAAACCAGCCGTTGAAGACACAGGCGGCTGTCGCCAGAAGGAGAATATTGAAGAGTAAACAGCAGATAGAGTCAGCAGCTAAATTATATTCTTGTGAATGAGATTGTGGTATGACTGAGATTGGGATGTGCCAGAGGGACATCTGGGTGCTCTGGGTGTGCGATTGTGCTCTGTGTGTGCGATTGTGCTGTGTACTGTGTGAGTGAGAGCATGCTTTTGCCATAGTGCAGGTTATTGCCATAGTGCAGGCTGAAAGCATAGGAAATTGGTGCCGGCAAAAATCATAGGAAAATGGAGGCCGAAGTAGCCCTAGATTTATTACAGCGCTTTTTAGAAAAACGGGGAGTCGATTGTAAGCAACTAGCAGGACTAGTTGCAATCGGTCGAGCAAAATCATGTTTCACAAGTACGGAGTCAGTGTTTGAAGTAGCCACTTGGAGAAATTTAAGGGAATGTACTGTTTAAACCTTTTTGATCATAATGAGTCAATTCACAAATTCATTACTTTCCTGAAAGAGCACATGAGAAAGATTCAATATGGTATCAACCCTTCCAATCAATGGTTCACTGATTTGGTTGAAACAATGCATAGATGGTTACTGGTATTAGTCAAAGAGGGATTAGGGATTCTGTTCGCTGTGGTGTCAATCATCATTGCATGTAGTATTGTGATAAATGTGTGTGGTGGTTTTACTCAGGTGGGCAGCCAAGCTCCACCACAACCGCTCTCTCACTCCCCCTCTCCTCAGAAGGAGGGGGAGAAAATACAACACAGAGAACTCGAGGTTTGAGATGAGAAAGGTTTAATTAAAGGGAAAGGGAACGGGAAGGAGAAACAGGTACAAAAGAAACAATCAGTCCGCGCGGAAGCACAGAGAGAGAGAAAAATTATTCTCTACTTCCCATCAGCGAGCGGTGTTCGGCCACGTCCTGGGAAGCAGGGCCTCAAACGCGTAGTGGTTGTTCAGGAGGAACAGCCCCCTCCCCCACGAGAGCCCCCCCTTTTATTGCTGAGTGTGACATCAGGTGTTATGGAATATCCCTTTGGTTGGTTTAGGTCAGCTGCCCCGGCAATGTCCCCTCCCCATCACTTGCCCACCCCCAGCCTGCTGGCTCTTGGGGGCTTAGGAGTCCTGATGCTGTGCCAGCACTACGCAGCAATAGACACAACACTGGAGTGATATCAGTGCTGTTCCAGCTACGAGTGCAGAGCACAGCACTGTGCGGGCTGCTGCAGGGAAAAGGTGACTCCAGCTCAGACAGACCCAACACAATGTGGTTAAAGGGTTACTTGCAAAAATGTTATAGAGATCTTGAAGGGGTGCTGGAAACAGGTACCCCGTGGATCCCTGCAAAGTGGACTGAAGCAGCCATAGAATCTGCACACGCCGAAGAAGACCATGAAGAGGTTCCTGATAATCATTCTGACAATGACGTGGGCTGCGACACCTCAAGGACTGCCAAGGACAGCCTGCGATCCTAAGGAGAATGTCTGGGTATCCCTGGCTAGGAAACTGAATACCACCACCTTCTGTGAAAGTCTAGCCAGCCCTAGCACACCTTCTGTTACATACCTTGTCGGGGTACCATTCATTGACTATAGTAATTGTAGTGTGATTAGGTTTAAGTTGTGTTACCTTTAAGTGATTACAGTAATTGTAGTGTTATTAGGTTTAAGTTTTGTTATGTCATTGTAGTTGTGTTATGTTCTGTATTCGACGTCTGATGAAAAAACCTTCGGCCAAGTACTGCTCGTACAAAAAGAAAAAGGGGGAATTGTTGGGAATTGGCATACAGGGCCTGCACATGAGTCCGGGGAACAATTGTTCGATCTGAGCTTGCCTTAAGCAACCAGGAGTAGGCCTTAGAAAATCTCATGGCCTGCTGTAGCTGAGCAAACCAAGCTACCAGAATAACTATGAGAAGCTCCCACGACAATGATTCCCACATTGCCCAATTGAGGAATTCAGAAAAATATTGTTACCAGCAGCTGGCTTCAAGGACAAGAACTACGTGACCGCTAATCACAAGGGGGGTTGTTTTCTTGTAGTTGTTTGTCTGAGTGCTTTTGACCAATAATCTTGTGTGAAACACTGTCCACCCCTGTTAAGTTCACTATAAAAGTTAGGCCATTTGGGCAATAAAATGGAGCAGCATGATCTGACTCAACCGGCGTCTGTCGTGCTTTCGGCCGTGCTTCCTAACAGACCTCAGCCCTGTCGCCCTTGGGCAGAGGGAGGGGATCTGGGAGTTGAGGAGGAATGGAAACAGGTCCCTGCTCGACATCGCAAGCGATGCCCTCCCCTTCCGGTCCCACCTTCCCAGGTGCCCTTACGAAACAGGTTTGAGGCCCTGGAGCTCGAGAGACCCGTGGGTGAGGAAGAGGTAGCAAGTGTTCCCAGGAGGATGCCTAGGGTGAGGAGGTCAACTCCACGCCTCAGGACTGCCTCCACCAAGAAAGACAGAAGGGTTATTGTTGTGGGAAACTCTATCCTTAGGGGAACAGAGGGCCCTGTTTGTTGGCCTGACCCTACCCATAGGGAAGTCTGCTGCCTCTTGGGGCCAGGGTCAGAGACGTTGCCAGGAAGCTTCCCAACCTGGTTCGCCCCTCTGACTATTATCCTCTTTTGATAGTCCAGGCAGGTAGTGATGACATTGAAGAGAGACGCCTGAAGGCTATCAAACAAGACTTTAGGGGGCTGGGACGGTTAGTGGATGGAGCAGGAGTGCGGGTGGTGTTTTCGTCCATCCCTACAGTGGCAGGGAGGGGTACAGAGAGGACACGGAAAGCCCACCTGTTAAACGCGTGGCTCAGGGGCTGGTGCCAACGCAGAAATCTTGTTTTTTTTTGACCATGGGGCACTTTACTCGGCACCTGGCCTGATGGCCGCAGGCGGGTCCCTATCTTTTAGGGGAAAAAGGATCCTAGGCCAGGAGCTGGCAGGGCTCGTTGAGAGGTCTTTGAACTAGGTAAGAAGGGGGATGGGGCTGAAGCAAGGATTGTTGGAGCTGTGTCAGAGGGAACAATAGTAAGGCCGGGGGATAAGGCAATGGCCCAGCTGAAGTGCATCTACACCAATGCACGCAGCATGGGTAACAAACAGGAGGAGCTGGAAGCCATCGTGCGGCGGGCAGGCTATGACTTGGTTGCCATCGCGGAGACGTGGTGGGACCGGTCTCATGACTGGAGTGCTGCAATGACTGGCTATAAGCTCTTCAGAAGGGACAGGCAGCACAGAAGGGGTGGTGGTGTGGCTCTCTATATGAGAGAGTCTTTTGATGTTGTAGAACTCGAGGCTGGGAATGACAAGGTCG
This sequence comes from Anas platyrhynchos, assembly GCF_047663525.1. Taxonomy (NCBI): domain Eukaryota; kingdom Metazoa; phylum Chordata; class Aves; order Anseriformes; family Anatidae; genus Anas; species Anas platyrhynchos. The sequence continues at coordinate 114,747,669 of NC_092587.1, read as the reverse complement.
AGTCCCTTTGGGTTAGGATCGGCAGGGACAACAAGGCTAGCGTCCTGGTCAGGGTCTGTTATAGACCGCCAAACCAGGATGAGGAGACGGATGAGGAGTTCTACAGGCAATTGACAGAAGTTGTGAAATCTTCAGCGCTTGTTCTCATGGGGGACTTCAACTTCCCTGACATATCCTGGAAGCACAACACAGCCCAGAGAAGCAGTCTAGGAGGTTTCTGGAGAGCGTGGAAGATAGCTTCCTGACGCAGCTGGTTAGTGGGCCTACCAGGGGTGGTGCCCCGCTAGACCTTCTCTTCACAAACAGAGAAGGACTGGTGGAGGATGTGATTGTCGGGAGCTGTCTTGGGCAGAGTGACCACAAAATGGTGGAGTTCTCTATTCTTGGCGAGGCCAGGAAGGGGACCAGTAAAACTGCTGTATTGGACTTCCGGAGGGCTGACTTTGGGCTGGTTGGCAGAGTCCCTTGGGAGGCAGTTCTGAAGGGCAGAGGGGTCCAGGAAGGCTGGGCGCTCTTCAAGAGGGAAATCTTAATGGCGCAGGAACGGTCTGTCCCCACGTGCCCAAAGACGAGCTGGTGGGGAAGAAGACCAGCCTGGCTGAACAGAGAATTGTGGCTTGAGCTTAGGAGAAAAAAGAGGGTTTATAATCCTTGGAAAAGTGGACAGGCCACTAGGGAGGACTATAAGGATGTTGCGCGGCTGTGCAGGGACAAAATTAGAAAGGCCAAAGCTCATCTGGAGCTCAATTTGGCTACTGCCGTTAAAGATAACAAAAAATGTTTTTATAAATACATCAACACAAAAAGGAGGACTAAGGAGAATCTCCATCCTTTACTGGATGCGGGGGGAAACCTAGTTACAAGAGATGAGGAAAAGGCGGAGGTGCTTAATGCCTTCTTCGCCTCAGTCTTTAGTGGCAATACCGGTTGTTCTCTGGATACCCAGTACCCTGAGCTGGTGGAAGGGGATGCGGAGCAGGATGTGGCCCTCACTATCCAGGAAGAACTGGTTGGTGACCTGGTACGCCACTTGGATGTGCACAAGTCGATGGGGCCGGATGGGATCCACCCAAGGGTACTGAGAGAACTGGCAGAGGAGCTGGCCAAGCCGCTTACCATTATTTATCAACAGTCCTGGCTATTGGGGGAGGTCCCAGTTGACTGGCGGCTAGCAAACGTGACGCCCATCTACAAGAAGGGCCGGAGGACTGACCCGGGAAACTACAGGCTGGTCAGTTTGAGCTCAGTGCCAGGGAAGCTCATGGAGCAGATCCTCTTGAGAGTCATCTTGCGGCACTTGCAGGGCAAGTAGGCAATCAGGCCCAGTCAGCATGGGTTTATAGAAGGCAAGTCCTGCTTGACGAACCTGATCTCCTTCTATGACAAAGTGATGCGCTGGGTGGACGAGGGAAAGGCTGTGGATGTGGTCTACCTTGACTTCAGCAAGGCTTTTGACACCGTCTCCCACAGCATTCTCCTCAAGAAACTGGCTGCTCTTGACTTGGACTGGCACACGCTTCGTTGGGTTAAAAACTGGCTGGATAGCCGGGCCCAAAGAGTCGTGGTAAATGGAGTCAAGTCCAGCTGGAGGCCGGTCACTATTGGCGTCACCCAGGGCTCAGTGCTGGGGCCAGTCCTCTTTCATATCTTCATCAATGATCTGGACGAGGGCATTGAGTGCACCCTCAGTAAGTTTGCAGATGACACCAAGCTAGGTGCGAGTGTCGATCTGCTCGAGGGTAGGAAAGCTCTGCAGGAGGATCTGGATAGGCTGCACCGATGGGCTGAGGTCAACTGCATGAAGTTCAACAAGGCCAAGTGCCGGGTCCTGCACCTGGGGCGCAATAACCCCAAGCAGAGCTACAGGCTGGGAGATGAGTGGTTGGAGAGCTGCCAGGCAGAGAAGGACCTGGGAGTGATGGCGGACAGTCGGCTGAATATGAGCCAGCAGTGTGCTCAGGTGGCCAAGAAGGCCAATAGCATCCTGGCTTGTATCAGAAACAGTGTGACCAGCAGGGCTAGGGAGGTGATCGTCCCCCTGTACTCGGCTCTGGTGAGGCCGCACCTCGAGTGCCGTGTTCAGTTTTGGGCCCCTCGCCACAAGAAGGACATGGATGTGCTTGAGCGGGTCCAGAGAAGGGCGACGAAGCTGGTGAGGGGCCTGGAGAACAAGTCCTACGAGGAGCGGCTGAGGGAGCTGGGCTTGTTCAGCCTGGAGAAGAGGAGGCTCAGGGGTGACCTTCTTGCTCTCTACAGATACCTCAAAGGAGGCTGTAGCGAGGTGGGGGATGGCCTGTTCTCCCACGTGCCTGGTGACAGGACGAGGGGGAACGGGCTTAAGTTGCACCAGGGGAGTTTTAGGTTAGATGTTAGGAAGAACTTCTTTACCGAAACGGTTGTTAGACACTGGAACAGGATGCCCAGGGAAGTGGTGGAGTCACCATCCCTGGAAGTCTTTAAAAGACATTTAGATGTAGAGCTTAGGGATATGGTTTAGTGGGGACTGTTAGTGTTAGGTCAGAGGTTCGACTCAATGATTTTGAGGTCTCTTCCAACCTAGAGATTCAGTGATTCTGTGAACAACAAGAGAGAAGGAAGTTTTCCTTCACCTAAAGTTTATTATAATTATAAACTCCTGCAGGTGTCCACAAGAAATTTTGCCCCTGCCCCCAAACAGTATAAAACAAAACAAAACAACAACAAAAAAAAAAGGCGACTCTGCGCCCCAGCGACTTTGCGCCCCAGATATCCATCATTGTGTGTTTCTACTGACCATAACGCAAATTCCGCGTTCACATTAATGTACCTTTTTCACAGAGCCCATTTTTCAATCTTCCAAATACTTAAGAACATTCTTCTAAGTCAGGCTTACCTGTGTGCGCTTCGATTTGGGGGGCCTTCCCCCCCCCCCCCCGCCCAGTGCTTTGAACGGAGCCTCGAACCCACGTAAGGAATTTCACGGAAAACAGACAAGGTGAAGGAAGTACTCAAACTCCTCAACAGTAACAACCACAGAACCCAGGAACACTTACCTGTAGTCTTCTGAACTTGAGTCACTTCCAAAGCGCTTCGCTGTGATATAGTGCCACCAGCGTTTTACTGAAGAAGGTGCCACCAATGTAAGTAGCTCACAGAGACGCTAAAACTATTGCACAGAGAGGGCAGAAAACATGAAGGAAAAGCAGCCTACTGGGGAACACTGAGCCCAATTCACCTCAAGAGCAAAATACCCCAGGCAACCTAAGCCTCAGTCTCTCCTGGGGGAGGCAATTCCCCCCACACCTCCTCAGGCTTCCTATATAGCAAAGGTCAAATGACCCACACCTGGCCGGTTTCACTTAACAAGGGTGGAACCAAGAGACCTTGTGGAATAAGCTCGTCTACCTGGCTTCAAAGTTTTAAGGTCAATTGCTCCTTATCACTAGTAGAAATAACCTGACAAGGGCCTTAGTGGTTAGAGTTGACCTAATGAATTAACTACAAAATTTGCACGAAGGTCATATTTCTGTTAGTCATTCTGTGAGGAACATTACTACAGAGCCTGTTAAAAAAAAAATACAAATAAATAAAAGATATGAATAAAAAAGAAAATGACCTTAAAGGCAAACTTGCCATCATAGATTTTCATCTGTCTAGTCATGACAGATAAAGAATTTAGCAATCAGAATTCCTTTTCTTGATATTAATGTTATTTAAATTTTCTTTTCTGAGATCCCTTCTTTATGCAGGACTTTTCTAAATCTAGCCCCATGACCTCTGACTGCACTATTTATAGAATCATAGAATATCCCAAGTTGGAAGGGACCCATAAGGATCATCAAGTCCAACTCCTGGCACCGCACAGGTCTACCCAAAAGTTTAGACCACGTGACTACGTGCACAGTCCAATCGCTTCTTAAATTCAGACGGGCTTGGTGCAGTGACTGGTTCCCTGGGGAGCCTGTTCCAGCGTGCAACCACCCTCCTCTCGGTGAAGAACCTCTTCCTGACGTCCAGCCTAAACCTTCCCTGCCTCAGCTTAACACCATTCCCGTGGGTCCTATCACTGGTGATTAGAGAGAATAGGTCAGCACCTGCCTCTGCACTCCCCCTCGCGAGGAAGTTGTACGCTGCAATGAGGTCCCCCCTCAGCCTCCCCTTCTCCAGGCTGAACAGGCCCAGTGCCCTCAGCCGCTCCTCATACGTCTTCCCCTCTAGGCCCTTCACCATCTTTGTCGCCCTCCTCTGGACGCTCTCCAGCAGTTTACTGTCCTTTTTGTACTGTGGTGCCCAGAACTGCACGCAGTACTCCAAGTGAGGCCGCACCAGCGCAGAGTAGAGCGGGACAATCGCTTCCCTTGATCGACTAGCAATGCTGTGCTTGATGCACCCCAGGATACGGTTGGCCCTCCTGGCTGCCAGGGCACACTGCTGGCTCATGTTCAACTTGCTGTCAACCACCGCCCCCGGATCCCTCTGTGCGGGGCTGCTCTTCGGCATCTCGTCACCCAGTCTGTACGTATAGCCAGGGTGGCCGCGTCCCAGGTGCAGGACCCGGCACTTGCTCTTGTTAATCTTCATGAGGTTGGTGATCGCCCAGCTCTCCAATCTGCCCAGATCTCTCTGCAAGGCCTTTCCACCCTCAGCCCCTCAGCTGAGTCTACAACTCCTCCAAGTTTGGTGCCATCAGCAAACTCGCTCAAAACACCTTCTAGTCCTACATCTAAATCGTTTATAAAAACATTGAAGAGGACTGGCCCTAAAATGGAGCCTTGAGGGTCCCCACTAGTGACCATGTGCCAGCCTGGTGTGGCCCCATTTACCACAAGCCCTTGAGCCCTGCCTGTCAGCCAATTGCTCACCCATCGCATGATGTTTTTGTTAGGTTGTATGCTGGACATTTTGTCCAGTAGGATCCCACGGGAAACCATGTCAAAAGCTTTGCTCAGGTCCAAAAAGATCACGTCAGCTGGTTTCCCTTGATCGACCAGATGGGTGATCTTATCATAAAAGGAATTCAGATTTGTTAGACAGGACCTACCCCTCATGAACCCGTGTTGGCTGGGACCAATGACTGCATTGTCCCCCAGGTGCGCTTCAAGAACTTCAAGGATCATCTTCTCCATAATTTTACCAGGTGCTGATGTGAGACTAACAGGCCTGTAGTTGCCACGGTCTATTTTCTTGCCCTTCTTGAAAATTGGTACGACATTTGCCAGCTTCCAGTCCACTGGGACCTCTCCAGATTCACAAGACTGTTGAAAAATAATTGAGAGAGGTCCCGCGATGGCGTCAGCCAGCTCCTTAAGCACCCTGGGATGAATCCCATCTGGACTCACAGACTTGTATAGATCCAGGTAGAGCAGCAAATCCCGCACACGTTCAGGGTCGGTTGGGAGTTTATTGTTCCCACCGTCATGGTCCTCCAGCTCAGGGCACCCGGGGTGTATTTACTTCGGCTGCATAGAAGCTATCACACATAAATGCCAGGATCCGGATCCTCACTCCCTATTCAGGTCAAGGACTGGGCTGCAAGTTTTGGCTTTAATTTGGTTACCTGCCTACATTGCTGTTTCCTGGCAGGTCATGGGAAGAAGATTAGCTGGCTTGTGGCAGCTTACATACACGTGGCTTTTAGGCCGCAGTCAAAGCGTTCCTCTAGATCTGGAAGTTTGAAGATGGTTGGAAAAGCCATCTGAGTGGTTAGAAAGCTGCCTGGCAGAGAAGGACCTGTGGCTAGTCGACTCAATATGAGCCAGCAGTGTGCTCAGGTGCCCAAGAAGGCCAACAGCATCCTGACTCGTATAAGAAACAGCGTGGCCAGCAGGACTAAGGAAGCGATTGTCCCCCTGTACTTGGCTCTGGTGAGGACGCAGCCCAAGTACTGTGTTCAGTTCTGGGCCCCTCGCTACAAGAAGGATATTGAGGGGCTCCAGTGAGTCCAGGGAAGGGCAACAAAGCTGGTGAGGGATCTGGAGAACAAGTCCTACGAGGAACGGCTGAGGGAGCTGGGATTGTTCGGTCTGGAGAAAAGGAGGCTCAGGGGCGACCTTATCGCTCTCTACAGATACCTTAAAGGAGGCTGTAGCAAGGTGGGGGTTGGTCTATTCTCATATGTGCCTGGTGATAGGCTGAGGGGGAATGGGCTAAAGTTGCATCAGGGGAGGTTTCGGTTGGGTGTCAGGAAGAGCTTCTTCACCAAAAGGCTTGTTAGGCATTGGAATGGGCTGCCCAGGGGAGTGGTTGAGTCACCATCCCTGGAGGTCTTTAAAAGATGTTTAGGTGTAGAGCTTAGGGCTACGGCTTAGTGGAGGACTTGTTAGTGTTACGCCAGAGGTTGGACTACGTGATCTTGGAGGTCTCTTCCAACCTAGGTGATTCTGTGTTGTGGTCTCCAAGCTGGGATACAACCACCTGTTAGTTCGGCATAACTGAATTTTGTGTTCCTTGCACTAGCTGTTCCTTCGCCTCCTCTTCAGAGACAAGGACATGCATCTCTTTCACGCTCCTTCATTAGTAAGCAAACCAGGATACATAAAGCCCCTTTCTTCACGTCAGTAAGATACCTGCCTTTGGTTTCAGTGAAAATTCAGGCCCTAGCACCTGAAGTTTCTTCTGGATGGTGTTTCTTTTGTATAGGGTTATTTCATTTCCCTGTTGAAGACTTACAAGGATGTAGTAACAAAAGCAAAGGCATAAAACAGTCCAGGAGGCATAGGCTGCTTTTGAGCCTGCAGCAGACTATAGGTATGATATTATCGTTTCAGACAAATACAGTCTACGTAACGTGAATGGTTCCAGCATGCTTGCAATCTGCCAAAAGCCAGAAAATGGGACCTTCATTTTATGACCAGATGGAAAAGAAAAACAACAACGACAAATATTAAGAGAAGGAACTTTTCCTTCACCTAAATTTTATTATTTTGCAACTCCTTCAGGTGTCCCCAAGGAATTATCAACACCCTCCTCTCCCCTCTCCAACCCTCCCCCCCACCCCCAATAAATAAATTAATAAATAAATAAATAGAGGGACATTGTGGCAGAGAGGTATAATTTCAGTTCACACCAGAAGACATTCTTCTCACTGAGGTACAGCTAAGCCCCACAAAGCGTCAAAAGAAAACAAAACAAAACAAAAAAAAGAATGCCAACAAGGGATATATCTACAAGTTAGTTTTACGTGCCGGCATTATTTCTTTGTCTGGTGTCGCATTCAGGGCAAGATCTATCTGGGGGGGGAACGTGTAATGCCGTGCAAGGTTGTTTGGTGGTATGACTGACAACATGACTTTAAAATTTTAAGCTGTTTGTATAGAAGCAAAGTACAGAAGAGTACGCTATCCCCAAGGGCAATGTAGAAACTACCTGTTGCTTCTCAGGTTTAAAAGTTAAAAGGTGTAAGCAGCTGTTTGAGTACAATACTGACGTATACATTAACGTTTTCCTCTCCAACGTACAAGTTTGTGTGCAACATTTTTCATCGTGCTCTCAGATCAGGATTCTGATTCTAACAATGGTTCCTAGTGCAAACTTCCAGAGAAGAGGGAAGCAAACCAGTCCTGACTGCTTTGAATGAGATGGAGAGAGCAAGCAAATGTAAATGAAGAAGATAAATCTGTAGGAATGTTTTCAGATAATTGCCACTGTCCAAAAGCTTTAAAGTGGTTGAATCCTTGAAAGTTCATTACTGAAAACTCCGGCTGCATCACTGAATTTGAAGGAGTAAGATAGACTTGCACCATCGCAGAGCCTCAGTCACAGTTTAATTGGGCACTGCCTCTAACTTCACAAGAATGAAAGAGAAAAGGTCATCTTTCTACCTTGTCAGCTACTGGCAGACCTAGAGAAAGAAAAAACAAGAGTTGTTAACATTAAGATACAATGTGGTTTTTTTTAGGACTTCTCACCAAAGGTGTAATATTGAGTAGTAACCTGACAACAAATGAAAGGGAAGATGAAAGAGTAGAAGGTACTTGCATGGCCTTAATTTACGTGGCAATTGACAACAACCACAATCCGCAATGATTTCTAAGTGCCTTACACCATTGACCCTTGAGGCACAAAAACGGGATTCCCATATTAGGTAAGGGGAGTACAATCCCTCTCAAAACACGGGAGTCTGGGGTACACGACTGAGTACTGGAAATCTAAAGACTAGGGTGGTCACGTACCAGAAAGGAAACTCACATTTTAGCACTAAACAACTATCTGTAGAGACAGGCTGGGAACCACAGAATCACAGAATTTCTAGGTTGGAAGAGACCTCAAGATCATCGAGTCCAAGCTCTGACCTAACACTAACAGTCCCCACTAAACCATATCCCTAAGCTCTACATCTAAACGTCTTTTAAAGACTTCCAGGGATGGTGACTCCACCACTTCCCTGAGCAGCCTGTTCCAGAGTCTAACAACCCTTTCAGTAAAGAAGTTCTTCCTAACATCTAACCTAAAACTCCCCTGGTGCAACTTAAGCCCATTCCCCCTCGTCCTGTCACCAGGCACGTGGGAGAACAGGCCAACCCCCCCCTCATTACAGCCTCCTTTGAGGTATCTGTAGAGAGCAATAAGGTCGCCCCTGAGCCTCCTCTTCTCCAGGCTGAACAAGCTCAGCTCCTTCAGCCGCTCCTCGTAGGACTTGTTCTCCAGGCCCCTCACCAGCTTCGTTGCCCTTCGTCGCCCTTCTCTGGACCGGTTCTTTTTAGCCCAGGGTCCATTTCAGCATCTTCAAAGCTAAAGAAATGGTTGACTGCTCTGTTGAATTGTGTTCCAGGCAGAAAGACTCACGTTCCTATTAACATAAAGAGCTTAATACCTTGTGTAATAAATAGCTCAGTCTTCAAAATAGGACTATAATCAAAGTTTACAATTTATTAAAGGAATAAAGGTAAGCAAACAGCGCTGGGTGCACCAGGAGTCTCTGCTCCACCAAGACGCACACCAGTTACATCAAGCAGCTGATTTTTATGCTCCTAGGCTAATACATATGCATTACTACTTCTAAAAAAAACACAGGGTTATTATAATTAGATTACGGAATCCAAACCCTCCTACTGGAGCATGCGTATCAGTCTCCGGTGATCCCTCTGGGGGTCTCTCGTGCTGAAGGCTCATAGTCTTCCTCCCTCTTTTCCAACTTGGCTGTATGTCAGAGACTTGTGCAACATCCCCTGCAAGCTTTGTCTTTTAGTTGTTCTTCAGCTCTCCCCATCTCCTTAATCTCCTGCCCAGGTATCAGAGACTTGCATAGTGTCCCACACAATAGTCATCATAGTTAGCAGTTATTCTGAAACCCCCCAGATACCAGAGACTTCAAGGAAAAGTCTACAAATACATTTCCCTTCAAGCTCTCTATTGACACGAATTGCTAAAACATTCCTTTGCAAGATACAAGAACTATATACATTAACCACTCTTTTTTTCTTAGACTTGTGGTTATACAAGGGTATGTAAGACAGATCACATTCATCATACAATGCTGCCCTAGCATTGTTCCATACTGACACGAATCAGGTGAACATATCTCACACTTGCTTCTGTCCTAAAGATGAGTTTTGGATTCAGATGTACCCCCTCCAAGATGAACAACTACCTTAACTTTGTGGGGTTGATATTCTGCATAAAACATTTGTAACGTCAAGCTTCACAGCTTCTCCTCTGGATGCAGGAAAGAGGTTACAGATGTATAAAAGGGCAAGACAACTTCCAAAACTACATTGCATTGCCACAAAACTACTTTAACGTATCCCTGCAGGCACAGAAACTCCTTTGCAAGCCACCACAGATTAGACATTACGGCTAAAGAGCGTGGAAAGGATTGTTGAACAACTCTATGAGCGACTTCTGCGGCAGACTTCTGTGTGGTGGTTTTACCGTGCTGGGCAGCTAAACCCCACAACCGCTCTCTAACTCCCCCTCTTTTAGATGAGGAGGGAGAGAAGTAAAGCAAAGAACAACTCACGGGTTGATATAAGGATAATTTAATTAAAGGGAAATAATAATAACAATTAAATAAAGATTATTATGAACTAAACAATTTAACAAAAGGTAAATAAAAAGGGAAAGGGGAAAAGGGAGGGGGAAAGGGAAAAAATAAAAAGACGGGAGGAAAACAAACAATTAAAATAAATGAAGGCTATATGGAAGTGCAGAGGAAAGAAATTGCTTTCTACTTCCCACAAATGAGCGATGATTGACCACATCCTTGAAGCAGGGCCTCAACGCACGCAGCCAGCACTCGAGAGGAGAACCGACGTTTTCCCAAGGAGAGCCCAGCCCTCCCCTCTTCTTCCTGTTTCCACCTTTTATTGTTGAGTGTGACATCACATGGTATGGAATATCCCTTTGATTGGTTTAGGTCAGCTGCCCTAGTGATGTTTCTCTCCTCACTTTTTGCCCACCTCCTAGGAGGGTTAGAGAAACACCCGATGCTGTGCCACTGCTGCTCAGCCGTAGACAAAACACTGGTGTGATAACACTCCTGTTCCAGCTACAAGTACAGAGTACAGCACTGTATGGGCTGCTGCCGGGAAAGTTAACGTTCCAGCCAGACCCAGAGAAGCGCCACAATTCTGCGCCACAATTCACAGAGTCACAGAATCACAGAATTTCTAGGTTGGAAGAGACCTCAAGATCATCGAGTCCAAGCTCTGACCTAACACTAACAGTCCCCACTAAACCATATCCCTAAGCTCTACATCTAAACATCTTTTAAAGACTTCCAGGGATGGTGACTCCACCACTTCCCTGAGCAGCCTGTTCCAGTGTCTAACAACCCTTTCAGTGAAGAAGTTCTTCCTAACATCTAACCTAAAACTCCCCTGGCGCAACTTAAGCCCATTCCCCCTCGTCCTGTCACCAGGCACGTGGGAGAACAGGCCATCCCCCACCTCGCTACAGCCTCCTTTGAGGTATCTGTAGAGAGCAATAAGGTCACCCCTGAGCCTCCTCTTCTCCAGACTGAACAAGCTCAGGTCCCTCAGCCGCTCCTCGTAGGACTTGTTCTCCAGGCCCCTCACCAGCTTCGTCGCCCTTCTCTGGACCCGCTCAAGCACCTCGATGTCCTTCTTGTAGCGAGGGGCCCAAAACTGAACACAGCACTCGAGGTGCGGCCTCACCAGAGCCGAGTACAGGGGGACGATCACCTCCCTAGCCCTGCTGGTCACACTGTTTCTGATACAAGCCAGGATGCTGTTGGCCTTCTTGGCCACCTGAGCACACTGCTGGCTCATATTCAGCCGACTGTCCGCCATCACTCCCAGGTCCTTCTCTGCCTGGCAGCTCTCCAACCACTCATCTCCCAGCCTGTAGCTCTGCTTGGGGTTATTGCGCCCCAGGTGCAGGACCCGGCACTTGGCCTTGTTGAACTTCATGCAGTTGACCTCAGCCCATCGGTGCAGCCTATCCAGATCCTCCTGCAGAGCCTTCCTACCCTCGAGCAGATCGACACATGCGCATAGCTTGGTGTCATCTGCAAACTTACTGAGGGTGCACTCAATGCCCTCGTCCAGATCATTGATGAAGATATGAAAGAGGACTGGCCCCAGCACTGAGCCCTGGGGGACGCCACTAGTGACCGGCCTCCAGCTGGACTTGACTCCATTTACCACGACTCTTTGGGCCCGGCTATCCAGCCAGTTTTTAACCCAACGAAGCGTGTGCCAGTCCAAGTCAAGAGCAGCCAGTTTCTTGAGGAGAATGCTGTGGGAGACGGTGTCAAAAGCCTTGCTGAAGTCAAGGTAGACCACATCCACAGCCTTTCCCTCGTCCACCCAGCGCATCACTTTGTCATAGAAGGAGATCAGGTTCGTCAAGCAGGACTTGCCTTCTATAAACCCATGCTGACTGGGCCTGATCGCCTACTTGCCCTGCAGGTGCTGTGTGATGACTCTCAAGAGGATCTGCTCCATGAGCTTCCCTGGCACTGAGCTCAAACTGACCAGTCTGTAGTTTCCCGGGTCAGTCCTCCGGCCCTTCTTGTAGATGGGCGTCACATTTGCTAGCCGCCAGTCAACTGGGACCTCCCCCAATAGCCAGGAGTGTTGATAAATAATGGTAAGCGGCTTGGCCAGCTCCTCTGCCAGTTCTCTCAGTACCCTTGGGTGGATCCCATCCGGCCCCATCGACTTGTGCACATCCAAGTGGCGTACCAGGTCACCAACTAGTTCTTCCTGGATAGTGAGGGCCACATCCTGCTCCGCATCCCCTTCCACCAGCTCAGGGTACTGGGTATCCAGAGAACAACCGGTATTGCCACTAAAGACTGAGGCGAAGAAGGCATTAAGCACCTCCGCCTTTTCCTCATCTCTTGTAACTAGGTTTCCCCCCGCATCCAGTAAAGGATGGAGATTCTCCTTAGTCCTCCTTTTTGTGTTGATGTATTTATAAAAACATTTTTTGTTATCTTTAACGGCAGTAGCCAAATTGAGCTCCAGATGAGCTTTGGCCTTTCTAATTTTGTCCCTGCACAGCCTCGCAACATCCTTATAGTCCTCCCTAGTGGCCTGTCCACTTTTCCAAGGATTATAAACCCTCTTTTTTCTCCTAAGCTCAAGCCACAATTCTCTGTTCAGCCAGGCTGGTCTTCTTCCCCACCAGCTCGTCTTTGGGCACGTGGGGACAGACCGTTCCTGCGCCATTAAGATTTCCCTCTTGAAGAGCGCCCAGCCTTCCTGGACCCCTCTGCCCTTCAGAACTGCCTCCCAAGGGACTCTGCCAACCAGTGTCCTGAGCAACCCAAAGTCAGCCCTCCGGAAGTCCAATACAGCAGTTTTACTGGTCCCCTTCCTGGCCTCGCCAAGAATAGAGAACTCCACCATTTTGTGGTCACTCTGCCCAAGACAGCTCCCGACAATCACATCCTCCACCAGTCCTTCTCTGTTTGTGAAGAGAAGGTCTAGCGGGGCACCACCCCTGGTAGGCCCACTAACCAGCTGCGTCAGGAAGCTATCTTCCACGCTCTCCAGAAACCTCCTAGACTGCTTCTCTGGGCTGTGTTGTGCTTCCAGGATATGTCAGGGAAGTTGAAGTCCCCCATGAGAACAAGCGCTGAAGATTTCACAACTTCTGTCAATTGCCTGTAGAACTCCTCATCCGTCTCCTCATCCTGGTTTGGCGGTCTATAACAGACCCTGACCAGGACGCTAGCCTTGTTGTCCCTGCCGATCCTAACCCAAAGGGACTCGACCTTGTCATTCCCAGCCTCGAGTTTTACAACATCAAAAGACTCTCTCATATAGAGAGCCACACCACCACCCCTTCTGTGCTGCCTGTCCCTTCTGAAGAGCTTATAGCCAGTCATTGCAGCACTCCAGTCATGAGACCGGTCCCATCACGTCTCCGCGATGGCAACCAAGTCGTAGCCTGCCCGCCGCACGATGGCTTCCAGCTCCTCCTGTTTGTTACCCGTGCTGCATGCATTGGTGTAGATGCACTTCAGCTGGGCCATTGCCTTATCCCTCGGCCTTACTATTGTTCCCTCTGACACAGCTCCAACAATCCTTGCTTCAGCCCCATCCCCCTTCTTACCTAGTTCAAAGACCTCTCAACGAGCCCTGCCAGCTCCTGGCCCAGGATCCTTTTTCCCCTAAAAGATAGGGACCCGCCTGCAGCCATCAGGCCAGGTGCCGAGTAAAGTGCCCCATGGTCGAAAAACCCAAGATTTCTGCGTTGGCACCAGCCCCTGAGCCACGCGTTTAACAGGTGGGCTTTCCGTGTCCTCTCTGTACCCCTCCCTGCCACTGTAGGGATGGACGAAAACACCACCCGCACTCCTGCTCCATCCACTAACCGTCCCAGCCCCCTAAAGTCTTGTTTGATAGCCTTCAGGCGTCTCTCTTCAATGTCGTCACTACCTGCCTGGACTATCAAAAGAGGATAATAGTCAGAGGGGGGAACCAGGTTGGGAAGCTTCCTGGCAACGTCTCTGACCCTGGCCCCAAGAGGCAGCAGACTTCCCTATGGGTAGGGTCAGGCCAACAAATAGGGCCCTCTGTTCCCCTAAGGATAGAGTTTCCCACAACAATAACCCTTCTGTCTTTCTTGGTGGAGGCAGTCCTGAGGCGTGGAGTTGACCTCCTCACCCTAGGCATCCTCCTGGGAACACTTGCTACCTCTTCCTCACCCACGGGTCTCTCGAGCTCCAGGGCCTCAAACCTGTTTCGTAAGGGCACCTGGGAAGGTGGGACCGGAAGGGGAGGGCATCGCTTGCGATGTCGAGCAGGGACCTGTTTCCATTCCTCCTCAACTCCCAGATCCCCTCCCTCTGCCCAAGGGCGACAGGGCTGAGGTCTGTTAGGAAGCACGGCCGAAAGCACGACAGACACCGGTTGAGTCAGATCATGCTGCTCCATTTTATTGCCCAAATGGCCTAACTTTTATAGTGAACTTAACAGGGGCGGACAGTGTTTCACACAAGATTATTGGTCAAAAGCACTCAGACAAACAACTACAAGAAAACAACCCCCCTTGTGATTAGCGGTCACGTAGTTCTTGTCCTTGAAGCCAGCTGCTGGTAACAATATTTTTCTGAATTCCTCAATTGGGCAATGTGGGAATCATTGTCGTGGGAGCTTCTCATAGTTATTCTGGTAGCTTGGTTTGCTCAGCTACAGCAGGCCATGAGATTTTCTAAGGCCTACTCCTGGTTGCTTAAGGCAAGCTCAGATCGAACAATTGTTCCGCGGACTCATGTGCAGGCCCTGTATGCCAATTCCCAACAATTCCCCCTTTTTCTTTTTGTACGAGCAGTACTTGGCCGAAGGTTTTTTCATCAGACGTCGAATACAGAACATAACACAACTACAATGACATAACAAAACTTAAACCTAATAACACTACAATTACTGTAATCACTTAAAGGTAACACAACTTAAACCTAATCACACTACAATAACTATAGTCAATGAATGGTACCCCGACAAGGTATGTAACAGAAGGTGTGCTAGGGCTGGCTAGTCTTTCACAGAAGGTGGTGGTATTCAGTTTCCTAGCCAGGGATACCCAGACATTCTCCTTAGGATCGCAGGCTGTCCTTGGCAGTCCTTGAGGTGTCGCAGCCCATGTCATTGTCAGAATGATTATCAGGAACCTCTTCATGGTCGTCTTCGGCGTGTGCAGATTCTATGGCTGCTTCAGTCCACTTTGCAGGGATCCACGGGGTACCTGTTTCCAGCACCCCTTCAAGATCTCTATAACATTTTTGCAAGTAACCCTTTAACCACATTGTGTTGGGTCTGTCTGAGCTGGAGTCACCTTTTCCCTGCAGCAGCCCGCACAGTGCTGTGCTCTGCACTCGTAGCTGGAACAGCACTGATATCACTCCAGTGTTGTGTCTATTGCTGCGTAGTGCTGGCACAGCATCAGGACTCCTAAGCCCCCAAGAGCCAGCAGGCTGGGGGTGGGCAAGTGATGGGGAGGGGACATTGCCGGGGCAGCTGACCTAAACCAACCAAAGGGATATTCCATAACACCTGATGTCACACTCAGCAATAAAAGGGGGGGCTCTCGTGGGGGAGGGGGCTGTTCCTCCTGAACAACCACTACGCGTTTGAGGCCCTGCTTCCCAGGACGTGGCCGAACACCGCTCGCTGATGGGAAGTAGAGAATAATTTTTCTCTCTCTCTGTGCTTCCGCGCGGACTGATTGTTTCTTTTGTACCTGTTTCTCCTTCCCGTTCCCTTTCCCTTTAATTAAACCTTTCTCATCTCAAACCTCGAGTTCTCTGTGTTGTATTTTCTCCCCCTCCTTCTGAGGAGAGGGGGAGTGAGAGAGCGGTTGTGGTGGAGCTTGGCTGCCCACCTGAGTAAAACCACCACACACATTTATCACAATACTACATGCAATGATGATTGACACCACAGCGAACAGAATCCCTAATCCCTCTTTGACTAATACCAGTAACCATCTATGCATTGTTTCAACCAAATCAGTGAACCATTGATTGGAAGGGTTGATACCATATTGAATCTTTCTCATGTGCTCTTTCAGGAAAGTAATGAATTTGTGAATTGACTCATTATGATCAAAAAGGTTTAAACAGTACATTCCCTTAAATTTCTCCAAGTGGCTACTTCAAACACTGACTCCGTACTTGTGAAACATGATTTTGCTCGACCGATTGCAACTAGTCCTGCTAGTTGCTTACAATCGACTCCCCGTTTTTCTAAAAAGCACTGTAATAAATCTAGGGCTACTTCGGCCTTCATTTTCCTATGATTTTTGCCGGCACCAATTTCCTATGCTTTCAGCCTGCACTATGGCAATAACCTGCACTATGGCAAAAGCATGCTCTCACTCACACAGTACACAGCACAATCGCACACACAGAGCACAATCGCACACCCAGAGCACCCAGATGTCCCTCTGGCACATCCCAATCTCAGTCATACCACAATCTCATTCACAAGAATATAATTTAGCTGCTGACTCTATCTGCTGTTTACTCTTCAATATTCTCCTTCTGGCGACAGCCGCCTGTGTCTTCAACGGCTGGTTTTACGCATCGGCTAGGCACCCAGATTGCACCTGTAGGGGAAGAAACACAAGCGTAACCGCGCCCCAGGTAGATCACTTCAGCAGGGCCTAGCCATTGCCCTGTTTTCATGTCTCTGTATAACACCTTCACGCGTGGTGGCTTAGAAGTTTCTGCCCCGGCATGGTGACGTACTATAGGGGGCTCAGTGCTGTCCCCAAACACACATAAATGGTTAAGTACAAAGAGAGCCTTTCCTATTCTTTCTTTTACGTCTTCAACGTCTCTGAACTTTTCTAAGTATCGTTTCATTCTTCCATTTGCCCTTTCCACTATCGCCTGTCCTGTGGAGGAGTGTGGGATACCAGTGACATGATTGATACTCCATAATTGCATAAATTGTTTCAGTGGCCCACTAGTATAAGCTGGACCATTGTCAGTCTTGATAGTGCTAGGTACCCCTAACACAGCAAAACAACTAGTGAGGTGACGCCACACATCCCGAGCCTTTTCCCTGGGTTGTGCAGTAGCCCATATCATGTGGCTATAGGTATCTACCGTTACATGCAAGTATTTTAACCGTCCCAAGGCTGTAACACGAGTGACATCCATTTGCCACACTTCATTAGCTTTCAACCCTCTTGGGTTAACTCCACACCCGAGTCCCATTCCTAAATTATGATTACATATGGGACAAGCCTTCACGATTGCTTGAGCGTCAGCATTAGACAAATTGTAGGCTCGAGCTAGTCCCTTCGCGTTCTGTTGAAATATGGAATGAGCTTCTCGAGCTCAGCAAAATGGTGATAGTGGAGCTTCAGTGACTGTAGCAGCAACTAATCGGTCGGCTCGGGCATTGCCTTCTCCGAGCCCTTGTTCCCACTGATGACTGCGAATATGAATCACTGCATACGGCTTACTTCTCTGTGCGATTGCAAGCTGCAAACTTGTCAATAGTTGAACCAGTCGTCCATTCTGCACTTCTCGCAAACTCGAGTCCTCAATGCGATTGGCTATGCCTACTACATAAAGAGAGTCAGATACAACATTCAATGGAACATCTTTCCATTTTACAAACGCCCATACTACTGCGAACAGTTCTAGTGTCTGTAATGAATCCTCTTTCTGAGCTTGCAAAATCTGATGTTGCCAGCCATGCTCATCCTTCCATGTCACTGCAGCAGTTCTGGAGCACTTACCGACATCTGTAAAGACTGTTATTGCATCTGCAACTGGTTGGGGTGATCGCTTTGGTCTACTTATCCAGCCCTGGTTTTTCATCCAGGACAAGACAGGAGATTGTAATGGTTTTGCTATTAACATGGCTCCATCATGCAATAGAGCAGTTTGCAGTTCCTCAGAATTTTGTATATACCATTCCACTTGACTTCATGGGTAACCATATGGTGTTAGGAGGGGCCCCGTCTCCTTGCAAGGTTCTACTTCGTCCCTTTTTAATTAATTCTGCTAGTGTGGTGATTTTTTCTTGAATTGTTTGTCGTGGCCGCAACGGAGGAGCTAGCCATTCTAGTACCACCGTATCTCCCTGCTTCTCCCCCGTTTTTTATTTTTTGCTGTGTTATCGCACCCATCAAATATTGGGGGCCACACAGAGTAGTTAGATCAAGAGGCGCACCCTCTATACGCCAATGTGTAGCCCGTGTTGTAATCATTGAGGCTATTAGCTGTAGTGCTTGTTTTTGTTGGTCTGTAAGCTGAATTGGTGCTGCTGGATCTGTCCCTCGTAGCAAAGGTCATAGCTGATTTAACAGCTCGTTGGGAATACCAACCACTGGTCGAATCCATTGCAAATCACCCATCAGCTTCTGAGCGTCGTTAAGAGTCTTAAGGTCTGATTGTATTGTCAATTTCTGCGGTTGGATCGTAGCATCGGTGATATGTCGTCCAAGATATTTCCATGGGCTTGTCTCCTGTACCTTCTCGGGGGCAACTACTAATCCTCTCTGTTTAAGTTGTTTCGTTAGTTCATCCTTTTGCTGTGAAGAAAATGGTGTTGACTGGGCCAATAGAATATCGTCCATATAATGATAGATTATTGTTCCTGACCGTTTTCGTCGCAACGGCTGTAGAGCATCGTCGACATAGAGTCGACATAGAGTTGGCGAATTTTGCATTCCCTGCGGCAGGACCGTCCACTCAAATCTCTGGTCCGGCCCTTCTCGGTTTATTGCAGGAAGTGTAAAAGCGAATCTTTGTTTATCATTTTCATGGAGAGCAATTGTGAAGAAACAGTCCTTTAAGTCCACTATGAGTAAATGCCATCCTTCAAGTATCATCGCACGATTAGGCAACCCTGGCTGCACTGCTCCCATATCGTACATCTGCTTATTTACCGCGCGCAGATCGTGGAGCAGTCAATACTTTCCCGACTTCTTTTTAATCACAAAGATAGGTGTATTCCACGGGCTTGTTGACAACCTTAAGTGCCCCTGTTGAAACTGTTCTTTAACCAGCTCATGCGCTTGTATCAGGCTTTCCCTTTTTAACGGCCATTGCTCGACCCACACAGGATCATCATTCTTCCACCGAAGCGGGATCGGGAAAGTCCAAACAATGGCCATATCTATAAAGGGCGTTCCGAGGTAAGGACCATTCCCATTGGAGCAAGGATGTCCTGCCCTATTAGTGCGTGCACCCCGTCAGGCAACGGAATAACAGAGACACAACATTTCACCACTTTGTCCCCTATTGTCCACCGCAGGGGTGGTGACTGACGGGCAAGTGTCATTCCTCCTACCCCGGCCACCGTGGCATTGGTTTCAGATGTTGGCCAATGCTGCGGCCAGTTTTGTGTGCTGATTATAGATACATCGGCTCCCTCTTGTGGCTGGTCGGAGAGGAACGGGTTCCCCCTCGGTGTTGCTGTGTATGCGGCAGCGTTTTGTGTCGTCACGGGGCGACTCTTCCCGCTCTTCCGGCCGTTTCCCAACACCTTGCGTCGACATGCCGCTTCATTGGGATTGCCCGACTGACAATTTGAGCACCATACTGCCCCAGCTTTGCAGTTTCGTCTCACGTGTCCAAAACCACCACAACCAGAACATCGCAAGCGGGGTGGTATTTGGCCACTAGGGGTGGTACTTGACCACCAGAGCGTGAACCGGCCGTTTGCAAAGGAGCAAGAGCTGCAAGGACCTGACTCTGTGTAAACTGAGCATGCTCTTTCATAGCCTGTGCCTGCTCTCGCATGCTGTCACCTAATTGCTTTACTGCTTCTACTAACATAGCCTGGGGGCCTACTGGTACCTGAGCCAATATTTCCAACCCTTCCTCGATTGTCCATGTCCCGGGTAAGGAAGCCAATATATTGCGAGTAGAGGGGTTGCTATTCTGAATTGCGCACTGTTTTAATATCATGCCCTGGAGGTAATCAGGCACCCCAGCCGCCTGTATGGCGTTTGCTACGCGGTCAATAAAAAGCCCAAATGGTTCCTCTCTACCCTGTTTGATTCCCATGTAGGAAGGTATTCCCCCTGGCCCCTTTATCCGATCCAATGCTCTTCTGGCCATTCTCATCGATTCCTTCGCTTTATCAGGTCCCCGCGAGGCCTGTGCTTCTGTCCTAAAATACGGTCCTACCCCCATCAACTCTTCCAGCGTGACCCCATGTAAAGGGTCCCCAGGTGCTCTTATCACTGCGACTGCTTCTTGACAAGCAGCCTGCCAATGGGCATTAAATAAGAGCTGCTGGTGTTGGGTCAATATTAACTTCATTATGCTACGTATGTCTCCTGGAAGCAAAATATTTGTTCCCCAAATATAGTCCAACATCTGTCTCGTGGGTTCACCTTTCAGACCTGAGTCGTTCACTGTGGACCGCAGCTGAGTTAACAATTTCCAGTCCAAATTCACTAGATTAACCGTAACATTACCCTGGGCGTCCGGTGGTGAATATACTACCGGGAAGGCCTCTTGAACCAATTGTGCAGCTATCCCGTGTTCACCCTCGTGTAGAGCCTCATCTGCTATTTGCTTCCACACCCTCTGCCTCTCTTGAACACCTTCTATAAACGGGCTTGTATTTTTTCTTTCTGGTTTTTGCTCTCTTATTTCCTCATCCATTTCCCCACTTTTGTGAGAAGGAGCCGGTGGTGCTGCTGGTGATGGCGAGAGCACCAACGCCGACTCTGAGAAGGATGATGAGAGAGGAGGAGGCTCCCATTGCCCCATAGCCCCCTGAGGCAGCGTTATCGTCCTCACTGAAGGCGGCAATGGGTAATCCCCAGCTCCCCCCATCCCACCCTGTTGAGGGTTAACACTACCAGCACTTCCTGGCAATCCCAGTCGCTCTGTAGCAGCAGCAGCGACTCTCTGCTCAGCCTGATGTATAGCTAAGGCATTAGTGACTGCTCTCCAAGGCTTCAATAATTTTTTAGCAGCCTTATTTTCATTAATAACTTCATCAAACAATTTGTCCCCAAATTTACGCCACTCTGTTTGTTCAAAAACTGTATCCGGATTGATAAAACAACCCTTTGTTACTCCATATTCTAATAATCCTGGTAAATCCTTTTTGCAGTCTATACCCTGCGTGCTCCGCTTTTCTAAAAAGCATTTGAGCAAATCATACGCCGCTTCTCTCTCCATACCTTTATTTATGCTGTTGCAGCCTTTGCGAGACCTCGTTCCCGCGTCCCTGCGCAGTTCCGTTTCCCGCATTTCCCCGCGGATCTCTTCCCACGCTCCCCACGGTTTCTTTTCCCCGTGTCTCACCGTGAGTCCTTTGTCCGGGTCCGTGCGTGGAGTTTCTCAGTGCCTCTCAGGTGTTCCAGCTTCTGTCAGGTCTGTGTCTTTCAGAGCCGTCCGTGGCTCTGCAGCGTCTCTCAGGGCTCTCTCTGTCCGGCAGGAGTCCCTCTGTGTGCCTCGGGTGTCCCGGCACCGCTCCGATGTGCCGATGCTGCCGCTCTGATGTCCCGGCACCACTGCTCTCCCTGGGCTCCCGGCGCCGCCGGTCTCCCGCTGTGCTGCGATGTCCCGGCGCCGCTGCGATGTCCTGTTCAGGTCTCAGCCTGTTCGGGCGCCATTTGTTAGGAAGCACGGCCGAAAGCATGACAGACACCGGTTGAGTCAGATCATGCTGCTCCATTTTATTGCCCAAATGGCCTAACTTTTATAGTGAACTTAACAGGGGCAGACAGTGTTTCACACAAGATTATTGGTCAGCAGCACTCAGACAAACAACTAGAAGAAAACAACCCCACCTGCAAGAAAACAACCCCCCTTGTGTTTGTATGGGCGGGGGGAACGCTCTGCCCTTCCTGCTCCCCCTACCTGCGCTAACTGCTGCGCCACAGCCTTCTGACACGCCGTGCCCTGTTTGCCCAGCCGTGCCCTGCGCCCCACATTTGGGGACCTTGCAGTAGCACGATTCTCAGAGAACCCCTTTCCCCCCCATTATTTTTATTCCCAACTCAGGTAGCCATGCCTTTAACAGCAGCTTCAATTTTTCTTCCTTTACTCTCACCGTCTCTGCATGGTCACGCTGGTAGAACCACAGGGTGGCACGGGCCGTGGTCCCGCTCTGCTCTCTTCCTTTCACAGAAGGACGCTTTCCCCAATACCTCAGAAACTGGTTTGTACAGCTCGATAGGCATGAGCCAGGCCCCAGCACGTTACAATGATTTGTGTTACTTTGGAACTGCCAGAGTCAAGACACCTTTTTTTCAAGCATTCTATCA
The DNA here is from genome assembly GCF_047663525.1 of Anas platyrhynchos. Classification (NCBI taxonomy): domain Eukaryota; kingdom Metazoa; phylum Chordata; class Aves; order Anseriformes; family Anatidae; genus Anas; species Anas platyrhynchos. The sequence goes on along the minus strand of NC_092587.1, from coordinate 114,725,523 downwards.
GTTTTTTAGGATTTTGCAGTTGTTCGGGGGTGAATTTCCAGAACACTGGAGTTGCCCGCTGCTCTAGATGCCTGCCCATATCCTCCCATACTCCCTGCCACTCGCAACTATCCTGCCTCCAGGCAGATATCTGGATGAGATTCCTAAATAGTTGTTTAACTTCAAGCAAAACCTGAAGCATATTCAGGAGGCATAACAACAAGAACATGCTGGTCTGAGTATCCCAAGGATATTCAATATCTTGGAGAACTATTGTAACTAGCTTGGAGGATTAGAGGGTGGTGAAGGAGAAAGGGAGAGTGAACGAGTATGAAAAAGTATCTTCCCCTTTCCCCGCCACAGACTGCCTCCATGATGAAAAAAGGCGATAGGTATAATTGCTAATAGTTTCCGAGATATGGTTTCCAGAGTATAGAGTTGACGACATCACTGAGTACAAATACCAAGTTAGAGTCATGACCAGATATTTCATCGTCTCATAAGCCACTGCTACAACACACAGTACCATAATGATCTTAAACCAGGGCCCAGAGAGGATAAACAACATGACAGAGAGCACATACGGAAAATAATGTGCTATAATGCTCAATTTGGAAAACAGGCACAGCAGACTTGGGATAAAAGCAATCAGTATTATGACAACTAACTATTAAGCAAGTCTAATACTTATAACAATTTTAGTTTAACACACTCTGGTCAGATCTGTTATTATCTCAAAACTTTGTGCCCCACGTTGGGCGCCAGAATGGACTGTTGTGGTTTAACCTGGCTGGCAGCAAAACACCACATAGCCATTTGCTCAACATCCCCCCTCCCTCTCTGGGATGGGGGAGAGAAACGGGAAAGTGAAGCCCGTGAGTTGAGATAAAGAGAGTTTATTAAGACACAACAACACTACTAATACTGTGTAAAAACAAGTGATGCGCAACGCAATTGCTCACCACCCGCTGACCGATGCCCAGCCTAAACCCGTGCAGTCCGGCACACCTCCCCAGGCTAGCCAATCCTATATATTGTTTAGCATGACGTCAGATGGTATGAAACACAGCTTTGGCTAGTTTGGGTGACCTACCCTGAGTCTGACCCCTCCCTTCTCTTGCTGCGCAGCCAGCCTGCAGATCTGGGGACCAGATCTGGGGACCTTGCAGTAGCACGATTCTCAGAGAACCTCTTTTCCCTCATTTTTTTTTTTTTTTTTATTTTTTTTTTTATTTACAACTCAGGTAGCCATGCCTTTAACAGCAGCTTCAATTTTTCTTCCTTTACTCTCACCGTCTCTGCATGGTCACGCTGGTAGAACCGCAGGGTGGCACGGGCCGTGGTCCCGCTCTGCTCTCTTCCTTTCACAGAAGGACGCTTTCCCCAATACCTCAGACACTGGCTTGTACAGCCTGGGAGAAAGATAGTCTCTCCTCACTGGTGGACCTATTCCAAATCTTTCTCCATAGCCGAGACGCAGGCCTGCAGGGAAGAGGAGAGGCTTTCTTCATACTGCTTTTGACTTACATGTTGTGAAAGCGGCATTTCTTTTAGGAACAGCACAGTCTCGCAACTTCCACTTAGTGAAAGTTATGATAACTCCACCTGTACCTTCCCCATCGGTTTCGTCTCACTGCAAGGCATAATCTGAGTGCACATTAAGGCACCTTTTTCCACACTGCCTGTTGTTGAATCCTAACAAATAGTTAAGAACATTCTTCAAAGTCATGCTTACCTGTAAGCACTTGAGCTTCTGAGTTGGTGGGGCTTTCTTTTTAGCTTTCATTCTCATTATATTTGGAAGGGCTGGAAAGGGAGCTTAGAAGCCACAGAAGTAATTTCACTGAAAACAGACAAGGTGAAGGAAGTACTCAAACTCCTCGACATTAAAGAACCGTAGAACCCAGGAACACTTACCTGCCAGCTCCTGAACTTGAGTCACTTCCACGCTGCTTCACAGTGACTTCGCGTAACCAGGGTCTCACTGTACTGAGAGGGCACCAACAACGTAGCTAGCTCATAGAGTCACTAAAACTGTTTCACAGAGATGGGAGAAAACGTGAAGAAATAGCAGCCCACCGAGGAACACTGAATCCGCTCCACCACAACAGCAGAAAAGCACCCTAGAGAACCTGAGCCTCAAACTCTCCCACCGGGAAGGCAATTCCCCACAAGTCCTCAGGCTTCCTATATAGCAAAAGTCAAATGATCCACACCTGGCAGGTTTCACTTCACAAGGGTGGAGCCAAGAGACCTCCTGGAATAGGCTCATCTACCTGGCTTCAGTCTTTTAAGCTTAATTGCTCCTTGTCACTACTAGAAATAACCTGACAAGGGGCTTAGTGGTTAGAGCTGACCTAATGAATTAACTACAAAAAGTGCACAAGGGTCATATTTCTGTTAGTCATTCTGTGAGGACAAGTAGTACAGAGCCTGTTTAAATAAATAAATAAACAGACAAACAAACAAACGAAAGAAAAGACATCAAAGGAAAAAAGAAAATGACCTTAAAGGCAAAATTGCTCTCATAGATTTTCATCTGTCTAGTCATGACAGATAAAGAATATAGCAATCAGAGTTACTTTTCTTGGCATTAATGGTATTTAAATCTGCTTTTCTGAGATGTCTTCTTTATGCAGGACTTTTCAAAATCTAGCCCCGTGACCTCCGACTACACTGTTTACTTCCACTGCGTATAAGCTATCACGTATGAATGCCAGGATCCGGATCGTCACTCACTATTCAGGTCAAGGACTGGTCCAAAGGTTTGGGTTTTGATTTGGGTACATGCCTACCTTGCTGTTTCCTGGCAGGTCATGGGAAGAAGATTGGCTGGCTTGGGGGAGCTCCTGTACACGTGGCTTTTAAGCTGCAGCCAAAGTGTTCCTCTAGATCTGGAAGTCTGAAGAGGGTTGCAGCCTCCAAGCTCAGATACAACCACATGTTAGTCTGGCGCAACTGATTTTTGTGTTCCTTGCACTGGCTGTGCAAGGAACCTCCTCTCCAGAGGCAAGGACATGCGTCTCTTTCGTGCTCCTTCGTTAGTGTCGCATTAAGGGGTGTAGCTGATTAACCGTTATGGGACCGGTCGGATTCAGGGTACCGAACCTGTCAGATACACCAATGATGCGTTAACTGTCTGGGGTCCGGTCAGATATTCACCAATAACGTGTTAACCGTCTGGGGTCTGCTTGGATTCAGAACACTGAACTATCACGGTCACAGATGCACCAATAACGTATAACCACCCTTACCCTAGTTGCACTTAATGAGAGCTATGACAATGCAATCAAGTGTGGTTTATTACAGCAACAGATAACCAGGTTCTTTGGATTGCCGGCGATAGTGCCTGTCTGCAAAAGCAAGCTAGCATGCATGAAATACACAGGTGTTTCAGGTGCGCAGCCTAGAAATTAATGTGTTAAATGGATCAAAGATTCTAGAAAGATTTTTAACTGTTATATATGGAGTGGTAATTCGTGTCGAGGAAACGGTTGATATTAATAAAGAAGGGGAACTTTGGGAATGTGGCCATGGGCGTTGGAAAGCCCTGTGGTTGAGATAACATTAGACTCTTAACGACGAGGCCATCAGGAATATAAAAATGTTTAGAGGGAACAAAGAAGGGTGATTCAGGAGACACCATGCAGTCTCCCGTTTCTTGTTCTCCAGTTAAGGCGTGGATGTTTCTGGGTGTTTGCTGTTGTCGTTACATTCAAAGTTGTTTGAGCAATGAAAAGTTGTTTTGAAAAGAACTGCTGTGGAGAGAAGGGTATAAGAGGAGAGCCTGCCCTCAAAATAAAAAAAAAAGGCAACACGATGAAGTTGCATCAATAAAGAAGCAGGAACAAGAAGTGAAGAGGAAAAGGCTGGCAGAATGGAGACCAGGACGGGAACAGGCACTTTGATTGCCTCATGAAGATAGGTTCGGCCAAACTCAGCAAACTGCTCAGAGAAGCTCGTACAGAAAGTCGCTGGAAATAGGCGCACTGGAGCTGGAGAGAAGCTCGAGCTGAGAGAAGCGGAGCTGTGCACACAACTGCCTCTCGCTGGTAAGCAGTTGTGCATTATGGGGAATCATTCGTCCTTAGGAACAAAGACCGTCCTGGTAACCTTACAGCTTATTCTCCTTATTAACAATTGGACAGTTTATGAGCCTCAAATATGGGACCAAACTGAGGTTAAGGTGTGGGTCTCTGCAACTAAAAATGACAAGGTTGCAGTGGGATTTATCGGCACCTGGCGAGCAGTCTCTGAGGCCTTAAAGAGCCACGTGGAGCCACAATCACAAACGCGTGGCTTGCCAGATAGTGAGGGAGCTGCAGGCCCCTTTACTGATCTGACTGCTACGCCATGGGCCCCTCTGCTGTTACAGCCATCAAAGGCTTTTGCTGTTTCGCCCCCTGCTGACCTGAACGTGCCTTTTGACCCAGGCCTATTGGCCTTGAAAAGGAGATGGATATGCTTTTCTTCGATCTGGGAAGAACGAGATACATAAGGCCTGAAGACCGAGTTGCTTGACAACTTAAAGCGAGACACATCGCTCAAAAGGAATGGAAAATGGAGACTGTTAAGTCATGGAACTTAAAGGATTGTTTGTTACCTTTTCTGATCGTGCATATGTATAGGCGTACTCGATTTTTATTAAGTTATGGAACATAGAGGATTGTTTGCTACCTTTCCTGATTGTACATATGTAGAGGCATACTTGCGTTTAGTATGTAAAGCAATGTTCTGTATATTTAGAACGTTTGATGTTTGTGTGTGAGTGTTGGTGGAGCGTAGATCCCCCGCACGCCCAGCGCTGTTTACTTGCTGTTTATGCTTTTTATAGCTTTTATACCTTTTAGAAATGTTTGTTTTATAAATATTACAAAATTCAGATTGAGTTGAGACCTCATTTATAACAATGACCAAGTGTTCAAATCTCACCCAAAGGCATTCCAAATGGGGGGGGGGGGGGGGGGGGGAGAGAGAGAAGAGAGAGAGTCTCAGCCCATCGACTGGTCCCAGGAGTCAGGAGGTCCTAAGGATGTTGTATTCCCTCGGGGTGGTATCTCCCCTAACATCCCCTCTCTCTTAGGCCAATTTATATTATTTTCTCTCTTTTGGGTGGAGCTTGAGTGGCTCTAGTCAAGCATATCTTAGTTATGATTGGTGAAAAGTTCTCCCGTCTCCGTTTAAAGTAATAGGCTCCGAGAAATTCAGAGCGCATGCTCAGTGAGGGGTGGTTGCTAGTGAACAAAGCAGGAGAGATTAAAGCCTCCTTCTTCAAGTCAGTAAGATACTGGGCTACAAAGATGGCAAAGGGCCTAGAGGGGAAGTCGTATGAGGAGCGGCTGAGGTCACTGGGCCTGTTCATCCTGGAAAAGAGGCGGCTGAGGGGAGGCCTCGTCGCAGCCTACAGCTTCCTTGAGAGGGGGAGTGGAGGGGCAGGGACCGATCTATTCTCTTCAGTCACCACTGATAGGACCCACGGCAACGGTGTCAGCCTGAGGCAGGGGAGGTTTAGGCTAGACATCAGGAAGAGGTTCTTCACGGAGAGGGTGGTCGCACACTGGAACAGGCTCCTCAGGGAAGTAGTCGCTGCACTAAGCCTGTCAGCATTCAAGAAGTATTTGGACTGCGCACTTGGTCACGCAGCCTGAATTTTTGGGTACACCTGGGTGGTGCCAGGAGTTGGACTCGATGATCCTTATGGGGCCCTTCCAACTCGGGATAATCTATGATTCTATACCCGCCTTTGGTTTCAGTGAGAATTCAGGCCCTGAAAACAACCGAAGTTTCTTCTGGGTGGTGTTTTTTTTCTGAATAGGGTAACTTCATTTCCCTTTGAAGACTTACGAGGATGTCCTAACAAAAGTTACAAGGGCAGGAAACAGTACCTGAGGCATAGGCTACTTTGCAGCCGGCAGCAGACTATAGGTATGATATTATCATTGCAGACAACTATAATCTATGTAATGTGAAGTGTTCCAGCATGCTAACACTCTGCCAAGGGCCAGAAAATGGGACCTTCATTTTAAGACTGTATCAAAAAGGAAACAGAAGCAACAACAGAAACAATGGCGGCGAGGCCTGGCGGCGGCGGCGCTGCCACCGCCCGCCCGGTAACGACCACGGAGGAGGCTGCGTCACTTCTGGACGCCTGCGGGTCACCGGTGCGCAAGGCCCACGCCAAGCGCACGGCGGCCGCGCCCCTGCCGGAGGCTCCTGAGCAGAAACGGCGCCGCTCCTGGTCCCTAGCGGCCTGGGCTCCCAGCAACTGCGCCCCGTTGCGGGCTATCAGCGTCCCGAAAGCACCAGGCCCAGGGCTTTTCACCAGCCAGTGAAAAGGACTCGGGGGCGGCTTCGGGATCGGCAGTGCCGCCTCTGGTACCGGGGGTGCTGCGGTGGGCGGCGGGGGACCCGAGGGGGCAGCTGGCGGAGCTGTGGGAGAAGACGCGGGGCCTGGAGGATGACATCCGCTCTCTGCGCACGGAGCTGCAGCAGTCCCGGGAGGAGTGCTCCAGGTGGCAACGGGAGGCGGAGGCGGGCGAGTGGTGGCGGCTGGCGGCCGAGCTCCAGCAGCGGAGTGCGGCCAAGCGGCAGCGGCTGGCGGCTGAGCTCCAGCAGCGGCACCGGGAGCTGGAGGAGCTCCGTGTGGCGGCACGGGACCGGGAGGAGCGGCTGGGGGCCGTCCAGATTTTGGGGGCTCTTCCCCGAATTCTGCTTGGCTTTTCCTGCAAACTTTGGGGGAGTTTCCACCAATTCTGTGCGTTTCCCAACCAAAACTTGGCAAAGCTGCGGGAGGTGTCAGGGGCGCTGTCGCGGCGCGAAGCGGAGGTGTCGGAGCTGGAGCGGCACCGCCTACACAACCAGCTGCAGGAGCTCAAGGCAAAGCTGCGGGAGGTGTTGGGGGCGCTGCCGTCGTGCGAGGCAGAGGTGTCGGAGCTGCGGTAAAATTCTTCTGTTACTTTAATTTTTCCAGGGAACTACAGGCCGCTCAGTTTGACCCCAGTACCAGGGAAGCTCATGGAGCAGATCCTCTTGAGAGTCATCACACAGCACTTGCAGGGCAAGCAGGCGATCAGGCCCAGACAGCATGGGTTTATGGAAGGCAGATCCTGCTTGACGAACCTGATCTCCTTCTATGAAAAAGTGACGCGCTGGGTGGACGAGGGAAAGGCTGTGGATGTGGTCTACCTTGACTTCAGCAAGGCTTTTGACACCGTCTCCCACAGCATTCTCCTCAAGAAACTGGCTGCTCTTGACTTGGACTGGCACACGCTTCGTTGGGTTAAAAACTGGCTGGATAGCCGGGCCCAAAGAGTCGTGGTAAATGGAGTCAAGTCCAGCTGGAGGCCGGTCACTAGTGGCGTCCCCCAGGGCTCGGTACTGGGGCCGGTCCTCTTTCATATCTTCATCAATGATCTGGACGAGGGCATTGAGTGCACCCTCAGTAAGTTTGCAGATGACACCAAGCTAGGTGAGTGTGTCGATCTGCTTGAGGGTAGGAAGGCTCTGCAGGAGGATCTGGATAGGCTGCACCGATGGGCTGAGGTCAACTGCATGAAGTTCAACAAGGCCAAGTGCCAGGTCCTGCACCTGGGGCGCAATAACCCCAAGCAGAGCTACAGGCTGGGAGATGAGTGGTTGGAGAGCTGCCAGGCAGAGAAGGACCTGGGAGTGATGGCGGACAGTCGGCTGAATATGAGCCAGCAGTGTGCTCAGGTGGCCAAGAAGGCCAACGGCATCCTGGCTTGTATCAGAAACAGTGTGACCAGCAGGGCTAGGGAGGTGATCGTCCCCCTGTACTCGGCTCTGGTGAGGCCGCACCTCGAGTGCTGTGTTCAGTTTTGGGCCCCTCGCTACAAGAAGGACATCGAGGTGCTTGAGCGGGTCCAAGAAGGGCGACGAAGCTGGTGAGGGGCCTGGAGAACAAGTCCTACGAGGAGCGGCTGAGGGAGCTGGGCTTGTTCAGCCTGGAGAAGAGGAGGCTCAGGGGTGACCTTATTGCTCTCTACAGATACCTCAATGGAGGCTGTAGCGAGGTGGGGGACAGCCTGTTCTCCCACATGCCTGGTGACAGGACGAGGGGGAACGGGCTTAAGTTGCGCCAGGGGAGTTTTAGGTTAGATGTTAGGAAGAACTTCTTCACTGAAAGGGTTGTGAGACGCTGGAACAGGCTGCCCAGGGAGATGCTGGAGTCACCATCTCTGGAAGTCTTTAAAAGACATTTAGATGTAGAGCTTACGGATATGGTTTAGTGGGGACTGTTAGCATTAGGTCAGAGCTTGGACTCGATGATCTTGAGGTCTCTTCCACCTAGGCATTTTGTGATTCTGTGAACAACAAGAGAGAAGGAAGTTTTCCTTCACCTAAAGTTTATGATAATTTTGCAACTCCAGCAGGTGTCCACAAGAAATTTTGCCCATGCCCCCAAACTCCCCCAAAGAGAATAAAAAAATAAAAAATAAAAAAACACACAGAAAAAAAGCGACTCTGCGCCCCAGCGACTCTGCGCCCCAGCGACTCTGCGCCCCAGCGACTCTGCGCCCCAGCGACTCTGCGCCCCAGCGACTCTGCGCCCCAGCGACTCTGCGCCCCAGCGACTCTGCGCCCCAGCGACTCTGCGCCCCAGCGACTCTGCGCCCCAGCGACTCTGCGCCCCAGCGACTCTGCGCCCCAGCGACTCTGCGCCCCAGCGACTCTGCGCCCCAGCGACTCTGCGCCCCAGCGACTCTGCGCCCCAGCGACTCTGCGCCCCAGCGACTCTGCGCCCCAGCGACTCTGCGCCCCAGCGACTCTGCGCCCCAGCGACTCTGCGCCCCAGCGACTCTGCGCCCCAGCGACTCTGCGCCCCAGCGACTCTGCGCCCCAGCGACTCTGCGCCCCAGCGACTCTGCGCCCCAGCGACTCTGCGCCCCAGCGACTCTGCGCCCCAGCGACTCTGCGCCCCAGCGACTCTGCGCCCCAGCGACTCTGCGCCCCAGCGACTCTGCGCCCCAGCGACTCTGCGCCCCAGCGACTCTGCGCCCCAGCGACTCTGCGCCCCAGCGACTCTGCGCCCCAGCGACTCTGCGCCCCAGCGACTCTGCGCCCCAGCGACTCTGCGCCCCAGCGACTCTGCGCCCCAGCGACTCTGCGCCCCAGCGACTCTGCGCCCCAGCGACTCTGCGCCCCAGCGACTCTGCGCCCCAGCGACTCTGCGCCCCAGCGACTCTGCGCCCCAGCGACTCTGCGCCCCAGCGACTCTGCGCCCCAGCGACTCTGCGCCCCAGCGACTCTGCGCCCCAGCGACTCTGCGCCCCAGCGACTCTGCGCCCCAGCGACTCTGCGCCCCAGCGACTCTGCGCCCCAGCGACTCTGCGCCCCAGCGACTCTGCGCCCCAGCGACTCTGCGCCCCAGCGACTCTGCGCCCCAGCGACTCTGCGCCCCAGCGACTCTGCGCCCCAGCGACTCTGCGCCCCAGCGACTCTGCGCCCCAGCGACTCTGCGCCCCAGCGACTCTGCGCCCCAGCGACTCTGCGCCCCAGCGACTCTGCGCCCCAGCGACTCTGCGCCCCAGCGACTCTGCGCCCCAGCGACTCTGCGCCCCAGCGACTCTGCGCCCCAGCGACTCTGCGCCCCAGCGACTCTGCGCCCCAGCGACTCTGCGCCCCAGCGACTCTGCGCCCCAGCGACTCTGCGCCCCAGCGACTCTGCGCCCCAGCGACTCTGCGCCCCAGCGACTCTGCGCCCCAGCGACTCTGCGCCCCAGCGACTCTGCGCCCCAGCGACTCTGCGCCCCAGCGACTCTGCGCCCCAGCGACTCTGCGCCCCAGCGACTCTGCGCCCCAGCGACTCTGCGCCCCAGCGACTCTGCGCCCCAGCGACTCTGCGCCCCAGCGACTCTGCGCCCCAGCGACTCTGCGCCCCAGCGACTCTGCGCCCCAGCGACTCTGCGCCCCAGCGACTCTGCGCCCCAGCGACTCTGCGCCCCAGCGACTCTGCGCCCCAGCGACTCTGCGCCCCAGCGACTCTGCGCCCCAGCGACTCTGCGCCCCAGCGACTCTGCGCCCCAGCGACTCTGCGCCCCAGCGACTCTGCGCCCCAGCGACTCTGCGCCCCAGCGACTCTGCGCCCCAGCGACTCTGCGCCCCAGCGACTCTGCGCCCCAGCGACTCTGCGCCCCAGCGACTCTGCGCCCCAGCGACTCTGCGCCCCAGCGACTCTGCGCCCCAGCGACTCTGCGCCCCAGCGACTCTGCGCCCCAGCGACTCTGCGCCCCAGCGACTCTGCGCCCCAGCGACTCTGCGCCCCAGCGACTCTGCGCCCCAGCGACTCTGCGCCCCAGCGACTCTGCGCCCCAGCGACTCTGCGCCCCAGCGACTCTGCGCCCCAGCGACTCTGCGCCCCAGCGACTCTGCGCCCCAGCGACTCTGCGCCCCAGCGACTCTGCGCCCCAGCGACTCTGCGCCCCAGCGACTCTGCGCCCCAGCGACTCTGCGCCCCAGCGACTCTGCGCCCCAGCGACTCTGCGCCCCAGCGACTCTGCGCCCCAGCGACTCTGCGCCCCAGCGACTCTGCGCCCCAGCGACTCTGCGCCCCAGCGACTCTGCGCCCCAGCGACTCTGCGCCCCAGCGACTCTGCGCCCCAGCGACTCTGCGCCCCAGCGACTCTGCGCCCCAGCGACTCTGCGCCCCAGCGACTCTGCGCCCCAGCGACTCTGCGCCCCAGCGACTCTGCGCCCCAGCGACTCTGCGCCCCAGCGACTCTGCGCCCCAGCGACTCTGCGCCCCAGCGACTCTGCGCCCCAGCGACTCTGCGCCCCAGCGACTCTGCGCCCCAGCGACTCTGCGCCCCAGCGACTCTGCGCCCCAGCGACTCTGCGCCCCAGCGACTCTGCGCCCCAGCGACTCTGCGCCCCAGCGACTCTGCGCCCCAGCGACTCTGCGCCCCAGCGACTCTGCGCCCCAGCGACTCTGCGCCCCAGCGACTCTGCGCCCCAGCGACTCTGCGCCCCAGCGACTCTGCGCCCCAGCGACTCTGCGCCCCAGCGACTCTGCGCCCCAGCGACTCTGCGCCCCAGCGACTCTGCGCCCCAGCGACTCTGCGCCCCAGCGACTCTGCGCCCCAGCGACTCTGCGCCCCAGCGACTCTGCGCCCCAGCGACTCTGCGCCCCAGCGACTCTGCGCCCCAGCGACTCTGCGCCCCAGCGACTCTGCGCCCCAGCGACTCTGCGCCCCAGCGACTCTGCGCCCCAGCGACTCTGCGCCCCAGCGACTCTGCGCCCCAGCGACTCTGCGCCCCAGCGACTCTGCGCCCCAGCGACTCTGCGCCCCAGCGACTCTGCGCCCCAGCGACTCTGCGCCCCAGCGACTCTGCGCCCCAGCGACTCTGCGCCCCAGCGACTCTGCGCCCCAGCGACTCTGCGCCCCAGCGACTCTGCGCCCCAGCGACTCTGCGCCCCAGCGACTCTGCGCCCCAGCGACTCTGCGCCCCAGCGACTCTGCGCCCCAGCGACTCTGCGCCCCAGCGACTCTGCGCCCCAGCGACTCTGCGCCCCAGCGACTCTGCGCCCCAGCGACTCTGCGCCCCAGCGACTCTGCGCCCCAGCGACTCTGCGCCCCAGCGACTCTGCGCCCCAGCGACTCTGCGCCCCAGCGACTCTGCGCCCCAGCGACTCTGCGCCCCAGCGACTCTGCGCCCCAGCGACTCTGCGCCCCAGCGACTCTGCGCCCCAGCGACTCTGCGCCCCAGCGACTCTGCGCCCCAGCGACTCTGCGCCCCAGCGACTCTGCGCCCCAGCGACTCTGCGCCCCAGCGACTCTGCGCCCCAGCGACTCTGCGCCCCAGCGACTCTGCGCCCCAGCGACTCTGCGCCCCAGCGACTCTGCGCCCCAGCGACTCTGCGCCCCAGCGACTCTGCGCCCCAGCGACTCTGCGCCCCAGCGACTCTGCGCCCCAGCGACTCTGCGCCCCAGCGACTCTGCGCCCCAGCGACTCTGCGCCCCAGCGACTCTGCGCCCCAGCGACTCTGCGCCCCAGCGACTCTGCGCCCCAGCGACTCTGCGCCCCAGCGACTCTGCGCCCCAGCGACTCTGCGCCCCAGCGACTCTGCGCCCCAGCGACTCTGCGCCCCAGCGACTCTGCGCCCCAGCGACTCTGCGCCCCAGCGACTCTGCGCCCCAGCGACTCTGCGCCCCAGCGACTCTGCGCCCCAGCGACTCTGCGCCCCAGCGACTCTGCGCCCCAGCGACTCTGCGCCCCAGCGACTCTGCGCCCCAGCGACTCTGCGCCCCAGCGACTCTGCGCCCCAGCGACTCTGCGCCCCAGCGACTCTGCGCCCCAGCGACTCTGCGCCCCAGCGACTCTGCGCCCCAGCGACTCTGCGCCCCAGCGACTCTGCGCCCCAGCGACTCTGCGCCCCAGCGACTCTGCGCCCCAGCGACTCTGCGCCCCAGCGACTCTGCGCCCCAGCGACTCTGCGCCCCAGCGACTCTGCGCCCCAGCGACTCTGCGCCCCAGCGACTCTGCGCCCCAGCGACTCTGCGCCCCAGCGACTCTGCGCCCCAGCGACTCTGCGCCCCAGCGACTCTGCGCCCCAGCGACTCTGCGCCCCAGCGACTCTGCGCCCCAGCGACTCTGCGCCCCAGCGACTCTGCGCCCCAGCGACTCTGCGCCCCAGCGACTCTGCGCCCCAGCGACTCTGCGCCCCAGCGACTCTGCGCCCCAGCGACTCTGCGCCCCAGCGACTCTGCGCCCCAGCGACTCTGCGCCCCAGCGACTCTGCGCCCCAGCGACTCTGCGCCCCAGCGACTCTGCGCCCCAGCGACTCTGCGCCCCAGCGACTCTGCGCCCCAGCGACTCTGCGCCCCAGCGACTCTGCGCCCCAGCGACTCTGCGCCCCAGCGACTCTGCGCCCCAGCGACTCTGCGCCCCAGCGACTCTGCGCCCCAGCGACTCTGCGCCCCAGCGACTCTGCGCCCCAGCGACTCTGCGCCCCAGCGACTCTGCGCCCCAGCGACTCTGCGCCCCAGCGACTCTGCGCCCCAGCGACTCTGCGCCCCAGCGACTCTGCGCCCCAGCGACTCTGCGCCCCAGCGACTCTGCGCCCCAGCGACTCTGCGCCCCAGCGACTCTGCGCCCCAGCGACTCTGCGCCCCAGCGACTCTGCGCCCCAGCGACTCTGCGCCCCAGCGACTCTGCGCCCCAGCGACTCTGCGCCCCAGCGACTCTGCGCCCCAGCGACTCTGCGCCCCAGCGACTCTGCGCCCCAGCGACTCTGCGCCCCAGCGACTCTGCGCCCCAGCGACTCTGCGCCCCAGCGACTCTGCGCCCCAGCGACTCTGCGCCCCAGCGACTCTGCGCCCCAGCGACTCTGCGCCCCAGCGACTCTGCGCCCCAGCGACTCTGCGCCCCAGCGACTCTGCGCCCCAGCGACTCTGCGCCCCAGCGACTCTGCGCCCCAGCGACTCTGCGCCCCAGCGACTCTGCGCCCCAGCGACTCTGCGCCCCAGCGACTCTGCGCCCCAGCGACTCTGCGCCCCAGCGACTCTGCGCCCCAGCGACTCTGCGCCCCAGCGACTCTGCGCCCCAGCGACTCTGCGCCCCAGCGACTCTGCGCCCCAGCGACTCTGCGCCCCAGCGACTCTGCGCCCCAGCGACTCTGCGCCCCAGCGACTCTGCGCCCCAGCGACTCTGCGCCCCAGCGACTCTGCGCCCCAGCGACTCTGCGCCCCAGCGACTCTGCGCCCCAGCGACTCTGCGCCCCAGCGACTCTGCGCCCCAGCGACTCTGCGCCCCAGCGACTCTGCGCCCCAGCGACTCTGCGCCCCAGCGACTCTGCGCCCCAGCGACTCTGCGCCCCAGCGACTCTGCGCCCCAGCGACTCTGCGCCCCAGCGACTCTGCGCCCCAGCGACTCTGCGCCCCAGCGACTCTGCGCCCCAGCGACTCTGCGCCCCAGCGACTCTGCGCCCCAGCGACTCTGCGCCCCAGCGACTCTGCGCCCCAGCGACTCTGCGCCCCAGCGACTCTGCGCCCCAGCGACTCTGCGCCCCAGCGACTCTGCGCCCCAGCGACTCTGCGCCCCAGCGACTCTGCGCCCCAGCGACTCTGCGCCCCAGCGACTCTGCGCCCCAGCGACTCTGCGCCCCAGCGACTCTGCGCCCCAGCGACTCTGCGCCCCAGCGACTCTGCGCCCCAGCGACTCTGCGCCCCAGCGACTCTGCGCCCCAGCGACTCTGCGCCCCAGCGACTCTGCGCCCCAGCGACTCTGCGCCCCAGCGACTCTGCGCCCCAGCGACTCTGCGCCCCAGCGACTCTGCGCCCCAGCGACTCTGCGCCCCAGCGACTCTGCGCCCCAGCGACTCTGCGCCCCAGCGACTCTGCGCCCCAGCGACTCTGCGCCCCAGCGACTCTGCGCCCCAGCGACTCTGCGCCCCAGCGACTCTGCGCCCCAGCGACTCTGCGCCCCAGCGACTCTGCGCCCCAGCGACTCTGCGCCCCAGCGACTCTGCGCCCCAGCGACTCTGCGCCCCAGCGACTCTGCGCCCCAGCGACTCTGCGCCCCAGCGACTCTGCGCCCCAGCGACTCTGCGCCCCAGCGACTCTGCGCCCCAGCGACTCTGCGCCCCAGCGACTCTGCGCCCCAGCGACTCTGCGCCCCAGCGACTCTGCGCCCCAGCGACTCTGCGCCCCAGCGACTCTGCGCCCCAGCGACTCTGCGCCCCAGCGACTCTGCGCCCCAGCGACTCTGCGCCCCAGCGACTCTGCGCCCCAGCGACTCTGCGCCCCAGCGACTCTGCGCCCCAGCGACTCTGCGCCCCAGCGACTCTGCGCCCCAGCGACTCTGCGCCCCAGCGACTCTGCGCCCCAGCGACTCTGCGCCCCAGCGACTCTGCGCCCCAGCGACTCTGCGCCCCAGCGACTCTGCGCCCCAGCGACTCTGCGCCCCAGCGACTCTGCGCCCCAGCGACTCTGCGCCCCAGCGACTCTGCGCCCCAGCGACTCTGCGCCCCAGCGACTCTGCGCCCCAGCGACTCTGCGCCCCAGCGACTCTGCGCCCCAGCGACTCTGCGCCCCAGCGACTCTGCGCCCCAGCGACTCTGCGCCCCAGCGACTCTGCGCCCCAGCGACTCTGCGCCCCAGCGACTCTGCGCCCCAGCGACTCTGCGCCCCAGCGACTCTGCGCCCCAGCGACTCTGCGCCCCAGCGACTCTGCGCCCCAGCGACTCTGCGCCCCAGCGACTCTGCGCCCCAGCGACTCTGCGCCCCAGCGACTCTGCGCCCCAGCGACTCTGCGCCCCAGCGACTCTGCGCCCCAGCGACTCTGCGCCCCAGCGACTCTGCGCCCCAGCGACTCTGCGCCCCAGCGACTCTGCGCCCCAGCGACTCTGCGCCCCAGCGACTCTGCGCCCCAGCGACTCTGCGCCCCAGCGACTCTGCGCCCCAGCGACTCTGCGCCCCAGCGACTCTGCGCCCCAGCGACTCTGCGCCCCAGCGACTCTGCGCCCCAGCGACTCTGCGCCCCAGCGACTCTGCGCCCCAGCGACTCTGCGCCCCAGCGACTCTGCGCCCCAGCGACTCTGCGCCCCAGCGACTCTGCGCCCCAGCGACTCTGCGCCCCAGCGACTCTGCGCCCCAGCGACTCTGCGCCCCAGCGACTCTGCGCCCCAGCGACTCTGCGCCCCAGCGACTCTGCGCCCCAGCGACTCTGCGCCCCAGCGACTCTGCGCCCCAGCGACTCTGCGCCCCAGCGACTCTGCGCCCCAGCGACTCTGCGCCCCAGCGACTCTGCGCCCCAGCGACTCTGCGCCCCAGCGACTCTGCGCCCCAGCGACTCTGCGCCCCAGCGACTCTGCGCCCCAGCGACTCTGCGCCCCAGCGACTCTGCGCCCCAGCGACTCTGCGCCCCAGCGACTCTGCGCCCCAGCGACTCTGCGCCCCAGCGACTCTGCGCCCCAGCGACTCTGCGCCCCAGCGACTCTGCGCCCCAGCGACTCTGCGCCCCAGCGACTCTGCGCCCCAGCGACTCTGCGCCCCAGCGACTCTGCGCCCCAGCGACTCTGCGCCCCAGCGACTCTGCGCCCCAGCGACTCTGCGCCCCAGCGACTCTGCGCCCCAGCGACTCTGCGCCCCAGCGACTCTGCGCCCCAGCGACTCTGCGCCCCAGCGACTCTGCGCCCCAGCGACTCTGCGCCCCAGCGACTCTGCGCCCCAGCGACTCTGCGCCCCAGCGACTCTGCGCCCCAGCGACTCTGCGCCCCAGCGACTCTGCGCCCCAGCGACTCTGCGCCCCAGCGACTCTGCGCCCCAGCGACTCTGCGCCCCAGCGACTCTGCGCCCCAGCGACTCTGCGCCCCAGCGACTCTGCGCCCCAGCGACTCTGCGCCCCAGCGACTCTGCGCCCCAGCGACTCTGCGCCCCAGCGACTCTGCGCCCCAGCGACTCTGCGCCCCAGCGACTCTGCGCCCCAGCGACTCTGCGCCCCAGCGACTCTGCGCCCCAGCGACTCTGCGCCCCAGCGACTCTGCGCCCCAGCGACTCTGCGCCCCAGCGACTCTGCGCCCCAGCGACTCTGCGCCCCAGCGACTCTGCGCCCCAGCGACTCTGCGCCCCAGCGACTCTGCGCCCCAGCGACTCTGCGCCCCAGCGACTCTGCGCCCCAGCGACTCTGCGCCCCAGCGACTCTGCGCCCCAGCGACTCTGCGCCCCAGCGACTCTGCGCCCCAGCGACTCTGCGCCCCAGCGACTCTGCGCCCCAGCGACTCTGCGCCCCAGCGACTCTGCGCCCCAGCGACTCTGCGCCCCAGCGACTCTGCGCCCCAGCGACTCTGCGCCCCAGCGACTCTGCGCCCCAGCGACTCTGCGCCCCAGCGACTCTGCGCCCCAGCGACTCTGCGCCCCAGCGACTCTGCGCCCCAGCGACTCTGCGCCCCAGCGACTCTGCGCCCCAGCGACTCTGCGCCCCAGCGACTCTGCGCCCCAGCGACTCTGCGCCCCAGCGACTCTGCGCCCCAGCGACTCTGCGCCCCAGCGACTCTGCGCCCCAGCGACTCTGCGCCCCAGCGACTCTGCGCCCCAGCGACTCTGCGCCCCAGCGACTCTGCGCCCCAGCGACTCTGCGCCCCAGCGACTCTGCGCCCCAGCGACTCTGCGCCCCAGCGACTCTGCGCCCCAGCGACTCTGCGCCCCAGCGACTCTGCGCCCCAGCGACTCTGCGCCCCAGCGACTCTGCGCCCCAGCGACTCTGCGCCCCAGCGACTCTGCGCCCCAGCGACTCTGCGCCCCAGCGACTCTGCGCCCCAGCGACTCTGCGCCCCAGCGACTCTGCGCCCCAGCGACTCTGCGCCCCAGCGACTCTGCGCCCCAGCGACTCTGCGCCCCAGCGACTCTGCGCCCCAGCGACTCTGCGCCCCAGCGACTCTGCGCCCCAGCGACTCTGCGCCCCAGCGACTCTGCGCCCCAGCGACTCTGCGCCCCAGCGACTCTGCGCCCCAGCGACTCTGCGCCCCAGCGACTCTGCGCCCCAGCGACTCTGCGCCCCAGCGACTCTGCGCCCCAGCGACTCTGCGCCCCAGCGACTCTGCGCCCCAGCGACTCTGCGCCCCAGCGACTCTGCGCCCCAGCGACTCTGCGCCCCAGCGACTCTGCGCCCCAGCGACTCTGCGCCCCAGCGACTCTGCGCCCCAGCGACTCTGCGCCCCAGCGACTCTGCGCCCCAGCGACTCTGCGCCCCAGCGACTCTGCGCCCCAGCGACTCTGCGCCCCAGCGACTCTGCGCCCCAGCGACTCTGCGCCCCAGCGACTCTGCGCCCCAGCGACTCTGCGCCCCAGCGACTCTGCGCCCCAGCGACTCTGCGCCCCAGCGACTCTGCGCCCCAGCGACTCTGCGCCCCAGCGACTCTGCGCCCCAGCGACTCTGCGCCCCAGCGACTCTGCGCCCCAGCGACTCTGCGCCCCAGCGACTCTGCGCCCCAGCGACTCTGCGCCCCAGCGACTCTGCGCCCCAGCGACTCTGCGCCCCAGCGACTCTGCGCCCCAGCGACTCTGCGCCCCAGCGACTCTGCGCCCCAGCGACTCTGCGCCCCAGCGACTCTGCGCCCCAGCGACTCTGCGCCCCAGCGACTCTGCGCCCCAGCGACTCTGCGCCCCAGCGACTCTGCGCCCCAGCGACTCTGCGCCCCAGCGACTCTGCGCCCCAGCGACTCTGCGCCCCAGCGACTCTGCGCCCCAGCGACTCTGCGCCCCAGCGACTCTGCGCCCCAGCGACTCTGCGCCCCAGCGACTCTGCGCCCCAGCGACTCTGCGCCCCAGCGACTCTGCGCCCCAGCGACTCTGCGCCCCAGCGACTCTGCGCCCCAGCGACTCTGCGCCCCAGCGACTCTGCGCCCCAGCGACTCTGCGCCCCAGCGACTCTGCGCCCCAGCGACTCTGCGCCCCAGCGACTCTGCGCCCCAGCGACTCTGCGCCCCAGCGACTCTGCGCCCCAGCGACTCTGCGCCCCAGCGACTCTGCGCCCCAGCGACTCTGCGCCCCAGCGACTCTGCGCCCCAGCGACTCTGCGCCCCAGCGACTCTGCGCCCCAGCGACTCTGCGCCCCAGCGACTCTGCGCCCCAGCGACTCTGCGCCCCAGCGACTCTGCGCCCCAGCGACTCTGCGCCCCAGCGACTCTGCGCCCCAGCGACTCTGCGCCCCAGCGACTCTGCGCCCCAGCGACTCTGCGCCCCAGCGACTCTGCGCCCCAGCGACTCTGCGCCCCAGCGACTCTGCGCCCCAGCGACTCTGCGCCCCAGCGACTCTGCGCCCCAGCGACTCTGCGCCCCAGCGACTCTGCGCCCCAGCGACTCTGCGCCCCAGCGACTCTGCGCCCCAGCGACTCTGCGCCCCAGCGACTCTGCGCCCCAGCGACTCTGCGCCCCAGCGACTCTGCGCCCCAGCGACTCTGCGCCCCAGCGACTCTGCGCCCCAGCGACTCTGCGCCCCAGCGACTCTGGCCCCAGCGACTCTGCGCCCCAGCGACTCTGCGCCCCAGCGACTCTGCGCCCCAGCGACTCTGCGCCCCAGCGACTCTGCGCCCCAGCGACTCTGCGCCCCAGCGACTCTGCGCCCCAGCGACTCTGCGCCCCAGCGACTCTGCGCCCCAGCGACTCTGCGCCCCAGCGACTCTGCGCCCCAGCGACTCTGCGCCCCAGCGACTCTGCGCCCCAGCGACTCTGCGCCCCAGCGACTCTGCGCCCCAGCGACTCTGCGCCCCAGCGACTCTGCGCCCCAGCGACTCTGCGCCCCAGCGACTCTGCGCCCCAGCGACTCTGCGCCCCAGCGACTCTGCGCCCCAGCGACTCTGCGCCCCAGCGACTCTGCGCCCCAGCGACTCTGCGCCCCAGCGACTCTGCGCCCCAGCGACTCTGCGCCCCAGCGACTCTGCGCCCCAGCGACTCTGCGCCCCAGCGACTCTGCGCCCCAGCGACTCTGCGCCCCAGCGACTCTGCGCCCCAGCGACTCTGCGCCCCAGCGACTCTGCGCCCCAGCGACTCTGCGCCCCAGCGACTCTGCGCCCCAGCGACTCTGCGCCCCAGCGACTCTGCGCCCCAGCGACTCTGCGCCCCAGCGACTCTGCGCCCCAGCGACTCTGCGCCCCAGCGACTCTGCGCCCCAGCGACTCTGCGCCCCAGCGACTCTGCGCCCCAGCGACTCTGCGCCCCAGCGACTCTGCGCCCCAGCGACTCTGCGCCCCAGCGACTCTGCGCCCCAGCGACTCTGCGCCCCAGCGACTCTGCGCCCCAGCGACTCTGCGCCCCAGCGACTCTGCGCCCCAGCGACTCTGCGCCCCAGCGACTCTGCGCCCCAGCGACTCTGCGCCCCAGCGACTCTGCGCCCCAGCGACTCTGCGCCCCAGCGACTCTGCGCCCCAGCGACTCTGCGCCCCAGCGACTCTGCGCCCCAGCGACTCTGCGCCCCAGCGACTCTGCGCCCCAGCGACTCTGCGCCCCAGCGACTCTGCGCCCCAGCGACTCTGCGCCCCAGCGACTCTGCGCCCCAGCGACTCTGCGCCCCAGCGACTCTGCGCCCCAGCGACTCTGCGCCCCAGCGACTCTGCGCCCCAGCGACTCTGCGCCCCAGCGACTCTGCGCCCCAGCGACTCTGCGCCCCAGCGACTCTGCGCCCCAGCGACTCTGCGCCCCAGCGACTCTGCGCCCCAGCGACTCTGCGCCCCAGCGACTCTGCGCCCCAGCGACTCTGCGCCCCAGCGACTCTGCGCCCCAGCGACTCTGCGCCCCAGCGACTCTGCGCCCCAGCGACTCTGCGCCCCAGCGACTCTGCGCCCCAGCGACTCTGCGCCCCAGCGACTCTGCGCCCCAGCGACTCTGCGCCCCAGCGACTCTGCGCCCCAGCGACTCTGCGCCCCAGCGACTCTGCGCCCCAGCGACTCTGCGCCCCAGCGACTCTGCGCCCCAGCGACTCTGCGCCCCAGCGACTCTGCGCCCCAGCGACTCTGCGCCCCAGCGACTCTGCGCCCCAGCGACTCTGCGCCCCAGCGACTCTGCGCCCCAGCGACTCTGCGCCCCAGCGACTCTGCGCCCCAGCGACTCTGCGCCCCAGCGACTCTGCGCCCCAGCGACTCTGCGCCCCAGCGACTCTGCGCCCCAGCGACTCTGCGCCCCAGCGACTCTGCGCCCCAGCGACTCTGCGCCCCAGCGACTCTGCGCCCCAGCGACTCTGCGCCCCAGCGACTCTGCGCCCCAGCGACTCTGCGCCCCAGCGACTCTGCGCCCCAGCGACTCTGCGCCCCAGCGACTCTGCGCCCCAGCGACTCTGCGCCCCAGCGACTCTGCGCCCCAGCGACTCTGCGCCCCAGCGACTCTGCGCCCCAGCGACTCTGCGCCCCAGCGACTCTGCGCCCCAGCGACTCTGCGCCCCAGCGACTCTGCGCCCCAGCGACTCTGCGCCCCAGCGACTCTGCGCCCCAGCGACTCTGCGCCCCAGCGACTCTGCGCCCCAGCGACTCTGCGCCCCAGCGACTCTGCGCCCCAGCGACTCTGCGCCCCAGCGACTCTGCGCCCCAGCGACTCTGCGCCCCAGCGACTCTGCGCCCCAGCGACTCTGCGCCCCAGCGACTCTGCGCCCCAGCGACTCTGCGCCCCAGCGACTCTGCGCCCCAGCGACTCTGCGCCCCAGCGACTCTGCGCCCCAGCGACTCTGCGCCCCAGCGACTCTGCGCCCCAGCGACTCTGCGCCCCAGCGACTCTGCGCCCCAGCGACTCTGCGCCCCAGCGACTCTGCGCCCCAGCGACTCTGCGCCCCAGCGACTCTGCGCCCCAGCGACTCTGCGCCCCAGCGACTCTGCGCCCCAGCGACTCTGCGCCCCAGCGACTCTGCGCCCCAGCGACTCTGCGCCCCAGCGACTCTGCGCCCCAGCGACTCTGCGCCCCAGCGACTCTGCGCCCCAGCGACTCTGCGCCCCAGCGACTCTGCGCCCCAGCGACTCTGCGCCCCAGCGACTCTGCGCCCCAGCGACTCTGCGCCCCAGCGACTCTGCGCCCCAGCGACTCTGCGCCCCAGCGACTCTGCGCCCCAGCGACTCTGCGCCCCAGCGACTCTGCGCCCCAGCGACTCTGCGCCCCAGCGACTCTGCGCCCCAGCGACTCTGCGCCCCAGCGACTCTGCGCCCCAGCGACTCTGCGCCCCAGCGACTCTGCGCCCCAGCGACTCTGCGCCCCAGCGACTCTGCGCCCCAGCGACTCTGCGCCCCAGCGACTCTGCGCCCCAGCGACTCTGCGCCCCAGCGACTCTGCGCCCCAGCGACTCTGCGCCCCAGCGACTCTGCGCCCCAGCGACTCTGCGCCCCAGCGACTCTGCGCCCCAGCGACTCTGCGCCCCAGCGACTCTGCGCCCCAGCGACTCTGCGCCCCAGCGACTCTGCGCCCCAGCGACTCTGCGCCCCAGCGACTCTGCGCCCCAGCGACTCTGCGCCCCAGCGACTCTGCGCCCCAGCGACTCTGCGCCCCAGCGACTCTGCGCCCCAGCGACTCTGCGCCCCAGCGACTCTGCGCCCCAGCGACTCTGCGCCCCAGCGACTCTGCGCCCCAGCGACTCTGCGCCCCAGCGACTCTGCGCCCCAGCGACTCTGCGCCCCAGCGACTCTGCGCCCCAGCGACTCTGCGCCCCAGCGACTCTGCGCCCCAGCGACTCTGCGCCCCAGCGACTCTGCGCCCCAGCGACTCTGCGCCCCAGCGACTCTGCGCCCCAGCGACTCTGCGCCCCAGCGACTCTGCGCCCCAGCGACTCTGCGCCCCAGCGACTCTGCGCCCCAGCGACTCTGCGCCCCAGCGACTCTGCGCCCCAGCGACTCTGCGCCCCAGCGACTCTGCGCCCCAGCGACTCTGCGCCCCAGCGACTCTGCGCCCCAGCGACTCTGCGCCCCAGCGACTCTGCGCCCCAGCGACTCTGCGCCCCAGCGACTCTGCGCCCCAGCGACTCTGCGCCCCAGCGACTCTGCGCCCCAGCGACTCTGCGCCCCAGCGACTCTGCGCCCCAGCGACTCTGCGCCCCAGCGACTCTGCGCCCCAGCGACTCTGCGCCCCAGCGACTCTGCGCCCCAGCGACTCTGCGCCCCAGCGACTCTGCGCCCCAGCGACTCTGCGCCCCAGCGACTCTGCGCCCCAGCGACTCTGCGCCCCAGCGACTCTGCGCCCCAGCGACTCTGCGCCCCAGCGACTCTGCGCCCCAGCGACTCTGCGCCCCAGCGACTCTGCGCCCCAGCGACTCTGCGCCCCAGCGACTCTGCGCCCCAGCGACTCTGCGCCCCAGCGACTCTGCGCCCCAGCGACTCTGCGCCCCAGCGACTCTGCGCCCCAGCGACTCTGCGCCCCAGCGACTCTGCGCCCCAGCGACTCTGCGCCCCAGCGACTCTGCGCCCCAGCGACTCTGCGCCCCAGCGACTCTGCGCCCCAGCGACTCTGCGCCCCAGCGACTCTGCGCCCCAGCGACTCTGCGCCCCAGCGACTCTGCGCCCCAGCGACTCTGCGCCCCAGCGACTCTGCGCCCCAGCGACTCTGCGCCCCAGCGACTCTGCGCCCCAGCGACTCTGCGCCCCAGCGACTCTGCGCCCCAGCGACTCTGCGCCCCAGCGACTCTGCGCCCCAGCGACTCTGCGCCCCAGCGACTCTGCGCCCCAGCGACTCTGCGCCCCAGCGACTCTGCGCCCCAGCGACTCTGCGCCCCAGCGACTCTGCGCCCCAGCGACTCTGCGCCCCAGCGACTCTGCGCCCCAGCGACTCTGCGCCCCAGCGACTCTGCGCCCCAGCGACTCTGCGCCCCAGCGACTCTGCGCCCCAGCGACTCTGCGCCCCAGCGACTCTGCGCCCCAGCGACTCTGCGCCCCAGCGACTCTGCGCCCCAGCGACTCTGCGCCCCAGCGACTCTGCGCCCCAGCGACTCTGCGCCCCAGCGACTCTGCGCCCCAGCGACTCTGCGCCCCAGCGACTCTGCGCCCCAGCGACTCTGCGCCCCAGCGACTCTGCGCCCCAGCGACTCTGCGCCCCAGCGACTCTGCGCCCCAGCGACTCTGCGCCCCAGCGACTCTGCGCCCCAGCGACTCTGCGCCCCAGCGACTCTGCGCCCCAGCGACTCTGCGCCCCAGCGACTCTGCGCCCCAGCGACTCTGCGCCCCAGCGACTCTGCGCCCCAGCGACTCTGCGCCCCAGCGACTCTGCGCCCCAGCGACTCTGCGCCCCAGCGACTCTGCGCCCCAGCGACTCTGCGCCCCAGCGACTCTGCGCCCCAGCGACTCTGCGCCCCAGCGACTCTGCGCCCCAGCGACTCTGCGCCCCAGCGACTCTGCGCCCCAGCGACTCTGCGCCCCAGCGACTCTGCGCCCCAGCGACTCTGCGCCCCAGCGACTCTGCGCCCCAGCGACTCTGCGCCCCAGCGACTCTGCGCCCCAGCGACTCTGCGCCCCAGCGACTCTGCGCCCCAGCGACTCTGCGCCCCAGCGACTCTGCGCCCCAGCGACTCTGCGCCCCAGCGACTCTGCGCCCCAGCGACTCTGCGCCCCAGCGACTCTGCGCCCCAGCGACTCTGCGCCCCAGCGACTCTGCGCCCCAGCGACTCTGCGCCCCAGCGACTCTGCGCCCCAGCGACTCTGCGCCCCAGCGACTCTGCGCCCCAGCGACTCTGCGCCCCAGCGACTCTGCGCCCCAGCGACTCTGCGCCCCAGCGA
This sequence comes from Anas platyrhynchos, assembly GCF_047663525.1. Lineage (NCBI taxonomy): Eukaryota > Metazoa > Chordata > Aves > Anseriformes > Anatidae > Anas > Anas platyrhynchos. The sequence goes on along the minus strand of NC_092587.1, from coordinate 114,701,351 downwards.
CTCTGCGCCCCAGCGACTCTGCGCCCCAGCGACTCTGCGCCCCAGCGACTCTGCGCCCCAGCGACTCTGCGCCCCAGCGACTCTGCGCCCCAGCGACTCTGCGCCCCAGCGACTCTGCGCCCCAGCGACTCTGCGCCCCAGCGACTCTGCGCCCCAGCGACTCTGCGCCCCAGCGACTCTGCGCCCCAGCGACTCTGCGCCCCAGCGACTCTGCGCCCCAGCGACTCTGCGCCCCAGCGACTCTGCGCCCCAGCGACTCTGCGCCCCAGCGACTCTGCGCCCCAGCGACTCTGCGCCCCAGCGACTCTGCGCCCCAGCGACTCTGCGCCCCAGCGACTCTGCGCCCCAGCGACTCTGCGCCCCAGCGACTCTGCGCCCCAGCGACTCTGCGCCCCAGCGACTCTGCGCCCCAGCGACTCTGCGCCCCAGCGACTCTGCGCCCCAGCGACTCTGCGCCCCAGCGACTCTGCGCCCCAGCGACTCTGCGCCCCAGCGACTCTGCGCCCCAGCGACTCTGCGCCCCAGCGACTCTGCGCCCCAGCGACTCTGCGCCCCAGCGACTCTGCGCCCCAGCGACTCTGCGCCCCAGCGACTCTGCGCCCCAGCGACTCTGCGCCCCAGCGACTCTGCGCCCCAGCGACTCTGCGCCCCAGCGACTCTGCGCCCCAGCGACTCTGCGCCCCAGCGACTCTGCGCCCCAGCGACTCTGCGCCCCAGCGACTCTGCGCCCCAGCGACTCTGCGCCCCAGCGACTCTGCGCCCCAGCGACTCTGCGCCCCAGCGACTCTGCGCCCCAGCGACTCTGCGCCCCAGCGACTCTGCGCCCCAGCGACTCTGCGCCCCAGCGACTCTGCGCCCCAGCGACTCTGCGCCCCAGCGACTCTGCGCCCCAGCGACTCTGCGCCCCAGCGACTCTGCGCCCCAGCGACTCTGCGCCCCAGCGACTCTGCGCCCCAGCGACTCTGCGCCCCAGCGACTCTGCGCCCCAGCGACTCTGCGCCCCAGCGACTCTGCGCCCCAGCGACTCTGCGCCCCAGCGACTCTGCGCCCCAGCGACTCTGCGCCCCAGCGACTCTGCGCCCCAGCGACTCTGCGCCCCAGCGACTCTGCGCCCCAGCGACTCTGCGCCCCAGCGACTCTGCGCCCCAGCGACTCTGCGCCCCAGCGACTCTGCGCCCCAGCGACTCTGCGCCCCAGCGACTCTGCGCCCCAGCGACTCTGCGCCCCAGCGACTCTGCGCCCCAGCGACTCTGCGCCCCAGCGACTCTGCGCCCCAGCGACTCTGCGCCCCAGCGACTCTGCGCCCCAGCGACTCTGCGCCCCAGCGACTCTGCGCCCCAGCGACTCTGCGCCCCAGCGACTCTGCGCCCCAGCGACTCTGCGCCCCAGCGACTCTGCGCCCCAGCGACTCTGCGCCCCAGCGACTCTGCGCCCCAGCGACTCTGCGCCCCAGCGACTCTGCGCCCCAGCGACTCTGCGCCCCAGCGACTCTGCGCCCCAGCGACTCTGCGCCCCAGCGACTCTGCGCCCCAGCGACTCTGCGCCCCAGCGACTCTGCGCCCCAGCGACTCTGCGCCCCAGCGACTCTGCGCCCCAGCGACTCTGCGCCCCAGCGACTCTGCGCCCCAGCGACTCTGCGCCCCAGCGACTCTGCGCCCCAGCGACTCTGCGCCCCAGCGACTCTGCGCCCCAGCGACTCTGCGCCCCAGCGACTCTGCGCCCCAGCGACTCTGCGCCCCAGCGACTCTGCGCCCCAGCGACTCTGCGCCCCAGCGACTCTGCGCCCCAGCGACTCTGCGCCCCAGCGACTCTGCGCCCCAGCGACTCTGCGCCCCAGCGACTCTGCGCCCCAGCGACTCTGCGCCCCAGCGACTCTGCGCCCCAGCGACTCTGCGCCCCAGCGACTCTGCGCCCCAGCGACTCTGCGCCCCAGCGACTCTGCGCCCCAGCGACTCTGCGCCCCAGCGACTCTGCGCCCCAGCGACTCTGCGCCCCAGCGACTCTGCGCCCCAGCGACTCTGCGCCCCAGCGACTCTGCGCCCCAGCGACTCTGCGCCCCAGCGACTCTGCGCCCCAGCGACTCTGCGCCCCAGCGACTCTGCGCCCCAGCGACTCTGCGCCCCAGCGACTCTGCGCCCCAGCGACTCTGCGCCCCAGCGACTCTGCGCCCCAGCGACTCTGCGCCCCAGCGACTCTGCGCCCCAGCGACTCTGCGCCCCAGCGACTCTGCGCCCCAGCGACTCTGCGCCCCAGCGACTCTGCGCCCCAGCGACTCTGCGCCCCAGCGACTCTGCGCCCCAGCGACTCTGCGCCCCAGCGACTCTGCGCCCCAGCGACTCTGCGCCCCAGCGACTCTGCGCCCCAGCGACTCTGCGCCCCAGCGACTCTGCGCCCCAGCGACTCTGCGCCCCAGCGACTCTGCGCCCCAGCGACTTCTGCGCCCCAGCGACTCTGCGCCCCAGCGACTCTGCGCCCCAGCGACTCTGCGCCCCAGCGACTCTGCGCCCCAGCGACTCTGCGCCCCAGCGACTCTGCGCCCCAGCGACTCTGCGCCCCAGCGACTCTGCGCCCCAGCGACTCTGCGCCCCAGCGACTCTGCGCCCCAGCGACTCTGCGCCCCAGCGACTCTGCGCCCCAGCGACTCTGCGCCCCAGCGACTCTGCGCCCCAGCGACTCTGCGCCCCAGCGACTCTGCGCCCCAGCGACTCTGCGCCCCAGCGACTCTGCGCCCCAGCGACTCTGCGCCCCAGCGACTCTGCGCCCCAGCGACTCTGCGCCCCAGCGACTCTGCGCCCCAGCGACTCTGCGCCCCAGCGACTCTGCGCCCCAGCGACTCTGCGCCCCAGCGACTCTGCGCCCCAGCGACTCTGCGCCCCAGCGACTCTGCGCCCCAGCGACTCTGCGCCCCAGCGACTCTGCGCCCCAGCGACTCTGCGCCCCAGCGACTCTGCGCCCCAGCGACTCTGCGCCCCAGCGACTCTGCGCCCCAGCGACTCTGCGCCCCAGCGACTCTGCGCCCCAGCGACTCTGCGCCCCAGCGACTCTGCGCCCCAGCGACTCTGCGCCCCAGCGACTCTGCGCCCCAGCGACTCTGCGCCCCAGCGACTCTGCGCCCCAGCGACTCTGCGCCCCAGCGACTCTGCGCCCCAGCGACTCTGCGCCCCAGCGACTCTGCGCCCCAGCGACTCTGCGCCCCAGCGACTCTGCGCCCCAGCGACTCTGCGCCCCAGCGACTCTGCGCCCCAGCGACTCTGCGCCCCAGCGACTCTGCGCCCCAGCGACTCTGCGCCCCAGCGACTCTGCGCCCCAGCGACTCTGCGCCCCAGCGACTCTGCGCCCCAGCGACTCTGCGCCCCAGCGACTCTGCGCCCCAGCGACTCTGCGCCCCAGCGACTCTGCGCCCCAGCGACTCTGCGCCCCAGCGACTCTGCGCCCCAGCGACTCTGCGCCCCAGCGACTCTGCGCCCCAGCGACTCTGCGCCCCAGCGACTCTGCGCCCCAGCGACTCTGCGCCCCAGCGACTCTGCGCCCCAGCGACTCTGCGCCCCAGCGACTCTGCGCCCCAGCGACTCTGCGCCCCAGCGACTCTGCGCCCCAGCGACTCTGCGCCCCAGCGACTCTGCGCCCCAGCGACTCTGCGCCCCAGCGACTCTGCGCCCCAGCGACTCTGCGCCCCAGCGACTCTGCGCCCCAGCGACTCTGCGCCCCAGCGACTCTGCGCCCCAGCGACTCTGCGCCCCAGCGACTCTGCGCCCCAGCGACTCTGCGCCCCAGCGACTCTGCGCCCCAGCGACTCTGCGCCCCAGCGACTCTGCGCCCCAGCGACTCTGCGCCCCAGCGACTCTGCGCCCCAGCGACTCTGCGCCCCAGCGACTCTGCGCCCCAGCGACTCTGCGCCCCAGCGACTCTGCGCCCCAGCGACTCTGCGCCCCAGCGACTCTGCGCCCCAGCGACTCTGCGCCCCAGCGACTCTGCGCCCCAGCGACTCTGCGCCCCAGCGACTCTGCGCCCCAGCGACTCTGCGCCCCAGCGACTCTGCGCCCCAGCGACTCTGCGCCCCAGCGACTCTGCGCCCCAGCGACTCTGCGCCCCAGCGACTCTGCGCCCCAGCGACTCTGCGCCCCAGCGACTCTGCGCCCCAGCGACTCTGCGCCCCAGCGACTCTGCGCCCCAGCGACTCTGCGCCCCAGCGACTCTGCGCCCCAGCGACTCTGCGCCCCAGCGACTCTGCGCCCCAGCGACTCTGCGCCCCAGCGACTCTGCGCCCCAGCGACTCTGCGCCCCAGCGACTCTGCGCCCCAGCGACTCTGCGCCCCAGCGACTCTGCGCCCCAGCGACTCTGCGCCCCAGCGACTCTGCGCCCCAGCGACTCTGCGCCCCAGCGACTCTGCGCCCCAGCGACTCTGCGCCCCAGCGACTCTGCGCCCCAGCGACTCTGCGCCCCAGCGACTCTGCGCCCCAGCGACTCTGCGCCCCAGCGACTCTGCGCCCCAGCGACTCTGCGCCCCAGCGACTCTGCGCCCCAGCGACTCTGCGCCCCAGCGACTCTGCGCCCCAGCGACTCTGCGCCCCAGCGACTCTGCGCCCCAGCGACTCTGCGCCCCAGCGACTCTGCGCCCCAGCGACTCTGCGCCCCAGCGACTCTGCGCCCCAGCGACTCTGCGCCCCAGCGACTCTGCGCCCCAGCGACTCTGCGCCCCAGCGACTCTGCGCCCCAGCGACTCTGCGCCCCAGCGACTCTGCGCCCCAGCGACTCTGCGCCCCAGCGACTCTGCGCCCCAGCGACTCTGCGCCCCAGCGACTCTGCGCCCCAGCGACTCTGCGCCCCAGCGACTCTGCGCCCCAGCGACTCTGCGCCCCAGCGACTCTGCGCCCCAGCGACTCTGCGCCCCAGCGACTCTGCGCCCCAGCGACTCTGCGCCCCAGCGACTCTGCGCCCCAGCGACTCTGCGCCCCAGCGACTCTGCGCCCCAGCGACTCTGCGCCCCAGCGACTCTGCGCCCCAGCGACTCTGCGCCCCAGCGACTCTGCGCCCCAGCGACTCTGCGCCCCAGCGACTCTGCGCCCCAGCGACTCTGCGCCCCAGCGACTCTGCGCCCCAGCGACTCTGCGCCCCAGCGACTCTGCGCCCCAGCGACTCTGCGCCCCAGCGACTCTGCGCCCCAGCGACTCTGCGCCCCAGCGACTCTGCGCCCCAGCGACTCTGCGCCCCAGCGACTCTGCGCCCCAGCGACTCTGCGCCCCAGCGACTCTGCGCCCCAGCGACTCTGCGCCCCAGCGACTCTGCGCCCCAGCGACTCTGCGCCCCAGCGACTCTGCGCCCCAGCGACTCTGCGCCCCAGCGACTCTGCGCCCCAGCGCTCTGCGCCCCAGCGACTCTGCGCCCCAGCGACTCTGCGCCCCAGCGACTCTGCGCCCCAGCGACTCTGCGCCCCAGCGACTCTGCGCCCCAGCGACTCTGCGCCCCAGCGACTCTGCGCCCCAGCGACTCTGCGCCCCAGCGACTCTGCGCCCCAGCGACTCTGCGCCCCAGCGACTCTGCGCCCCAGCGACTCTGCGCCCCAGCGACTCTGCGCCCCAGCGACTCTGCGCCCCAGCGACTCTGCGCCCCAGCGACTCTGCGCCCCAGCGACTCTGCGCCCCAGCGACTCTGCGCCCCAGCGACTCTGCGCCCCAGCGACTCTGCGCCCCAGCGACTCTGCGCCCCAGCGACTCTGCGCCCCAGCGACTCTGCGCCCCAGCGACTCTGCGCCCCAGCGACTCTGCGCCCCAGCGACTCTGCGCCCCAGCGACTCTGCGCCCCAGCGACTCTGCGCCCCAGCGACTCTGCGCCCCAGCGACTCTGCGCCCCAGCGACTCTGCGCCCCAGCGACTCTGCGCCCCAGCGACTCTGCGCCCCAGCGACTCTGCGCCCCAGCGACTCTGCGCCCCAGCGACTCTGCGCCCCAGCGACTCTGCGCCCCAGCGACTCTGCGCCCCAGCGACTCTGCGCCCCAGCGACTCTGCGCCCCAGCGACTCTGCGCCCCAGCGACTCTGCGCCCCAGCGACTCTGCGCCCCAGCGACTCTGCGCCCCAGCGACTCTGCGCCCCAGCGACTCTGCGCCCCAGCGACTCTGCGCCCCAGCGACTCTGCGCCCCAGCGACTCTGCGCCCCAGCGACTCTGCGCCCCAGCGACTCTGCGCCCAGCGACTCTGCGCCCCAGCGACTCTGCGCCCCAGCGACTCTGCGCCCCAGCGACTCTGCGCCCCAGCGACTCTGCGCCCCAGCGACTCTGCGCCCCAGCGACTCTGCGCCCCAGCGACTCTGCGCCCCAGCGACTCTGCGCCCCAGCGACTCTGCGCCCCAGCGACTCTGCGCCCCAGCGACTCTGCGCCCCAGCGACTCTGCGCCCCAGCGACTCTGCGCCCCAGCGACTCTGCGCCCCAGCGACTCTGCGCCACCAGCGACTCTGCGCCCCAGCGACTCTGCGCCCCAGCGACTCTGCGCCCCAGCGACTCTGCGCCCCAGCGACTCTGCGCCCCAGCGACTCTGCGCCCCAGCGACTCTGCGCCCCAGCGACTCTGCGCCCCAGCGACTCTGCGCCCCAGCGACTCTGCGCCCCAGCGACTCTGCGCCCCAGCGACTCTGCGCCCCAGCGACTCTGCGCCCCAGCGACTCTGCGCCCCAGCGACTCTGCGCCCCAGCGACTCTGCGCCCCAGCGACTCTGCGCCCCAGCGACTCTGCGCCCCAGCGACTCTGCGCCCCAGCGACTCTGCGCCCCAGCGACTCTGCGCCCCAGCGACTCTGCGCCCCAGCGACTCTGCGCCCCAGCGACTCTGCGCCCCAGCGACTCTGCGCCCCAGCGACTCTGCGCCCCAGCGACTCTGCGCCCCAGCGACTCTGCGCCCCAGCGACTCTGCGCCCCAGCGACTCTGCGCCCCAGCGACTCTGCGCCCCAGCGACTCTGCGCCCCAGCGACTCTGCGCCCCAGCGACTCTGCGCCCCAGCGACTCTGCGCCCCAGCGACTCTGCGCCCCAGCGACTCTGCGCCCCAGCGACTCTGCGCCCCAGCGACTCTGCGCCCCAGCGACTCTGCGCCCCAGCGACTCTGCGCCCCAGCGACTCTGCGCCCCAGCGACTCTGCGCCCCAGCGACTCTGCGCCCCAGCGACTCTGCGCCCCAGCGACTCTGCGCCCCAGCGACTCTGCGCCCCAGCGACTCTGCGCCCCAGCGACTCTGCGCCCCAGCGACTCTGCGCCCCAGCGACTCTGCGCCCCAGCGACTCTGCGCCCCAGCGACTCTGCGCCCCAGCGACTCTGCGCCCCAGCGACTCTGCGCCCCAGCGACTCTGCGCCCCAGCGACTCTGCGCCCCAGCGACTCTGCGCCCCAGCGACTCTGCGCCCCAGCGACTCTGCGCCCCAGCGACTCTGCGCCCCAGCGACTCTGCGCCCCAGCGACTCTGCGCCCCAGCGACTCTGCGCCCCAGCGACTCTGCGCCCCAGCGACTCTGCGCCCCAGCGACTCTGCGCCCCAGCGACTCTGCGCCCCAGCGACTCTGCGCCCCAGCGACTCTGCGCCCCAGCGACTCTGCGCCCCAGCGACTCTGCGCCCCAGCGACTCTGCGCCCCAGCGACTCTGCGCCCCAGCGACTCTGCGCCCCAGCGACTCTGCGCCCCAGCGACTCTGCGCCCCAGCGACTCTGCGCCCCAGCGACTCTGCGCCCCAGCGACTCTGCGCCCCAGCGACTCTGCGCCCCAGCGACTCTGCGCCCCAGCGACTCTGCGCCCCAGCGACTCTGCGCCCCAGCGACTCTGCGCCCCAGCGACTCTGCGCCCCAGCGACTCTGCGCCCCAGCGACTCTGCGCCCCAGCGACTCTGCGCCCCAGCGACTCTGCGCCCCAGCGACTCTGCGCCCCAGCGACTCTGCGCCCCAGCGACTCTGCGCCCCAGCGACTCTGCGCCCCAGCGACTCTGCGCCCCAGCGACTCTGCGCCCCAGCGACTCTGCGCCCCAGCGACTCTGCGCCCCAGCGACTCTGCGCCCCAGCGACTCTGCGCCCCAGCGACTCTGCGCCCCAGCGACTCTGCGCCCCAGCGACTCTGCGCCCCAGCGACTCTGCGCCCCAGCGACTCTGCGCCCCAGCGACTCTGCGCCCCAGCGACTCTGCGCCCCAGCGACTCTGCGCCCCAGCGACTCTGCGCCCCAGCGACTCTGCGCCCCAGCGACTCTGCGCCCCAGCGACTCTGCGCCCCAGCGACTCTGCGCCCCAGCGACTCTGCGCCCCAGCGACTCTGCGCCCCAGCGACTCTGCGCCCCAGCGACTCTGCGCCCCAGCGACTCTGCGCCCCAGCGACTCTGCGCCCCAGCGACTCTGCGCCCCAGCGACTCTGCGCCCCAGCGACTCTGCGCCCCAGCGACTCTGCGCCCCAGCGACTCTGCGCCCCAGCGACTCTGCGCCCCAGCGACTCTGCGCCCCAGCGACTCTGCGCCCCAGCGACTCTGCGCCCCAGCGACTCTGCGCCCCAGCGACTCTGCGCCCCAGCGACTCTGCGCCCCAGCGACTCTGCGCCCCAGCGACTCTGCGCCCCAGCGACTCTGCGCCCCAGCGACTCTGCGCCCCAGCGACTCTGCGCCCCAGCGACTCTGCGCCCCAGCGACTCTGCGCCCCAGCGACTCTGCGCCCCAGCGACTCTGCGCCCCAGCGACTCTGCGCCCCAGCGACTCTGCGCCCCAGCGACTCTGCGCCCCAGCGACTCTGCGCCCCAGCGACTCTGCGCCCCAGCGACTCTGCGCCCCAGCGACTCTGCGCCCCAGCGACTCTGCGCCCCAGCGACTCTGCGCCCCAGCGACTCTGCGCCCCAGCGACTCTGCGCCCCAGCGACTCTGCGCCCCAGCGACTCTGCGCCCCAGCGACTCTGCGCCCCAGCGACTCTGCGCCCCAGCGACTCTGCGCCCCAGCGACTCTGCGCCCCAGCGACTCTGCGCCCCAGCGACTCTGCGCCCCAGCGACTCTGCGCCCCAGCGACTCTGCGCCCCAGCGACTCTGCGCCCCAGCGACTCTGCGCCCCAGCGACTCTGCGCCCCAGCGACTCTGCGCCCCAGCGACTCTGCGCCCCAGCGACTCTGCGCCCCAGCGACTCTGCGCCCCAGCGACTCTGCGCCCCAGCGACTCTGCGCCCCAGCGACTCTGCGCCCCAGCGACTCTGCGCCCCAGCGACTCTGCGCCCCAGCGACTCTGCGCCCCAGCGACTCTGCGCCCCAGCGACTCTGCGCCCCAGCGACTCTGCGCCCCAGCGACTCTGCGCCCCAGCGACTCTGCGCCCCAGCGACTCTGCGCCCCAGCGACTCTGCGCCCCAGCGACTCTGCGCCCCAGCGACTCTGCGCCCCAGCGACTCTGCGCCCCAGCGACTCTGCGCCCCAGCGACTCTGCGCCCCAGCGACTCTGCGCCCCAGCGACTCTGCGCCCCAGCGACTCTGCGCCCCAGCGACTCTGCGCCCCAGCGACTCTGCGCCCCAGCGACTCTGCGCCCCAGCGACTCTGCGCCCCAGCGACTCTGCGCCCCAGCGACTCTGCGCCCCAGCGACTCTGCGCCCCAGCGACTCTGCGCCCCAGCGACTCTGCGCCCCAGCGACTCTGCGCCCCAGCGACTCTGCGCCCCAGCGACTCTGCGCCCCAGCGACTCTGCGCCCCAGCGACTCTGCGCCCCAGCGACTCTGCGCCCCAGCGACTCTGCGCCCCAGCGACTCTGCGCCCCAGCGACTCTGCGCCCCAGCGACTCTGCGCCCCAGCGACTCTGCGCCCCAGCGACTCTGCGCCCCAGCGACTCTGCGCCCCAGCGACTCTGCGCCCCAGCGACTCTGCGCCCCAGCGACTCTGCGCCCCAGCGACTCTGCGCCCCAGCGACTCTGCGCCCCAGCGACTCTGCGCCCCAGCGACTCTGCGCCCCAGCGACTCTGCGCCCCAGCGACTCTGCGCCCCAGCGACTCTGCGCCCCAGCGACTCTGCGCCCCAGCGACTCTGCGCCCCAGCGACTCTGCGCCCCAGCGACTCTGCGCCCCAGCGACTCTGCGCCCCAGCGACTCTGCGCCCCAGCGACTCTGCGCCCCAGCGACTCTGCGCCCCAGCGACTCTGCGCCCCAGCGACTCTGCGCCCCAGCGACTCTGCGCCCCAGCGACTCTGCGCCCCAGCGACTCTGCGCCCCAGCGACTCTGCGCCCCAGCGACTCTGCGCCCCAGCGACTCTGCGCCCCAGCGACTCTGCGCCCCAGCGACTCTGCGCCCCAGCGACTCTGCGCCCCAGCGACTCTGCGCCCCAGCGACTCTGCGCCCCAGCGACTCTGCGCCCCAGCGACTCTGCGCCCCAGCGACTCTGCGCCCCAGCGACTCTGCGCCCCAGCGACTCTGCGCCCCAGCGACTCTGCGCCCCAGCGACTCTGCGCCCCAGCGACTCTGCGCCCCAGCGACTCTGCGCCCCAGCGACTCTGCGCCCCAGCGACTCTGCGCCCCAGCGACTCTGCGCCCCAGCGACTCTGCGCCCCAGCGACTCTGCGCCCCAGCGACTCTGCGCCCCAGCGACTCTGCGCCCCAGCGACTCTGCGCCCCAGCGACTCTGCGCCCCAGCGACTCTGCGCCCCAGCGACTCTGCGCCCCAGCGACTCTGCGCCCCAGCGACTCTGCGCCCCAGCGACTCTGCGCCCCAGCGACTCTGCGCCCCAGCGACTCTGCGCCCCAGCGACTCTGCGCCCCAGCGACTCTGCGCCCCAGCGACTCTGCGCCCCAGCGACTCTGCGCCCCAGCGACTCTGCGCCCCAGCGACTCTGCGCCCCAGCGACTCTGCGCCCCAGCGACTCTGCGCCCCAGCGACTCTGCGCCCCAGCGACTCTGCGCCCCAGCGACTCTGCGCCCCAGCGACTCTGCGCCCCAGCGACTCTGCGCCCCAGCGACTCTGCGCCCCAGCGACTCTGCGCCCCAGCGACTCTGCGCCCCAGCGACTCTGCGCCCCAGCGACTCTGCGCCCCAGCGACTCTGCGCCCCAGCGACTCTGCGCCCCAGCGACTCTGCGCCCCAGCGACTCTGCGCCCCAGCGACTCTGCGCCCCAGCGACTCTGCGCCCCAGCGACTCTGCGCCCCAGCGACTCTGCGCCCCAGCGACTCTGCGCCCCAGCGACTCTGCGCCCCAGCGACTCTGCGCCCCAGCGACTCTGCGCCCCAGCGACTCTGCGCCCCAGCGACTCTGCGCCCCAGCGACTCTGCGCCCCAGCGACTCTGCGCCCCAGCGACTCTGCGCCCCAGCGACTCTGCGCCCCAGCGACTCTGCGCCCCAGCGACTCTGCGCCCCAGCGACTCTGCGCCCCAGCGACTCTGCGCCCCAGCGACTCTGCGCCCCAGCGACTCTGCGCCCCAGCGACTCTGCGCCCCAGCGACTCTGCGCCCCAGCGACTCTGCGCCCCAGCGACTCTGCGCCCCAGCGACTCTGCGCCCCAGCGACTCTGCGCCCCAGCGACTCTGCGCCCCAGCGACTCTGCGCCCCAGCGACTCTGCGCCCCAGCGACTCTGCGCCCCAGCGACTCTGCGCCCCAGCGACTCTGCGCCCCAGCGACTCTGCGCCCCAGCGACTCTGCGCCCCAGCGACTCTGCGCCCCAGCGACTCTGCGCCCCAGCGACTCTGCGCCCCAGCGACTCTGCGCCCCAGCGACTCTGCGCCCCAGCGACTCTGCGCCCCAGCGACTCTGCGCCCCAGCGACTCTGCGCCCCAGCGACTCTGCGCCCCAGCGACTCTGCGCCCCAGCGACTCTGCGCCCCAGCGACTCTGCGCCCCAGCGACTCTGCGCCCCAGCGACTCTGCGCCCCAGCGACTCTGCGCCCCAGCGACTCTGCGCCCCAGCGACTCTGCGCCCCAGCGACTCTGCGCCCCAGCGACTCTGCGCCCCAGCGACTCTGCGCCCCAGCGACTCTGCGCCCCAGCGACTCTGCGCCCCAGCGACTCTGCGCCCCAGCGACTCTGCGCCCCAGCGACTCTGCGCCCCAGCGACTCTGCGCCCCAGCGACTCTGCGCCCCAGCGACTCTGCGCCTCTTCCCACAGCTCGTTTTTCAATCTTTCAAATACTTAAGAATTTTGTTCAACTTCAGGCTGACCTGTGTGCACTTGGGCTTCTGCAGCCTTTTTTGTTTTCCTCCAGTACTTAAAAGGGAGCTTAGAAGCCACCTATGTAATTTCACAGGATACAGACAAGGTGAAGGAAGTACTCAAACTCCTCAACAGTAACAACCACAGAACCCAGGAACTCTTACCTGCTGTCTCCTGAACTCGAGTCACTTCCAACGTGCTTCGCAGTGAAATAGTCCCACCAGGGTTCTTCTGAAGAAGGCACCACCAATGTAACTGGCTCATAGAGTCTCTAAAGCTATTTCACAGAGAGGGCAGAAAACTTGAAGGAAAAGCAGCCTAGTAGGGAACACTGAGCCCGATTCACCACGAGAGAAAAACACCCTAGGCTACCCAAGCCTCAGTTTCTCCTGGGGAGGCAATTCCCCCACCTGTCCTCAGGCTTCCTATATAACAAAGGTCAAATGACCCACACCTGGCAGGTTGCACTTAACAAGGGTGAAGCCAAGAGACCTTGTGGAATAAGCTCGTCTACCTGGCTTCAAGGTTTTAAGGTCTATTGCTCCTTATCACTTGTAGAAATAACCTGACAAGGGGCTTAGTGGTTACAGTTGACATAATGAATTAAATACAAAATTTGCACAAAGCTCATATTTCTGTTAGTCATTCTGTGAGCAAAATTAGTACAGAGCCTGTTAAAAAAATAAATACAAATAAATAAAAGAAATGAATAAAAATAAAATGACCTTAAAGGCAAACTTGCCATCATAGATTTTCATCTGTCTAGTCATGACAGATAAACAAATTAGCAATCAGAATTCCTTTTCTTGATATTAATGCTATCTACATTTTCTTCTCTGAGATCCCTTCTTTATGCAGGACTTTTCTAAATCTAGCCCCATGACCTCTGACTGGACTATTTATAGAATCATAGAATATCCTGAGCTGGAAGGGACCCTTAAGGATCATCAAGTCCAACTCCTGGCACCGCACAGGTCTACCCAAAAGTTTAGACCACGTGACCAAGTGCACAGTCCAATCGCTTCTTAAATTCAGACAGGCTTGGTGCAGTGACTAGTTCCCTGGGGAGCCTGTTCTAGCGTGCAACCACCCTCCTCTCGGTGAAGAACCTCTTCCTGACATCCAGCCTAAAACTTCCCTGCCTCAGCTTAACACCGTTCCCGTGGGTCCTGTCACTGGTGATTACGGAGAATAGGTCAGCACCTGCCTCTGCACTCCCCCACGCGAGGAAGTTGTACGCTGCAATGAGGTCCCTCCTTAGCCTCCCCTTCCCCAGGCTGAACAGGCCCAGTGCCCTCAGCTGCTCCTCATGCGGCTTCCCCTCTAGGCCCTTCACCATCTTCGTCGCCCTCCTCTGGACACTCTCCAACAGTTTCATGTCCTTTTTATACTGTGGTGCCCAGAACTGCACACAGTACTCGAGGTGAGGCCGCACCAGCGCAGAGTAGAGCGGGACAATCACTTCCCTCGATCGACCAGCAATGCCGTGCTTGATGCACCCCAGGACACGGTTGGCCCTCCTGGCTGCCAGGGCACACTGCTGGCTCATGTTCAACTTGCTGTCAACCACCACGCCCGGATCCCTCTCTGCAGGGCTGCTCTACGGCATCTCATCACCCAGTCGGTACATATAGCCAGGGTGGCCCCGTCCCAGGTGCAGGACCCGGCACTTGCTCTTGTTAATCCTCATGCGGTTGGTGATCGCCCAGCTCTCCAATCTACCCAGATCTCTCTGCAAGGCCTTTCCACACTCAGCCCCTCATCTGAGTCTACAACTCCTCCAAGTTTGGTGCCATCAGCAAATTTGCTCAAAACACCTTCTAGTCCTACATCTAAATCGTTTATAAAAACATTGAAGAGGACCGGCCCTAAAATGGAGCCTTGAGGGACCCCACTAGTGACCGTGCGCCACCCTGATGTGGCCCCATTTACCACAAGCCCTTGAGCCCTGCCTGTCAGCCAATTGCTCACCCATCGTATGGTGTTTTTGCTAAGTTGTATGCTGGACATTTTTGTCCAGTAGGATCCCATGGGAAACCATGGGTGTTGCACGCTGGAACAGGCTCCCCAGGGAAGTGGTTACTGCACCGAGCCTGTCTGAATTTAAGAAGAGATTGGACTGTGCACTTAGTCACATGGTCTGAACTTTTGGGTAGACCTGTGCGGTGTCAAGAGTTGGACTTGATGATCCTTAAGGGTCCCTTCCAGCTCAGGATATTCTATGATTCTATGTCGAAAGCTTTGCTCAAGTCCAAAAAGATCACGTCAGCTGGTTTCCCTTGATCAACCAGATGGCTGATCTTATCATAAAAGGAATTCAGATTTGTTAGGCAGGACCTACCCCTCATGAACCCATGTGGGCTGGGACCAATGACTGCATTGTCCCCCAGCTGCGCTTCAATACCTTCAAGGATCATCTTCTCCAGAATTTTACCAGGCGCTGATGTGAGACTAACAGGCCTGTAGTTGCCACGGTCTATTTTCTTGCCCTTCTTGAAAATTGGTACGACATTTGCCAGCTTCCAGTCTACTGGGACCTCTCCAGATTCACAAGATCATTGAAAAATAATTGAGAGAGGTCCCGCGATGGCGTCAGCCAGCTCCTTAAGCACCCTGAGATGAATCCCATCCGGACCCACGGACTTGTATGGATCCAGGTGGAGCAGCAAATCCCGCACACGTTCAGGGTCGGTTGGGAGTTTATCGTGCCCACCGTCGTGGTCCTCCAGCTCAGGGCACCCGGGGTGTATTTACTTTGACTGTGTAGAAGCTATCGCGCATAAATGCCAGGATCCGGATCCTCACTCACTATTCAGGTCAAGGACTGGGCTGGCAAGTTTTGGCTTTAATTTGGTTACCTGCCTACGTTGCTGTTTCCTGGCAGGTCATGGGAAGAAGATTGGCTGGCTTGCGGCAGCTTACATACACGTGGCTTTTAGGCCGCAGTCAAAGCGTTCCTCTAGATCTGGAAGTTTGAAGCTGGTTGGAAAAGCCATCTGAGTGGTTAGAAAGCTGCCTGGCAGAGAAGGACCTGGGAGTACTGGTGGCTAGTCGACTCAGTATGAGCCAGCAGTGTGCTCAGGTGGCCAAGAAGGCCAACAGCATCCTGACTCCTACAAGAAACAGCATGGCCAGCAGGACTAAGGAAGGTGATTGTCCCCCTGTACTTGGCTCTGGTGAGGCCGCAGCCCAAGTACTGTGTTCGGTTCTGGGCCCCTCGCTACAAGAAGGATATTGAGGGGCTCCAGTGAGTCCAGGGAAGGGCAACAAAGCTGGCAAGGGATCTGGAGAAGAAGTCTTAGGAGGAGCGGCTGAGGGAGCTGGGATTGTTCGGTCTGGAGAAGAGGAGGCTCAGGGGCGACCTTATTGCTCTCTACAGATACCTCAAAGGAGGCTGTAGCGAGGTGGGGGTTGGTCTATTCTCATATGTGCCTGGTGATAGGACGAGGGGGAATGCGCTAAAGTTGCACCAGGGGAGGTTTAGGTTGGGTGTCAGGAAGAACTTCTTTACCGAAACGGCTGTTAGGCATTGGAACGGGCTGCCCAGGGGAGTGGTGGAGTCACTATCCCTGGAGGTCTTTGAAAGATGTTTAGGTGTAGAGCTTAGGGATACGGCTTAGTGGAGGACTTGTTAGTGTTACGCCAGAGGTTGGACTACGTGATCTTGGAGGTCTCTTCCAACCTAGGTGATTCTGTGTTGTGGTCTCCAAGCTGGGATACAACCACCTGTTAGTTCGGCATAACTGAATTTTGCGTTCCTTGCACTAGCTGTTCCTTCGCCTCCTCTTCAGAGACAAGGACATGCATCTCTTTCACGCTCCTTCAGTACTAAACAAACCAGGATAGATAAAGCCCCTTTCTTCACGTCAGTAAGATACCTGCCTTTGGTTTCAGTGAAAATTCAGGCCCTAGCACCTGAAGTTTCTTCTGGATGGTGTTTCTTTTGTATAGGGTAATTTCATTTCCCTGTTGAAGACTTACAAGGATGTAGTAACAAAAGCAAAGGCATAAAACAGACCAGGAGGCATAGGCTGCTTTTGAGCCTGCAGCAGACTATAGGTATGATATTATCATTTCAGACAAATACAGTCTACGTAACGTGAATGGTTCCAGCATGCTTGCAATCTGCCAAAAGCCAGAAAATGGGACCTTCATTTTATGACCAGATGGAAAAGAAAAACAACAACGACAAAAATTAAGAGAAGGAACTTTTCCTTCACCTAAATTTTATTATTTTGCAACTCCTTCAGGTGTCCCCAAGGAATTATCAACACCCTTCTCTCCCCTCCCCAGCCCTCCCCCCCCAAAAAATAAATAAATAAATAGAGAGACATTGTGGCAGAGAGGTATAATTTCAGTTCACACCAGAAGACATTCTTCTCACTGAGGTACAGCTAAGCCCCACAAAGCATCAAAACAAAACAAAAAAAAAGAATGCCAACAAGGGATATATCTACAAGTTAGTTTTATGTGCCGGCATTATTTCCTTGTCTGGTCTCGCATTCACGGCAAGATCTATCTGGGGGGGGAACGTGTAATGCCGTGCAAGGTTGTTTGGTGGTATGACTGACAACATGACTTTAAAATTTTGAGCTGTTTGTATAGAAGCAAAGTACAGAAGAGTACACTACCCCCAAGGGCAACATAGAAACTACCTGTTGCTTCTCAGGTTTAAAAGTTAAAAGGTGTAAGCAGCTGTTTGAGTACAATACTGACGTATACATGAACATTTTCCTCTCCAATGTACAAGTTTGTGTGCAACATTTTTCATTGTGCTCTCAGATCAGGATTCTGATTCTAACAATGGTTCCTAGTGCAAACTTCCAGAGAAGAGGGAAGCAAACCAGTCCTGACTGCTTTGAATGAGATGGAGAGAGCAAGCAAATGTAAATGAAGAAGATAAATCTGTAGGAATGTTTTCAGATAATTGCCACTGTCCAAAAGCTTTAAAGTGGTTGAATCCCTGAAAGTTCATTACTGAAAACGCTGGCTGCATCACTGAATTTGAAGGAGTAAGATAGACTTGCACCATCGCAGAGCCTCAGTCACAGTTTAATTGGGCACTGCCTCTAACTTCACAAGAATGAAAGAGAAAAGGTCATCTTTCTACCTTGTCAGCTACTGGCAGACCTAGAGAAAGAAAAAACAAGAGTTGTTAACATTAAGATGTAATGTTTGTTGGTTTTTTTTAGGACTTCTCACCAAAGGTGTAATATTGAGTAGTAACCTGACAACAAATGAAAGGGAAGATGAAAGAGTAGAAGGTCCTTGCATGGCCTTAATTTACGTGGCAACTGACAACAACCACAATCCGCAATGATTTCTAAGTGCCTTACACCATTGACCCTTGAGGCACAAAAACGGGATTCCCATATTAGGTAAGGGGAGTACGATCCCCCTCAAAACACGGGAGTCTGGGGTACATGACTGAGTACTGGAAATCTTAAGACTAGGATGGTCACATACCAGAAAGGAAACTCACATTTTAGCACTAAACAACTATCTTTAGAGACAGGCTGGGAACCACAGAATCACAGAATTTCTAGGTTGGAAGAGACCTCAAGATCATCGAGTCCAACCTCTGATTTAACGCTAACAGTCCCCACTAAACCATATCCCTAAGCTCTACATCTAAACGTCTTTTAAAGACTTCCAGGGATGGTGACTCCACCACTTCCCTGAGCAGCCTGTTCCACAGTCTAACAACCCTTTCGGTAAAGAAGTTCTTCCTAACATCCAACCTAAACCTCCCCTGGCACAACTTTAGCCCATTCCCCCTCATCCTGTCACCAGGCACGTGGGAGAACAGGCCAACCCCCACCTCGCTACAACCTCCTTTAAGGTATCTGTAGAGAGCGATAAGGTCGCCCCTGAGCCTCCTCTTCTCCAGGCTGAACAAGCTCAGCTCCTTCAGCCGTTCCTCATAGGACTTGTTCTCCAGGCCCCTCACCAGCTTCGTCGCCCTTCGTCGCCCTTCTCTGGACCGGTTCTTTTTAACCCAGGGTCCATTTCAGCATCTTCAAAGCTAAAGAAATGGTTGACTGCTCTGTTGAATTGTGTTCCAGGCAGAAAGACTCACGTTCCTATTAACATAAAGAGCTTAATACCTTGTGTAATAAATAGCTCAGTATTCAAAATAGGACTATAATCAAAGTTTACAATTTATTAAAGGAATACAGGTAAGCAAACAGCGCTGGGTGCACCAGGAGTCTCTGCTCCACCAAGACGCACACCAGTTACATCAAGCAGCTGATTTTTATGCTCCTAGGCTAATACATATTCATTACTACTTCTAAAAAAAACAACAGGGTTATTATAATTAGATTCTGGAATCCAAACCCTCCTACTGGAGCATGCGTATCAGTCTCCGGTGGTCCCTCTGGTGGTCTCTCGTGCTGAAGGCTCATAGTCTTCCTCCCTCTTGTCCAACTTGGCTGTATGTCAGAGACTTGTGCAACCTTCCCTGCAAGCTTTGTCTTTTAGTTGTTCTTCAGCTCTCCCTGTCTCCTTGATCTCCTGCCCAGATATCAGAGACTTGCATAGTGTCCCACGCAATAGTCATCATAGTTAGCAGTTATTCTGAAACCCCCCAGATACCAGAGACTTCAAGGAAAAGTCTACAAATACATTTCCCTTCAAGCTCTCTATTGACATGAGTTGCTAAAACATTCCTTTGCAAGATACAAGAACTATATACATTAACCACTGTTTTTCTTAGACTTGTGGTTATACAAGGGTATGCAAGACAGAAGGTCACATTCATCATACAATGCGGCCCTAGCATTGTTCCATACTGACACGAATCAGGTGAACATATCTCACACTTGCTTCTGTTCTAAAGATGAGTTTTGGATTCAAATGTACCCCCTCCAAGATGAACAACTACCTTAACTATGTGGGGTTGATATTCTGCATAAGACATTCGTAACGTCAAGCTTCACAGCTTCTCCTCTGGATGCAGGAAAGAGGTTACAGACGTATAAAAGGGCAAGACAACTTCCAAAACTACATTGCATTGCCACAAAACTACTTTAACGTATCCCTGCAGGCACAGAAACTCCTTTGCAAGCCACCACAGATTAGACATTATGGCTAAAGAGCGTGGAAAGGATTGTTGAACAACCCTATGAGCGACTTCTGCAGCAGACTTCTGTGCCGCTCCTCGTAGGACTTGTTCTCCAGGCCCCTCACCAGCTTCGTCGCCCTTCTCTGGACCCGCTCAAGCACCTCGATGTCCTTCTTGTAGCGAGGGGCCCAAAACTGAACACAGTACTCGAGGTGCGGCCTCACCAGAGCCGAGTACAGGGGGACGATCACCTCCCTAGCCCTGCTGGTCACACTGTTTCTGATACAAGCCAGGATGCCGTTGGCCTTCTTGGCCACCTGAGCACACTGCTGGCTCATATTCAGCCAAATGTCCACCATCACTCCCAGGTCCTTCTCTGCCTGGCAGCTCTCCAACCACTCATCTCCCAGCCTGTAGCTCTGCTTGGGGTTATTGCGTCCCAGGTGCAGGACCCGGCACTTGGCCTTGTTGAACTTCATGCAGTTGACCTCAGCCCATCGGTGCAGCCTATCCAGATCCTCCTGCAGAGCCTTCCTACCCTCAAGCAGATCGACACACACACTTTGCTTGGTGTCATCTGCAAACTTACTGAGGATGCACTCAATGCCCTCGTCCAGATCATTGATGAAGATATGAAAGAGGACCGGCCCCAGCGCCGAGCCCTGGGGGACGCCACTAGTGACCAGCCTCCAACTGGACTTGGCTCCATTTACCACGACTCTTTGGGCCCGGCTATCCAGCCAGTTTCTAACCCAACGAAGCGTGCGCCAGTCCAAGCCAAGAGCAGCCAGTTTCTTGAGGAGAATGCTGTGGGAGACGGTGTCAAAAGCCTTGCTGAAGTCAAGGTAGACCACATCCACAGCCTTTCCCTCATCCACCCAGCGCGTCACTTTGTCACAGAAGGAGATCAGGTTCGTCAAGCAGGACCTGCCTTTCATAAACCCATACTGACTGGGCCTGATCGCCTGCTTGCCCTGCAAGTGCTGCATGATGACTCTCAAGAGAATCTGCTCCATGAGCTTCCCTGGCACTGAGGTCAAACTGACAGGCCTGTAGTTTCCCGGGTCTTCCCTCCTGCCCTTCTTGTAGATGGGCGTCACGTTTGCTAGCCGCCAGTCAACTGGGACCTCCCCCGATAGCCAGGACTGTTGATGAATGATGGATAGGGGCTTGGCCAGCTCCTCTGCCAGTTCTCTCAGTACCCTTGGGTGGATCCCATCCGGCCCCATCGACTTGTGCACATCCAAGTGCCGTACCAGGTCACCAACCAGTTCTTCGTGGATAGTGAGGGCCACATCCTTCTCCCTATCCCCTTCCACCAGCTCAGGGTACTGGGTATCCAGAGAACAACCGGTATTGCCGCTAAAGACTGAGGTGAAGAAGGCATTAAGCACCTCCGCCTTTTCCTCATCTCTTGTAACTAGGTTTCCCCCCGCATCCAGTAAAGGATGGAGATTCTCCTTAGTCCTCCTTTTTGTGTTGATGTATTTATAAAAACAGTTTTTGTTATCTTTAACGACAGTAGCCAGATTGAGCTCCATATGAGCTTTGGCCTTTCTAATTTTGTCCCTGCACAGCCTCGCTACATCCTTATAGTCCTCCCTAGTGGCCTGTCCACTTTTCCAAAGATTATAAACCCTCTTTTTTCTCCTAAGCTTAAGCCACAATTCTCTGTTCAGCCAGGCTGGTCTTCTTCCCCGCCAGCTCGTCTTTGGGCACGTGGGGACAGACCGTTCCTGCGCCATTAAGATTTCCCTCTTGAAGAGCGCCCAGCCTTCCTGGACCCCTCTGCCCTACAGAACCGCCTCCCAAGGGACTCTACCAACCAGTGTCCTTAGCAGCACAAAGTCAGCCCTCCGGAAGTCCAATACAGTGGTTTTACTGGTCCCCTTCCTTGCCTCGCCAAGAATAGAGAACACCATTTCGTGGTCACTCTGCCCAAGACAGCTCCCGACAATCACATCTGTTTGTGAAGAGAAGGTCTAGCGGGGCACCACCCCTGGTAGGCTCGCTAACCAGCTGCGTCAGGAAGCTATCTTCCACGCTCTCCAGAAACCTCCTAGACTGCTTTCTCTGGGCTGTGTTGTGCTTCCAGGATATGTCAGGGAAGTTGAAGTCCCCCATGAGAACAAGCGCTGAAGATTTTGCAACTTCTGTCAGCTGCCTGTAGAACTCCTCATCCGTCTCCTCATCCTGGTTCGGCGGTCTATAGCAGACCCCGACCAGGACACTAGCCTTGTTGTCCCTGCCAATCCTAACCCAAAGGGACTCGACCTTGTCATTCCCAGCCTCAAGTTCTACAACATCAAAAGACTCTCTCATATAGAGAGCCACACCACCACCCCTTCTGTGCTGCCTGTCCCTTCTGAAGAGCTTATAGCCAGTCATTGCAGCACTCCAGTCATGAGACCGGTCCCACCACGTCTCCGTGATGGCAACCAAGTCGTAGCCTGCCTGCCGCACGATGGCTTCCAGCTCCTCCTGTTTGTTACCCATGCTGTGTGTATTGGTGTAGATGCACTTCAGCTGGGCCATTGCCTTATCCCCCGGCCTTACTATTGTTCCCTCTGGCACAGCTCCAACAATCCTTGCTTCAGCCCCATCCCCCTTCTTACCTAGTTTAAAGACCTCTCAACGAGCCCTGCCAGCTCCTGGCCCAGGATCCTTTTTCCCCTAAAAGATAGGGACCCGCCTGCAGCCATCAGGCCGGGTGCCGAGTAAAGTGCCCCATGGTCGAAAAACCCAAGATTTCTGCGTTGGCACCAGCCCCTGAGCCACATGTTTAAGAGGTGGGCTTTCCGTGTCCTCTCTGTACCCCTCCCTGCCACTGTAGGGATGGACGAAAACACCACCTGCACTCCTGCTCCATCCACTAACCGTCCCAGCCCCCTAAAGTCTTGTTTGATAGCCTTCAGGCTTCTCTCTTCAATGTCGTCACTACCTGCCTGGACTATCAAAAGAGTATAATAGTCAGAGGGGCGTACCAGGTTGGGAAGCTTCCTGGCAACGTCCCTGACCCTGGTCCCAGGGAGGCAGCAGACTTCCTGATGGATAGGGTCAGGCCGACAAATAGGGCCCTCTGTTCCCTAAGGATAGAGTCTCCCACAACAATAACCCTTCTGTCTTTCTTGGTGGAGGCAGCCCTGAGGCGTGGAGTTGACCTCCTCGCCCTAGGCATCCTCCTGGGAACACTTGCTACCTCTTCCTCACCCACCGGTCTCTCGAGCTCCAGGGCCTCAAACCTGTTGTGTAAGGGCACCTGGGAAGGTGGGACCAGAAGGGGAGGGCATCACTTGCGATGTCGAGCAGGGACCTGTCTCCATTCCTCCTCAACTCCCAGATCCCCTCCCTCTGCCCAACGGCGACAGGGCAGGGGTCTGTTAGGAAGCACGGCCGAAAACACGACAGACACCGGTTGAGTCAGATCATGCTGCTCCATTTTATTGCCCGAATAGCCTAACTTTTATAGTGAACTTAACAGGGGCGGACAGTGTTTCACACAAGATTATTGGTCAAAAGCACTCAGACAAACAACTAGAAGAAAACAACCCCACCTGCAAGAAAACAACCCCCCTTGTGATTAGCACTCACGTAGATCTTGTCCTTGAAGCCAGCTGCTGGTAACAATATTTTTCTGAATTCCTCAATTGGGCAACGTGGGAATCATTGTCGTGGGAGCTTCTCATAGTTATTCTGGTAGCTTGGTTTGCTCAGCTACAGCAGGCCATGAGATTTTCTAAGGCCTACTCCTGGTTGCTTAAGGCAAGCTCAGATCAAACAATTGTTCCACGGACTCATGTCCAGGCCCTGTATGCCAATTCCCAACAATTCCCCCTTTTTCTTTTTGTACGAGCAGTACTTGGCCGAAGGTTTTTTCATCAGACGTCGAATACATAACATAACACAACTACAATGACATAACAAAACTTAAACCTAATAACATTACAATTACTGTAATCACTTAATGGTAACACAACTTAAACCTAATCACACCACAACTACTATAGTCAATGAATGGTACCCCGACAAGGTATGTAACAGAAGGTGTGCTAGGGCTGGCTAGACTTTCACAGAAGGTGGTGGTATTCAGTTTCCTAGCCAGGGATACCCAGACATTCTCCTTAGGATCGAAGGCTGTCCTTGGCAGTCCTTGAGTTGGCGCAGCCCATGTCATTGTCAGAATGATTATCAGGAACCTCTTCATGGTCGTCTTCGGCATGTGCAGATTCTACGGCTGCTTCAGTCCACTTTGCAGGGATCCACCGGGTACCTGTTTCCGGCACCACTTCAAAATCTCTATAACATTTTTGCAAGTAACCCTTTAACCACATTTATCACAATACTACATGCAATGATGATTGACACCACAGCGAACAGAATCCTTAATCCCTCTTTGACTAATGCCAGTAACCATCTATGCGTTGTTTCAACCAAGTCAGTGAACCATTGATTGAAAGGGTTGATACCATATTGAATCTTTCTCATGTGCTCTTTCAGGAAAGTAATGAATTTGTGAATTGACTCATTATGATCAAAAAGGTTTAAACAGTACATTCCCTTAAATTTCTCCAAGTGGCTACTTCAAACAATGACTCCGTACTTGTGAAACATGATTTTGCTCGACCGATCGCAACTAGTCCTGCTAGTTGCTTACAATCGACTCCCCGTTTTTCTAAAAAGCGCTGTAACAAATCTAGGGCTACTTCGTCCTCCATTTTCCTATGATTTTTGCCAGCACCAATTTCCTATGCTTTCAGCCTGCACTATGGCAAAAGCATGCTCTCACTCACACAGTACACAGCACAATCGCACACACAGAGCACAATCGCACACCCAGAGGCCTCTGGCACATCTCAATCTCAGTCATACCACAATCTCATTCACAAGAATATAATTTAGCTGCTGACTCTATCTGCTGTTTACTCTTCAATATTCTCCTTCTGGCGACAGCCGCCTGTGTCTTCAACAGCTGGTTTTACGCGTCAGCTAGGCACCCAGATTGCACCTGTAGGGGAAGAAACACAAGCGTAACCGCGCCCCAGGCAGATCACTTTAGCAGGGCCTAGCCATTGCCCTGTTTTCATGTCTCTGTATAACACTGTTGCGAAGCACGGACGAAAGCACGACAGACACCAGCAGAGTCAGATCGTGCTTCACCATTTTATTGCCCGAATAGCCCAACTTTTATAGTGAACTTTACAGGGGTGGACAGTGTTTCACACAAGATTATTGGTCAAAAGCACCCAGACAAACCATTAAGAAAATAACACCACCTGCAAGAAAAGAACCCCCCTTTTGATTAGAAGTTAGGAAAACAACCCCCTTTGTGCTTAACGGTCACATAGGCTTAGTCCTTGAGGCCAGCTGCTGATAACAATACTTTCTGAGTTCCTTAATTGGGTGATGTGGGAGTCATTGCCGTGGGAGCTTCTCACAGTTACTCTGGCAGCTTGGTTTGCTCAGCTACAGCAGGCCCTGAGACTTCTAAGGCCTACCCCTGGTTGCTTATGTCCACGTCCTGTATGCCAGTTCCCAACATAACACCTTCATGCGTGGTGGCTTAGAAGTTTCTGCCCCGGCATGGTGACGTACTATAGGGGGCTCAGTGCTGTCCCCAAACACACATAAATGGTTAAGTACAAAGAGAGCCTTTCCTATTCTTTCTTTTACGTCTTCAATGTCTCTGAACTTTTCTAAGTATCCTTTCATTGTTCCATCTGCCCTTTCCACTATCGCCTGTCCTGTGGAGGAGTGTGGGATGCCAGTAACATGATTGATATTCCATAATTGCATAAATCGTTTCAGTGGCCCACTATTATAAGCTGGACCATTGTCAGTCTTGATAGTGCTAGGTACCCCTAACACAGCAAAACAACTAGTGAGGTGATGCCGCACATCCCGAGCCTTTTCCCTGGGTTGTGCAGTAGCCCATGTCATGTGGCTAGAGGTATCTATCGTTACATGCAAGTATTTTAACTGTCCCAAGGCTGTAACAGGAGTGACATCCATTTGCCACACTTCATCAGCTTTCAACCCTCTTGGGTTAACTCCACACCCGGGTCCCATTCCTAAATTATGATAACTACATATGGGACAAGCCTTCACGATTGCTTGAGCGTCAGCATTAGACAAATTGTAGGCTCGAGCTAGTCCCTTTGCGTTCTGGTGAAATATGGAATGAGCTTCTCGAGCTCGGCAAAATGGTGATAGTGGAGCTTCAGTGACTGCAGCAGCAACTAATCGGTCGGCTCGGGCATTGCCTTCTCCGAGCCCTTGTTCCCACTGATGACTGCGAATATGAATCACTGCATACGGCTTACTTCTCTGTGCGATTGCAAGCTGCAAACTTGTCAATAGTTGAACCAGTCGTCCATTCTGCACTTCTCGCAAACTTGAGTCCTCAATGCGATTGGCTATGCCTACTACATAAAGAGAGTCAGATACAACACTCAACGGAACAGCTTTCCATTTTACAAACGCCCATACTACTGCGAACAGTTCTAGTGTCTGTAATGAATCCTCTTTCTGAGCTTGCAAAATCTGATGTTGCCAGCCATGCTCATCCTTCCATGTCACTGCAGCAGTTCTGGAGCACTTACCGGCATCTGTAAAGACTGTTATTGCGTCTGCAACTGGTTGGGGTGATCCCTTTGGTCTACTTATCCAGCCCTGGTTTTTCATCCAGGACAAGACAGGAGATTGTAATGGTTTTGCTATTAACATGGCTCCATCATGCAATAGAGCAGTTTGCAGTTCCTCAGAATTTTGTATATACCATTCCAGATCACTTGACTTCATGGGTAACCATATGGTGTTAGGAGGGGCCCCGTCTACTTGCAAGGTTCTACTTCGTCCCTTTTTAATTAATTCTGCTCATGTGGTGATTTTTTCTTGAATTGTTCGTCGTGGCCGCAACGGAGGAGCTAGCCATTCTAGTACCACCGTATCTCCCTGCTTCTCCCCCATTTTTATTTTTTGCTGTGTTATCGCACCCATCAAATATTGGGGGCCACACAGAATAGTTAGATCAAGAGGCGCACCCTCTATACGCCGATGCGTAGCCCGTGTTGTAATCATTGAGGCTATTAGCTGTAGTGCTTGTTTTTGTTGGTCTGTAAGCTGAATTGGTGCTGCTGGATCTGTCCCTCGTAGCAAAGGTCGTAGTTGATTTAACAGCTCGTTGGGAATACCAACCACTGGTCGAATCCATTGCAAATCACCCATCAACTTCTGGGCGTCGTTAAGAGTCTTAAGGTCTGATTGTATTGTCAATTTCTGCGGTTGGATCGTAGCATCGGAGATATGCCATCCAAGATATTTCCATGGGCTTGTCTCCTGTACCTTCTCGGGGGCAACTACTAATCCTCTCTGTTTAAGTTGCTTCGTTAGTTCATCCTTTTGCTGTGAAGAAAATGGTGTTGACTGGGCCAATAGAATATCATCCATATAATGACAGATTATTGTTCCTGACCATTTTCATCGCAACGGCTGTAGAGCATCGTCGACACAGAATTGACATAGAGTTGGCGAATTTCGCATTCCCTGCGGCAGGACCGTCCACTCAAATCTCTGGTCTGGCCCTTCTCGGTTTATTGCAGGAAGTGTAAAAGCGAATCTTTGCTTATCATTTTCATGGAGAGCAATTGTGAAGAAACAGTCCTTTAAGTCCACTATGAGTAAATGCCATCCTTCAGGTATCATCGCAGGATTAGGCAACCCTGGCTGCACTGCTCCCATATCGTACATCTGCTTATTTACCGCACACAGATCGTGGAGCAGCCGATACTTACCCGACTTCTTTTTAATCACAAAGATAGGTGTATTCCACGGGCTCGTTGACAACCTTAAGTGCCCCTGTTGAAACTGTTCTTTAACCAGCTCATGCGCTTGTATCAGACTTTCCCGTTTTAACGGCCATTGCTCGACCCACACAGGATCATCATTCTTCCACAGGAGCGGGATCGGGAAAGTCCAAACAATGGCCATATCTATAAAGGGCGTTCCCAGGTAAGGACCATTCCCATTTGAGCAAGGATGTCCCGCCCTATTAGTGCGTGCACCCCGTCAGGCAACGGACTAACAGAGACACAACATTTCACCACTTTGTCCCCTATTGTCCACCGCAGGGGTGGTGACTGACGGCAAGTGTCATTCCTCCGACCCCGGCCACCGTGGCATTGGTTTCAGATGTTGGCCAATGCTGCGGCCAGTTGTGTGTGCTGATTATAGATACATCGGCTCCCTCTTGTGGCTGGTCGGAGAGGAACGGGTTCCCCCTCGGTGTTGCTGTGCATGCGGCCGCGTTTTGTGTCGTCGCGGGGCGACTCTTCCCGCTGTTCCAGCCGTTTCCCGACACGTTGCATCGACATGCCGCTTCACTGTGATTGCCCGACTGACAATCTGAGCACCATACTGCCCCAGCTTTGCAGTTTCGTCTCACGTGTCCAAAAACACCACCAGGATAACATCGCAAGCGGTGTGGTATTTGGCCACCAGGGGGTGGTGCTTGACCACCAGAGCGTGACCCGGCGGTTTGCAAAGGAGCAAGAGCTGCAAGGACTTGACTCTGTGTAAACTCAGCATGCTCTTTCACAGCCTGTGCCTGCTCTCGCATGCTGTCACCTAATTGCTTTACTGCCTCTACTAACATAGCCTGTGGGCCTACTGGTACCTGAGCCATTCTTTCCAACCCTTCCTCGATTGTCCATGTCCCGGGTAAGGAAGCCAATATATTGCGAGTAGAAGGGTTGCTATTCTGAATTGCGCACTGTTTTAATATCGTGCCCTGGAGGTAATCAGGCACCCCAGCCGCCTGTATGGCGTTTGCTATGCGGTCAATAAAAAGCCCAAATGGATCCTCTCTACCCTGTTTGATTCCCATGTAGGAAGGTATTCCCCCTGGCCCCTTTATCCGATCCAATGCTCTTCTGGCCGTTCTCATCGATTCCTTCGCTTTATCAGGTCCCAGCAATGCTTGTGCTTCTGTCCTAAAATACGGTCCTACCCCCATCAACTCTTCCAGCGTGACCCCATGTAAAGGGTCCCCAGGTGCTCTTACCACTGTGACTGCTTCTTGACAAGCAGCCTGCCAATGGGCATTAAATAAGAGCTGCTGGTGTTGGGTCAAAATTAACTTCATTATGCTACATATGTCTCCTGGAAGCAAAATATTAGTTCCCCAAATATAGTCCAACATCTGTCTCGTAGGTTCACCTTTCAGACCTGACTCATTTACTGTGGACCGCAGCTGAGTTAACAATTTCCAGTCCAAATTCACGAGATTAACCGTAACATTACCCTGGGCGTCCGGTGGTGAATATACTACCGGGAAGGCCTCTTGAACCAATTGTGCAGCTATCCCGTGTTCACCTTCGCATACAGCCTCATCTGCTATTTGCTTCCACACCCTCTGCCTCTCCTGAACACCTTCTATAAACGGGCTTGTGTTTTTTCTGTCTGGTTTTTGCTCTCTTATTTCCTCATCCATTTCCCCACTTTTGTGAGAAGGAGCCGGTGGTGCTGCTGGTGATGGCGGGAGCACCAACACCGACTCTGAGAAGGATGATGAGAGAGGAGGAGGCTCCCATTGCCCCCTGAGGCAGCGTTATCGTCCTCACTGAAGGCGGCAATGGGTAATCCCCAGCTCCCCCCATCCCTCCCTGTTGAGGGTTAACACTACCAGCACTTCCTGGCAATCCCAGTCGCTCTGTAGCAGCAGCAGCGACTCTCTGCTCAGCCTGATGTATAGCTAAGGCATTAGTGACTGCTCTCCAAGGCTTCAGTAATTTTTTAGCAGTCTTATTTTCATTAATAACTTCATCAAACAATTTGTCCCCAAATTTACGCCACTCTGTTTGTTCAAAAACTGTATCCGGATTGATAAAACAACCCTTTGTTACTCCATATGCTAATAATCCTGGTAAATCCTTTTTGCAGCCTATACCCTGCGTGCTCCGTTTTTCTAAAAAGCAATTGAGCAAATCATACGCCGCTTGTCTCTCCATACCTTTATTTATGCTGTTGCAGCCTTTGCGAGACCTCGTTCCCGCGTCCCTGCGCGGTTCCGTTTCCCGCGTTTCCCCGCAGATCTCTTCCCACGCTCCCCACGGTTGCTTTTCCCCGTGTCTCACCATGAGTCCTTTGTCCGGGTCGGTGCTTGGAGTTTCTCAATGCTTCTCAGGTGTTCCGGCTTCTGTCAGGTCTGTGTCTCTCAGAGCCATCCGTGGCTCTGCAGCGTCTCTCAGGGCTCTCTCCGTCCGGCAGGAGTCCCTCCGTGTGCCTCGGGTCTCCCGGCGCCGCTCCGATGTGTCGGTCCCACGCCGCTCTGATGTCCCGGCGCCGCTGCTCTCCCGCTCCGCTGCGATGCCCTGTTCAGGTCTCAGCCTGTTCGGGCGCCATTTGTTAGGAAGCACGGCCGAAAGCACGGCAGACACCGGTTGAGTCAGATCATGCTGCTCCATTTTATTGCCCGAATAGCCTAACTTTTATAGTGAACTTAACAGGGGCAGACGGTGTTTCACACAAGATTATTGGTCAAAAGCACTCAGACAAACAACTAGAAGAAAACAACGCCACCTCAGATACTGGTTTGTACAGCCTGGGAGGAAGATAGTCTCTCCTCACTGGTGGACCTATTCCAAATCTTTCTCCACAGCAGAGACGCAGGCCTGTAGGGAAGAGGAGAGGCTTTCTTCACACTGCTTTTGACTTACATGTTGTGAAAGCGGCATTTCTTTTAGGAACAGCACAGTCTTGCGACTTCCACTGAGTGAAAGTTGTCATAACTCCACCAGTACCTTCCCCATCGGTTTCTACTCACTGCAAGGCATAATTTGAGTGCACATTAAGGCACCTTTTTCCACACTGCCCGTTGTTGAATCCTAACAAATAGTTAAGAACATTCTTCAAAGTCAGGCTTACCTGTAAGCACTTGAGCTTCTGAGTTGGTGGGGCTTTCTTTTTAGCTTTCATTCTCATTAGATTTGGAAGGGCTGGAAAGGGAGCTTAGAAGCCACGGAAGTAATTTCACTGAAAACAGACAAGGTGAAGGAAGTACTCAAACTCCTCGACATTAAAGAACCGTAGAACCCAGGAACACTTACCTGCCAGCTCCTGAACTTGAGTCACTTCCACACTGCTTCACAGTGACTTCGCACCACCAGGCTCTCACCGTACTGAGAGGGCACCAACAACATAGTTAGCTCATAGAGTCACTGTTTCACAGAGATGGGAGAAAAGGTGAAGAAAAAGCAGCCCACCGGGGAACACTGAATCCGCTCCACCACAACAGCAGAAAAGCACCCTAGAGAACCTGAGCCTCAAACTCCCCCACCAGGAAGGCAATTCCCCACAAGTCCTCAGGCTTCCTATATAGCAAAAGTCAAATGATCCACACCTGGCAGGTTTCACTTCACAAGGGTGGAGCCAAGAGACCTCCTGGAATAGGCTCATCTACCTGGCTTCAGTCTTGTAAGCTTAATTGCTCCTTGTCACTACTAGAAATAACCTGACAAGGGGCTTAGTGGTTAGAGCTGACCTAATGAATTAACTACAAAAAGTGCACAAGGGTCATATTTCTGTTAGTCATTCTGTGAGGACAAGTAGTACAGAGCCTGTTTAAATAAATAAATAAACAAACAAACAGACAAACAAACGAAAGAAAAGACATCAAAGAAAAAAGAAAATGACCTTAAAGGCAAAATTGCTCTCATAGTTTTTCATCTGTCTAGTCATGACACATAAAGAATATAGCCATCAGAGTTACTTTTCTTGGCATTAATGGTATTTAAATTTGCTTTTCTGAGATGTCTTCTTGATGCAGGACTTTCCAAAATCTAGCCCCGTGACCTCTGACTACACTGTTTACTTCCACTGCGTATAAGCTGTCAGGTATGAATGCCAGGATCCGGATCGTCACTCACTATTCAGGTCAAGGACTGGGCCAAAGGTTTGGGTTTTGATTTGGGTACATGCCTACCTTGCTGTTTCCTGGCAGGTCATGGGAAGAAGATTGGCTGGCTTGGGGGAGCTCCTGTACACGTGGCTTTTAGGCTGCAGCCAAAGTGTTCCTCTAGATCTGGAAGTCTGAAGAGGGTTGCAGCCTCCAAGCTCAGATACAACCACGTTAGTCTGGCGCAACTGATTTTTGTGTTCCTTGCACTGGCTGTGCAAGGAACCTCCTCTCCAGAGTTAAGGACATGCGTCTCTTCCGTGCTCCTTCATTAGTGTCGCATTAAGGGGTGTAGCTGATTAACCGTTATGGGACCGGTCGGATTCAGGGTACCGAACCTGTCGGACACACCAATAACACGTCAACCGTCTGGGGTCCGGTCGGATATTCACCAGTAACGTGTTAACCGTCTGGGGTCTGCTTGGATTCAGAACACTGAACTATCACGGTCACAGATTCACCAATAACATGTAACCACCCTTACCCTAGTTGCACTTAATGAGAGCTATGACAATGCAATCAAGTGTGATTTATTACAGCAAGAGATAACCAGGTTCTTTGGATTGCCGGCAATAGTGCCTGTCTGCAAAAGCAAGCTAGCATGCATGAAATACACAGGTGTTACAGGTGCACAGCCTAGAAATTAATGCGTTAAACGGATCAAAGATTCTAGAAAGATTTATAACTGTTATATATGGAGTGGAAATTCGTGTCGAGAAAATGGTTGATATTAATAAAGAGGGGGAAATTTGGAACGTGGCCATGGGCGTTGGAAAGCCCCGTGGTTGAGATAACATTAGACTCTTAACGACGAGGCCATCAGGAATATAAAAGTGTTTAGAGGGAACAAAGAAGGGTGATTCAGGAGACTCCATGCAGTCTCCGGTTTCTTGTTCTCCAGTTAAGGCATGGATGTTTCTGGGTGTTTGCTGTTGTCGTTACATTCAAAGTTGTTTGAGCAATGAAAAGTTGTTTTGAAAAGAACTGCCGTGGAGAGAAGGGTATAAGAGGGGAGCCTGCCCTCAAGACAAAAAAAAAAAAAGGGAGCACGATGAAGTTACATCAATAAAGAAGCAGGAACAAGAA
Organism: Anas platyrhynchos; assembly: GCF_047663525.1. Taxonomy (NCBI): domain Eukaryota; kingdom Metazoa; phylum Chordata; class Aves; order Anseriformes; family Anatidae; genus Anas; species Anas platyrhynchos. Next base: position 114,669,136 of record NC_092587.1, on the reverse strand, counting down.
GTGAAGAGGAACAGGCTGGCAGAATGGAGACCAGGACGGGAACAGGCACTTTGATTGCCTCATGAAGATAGGTTTGGCCAAACTCAAACTGCTCAGAGAAGCTCGTACAGAAACTTGCTGGAAATAGGCGCACTGGAGCTGGAGAGAAGCTCGAGCTGAGAGAAGCGGACCTGTGCACACAACTGCCCCTCGCTGGTAAGCAGTTGCGCGTTATGAGGAATCATACGTCCTTAGGAACAAAGATTGTCCTGGTAACCTTACAGCTTATTCTCCTTATTAACAATTGGACAGTTTATGAGCCTCAAATATGGGACCAAACTGAGGTCAAGGTGTGCAACTCTGCAACTAAAAATGACAAGGTTGCAGTGGGATTGCTCGGCACCTGGTGAGCAGCCTCTGAGGCCTTAAAGAGCCCTGTGGTGCCACAATCACAAAGGTGTGGTTTGCCAGACAGTGAGGGATCAGTAGTAGTGAGGGATCAGCAGTCGGATCAGTAAAGGAGCTGCGGGCTCCTTTACTGATCCGACTGCTACGCCATGGGCCCCTCTGCTGTTACAGCCATCGAAGGCTTTTGCTGTTGCGCTCCCTGCTGACCTGGACATGCCTTTTGACCCAGGTCTATTGGCCTTCGCAAGGAGATGGATATGCTTTTCTTCGATCTGGGAAGAACGGGATACATAAGGCCTTAAGACCGAGTTGCTTGACAACTTAAAGCGAGACACATCGCTCAAAAGGAATGGAAAATGGAGACTGTTAAGTCATGGAACTTAAAGGATTGTTTGTTACCTCTTCTGATCATGCATATGTATAGGCGTACTCGATTTTTATTAAGTTATGGAACTTAGAGGATTGTTTGCTACCTTTCCTGATTGTACGTATGTAGAGGCATACTTGCGTTTAGTATGTAAAGCAATGCTCTGTACATTTAGGATGTTTGATGTTTGTGTGCGAGTGTTGGACCAAGTGTTCAAATCTCACCCAAAGGCATCCCAATGGGGGGGGGGAGAAAAAGTCCGAGCCCATCGACTGGTCCCAGGAGTCAGGAGGTCCGAAGGATGTTGTATTCCCTTGGTGTGGTACCTCCCCTGATGGTGGTATCTTCCCTAACATCCCCTCTCTCTTAGGCCAATTTATATTATTTTCTCTCTTTTGGGTGGAGCTTGAGTGGCTCTAGCCAAGCATATCTTAGTTATGATTGGTGAAAAGTTCTCCCGTCTCCGTTTAAAGTAATAGACTCCGAGAAATTCAGAGCGCATGCTCGGTGAGGGGTGGTTGCTACTAAACAAAGCAGGATAGATTAAAGCCTCCTTCTTCAAGTCAGTAAGATACTGGGCTACAAAGATGGCGAAGGGCCTAGAGGGGAAGTCGTATGAGGAGCGGCTGAGGTCACTGGGCCTGTTCAGCCTGGAAAAGAGGCGGCTGACGGGAGGCCTCGTCACAGTCTACAGCTTCCTCACGAGGGGGAGTGGAGGGGCAGGTACCGCTCTATTCTCTCCAGACACCAATGATAGGACCCACAGTGAATGGTGTCAGCCTGAGGAAGGGGACGTTTAGGCTAGACAACAGGAAGAGGTTCTTCACGGAGAGGGTGGTCACACACTGGAACGCGCCCCCAGCGACTATGCACCCCCCGCAACTCTGCGCCCCCCGCTTCACACAGCCCGTTTTTCAATCTTCCAAATACTTAAGAACCTCCTTCAATTTCAGGCTGACCTGTGTGCACTTGGGCTTCTGAGGCCTTTTTTTTTCCTCCAGTGCTTGGAAGGGAGCTTAGAAGCCACCTAAGTAATTTCACAGGAAACAGACAAGGTGAAGGAAGTACTCAAACTCCTCAACAGTAACAACCACAGAACCCAGGAACTCTTACCTGCTGTCTCCTGAACTCGAGTCACTTCCAACGTGCTTCGCAGTGAAATAGTCCCACCAGGGTTCTTCTGAAGAAGGCACCACCAATGTAACTGGCTCATAGAGTCTCTAAAACTATTTCACAGAGAGGGCAGAAAACTTGAAGGAAAAGCAGCCTAGTAGGGAACACTGAGCCCGATTCACCACGAGAGAAAAACACCCTAGGCTACCCAAGCCTCAGTTTCTCCTGGGGAGGCAATTCCCCCACCCGTCCTCAGGCTTCCTATATAACAAAGGTCAAATGACCCACACCTGGCAGGTTGCACTTAACAAGGGTGAAGCCAAGAGACCTTGTGGAATAAGCTCATCTACCTGGCTTCAAAGTTTTAAGGTCTATTGCTCCTTATCACTTGTAGAAATAACCTGACAAGGGGCTTAGTGGTTACAGTTGACCTAATGAATTAACTACAAAAGGTGCACAAGGGTCATATTTCTGTTATGTGAGCAAAATTAGTACAGAGCCTGTTAAAAAAATAAATACAAATAAATAAAAGAAATGAATAAAAATAAAATGACCTTAAAGGCAAACTTGCCATCATAGATTTTCATCTGTCTAGTCATGACAGATAAACAATTTAGCAATCAGAATTCCTTTTCTTGATATTAATGCTATCTACATTTTCTTCTCTGAGATCCCTTCTTTATGCAGGACTTTTCTAAATCTAGCCCCATAACCTCTGACTACACTATTTATAGAATCATAGAATATCCTGAGCTGGAAGGGACCCTTAAGGATCATCAAGTCCAACTCCTGGCACTGCACAGGTCTACCCAAAAGTTTAGACCACGTGACCAAGTGCACAGTCCAATCGCTTCTTAAATTCAGACAGGCTCGGTGCAGTGACTAGTTCCCTGGGGAGCCTGTTCCAGCGTGCAACCACCCTCCTTTCGGTGAAGAACCTCTTCCTGACATCCGGCCTAAACCTTCCCTGCCTCAGCTTAACACCATTCCCATGGGTCCTATCACTGGTGATTACAGAGAATAGGTCAGCACCTGCCTCTGCACTCCCCCTCGCGAGGAAGTTGTACACTGCAATGAGGTCCCTCCTTAGCCTCCCCTTCCCCAGGCTGAACAGGCCCAGTGCCCTCAGCTGCTCCTCATGCGGCTTCCCCTCTAGGCCCTTCACCATCTTCGTCGCCCTCCTCTGGACACTCTCCAACAGTTTCATGTCCTTTTTATACTGTGGTGCCCAGAACTGCACACAGTACTCGAAGTGAGGCCGCACCAGCGCAGAGTAGAGCAGGACAATCACCTCCCTCAATCGACCAGCAATGCTGTGCTTGATGCACCCCAGGACACGGTTGGCCCTCCTGGCTGCCAGGGCACACTGCTGGCTCATATTCAACTTGCTGTCGACCACCACGCCCGGATCCCTCTCTGCAGGGCTGCTCTACGGCATCTCATCACCCAGTCGGTACGTATAGCCAGGGTGGCCCCGTCCCAGGTGCAGGACCCGGCACTTGCTCTTCTTAAACTTCATGCGGTTGGTGATCACCCAGCTCTCCAATCTACCCAGATCTCTCCGCAAGGACTTTCCACCCTCATCTGAGTCTACAACTCCTCCAAGTTTGGTGCCATCAGCAAATGTGCTCAAAACACCTTCTAGTCCTACATCTAAATCGTTTATAAAAACATTGAAGAGGACCGGCCCTAAAATGGAGCCTTGAGGGACCCCACTAGTGACCGTGCGCCAGCCTGATGTGGCCCCATTTACCACAAGCCCTTGAGCCCTGCCTGCCAGCCAATTGCTCACCCATCGCATGATGTTTTTGTTAGGTTGTATGCTGGACATTTTGTCCAGTAGGATCCCACGGGAAACCATGTCGAAAGCTTTGCTCAAGTCCAAAAAGATCACGTCAGCCGGTTTCCCTTGATCAACCAGATGGCTGATCTTATCATAAAAGGAATTCAGATTTGTTAGGCAGGACCTACCCCTCATGAACCCATGTGGGCTGGGACCAATGACTGCATTGTCCCCCAGCTGCGCTTCAATACCTTCAAGGATCATCTTCTCCAGAATTTTACCAGGCGCTGACGTGAGACTAACAGGCCTGTAGTTGCCACGGTCTATTTTCTTGCCCTTCTTGAAAATTGGTACGACATTTGCCAGCTTCCAGTCTACTGGGACCTCTCCAGATTCATAAGGTCATTGAAAAATAATTGAGAGAGGTCCCGCGATGGCGTCAGCCAGCTCCTTAAGCACCCTGGGATGAATCCCATCCGGACCCACGGACTTGTATAGATCCAGGTGGAGCAGCAAATCCCGCACACGTTCAGGGTCGGTTGGGAGTTTATCGTGCCCACCGTCGTGGTCCTCCAGCTCAGGGCACCCAGGGTGTATTTACTTCGACTGCGTAGAAGCTATCGCGCATAAATGCCAGGATCCGGATCCTCACTCACTATTCAGGTCAAGGACTGGGCTGGCAAGTTTTGGCTTTAATTTGGTTACCTGCCTACGTTGCTGTTTCGTGGCAGGTCATGGGAAGAAGATTGGCTGGCTTGCGGCAGCTTACATACACGTGGCTTTTAGGCCGCAGTCAAAGCGTTCCTCTAGATCTGGAAGTTTGAAGCTGGTTGGAAAAGCCATCTGAGTGGTTAGAAAGCTGCCTGGCAGAGAAGGACCTGGGAGTACTGGTGGCTAGTCGACTCAGTATGAGCCAGCAGTGTGCTCAGGTGGCCAAGAAGGCCAACAGCATCCTGACTCCTACAAGAAATGGCATGGCCAGCAGGACTAAGGAAGGTGATTGTCCCCCTGTACTTGGCTCTGGTGAGGCCGCAGCCCAAGTACTATGTTCAGTTCTGGGCCTCTCACTACAAGAAGGATATTGAGGGGCTCCAGTGAGTCCAGGGAAGGGCAACAAAGCTGGTGAGGGATCTGGAGAACAAGTCTTATGAGGAGCGGCTGAGGGAGCTGGGATTGTTCGGCCTGGAGAAAAGGAGGCTCAGGGGCGGCCTTATCGCTCTCTACGGTAAGATACCTGCTTTTGGTTTCAGTGAGAATTCAGGCCCAAGCAACTGAAGTTTCTTCTGGATAGCTTTTCTTCTAAATAAGATAACTTCACTTCCCTTTCATCTGCAATGATTTCTAAGTGCCTTACACCATTCACGCTTGAGACAGAAAAAAGGGATTCCCATGTTACGTAAGAGGAGCACAACCCCTCTCAAAATAGGAGAGCCTGAGGTACGCTACCGAACACTAAAACTGTTAAGAGTAGGAGGCAACGGACTCAAAAGACAAAGGAGGCTGACCCTCTCCGGCTGTTCACGTAACAGAAAAGAAACTCAGATTTGGGCCCAGGAGCTGTGATTTTAGGGAACGGGGCCACTCCCCAACATGAAACAACTCTAGAACCCAGGAACACTTAGCTGCCAGCTCCTGAACTCGCGGCACTTCCAAGCAACTTCACAAGCCGTACCACCAGGCTCTACTGCACGGAGAAGGCACCACCAATGTAACTAGTCATAGAGTCTCTAGAGCTATTTCACAGCAAAAGTAGAAAACAAAAAGAAAAAGCAGCCTGCTGGGGTTCAATTATCAATAATAAGTTCCATTGCTCCTTATTGATAAAAGAAATCACCTGACACAGAGTTTTGTAGTTAGAATAAATTTCATGAATTAACTACAAGAGGTGCGTAAGGGTCATATTTCTGCTACTCATTCCGTGAGGAAAACTAGTTTAGAACCCGTTAATATAAGAGAAATAAAAATATATAAATACATGAAAGAAGAAAGGGAATGAAATTACCGGCTAAATTGCTCTCACATTTTCATCTGTCTAGTAACAGCAAAAAAACCCAAAAAAAAATAAAAAAAAAAAAAAATAAATTAAAAGGATTTTCTTGAAATAAATGGCGCGACTCTGCGCCCCAGCGACTCTGCGCCCCAGCGACTCTGCGCCCCAGCGACTCTGCGCCCCAGCGACTCTGCGCCCCAGCGACTCTGCGCCCCAGCGACTCTGCGCCCCAGCGACTCTGCGCCCCAGCGACTCTGCGCCCCAGCGACTCTGCGCCCCAGCGACTCTGCGCCCCAGCGACTCTGCGCCCCAGCGACTCTGCGCCCCAGCGACTCTGCGCCCCAGCGACTCTGCGCCCCAGCGACTCTGCGCCCCAGCGACTCTGCGCCCCAGCGACTCTGCGCCCCAGCGACTCTGCGCCCCAGCGACTCTGCGCCCCAGCGACTCTGCGCCCCAGCGACTCTGCGCCCCAGCGACTCTGCGCCCCAGCGACTCTGCGCCCCAGCGACTCTGCGCCCCAGCGACTCTGCGCCCCAGCGACTCTGCGCCCCAGCGACTCTGCGCCCCAGCGACTCTGCGCCCCAGCGACTCTGCGCCCCAGCGACTCTGCGCCCCAGCGACTCTGCGCCCCAGCGACTCTGCGCCCCAGCGACTCTGCGCCCCAGCGACTCTGCGCCCCAGCGACTCTGCGCCCCAGCGACTCTGCGCCCCAGCGACTCTGCGCCCCAGCGACTCTGCGCCCCAGCGACTCTGCGCCCCAGCGACTCTGCGCCCCAGCGACTCTGCGCCCCAGCGACTCTGCGCCCCAGCGACTCTGCGCCCCAGCGACTCTGCGCCCCAGCGACTCTGCGCCCCAGCGACTCTGCGCCCCAGCGACTCTGCGCCCCAGCGACTCTGCGCCCCAGCGACTCTGCGCCCCAGCGACTCTGCGCCCCAGCGACTCTGCGCCCCAGCGACTCTGCGCCCCAGCGACTCTGCGCCCCAGCGACTCTGCGCCCCAGCGACTCTGCGCCCCAGCGACTCTGCGCCCCAGCGACTCTGCGCCCCAGCGACTCTGCGCCCCAGCGACTCTGCGCCCCAGCGACTCTGCGCCCCAGCGACTCTGCGCCCCAGCGACTCTGCGCCCCAGCGACTCTGCGCCCCAGCGACTCTGCGCCCCAGCGACTCTGCGCCCCAGCGACTCTGCGCCCCAGCGACTCTGCGCCCCAGCGACTCTGCGCCCCAGCGACTCTGCGCCCCAGCGACTCTGCGCCCCAGCGACTCTGCGCCCCAGCGACTCTGCGCCCCAGCGACTCTGCGCCCCAGCGACTCTGCGCCCCAGCGACTCTGCGCCCCAGCGACTCTGCGCCCCAGCGACTCTGCGCCCCAGCGACTCTGCGCCCCAGCGACTCTGCGCCCCAGCGACTCTGCGCCCCAGCGACTCTGCGCCCCAGCGACTCTGCGCCCCAGCGACTCTGCGCCCCAGCGACTCTGCGCCCCAGCGACTCTGCGCCCCAGCGACTCTGCGCCCCAGCGACTCTGCGCCCCAGCGACTCTGCGCCCCAGCGACTCTGCGCCCCAGCGACTCTGCGCCCCAGCGACTCTGCGCCCCAGCGACTCTGCGCCCCAGCGACTCTGCGCCCCAGCGACTCTGCGCCCCAGCGACTCTGCGCCCCAGCGACTCTGCGCCCCAGCGACTCTGCGCCCCAGCGACTCTGCGCCCCAGCGACTCTGCGCCCCAGCGACTCTGCGCCCCAGCGACTCTGCGCCCCAGCGACTCTGCGCCCCAGCGACTCTGCGCCCCAGCGACTCTGCGCCCCAGCGACTCTGCGCCCCAGCGACTCTGCGCCCCAGCGACTCTGCGCCCCAGCGACTCTGCGCCCCAGCGACTCTGCGCCCCAGCGACTCTGCGCCCCAGCGACTCTGCGCCCCAGCGACTCTGCGCCCCAGCGACTCTGCGCCCCAGCGACTCTGCGCCCCAGCGACTCTGCGCCCCAGCGACTCTGCGCCCCAGCGACTCTGCGCCCCAGCGACTCTGCGCCCCAGCGACTCTGCGCCCCAGCGACTCTGCGCCCCAGCGACTCTGCGCCCCAGCGACTCTGCGCCCCAGCGACTCTGCGCCCCAGCGACTCTGCGCCCCAGCGACTCTGCGCCCCAGCGACTCTGCGCCCCAGCGACTCTGCGCCCCAGCGACTCTGCGCCCCAGCGACTCTGCGCCCCAGCGACTCTGCGCCCCAGCGACTCTGCGCCCCAGCGACTCTGCGCCCCAGCGACTCTGCGCCCCAGCGACTCTGCGCCCCAGCGACTCTGCGCCCCAGCGACTCTGCGCCCCAGCGACTCTGCGCCCCAGCGACTCTGCGCCCCAGCGACTCTGCGCCCCAGCGACTCTGCGCCCCAGCGACTCTGCGCCCCAGCGACTCTGCGCCCCAGCGACTCTGCGCCCCAGCGACTCTGCGCCCCAGCGACTCTGCGCCCCAGCGACTCTGCGCCCCAGCGACTCTGCGCCCCAGCGACTCTGCGCCCCAGCGACTCTGCGCCCCAGCGACTCTGCGCCCCAGCGACTCTGCGCCCCAGCGACTCTGCGCCCCAGCGACTCTGCGCCCCAGCGACTCTGCGCCCCAGCGACTCTGCGCCCCAGCGACTCTGCGCCCCAGCGACTCTGCGCCCCAGCGACTCTGCGCCCCAGCGACTCTGCGCCCCAGCGACTCTGCGCCCCAGCGACTCTGCGCCCCAGCGACTCTGCGCCCCAGCGACTCTGCGCCCCAGCGACTCTGCGCCCCAGCGACTCTGCGCCCCAGCGACTCTGCGCCCCAGCGACTCTGCGCCCCAGCGACTCTGCGCCCCAGCGACTCTGCGCCCCAGCGACTCTGCGCCCCAGCGACTCTGCGCCCCAGCGACTCTGCGCCCCAGCGACTCTGCGCCCCAGCGACTCTGCGCCCCAGCGACTCTGCGCCCCAGCGACTCTGCGCCCCAGCGACTCTGCGCCCCAGCGACTCTGCGCCCCAGCGACTCTGCGCCCCAGCGACTCTGCGCCCCAGCGACTCTGCGCCCCAGCGACTCTGCGCCCCAGCGACTCTGCGCCCCAGCGACTCTGCGCCCCAGCGACTCTGCGCCCCAGCGACTCTGCGCCCCAGCGACTCTGCGCCCCAGCGACTCTGCGCCCCAGCGACTCTGCGCCCCAGCGACTCTGCGCCCCAGCGACTCTGCGCCCCAGCGACTCTGCGCCCCAGCGACTCTGCGCCCCAGCGACTCTGCGCCCCAGCGACTCTGCGCCCCAGCGACTCTGCGCCCCAGCGACTCTGCGCCCCAGCGACTCTGCGCCCCAGCGACTCTGCGCCCCAGCGACTCTGCGCCCCAGCGACTCTGCGCCCCAGCGACTCTGCGCCCCAGCGACTCTGCGCCCCAGCGACTCTGCGCCCCAGCGACTCTGCGCCCCAGCGACTCTGCGCCCCAGCGACTCTGCGCCCCAGCGACTCTGCGCCCCAGCGACTCTGCGCCCCAGCGACTCTGCGCCCCAGCGACTCTGCGCCCCAGCGACTCTGCGCCCCAGCGACTCTGCGCCCCAGCGACTCTGCGCCCCAGCGACTCTGCGCCCCAGCGACTCTGCGCCCCAGCGACTCTGCGCCCCAGCGACTCTGCGCCCCAGCGACTCTGCGCCCCAGCGACTCTGCGCCCCAGCGACTCTGCGCCCCAGCGACTCTGCGCCCCAGCGACTCTGCGCCCCAGCGACTCTGCGCCCCAGCGACTCTGCGCCCCAGCGACTCTGCGCCCCAGCGACTCTGCGCCCCAGCGACTCTGCGCCCCAGCGACTCTGCGCCCCAGCGACTCTGCGCCCCAGCGACTCTGCGCCCCAGCGACTCTGCGCCCCAGCGACTCTGCGCCCCAGCGACTCTGCGCCCCAGCGACTCTGCGCCCCAGCGACTCTGCGCCCCAGCGACTCTGCGCCCCAGCGACTCTGCGCCCCAGCGACTCTGCGCCCCAGCGACTCTGCGCCCCAGCGACTCTGCGCCCCAGCGACTCTGCGCCCCAGCGACTCTGCGCCCCAGCGACTCTGCGCCCCAGCGACTCTGCGCCCCAGCGACTCTGCGCCCCAGCGACTCTGCGCCCCAGCGACTCTGCGCCCCAGCGACTCTGCGCCCCAGCGACTCTGCGCCCCAGCGACTCTGCGCCCCAGCGACTCTGCGCCCCAGCGACTCTGCGCCCCAGCGACTCTGCGCCCCAGCGACTCTGCGCCCCAGCGACTCTGCGCCCCAGCGACTCTGCGCCCCAGCGACTCTGCGCCCCAGCGACTCTGCGCCCCAGCGACTCTGCGCCCCAGCGACTCTGCGCCCCAGCGACTCTGCGCCCCAGCGACTCTGCGCCCCAGCGACTCTGCGCCCCAGCGACTCTGCGCCCCAGCGACTCTGCGCCCCAGCGACTCTGCGCCCCAGCGACTCTGCGCCCCAGCGACTCTGCGCCCCAGCGACTCTGCGCCCCAGCGACTCTGCGCCCCAGCGACTCTGCGCCCCAGCGACTCTGCGCCCCAGCGACTCTGCGCCCCAGCGACTCTGCGCCCCAGCGACTCTGCGCCCCAGCGACTCTGCGCCCCAGCGACTCTGCGCCCCAGCGACTCTGCGCCCCAGCGACTCTGCGCCCCAGCGACTCTGCGCCCCAGCGACTCTGCGCCCCAGCGACTCTGCGCCCCAGCGACTCTGCGCCCCAGCGACTCTGCGCCCCAGCGACTCTGCGCCCCAGCGACTCTGCGCCCCAGCGACTCTGCGCCCCAGCGACTCTGCGCCCCAGCGACTCTGCGCCCCAGCGACTCTGCGCCCCAGCGACTCTGCGCCCCAGCGACTCTGCGCCCCAGCGACTCTGCGCCCCAGCGACTCTGCGCCCCAGCGACTCTGCGCCCCAGCGACTCTGCGCCCCAGCGACTCTGCGCCCCAGCGACTCTGCGCCCCAGCGACTCTGCGCCCCAGCGACTCTGCGCCCCAGCGACTCTGCGCCCCAGCGACTCTGCGCCCCAGCGACTCTGCGCCCCAGCGACTCTGCGCCCCAGCGACTCTGCGCCCCAGCGACTCTGCGCCCCAGCGACTCTGCGCCCCAGCGACTCTGCGCCCCAGCGACTCTGCGCCCCAGCGACTCTGCGCCCCAGCGACTCTGCGCCCCAGCGACTCTGCGCCCCAGCGACTCTGCGCCCCAGCGACTCTGCGCCCCAGCGACTCTGCGCCCCAGCGACTCTGCGCCCCAGCGACTCTGCGCCCCAGCGACTCTGCGCCCCAGCGACTCTGCGCCCCAGCGACTCTGCGCCCCAGCGACTCTGCGCCCCAGCGACTCTGCGCCCCAGCGACTCTGCGCCCCAGCGACTCTGCGCCCCAGCGACTCTGCGCCCCAGCGACTCTGCGCCCCAGCGACTCTGCGCCCCAGCGACTCTGCGCCCCAGCGACTCTGCGCCCCAGCGACTCTGCGCCCCAGCGACTCTGCGCCCCAGCGACTCTGCGCCCCAGCGACTCTGCGCCCCAGCGACTCTGCGCCCCAGCGACTCTGCGCCCCAGCGACTCTGCGCCCCAGCGACTCTGCGCCCCAGCGACTCTGCGCCCCAGCGACTCTGCGCCCCAGCGACTCTGCGCCCCAGCGACTCTGCGCCCCAGCGACTCTGCGCCCCAGCGACTCTGCGCCCCAGCGACTCTGCGCCCCAGCGACTCTGCGCCCCAGCGACTCTGCGCCCCAGCGACTCTGCGCCCCAGCGACTCTGCGCCCCAGCGACTCTGCGCCCCAGCGACTCTGCGCCCCAGCGACTCTGCGCCCCAGCGACTCTGCGCCCCAGCGACTCTGCGCCCCAGCGACTCTGCGCCCCAGCGACTCTGCGCCCCAGCGACTCTGCGCCCCAGCGACTCTGCGCCCCAGCGACTCTGCGCCCCAGCGACTCTGCGCCCCAGCGACTCTGCGCCCCAGCGACTCTGCGCCCCAGCGACTCTGCGCCCCAGCGACTCTGCGCCCCAGCGACTCTGCGCCCCAGCGACTCTGCGCCCCAGCGACTCTGCGCCCCAGCGACTCTGCGCCCCAGCGACTCTGCGCCCCAGCGACTCTGCGCCCCAGCGACTCTGCGCCCCAGCGACTCTGCGCCCCAGCGACTCTGCGCCCCAGCGACTCTGCGCCCCAGCGACTCTGCGCCCCAGCGACTCTGCGCCCCAGCGACTCTGCGCCCCAGCGACTCTGCGCCCCAGCGACTCTGCGCCCCAGCGACTCTGCGCCCCAGCGACTCTGCGCCCCAGCGACTCTGCGCCCCAGCGACTCTGCGCCCCAGCGACTCTGCGCCCCAGCGACTCTGCGCCCCAGCGACTCTGCGCCCCAGCGACTCTGCGCCCCAGCGACTCTGCGCCCCAGCGACTCTGCGCCCCAGCGACTCTGCGCCCCAGCGACTCTGCGCCCCAGCGACTCTGCGCCCCAGCGACTCTGCGCCCCAGCGACTCTGCGCCCCAGCGACTCTGCGCCCCAGCGACTCTGCGCCCCAGCGACTCTGCGCCCCAGCGACTCTGCGCCCCAGCGACTCTGCGCCCCAGCGACTCTGCGCCCCAGCGACTCTGCGCCCCAGCGACTCTGCGCCCCAGCGACTCTGCGCCCCAGCGACTCTGCGCCCCAGCGACTCTGCGCCCCAGCGACTCTGCGCCCCAGCGACTCTGCGCCCCAGCGACTCTGCGCCCCAGCGACTCTGCGCCCCAGCGACTCTGCGCCCCAGCGACTCTGCGCCCCAGCGACTCTGCGCCCCAGCGACTCTGCGCCCCAGCGACTCTGCGCCCCAGCGACTCTGCGCCCCAGCGACTCTGCGCCCCAGCGACTCTGCGCCCCAGCGACTCTGCGCCCCAGCGACTCTGCGCCCCAGCGACTCTGCGCCCCAGCGACTCTGCGCCCCAGCGACTCTGCGCCCCAGCGACTCTGCGCCCCAGCGACTCTGCGCCCCAGCGACTCTGCGCCCCAGCGACTCTGCGCCCCAGCGACTCTGCGCCCCAGCGACTCTGCGCCCCAGCGACTCTGCGCCCCAGCGACTCTGCGCCCCAGCGACTCTGCGCCCCAGCGACTCTGCGCCCCAGCGACTCTGCGCCCCAGCGACTCTGCGCCCCAGCGACTCTGCGCCCCAGCGACTCTGCGCCCCAGCGACTCTGCGCCCCAGCGACTCTGCGCCCCAGCGACTCTGCGCCCCAGCGACTCTGCGCCCCAGCGACTCTGCGCCCCAGCGACTCTGCGCCCCAGCGACTCTGCGCCCCAGCGACTCTGCGCCCCAGCGACTCTGCGCCCCAGCGACTCTGCGCCCCAGCGACTCTGCGCCCCAGCGACTCTGCGCCCCAGCGACTCTGCGCCCCAGCGACTCTGCGCCCCAGCGACTCTGCGCCCCAGCGACTCTGCGCCCCAGCGACTCTGCGCCCCAGCGACTCTGCGCCCCAGCGACTCTGCGCCCCAGCGACTCTGCGCCCCAGCGACTCTGCGCCCCAGCGACTCTGCGCCCCAGCGACTCTGCGCCCCAGCGACTCTGCGCCCCAGCGACTCTGCGCCCCAGCGACTCTGCGCCCCAGCGACTCTGCGCCCCAGCGACTCTGCGCCCCAGCGACTCTGCGCCCCAGCGACTCTGCGCCCCAGCGACTCTGCGCCCCAGCGACTCTGCGCCCCAGCGACTCTGCGCCCCAGCGACTCTGCGCCCCAGCGACTCTGCGCCCCAGCGACTCTGCGCCCCAGCGACTCTGCGCCCCAGCGACTCTGCGCCCCAGCGACTCTGCGCCCCAGCGACTCTGCGCCCCAGCGACTCTGCGCCCCAGCGACTCTGCGCCCCAGCGACTCTGCGCCCCAGCGACTCTGCGCCCCAGCGACTCTGCGCCCCAGCGACTCTGCGCCCCAGCGACTCTGCGCCCCAGCGACTCTGCGCCCCAGCGACTCTGCGCCCCAGCGACTCTGCGCCCCAGCGACTCTGCGCCCCTTCCCACAGCTCGTTTTTCAATCTTCCAAATACTTAAGAATTTTGTTCAACTTCAGGCTGACCTGTGTGCACTTGGGCTTCTGCAGCCTTTTTTGTTTTCCTCCAGTGCTTGGAAGGGAGCTTAGAAGCCACCTATGTAATTTCACAGGATACAGACAAGGTGAAGGAAGTACTCAAACTCCTCAACAGTAACAACCACAGAACCCAGGAACTCTTACCTGCTGTCTCCTGAACTCGAGTCACTTCCAACGTGCTTCGCAGTGAAATAGTCCCACCAGGGTTCTTCTGAAGAAGGCACCACCAATGTAACTGGCTCATAGAGTCTCTAAAGCTATTTCACAGAGAGGGCAGAAAACTTGAAGGAAAAGCAGCCTAGTAGGGAACACTGAGCCCGATTCACCACGAGAGAAAAACACCCTAGGCTACCCAAGCCTCAGTTTCTCCTGGGGAGGCAATTCCCCCACCCGTCCTCAGGCTTCCTATATAACAAAGGTCAAATGACCCACACCTGGCAGGTTGCACTTAACAAGGGTGAAGCCAAGAGACCTTGTGGAATAAGCTCGTCTACCTGGCTTCAAGGTTTTAAGGTCTATTGCTCCTTATCACTTGTAGAAATAACCTGACAAGGGGCTTAGTGGTTACAGTTGACATAATGAATTAAATACAAAATTTGCACAAAGCTCATATTTCTGTTAGTCATTCTGTGAGCAAAATTAGTACAGAGCCTGTTAAAAAAATAAATACAAATAAATAAAAGAAATGAATAAAAATAAAATGACCTTAAAGGCAAACTTGCCATCATAGATTTTCATCTGTCTAGTCATGACAGATAAACAATTTAGCAATCAGAATTCCTTTTCTTGATATTAATGCTATCTACATTTTCTTCTCTGAGATCCCTTCTTTATGCAGGACTTTTCTAAATCTAGCCCCATGACCTCTGACTGGACTATTTATAGAATCATAGAATATCCTGAGCTGGAAGGGACCCTTAAGGATCATCAAGTCCAACTCCTGGCACCGCACAGGTCTACCCAAAAGTTTAGACCACGTGACCAAGTGCACAGTCCAATCGCTTCTTAAATTCAGACAGGCTTGGTGCAGTGACTAGTTCCCTGGGGAGCCTGTTCTAGCGTGCAACCACCCTCCTCTCGGTGAAGAACCTCTTCCTGACATCCAGCCTAAAACTTCCCTGCCTCAGCTTAACACCGTTCCCGTGGGTCCTGTCACTGGTGATTACGGAGAATAGGTCAGCACCTGCCTCTGCACTCCCCCTCGCGAGGAAGTTGTACGCTGCAATGAGGTCCCTCCTTAGCCTCCCCTTCCCCAGGCTGAACAGGCCCAGTGCCCTCAGCTGCTCCTCATGCGGCTTCCCCTCTAGGCCCTTCACCATCTTCGTCGCCCTCCTCTGGACACTCTCCAACAGTTTCATGTCCTTTTTATACTGTGGTGCCCAGAACTGCACACAGTACTCGAGGTGAGGCCGCACCAGCGCAGAGTAGAGCGGGACAATCACTTCCCTCGATCGACCAGCAATGCCGTGCTTGATGCACCCCAGGACACGGTTGGCCCTCCTGGCTGCCAGGGCACACTGCTGGCTCATGTTCAACTTGCTGTCAACCACCACGCCCGGATCCCTCTCTGCGGGGCTGCTCTCCAGCATCTCGTCACCCAGTCGGTACATATAGCCAGGGTGGCCCCGTCCCAGGTGCAGGACCCGGCACTTGCTCTTGTTAATCCTCATGCGGTTGGTGATCGCCCAGCTCTCCAATCTGTCCAGATCTTTCTGCAAGGCCTTTCCACACTCAGCCCCTCATCTGAGTCTACAACTCCTCCAAGTTTGGTGCCATCAGCAAATGTGCTCAAAACACCTTCTAGTCCTACATCTAAATCGTTTATAAAAACATTGAAGAGGACCGGCCCTAAAATGGAGCCTTGAGGGACCCCACTAGTGACCGTGCGCCAGCCTGATGTGGCCCCATTTACCACAAGCCCTTGAGCCCTGCCTGTCAGCCAATTGCTCACCCATCGTATGGTGTTTTTGCAAAGTTGTATGCTGGACATTTTTGTCCAGTAGGATCCCATGGGAAACCATGGGTTCTTCACAGAGAGGGTGGTTGCACGCTGGAACAGGCTCCCCAGGGAAGTGGTTACTGCACCGAGCCTGTCTGAATTTAAGAAGAGATTGGACTGTGCACTTAGTCACATGGTCTGAACTTTTGGGTAGACCTGTGCGGTGTCAAGAGTTGGACTTGATGATCCTTAAGGGTCCCTTCCAGCTCAGGATATTCTATGATTCTATGTCGAAAGCTTTGCTCAAGTCCAAAAAGATCACGTCAGCTGGTTTCCCTTGATCAACCAGATGGCTGATCTTATCATAAAAGGAATTCAGATTTGTTAGGCAGGACCTACCCCTCATGAACCCATGTGGGCTGGGACCAATGACTGCATTGTCCCCCAGCTGCGCTTCAATACCTTCAAGGATCATCTTCTCCAGAATTTTACCAGGCGCTGATGTGAGACTAACAGGCCTGTAGTTGCCACGGTCTATTTTCTTGCCCTTCTTGAAAATTGGTACGACATTTGCCAGCTTCCAGTCTACTGGGACCTCTCCAGATTCACAAGATCATTGAAAAATAATTGAGAGAGGTCCCGCGATGGCGTCAGCCAGCTCCTTAAGCACCCTGAGATGAATCCCATCCGGACCCACGGACTTGTATGGATCCAGGTGGAGCAGCAAATCCCGCACACGTTCAGGGTCGGTTGGGAGTTTATCGTGCCCACCGTCGTGGTCCTCCAGCTCAGGGCACCCGGGGTGTATTTACTTTGACTGTGTAGAAGCTATCGCGCATAAATGCCAGGATCCGGATCCTCACTCACTATTCAGGTCAAGGACTGGGCTGGCAAGTTTTGGCTTTAATTTGGTTACCTGCCTACGTTGCTGTTTCGTGGCAGGTCATGGGAAGAAGATTGGCTGGCTTGCGGCAGCTTACATACACGTGGCTGTTCCTCTAGATCTGGAAGTTTGAAGCTGGTTGGAAAAGCCATCTGAGTGGTTAGAAAGCTGCCTGGCAGAGAAGGACCTGGGAGTACTGGTGGCTAGTCGACTCAGTATGAGCCAGCAGTGTGCTCAGGTGGCCAAGAAGGCCAACAGCATCCTGACTCCTACAAGAAACAGCATGGCCAGCAGGACTAAGGAAGGTGATTGTCCCCCTGTACTTGGCTCAGGTGAGGCCGCAGCCCAAGTACTGTGTTCGGTTCTGGGCCCCTCGCTACAAGAAGGATATTGAGGGGCTCCAGTGAGTCCAGGGAAGGGCAACAAAGCTGGCAAGGGATCTGGAGAACAAGTCTTAGGAGGAGCGGCTGAGGGAGCTGGGATTGTTCGGTCTGGAGAAGAGGAGGCTCAGGGGCGACCTTATTGCTCTCTACAGATACCTCAAAGGAGGCTGTAGCGAGGTGGGGGTTGGTCTATTCTCATATGTGCCTGGTGATAGGACGAGGGGGAATGCGCTAAAGTTGCACCAGGGGAGGTTTAGGTTGGGTGTCAGGAAGAACTTCTTTACCGAAACGGTTGTTAGGCATTGGAACGGGCTGCCCAGGGGAGTGGTGGAGTCACTATCCCTGGAGGTCTTTGAAAGATGTTTAGGTGTAGAGCTTAGGGATACGGCTTAGTGGAGGACTTGTTAGTGTTACGCCAGAGGTTGGACTACGTGATCTTGGAGGTCTCTTCCAACCTAGGTGATTCTGTGTTGTGGTCTCCAAGCTGGGATACAACCACCTGTTAGTTCGGCATAACTGAATTTTGCGTTCCTTGCACTAGCTGTTCCTTTGCCTCCTCTTCAGAGACAAGGACATGCATCTCTTTCACGCTCCTTCAGTACTAAACAAACCAGGATAGATAAAGCCCCTTTCTTCACGTCAGTAAGATACCTGCCTTTGGTTTCAGTGAAAATTCAGGCCCTAGCACCTGAAGTTTCTTCTGGATGGTGTTTCTTTTGTGTAGGGTAATTTTATTTCCCTGTTGAAGACTTACAAGGATGTAGTAACAAAAGCAAAGGCATAAAACAGACCAGGAGGCATAGGCTGCTTTTGAGCCTGCAGCAGACTATAGGTATGATATTATCATTTCAGACAAATACAGTCTACGTAACGTGAATGGTTCCAGCATGCTTGCAATCTGCCAAAAGCCAGAAAATGGGACCTTCATTTTATGACCAGATGGAAAAGAAAAACAACAACGACAAAAATTAAGAGAAGGAACTTTTCCTTCACCTAAATTTTATTATTTTGCAACTCCTTCAGGTGTCCCCAAGGAATTATCAACACCCTTCTCTCCCCTCCCCAGCCCTCCCCCCCAAAAAAATAAATAAATAAATAGAGAGACATTGTGGCAGAGAGGTATAATTTCAGTTCACACCAGAAGACATTCTTCTCACTGAGGTACAGCTAAGCCCCACAAAGCATCAAAACAAAACAAAAAAAAAAAAGAATGCCAACAAGGGATATATCTACAAGTTAGTTTTATGTGCCGGCATTATTTCCTTGTCTGGTCTCTCATTGACGGCAAGATCTATCTGGGGGGGGAACGTGTAATGCCGTGCAAGGTTGTTTGGTGGTATGACTGACAACATGACTTTCAAATTTTGAGCTGTTTGTATAGAAGCAAAGTACAGAAGAGTACACTACCCCCAAGGGCAACGTAGAAACTACCTGTTGCTTCTCAGGTTTAAAAGTTAAAAGGTGTAAGCAGCTGTTTGAGTACAATACTGACGTATACATGAACATTTTCCTCTCCAATGTACAAGTTTGTGTGCAACATTTTTCATCGTGCTCTCAGATCAGGATTCTGATTCTAACAATGGTTCCTAGTGCAAACTTCCAGAGAAGAGGGAAGCAAACCAGTCCTGACTGCTTTGAATGAGATGGAGAGAGCAAGCAAATGTAAATGAAGAAGATAAATCTGTAGGAATGTTTTCAGATAATTGCCACTGTCCAAAAGCTTTAAAGTGGTTGAATCCTTGAAAGTTCATTACTGAAAACGCTGGCTGCATCACTGAATTTGAAGGAGTAAGATAGACTTGCACCATCGCAGAGCCTCAGTCACAGTTTAATTGGGCACTGCCTCTAACTTCACAAGAATGAAAGAGAAAAGGTCATCTTTCTACCTTGTCAGCTACTGGCAGACCTAGAGAAAGAAAAAACAAGAGTTGTTAACATTAAGATGTAATGTTTGTTGGTTTTTTTTAGGACTTCTCACCAAAGGTGTAATATTGAGTAGTAACCTGACAACAAATGAAAGGGAAGATGAAAGAGTAGAAGGTCCTTGCATGGCCTTAATTTACGTGGCAACTGACAACAACCACAATCCGCAATGATTTCTAAGTGCCTTACACCATTGACCCTTGAGGCACAAAAACGGGATTCCCATATTAGGTAAGGGGAGTACGATCCCCCTCAAAACACGGGAGTCTGGGGTACATGACTGAGTACTGGAAATCTTAAGACTAGGATGGTCACATACCAGAAAGGAAACTCACATTTTAGCACTAAACAACTATCTTTAGAGACAGGCTGGGAACCACAGAATCATAGAATTTCTAGGTTGGAAGAGACCTCAAGATCATCGAGTCCAACCTCTGATTTAACGCTAACAGTCCCCACTAAACCATATCCCTAAGCTCTACATCTAAACGTCTTTTAAAGACTTCCAGGGATGGTGACTCCACCACTTCCCTGAGCAGCCTGTTCCACAGTCTAACAACCCTTTCGGTAAAGAAGTTCTTCCTAACATCCAACCTAAACCTCCCCTGGCACAACTTTAGCCCATTCCCCCTCATCCTGTCACCAGGCACGTGGGAGAACAGGCCAACCCCCACCTCGCTACAACCTCCTTTAAGGTATCTGTAGAGAGCGATAAGGTCGCCCCTGAGCCTCCTCTTCTCCAGGCTGAACAAGCTCAGCTCCTTCAGCCGTTCCTCATAGGACTTGTTCTCCAGGCCCCTCACCAGCTTCGTCGCCCTTCGTCGCCCTTCTCTGGACCGGTTCTTTTTAACCCAGGGTCCATTTCAGCATCTTCAAAGCTAAAGAAATGGTTGACTGCTCTGTTGAATTGTGTTCCAGGCAGAAAGACTCACGTTCCTATTAACATAAAGAGCTTAATACCTTGTGTAATAAATAGCTCAGTATTCAAAATAGGACTATAATCAAAGTTTACAATTTATTAAAGGAATACAGGTAAGCAAACAGCGCTGGGTGCACCAGGAGTCTCTGCTCCACCAAGACGCACACCAGTTACATCAAGCAGCTGATTTTTATGCTCCTAGGCTAATACATATTCATTACTACTTCTAAAAAAAACAACAGGGTTATTATAATTAGATTCCGGAATCCAAACCCTCCTACTGGAGCATGCGTATCAGTCTCCGGTGGTCCCTCTGGTGGTCTCTCGTGCTGAAGGCTCATAGTCTTCCTCCCTCTTGTCCAACTTGGCTGTATGTCAGAGACTTGTGCAACCTTCCCTGCAAGCTTTGTCTTTTAGTTGTTCTTCAGCTCTCCCTGTCTCCTTGATCTCCTGCCCAGATATCAGAGACTTGCATAGTGTCCCACGCAATAGTCATCATAGTTAGCAGTTATTCTGAAACCCCCCAGATACCAGAGACTTCAAGGAAAAGTCTACAAATACATTTCCCTTCAAGCTCTCTATTGACATGAGTTGCTAAAACATTCCTTTGCAAGATACAAGAACTATATACATTAACCACTGTTTTTCTTAGACTTGTGGTTATACAAGGGTATGCAAGACAGAAGGTCACATTCATCATACAATGCGGCCCTAGCATTGTTCCATACTGACACGAATCAGGTGAACATATCTCACACTTGCTTCTGTTCTAAAGATGAGTTTTGGATTCAAATGTACCCCCTCCAAGATGAACAACTACCTTAACTATGTGGGGTTGATATTCTGCATAAGACATTCGTAACGTCAAGCTTCACAGCTTCTCCTCTGGATGCAGGAAAGAGGTTACAGACGTATAAAAGGGCAAGACAACTTCCAAAACTACATTGCATTGCCACAAAACTACTTTAACGTATCCCTGCAGGCACAGAAACTCCTTTGCAAGCCACCACAGATTAGACATTATGGCTAAAGAGCGTGGAAAGGATTGTTGAACAACCCTATGAGCGACTTCTGCAGCAGACTTCTGTGCCGCTCCTCGTAGGACTTGTTCTCCAGGCCCCTCACCAGCTTCGTCGCCCTTCTCTGGACCCGCTCAAGCACCTCGATGTCCTTCTTGTAGCGAGGGGCCCAAAACTGGACACAGTACTCGAGGTGCGGCCTCACCAGAGCCGAGTACAGGGGGACGATCACCTCCCTAGCCCTGTTGGTCACACTGTTTCTGATACAAGCCAGGATGCCGTTGGCCTTCTTGGCCACCTGAGCACACTGCTGGCTCATATTCAGCCAAATGTCCACCATCACTCCCAGGTCCTTCTCTGCCTGGCAGCTCTCCAACCACTCATCTCCCAGCCTGTAGCTCTGCTTGGGGTTATTGCGTCCCAGGTGCAGGACCCGGCACTTGGCCTTGTTGAACTTCATGCAGTTGACCTCAGCCCATCGGTGCAGCCTATCCAGATCCTCCTGCAGAGCCTTCCTACCCTCAAGCAGATCGACACACACACTTTGCTTGGTGTCATCTGCAAACTTACTGAGGATGCACTCAATGCCCTCGTCCAGATCATTGATGAAGATATGAAAGAGGACCGGCCCCAGCACCGAGCCCTGGGGGACGCCACTAGTGACCAGCCTCCAACTGGACTTGGCTCCATTTACCACGACTCTTTGGGCCCGGCTATCCAGCCAGTTTCTAACCCAACGAAGCGTGCGCCAGTCCAAGCCAAGAGCAGCCAGTTTCTTGAGGAGAATGCTGTGGGAGACGGTGTCAAAAGCCTTGCTGAAGTCAAGGTAGACCACATCCACAGCCTTTCCCTCATCCACCCAGCGCGTCACTTTGTCACAGAAGGAGATCAGGTTCGTCAAGCAGGACCTGCCTTTCATAAACCCATACTGACTGGGCCTGATCGCCTGCTTGCCCTGCAAGTGCTGCGTGATGACTCTCAAGAGAATCTGCTCCATGAGCTTCCCTGGCACTGAGGTCAAACTGACAGGCCTGTAGTTTTCCGGGTCTTCCCTCCTGCCCTTCTTGTAGATGGGCGTCACGTTTGCTAGCCACCAGTCAACTGGGACCTCCCCCGATAGCCAGGACTGTTGATGAATGATGGATAGGGGCTTGGCCAGCTCCTCTGCCAGTTCTCTCAGTACCCTTGGGTGGATCCCATCCGGCCCCATCGACTTGTGCACATCCAAGTGCCGTACCAGGTCACCAACCAGTTCTTCGTGGATAGTGAGGGCCACATCCTTCTCCCTATCCCCTTCCACCAGCTCAGGGTACTGGGTATCCAGAGAACAACCGGTATTGCCGCTAAAGACTGAGGTGAAGAAGGCATTAAGCACCTCCGCCTTTTCCTCATCTCTTGTAACTAGGTTTCCCCCCGCATCCAGTAAAGGATGGAGATTCTCCTTAGTCCTCCTTTTTGTGTTGATGTATTTATAAAAACAGTTTTTGTTATCTTTAACGACAGTAGCCAGATTGAGCTCCATATGAGCTTTGGCCTTTCTAATTTTGTCCCTGCACAGCCTCGCTACATCCTTATAGTCCTCCCTAGTGGCCTGTCCACTTTTCCAAAGATTATAAACCCTCTTTTTTCTCCTAAGCTTAAGCCACAATTCTCTGTTCAGCCAGGCTGGTCTTCTTCCCCGCCAGCTCGTCTTTGGGCACGTGGGGACAGACCGTTCCTGCGCCATTAAGATTTCCCTCTTGAAGAGCGCCCAGCCTTCCTGGACCCCTCTGCCCTTCAGAACCGCCTCCCAAGGGACTCTACCAACCAGTGTCCTTAGCAGCACAAAGTCAGCCCTCCGGAAGTCCAATACAGTGGTTTTACTGGTCCCCTTCCTTGCCTCGCCAAGAATAGAGAACACCATTTCGTGGTCACTCTGCCCAAGACAGCTCCCGACAATCACATCTGTTTGTGAAGAGAAGGTCTAGCGGGGCACCACCCCTGGTAGGCTCGCTAACCAGCTGCGTCAGGAAGCTATCTTCCACGCTCTCCAGAAACCTCCTAGACTGCTTTCTCTGGGCTGTGTTGTGCTTCCAGGATATGTCAGGGAAGTTGAAGTCCCCCATGAGAACAAGTGCTGAAGATTTTGCAACTTCTGTCAGCTGCCTGTAGAACTCCTCATCCGTCTCCTCATCCTGGTTCGGCGGTCTATAGCAGACCCCGACCAGGACACTAGCCTTGTTGTCCCTGCCAATCCTAACCCAAAGGGACTCGACCTTGTCATTCCCAGCCTCAAGTTCTACAACATCAAAAGACTCTCTCATATAGAGAGCCACACCACCACCCCTTCTGTGCTGCCTGTCCCTTCTGAAGAGCTTATAGCCAGTCATTGCAGCACTCCAGTCATGAGACCGGTCCCACCACGTCTCCGTGATGGCAACCAAGTCGTAGCCTGCCTGCCGCACGATGGCTTCCAGCTCCTCCTGTTTGTTACCCATGCTGCGTGCATTGGTGTAGATGCACTTCAGCTGGGCCATTGCCTTATCCCCCGGCCTTACTATTGTTCCCTCTGGCACAGCTCCAACAATCCTTGCTTCAGCCCCATCCCCCTTCTTACCTAGTTTAAAGACCTCTCAACGAGCCCTGCCAGCTCCTGGCCCAGGATCCTTTTTCCCCTAAAAGATAGGGACCCGCCTGCAGCCATCAGGCCGGGTGCCGAGTAAAGTGCCCCATGGTCGAAAAACCCAAGATTTCTGCGTTGGCACCAGCCCCTGAGCCACATGTTTAAGAGGTGGGCTTTCCGTGTCCTCTCTGTACCCCTCCCTGCCACTGTAGGGATGGACGAAAACACCACCTGCACTCCTGCTCCATCCACTAACCGTCCCAGCCCCCTAAAGTCTTGTTTGATAGCCTTCAGGCTTCTCTCTTCAATGTCGTCACTACCTGCCTGGACTATCAAAAGAGTATAATAGTCAGAGGGGCGTACCAGGTTGGGAAGCTTCCTGGCAACGTCCCTGACCCTGGTCCCAGGGAGGCAGCAGACTTCCCGATGGATAGGGTCAGGCCGACAAATAGGGCCCTCTGTTCCCTAAGGATAGAGTCTCCCACAACAATAACCCTTCTGTCTTTCTTGGTGGAGGCAGCCCTGAGGCGTGGAGTTGACCTCCTCGCCCTAGGCATCCTCCTGGGAACACTTGCTACCTCTTCCTCACCCACCGGTCTCTCGAGCTCCAGGGCCTCAAACCTGTTGTGGAAGGGCACCTGGGAAGGTGGGACCAGAAGGGGAGGGCATCACTTGCGATGTCGAGCAGGGACCTGTCTCCATTCCTCCTCAACTCCCAGATCCCCTCCCTCTGCCCAACGGCGACAGGGCAGGGGTCTGTTAGGAAGCACGGCCGAAAACACGACAGACACCGGTTGAGTCAGACCATGCTGCTCCATTTTATTGCCCGAATAGCCTAACTTTTACAGTGAACTTAACAGGGGCGGACAGTGTTTCACACAAGATTATTGGTCAAAAGCACTCAGACAAACAACTAGAAGAAAACAACCCCACCTGCAAGAAAACAACCCCCCTTGTGATTAGCACTCACGTAGATCTTGTCCTTGAAGCCAGCTGCTGGTAACAATATTTTTCTGAATTCCTCAATTGGGCAATGTGGGAATCATTGTCGTGGGAGCTTCTCATAGTTATTCTGGTAGCTTGGTTTGCTCAGCTACAGCAGGCCATGAGATTTTCTAAGGCCTACTCCTGGTTGCTTAAGGCAAGCTCAGATCAAACAATTGTTCCACGGACTCATGTCCAGGCCCTGTATGCCAATTCCCAACAATTCCCCCTTTTTCTTTTTGTACGAGCAGTACTTGGCCGAAGGTTTTTTCATCAGACGTCGAATACATAACATAACACAACTACAATGACATAACAAAACTTAAACCTAATAACATTACAATTACTGTAATCACTTAATGGTAACACAACTTAAACCTAATCACACCACAACTACTATAGTCAATGAATGGTACCCCAACAAGGTATGTAACAGAAGGTGTGCTAGGGCTGGCTAGACTTTCACAGAAGGTGGTGGTATTCAGTTTCCTAGCCAGGGATACCCAGACATTCTCCTTAGGATCGAAGGCTGTCCTTGGCAGTCCTTGAGTTGGCGCAGCCCATGTCATTGTCAGAATGATTATCAGGAACCTCTTCATGGTCGTCTTCGGCATGTGCAGATTCTACGGCTGCTTCAGTCCACTTTGCAGGGATCCACCGGGTACCTGTTTCCGGCACCACTTCAAAATCTCTATAACATTTTTGCAAGTAACCCTTTAACCACATTTATCACAATACTACATGCAATGATGATTGACACCACAGCGAACAGAATCCTTAATCCCTCTTTGACTAATGCCAGTAACCATCTATGCGTTGTTTCAACCAAGTCAGTGAACCATTGATTGAAAGAGTTGATACCATATTGAATCTTTCTCATGTGCTCTTTCAGGAAAGTAATGAATTTGTGAATTGACTCATTATGATCAAAAAGGTTTAAACAGTACATTCCCTTAAATTTCTCCAAGTGGCTACTTCAAACAATGACTCCGTACTTGTGAAACATGATTTTGCTCGACCGATCGCAACTAGTCCTGCTAGTTGCTTACAATCGACTCCCCGTTTTTCTAAAAAGCGCTGTAACAAATCTAGGGCTACTTCGTCCTCCATTTTCCTATGATTTTTGCCAGCACCAATTTCCTATGCTTTCAGCCTGCACTATGGCAAAAGCATGCTCTCACTCACACAGTACACAGCACAATCGCACACACAGAGCACAATCGCACACCCAGAGGCCTCTGGCACATCTCAATCTCAGTCATACCACAATCTCATTCACAAGAATATAATTTAGCTGCTGACTCTATCTGCTGTTTACTCTTCAATATTCTCCTTCTGGCGACAGCCGCCTGTGTCTTCAACAGCTGGTTTTACGCGTCGGCTAGGCACCCAGATTGCACCTGTAGGGGAAGAAACACAAGCGTAACCGCGCCCCAGGCAGATCACTTCAGCAGGGCCTAGCCATTGCCCTGTTTTCATGTCTCTGTATAACACTGTTGCGAAGCACGGACGAAAGCACGACAGACACCAGCAGAGTCAGATCATGCTTCACCATTTTATTGCCCGAATAGCCCAACTTTTATAGTGAACTTTACAGGGGTGGACAGTGTTTCACACAAGATTATTGGTCAAAAGCACCCAGACAAACCATTAAGAAAATAACACCACCTGCAAGAAAAGAACCCCCCTTTTGATTAGAAGTTAGGAAAACAACCCCCTTTGTGCTTAACGGTCACATAGGCCTAGTCCTTGAGGCCAGCTGCTGATAACAATACTTTCTGAGTTCCTTAATTGGGTGATGTGGGAGTCATTGCCGTGGGAGCTTCTCACAGTTACTCTGGCAGCTTGGTTTGCTCAGCTACAGCAGGCCCTGAGACTTCTAAGGCCTACCCCTGGTTGCTTATGTCCACGTCCTGTATGCCAGTTCCCAACATAACACCTTCATGCGTGGTGGCTTAGAAGTTTCTGCCCCGGCATGGTGACGTACTATAGGGGGCTCAGTGCTGTCCCCAAACACACATAAATGGTTAAGTACAAAGAGAGCCTTTCCTATTCTTTCTTTTACGTCTTCAATGTCTCTGAACTTTTCTAAGTATCCTTTCATTGTTCCATCTGCCCTTTCCACTATCGCCTGTCCTGTGGAGGAGTGTGGGATGCCAGTAACATGATTGATATTCCATAATTGCATAAATCGTTTCAGTGGCCCACTATTATAAGCTGGACCATTGTCAGTCTTGATAGTGCTAGGTACCCCTAACACAGCAAAACAACTAGTGAGGTGATGCCGCACATCCCGAGCCTTTTCCCTGGGTTGTGCAGTAGCCCATGTCATGTGGCTAGAGGTATCTATCGTTACATGCAAGTATTTTAACTGTCCCAAGGCTGTAACAGGAGTGACATCCATTTGCCACACTTCATTAGCTTTCAACCCTCTTGGGTTAACTCCACACCCGGGTCCCATTCCTAAATTATGATAACTACATATGGGACAAGCCTTCACGATTGCTTGAGCGTCAGCATTAGACAAATTGTAGGCTCGAGCTAGTCCCTTCGCGTTCTGGTGAAATATGGAATGAGCTTCTCGAGCTCGGCAAAATGGTGATAGTGGAGCTTCAGTGACTGCAGCAGCAACTAATCGGTCGGCTCGGGCATTGCCTTCTCCGAGCCCTTGTTCCCACTGATGACTGCGAATATGAATCACTGCATACGGCTTACTTCTCTGTGCGATTGCAAGCTGCAAACTTGTCAATAGTTGAACCAGTCGTCCATTCTGCACTTCTCGCAAACTTGAGTCCTCAATGCGATTGGCTATGCCTACTACATAAAGAGAGTCAGATACAACACTCAACGGAACAGCTTTCCATTTTACAAACGCCCATACTACTGCGAACAGTTCTAGTGTCTGTAATGAATCCTCTTTCTGAGCTTGCAAAATCTGATGTTGCCAGCCATGCTCATCCTTCCATGTCACTGCAGCAGTTCTGGAGCACTTACCGGCATCTGTAAAGACTGTTATTGCGTCTGCAACTGGTTGGGGTGATCACTTTGGTCTACTTATCCAGCCCTGGTTTTTCATCCAGGACAAGACAGGAGATTGTAATGGTTTTGCTATTAACATGGCTCCATCATGCAATAGAGCAGTTTGCAGTTCCTCAGAATTTTGTATATACCATTCCAGATCACTTGACTTCATGGGTAACCATATGGTGTTAGGAGGGGCCCCGTCTACTTGCAAGGTTCTACTTCGTCCCTTTTTAATTAATTCTGCTCATGTGGTGATTTTTTCTTGAATTGTTCGTCGTGGCCGCAACGGAGGAGCTAGCCATTCTAGTACCACCGTATCTCCCTGCTTCTCCCCCATTTTTATTTTTTGCTGTGTTATCGCACCCATCAAATATTGGGGGCCACACAGAATAGTTAGATCAAGAGGCGCACCCTCTATACGCCGATGCGTAGCCCGTGTTGTAATCATTGAGGCTATTAGCTGTAGTGCTTGTTTTTGTTGGTCTGTAAGCTGAATTGGTGCTGCTGGATCTGTCCCTCGTAGCAAAGGTCGTAGTTGATTTAACAGCTCGTTGGGAATACCAACCACTGGTCGAATCCATTGCAAATCACCCATCAACTTCTGGGCGTCGTTAAGAGTCTTAAGGTCTGATTGTATTGTCAATTTCTGCGGTTGGATCGTAGCATCGGAGATATGCCATCCAAGATATTTCCATGGGCTTGTCTCCTGTACCTTCTCGGGGGCAACTACTAATCCTCTCTGTTTAAGTTGCTTCGTTAGTTCATCCTTTTGCTGTGAAGAAAATGGTGTTGACTGGGCCAATAGAATATCATCCATATAATGACAGATTATTGTTCCTGACCATTTTCATCGCAACGGCTGTAGAGCATCGTCGACACAGAATTGACATAGAGTTGGCGAATTTCGCATTCCCTGCGGCAGGACCGTCCACTCAAATCTCTGGTCTGGCCCTTCTCGGTTTATTGCAGGAAGTGTAAAAGCAAATCTTTGTTTATCATTTTCATGGAGAGCAATTGTGAAGAAACAGTCCTTTAAGTCCACTATGAGTAAATGCCATCCTTCAGGTATCATCGCAGGATTAGGCAACCCTGGCTGCACTGCTCCCATATCGTACATCTGCTTATTTACCGCACACAGATCGTGGAGCAGCCGATACTTACCCGACTTCTTTTTAATCACAAAGATAGGTGTATTCCATGGGCTCGTTGACAACCTTAAGTGCCCCTGTTGAAACTGTTCTTTAACCAGCTCATGCGCTTGTATCAGACTTTCCCGTTTTAACGGCCATTGCTCGACCCACACAGGATCATCATTCTTCCACCGGAGCGGGATCGGGAAAGTCCAAACAATGGCCATATCTATAAAGGGCGTTCCCTATAAAGGGCGTTCCCAGGTAAGGACCATTCCCATTTGAGCAAGGATGTCCCGCCCTATTAGTGCGTGCACCCCGTCAGGCAACGGACTAACAGAGACACAACATTTCACCACTTTGTCCCCTATTGTCCACCGCAGGGGTGGTGACTGACGGCAATGTCATTCCTCCGACCCCGGCCACCGTGGCATTGGTTTCAGATGTTGGCCAATGCTGCGGCCAGTTGTGTGTGCTGATTATAGATACATCGGCTCCCTCTTGTGGCTGGTCGGAGAGGAACGGGTTCCCCCTCGGTGTTGCTGTGCATGCGGCCGCGTTTTGTGTCGTCGCGGGGCGACTCTTCCCGCTGTTCCAGCCGTTTCCCGACACGTTGCATCGACATGCCGCTTCACTGTGATTGCCCGACTGACAATCTGAGCACCATACTGCCCCAGCTTTGCAGTTTCGTCTCACGTGTCCAAAAACACCACCAGGATAACATCGCAAGCGGTGTGGTATTTGGCCACCAGGGGGTGGTGCTTGACCACCAGAGCGTGACCCGGCGGTTTGCAAAGGAGCAAGAGCTGCAAGGACTTGATTCTGTGTAAACTCAGCATGCTCTTTCATAGCCTGTGCCTGCTCTCGCATGCTGTCACCTAATTGCTTTACTGCCTCTACTAACATAGCCTGTGGGCCTACTGGTACCTGAGCCATTCTTTCCAACCCTTCCTCGATTGTCCATGTCCCGGGTAAGGAAGCCAATATATTGCGAGTAGAAGGGTTGCTATTCTGAATTGCGCACTGTTTTAATATCGTGCCCTGGAGGTAATCAGGCACCCCAGCCGCCTGTATGGCGTTTGCTATGCGGTCAATAAAAAGCCCAAATGGATTCTCTCTACCCTGTTTGATTCCCATGTAGGAAGGTATTCCCCCTGGCCCCTTTATCCGATCCAATGCTCTTCTGGCCGTTCTCATCGATTCCTTCGCTTTATCAGGTCCCAGCAATGCTTGTGCTTCTGTCCTAAAATACGGTCCTACCCCCATCAACTCTTCCAGCGTGACCCCATGTAAAGGGTCCCCAGGTGCTCTTACCACTGTGACTGCTTCTTGACAAGCAGCCTGCCAATGGGCATTAAATAAGAGCTGCTGGTGTTGGGTCAAAATTAACTTCATTATGCTACATATGTCTCCTGGAAGCAAAATATTAGTTCCCCAAATATAGTCCAACATCTGTCTCGTAGGTTCACCTTTCAGACCTGACTCATTTACTGTGGACCGCAGCTGAGTTAACAATTTCCAGTCCAAATTCACGAGATTAACCGTAACATTACCCTGGGCGTCCGGTGGTGAATATACTACCGGGAAGGCCTCTTGAACCAATTGTGCAGCTATCCCGTGTTCACCTTCGCATACAGCCTCATCTGCTATTTGCTTCCACACCCTCTGCCTCTCCTGAACACCTTCTATAAACGGGCTTGTGTTTTTTCTGTCTGGTTTTTGCTCTCTTATTTCCTCATCCATTTCCCCACTTTTGTGAGAAGGAGCCGGTGGTGCTGCTGGTGATGGCGGGAGCACCAACACCGACTCTGAGAAGGATGATGAGAGAGGAGGAGGCTCCCATTGCCCCCTGAGGCAGCGTTATCGTCCTCACTGAAGGCGGCAATGGGTAATCCCCAGCTCCCCCCATCCCTCCCTGTTGAGGGTTAACACTACCAGCACTTCCTGGCAATCCCAGTCGCTCTGTAGCAGCAGCAGCGACTCTCTGCTCAGCCTGATGTATAGCTAAGGCATTAGTGACTGCTCTCCAAGGCTTCAGTAATTTTTTAGCAGTCTTATTTTCATTAATAACTTCATCAAACAATTTGTCCCCAAATTTACTCCACTCTGTTTGTTCAAAAACTGTATCCGGATTGATAAAACAACCCTTTGTTACTCCATATGCTAATAATCCTGGTAAATCCTTTTTGCAGCCTATACCCTGCGTGCTCCGTTTTTCTAAAAAGCAATTGAGCAAATCATACGCCGCTTGTCTCTCCATACCTTTATTTATGCTGTTGCAGCCTTTGCGAGACCTCGTTCCCGCGTCCCTGCGCGGTTCCGTTTCCCGCGTTTCCCCGCAGATCTCTTCCCACGCTCCCCACGGTTTCTTTTCCCCGTGTCTCACCATGAGTCCTTTGTCCGGGTCGGTGCTTGGAGTTTCTCAATGCTTCTCAGGTGTTCCGGCTTCTGTCAGGTCTGTGTCTCTCAGAGCCATCCGTGGCTCTGCAGCGTCTCTCAGGGCTCTCTCCGTCCGGCAGGAGTCCCTCCGTGTGCCTCGGGTCTCCCGGCGCCGCTCCGATGTGTCGGTCCCACGCCGCTCTGATGTCCCGGCGCCGCTGCTCTCCCGCTCCGCTGCGATGCCCTGTTCAGGTCTCAGCCTGTTCGGGCGCCATTTGTTAGGAAGCACGGCCGAAAGCACGGCAGACACCGGTTGAGTCAGATCATGCTGCTCCATTTTATTACCCGAATAGCCTAACTTTTATAGTGAACTTAACAGGGGCAGACGGTGTTTCACACAAGATTATTGGTCAAAAGCACTCAGACAAACAACTAGAAGAAAACAACGCCACCTCAGATACTGGTTTGTACAGCCTGGGAGGAAGATAGTCTCTCCTCACTGGTGGACCTATTCCAAATCTTTCTCCACAGCAGAGACGCAGGCCTGTAGGGAAGAGGAGAGGCTTTCTTCACATTGCTTTTGACTTACATGTTGTGAAAGCGGCATTTCTTTTAGGAACAGCACAGTCTTGCGACTTCCACTGAGTGAAAGTTGTCATAACTCCACCAGTACCTTCCCCATCGGTTTCTACTCACTGCAAGGCATAATTTGAGTGCACATTAAGGCACCTTTTTCCACACTGCCCGTTGTTGAATCCTAACAAATAGTTAAGAACATTCTTCAAAGTCAGGCTTACCTGTAAGCACTTGAGCTTCTGAGTTGGTGGGGCTTTCTTTTTAGCTTTCATTCTCATTAGATTTGGAAGGGCTGGAAAGGGAGCTTAGAAGCCACGGAAGTAATTTCACTGAAAACAGACAAGGTGAAGGAAGTACTCAAACTCCTCGACATTAAAGAACCGTAGAACCCAGGAACACTTACCTGCCAGCTCCTGAACTTGAGTCACTTCCACACTGCTTCACAGTGACTTCGCACCACCAGGCTCTCACCGTACTGAGAGGGCACCAACAACATAGTTAGCTCATAGAGTCACTGTTTCACAGAGATGGGAGAAAAGGTGAAGAAAAAGCAGCCCACCGGGGAACACTGAATCCGCTCCACCACAACAGCAGAAAAGCACCCTAGAGAACCTGAGCCTCAAACTCCCCCACCAGGAAGGCAATTCCCCACAAGTCCTCAGGCTTCCTATATAGCAAAAGTCAAATGATCCACACCTGGCAGGTTTCACTTCACAAGGGTGGAGCCAAGAGACCTCCTGGAATAGGCTCATCTACCTGGCTTCGGTCTTGTAAGCTTAATTGCTCCTTGTCACTACTAGAAATAACCTGACAAGGGGCTTAGTGGTTAGAGCTGACCTAATGAATTAACTACAAAAAGTGCACAAGGGTCATATTTCTGTTAGTCATTCTGTGAGGACAAGTAGTACAGAGCCTGTTTAAATAAATAAATAAACAAACAAACAGACAAACAAACGAAAGAAAAGACATCAAAGAAAAAAGAAAATGACCTTAAAGGCAAAATTGCTCTCATAGTTTTTCATCTGTCTAGTCATGACACATAAAGAATATAGACATCAGAGTTACTTTTCTTGGCATTAATGGTATTTAAATTTGCTTTTCTGAGATGTCTTCTTGATGCAGGACTTTCCAAAATCTAGCCCCGTGACCTCTGACTACACTGTTTACTTCCACTGCGTATAAGCTGTCAGGTATGAATGCCAGGATCCGGATCGTCACTCCCTATTCAGGTCAAGGACTGGGCCAAAGGTTTGGGTTTTGATTTGGGTACATGCCTACCTTGCTGTTTCCTGGCAGGTCATGGGAAGAAGATTGGCTGGCTTGGGGGAGCTCCTGTACACGTGGCTTTTAGGCTGCAGCCAAAGTGTTCCTCTAGATCTGGAAGTCTGAAGAGGGTTGCAGCCTCCAAGCTCAGATACAACCACGTTAGTCTGGCGCAACTGATTTTTGTGTTCCTTGCACTGGCTGTGCAAGGAACCTCCTCTCCAGAGGTAAGGACATGCGTCTCTTCCGTGCTCCTTCATTAGTGTCGCATTAAGGGGTGTAGCTGATTAACCGTTATGGGACCGGTCGGATTCAGGGTACCGAACCTGTCGGACACACCAATAACACGTCAACCGTCTGGGGTCCGGTCGGATATTCACCAGTAACGTGTTAACCGTCTGGGGTCTGCTTGGATTCAGAACACTGAACTATCACGGTCACAGATTCACCAATAACATGTAACCACCCTTACCCTAGTTGCACTTAATGAGAGCTATGACAATGCAATCAAGTGTGATTTATTACAGCAAGAGATAACCAGGTTCTTTGGATTGCCGGCAATAGTGCCTGTCTGCAAAAGCAAGCTAGCATGCATGAAATACACAGGTGTTACAGGTGCACAGCCTAGAAATTAATGCGTTAAACGGATCAAAGATTCTAGAAAGATTTATAACTGTTATATATGGAGTGGAAATTCGTGTCGAGAAAATGGTTGATATTAATAAAGAGGGGGAAATTTGGAACGTGGCCATGGGCGTTGGAAAGCCCCGTGGTTGAGATAACATTAGACTCTTAACGACGAGGCCATCAGGAATATAAAAGTGTTTAGAGGGAACAAAGAAGGGTGATTCAGGAGACACCATGCAGTCTCCGGTTTCTTGTTCTCCAGTTAAGGCATGGATGTTTCTGGGTGTTTGCTGTTGTCGTTACATTCAAAGTTGTTTGAGCAATGAAAAGTTGTTTTGAAAAGAACTGCCGTGGAGAGAAGGGTATAAGAGGGGAGCCTGCCCTCAAGACAAAAAAAAAAAAAAAGGGAGCACGATGAAGTTACATCAATAAAGAAGCAGGAACAAGAAGTGAAGAGGAACAGGCTGGCAGAATGGAGACCAGGACGGGAACAGGCACTTTGATTGCCTCATGAAGATAGGTTTGGCCAAACTCAAACTGCTCAGAGAAGCTCGTACAGAAACTCGCTGGAAATAGGCGCACTGGAGCTGGAGAGAAGCTCGAGCTGAGAGAAGCGGACCTGTGCACACAACTGCCCCTCGCTGGTAAGCAGTTGCGCGTTATGAGGAATCATACGTCCTTAGGAACAAAGATTGTCCTGGTAACCTTACAGCTTATTCTCCTTATTAACAATTGGACAGTTTATGAGCCTCAAATATGGGACCAAACTGAGGTCAAGGTGTGCAACTCTGCAACTAAAAATGACAAGGTTGCAGTGGGATTGCTCGGCACCTGGTGAGCAGCCTCTGAGGCCTTAAAGAGCCCTGTGGTGCCACAATCACAAAGGTGTGGTTTGCCAGACAGTGAGGGAGCTGCGGGCTCCTTTACTGATCCGACTGCTACGCCATGGGCCCCTCTGCTGTTACAGCCATCGAAGGCTTTTGCTGTTGCGCTCCCTGCTGACCTGGACATGCCTTTTGACCCAGGTCTATTGGCCTTTGCAAGGAGATGGATATGCTTTTCTTCGATCTGGGAAGAACGGGATACATAAGACCTTAAGACCGAGTTGCTTGACAACTTAAAGCGAGACACATCGCTCAAAAGGAATGGAAAATGGAGACTGTTAAGTCATGGAACTTAAAGGATTGTTTGTTACCTCTTCTGATCATGCATATGTATAGGCGTACTCGATTTTTATTAAGTTATGGAACTTAGAGGATTGTTTGCTACCTTTCCTGATTGTACGTATGTAGAGGCATACTTGCGTTTAGTATGTAAAGCAATGCTCTGTACATTTAGGATGTTTGATGTTTGTGTGCGAGTGTTGGTGGAGCGTAGACTCCCCGCACACCCAGCGCTGTTTACTTGCCTTTTATAGCTTTTCTACCTTTTAGAAATGTTTGTTTTATAAATATTACAAAATTCAGATCGAGTTGAGACCTCATTTATGACAATAACCAAGTGTTCAAATCTCACCCAAAGGCATCCCAATGGGGGGGGGGGAGAAAAACTCTGAGCCCATCGACTGGTCCCAGGAGTCAGGAGGTCCGAAGGATGTTGTATTCCCTTGGTGTGGTACCTCCCCTGATGGTGGTATCTTCCCTAACATCCCCTCTCTCTTAGGCCAATTTATATTATTTTCTCTCTTTTGGGTGGAGCTTGAGTGGCTCTAGCCAAGCATATCTTAGTTATGATTGGTGAAAAGTTCTCCCGTCTCCGTTTAAAGTAATAGACTCCGAGAAATTCAGAGCGCATGCTCGGTGAGGGGTGGTTGCTACTAAACAAAGCAGGATAGATTAAAGCCTCCTTCTTCAAGTCAGTAAGATACTGGGCTACAAAGATGGCGAAGGGCCTAGAGGGGAAGTCGTATGAGGAGCGGCTGAGGTCACTGGGCCTGTTCAGCCTGGAAAAGAGGCGGCTGACGGGAGGCCTCGTCACAGTCTACAGCTTCCTCACGAGGGGGAGTGGAGGGGCAGGTACCGCTCTGTTCTCTCCAGACACCAATGATAGGACCCACAGTGAATGGTGTCAGCCTGAGGAAGGGGACGTTTAGGCTAGACAACAGGAAGAGGTTCTTCACGAAGAGGGTGGTCGCACACTGGAACGCGCCCCCAGCGACTATGCACCCCCCGCAACTCTGCGCCCCCCGCTTCACACAGCCCGTTTTTCAATCTTCCAAATACTTAAGAACCTCCTTCAATTTCAGGCTGACCTGTGTGCACTTGGACTTCTGAGGCCTTTTTTTTCCTCCAGTGCTTGGAAGGGAGCTTACAAGCCACCTAAGTAATTTCACAGGGAACAGACAAGGTGAAGGAAGTACTCAAACTCCTCAACAGTAACAACCACAGAACCCAGGAACTCTTACCTGCTGTCTCCTGAACTCGAGTCACTTCCAACGTGCTTCGCAGTGAAATAGTCCCACCAGGGTTCTTCTGAAGAAGGCACCACCAATGTAACTGGCTCATAGAGTCTCTAAAACTATTTCACAGAGAGGGCAGAAAACTTGAAGGAAAAGCAGCCTAGTAGGGAACACTGAGCCCGATTCACCACGAGAGAAAAACACCCTAGGCTACCCAAGCCTCAGTTTCTCCTGGGGAGGCAATTCCCCCACCCGTCCTCAGGCTTCCTATATAACAAAGGTCAAATGACCCACACCTGGCAGGTTGCACTTAACAAGGGTGAAGCCAAGAGACCTTGTGGAATAAGCTCATCTACCTGGCTTCAAAGTTTTAAGGTCTATTGCTCCTTATCACTTGTAGAAATAACCTGACAAGGGGCTTAGTGGTTACAGTTGACCTAATGAATTAACTACAAAAGGTGCACAAGGGTCATATTTCTGTTATGTGAGCAAAATTAGTACAGAGCCTGTTAAAAAAATAAATACAAATAAATAAAAGAAATGAATAAAAATAAAATGACCTTAAAGGCAAACTTGCCATCATAGATTTTCATCTGTCTAGTCATGACAGATAAACAATTTAGCAATCAGAATTCCTTTTCTTGATATTAATGCTATCTACATTTTCTTCTCTGAGATCCCTTCTTTATGCAGGACTTTTCTAAATCTAGCCCCATAACCTCTGACTGGACTATTTATAGAATCATAGAATATCCTGAGCTGGAAGGGACCCTTAAGGATCATCAAGTCCAACTCCTGGCACTGCACAGGTCTACTCAAAAGTTTAGACCACGTGACCAAGTGCACAGTCCAATCGCTTCTTAAATTCAGACAGGCTTGGTGCAGTGACCACTTCCCTGGGGAGCCTGTTCCAGCGTGCAACCACCCTCCTTTCGGTGAAGAACCTCTTCCTGACATCCGGCCTAAACCTTCCCTGCCTCAGCTTAACACCATTCCCATGGGTCCTATCACTGGTGATTACAGAGAATAGGTCAGCACCTGCCTCTGCACTCCCCCTCGCGAGGAAGTTGTACACTGCAATGAGGTCCCTCCTTAGCCTCCCCTTCCCCAGGCTGAACAGGCCCAGTGCCCTCAGCTGCTCCTCATACGGCTTCCCCTCTAGGCCCTTCACCATCTTCGTCGCCCGCCTCTGGACACTCTCCAACAGTTTCATGTCCTTTTTATACTGTGGTGCCCAGAACTGCACACAGTACTCGAAGTGAGGCCGCACCAGCGCAGAGTAGAGCGGGACAATCACCTCCCTCAATCGACCAGCAATGCTGTGCTTGATGCACCCCAGGACACGGTTGGCCCTCCTGGCTGCCAGGGCACACTGCTGGCTCATATTCAACTTGCTGTCGACCACCACGCCCGGATCCCTCTCTGCAGGGCTGCTCTACGGCATCTCATCACCCAGTCGGTACGTACAGCCAGGGTTGCCCCGTCCCAGGTGCAGGACCCGGCACTTGCTCTTCTTAAACTTCATGCGGTTGGTGATCGCCCAGCTCTCCAATCTACCCAGATCTCTCCGCAAGGACTTTCCACCCTCATCTGAGTCTACAACTCCTCCAAGTTTGGTGCCATCAGCAAATGTGCTCAAAACACCTTCTAGTCCTACATCTAAATCGTTTATAAAAACATTGAAGAGGACCGGCCCTAAAATGGAGCCTTGAGGGACCCCACTAGTGACCATGCGCCAGCCTGATGTGGCCCCATTTACCACAAGCCCTTGAGCCCTGCCTGCCAGCCAATTGCTCACCCATCGCATGATGTTTTTGTTAGGTTGTATGCTGGACATTTTGTCCAGTAGGATCCCACGGGAAACCATGTCGAAAGCTTTGCTCAAGTCCAAAAAGATCACGTCAGCCGGTTTCCCTTGATCAACCAGATGGCTGATCTTATCATAAAAGGAATTCAGATTTGTTAGGCAGGACCTACCCCTCATGAACCCATGTGGGCTGGGACCAATGACTGCATTGTCCCCCAGGTGCGCTTCAATACCTTCAAGGATCATCTTCTCCAGAATTTTACCAGGCGCTGATGTGAGACTAACAGGCCTGTAGTTGCCACGGTCTATTTTCTTGCCCTTCTTGAAAATTGGTACGACATTTGCCAGCTTCCAGTCTACTGGGACCTCTCCAGATTCACAAGATCATTGAAAAATAATTGAGAGAGGTCCCGCGATGGCGTCAGCCAGCTCCTTAAGCACCCTGGGATGAACCCCATCCGGACCCACGGACTTGTATAGATCCAGGTGGAGCAGCAAATCCCGCACACATTCAGGGTCGGTTGGGAGTTTATCGTGCCCACCGTCGTGGTCCTCCAGCTCAGGGCACCCAGGGTGTATTTACTTCGACTGCGTAGAAGCTATCGCGCATAAATGCCAGGATCCGGATCCTCACTCACTATTCAGGTCAAGGACTGGGCTGGCAAGTTTTGGCTTTAATTTGGTTACCTGCCTACGTTGCTGTTTCCTGGCAGGTCATGGGAAGAAGATTGGCTGGCTTGCGGCAGCTTACATACACGTGGCTTTTAGGCCGCAGTCAAAGCGTTCCTCTAGATCTGGAAGTTTGAAGCTGGTTGGAAAAGCCATCTGAGTGGTTAGAAAGCTGCCTGGCAGAGAAGGACCTGGGAGTACTGGTGGCTAGTCGACTCAGTATGAGCCAGCAGTGTGCTCAGGTGGCCAAGAAGGCCAACAGCATCCTGACTCCTACAAGAAATGGCATGGCCAGCAGGACTAAGGAAGGTGATTGTCCCCCTGTACTTGGCTCTGGTGAGGCCGCAGCCCAAGTACTATGTTCAGTTCTGGGCCTCTCACTACAAGAAGAATATTGAGGGGCTCCAGTGAGTCCAGGGAAGGGCAACAACGCTGGTGAGGGATCTGGAGAACAAGTCTTAGGAGGAGCGGCTGAGGGAGCTGGGATTGTTCGGCCTGGAGAAAAGGAGGCTCAGGGGCGGCCTTATCGCTCTCTACGGTAAGATACCTGCTTTTGGTTTCAGTGAGAATTCAGGCCCAAGCAACTGAAGTTTCTTCTGGATAGCTTTTCTTCTAAATAAGATAACTTCACTTCCCTTTCATCTGCAATGATTTCTAAGTGCCTTACACCATTCACGCTTGAGACAGAAAAAAGGGATTCCCATGTTACGTAAGTGGAGCACAACCCCTCTCAAAATAGGAGAGCCTGAGGTACGCTACCGAACACTAAAACTGTTAAGAGTAGGAGGCAACGGACTCAAAAGCCAAAGGAGGCTGACCCTCTCCGGCTGTTCATGTAACAGAAAAGAAACTCAGATTTGGGCCCAGGAGCTGTGATTTTAGGGAACGGGGCCACTCCCCAACATGAAACAACTCTAGAACCCAGGAACACTTAGCTGCCAGCTCCTGAACTCGCGGCACTTCCAAGCAACTTCACAAGCCGTACCACCAGGCTCTACTGCACGGAGAAGGCACCACCAATGTAACTAGTCATAGAGTCTCTAGAGCTATTTCACAGCAAAAGTAGAAAACAAAAAGAAAAAGCAGCCTGCTGGGGTTCAATTATCAATAATAAGTTCCATTGCTCCTTATTGATAAAAGAAATCACCTGACACAGAGTTTTGTAGTTAGAATAAATTTCATGAATTAACTACAAGAGGTGCGTAAGGGTCATATTTCTGCTACTCATTCCGTGAGGAAAACTAGTTTAGAACCCGTTAATATAAGAGAAATAAAAATATATAAATACATGAAAGAAGAAAGGGAATGAAATTACCGGCTAAATTGCTCTCACATTTTCATCTGTCTAGTAACAGCAAAAAAAACAAAAAATAAATTAAAAGGATTTTCTTGAAATAAATGGCGCGACTCTGCGCCCCCGCGACTCTGCGCCCCCGCGACTCTGCGCCCCCGCGACTCTGCGCCCCCGCGACTCTGCGCCCCCGCGACTCTGCGCCCCCGCGACTCTGCGCCCCCGCGACTCTGCGCCCCCGCGACTCTGCGCCCCCGCGACTCTGCGCCCCCGCGACTCTGCGCCCCCGCGACTCTGCGCCCCCGCGACTCTGCGCCCCCGCGACTCTGCGCCCCCGCGACTCTGCGCCCCCGCGACTCTGCGCCCCCGCGACTCTGCGCCCCCGCGACTCTGCGCCCCCGCGACTCTGCGCCCCCGCGACTCTGCGCCCCCGCGACTCTGCGCCCCCGCGACTCTGCGCCCCCGCGACTCTGCGCCCCCGCGACTCTGCGCCCCCGCGACTCTGCGCCCCCGCGACTCTGCGCCCCCGCGACTCTGCGCCCCCGCGACTCTGCGCCCCCGCGACTCTGCGCCCCCGCGACTCTGCGCCCCCGCGACTCTGCGCCCCCGCGACTCTGCGCCCCCGCGACTCTGCGCCCCAGCGACTCTGCGCCCCAGCGACTCTGCGCCCCAGCGACTCTGCGCCCCAGCGACTCTGCGCCCCAGCGACTCTGCGCCCCAGCGACTCTGCGCCCCAGCGACTCTGCGCCTCTTCCCACAGCTCGTTTTTCAATCTTTCAAATACTTAAGAATTTTGTTCAACTTCAGGCTGACCTGTGTGCACTTGGGCTTCTGCAGCCTTTTTTGTTTTCCTCCAGTACTTAAAAGGGAGCTTAGAAGCCACCTATGTAATTTCACAGGATACAGACAAGGTGAAGGAAGTACTCAAACTCCTCAACAGTAACAACCACAGAACCCAGGAACTCTTACCTGCTGTCTCCTGAACTCGAGTCACTTCCAACGTGCTTCGCAGTGAAATAGTCCCACCAGGGTTCTTCTGAAGAAGGCACCACCAATGTAACTGGCTCATAGAGTCTCTAAAGCTATTTCACAGAGAGGGCAGAAAACTTGAAGGAAAAGCAGCCTAGTAGGGAACACTGAGCCCGATTCACCACGAGAGAAAAACACCCTAGGCTACCCAAGCCTCAGTTTCTCCTGGGGAGGCAATTCCCCCACCTGTCCTCAGGCTTCCTATATAACAAAGGTCAAATGACCCACACCTGGCAGGTTGCACTTAACAAGGGTGAAGCCAAGAGACCTTGTGGAATAAGCTCGTCTACCTGGCTTCAAGGTTTTAAGGTCTATTGCTCCTTATCACTTGTAGAAATAACCTGACAAGGGGCTTAGTGGTTACAGTTGACATAATGAATTAAATACAAAATTTGCACAAAGCTCATATTTCTGTTAGTCATTCTGTGAGCAAAATTAGTACAGAGCCTGTTAAAAAAATAAATACAAATAAATAAAAGAAATGAATAAAAATAAAATGACCTTAAAGGCAAACTTGCCATCATAGATTTTCATCTGTCTAGTCATGACAGATAAACAAATTAGCAATCAGAATTCCTTTTCTTGATATTAATGCTATCTACATTTTCTTCTCTGAGATCCCTTCTTTATGCAGGACTTTTCTAAATCTAGCCCCATGACCTCTGACTGGACTATTTATAGAATCATAGAATATCCTGAGCTGGAAGGGACCCTTAAGGATCATCAAGTCCAACTCCTGGCACCGCACAGGTCTACCCAAAAGTTTAGACCACGTGACCAAGTGCACAGTCCAATCGCTTCTTAAATTCAGACAGGCTTGGTGCAGTGACTAGTTCCCTGGGGAGCCTGTTCTAGCGTGCAACCACCCTCCTCTCGGTGAAGAACCTCTTCCTGACATCCAGCCTAAAACTTCCCTGCCTCAGCTTAACACCGTTCCCGTGGGTCCTGTCACTGGTGATTACGGAGAATAGGTCAGCACCTGCCTCTGCACTCCCCCACGCGAGGAAGTTGTACGCTGCAATGAGGTCCCTCCTTAGCCTCCCCTTCCCCAGGCTGAACAGGCCCAGTGCCCTCAGCTGCTCCTCATGCGGCTTCCCCTC
Source organism: Anas platyrhynchos (assembly GCF_047663525.1). Classification (NCBI taxonomy): domain Eukaryota; kingdom Metazoa; phylum Chordata; class Aves; order Anseriformes; family Anatidae; genus Anas; species Anas platyrhynchos. The sequence continues at coordinate 114,627,550 of NC_092587.1, read as the reverse complement.
TAGGCCCTTCACCATCTTCGTCGCCCGCCTCTGGACACTCTCCAACAGTTTCATGTCCTTTTTATACTGTGGTGCCCAGAACTGCACACAGTACTCGAGGTGAGGCCGCACCAGCGCAGAGTAGAGCGGGACAATCACTTCCCTCGATCGACCAGCAATGCCGTGCTTGATGCACCCCAGGACACGGTTGGCCCTCCTGGCTGCCAGGGCACACTGCTGGCTCATGTTCAACTTGCTGTCAACCACCACGCCCGGATCCCTCTCTGCAGGGCTGCTCTACGGCATCTCATCACCCAGTCGGTACATATAGCCAGGGTGGCCCCGTCCCAGGTGCAGGACCCGGCACTTGCTCTTGTTAATCCTCATGCGGTTGGTGATCGCCCAGCTCTCCAATCTGTCCAGATCTCTCTGCAAGGCCTTTCCACACTCAGCCCCTCATCTGAGTCTACAACTCCTCCAAGTTTGGTGCCATCAGCAAATTTGCTCAAAACACCTTCTAGTCCTACATCTAAATCGTTTATAAAAACATTGAAGAGGACCGGCCCTAAAATGGAGCCTTGAGGGACCCCACTAGTGACCGTGCGCCACCCTGATGTGGCCCCATTTACCACAAGCCCTTGAGCCCTGCCTGTCAGCCAATTGCTCACCCATCGTATGGTGTTTTTGCTAAGTTGTATGCTGGACATTTTTGTCCAGTAGGATCCCATGGGAAACCATGGGTTCTTCACAGAGAGGGTGGTTGCACGCTGGAACAGGCTCCCCAGGGAAGTGGTTACTGCACCGAGCCTGTCTGAATTTAAGAAGAGATTGGACTGTGCACTTAGTCACATGGTCTGAACTTTTGGGTAGACCTGTGCGGTGTCAAGAGTTGGACTTGATGATCCTTAAGGGTCCCTTCCAGCTCAGGATATTCTATGATTCTATGATTCTATGTCGAAAGCTTTGCTCAAGTCCAAAAAGATCACGTCAGCTGGTTTCCCTTGATCAACCAGATGGCTGATCTTATCATAAAAGGAATTCAGATTTGTTAGGCAGGACCTACCCCTCATGAACCCATGTGGGCTGGGACCAATGACTGCATTGTCCCCCAGGTGCGCTTCAATACCTTCAAGGATCATCTTCTCCAGAATTTTACCAGGCGCTGATGTGAGACTAACAGGCCTGTAGTTGCCACGGTCTATTTTCTTGCCCTTCTTGAAAATTGGTACGACATTTGCCAGCTTCCAGTCTACTGGGACCTCTCCAGATTCACAAGATCATTGAAAAATAATTGAGAGAGGTCCCGCGATGGCGTCAGCCAGCTCCTTAAGCACCCTGGGATGAACCCCATCCGGACCCACGGACTTGTATAGATCCAGGTGGAGCAGCAAATCCCGCACACGTTCAGGGTCGGTTGGGAGTTTATCGTGCCCACCGTCGTGGTCCTCCAGCTCAGGGCACCCGGGGTGTATTTACTTTGACTGTGTAGAAGCTATCGCGCATAAATGCCAGGATCCGGATCCTCACTCACTATTCAGGTCAAGGACTGGGCTGGCAAGTTTTGGCTTTAATTTGGTTACCTGCCTACGTTGCTGTTTCCTGGCAGGTCATGGGAAGAAGATTGGCTGGCTTGCGGCAGCTTACATACACGTGGCTTTTAGGCCGCAGTCAAAGCGTTCCTCTAGATCTGGAAGTTTGAAGCTGGTTGGAAAAGCCATCTGAGTGGTTAGAAAGCTGCCTGGCAGAGAAGGACCTGGGAGTACTGGTGGCTAGTCGACTCAGTATGAGCCAGCAGTGTGCTCAGGTGGCCAAGAAGGCCAACAGCATCCTGACTCCTACAAGAAACAGCATGGCCAGCAGGACTAAGGAAGGTGATTGTCCCCCTGTACTTGGCTCAGGTGAGGCCGCAGCCCAAGTACTGTGTTCGGTTCTGGGCCCCTCGCTACAAGAAGGATATCGAGGGGCTCCAGTGAGTCCAGGGAAGGGCAACAAAGCTGGCAAGGGATCTGGAGAACAAGTCTTAGGAGGAGCGGCTGAGGGAGCTGGGATTGTTCGGTCTGGAGAAGAGGAGGCTCAGGGGCGACCTTATTGCTCTCTACAGATATCTCAAAGGAGGCTGTAGCGAGGTGGGGGTTGGTCTATTCTCATATGTGCCTGGTGATAGGACGAGGGGGAATGCGCTAAAGTTGCACCAGGGGAGGTTTAGGTTGGGTGTCAGGAAGAACTTCTTTACCGAAACGGTTGTTAGGCATTGGAACGGGCTGCCCAGGGGAGTGGTGGAGTCACTATCCCTGGAGGTCTTTGAAAGATGTTTAGGTGTAGAGCTTAGGGATACGGCTTAGTGGAGGACTTGTTAGTGTTACGCCAGAGGTTGGACTACGTGATCTTGGAGGTCTCTTCCAACCTAGGTGATTCTGTGTTGTGGTCTCCAAGCTGGGATACAACCACCTGTTAGTTCGGCATAACTGAATTTTGCGTTCCTTGCACTAGCTGTTCCTTTGCCTCCTCTTCAGAGACAAGGACATGCATCTCTTTCACGCTCCTTCAGTACTAAACAAACCAGGATAGATAAAGCCCCTTTCTTCACGTCAGTAAGATACCTGCCTTTGGTTTCAGTGAAAATTCAGGCCCTAGCACCTGAAGTTTCTTCTGGATGGTGTTTCTTTTGTATAGGGTAATTTCATTTCCCTGTTGAAGACTTACAAGGATGTAGTAACAAAAGCAAAGGCATAAAACAGACCAGGAGGCATAGGCTGCTTTTGAGCCTGCAGCAGACTATAGGTATGATATTATCATTTCAGACAAATACAGTCTACGTAACGTGAATGGTTCCAGCATGCTTGCAATCTGCCAAAAGCCAGAAAATGGGACCTTCATTTTATGACCAGATGGAAAAGAAAAACAACAACGACAAAAATTAAGAGAAGGAACTTTTCCTTCACCTAAATTTTATTATTTTGCAACTCCTTCAGGTGTCCCCAAGGAATTATCAACACCCTTCTCTCCCCTCCCCAGCCCTCCCCCCCAAAAAAATAAATAAATAAATAGAGAGACATTGTGGCAGAGAGGTATAATTTCAGTTCACACCAGAAGACATTCTTCTCACTGAGGTACAGCTAAGCCCCACAAAGCATCAAAACAAAACAAAAAAAAAAAAAGAATGCCAACAAGGGATATATCTACAAGTTAGTTTTATGTGCCGGCATTATTTCCTTGTCTGGTCTCTCATTGACGGCAAGATCTATCTGGGGGGGGAACGTGTAATGCCGTGCAAGGTTGTTTGGTGGTATGACTGACAACATGACTTTCAAATTTTGAGCTGTTTGTATAGAAGCAAAGTACAGAAGAGTACACTACCCCCAAGGGCAACGTAGAAACTACCTGTTGCTTCTCAGGTTTAAAAGTTAAAAGGTGTAAGCAGCTGTTTGAGTACAATACTGACGTATACATGAACATTTTCCTCTCCAATGTACAAGTTTGTGTGCAACATTTTTCATCGTGCTCTCAGATCAGGATTCTGATTCTAACAATGGTTCCTAGTGCAAACTTCCAGAGAAGAGGGAAGCAAACCAGTCCTGACTGCTTTGAATGAGATGGAGAGAGCAAGCAAATGTAAATGAAGAAGATAAATCTGTAGGAATGTTTTCAGATAATTGCCACTGTCCAAAAGCTTTAAAGTGGTTGAATCCTTGAAAGTTCATTACTGAAAACGCTGGCTGCATCACTGAATTTGAAGGAGTAAGATAGACTTGCACCATCGCAGAGCCTCAGTCACAGTTTAATTGGGCACTGCCTCTAACTTCACAAGAATGAAAGAGAAAAGGTCATCTTTCTACCTTGTCAGCTACTGGCAGACCTAGAGAAAGAAAAAACAAGAGTTGTTAACATTAAGATGTAATGTTTGTTGGTTTTTTTTAGGACTTCTCACCAAAGGTGTAATATTGAGTAGTAACCTGACAACAAATGAAAGGGAAGATGAAAGAGTAGAAGGTCCTTGCATGGCCTTAATTTACGTGGCAACTGACAACAACCACAATCCGCAATGATTTCTAAGTGCCTTACACCATTGACCCTTGAGGCACAAAAACGGGATTCCCATATTAGGTAAGGGGAGTACGATCCCCCTCAAAACACGGGAGTCTGGGGTACATGACTGAGTACTGGAAATCTTAAGACTAGGATGGTCACATACCAGAAAGGAAACTCACATTTTAGCACTAAACAACTATCTTTAGAGACAGGCTGGGAACCACAGAATCATAGAATTTCTAGGTTGGAAGAGACCTCAAGATCATCGAGTCCAACCTCTGATTTAACGCTAACAGTCCCCACTAAACCATATCCCTAAGCTCTACATCTAAACGTCTTTTAAAGACTTCCAGGGATGGTGACTCCACCACTTCCCTGAGCAGCCTGTTCCACAGTCTAACAACCCTTTCGGTAAAGAAGTTCTTCCTAACATCCAACCTAAACCTCCCCTGGCACAACTTTAGCCCATTCCCCCTCATCCTGTCACCAGGCACGTGGGAGAACAGGCCAACCCCCACCTCGCTACAACCTCCTTTAAGGTATCTGTAGAGAGCGATAAGGTCGCCCCTGAGCCTCCTCTTCTCCAGGCTGAACAAGCTCAGCTCCTTCAGCCGTTCCTCATAGGACTTGTTCTCCAGGCCCCTCACCAGCTTCGTCGCCCTTCGTCGCCCTTCTCTGGACCGGTTCTTTTTAACCCAGGGTCCATTTCAGCATCTTCAAAGCTAAAGAAATGGTTGACTGCTCTGTTGAATTGTGTTCCAGGCAGAAAGACTCACGTTCCTATTAACATAAAGAGCTTAATACCTTGTGTAATAAATAGCTCAGTATTCAAAATAGGACTATAATCAAAGTTTACAATTTATTAAAGGAATACAGGTAAGCAAACAGCGCTGGGTGCACCAGGAGTCTCTGCTCCACCAAGACGCACACCAGTTACATCAAGCAGCTGATTTTTATGCTCCTAGGCTAATACATATTCATTACTACTTCTAAAAAAAACAACAGGGTTATTATAATTAGATTCCGGAATCCAAACCCTCCTACTGGAGCATGCGTATCAGTCTCCGGTGGTCCCTCTGGTGGTCTCTCGTGCTGAAGGCTCATAGTCTTCCTCCCTCTTGTCCAACTTGGCTGTATGTCAGAGACTTGTGCAACCTTCCCTGCAAGCTTTGTCTTTTAGTTGTTCTTCAGCTCTCCCTGTCTCCTTGATCTCCTGCCCAGATATCAGAGACTTGCATAGTGTCCCACGCAATAGTCATCATAGTTAGCAGTTATTCTGAAACCCCCCAGATACCAGAGACTTCAAGGAAAAGTCTACAAATACATTTCCCTTCAAGCTCTCTATTGACATGAGTTGCTAAAACATTCCTTTGCAAGATACAAGAACTATATACATTAACCACTGTTTTTCTTAGACTTGTGGTTATACAAGGGTATGCAAGACAGAAGGTCACATTCATCATACAATGCGGCCCTAGCATTGTTCCATACTGACACGAATCAGGTGAACATATCTCACACTTGCTTCTGTTCTAAAGATGAGTTTTGGATTCAAATGTACCCCCTCCAAGATGAACAACTACCTTAACTATGTGGGGTTGATATTCTGCATAAGACATTCGTAACGTCAAGCTTCACAGCTTCTCCTCTGGATGCAGGAAAGAGGTTACAGACGTATAAAAGGGCAAGACAACTTCCAAAACTACATTGCATTGCCACAAAACTACTTTAACGTATCCCTGCAGGCACAGAAACTCCTTTGCAAGCCACCACAGATTAGACATTATGGCTAAAGAGCGTGGAAAGGATTGTTGAACAACCCTATGAGCGACTTCTGCAGCAGACTTCTGTGCCGCTCCTCGTAGGACTTGTTCTCCAGGCCCCTCACCAGCTTCGTCGCCCTTCTCTGGACCCGCTCAAGCACCTCGATGTCCTTCTTGTAGCGAGGGGCCCAAAACTGAACACAGTACTCGAGGTGCGGCCTCACCAGAGCCGAGTACAGGGGGACGATCACCTCCCTAGCCCTGCTGGTCACACTGTTTCTGATACAAGCCAGGATGCCGTTGGCCTTCTTGGCCACCTGAGCACACTGCTGGCTCATATTCAGCCAAATGTCCACCATCACTCCCAGGTCCTTCTCTGCCTGGCAGCTCTCCAACCACTCATCTCCCAGCCTGTAGCTCTGCTTGGGGTTATTGCGTCCCAGGTGCAGGACCCGGCACTTGGCCTTGTTGAACTTCATGCAGTTGACCTCAGCCCATCGGTGCAGCCTATCCAGATCCTCCTGCAGAGCCTTCCTACCCTCAAGCAGATCGACACACACACTTTGCTTGGTGTCATCTGCAAACTTACTGAGGATGCACTCAATGCCCTCGTCCAGATCATTGATGAAGATATGAAAGAGGACCGGCCCCAGCACCGAGCCCTGGGGGACGCCACTAGTGACCAGCCTCCAACTGGACTTGGCTCCATTTACCACGACTCTTTGGGCCCGGCTATCCAGCCAGTTTCTAACCCAACGAAGCGTGCGCCAGTCCAAGCCAAGAGCAGCCAGTTTCTTGAGGAGAATGCTGTGGGAGACGGTGTCAAAAGCCTTGCTGAAGTCAAGGTAGACCACATCCACAGCCTTTCCCTCATCCACCCAGCGCGTCACTTTGTCACAGAAGGAGATCAGGTTCGTCAAGCAGGACCTGCCTTTCATAAACCCATACTGACTGGGCCTGATCGCCTGCTTGCCCTGCAAGTGCTGCGTGATGACTCTCAAGAGAATCTGCTCCATGAGCTTCCCTGGCACTGAGGTCAAACTGACAGGCCTGTAGTTTTCCGGGTCTTCCCTCCTGCCCTTCTTGTAGATGGGCGTCACGTTTGCTAGCCGCCAGTCAACTGGGACCTCCCCCGATAGCCAGGACTGTTGATGAATGATGGATAGGGGCTTGGCCAGCTCCTCTGCCAGTTCTCTCAGTACCCTTGGGTGGATCCCATCCGGCCCCATCGACTTGTGCACATCCAAGTGCCGTACCAGGTCACCAACCAGTTCTTCGTGGATAGTGAGGGCCACATCCTTCTCCCTATCCCCTTCCACCAGCTCAGGGTACTGGGTATCCAGAGAACAACCGGTATTGCCGCTAAAGACTGAGGTGAAGAAGGCATTAAGCACCTCCGCCTTTTCCTCATCTCTTGTAACTAGGTTTCCCCCCGCATCCAGTAAAGGATGGAGATTCTCCTTAGTCCTCCTTTTTGTGTTGATGTATTTATAAAAACAGTTTTTGTTATCTTTAACGACAGTAGCCAGATTGAGCTCCATATGAGCTTTGGCCTTTCTAATTTTGTCCCTGCACAGCCTCGCTACATCCTTATAGTCCTCCCTAGTGGCCTGTCCACTTTTCCAAAGATTATAAACCCTCTTTTTTCTCCTAAGCTTAAGCCACAATTCTCTGTTCAGCCAGGCTGGTCTTCTTCCCCGCCAGCTCGTCTTTGGGCACGTGGGGACAGACCGTTCCTGCGCCATTAAGATTTCCCTCTTGAAGAGCGCCCAGCCTTCCTGGACCCCTCTGCCCTTCAGAACCGCCTCCCAAGGGACTCTACCAACCAGTGTCCTTAGCAGCACAAAGTCAGCCCTCCGGAAGTCCAATACAGTGGTTTTACTGGTCCCCTTCCTTGCCTCGCCAAGAATAGAGAACACCATTTCGTGGTCACTCTGCCCAAGACAGCTCCCGACAATCACATCTGTTTGTGAAGAGAAGGTCTAGCGGGGCACCACCCCTGGTAGGCTCGCTAACCAGCTGCGTCAGGAAGCTATCTTCCACGCTCTCCAGAAACCTCCTAGACTGCTTTCTCTGGGCTGTGTTGTGCTTCCAGGATATGTCAGGGAAGTTGAAGTCCCCCATGAGAACAAGTGCTGAAGATTTTGCAACTTCTGTCAGCTGCCTGTAGAACTCCTCATCCGTCTCCTCATCCTGGTTCGGCGGTCTATAGCAGACCCCGACCAGGACACTAGCCTTGTTGTCCCTGCCAATCCTAACCCAAAGGGACTCGACCTTGTCATTCCCAGCCTCAAGTTCTACAACATCAAAAGACTCTCTCATATAGAGAGCCACACCACCACCCCTTCTGTGCTGCCTGTCCCTTCTGAAGAGCTTATAGCCAGTCATTGCAGCACTCCAGTCATGAGACCGGTCCCACCACGTCTCCGTGATGGCAACCAAGTCGTAGCCTGCCTGCCGCACGATGGCTTCCAGCTCCTCCTGTTTGTTACCCATGCTGCGTGCATTGGTGTAGATGCACTTCAGCTGGGCCATTGCCTTATCCCCCGGCCTTACTATTGTTCCCTCTGGCACAGCTCCAACAATCCTTGCTTCAGCCCCATCCCCCTTCTTACCTAGTTTAAAGACCTCTCAACGAGCCCTGCCAGCTCCTGGCCCAGGATCCTTTTTCCCCTAAAAGATAGGGACCCGCCTGCAGCCATCAGGCCGGGTGCCGAGTAAAGTGCCCCATGGTCGAAAAACCCAAGATTTCTGCGTTGGCACCAGCCCCTGAGCCACATGTTTAAGAGGTGGGCTTTCCGTGTCCTCTCTGTACCCCTCCCTGCCACTGTAGGGATGGACGAAAACACCACCTGCACTCCTGCTCCATCCACTAACCGTCCCAGCCCCCTAAAGTCTTGTTTGATAGCCTTCAGGCTTCTCTCTTCAATGTCGTCACTACCTGCCTGGACTATCAAAAGAGTATAATAGTCAGAGGGGCGTACCAGGTTGGGAAGCTTCCTGGCAACGTCCCTGACCCTGGTCCCAGGGAGGCAGCAGACTTCCCGATGGATAGGGTCAGGCCGACAAATAGGGCCCTCTGTTCCCTAAGGATAGAGTCTCCCACAACAATAACCCTTCTGTCTTTCTTGGTGGAGGCAGCCCTGAGGCGTGGAGTTGACCTCCTCGCCCTAGGCATCCTCCTGGGAACACTTGCTACCTCTTCCTCACCCACCGGTCTCTCGAGCTCCAGGGCCTCAAACCTGTTGTGGAAGGGCACCTGGGAAGGTGGGACCAGAAGGGGAGGGCATCACTTGCGATGTCGAGCAGGGACCTGTCTCCATTCCTCCTCAACTCCCAGATCCCCTCCCTCTGCCCAACGGCGACAGGGCAGGGGTCTGTTAGGAAGCACGGCCGAAAACACGACAGACACCGGTTGAGTCAGACCATGCTGCTCCATTTTATTGCCCGAATAGCCTAACTTTTACGGTGAACTTAACAGGGGCGGACAGTGTTTCACACAAGATTATTGGTCAAAAGCACTCAGACAAACAACTAGAAGAAAACAACCCCACCTGCAAGAAAACAACCCCCCTTGTGATTAGCACTCACGTAGATCTTGTCCTTGAAGCCAGCTGCTGGTAACAATATTTTTCTGAATTCCTCAATTGGGCAACGTGGGAATCATTGTCGTGGGAGCTTCTCATAGTTATTCTGGTAGCTTGGTTTGCTCAGCTACAGCAGGCCATGAGATTTTCTAAGGCCTACTCCTGGTTGCTTAAGGCAAGCTCAGATCAAACAATTGTTCCACGGACTCATGTCCAGGCCCTGTATGCCAATTCCCAACAATTCCCCCTTTTTCTTTTTGTACGAGCAGTACTTGGCCGAAGGTTTTTTCATCAGACGTCGAATACATAACATAACACAACTACAATGACATAACAAAACTTAAACCTAATAACATTACAATTACTGTAATCACTTAATGGTAACACAACTTAAACCTAATCACACCACAACTACTATAGTCAATGAATGGTACCCCAACAAGGTATGTAACAGAAGGTGTGCTAGGGCTGGCTAGACTTTCACAGAAGGTGGTGGTATTCAGTTTCCTAGCCAGGGATACCCAGACATTCTCCTTAGGATCGAAGGCTGTCCTTGGCAGTCCTTGAGTTGGCGCAGCCCATGTCATTGTCAGAATGATTATCAGGAACCTCTTCATGGTCGTCTTCGGCATGTGCAGATTCTACGGCTGCTTCAGTCCACTTTGCAGGGATCCACCGGGTACCTGTTTCCGGCACCACTTCAAAATCTCTATAACATTTTTGCAAGTAACCCTTTAACCACATTTATCACAATACTACATGCAATGATGATTGACACCACAGCGAACAGAATCCTTAATCCCTCTTTGACTAATGCCAGTAACCATCTATGCGTTGTTTCAACCAAGTCAGTGAACCATTGATTGAAAGAGTTGATACCATATTGAATCTTTCTCATGTGCTCTTTCAGGAAAGTAATGAATTTGTGAATTGACTCATTATGATCAAAAAGGTTTAAACAGTACATTCCCTTAAATTTCTCCAAGTGGCTACTTCAAACAATGACTCCGTACTTGTGAAACATGATTTTGCTCGACCGATCGCAACTAGTCCTGCTAGTTGCTTACAATCGACTCCCCGTTTTTCTAAAAAGCGCTGTAACAAATCTAGGGCTACTTCGTCCTCCATTTTCCTATGATTTTTGCCAGCACCAATTTCCTATGCTTTCAGCCTGCACTATGGCAAAAGCATGCTCTCACTCACACAGTACACAGCACAATCGCACACACAGAGCACAATCGCACACCCAGAGGCCTCTGGCACATCTCAATCTCAGTCATACCACAATCTCATTCACAAGAATATAATTTAGCTGCTGACTCTATCTGCTGTTTACTCTTCAATATTCTCCTTCTGGCGACAGCCGCCTGTGTCTTCAACAGCTGGTTTTACGCGTCGGCTAGGCACCCAGATTGCACCTGTAGGGGAAGAAACACAAGCGTAACCGCGCCCCAGGCAGATCACTTCAGCAGGGCCTAGCCATTGCCCTGTTTTCATGTCTCTGTATAACACTGTTGCGAAGCACGGACGAAAGCACGACAGACACCAGCAGAGTCAGATCATGCTTCACCATTTTATTGCCCGAATAGCCCAACTTTTATAGTGAACTTTACAGGGGTGGACAGTGTTTCACACAAGATTATTGGTCAAAAGCACCCAGACAAACCATTAAGAAAATAACACCACCTGCAAGAAAAGAACCCCCCTTTTGATTAGAAGTTAGGAAAACAACCCCCTTTGTGCTTAACGGTCACATAGGCCTAGTCCTTGAGGCCAGCTGCTGATAACAATACTTTCTGAGTTCCTTAATTGGGTGATGTGGGAGTCATTGCCGTGGGAGCTTCTCACAGTTACTCTGGCAGCTTGGTTTGCTCAGCTACAGCAGGCCCTGAGACTTCTAAGGCCTACCCCTGGTTGCTTATGTCCACGTCCTGTATGCCAGTTCCCAACATAACACCTTCATGCGTGGTGGCTTAGAAGTTTCTGCCCCGGCATGGTGACGTACTATAGGGGGCTCAGTGCTGTCCCCAAACACACATAAATGGTTAAGTACAAAGAGAGCCTTTCCTATTCTTTCTTTTACGTCTTCAATGTCTCTGAACTTTTCTAAGTATCCTTTCATTGTTCCATCTGCCCTTTCCACTATCGCCTGTCCTGTGGAGGAGTGTGGGATGCCAGTAACATGATTGATATTCCATAATTGCATAAATCGTTTCAGTGGCCCACTATTATAAGCTGGACCATTGTCAGTCTTGATAGTGCTAGGTACCCCTAACACAGCAAAACAACTAGTGAGGTGATGCCGCACATCCCGAGCCTTTTCCCTGGGTTGTGCAGTAGCCCATGTCATGTGGCTAGAGGTATCTATCGTTACATGCAAGTATTTTAACTGTCCCAAGGCTGTAACAGGAGTGACATCCATTTGCCACACTTCATTAGCTTTCAACCCTCTTGGGTTAACTCCACACCCGGGTCCCATTCCTAAATTATGATAACTACATATGGGACAAGCCTTCACGATTGCTTGAGCGTCAGCATTAGACAAATTGTAGGCTCGAGCTAGTCCCTTCGCGTTCTGGTGAAATATGGAATGAGCTTCTCGAGCTCGGCAAAATGGTGATAGTGGAGCTTCAGTGACTGCAGCAGCAACTAATCGGTCGGCTCGGGCATTGCCTTCTCCGAGCCCTTGTTCCCACTGATGACTGCGAATATGAATCACTGCATACGGCTTACTTCTCTGTGCGATTGCAAGCTGCAAACTTGTCAATAGTTGAACCAGTCGTCCATTCTGCACTTCTCGCAAACTTGAGTCCTCAATGCGATTGGCTATGCCTACTACATAAAGAGAGTCAGATACAACACTCAACGGAACAGCTTTCCATTTTACAAACGCCCATACTACTGCGAACAGTTCTAGTGTCTGTAATGAATCCTCTTTCTGAGCTTGCAAAATCTGATGTTGCCAGCCATGCTCATCCTTCCATGTCACTGCAGCAGTTCTGGAGCACTTACCGGCATCTGTAAAGACTGTTATTGCGTCTGCAACTGGTTGGGGTGATCACTTTGGTCTACTTATCCAGCCCTGGTTTTTCATCCAGGACAAGACAGGAGATTGTAATGGTTTTGCTATTAACATGGCTCCATCATGCAATAGAGCAGTTTGCAGTTCCTCAGAATTTTGTATATACCATTCCAGATCACTTGACTTCATGGGTAACCATATGGTGTTAGGAGGGGCCCCGTCTACTTGCAAGGTTCTACTTCGTCCCTTTTTAATTAATTCTGCTCATGTGGTGATTTTTTCTTGAATTGTTCGTCGTGGCCGCAACGGAGGAGCTAGCCATTCTAGTACCACCGTATCTCCCTGCTTCTCCCCCATTTTTATTTTTTGCTGTGTTATCGCACCCATCAAATATTGGGGGCCACACAGAATAGTTAGATCAAGAGGCGCACCCTCTATACGCCGATGCGTAGCCCGTGTTGTAATCATTGAGGCTATTAGCTGTAGTGCTTGTTTTTGTTGGTCTGTAAGCTGAATTGGTGCTGCTGGATCTGTCCCTCGTAGCAAAGGTCGTAGTTGATTTAACAGCTCGTTGGGAATACCAACCACTGGTCGAATCCATTGCAAATCACCCATCAACTTCTGGGCGTCGTTAAGAGTCTTAAGGTCTGATTGTATTGTCAATTTCTGCGGTTGGATCGTAGCATCGGAGATATGCCATCCAAGATATTTCCATGGGCTTGTCTCCTGTACCTTCTCGGGGGCAACTACTAATCCTCTCTGTTTAAGTTGCTTCGTTAGTTCATCCTTTTGCTGTGAAGAAAATGGTGTTGACTGGGCCAATAGAATATCATCCATATAATGACAGATTATTGTTCCTGACCATTTTCATCGCAACGGCTGTAGAGCATCGTCGACACAGAATTGACATAGAGTTGGCGAATTTCGCATTCCCTGCGGCAGGACCGTCCACTCAAATCTCTGGTCTGGCCCTTCTCGGTTTATTGCAGGAAGTGTAAAAGCGAATCTTTGTTTATCATTTTCATGGAGAGCAATTGTGAAGAAACAGTCCTTTAAGTCCACTATGAGTAAATGCCATCCTTCAGGTATCATCGCAGGATTAGGCAACCCTGGCTGCACTGCTCCCATATCGTACATCTGCTTATTTACCGCACACAGATCGTGGAGCAGCCGATACTTACCCGACTTCTTTTTAATCACAAAGATAGGTGTATTCCACGGGCTCGTTGACAACCTTAAGTGCCCCTGTTGAAACTGTTCTTTAACCAGCTCATGCGCTTGTATCAGACTTTCCCGTTTTAACGGCCATTGCTCGACCCACACAGGATCATCATTCTTCCACCGGAGCGGGATCGGGAAAGTCCAAACAATGGCCATATCTATAAAGGGCGTTCCCTATAAAGGGCGTTCCCAGGTAAGGACCATTCCCATTTGAGCAAGGATGTCCCGCCCTATTAGTGCGTGCACCCCGTCAGGCAACGGACTAACAGAGACACAACATTTCACCACTTTGTCCCCTATTGTCCACCGCAGGGGTGGTGACTGACGGCAAGTGTCATTCCTCCGACCCCGGCCACCGTGGCATTGGTTTCAGATGTTGGCCAATGCTGCGGCCAGTTGTGTGTGCTGATTATAGATACATCGGCTCCCTCTTGTGGCTGGTCGGAGAGGAACGGGTTCCCCCTCGGTGTTGCTGTGCATGCGGCCGCGTTTTGTGTCGTCGCGGGGCGACTCTTCCCGCTGTTCCAGCCGTTTCCCGACACGTTGCATCGACATGCCGCTTCACTGTGATTGCCCGACTGACAATCTGAGCACCATACTGCCCCAGCTTTGCAGTTTCGTCTCACGTGTCCAAAAACACCACCAGGATAACATCGCAAGCGGTGTGGTATTTGGCCACCAGGGGGTGGTGCTTGACCACCAGAGCGTGACCCGGCGGTTTGCAAAGGAGCAAGAGCTGCAAGGACTTGACTCTGTGTAAACTCAGCATGCTCTTTCATAGCCTGTGCCTGCTCTCGCATGCTGTCACCTAATTGCTTTACTGCCTCTACTAACATAGCCTGTGGGCCTACTGGTACCTGAGCCATTCTTTCCAACCCTTCCTCGATTGTCCATGTCCCGGGTAAGGAAGCCAATATATTGCGAGTAGAAGGGTTGCTATTCTGAATTGCGCACTGTTTTAATATCGTGCCCTGGAGGTAATCAGGCACCCCAGCCGCCTGTATGGCGTTTGCTATGCGGTCAATAAAAAGCCCAAATGGATTCTCTCTACCCTGTTTGATTCCCATGTAGGAAGGTATTCCCCCTGGCCCCTTTATCCGATCCAATGCTCTTCTGGCCGTTCTCATCGATTCCTTCGCTTTATCAGGTCCCAGCAATGCTTGTGCTTCTGTCCTAAAATACGGTCCTACCCCCATCAACTCTTCCAGCGTGACCCCATGTAAAGGGTCCCCAGGTGCTCTTACCACTGTGACTGCTTCTTGACAAGCAGCCTGCCAATGGGCATTAAATAAGAGCTGCTGGTGTTGGGTCAAAATTAACTTCATTATGCTACATATGTCTCCTGGAAGCAAAATATTAGTTCCCCAAATATAGTCCAACATCTGTCTCGTAGGTTCACCTTTCAGACCTGACTCATTTACTGTGGACCGCAGCTGAGTTAACAATTTCCAGTCCAAATTCACGAGATTAACCGTAACATTACCCTGGGCGTCCGGTGGTGAATATACTACCGGGAAGGCCTCTTGAACCAATTGTGCAGCTATCCCGTGTTCACCTTCGCATACAGCCTCATCTGCTATTTGCTTCCACACCCTCTGCCTCTCCTGAACACCTTCTATAAACGGGCTTGTGTTTTTTCTGTCTGGTTTTTGCTCTCTTATTTCCTCATCCATTTCCCCACTTTTGTGAGAAGGAGCCGGTGGTGCTGCTGGTGATGGCGGGAGCACCAACACCGACTCTGAGAAGGATGATGAGAGAGGAGGAGGCTCCCATTGCCCCCTGAGGCAGCGTTATCGTCCTCACTGAAGGCGGCAATGGGTAATCCCCAGCTCCCCCCATCCCTCCCTGTTGAGGGTTAACACTACCAGCACTTCCTGGCAATCCCAGTCGCTCTGTAGCAGCAGCAGCGACTCTCTGCTCAGCCTGATGTATAGCTAAGGCATTAGTGACTGCTCTCCAAGGCTTCAGTAATTTTTTAGCAGTCTTATTTTCATTAATAACTTCATCAAACAATTTGTCCCCAAATTTACTCCACTCTGTTTGTTCAAAAACTGTATCCGGATTGATAAAACAACCCTTTGTTACTCCATATGCTAATAATCCTGGTAAATCCTTTTTGCAGCCTATACCCTGCGTGCTCCGTTTTTCTAAAAAGCAATTGAGCAAATCATACGCCGCTTGTCTCTCCATACCTTTATTTATGCTGTTGCAGCCTTTGCGAGACCTCGTTCCCGCGTCCCTGCGCGGTTCCGTTTCCCGCGTTTCCCCGCAGATCTCTTCCCACGCTCCCCACGGTTTCTTTTCCCCGTGTCTCACCATGAGTCCTTTGTCCGGGTCGGTGCTTGGAGTTTCTCAATGCTTCTCAGGTGTTCCGGCTTCTGTCAGGTCTGTGTCTCTCAGAGCCATCCGTGGCTCTGCAGCGTCTCTCAGGGCTCTCTCCGTCCGGCAGGAGTCCCTCCGTGTGCCTCGGGTCTCCCGGCGCCGCTCCGATGTGTCGGTCCCACGCCGCTCTGATGTCCCGGCGCCGCTGCTCTCCCGCTCCGCTGCGATGCCCTGTTCAGGTCTCAGCCTGTTCGGGCGCCATTTGTTAGGAAGCACGGCCGAAAGCACGGCAGACACCGGTTGAGTCAGATCATGCTGCTCCATTTTATTACCCGAATAGCCTAACTTTTATAGTGAACTTAACAGGGGCAGACGGTGTTTCACACAAGATTATTGGTCAAAAGCACTCAGACAAACAACTAGAAGAAAACAACGCCACCTCAGATACTGGTTTGTACAGCCTGGGAGGAAGATAGTCTCTCCTCACTGGTGGACCTATTCCAAATCTTTCTCCACAGCAGAGACGCAGGCCTGTAGGGAAGAGGAGAGGCTTTCTTCACACTGCTTTTGACTTACATGTTGTGAAAGCGGCATTTCTTTTAGGAACAGCACAGTCTTGCGACTTCCACTGAGTGAAAGTTGTCATAACTCCACCAGTACCTTCCCCATCGGTTTCTACTCACTGCAAGGCATAATTTGAGTGCACATTAAGGCACCTTTTTCCACACTGCCCGTTGTTGAATCCTAACAAATAGTTAAGAACATTCTTCAAAGTCAGGCTTACCTGTAAGCACTTGAGCTTCTGAGTTGGTGGGGCTTTCTTTTTAGCTTTCATTCTCATTAGATTTGGAAGGGCTGGAAAGGGAGCTTAGAAGCCACGGAAGTAATTTCACTGAAAACAGACAAGGTGAAGGAAGTACTCAAACTCCTCGACATTAAAGAACCGTAGAACCCAGGAACACTTACCTGCCAGCTCCTGAACTTGAGTCACTTCCACACTGCTTCACAGTGACTTCGCACCACCAGGCTCTCACCGTACTGAGAGGGCACCAACAACATAGTTAGCTCATAGAGTCACTGTTTCACAGAGATGGGAGAAAAGGTGAAGAAAAAGCAGCCCACCGGGGAACACTGAATCCGCTCCACCACAACAGCAGAAAAGCACCCTAGAGAACCTGAGCCTCAAACTCCCCCACCAGGAAGGCAATTCCCCACAAGTCCTCAGGCTTCCTATATAGCAAAAGTCAAATGATCCACACCTGGCAGGTTTCACTTCACAAGGGTGGAGCCAAGAGACCTCCTGGAATAGGCTCATCTACCTGGCTTCAGTCTTGTAAGCTTAATTGCTCCTTGTCACTACTAGAAATAACCTGACAAGGGGCTTAGTGGTTAGAGCTGACCTAATGAATTAACTACAAAAAGTGCACAAGGGTCATATTTCTGTTAGTCATTCTGTGAGGACAAGTAGTACAGAGCCTGTTTAAATAAATAAATAAACAAACAAACAGACAAACAAACGAAAGAAAAGACATCAAAGAAAAAAGAAAATGACCTTAAAGGCAAAATTGCTCTCATAGTTTTTCATCTGTCTAGTCATGACACATAAAGAATATAGCCATCAGAGTTACTTTTCTTGGCATTAATGGTATTTAAATTTGCTTTTCTGAGATGTCTTCTTGATGCAGGACTTTCCAAAATCTAGCCCCGTGACCTCTGACTACACTGTTTACTTCCACTGCGTATAAGCTGTCAGGTATGAATGCCAGGATCCGGATCGTCACTCACTATTCAGGTCAAGGACTGGGCCAAAGGTTTGGGTTTTGATTTGGGTACATGCCTACCTTGCTGTTTCCTGGCAGGTCATGGGAAGAAGATTGGCTGGCTTGGGGGAGCTCCTGTACACGTGGCTTTTAGGCTGCAGCCAAAGTGTTCCTCTAGATCTGGAAGTCTGAAGAGGGTTGCAGCCTCCAAGCTCAGATACAACCACGTTAGTCTGGCGCAACTGATTTTTGTGTTCCTTGCACTGGCTGTGCAAGGAACCTCCTCTCCAGAGTTAAGGACATGCGTCTCTTCCGTGCTCCTTCATTAGTGTCGCATTAAGGGGTGTAGCTGATTAACCGTTATGGGACCGGTCGGATTCAGGGTACCGAACCTGTCGGACACACCAATAACACGTCAACCGTCTGGGGTCCGGTCGGATATTCACCAGTAACGTGTTAACCGTCTGGGGTCTGCTTGGATTCAGAACACTGAACTATCACGGTCACAGATTCACCAATAACATGTAACCACCCTTACCCTAGTTGCACTTAATGAGAGCTATGACAATGCAATCAAGTGTGATTTATTACAGCAAGAGATAACCAGGTTCTTTGGATTGCCGGCAATAGTGCCTGTCTGCAAAAGCAAGCTAGCATGCATGAAATACACAGGTGTTACAGGTGCACAGCCTAGAAATTAATGCGTTAAACGGATCAAAGATTCTAGAAAGATTTATAACTGTTATATATGGAGTGGAAATTCGTGTCGAGAAAATGGTTGATATTAATAAAGAGGGGGAAATTTGGAACGTGGCCATGGGCGTTGGAAAGCCCCGTGGTTGAGATAACATTAGACTCTTAACGACGAGGCCATCAGGAATATAAAAGTGTTTAGAGGGAACAAAGAAGGGTGATTCAGGAGACTCCATGCAGTCTCCGGTTTCTTGTTCTCCAGTTAAGGCATGGATGTTTCTGGGTGTTTGCTGTTGTCGTTACATTCAAAGTTGTTTGAGCAATGAAAAGTTGTTTTGAAAAGAACTGCCGTGGAGAGAAGGGTATAAGAGGGGAGCCTGCCCTCAAGACAAAAAAAAAAAAAGGGAGCACGATGAAGTTACATCAATAAAGAAGCAGGAACAAGAAGTGAAGAGGAACAGGCTGGCAGAATGGAGACCAGGACGGGAACAGGCACTTTGATTGCCTCATGAAGATAGGTTTGGCCAAACTCAAACTGCTCAGAGAAGCTCGTACAGAAACTTGCTGGAAATAGGCGCACTGGAGCTGGAGAGAAGCTCGAGCTGAGAGAAGCGGACCTGTGCACACAACTGCCCCTCGCTGGTAAGCAGTTGCGCGTTATGAGGAATCATACGTCCTTAGGAACAAAGATTGTCCTGGTAACCTTACAGCTTATTCTCCTTATTAACAATTGGACAGTTTATGAGCCTCAAATATGGGACCAAACTGAGGTCAAGGTGTGCAACTCTGCAACTAAAAATGACAAGGTTGCAGTGGGATTGCTCGGCACCTGGTGAGCAGCCTCTGAGGCCTTAAAGAGCCCTGTGGTGCCACAATCACAAAGGTGTGGTTTGCCAGACAGTGAGGGATCAGTAGTAGTGAGGGATCAGCAGTCGGATCAGTAAAGGAGCTGCGGGCTCCTTTACTGATCCGACTGCTACGCCATGGGCCCCTCTGCTGTTACAGCCATCGAAGGCTTTTGCTGTTGCGCTCCCTGCTGACCTGGACATGCCTTTTGACCCAGGTCTATTGGCCTTCGCAAGGAGATGGATATGCTTTTCTTCGATCTGGGAAGAACGGGATACATAAGGCCTTAAGACCGAGTTGCTTGACAACTTAAAGCGAGACACATCGCTCAAAAGGAATGGAAAATGGAGACTGTTAAGTCATGGAACTTAAAGGATTGTTTGTTACCTCTTCTGATCATGCATATGTATAGGCGTACTCGATTTTTATTAAGTTATGGAACTTAGAGGATTGTTTGCTACCTTTCCTGATTGTACGTATGTAGAGGCATACTTGCGTTTAGTATGTAAAGCAATGCTCTGTACATTTAGGATGTTTGATGTTTGTGTGCGAGTGTTGGTGGAGCGTAGACTCCCCGCACACCCAGCGCTGTTTACTTGCCTTTTATAGCTTTTCTACCTTTTAGAAATGTTTGTTTTATAAATATTACAAAATTCAGATTGAGTTGAGACCTCATTTATGACAATAACCAAGTGTTCAAATCTCACCCAAAGGCATCCCAATGGGGGGGGGGAGAAAAAGTCCGAGCCCATCGACTGGTCCCAGGAGTCAGGAGGTCCGAAGGATGTTGTATTCCCTTGGTGTGGTACCTCCCCTGATGGTGGTATCTTCCCTAACATCCCCTCTCTCTTAGGCCAATTTATATTATTTTCTCTCTTTTGGGTGGAGCTTGAGTGGCTCTAGCCAAGCATATCTTAGTTATGATTGGTGAAAAGTTCTCCCGTCTCCGTTTAAAGTAATAGACTCCGAGAAATTCAGAGCGCATGCTCGGTGAGGGGTGGTTGCTACTAAACAAAGCAGGATAGATTAAAGCCTCCTTCTTCAAGTCAGTAAGATACTGGGCTACAAAGATGGCGAAGGGCCTAGAGGGGAAGTCGTATGAGGAGCGGCTGAGGTCACTGGGCCTGTTCAGCCTGGAAAAGAGGCGGCTGACGGGAGGCCTCGTCACAGTCTACAGCTTCCTCACGAGGGGGAGTGGAGGGGCAGGTACCGCTCTATTCTCTCCAGACACCAATGATAGGACCCACAGTGAATGGTGTCAGCCTGAGGAAGGGGACGTTTAGGCTAGACAACAGGAAGAGGTTCTTCACGGAGAGGGTGGTCACACACTGGAACGCGCCCCCAGCGACTATGCACCCCCCGCAACTCTGCGCCCCCCGCTTCACACAGCCCGTTTTTCAATCTTCCAAATACTTAAGAACCTCCTTCAATTTCAGGCTGACCTGTGTGCACTTGGGCTTCTGAGGCCTTTTTTTTTCCTCCAGTGCTTGGAAGGGAGCTTAGAAGCCACCTAAGTAATTTCACAGGAAACAGACAAGGTGAAGGAAGTACTCAAACTCCTCAACAGTAACAACCACAGAACCCAGGAACTCTTACCTGCTGTCTCCTGAACTCGAGTCACTTCCAACGTGCTTCGCAGTGAAATAGTCCCACCAGGGTTCTTCTGAAGAAGGCACCACCAATGTAACTGGCTCATAGAGTCTCTAAAACTATTTCACAGAGAGGGCAGAAAACTTGAAGGAAAAGCAGCCTAGTAGGGAACACTGAGCCCGATTCACCACGAGAGAAAAACACCCTAGGCTACCCAAGCCTCAGTTTCTCCTGGGGAGGCAATTCCCCCACCCGTCCTCAGGCTTCCTATATAACAAAGGTCAAATGACCCACACCTGGCAGGTTGCACTTAACAAGGGTGAAGCCAAGAGACCTTGTGGAATAAGCTCATCTACCTGGCTTCAAAGTTTTAAGGTCTATTGCTCCTTATCACTTGTAGAAATAACCTGACAAGGGGCTTAGTGGTTACAGTTGACCTAATGAATTAACTACAAAAGGTGCACAAGGGTCATATTTCTGTTATGTGAGCAAAATTAGTACAGAGCCTGTTAAAAAAATAAATACAAATAAATAAAAGAAATGAATAAAAATAAAATGACCTTAAAGGCAAACTTGCCATCATAGATTTTCATCTGTCTAGTCATGACAGATAAACAATTTAGCAATCAGAATTCCTTTTCTTGATATTAATGCTATCTACATTTTCTTCTCTGAGATCCCTTCTTTATGCAGGACTTTTCTAAATCTAGCCCCATAACCTCTGACTACACTATTTATAGAATCATAGAATATCCTGAGCTGGAAGGGACCCTTAAGGATCATCAAGTCCAACTCCTGGCACTGCACAGGTCTACCCAAAAGTTTAGACCACGTGACCAAGTGCACAGTCCAATCGCTTCTTAAATTCAGACAGGCTCGGTGCAGTGACTAGTTCCCTGGGGAGCCTGTTCCAGCGTGCAACCACCCTCCTTTCGGTGAAGAACCTCTTCCTGACATCCGGCCTAAACCTTCCCTGCCTCAGCTTAACACCATTCCCATGGGTCCTATCACTGGTGATTACAGAGAATAGGTCAGCACCTGCCTCTGCACTCCCCCTCGCGAGGAAGTTGTACACTGCAATGAGGTCCCTCCTTAGCCTCCCCTTCCCCAGGCTGAACAGGCCCAGTGCCCTCAGCTGCTCCTCATGCGGCTTCCCCTCTAGGCCCTTCACCATCTTCGTCGCCCTCCTCTGGACACTCTCCAACAGTTTCATGTCCTTTTTATACTGTGGTGCCCAGAACTGCACACAGTACTCGAAGTGAGGCCGCACCAGCGCAGAGTAGAGCAGGACAATCACCTCCCTCAATCGACCAGCAATGCTGTGCTTGATGCACCCCAGGACACGGTTGGCCCTCCTGGCTGCCAGGGCACACTGCTGGCTCATATTCAACTTGCTGTCGACCACCACGCCCGGATCCCTCTCTGCAGGGCTGCTCTACGGCATCTCATCACCCAGTCGGTACGTATAGCCAGGGTGGCCCCGTCCCAGGTGCAGGACCCGGCACTTGCTCTTCTTAAACTTCATGCGGTTGGTGATCACCCAGCTCTCCAATCTACCCAGATCTCTCCGCAAGGACTTTCCACCCTCATCTGAGTCTACAACTCCTCCAAGTTTGGTGCCATCAGCAAATGTGCTCAAAACACCTTCTAGTCCTACATCTAAATCGTTTATAAAAACATTGAAGAGGACCGGCCCTAAAATGGAGCCTTGAGGGACCCCACTAGTGACCGTGCGCCAGCCTGATGTGGCCCCATTTACCACAAGCCCTTGAGCCCTGCCTGCCAGCCAATTGCTCACCCATCGCATGATGTTTTTGTTAGGTTGTATGCTGGACATTTTGTCCAGTAGGATCCCACGGGAAACCATGTCGAAAGCTTTGCTCAAGTCCAAAAAGATCACGTCAGCCGGTTTCCCTTGATCAACCAGATGGCTGATCTTATCATAAAAGGAATTCAGATTTGTTAGGCAGGACCTACCCCTCATGAACCCATGTGGGCTGGGACCAATGACTGCATTGTCCCCCAGCTGCGCTTCAATACCTTCAAGGATCATCTTCTCCAGAATTTTACCAGGCGCTGACGTGAGACTAACAGGCCTGTAGTTGCCACGGTCTATTTTCTTGCCCTTCTTGAAAATTGGTACGACATTTGCCAGCTTCCAGTCTACTGGGACCTCTCCAGATTCATAAGGTCATTGAAAAATAATTGAGAGAGGTCCCGCGATGGCGTCAGCCAGCTCCTTAAGCACCCTGGGATGAATCCCATCCGGACCCACGGACTTGTATAGATCCAGGTGGAGCAGCAAATCCCGCACACGTTCAGGGTCGGTTGGGAGTTTATCGTGCCCACCGTCGTGGTCCTCCAGCTCAGGGCACCCAGGGTGTATTTACTTCGACTGCGTAGAAGCTATCGCGCATAAATGCCAGGATCCGGATCCTCACTCACTATTCAGGTCAAGGACTGGGCTGGCAAGTTTTGGCTTTAATTTGGTTACCTGCCTACGTTGCTGTTTCGTGGCAGGTCATGGGAAGAAGATTGGCTGGCTTGCGGCAGCTTACATACACGTGGCTTTTAGGCCGCAGTCAAAGCGTTCCTCTAGATCTGGAAGTTTGAAGCTGGTTGGAAAAGCCATCTGAGTGGTTAGAAAGCTGCCTGGCAGAGAAGGACCTGGGAGTACTGGTGGCTAGTCGACTCAGTATGAGCCAGCAGTGTGCTCAGGTGGCCAAGAAGGCCAACAGCATCCTGACTCCTACAAGAAATGGCATGGCCAGCAGGACTAAGGAAGGTGATTGTCCCCCTGTACTTGGCTCTGGTGAGGCCGCAGCCCAAGTACTATGTTCAGTTCTGGGCCTCTCACTACAAGAAGGATATTGAGGGGCTCCAGTGAGTCCAGGGAAGGGCAACAAAGCTGGTGAGGGATCTGGAGAACAAGTCTTATGAGGAGCGGCTGAGGGAGCTGGGATTGTTCGGCCTGGAGAAAAGGAGGCTCAGGGGCGGCCTTATCGCTCTCTACGGTAAGATACCTGCTTTTGGTTTCAGTGAGAATTCAGGCCCAAGCAACTGAAGTTTCTTCTGGATAGCTTTTCTTCTAAATAAGATAACTTCACTTCCCTTTCATCTGCAATGATTTCTAAGTGCCTTACACCATTCACGCTTGAGACAGAAAAAAGGGATTCCCATGTTACGTAAGAGGAGCACAACCCCTCTCAAAATAGGAGAGCCTGAGGTACGCTACCGAACACTAAAACTGTTAAGAGTAGGAGGCAACGGACTCAAAAGACAAAGGAGGCTGACCCTCTCCGGCTGTTCACGTAACAGAAAAGAAACTCAGATTTGGGCCCAGGAGCTGTGATTTTAGGGAACGGGGCCACTCCCCAACATGAAACAACTCTAGAACCCAGGAACACTTAGCTGCCAGCTCCTGAACTCGCGGCACTTCCAAGCAACTTCACAAGCCGTACCACCAGGCTCTACTGCACGGAGAAGGCACCACCAATGTAACTAGTCATAGAGTCTCTAGAGCTATTTCACAGCAAAAGTAGAAAACAAAAAGAAAAAGCAGCCTGCTGGGGTTCAATTATCAATAATAAGTTCCATTGCTCCTTATTGATAAAAGAAATCACCTGACACAGAGTTTTGTAGTTAGAATAAATTTCATGAATTAACTACAAGAGGTGCGTAAGGGTCATATTTCTGCTACTCATTCCGTGAGGAAAACTAGTTTAGAACCCGTTAATATAAGAGAAATAAAAATATATAAATACATGAAAGAAGAAAGGGAATGAAATTACCGGCTAAATTGCTCTCACATTTTCATCTGTCTAGTAACAGCAAAAAAACCCAAAAAAAAATAAAAAAAAAAAAAAATAAATTAAAAGGATTTTCTTGAAATAAATGGCGCGACTCTGCGCCCCAGCGACTCTGCGCCCCAGCGACTCTGCGCCCCAGCGACTCTGCGCCCCAGCGACTTGCGCCCCAGCGACTCTGCGCCCCAGCGACTCTGCGCCCCAGCGACTCTGCGCCCCAGCGACTCTGCGCCCCAGCGACTCTGCGCCCCAGCGACTCTGCGCCCCAGCGACTCTGCGCCCCAGCGACTCTGCGCCCCAGCGACTCTGCGCCCCAGCGACTCTGCGCCCCAGCGACTCTGCGCCCCAGCGACTCTGCGCCCCAGCGACTCTGCGCCCCAGCGACTCTGCGCCCCAGCGACTCTGCGCCCCAGCGACTCTGCGCCCCAGCGACTCTGCGCCCCAGCGACTCTGCGCCCCAGCGACTCTGCGCCCCAGCGACTCTGCGCCCCAGCGACTCTGCGCCCCAGCGACTCTGCGCCCCAGCGACTCT
Source organism: Anas platyrhynchos (assembly GCF_047663525.1). Classification (NCBI taxonomy): domain Eukaryota; kingdom Metazoa; phylum Chordata; class Aves; order Anseriformes; family Anatidae; genus Anas; species Anas platyrhynchos. Next base: position 114,602,400 of record NC_092587.1, on the reverse strand, counting down.
GCGCCCCAGCGACTCTGCGCCCCAGCGACTCTGCGCCCCAGCGACTCTGCGCCCCAGCGACTCTGCGCCCCAGCGACTCTGCGCCCCAGCGACTCTGCGCCCCAGCGACTCTGCGCCCCAGCGACTCTGCGCCCCAGCGACTCTGCGCCCCAGCGACTCTGCGCCCCAGCGACTCTGCGCCCCAGCGACTCTGCGCCCCAGCGACTCTGCGCCCCAGCGACTCTGCGCCCCAGCGACTCTGCGCCCCAGCGACTCTGCGCCCCAGCGACTCTGCGCCCCAGCGACTCTGCGCCCCAGCGACTCTGCGCCCCAGCGACTCTGCGCCCCAGCGACTCTGCGCCCCAGCGACTCTGCGCCCCAGCGACTCTGCGCCCCAGCGACTCTGCGCCCCAGCGACTCTGCGCCCCAGCGACTCTGCGCCCCAGCGACTCTGCGCCCCAGCGACTCTGCGCCCCAGCGACTCTGCGCCCCAGCGACTCTGCGCCCCAGCGACTCTGCGCCCCAGCGACTCTGCGCCCCAGCGACTCTGCGCCCCAGCGACTCTGCGCCCCAGCGACTCTGCGCCCCAGCGACTCTGCGCCCCAGCGACTCTGCGCCCCAGCGACTCTGCGCCCCAGCGACTCTGCGCCCCAGCGACTCTGCGCCCCAGCGACTCTGCGCCCCAGCGACTCTGCGCCCCAGCGACTCTGCGCCCCAGCGACTCTGCGCCCCAGCGACTCTGCGCCCCAGCGACTCTGCGCCCCAGCGACTCTGCGCCCCAGCGACTCTGCGCCCCAGCGACTCTGCGCCCCAGCGACTCTGCGCCCCAGCGACTCTGCGCCCCAGCGACTCTGCGCCCCAGCGACTCTGCGCCCCAGCGACTCTGCGCCCCAGCGACTCTGCGCCCCAGCGACTCTGCGCCCCAGCGACTCTGCGCCCCAGCGACTCTGCGCCCCAGCGACTCTGCGCCCCAGCGACTCTGCGCCCCAGCGACTCTGCGCCCCAGCGACTCTGCGCCCCAGCGACTCTGCGCCCCAGCGACTCTGCGCCCCAGCGACTCTGCGCCCCAGCGACTCTGCGCCCCAGCGACTCTGCGCCCCAGCGACTCTGCGCCCCAGCGACTCTGCGCCCCAGCGACTCTGCGCCCCAGCGACTCTGCGCCCCAGCGACTCTGCGCCCCAGCGACTCTGCGCCCCAGCGACTCTGCGCCCCAGCGACTCTGCGCCCCAGCGACTCTGCGCCCCAGCGACTCTGCGCCCCAGCGACTCTGCGCCCCAGCGACTCTGCGCCCCAGCGACTCTGCGCCCCAGCGACTCTGCGCCCCAGCGACTCTGCGCCCCAGCGACTCTGCGCCCCAGCGACTCTGCGCCCCAGCGACTCTGCGCCCCAGCGACTCTGCGCCCCAGCGACTCTGCGCCCCAGCGACTCTGCGCCCCAGCGACTCTGCGCCCCAGCGACTCTGCGCCCCAGCGACTCTGCGCCCCAGCGACTCTGCGCCCCAGCGACTCTGCGCCCCAGCGACTCTGCGCCCCAGCGACTCTGCGCCCCAGCGACTCTGCGCCCCAGCGACTCTGCGCCCCAGCGACTCTGCGCCCCAGCGACTCTGCGCCCCAGCGACTCTGCGCCCCAGCGACTCTGCGCCCCAGCGACTCTGCGCCCCAGCGACTCTGCGCCCCAGCGACTCTGCGCCCCAGCGACTCTGCGCCCCAGCGACTCTGCGCCCCAGCGACTCTGCGCCCCAGCGACTCTGCGCCCCAGCGACTCTGCGCCCCAGCGACTCTGCGCCCCAGCGACTCTGCGCCCCAGCGACTCTGCGCCCCAGCGACTCTGCGCCCCAGCGACTCTGCGCCCCAGCGACTCTGCGCCCCAGCGACTCTGCGCCCCAGCGACTCTGCGCCCCAGCGACTCTGCGCCCCAGCGACTCTGCGCCCCAGCGACTCTGCGCCCCAGCGACTCTGCGCCCCAGCGACTCTGCGCCCCAGCGACTCTGCGCCCCAGCGACTCTGCGCCCCAGCGACTCTGCGCCCCAGCGACTCTGCGCCCCAGCGACTCTGCGCCCCAGCGACTCTGCGCCCCAGCGACTCTGCGCCCCAGCGACTCTGCGCCCCAGCGACTCTGCGCCCCAGCGACTCTGCGCCCCAGCGACTCTGCGCCCCAGCGACTCTGCGCCCCAGCGACTCTGCGCCCCAGCGACTCTGCGCCCCAGCGACTCTGCGCCCCAGCGACTCTGCGCCCCAGCGACTCTGCGCCCCAGCGACTCTGCGCCCCAGCGACTCTGCGCCCCAGCGACTCTGCGCCCCAGCGACTCTGCGCCCCAGCGACTCTGCGCCCCAGCGACTCTGCGCCCCAGCGACTCTGCGCCCCAGCGACTCTGCGCCCCAGCGACTCTGCGCCCCAGCGACTCTGCGCCCCAGCGACTCTGCGCCCCAGCGACTCTGCGCCCCAGCGACTCTGCGCCCCAGCGACTCTGCGCCCCAGCGACTCTGCGCCCCAGCGACTCTGCGCCCCAGCGACTCTGCGCCCCAGCGACTCTGCGCCCCAGCGACTCTGCGCCCCAGCGACTCTGCGCCCCAGCGACTCTGCGCCCCAGCGACTCTGCGCCCCAGCGACTCTGCGCCCCAGCGACTCTGCGCCCCAGCGACTCTGCGCCCCAGCGACTCTGCGCCCCAGCGACTCTGCGCCCCAGCGACTCTGCGCCCCAGCGACTCTGCGCCCCAGCGACTCTGCGCCCCAGCGACTCTGCGCCCCAGCGACTCTGCGCCCCAGCGACTCTGCGCCCCAGCGACTCTGCGCCCCAGCGACTCTGCGCCCCAGCGACTCTGCGCCCCAGCGACTCTGCGCCCCAGCGACTCTGCGCCCCAGCGACTCTGCGCCCCAGCGACTCTGCGCCCCAGCGACTCTGCGCCCCAGCGACTCTGCGCCCCAGCGACTCTGCGCCCCAGCGACTCTGCGCCCCAGCGACTCTGCGCCCCAGCGACTCTGCGCCCCAGCGACTCTGCGCCCCAGCGACTCTGCGCCCCAGCGACTCTGCGCCCCAGCGACTCTGCGCCCCAGCGACTCTGCGCCCCAGCGACTCTGCGCCCCAGCGACTCTGCGCCCCAGCGACTCTGCGCCCCAGCGACTCTGCGCCCCAGCGACTCTGCGCCCCAGCGACTCTGCGCCCCAGCGACTCTGCGCCCCAGCGACTCTGCGCCCCAGCGACTCTGCGCCCCAGCGACTCTGCGCCCCAGCGACTCTGCGCCCCAGCGACTCTGCGCCCCAGCGACTCTGCGCCCCAGCGACTCTGCGCCCCAGCGACTCTGCGCCCCAGCGACTCTGCGCCCCAGCGACTCTGCGCCCCAGCGACTCTGCGCCCCAGCGACTCTGCGCCCCAGCGACTCTGCGCCCCAGCGACTCTGCGCCCCAGCGACTCTGCGCCCCAGCGACTCTGCGCCCCAGCGACTCTGCGCCCCAGCGACTCTGCGCCCCAGCGACTCTGCGCCCCAGCGACTCTGCGCCCCAGCGACTCTGCGCCCCAGCGACTCTGCGCCCCAGCGACTCTGCGCCCCAGCGACTCTGCGCCCCAGCGACTCTGCGCCCCAGCGACTCTGCGCCCCAGCGACTCTGCGCCCCAGCGACTCTGCGCCCCAGCGACTCTGCGCCCCAGCGACTCTGCGCCCCAGCGACTCTGCGCCCCAGCGACTCTGCGCCCCAGCGACTCTGCGCCCCAGCGACTCTGCGCCCCAGCGACTCTGCGCCCCAGCGACTCTGCGCCCCAGCGACTCTGCGCCCCAGCGACTCTGCGCCCCAGCGACTCTGCGCCCAGCGACTCTGCGCCCCAGCGACTCTGCGCCCCAGCGACTCTGCGCCCCAGCGACTCTGCGCCCCAGCGACTCTGCGCCCCAGCGACTCTGCGCCCCAGCGACTCTGCGCCCCAGCGACTCTGCGCCCCAGCGACTCTGCGCCCCAGCGACTCTGCGCCCCAGCGACTCTGCGCCCCAGCGACTCTGCGCCCCAGCGACTCTGCGCCCCAGCGACTCTGCGCCCCAGCGACTCTGCGCCCCAGCGACTCTGCGCCCCAGCGACTCTGCGCCCCAGCGACTCTGCGCCCCAGCGACTCTGCGCCCCAGCGACTCTGCGCCCCAGCGACTCTGCGCCCCAGCGACTCTGCGCCCCAGCGACTCTGCGCCCCAGCGACTCTGCGCCCCAGCGACTCTGCGCCCCAGCGACTCTGCGCCCCAGCGACTCTGCGCCCCAGCGACTCTGCGCCCCAGCGACTCTGCGCCCCAGCGACTCTGCGCCCCAGCGACTCTGCGCCCCAGCGACTCTGCGCCCCAGCGACTCTGCGCCCCAGCGACTCTGCGCCCCAGCGACTCTGCGCCCCAGCGACTCTGCGCCCCAGCGACTCTGCGCCCCAGCGACTCTGCGCCCCAGCGACTCTGCGCCCCAGCGACTCTGCGCCCCAGCGACTCTGCGCCCCAGCGACTCTGCGCCCCAGCGACTCTGCGCCCCAGCGACTCTGCGCCCCAGCGACTCTGCGCCCCAGCGACTCTGCGCCCCAGCGACTCTGCGCCCCAGCGACTCTGCGCCCCAGCGACTCTGCGCCCCAGCGACTCTGCGCCCCAGCGACTCTGCGCCCCAGCGACTCTGCGCCCCAGCGACTCTGCGCCCCAGCGACTCTGCGCCCCAGCGACTCTGCGCCCCAGCGACTCTGCGCCCCAGCGACTCTGCGCCCCAGCGACTCTGCGCCCCAGCGACTCTGCGCCCCAGCGACTCTGCGCCCCAGCGACTCTGCGCCCCAGCGACTCTGCGCCCCAGCGACTCTGCGCCCCAGCGACTCTGCGCCCCAGCGACTCTGCGCCCCAGCGACTCTGCGCCCCAGCGACTCTGCGCCCCAGCGACTCTGCGCCCCAGCGACTCTGCGCCCCAGCGACTCTGCGCCCCAGCGACTCTGCGCCCCAGCGACTCTGCGCCCCAGCGACTCTGCGCCCCAGCGACTCTGCGCCCCAGCGACTCTGCGCCCCAGCGACTCTGCGCCCCAGCGACTCTGCGCCCCAGCGACTCTGCGCCCCAGCGACTCTGCGCCCCAGCGACTCTGCGCCCCAGCGACTCTGCGCCCCAGCGACTCTGCGCCCCAGCGACTCTGCGCCCCAGCGACTCTGCGCCCCAGCGACTCTGCGCCCCAGCGACTCTGCGCCCCAGCGACTCTGCGCCCCAGCGACTCTGCGCCCCAGCGACTCTGCGCCCCAGCGACTCTGCGCCCCAGCGACTCTGCGCCCCAGCGACTCTGCGCCCCAGCGACTCTGCGCCCCAGCGACTCTGCGCCCCAGCGACTCTGCGCCCCAGCGACTCTGCGCCCCAGCGACTCTGCGCCCCAGCGACTCTGCGCCCCAGCGACTCTGCGCCCCAGCGACTCTGCGCCCCAGCGACTCTGCGCCCCAGCGACTCTGCGCCCCAGCGACTCTGCGCCCCAGCGACTCTGCGCCCCAGCGACTCTGCGCCCCAGCGACTCTGCGCCCCAGCGACTCTGCGCCCCAGCGACTCTGCGCCCCAGCGACTCTGCGCCCCAGCGACTCTGCGCCCCAGCGACTCTGCGCCCCAGCGACTCTGCGCCCCAGCGACTCTGCGCCCCAGCGACTCTGCGCCCCAGCGACTCTGCGCCCCAGCGACTCTGCGCCCCAGCGACTCTGCGCCCCAGCGACTCTGCGCCCCAGCGACTCTGCGCCCCAGCGACTCTGCGCCCCAGCGACTCTGCGCCCCAGCGACTCTGCGCCCCAGCGACTCTGCGCCCCAGCGACTCTGCGCCCCAGCGACTCTGCGCCCCAGCGACTCTGCGCCCCAGCGACTCTGCGCCCCAGCGACTCTGCGCCCCAGCGACTCTGCGCCCCAGCGACTCTGCGCCCCAGCGACTCTGCGCCCCAGCGACTCTGCGCCCCAGCGACTCTGCGCCCCAGCGACTCTGCGCCCCAGCGACTCTGCGCCCCAGCGACTCTGCGCCCCAGCGACTCTGCGCCCCAGCGACTCTGCGCCCCAGCGACTCTGCGCCCCAGCGACTCTGCGCCCCAGCGACTCTGCGCCCCAGCGACTCTGCGCCCCAGCGACTCTGCGCCCCAGCGACTCTGCGCCCCAGCGACTCTGCGCCCCAGCGACTCTGCGCCCCAGCGACTCTGCGCCCCAGCGACTCTGCGCCCCAGCGACTCTGCGCCCCAGCGACTCTGCGCCCCAGCGACTCTGCGCCCCAGCGACTCTGCGCCCCAGCGACTCTGCGCCCCAGCGACTCTGCGCCCCAGCGACTCTGCGCCCCAGCGACTCTGCGCCCCAGCGACTCTGCGCCCCAGCGACTCTGCGCCCCAGCGACTCTGCGCCCCAGCGACTCTGCGCCCCAGCGACTCTGCGCCCCAGCGACTCTGCGCCCCAGCGACTCTGCGCCCCAGCGACTCTGCGCCCCAGCGACTCTGCGCCCCAGCGACTCTGCGCCCCAGCGACTCTGCGCCCCAGCGACTCTGCGCCCCAGCGACTCTGCGCCCCAGCGACTCTGCGCCCCAGCGACTCTGCGCCCCAGCGACTCTGCGCCCCAGCGACTCTGCGCCCCAGCGACTCTGCGCCCCAGCGACTCTGCGCCCCAGCGACTCTGCGCCCCAGCGACTCTGCGCCCCAGCGACTCTGCGCCCCAGCGACTCTGCGCCCCAGCGACTCTGCGCCCCAGCGACTCTGCGCCCCAGCGACTCTGCGCCCCAGCGACTCTGCGCCCCAGCGACTCTGCGCCCCAGCGACTCTGCGCCCCAGCGACTCTGCGCCCCAGCGACTCTGCGCCCCAGCGACTCTGCGCCCCAGCGACTCTGCGCCCCAGCGACTCTGCGCCCCAGCGACTCTGCGCCCCAGCGACTCTGCGCCCCAGCGACTCTGCGCCCCAGCGACTCTGCGCCCCAGCGACTCTGCGCCCCAGCGACTCTGCGCCCCAGCGACTCTGCGCCCCAGCGACTCTGCGCCCCAGCGACTCTGCGCCCCAGCGACTCTGCGCCCCAGCGACTCTGCGCCCCAGCGACTCTGCGCCCCAGCGACTCTGCGCCCCAGCGACTCTGCGCCCCAGCGACTCTGCGCCCCAGCGACTCTGCGCCCCAGCGACTCTGCGCCCCAGCGACTCTGCGCCCCAGCGACTCTGCGCCCCAGCGACTCTGCGCCCCAGCGACTCTGCGCCCCAGCGACTCTGCGCCCCAGCGACTCTGCGCCCCAGCGACTCTGCGCCCCAGCGACTCTGCGCCCCAGCGACTCTGCGCCCCAGCGACTCTGCGCCCCAGCGACTCTGCGCCCCAGCGACTCTGCGCCCCAGCGACTCTGCGCCCCAGCGACTCTGCGCCCCAGCGACTCTGCGCCCCAGCGACTCTGCGCCTCTTCCCACAGCTCGTTTTTCAATCTTTCAAATACTTAAGAAGTTTGTTCAACTTCAGGCTGACCTGTGTGCACTTGGGCTTCTGCAGCCTTTTTTGTTTTCCTCCAGTACTTAAAAGGGAGCTTAGAAGCCACCTATGTAATTTCACAGGATACAGACAAGGTGAAGGAAGTACTCAAACTCCTCAACAGTAACAACCACAGAACCCAGGAACTCTTACCTGCTGTCTCCTGAACTCGAGTCACTTCCAACGTGCTTCGCAGTGAAATAGTCCCACCAGGGTTCTTCTGAAGAAGGCACCACCAATGTAACTGGCTCATAGAGTCTCTAAAGCTATTTCACAGAGAGGGCAGAAAACTTGAAGGAAAAGCAGCCTAGTAGGGAACACTGAGCCCGATTCACCACGAGAGAAAAACACCCTAGGCTACCCAAGCCTCAGTTTCTCCTGGGGAGGCAATTCCCCCACCTGTCCTCAGGCTTCCTATATAACAAAGGTCAAATGACCCACACCTGGCAGGTTGCACTTAACAAGGGTGAAGCCAAGAGACCTTGTGGAATAAGCTCATCTACCTGGCTTCAAGGTTTTAAGGTCTATTGCTCCTTATCACTTGTAGAAATAACCTGACAAGGGGCTTAGTGGTTACAGTTGACATAATGAATTAAATACAAAATTTGCACAAAGCTCATATTTCTGTTAGTCATTCTGTGAGCAAAATTAGTACAGAGCCTGTTAAAAAAATAAATACAAATAAATAAAAGAAATGAATAAAAATAAAATGACCTTAAAGGCAAACTTGCCATCATAGATTTTCATCTGTCTAGTCATGACAGATAAACAAATTAGCAATCAGAATTCCTTTTCTTGATATTAATGCTATCTACATTTTCTTCTCTGAGATCCCTTCTTTATGCAGGACTTTTCTAAATCTAGCCCCATGACCTCTGACTGGACTATTTATAGAATCATAGAATATCCTGAGCTGGAAGGGACCCTTAAGGATCATCAAGTCCAACTCCTGGCACCGCACAGGTCTACCCAAAAGTTTAGACCACGTGACCAAGTGCACAGTCCAATCGCTTCTTAAATTCAGACAGGCTTGGTGCAGTGACTAGTTCCCTGGGGAGCCTGTTCTAGCGTGCAACCACCCTCCTCTCGGTGAAGAACCTCTTCCTGACATCCAGCCTAAAACTTCCCTGCCTCAGCTTAACACCGTTCCCGTGGGTCCTGTCACTGGTGATTACGGAGAATAGGTCAGCACCTGCCTCTGCACTCCCCCACGCGAGGAAGTTGTACGCTGCAATGAGGTCCCTCCTTAGCCTCCCCTTCCCCAGGCTGAACAGGCCCAGTGCCCTCAGCTGCTCCTCATGCGGCTTCCCCTCTAGGCCCTTCACCATCTTCGTCGCCCTCCTCTGGACACTCTCCAACAGTTTCATGTCCTTTTTATACTGTGGTGCCCAGAACTGCACACAGTACTCGAGGTGAGGCCGCACCAGCGCAGAGTAGAGCGGGACAATCACTTCCCTCGATCGACCAGCAATGCCGTGCTTGATGCACCCCAGGACACGGTTGGCCCTCCTGGCTGCCAGGGCACACTGCTGGCTCATGTTCAACTTGCTGTCAACCACCACGCCCGGATCCCTCTCTGCAGGGCTGCTCTACGGCATCTCATCACCCAGTCGGTACATATAGCCAGGGTGGCCCCGTCCCAGGTGCAGGACCCGGCACTTGCTCTTGTTAATCCTCATGCGGTTGGTGATCGCCCAGCTCTCCAATCTGTCCAGATCTCTCTGCAAGGCCTTTCCACACTCAGCCCCTCATCTGAGTCTACAACTCCTCCAAGTTTGGTGCCATCAGCAAATTTGCTCAAAACACCTTCTAGTCCTACATCTAAATCGTTTATAAAAACATTGAAGAGGACCGGCCCTAAAATGGAGCCTTGAGGGACCCCACTAGTGACCGTGCGCCACCCTGATGTGGCCCCATTTACCACAAGCCCTTGAGCCCTGCCTGTCAGCCAATTGCTCACCCATCGTATGGTGTTTTTGCTAAGTTGTATGCTGGACATTTTTGTCCAGTAGGATCCCATGGGAAACCATGGGTTCTTCACAGAGAGGGTGGTTGCACGCTGGAACAGGCTCCCCAGGGAAGTGGTTACTGCACCGAGCCTGTCTGAATTTAAGAAGAGATTGGACTGTGCACTTAGTCACATGGTCTGAACTTTTGGGTAGACCTGTGCGGTGTCAAGAGTTGGACTTGATGATCCTTAAGGGTCCCTTCCAGCTCAGGATATTCTATGATTCTATGATTCTATGTCGAAAGCTTTGCTCAAGTCCAAAAAGATCACGTCAGCTGGTTTCCCTTGATCAACCAGATGGCTGATCTTATCATAAAAGGAATTCAGATTTGTTAGGCAGGACCTACCCCTCATGAACCCATGTGGGCTGGGACCAATGACTGCATTGTCCCCCAGGTGCGCTTCAATACCTTCAAGGATCATCTTCTCCAGAATTTTACCAGGCGCTGATGTGAGACTAACAGGCCTGTAGTTGCCACGGTCTATTTTCTTGCCCTTCTTGAAAATTGGTACGACATTTGCCAGCTTCCAGTCTACTGGGACCTCTCCAGATTCACAAGATCATTGAAAAATAATTGAGAGAGGTCCCGCGATGGCGTCAGCCAGCTCCTTAAGCACCCTGGGATGAATCCCATCCGGACCCACGGACTTGTATAGATCCAGGTGGAGCAGCAAATCCCGCACACGTTCAGGGTCGGTTGGGAGTTTATCGTGCCCACCGTCGTGGTCCTCCAGCTCAGGGCACCCGGGGTGTATTTACTTTGACTGTGTAGAAGCTATCGCGCATAAATGCCAGGATCCGGATCCTCACTCACTATTCAGGTCAAGGACTGGGCTGGCAAGTTTTGGCTTTAATTTGGTTACCTGCCTACGTTGCTGTTTCCTGGCAGGTCATGGGAAGAAGATTGGCTGGCTTGCGGCAGCTTACATACACGTGGCTTTTAGGCCGCAGTCAAAGCGTTCCTCTAGATCTGGAAGTTTGAAGCTGGTTGGAAAAGCCATCTGAGTGGTTAGAAAGCTGCCTGGCAGAGAAGGACCTGGGAGTACTGGTGGCTAGTCGACTCAGTATGAGCCAGCAGTGTGCTCAGGTGGCCAAGAAGGCCAACAGCATCCTGACTCCTACAAGAAACAGCATGGCCAGCAGGACTAAGGAAGGTGATTGTCCCCCTGTACTTGGCTCAGGTGAGGCCGCAGCCCAAGTACTGTGTTCGGTTCTGGGCCCCTCGCTACAAGAAGGATATTGAGGGGCTCCAGTGAGTCCAGGGAAGGGCAACAAAGCTGGCAAGGGATCTGGAGAACAAGTCTTAGGAGGAGCGGCTGAGGGAGCTGGGATTGTTCGGTCTGGAGAAGAGGAGGCTCAGGGGCGACCTTATTGCTCTCTACAGATACCTCAAAGGAGGCTGTAGCGAGGTGGGGGTTGGTCTATTCTCATATGTGCCTGGTGATAGGACGAGGGGGAATGCGCTAAAGTTGCACCAGGGGAGGTTTAGGTTGGGTGTCAGGAAGAACTTCTTTACCGAAACGGTTGTTAGGCATTGGAACGGGCTGCCCAGGGGAGTGGTGGAGTCACTATCCCTGGAGGTCTTTGAAAGATGTTTAGGTGTAGAGCTTAGGGATACGGCTTAGTGGAGGACTTGTTAGTGTTACGCCAGAGGTTGGACTACGTGATCTTGGAGGTCTCTTCCAACCTAGGTGATTCTGTGTTGTGGTCTCCAAGCTGGGATACAACCACCTGTTAGTTCGGCATAACTGAATTTTGCGTTCCTTGCACTAGCTGTTCCTTTGCCTCCTCTTCAGAGACAAGGACATGCATCTCTTTCACGCTCCTTCAGTACTAAACAAACCAGGATAGATAAAGCCCCTTTCTTCACGTCAGTAAGATACCTGCCTTTGGTTTCAGTGAAAATTCAGGCCCTAGCACCTGAAGTTTCTTCTGGATGGTGTTTCTTTTGTGTAGGGTAATTTTATTTCCCTGTTGAAGACTTACAAGGATGTAGTAACAAAAGCAAAGGCATAAAACAGACCAGGAGGCATAGGCTGCTTTTGAGCCTGCAGCAGACTATAGGTATGATATTATCATTTCAGACAAATACAGTCTACGTAACGTGAATGGTTCCAGCATGCTTGCAATCTGCCAAAAGCCAGAAAATGGGACCTTCATTTTATGACCAGATGGAAAAGAAAAACAACAACGACAAAAATTAAGAGAAGGAACTTTTCCTTCACCTAAATTTTATTATTTTGCAACTCCTTCAGGTGTCCCCAAGGAATTATCAACACCCTTCTCTCCCCTCCCCAGCCCTCCCCCCCAAAAAAATAAATAAATAAATAGAGAGACATTGTGGCATAGAGGTATAATTTCAGTTCACACCAGAAGACATTCTTCTCCCTGAGGTACAGCTAAGCCCCACAAAGCATCAAAACAAAACAAAAAAAAAAAAAGAATGCCAACAAGGGATATATCTACAAGTTAGTTTTATGTGCCGGCATTATTTCCTTGTCTGGTCTCTCATTGACGGCAAGATCTATCTGGGGGGGGAACGTGTAATGCCGTGCAAGGTTGTTTGGTGGTATGACTGACAACATGACTTTCAAATTTTGAGCTGTTTGTATAGAAGCAAAGTACAGAAGAGTACACTACCCCCAAGGGCAACGTAGAAACTACCTGTTGCTTCTCAGGTTTAAAAGTTAAAAGGTGTAAGCAGCTGTTTGAGTACAATACTGACGTATACATGAACATTTTCCTCTCCAATGTACAAGTTTGTGTGCAACATTTTTCATCGTGCTCTCAGATCAGGATTCTGATTCTAACAATGGTTCCTAGTGCAAACTTCCAGAGAAGAGGGAAGCAAACCAGTCCTGACTGCTTTGAATGAGATGGAGAGAGCAAGCAAATGTAAATGAAGAAGATAAATCTGTAGGAATGTTTTCAGATAATTGCCACTGTCCAAAAGCTTTAAAGTGGTTGAATCCTTGAAAGTTCATTACTGAAAACGCTGGCTGCATCACTGAATTTGAAGGAGTAAGATAGACTTGCACCATCGCAGAGCCTCAGTCACAGTTTAATTGGGCACTGCCTCTAACTTCACAAGAATGAAAGAGAAAAGGTCATCTTTCTACCTTGTCAGCTACTGGCAGACCTAGAGAAAGAAAAAACAAGAGTTGTTAACATTAAGATGTAATGTTTGTTGGTTTTTTTTAGGACTTCTCACCAAAGGTGTAATATTGAGTAGTAACCTGACAACAAATGAAAGGGAAGATGAAAGAGTAGAAGGTCCTTGCATGGCCTTAATTTACGTGGCAACTGACAACAACCACAATCCGCAATGATTTCTAAGTGCCTTACACCATTGACCCTTGAGGCACAAAAACGGGATTCCCATATTAGGTAAGGGGAGTACGATCCCCCTCAAAACACGGGAGTCTGGGGTACATGACTGAGTACTGGAAATCTTAAGACTAGGATGGTCACATACCAGAAAGGAAACTCACATTTTAGCACTAAACAACTATCTTTAGAGACAGGCTGGGAACCACAGAATCACAGAATTTCTAGGTTGGAAGAGACCTCAAGATCATCGAGTCCAACCTCTGATTTAACGCTAACAGTCCCCACTAAACCATATCCCTAAGCTCTACATCTAAACGTCTTTTAAAGACTTCCAGGGATGGTGACTCCACCACTTCCCTGAGCAGCCTGTTCCACAGTCTAACAACCCTTTCGGTAAAGAAGTTCTTCCTAACATCCAACCTAAACCTCCCCTGGCACAACTTTAGCCCATTCCCCCTCATCCTGTCACCAGGCACGTGGGAGAACAGGCCAACCCCCACCTCGCTACAACCTCCTTTAAGGTATCTGTAGAGAGCGATAAGGTCGCCCCTGAGCCTCCTCTTCTCCAGGCTGAACAAGCTCAGCTCCTTCAGCCGTTCCTCATAGGACTTGTTCTCCAGGCCCCTCACCAGCTTCGTCGCCCTTCGTCGCCCTTCTCTGGACCGGTTCTTTTTAACCCAGGGTCCATTTCAGCATCTTCAAAGCTAAAGAAATGGTTGACTGCTCTGTTGAATTGTGTTCCAGGCAGAAAGACTCACGTTCCTATTAACATAAAGAGCTTAATACCTTGTGTAATAAATAGCTCAGTATTCAAAATAGGACTATAATCAAAGTTTACAATTTATTAAAGGAATACAGGTAAGCAAACAGCGCTGGGTGCACCAGGAGTCTCTGCTCCACCAAGACGCACACCAGTTACATCAAGCAGCTGATTTTTATGCTCCTAGGCTAATACATATTCATTACTACTTCTAAAAAAAACAACAGGGTTATTATAATTAGATTCCGGAATCCAAACCCTCCTACTGGAGCATGCGTATCAGTCTCCGGTGGTCCCTCTGGTGGTCTCTCGTGCTGAAGGCTCATAGTCTTCCTCCCTCTTGTCCAACTTGGCTGTATGTCAGAGACTTGTGCAACCTTCCCTGCAAGCTTTGTCTTTTAGTTGTTCTTCAGCTCTCCCTGTCTCCTTGATCTCCTGCCCAGATATCAGAGACTTGCATAGTGTCCCACGCAATAGTCATCATAGTTAGCAGTTATTCTGAAACCCCCCAGATACCAGAGACTTCAAGGAAAAGTCTACAAATACATTTCCCTTCAAGCTCTCTATTGACATGAGTTGCTAAAACATTCCTTTGCAAGATACAAGAACTATATACATTAACCACTGTTTTTCTTAGACTTGTGGTTATACAAGGGTATGCAAGACAGAAGGTCACATTCATCATACAATGCGGCCCTAGCATTGTTCCATACTGACACGAATCAGGTGAACATATCTCACACTTGCTTCTGTTCTAAAGATGAGTTTTGGATTCAAATGTACCCCCTCCAAGATGAACAACTACCTTAACTATGTGGGGTTGATATTCTGCATAAGACATTCGTAACGTCAAGCTTCACAGCTTCTCCTCTGGATGCAGGAAAGAGGTTACAGACGTATAAAAGGGCAAGACAACTTCCAAAACTACATTGCATTGCCACAAAACTACTTTAACGTATCCCTGCAGGCACAGAAACTCCTTTGCAAGCCACCACAGATTAGACATTATGGCTAAAGAGCGTGGAAAGGATTGTTGAACAACCCTATGAGCGACTTCTGCAGCAGACTTCTGTGCCGCTCCTCGTAGGACTTGTTCTCCAGGCCCCTCACCAGCTTCGTCGCCCTTCTCTGGACCCGCTCAAGCACCTCGATGTCCTTCTTGTAGCGAGGGGCCCAAAACTGAACACAGTACTCGAGGTGCGGCCTCACCAGAGCCGAGTACAGGGGGACGATCACCTCCCTAGCCCTGCTGGTCACACTGTTTCTGATACAAGCCAGGATGCTGTTGGCCTTCTTGGCCACCTGAGCACACTGCTGGCTCATATTCAGCCAAATGTCCACCATCACTCCCAGGTCCTTCTCTGCCTGGCAGCTCTCCAACCACTCATCTCCCAGCCTGTAGCTCTGCTTGGGGTTATTGCGTCCCAGGTGCAGGACCCGGCACTTGGCCTTGTTGAACTTCATGCAGTTGACCTCAGCCCATCGGTGCAGCCTATCCAGATCCTCCTGCAGAGCCTTCCTACCCTCAAGCAGATCGACACACACACTTTGCTTGGTGTCATCTGCAAACTTACTGAGGATGCACTCAATGCCCTCGTCCAGATCATTGATGAAGATATGAAAGAGGACCGGCCCCAGCACCGAGCCCTGGGGGACGCCACTAGTGACCAGCCTCCAACTGGACTTGGCTCCATTTACCACGACTCTTTGGGCCCGGCTATCCAGCCAGTTTCTAACCCAACGAAGCGTGCGCCAGTCCAAGCCAAGAGCAGCCAGTTTCTTGAGGAGAATGCTGTGGGAGACGGTGTCAAAAGCCTTGCTGAAGTCAAGGTAGACCACATCCACAGCCTTTCCCTCATCCACCCAGCGCGTCACTTTGTCACAGAAGGAGATCAGGTTCGTCAAGCAGGACCTGCCTTTCATAAACCCATACTGACTGGGCCTGATCGCCTGCTTGCCCTGCAAGTGCTGCGTGATGACTCTCAAGAGAATCTGCTCCATGAGCTTCCCTGGCACTGAGGTCAAACTGACAGGCCTGTAGTTTTCCGGGTCTTCCCTCCTGCCCTTCTTGTAGATGGGCGTCACGTTTGCTAGCCGCCAGTCAACTGGGACCTCCCCCGATAGCCAGGACTGTTGATGAATGATGGATAGGGGCTTGGCCAGCTCCTCTGCCAGTTCTCTCAGTACCCTTGGGTGGATCCCATCCGGCCCCATCGACTTGTGCACATCCAAGTGCCGTACCAGGTCACCAACCAGTTCTTCGTGGATAGTGAGGGCCACATCCTTCTCCCTATCCCCTTCCACCAGCTCAGGGTACTGGGTATCCAGAGAACAACCGGTATTGCCGCTAAAGACTGAGGTGAAGAAGGCATTAAGCACCTCCGCCTTTTCCTCATCTCTTGTAACTAGGTTTCCCCCCGCATCCAGTAAAGGATGGAGATTCTCCTTAGTCCTCCTTTTTGTGTTGATGTATTTATAAAAACAGTTTTTGTTATCTTTAACGACAGTAGCCAGATTGAGCTCCATATGAGCTTTGGCCTTTCTAATTTTGTCCCTGCACAGCCTCGCTACATCCTTATAGTCCTCCCTAGTGGCCTGTCCACTTTTCCAAAGATTATAAACCCTCTTTTTTCTCCTAAGCTTAAGCCACAATTCTCTGTTCAGCCAGGCTGGTCTTCTTCCCCGCCAGCTCGTCTTTGGGCACGTGGGGACAGACCGTTCCTGCGCCATTAAGATTTCCCTCTTGAAGAGCGCCCAGCCTTCCTGGACCCCTCTGCCCTTCAGAACCGCCTCCCAAGGGACTCTACCAACCAGTGTCCTTAGCAGCACAAAGTCAGCCCTCCGGAAGTCCAATACAGTGGTTTTACTGGTCCCCTTCCTTGCCTCGCCAAGAATAGAGAACACCATTTCGTGGTCACTCTGCCCAAGACAGCTCCCGACAATCACATCTGTTTGTGAAGAGAAGGTCTAGCGGGGCACCACCCCTGGTAGGCTCGCTAACCAGCTGCGTCAGGAAGCTATCTTCCACGCTCTCCAGAAACCTCCTAGACTGCTTTCTCTGGGCTGTGTTGTGCTTCCAGGATATGTCAGGGAAGTTGAAGTCCCCCATGAGAACAAGTGCTGAAGATTTTGCAACTTCTGTCAGCTGCCTGTAGAACTCCTCATCCGTCTCCTCATCCTGGTTCGGCGGTCTATAGCAGACCCCGACCAGGACACTAGCCTTGTTGTCCCTGCCAATCCTAACCCAAAGGGACTCGACCTTGTCATTCCCAGCCTCAAGTTCTACAACATCAAAAGACTCTCTCATATAGAGAGCCACACCACCACCCCTTCTGTGCTGCCTGTCCCTTCTGAAGAGCTTATAGCCAGTCATTGCAGCACTCCAGTCATGAGACCGGTCCCACCACGTCTCCGTGATGGCAACCAAGTCGTAGCCTGCCTGCCGCACGATGGCTTCCAGCTCCTCCTGTTTGTTACCCATGCTGCGTGCATTGGTGTAGATGCACTTCAGCTGGGCCATTGCCTTATCCCCCGGCCTTACTATTGTTCCCTCTGGCACAGCTCCAACAATCCTTGCTTCAGCCCCATCCCCCTTCTTACCTAGTTTAAAGACCTCTCAACGAGCCCTGCCAGCTCCTGGCCCAGGATCCTTTTTCCCCTAAAAGATAGGGACCCGCCTGCAGCCATCAGGCCGGGTGCCGAGTAAAGTGCCCCATGGTCGAAAAACCCAAGATTTCTGCGTTGGCACCAGCCCCTGAGCCACATGTTTAAGAGGTGGGCTTTCCGTGTCCTCTCTGTACCCCTCCCTGCCACTGTAGGGATGGACGAAAACACCACCTGCACTCCTGCTCCATCCACTAACCGTCCCAGCCCCCTAAAGTCTTGTTTGATAGCCTTCAGGCTTCTCTCTTCAATGTCGTCACTACCTGCCTGGACTATCAAAAGAGTATAATAGTCAGAGGGGCGTACCAGGTTGGGAAGCTTCCTGGCAACGTCCCTGACCCTGGTCCCAGGGAGGCAGCAGACTTCCCGATGGATAGGGTCAGGCCGACAAATAGGGCCCTCTGTTCCCTAAGGATAGAGTCTCCCACAACAATAACCCTTCTGTCTTTCTTGGTGGAGGCAGCCCTGAGGCGTGGAGTTGACCTCCTCGCCCTAGGCATCCTCCTGGGAACACTTGCTACCTCTTCCTCACCCACCGGTCTCTCGAGGGCCTCAAACCTGTTGTGGAAGGGCACCTGGGAAGGTGGGACCAGAAGGGGAGGGCATCACTTGCGATGTCGAGCAGGGACCTGTCTCCATTCCTCCTCAACTCCCAGATCCCCTCCCTCTGCCCAACGGCGACAGGGCAGGGGTCTGTTAGGAAGCACGGCCGAAAACACGACAGACACCGGTTGAGTCAGACCATGCTGCTCCATTTTATTGCCCGAATAGCCTAACTTTTACGGTGAACTTAACAGGGGCGGACAGTGTTTCACACAAGATTATTGGTCAAAAGCACTCAGACAAACAACTAGAAGAAAACAACCCCACCTGCAAGAAAACAACCCCCCTTGTGATTAGCACTCACGTAGATCTTGTCCTTGAAGCCAGCTGCTGGTAACAATATTTTTCTGAATTCCTCAATTGGGCAACGTGGGAATCATTGTCGTGGGAGCTTCTCATAGTTATTCTGGTAGCTTGGTTTGCTCAGCTACAGCAGGCCATGAGATTTTCTAAGGCCTACTCCTGGTTGCTTAAGGCAAGCTCAGATCAAACAATTGTTCCACGGACTCATGTCCAGGCCCTGTATGCCAATTCCCAACAATTCCCCCTTTTTCTTTTTGTACGAGCAGTACTTGGCCGAAGGTTTTTTCATCAGACGTCGAATACATAACATAACACAACTACAATGACATAACAAAACTTAAACCTAATAACATTACAATTACTGTAATCACTTAATGGTAACACAACTTAAACCTAATCACACCACAACTACTATAGTCAATGAATGGTACCCCAACAAGGTATGTAACAGAAGGTGTGCTAGGGCTGGCTAGACTTTCACAGAAGGTGGTGGTATTCAGTTTCCTAGCCAGGGATACCCAGACATTCTCCTTAGGATCGAAGGCTGTCCTTGGCAGTCCTTGAGTTGGCGCAGCCCATGTCATTGTCAGAATGATTATCAGGAACCTCTTCATGGTCGTCTTCGGCATGTGCAGATTCTACGGCTGCTTCAGTCCACTTTGCAGGGATCCACCGGGTACCTGTTTCCAGCACCACTTCAAAATCTCTATAACATTTTTGCAAGTAACCCTTTAACCACATTTATCACAATACTACATGCAATGATGATTGACACCACAGCGAACAGAATCCTTAATCCCTCTTTGACTAATGCCAGTAACCATCTATGCGTTGTTTCAACCAAGTCAGTGAACCATTGATTGAAAGGGTTGATACCATATTGAATCTTTCTCATGTGCTCTTTCAGGAAAGTAATGAATTTGTGAATTGACTCATTATGATCAAAAAGGTTTAAACAGTACATTCCCTTAAATTTCTCCAAGTGGCTACTTCAAACAATGACTCCGTACTTGTGAAACATGATTTTGCTCGACCGATCGCAACTAGTCCTGCTAGTTGCTTACAATCGACTCCCCGTTTTTCTAAAAAGCGCTGTAACAAATCTAGGGCTACTTCGTCCTCCATTTTCCTATGATTTTTGCCAGCACCAATTTCCTATGCTTTCAGCCTGCACTATGGCAAAAGCATGCTCTCACTCACACAGTACACAGCACAATCGCACACACAGAGCACAATCGCACACCCAGAGGCCTCTGGCACATCTCAATCTCAGTCATACCACAATCTCATTCACAAGAATATAATTTAGCTGCTGACTCTATCTGCTGTTTACTCTTCAATATTCTCCTTCTGGCGACAGCCGCCTGTGTCTTCAACAGCTGGTTTTACGCGTCGGCTAGGCACCCAGATTGCACCTGTAGGGGAAGAAACACAAGCGTAACCGCGCCCCAGGCAGATCACTTCAGCAGGGCCTAGCCATTGCCCTGTTTTCATGTCTCTGTATAACACTGTTGCGAAGCACGGACGAAAGCACGACAGACACCAGCAGAGTCAGATCATGCTTCACCATTTTATTGCCCGAATAGCCCAACTTTTATAGTGAACTTTACAGGGGTGGACAGTGTTTCACACAAGATTATTGGTCAAAAGCACCCAGACAAACCATTAAGAAAATAACACCACCTGCAAGAAAAGAACCCCCCTTTTGATTAGAAGTTAGGAAAACAACCCCCTTTGTGCTTAACGGTCACATAGGCCTAGTCCTTGAGGCCAGCTGCTGATAACAATACTTTCTGAGTTCCTTAATTGGGTGATGTGGGAGTCATTGCCGTGGGAGCTTCTCACAGTTACTCTGGCAGCTTGGTTTGCTCAGCTACAGCAGGCCCTGAGACTTCTAAGGCCTACCCCTGGTTGCTTATGTCCACGTCCTGTATGCCAGTTCCCAACATAACACCTTCATGCGTGGTGGCTTAGAAGTTTCTGCCCCGGCATGGTGACGTACTATAGGGGGCTCAGTGCTGTCCCCAAACACACATAAATGGTTAAGTACAAAGAGAGCCTTTCCTATTCTTTCTTTTACGTCTTCAATGTCTCTGAACTTTTCTAAGTATCCTTTCATTGTTCCATCTGCCCTTTCCACTATCGCCTGTCCTGTGGAGGAGTGTGGGATGCCAGTAACATGATTGATATTCCATAATTGCATAAATCGTTTCAGTGGCCCACTATTATAAGCTGGACCATTGTCAGTCTTGATAGTGCTAGGTACCCCTAACACAGCAAAACAACTAGTGAGGTGATGCCGCACATCCCGAGCCTTTTCCCTGGGTTGTGCAGTAGCCCATGTCATGTGGCTAGAGGTATCTATCGTTACATGCAAGTATTTTAACTGTCCCAAGGCTGTAACAGGAGTGACATCCATTTGCCACACTTCATTAGCTTTCAACCCTCTTGGGTTAACTCCACACCCGGGTCCCATTCCTAAATTATGATAACTACATATGGGACAAGCCTTCACGATTGCTTGAGCGTCAGCATTAGACAAATTGTAGGCTCGAGCTAGTCCCTTCGCGTTCTGGTGAAATATGGAATGAGCTTCTCGAGCTCGGCAAAATGGTGATAGTGGAGCTTCAGTGACTGCAGCAGCAACTAATCGGTCGGCTCGGGCATTGCCTTCTCCGAGCCCTTGTTCCCACTGATGACTGCGAATATGAATCACTGCATACGGCTTACTTCTCTGTGCGATTGCAAGCTGCAAACTTGTCAATAGTTGAACCAGTCGTCCATTCTGCACTTCTCGCAAACTTGAGTCCTCAATGCGATTGGCTATGCCTACTACATAAAGAGAGTCAGATACAACACTCAACGGAACAGCTTTCCATTTTACAAACGCCCATACTACTGCGAACAGTTCTAGTGTCTGTAATGAATCCTCTTTCTGAGCTTGCAAAATCTGATGTTGCCAGCCATGCTCATCCTTCCATGTCACTGCAGCAGTTCTGGAGCACTTACCGGCATCTGTAAAGACTGTTATTGCGTCTGCAACTGGTTGGGGTGATCACTTTGGTCTACTTATCCAGCCCTGGTTTTTCATCCAGGACAAGACAGGAGATTGTAATGGTTTTGCTATTAACATGGCTCCATCATGCAATAGAGCAGTTTGCAGTTCCTCAGAATTTTGTATATACCATTCCAGATCACTTGACTTCATGGGTAACCATATGGTGTTAGGAGGGGCCCCGTCTACTTGCAAGGTTCTACTTCGTCCCTTTTTAATTAATTCTGCTCATGTGGTGATTTTTTCTTGAATTGTTCGTCGTGGCCGCAACGGAGGAGCTAGCCATTCTAGTACCACCGTATCTCCCTGCTTCTCCCCCATTTTTATTTTTTGCTGTGTTATCGCACCCATCAAATATTGGGGGCCACACAGAATAGTTAGATCAAGAGGCGCACCCTCTATACGCCGATGCGTAGCCCGTGTTGTAATCATTGAGGCTATTAGCTGTAGTGCTTGTTTTTGTTGGTCTGTAAGCTGAATTGGTGCTGCTGGATCTGTCCCTCGTAGCAAAGGTCGTAGTTGATTTAACAGCTCGTTGGGAATACCAACCACTGGTCGAATCCATTGCAAATCACCCATCAACTTCTGGGCGTCGTTAAGAGTCTTAAGGTCTGATTGTATTGTCAATTTCTGCGGTTGGATCGTAGCATCGGAGATATGCCATCCAAGATATTTCCATGGGCTTGTCTCCTGTACCTTCTCGGGGGCAACTACTAATCCTCTCTGTTTAAGTTGCTTCGTTAGTTCATCCTTTTGCTGTGAAGAAAATGGTGTTGACTGGGCCAATAGAATATCATCCATATAATGACAGATTATTGTTCCTGACCATTTTCATCGCAACGGCTGTAGAGCATCGTCGACACAGAATTGACATAGAGTTGGCGAATTTCGCATTCCCTGCGGCAGGACCGTCCACTCAAATCTCTGGTCTGGCCCTTCTCGGTTTATTGCAGGAAGTGTAAAAGCGAATCTTTGTTTATCATTTTCATGGAGAGCAATTGTGAAGAAACAGTCCTTTAAGTCCACTATGAGTAAATGCCATCCTTCAGGTATCATCGCAGGATTAGGCAACCCTGGCTGCACTGCTCCCATATCGTACATCTGCTTATTTACCGCACACAGATCGTGGAGCAGCCGATACTTACCCGACTTCTTTTTAATCACAAAGATAGGTGTATTCCACGGGCTCGTTGACAACCTTAAGTGCCCCTGTTGAAACTGTTCTTTAACCAGCTCATGCGCTTGTATCAGACTTTCCCGTTTTAACGGCCATTGCTCGACCCACACAGGATCATCATTCTTCCACCGGAGCGGGATCGGGAAAGTCCAAACAATGGCCATATCTATAAAGGGCGTTCCCTATAAAGGGCGTTCCCAGGTAAGGACCATTCCCATTTGAGCAAGGATGTCCCGCCCTATTAGTGCGTGCACCCCGTCAGGCAACGGACTAACAGAGACACAACATTTCACCACTTTGTCCCCTATTGTCCACCGCAGGGGTGGTGACTGACGGCAATGTCATTCCTCCGACCCCGGCCACCGTGGCATTGGTTTCAGATGTTGGCCAATGCTGCGGCCAGTTGTGTGTGCTGATTATAGATACATCGGCTCCCTCTTGTGGCTGGTCGGAGAGGAACGGGTTCCCCCTCGGTGTTGCTGTGCATGCGGCCGCGTTTTGTGTCGTCGCGGGGCGACTCTTCCCGCTGTTCCAGCCGTTTCCCGACACGTTGCATCGACATGCCGCTTCACTGTGATTGCCCGACTGACAATCTGAGCACCATACTGCCCCAGCTTTGCAGTTTCGTCTCACGTGTCCAAAAACACCACCAGGATAACATCGCAAGCGGTGTGGTATTTGGCCACCAGGGGGTGGTGCTTGACCACCAGAGCGTGACCCGGCGGTTTGCAAAGGAGCAAGAGCTGCAAGGACTTGACTCTGTGTAAACTCAGCATGCTCTTTCATAGCCTGTGCCTGCTCTCGCATGCTGTCACCTAATTGCTTTACTGCCTCTACTAACATAGCCTGTGGGCCTACTGGTACCTGAGCCATTCTTTCCAACCCTTCCTCGATTGTCCATGTCCCGGGTAAGGAAGCCAATATATTGCGAGTAGAAGGGTTGCTATTCTGAATTGCGCACTGTTTTAATATCGTGCCCTGGAGGTAATCAGGCACCCCAGCCGCCTGTATGGCGTTTGCTATGCGGTCAATAAAAAGCCCAAATGGATTCTCTCTACCCTGTTTGATTCCCATGTAGGAAGGTATTCCCCCTGGCCCCTTTATCCGATCCAATGCTCTTCTGGCCGTTCTCATCGATTCCTTCGCTTTATCAGGTCCCAGCAATGCTTGTGCTTCTGTCCTAAAATACGGTCCTACCCCCATCAACTCTTCCAGCGTGACCCCATGTAAAGGGTCCCCAGGTGCTCTTACCACTGTGACTGCTTCTTGACAAGCAGCCTGCCAATGGGCATTAAATAAGAGCTGCTGGTGTTGGGTCAAAATTAACTTCATTATGCTACATATGTCTCCTGGAAGCAAAATATTAGTTCCCCAAATATAGTCCAACATCTGTCTCGTAGGTTCACCTTTCAGACCTGACTCATTTACTGTGGACCGCAGCTGAGTTAACAATTTCCAGTCCAAATTCACGAGATTAACCGTAACATTACCCTGGGCGTCCGGTGGTGAATATACTACCGGGAAGGCCTCTTGAACCAATTGTGCAGCTATCCCGTGTTCACCTTCGCATACAGCCTCATCTGCTATTTGCTTCCACACCCTCTGCCTCTCCTGAACACCTTCTATAAACGGGCTTGTGTTTTTTCTGTCTGGTTTTTGCTCTCTTATTTCCTCATCCATTTCCCCACTTTTGTGAGAAGGAGCCGGTGGTGCTGCTGGTGATGGCGGGAGCACCAACACCGACTCTGAGAAGGATGATGAGAGAGGAGGAGGCTCCCATTGCCCCCTGAGGCAGCGTTATCGTCCTCACTGAAGGCGGCAATGGGTAATCCCCAGCTCCCCCCATCCCTCCCTGTTGAGGGTTAACACTACCAGCACTTCCTGGCAATCCCAGTCGCTCTGTAGCAGCAGCAGCGACTCTCTGCTCAGCCTGATGTATAGCTAAGGCATTAGTGACTGCTCTCCAAGGCTTCAGTAATTTTTTAGCAGTCTTATTTTCATTAATAACTTCATCAAACAATTTGTCCCCAAATTTACTCCACTCTGTTTGTTCAAAAACTGTATCCGGATTGATAAAACAACCCTTTGTTACTCCATATGCTAATAATCCTGGTAAATCCTTTTTGCAGCCTATACCCTGCGTGCTCCGTTTTTCTAAAAAGCAATTGAGCAAATCATACGCCGCTTGTCTCTCCATACCTTTATTTATGCTGTTGCAGCCTTTGCGAGACCTCGTTCCCGCGTCCCTGCGCGGTTCCGTTTCCCGCGTTTCCCCGCAGATCTCTTCCCACGCTCCCCACGGTTTCTTTTCCCCGTGTCTCACCATGAGTCCTTTGTCCGGGTCGGTGCTTGGAGTTTCTCAATGCTTCTCAGGTGTTCCGGCTTCTGTCAGGTCTGTGTCTCTCAGAGCCATCCGTGGCTCTGCAGCGTCTCTCAGGGCTCTCTCCGTCCGGCAGGAGTCCCTCCGTGTGCCTCGGGTCTCCCGGCGCCGCTCCGATGTGTCGGTCCCACGCCGCTCTGATGTCCCGGCGCCGCTGCTCTCCCGCTCCGCTGCGATGCCCTGTTCAGGTCTCAGCCTGTTCGGGCGCCATTTGTTAGGAAGCACGGCCGAAAGCACGGCAGACACCGGTTGAGTCAGATCATGCTGCTCCATTTTATTACCCGAATAGCCTAACTTTTATAGTGAACTTAACAGGGGCAGACGGTGTTTCACACAAGATTATTGGTCAAAAGCACTCAGACAAACAACTAGAAGAAAACAACGCCACCTCAGATACTGGTTTGTACAGCCTGGGAGGAAGATAGTCTCTCCTCACTGGTGGACCTATTCCAAATCTTTCTCCACAGCAGAGACGCAGGCCTGTAGGGAAGAGGAGAGGCTTTCTTCACACTGCTTTTGACTTACATGTTGTGAAAGCGGCATTTCTTTTAGGAACAGCACAGTCTTGCGACTTCCACTGAGTGAAAGTTGTCATAACTCCACCAGTACCTTCCCCATCGGTTTCTACTCACTGCAAGGCATAATTTGAGTGCACATTAAGGCACCTTTTTCCACACTGCCCGTTGTTGAATCCTAACAAATAGTTAAGAACATTCTTCAAAGTCAGGCTTACCTGTAAGCACTTGAGCTTCTGAGTTGGTGGGGCTTTCTTTTTAGCTTTCATTCTCATTAGATTTGGAAGGGCTGGAAAGGGAGCTTAGAAGCCACGGAAGTAATTTCACTGAAAACAGACAAGGTGAAGGAAGTACTCAAACTCCTCGACATTAAAGAACCGTAGAACCCAGGAACACTTACCTGCCAGCTCCTGAACTTGAGTCACTTCCACACTGCTTCACAGTGACTTCGCACCACCAGGCTCTCACCGTACTGAGAGGGCACCAACAACATAGTTAGCTCATAGAGTCACTGTTTCACAGAGATGGGAGAAAAGGTGAAGAAAAAGCAGCCCACCGGGGAACACTGAATCCGCTCCACCACAACAGCAGAAAAGCACCCTAGAGAACCTGAGCCTCAAACTCCCCCACCAGGAAGGCAATTCCCCACAAGTCCTCAGGCTTCCTATATAGCAAAAGTCAAATGATCCACACCTGGCAGGTTTCACTTCACAAGGGTGGAGCCAAGAGACCTCCTGGAATAGGCTCATCTACCTGGCTTCGGTCTTGTAAGCTTAATTGCTCCTTGTCACTACTAGAAATAACCTGACAAGGGGCTTAGTGGTTAGAGCTGACCTAATGAATTAACTACAAAAAGTGCACAAGGGTCATATTTCTGTTAGTCATTCTGTGAGGACAAGTAGTACAGAGCCTGTTTAAATAAATAAATAAACAAACAAACAGACAAACAAACGAAAGAAAAGACATCAAAGAAAAAAGAAAATGACCTTAAAGGCAAAATTGCTCTCATAGTTTTTCATCTGTCTAGTCATGACACATAAAGAATATAGCCATCAGAGTTACTTTTCTTGGCATTAATGGTATTTAAATTTGCTTTTCTGAGATGTCTTCTTGATGCAGGACTTTCCAAAATCTAGCCCCGTGACCTCTGACTACACTGTTTACTTCCACTGCGTATAAGCTGTCAGGTATGAATGCCAGGATCCGGATCGTCACTCCCTATTCAGGTCAAGGACTGGGCCAAAGGTTTGGGTTTTGATTTGGGTACATGCCTACCTTGCTGTTTCCTGGCAGGTCATGGGAAGAAGATTGGCTGGCTTGGGGGAGCTCCTGTACACGTGGCTTTTAGGCTGCAGCCAAAGTGTTCCTCTAGATCTGGAAGTCTGAAGAGGGTTGCAGCCTCCAAGCTCAGATACAACCACGTTAGTCTGGCGCAACTGATTTTTGTGTTCCTTGCACTGGCTGTGCAAGGAACCTCCTCTCCAGAGGTAAGGACATGCGTCTCTTCCGTGCTCCTTCATTAGTGTCGCATTAAGGGGTGTAGCTGATTAACCGTTATGGGACCGGTCGGATTCAGGGTACCGAACCTGTCGGACACACCAATAACACGTCAACCGTCTGGGGTCCGGTCGGATATTCACCAGTAACGTGTTAACCGTCTGGGGTCTGCTTGGATTCAGAACACTGAACTATCACGGTCACAGATTCACCAATAACATGTAACCACCCTTACCCTAGTTGCACTTAATGAGAGCTATGACAATGCAATCAAGTGTGATTTATTACAGCAAGAGATAACCAGGTTCTTTGGATTGCCGGCAATAGTGCCTGTCTGCAAAAGCAAGCTAGCATGCATGAAATACACAGGTGTTACAGGTGCACAGCCTAGAAATTAATGCGTTAAACGGATCAAAGATTCTAGAAAGATTTATAACTGTTATATATGGAGTGGAAATTCGTGTCGAGAAAATGGTTGATATTAATAAAGAGGGGGAAATTTGGAACGTGGCCATGGGCGTTGGAAAGCCCCGTGGTTGAGATAACATTAGACTCTTAACGACGAGGCCATCAGGAATATAAAAGTGTTTAGAGGGAACAAAGAAGGGTGATTCAGGAGACTCCATGCAGTCTCCGGTTTCTTGTTCTCCAGTTAAGGCATGGATGTTTCTGGGTGTTTGCTGTTGTCGTTACATTCAAAGTTGTTTGAGCAATGAAAAGTTGTTTTGAAAAGAACTGCCGTGGAGAGAAGGGTATAAGAGGGGAGCCTGCCCTCAAGACAAAAAAAAAAAAAAAGGGAGCACGATGAAGTTACATCAATAAAGAAGCAGGAACAAGAAGTGAAGAGGAACAGGCTGGCAGAATGGAGACCAGGACGGGAACAGGCACTTTGATTGCCTCATGAAGATAGGTTTGGCCAAACTCAAACTGCTCAGAGAAGCTCGTACAGAAACTCGCTGGAAATAGGCGCACTGGAGCTGGAGAGAAGCTCGAGCTGAGAGAAGCGGACCTGTGCACACAACTGCCCCTCGCTGGTAAGCAGTTGCGCGTTATGAGGAATCATACGTCCTTAGGAACAAAGATTGTCCTGGTAACCTTACAGCTTATTCTCCTTATTAACAATTGGACAGTTTATGAGCCTCAAATATGGGACCAAACTGAGGTCAAGGTGTGCAACTCTGCAACTAAAAATGACAAGGTTGCAGTGGGATTGCTCGGCACCTGGTGAGCAGCCTCTGAGGCCTTAAAGAGCCCTGTGGTGCCACAATCACAAAGGTGTGGTTTGCCAGACAGTGAGGGAGCTGCGGGCTCCTTTACTGATCCGACTGCTACGCCATGGGCCCCTCTGCTGTTACAGCCATCGAAGGCTTTTGCTGTTGCGCTCCCTGCTGACCTGGACATGCCTTTTGACCCAGGTCTATTGGCCTTCGCAAGGAGATGGATATGCTTTTCTTCGATCTGGGAAGAACGGGATACATAAGGCCTTAAGACCGAGTTGCTTGACAACTTAAAGCGAGACACATCGCTCAAAAGGAATGGAAAATGGAGACTGTTAAGTCATGGAACTTAAAGGATTGTTTGTTACCTCTTCTGATCATGCATATGTATAGGCGTACTCGATTTTTATTAAGTTATGGAACTTAGAGGATTGTTTGCTACCTTTCCTGATTGTACGTATGTAGAGGCATACTTGCGTTTAGTATGTAAAGCAATGCTCTGTACATTTAGGATGTTTGATGTTTGTGTGCGAGTGTTGGTGGAGCGTAGACTCCCCGCACACCCAGCGCTGTTTACTTGCCTTTTATAGCTTTTCTACCTTTTAGAAATGTTTGTTTTATAAATATTACAAAATTCAGATCGAGTTGAGACCTCATTTATGACAATAACCAAGTGTTCAAATCTCACCCAAAGGCATCCCAATGGGGGGGGGGAGAAAAAGTCTGAGCCCATCGACTGGTCCCAGGAGTCAGGAGGTCCGAAGGATGTTGTATTCCCTTGGTGTGGTACCTCCCCTGATGGTGGTATCTTCCCTAACATCCCCTCTCTCTTAGGCCAATTTATATTATTTTCTCTCTTTTGGGTGGAGCTTGAGTGGCTCTAGCCAAGCATATCTTAGTTATGATTGGTGAAAAGTTCTCCCGTCTCCGTTTAAAGTAATAGACTCCGAGAAATTCAGAGCGCATGCTCGGTGAGGGGTGGTTGCTACTAAACAAAGCAGGATAGATTAAAGCCTCCTTCTTCAAGTCAGTAAGATACTGGGCTACAAAGATGGCGAAGGGCCTAGAGGGGAAGTCGTATGAGGAGCGGCTGAGGTCACTGGGCCTGTTCAGCCTGGAAAAGAGGCGGCTGACGGGAGGCCTCGTCACAGTCTACAGCTTCCTCACGAGGGGGAGTGGAGGGGCAGGTACCGCTCTGTTCTCTCCAGACACCAATGATAGGACCCACAGTGAATGGTGTCAGCCTGAGGAAGGGGACGTTTAGGCTAGACAACAGGAAGAGGTTCTTCACGAAGAGGGTGGTCGCACACTGGAACGCGCCCCCAGCGACTATGCACCCCCCGCAACTCTGCGCCCCCCGCTTCACACAGCCCGTTTTTCAATCTTCCAAATACTTAAGAACCTCCTTCAATTTCAGGCTGACCTGTGTGCACTTGGACTTCTGAGGCCTTTTTTTTCCTCCAGTGCTTGGAAGGGAGCTTACAAGCCACCTAAGTAATTTCACAGGATACAGACAAGGTGAAGGAAGTACTCAAACTCCTCAACAGTAACAACCACAGAACCCAGGAACTCTTACCTGCTGTCTCCTGAACTCGAGTCACTTCCAACGTGCTTCGCAGTGAAATAGTCCCACCAGGGTTCTTCTGAAGAAGGCACCACCAATGTAACTGGCTCATAGAGTCTCTAAAGCTATTTCACAGAGAGGGCAGAAAACTTGAAGGAAAAGCAGCCTAGTAGGGAACACTGAGCCCGATTCACCACGAGAGAAAAACACCCTAGGCTACCCAAGCCTCAGTTTCTCCTGGGGAGGCAATTCCCCCACCTGTCCTCAGGCTTCCTATATAACAAAGGTCAAATGACCCACACCTGGCAGGTTGCACTTAACAAGGGTGAAGCCAAGAGACCTTGTGGAATAAGCTCATCTACCTGGCTTCAAAGTTTTAAGGTCTATTGCTCCTTATCACTTGTAGAAATAACCTGACAAGGGGCTTAGTGGTTACAGTTGACATAATGAATTAACTACAAAAGGTGCACAAGGGTCATATTTCTGTTATGTGAGCAAAATTAGTACAGAGCCTGTTAAAAAAATAAATACAAATAAATAAAAGAAATGAATAAAAATAAAATGACCTTAAAGGCAAACTTGCCATCATAGATTTTCATCTGTCTAGTCATGACAGATAAACAAATTAGCAATCAGAATTCCTTTTCTTGATATTAATGCTATCTACATTTTCTTCTCTGAGATCCCTTCTTTATGCAGGACTTTTCTAAATCTAGCCCCATAACCTCTGACTGGACTATTTATAGAATCATAGAATATCCTGAGCTGGAAGGGACCCTTAAGGATCATCAAGTCCAACTCCTGGCACTGCACAGGTCTACTCAAAAGTTTAGACCACGTGACCAAGTGCACAGTCCAATCGTTTCTTAAATTCAGACAGGCTTGGTGCAGTGACCACTTCCCTGGGGAGCCTGTTCCAGCGTGCAACCACCCTCCTTTCGGTGAAGAACCTCTTCCTGACATCCGGCCTAAACCTTCCCTGCCTCAGCTTAACACCATTCCCATGGGTCCTATCACTGGTGATTACAGAGAATAGGTCAGCACCTGCCTCTGCACTCCCCCTCGCGAGGAAGTTGTACACTGCAATGAGGTCCCTCCTTAGCCTCCCCTTCCCCAGGCTGAACAGGCCCAGTGCCCTCAGCTGCTCCTCATACGGCTTCCCCTCTAGGCCCTTCACCATCTTCGTCGCCCGCCTCTGGACACTCTCCAACAGTTTCATGTCCTTTTTATACTCTGGTGCCCAGAACTGCACACAGTACTCGAAGTGAGGCCGCACCAGCGCAGAGTAGAGCGGGACAATCACCTCCCTCAATCGACCAGCAATGCTGTGCTTGATGCACCCCAGGACACGGTTGGCCCTCCTGGCTGCCAGGGCACACTGCTGGCTCATATTCAACTTGCTGTCGACCACCACGCCCGGATCCCTCTCTGCAGGGCTGCTCTACGGCATCTCATCACCCAGTCGGTACGTACAGCCAGGGTTGCCCCGTCCCAGGTGCAGGACCCGGCACTTGCTCTTCTTAAACTTCATGCGGTTGGTGATCGCCCAGCTCTCCAATCTACCCAGATCTCTCCGCAAGGACTTTCCACCCTCATCTGAGTCTACAACTCCTCCAAGTTTGGTGCCATCAGCAAATGTGCTCAAAACACCTTCTAGTCCTACATCTAAATCGTTTATAAAAACATTGAAGAGGACCGGCCCTAAAATGGAGCCTTGAGGGATCCCACTAGTGACCATGCGCCAGCCTGATGTGGCCCCATTTACCACAAGCCCTTGAGCCCTGCCTGCCAGCCAATTGCTCACCCATCGCATGATGTTTTTGTTAGGTTGTATGCTGGACATTTTGTCCAGTAGGATCCCACGGGAAACCATGTCGAAAGCTTTGCTCAAGTCCAAAAAGATCACGTCAGCCGGTTTCCCTTGATCAACCAGATGGCTGATCTTATCATAAAAGGAATTCAGATTTGTTAGGCAGGACCTACCCCTCATGAACCCATGTGGGCTGGGACCAATGACTGCATTGTCCCCCAGGTGCGCTTCAATACCTTCAAGGATCATCTTCTCCAGAATTTTACCAGGCGCTGATGTGAGACTAACAGGCCTGTAGTTGCCACGGTCTATTTTCTTGCCCTTCTTGAAAATTGGTACGACATTTGCCAGCTTCCAGTCTACTGGGACCTCTCCAGATTCATAAGGTCATTGAAAAATAATTGAGAGAGGTCCCGCGATGGCGTCAGCCAGCTCCTTAAGCACCCTGGGATGAATCCCATCCGGACCCACGGACTTGTATAGATCCAGGTGGAGCAGCAAATCCCGCACACGTTCAGGGTCGGTTGGGAGTTTATCGTGCCCACCGTCGTGGTCCTCCAGCTCAGGGCACCCGGGGTGTATTTACTTTGACTGTGTAGAAGCTATCGCGCATAAATGCCAGGATCCGGATCCTCACTCACTATTCAGGTCAAGGACTGGGCTGGCAAGTTTTGGCTTTAATTTGGTTACCTGCCTACGTTGCTGTTTCCTGGCAGGTCATGGGAAGAAGATTGGCTGGCTTGCGGCAGCTTACATACACGTGGCTTTTAGGCCGCAGTCAAAGCGTTCCTCTAGATCTGGAAGTTTGAAGCTGGTTGGAAAAGCCATCTGAGTGGTTAGAAAGCTGCCTGGCAGAGAAGGACCTGGGAGTACTGGTGGCTAGTCGACTCAGTATGAGCCAGCAGTGTGCTCAGGTGGCCAAGAAGGCCAACAGCATCCTGACTCCTACAAGAAATGGCATGGCCAGCAGGACTAAGGAAGGTGATTGTCCCCCTGTACTTGGCTCTGGTGAGGCCGCAGCCCAAGTACTATGTTCAGTTCTGGGCCTCTCACTACAAGAAGAATATTGAGGGGCTCCAGTGAGTCCAGGGAAGGGCAACAACGCTGGTGAGGGATCTGGAGAACAAGTCTTAGGAGGAGCGGCTGAGGGAGCTGGGATTGTTCGGCCTGGAGAAAAGGAGGCTCAGGGGCGGCCTTATCGCTCTCTACGGTAAGATACCTGCTTTTGGTTTCAGTGAGAATTCAGGCCCAAGCAACTGAAGTTTCTTCTGGATAGCTTTTCTTCTAAATAAGATAACTTCACTTCCCTTTCATCTGCAATGATTTCTAAGTGCCTTACACCATTCACGCTTGAGACAGAAAAAAGGGATTCCCATGTTACGTAAGTGGAGCACAACCCCTCTCAAAATAGGAGAGCCTGAGGTACGCTACCGAACACTAAAACTGTTAAGAGTAGGAGGCAACGGACTCAAAAGCCAAAGGAGGCTGACCCTCTCCGGCTGTTCATGTAACAGAAAAGAAACTCAGATTTGGGCCCAGGAGCTGTGATTTTAGGGAACGGGGCCACTCCCCAACATGAAACAACTCTAGAACCCAGGAACACTTAGCTGCCAGCTCCTGAACTCGCGGCACTTCCAAGCAACTTCACAAGCCGTACCACCAGGCTCTACTGCACGGAGAAGGCACCACCAATGTAACTAGTCATAGAGTCTCTAGAGCTATTTCACAGCAAAAGTAGAAAACAAAAAGAAAAAGCAGCCTGCTGGGGTTCAATTATCAATAATAAGTTCCATTGCTCCTTATTGATAAAAGAAATCACCTGACACAGAGTTTTGTAGTTAGAATAAATTTCATGAATTAACTACAAGAGGTGCGTAAGGGTCATATTTCTGCTACTCATTCCGTGAGGAAAACTAGTTTAGAACCCGTTAATATAAGAGAAATAAAAATATATAAATACATGAAAGAAGAAAGGGAATGAAATTACCGGCTAAATTGCTCTCACATTTTCATCTGTCTAGTAACAGCAAAAAAAACCAAAAAAAATAAAAAAAATAAAAAATAAATTAAAAGGATTTTCTTGAAATAAATGGCGCGACTCTGCGCCCCAGCGACTCTGCGCCCCAGCGACTCTGCGCCCCAGCGACTCTGCGCCCCAGCGACTCTGCGCCCCAGCGACTCTGCGCCTCTTCCCACAGCTCGTTTTTCAATCTTTCAAATACTTAAGAATTTTGTTCAACTTCAGGCTGACCTGTGTGCACTTGGGCTTCTGCAGCCTTTTTTGTTTTCCTCCAGTACTTAAAAGGGAGCTTAGAAGCCACCTATGTAATTTCACAGGATACAGACAAGGTGAAGGAAGTACTCAAACTCCTCAACAGTAACAACCACAGAACCCAGGAACTCTTACCTGCTGTCTCCTGAACTCGAGTCACTTCCAACGTGCTTCGCAGTGAAATAGTCCCACCAGGGTTCTTCTGAAGAAGGCACCACCAATGTAACTGGCTCATAGAGTCTCTAAAGCTATTTCACAGAGAGGGCAGAAAACTTGAAGGAAAAGCAGCCTAGTAGGGAACACTGAGCCCGATTCACCACGAGAGAAAAACACCCTAGGCTACCCAAGCCTCAGTTTCTCCTGGGGAGGCAATTCCCCCACCTGTCCTCAGGCTTCCTATATAACAAAGGTCAAATGACCCACACCTGGCAGGTTGCACTTAACAAGGGTGAAGCCAAGAGACCTTGTGGAATAAGCTCGTCTACCTGGCTTC
Organism: Anas platyrhynchos; assembly: GCF_047663525.1. NCBI lineage: Eukaryota > Metazoa > Chordata > Aves > Anseriformes > Anatidae > Anas > Anas platyrhynchos. Next base: position 114,568,337 of record NC_092587.1, on the reverse strand, counting down.
AAGGTTTTAAGGTCTATTGCTCCTTATCACTTGTAGAAATAACCTGACAAGGGGCTTAGTGGTTACAGTTGACATAATGAATTAAATACAAAATTTGCACAAAGCTCATATTTCTGTTAGTCATTCTGTGAGCAAAATTAGTACAGAGCCTGTTAAAAAAATAAATACAAATAAATAAAAGAAATGAATAAAAATAAAATGACCTTAAAGGCAAACTTGCCATCATAGATTTTCATCTGTCTAGTCATGACAGATAAACAAATTAGCAATCAGAATTCCTTTTCTTGATATTAATGCTATCTACATTTTCTTCTCTGAGATCCCTTCTTTATGCAGGACTTTTCTAAATCTAGCCCCATGACCTCTGACTGGACTATTTATAGAATCATAGAATATCCTGAGCTGGAAGGGACCCTTAAGGATCATCAAGTCCAACTCCTGGCACCGCACAGGTCTACCCAAAAGTTTAGACCACGTGACCAAGTGCACAGTCCAATCGCTTCTTAAATTCAGACAGGCTTGGTGCAGTGACTAGTTCCCTGGGGAGCCTGTTCTAGCGTGCAACCACCCTCCTCTCGGTGAAGAACCTCTTCCTGACATCCAGCCTAAAACTTCCCTGCCTCAGCTTAACACCGTTCCCGTGGGTCCTGTCACTGGTGATTACGGAGAATAGGTCAGCACCTGCCTCTGCACTCCCCCACGCGAGGAAGTTGTACGCTGCAATGAGGTCCCTCCTTAGCCTCCCCTTCCCCAGGCTGAACAGGCCCAGTGCCCTCAGCTGCTCCTCATGCGGCTTCCCCTCTAGGCCCTTCACCATCTTCGTCGCCCGCCTCTGGACACTCTCCAACAGTTTCATGTCCTTTTTATACTGTGGTGCCCAGAACTGCACACAGTACTCGAGGTGAGGCCGCACCAGCGCAGAGTAGAGCGGGACAATCACTTCCCTCGATCGACCAGCAATGCCGTGCTTGATGCACCCCAGGACACGGTTGGCCCTCCTGGCTGCCAGGGCACACTGCTGGCTCATGTTCAACTTGCTGTCAACCACCACGCCCGGATCCCTCTCTGCAGGGCTGCTCTACGGCATCTCATCACCCAGTCGGTACATATAGCCAGGGTGGCCCCGTCCCAGGTGCAGGACCCGGCACTTGCTCTTGTTAATCCTCATGCGGTTGGTGATCGCCCAGCTCTCCAATCTGTCCAGATCTCTCTGCAAGGCCTTTCCACACTCAGCCCCTCATCTGAGTCTACAACTCCTCCAAGTTTGGTGCCATCAGCAAATTTGCTCAAAACACCTTCTAGTCCTACATCTAAATCGTTTATAAAAACATTGAAGAGGACCGGCCCTAAAATGGAGCCTTGAGGGACCCCACTAGTGACCGTGCGCCACCCTGATGTGGCCCCATTTACCACAAGCCCTTGAGCCCTGCCTGTCAGCCAATTGCTCACCCATCGTATGGTGTTTTTGCTAAGTTGTATGCTGGACATTTTTGTCCAGTAGGATCCCATGGGAAACCATGGGTTCTTCACAGAGAGGGTGGTTGCACGCTGGAACAGGCTCCCCAGGGAAGTGGTTACTGCACCGAGCCTGTCTGAATTTAAGAAGAGATTGGACTGTGCACTTAGTCACATGGTCTGAACTTTTGGGTAGACCTGTGCGGTGTCAAGAGTTGGACTTGATGATCCTTAAGGGTCCCTTCCAGCTCAGGATATTCTATGATTCTATGATTCTATGTCGAAAGCTTTGCTCAAGTCCAAAAAGATCACGTCAGCTGGTTTCCCTTGATCAACCAGATGGCTGATCTTATCATAAAAGGAATTCAGATTTGTTAGGCAGGACCTACCCCTCATGAACCCATGTGGGCTGGGACCAATGACTGCATTGTCCCCCAGGTGCGCTTCAATACTTTCAAGGATCATCTTCTCCAGAATTTTACCAGGCGCTGATGTGAGACTAACAGGCCTGTAGTTGCCACGGTCTATTTTCTTGCCCTTCTTGAAAATTGGTACGACATTTGCCAGCTTCCAGTCTACTGGGACCTCTCCAGATTCACAAGATCATTGAAAAATAATTGAGAGAGGTCCCGCGATGGCGTCAGCCAGCTCCTTAAGCACCCTGGGATGAACCCCATCCGGACCCACGGACTTGTATAGATCCAGGTGGAGCAGCAAATCCCGCACACGTTCAGGGTCGGTTGGGAGTTTATCGTGCCCACCGTCGTGGTCCTCCAGCTCAGGGCACCCGGGGTGTATTTACTTTGACTGTGTAGAAGCTATCGCGCATAAATGCCAGGATCCGGATCCTCACTCACTATTCAGGTCAAGGACTGGGCTGGCAAGTTTTGGCTTTAATTTGGTTACCTGCCTACGTTGCTGTTTCCTGGCAGGTCATGGGAAGAAGATTGGCTGGCTTGCGGCAGCTTACATACACGTGGCTTTTAGGCCGCAGTCAAAGCGTTCCTCTAGATCTGGAAGTTTGAAGCTGGTTGGAAAAGCCATCTGAGTGGTTAGAAAGCTGCCTGGCAGAGAAGGACCTGGGAGTACTGGTGGCTAGTCGACTCAGTATGAGCCAGCAGTGTGCTCAGGTGGCCAAGAAGGCCAACAGCATCCTGACTCCTACAAGAAACAGCATGGCCAGCAGGACTAAGGAAGGTGATTGTCCCCCTGTACTTGGCTCAGGTGAGGCCGCAGCCCAAGTACTGTGTTCGGTTCTGGGCCCCTCGCTACAAGAAGGATATTGAGGGGCTCCAGTGAGTCCAGGGAAGGGCAACAAAGCTGGCAAGGGATCTGGAGAACAAGTCTTAGGAGGAGCGGCTGAGGGAGCTGGGATTGTTCGGTCTGGAGAAGAGGAGGCTCAGGGGCGACCTTATTGCTCTCTACAGATACCTCAAAGGAGGCTGTAGCGAGGTGGGGGTTGGTCTATTCTCATATGTGCCTGGTGATAGGACGAGGGGGAATGCGCTAAAGTTGCACCAGGGGAGGTTTAGGTTGGGTGTCAGGAAGAACTTCTTTACCGAAACGGTTGTTAGGCATTGGAACGGGCTGCCCAGGGGAGTGGTGGAGTCACTATCCCTGGAGGTCTTTGAAAGATGTTTAGGTGTAGAGCTTAGGGATACGGCTTAGTGGAGGACTTGTTAGTGTTACGCCAGAGGTTGGACTACGTGATCTTGGAGGTCTCTTCCAACCTAGGTGATTCTGTGTTGTGGTCTCCAAGCTGGGATACAACCACCTGTTAGTTCGGCATAACTGAATTTTGCGTTCCTTGCACTAGCTGTTCCTTTGCCTCCTCTTCAGAGACAAGGACATGCATCTCTTTCACGCTCCTTCAGTACTAAACAAACCAGGATAGATAAAGCCCCTTTCTTCACGTCAGTAAGATACCTGCCTTTGGTTTCAGTGAAAATTCAGGCCCTAGCACCTGAAGTTTCTTCTGGATGGTGTTTCTTTTGTGTAGGGTAATTTTATTTCCCTGTTGAAGACTTACAAGGATGTAGTAACAAAAGCAAAGGCATAAAACAGACCAGGAGGCATAGGCTGCTTTTGAGCCTGCAGCAGACTATAGGTATGATATTATCATTTCAGACAAATACAGTCTACGTAACGTGAATGGTTCCAGCATGCTTGCAATCTGCCAAAAGCCAGAAAATGGGACCTTCATTTTATGACCAGATGGAAAAGAAAAACAACAACGACAAAAATTAAGAGAAGGAACTTTTCCTTCACCTAAATTTTATTATTTTGCAACTCCTTCAGGTGTCCCCAAGGAATTATCAACACCCTTCTCTCCCCTCCCCAGCCCTCCCCCCCAAAAAAATAAATAAATAAATAGAGAGACATTGTGGCAGAGAGGTATAATTTCAGTTCACACCAGAAGACATTCTTCTCACTGAGGTACAGCTAAGCCCCACAAAGCATCAAAACAAAACAAAAAAAAAAAAGAATGCCAACAAGGGATATATCTACAAGTTAGTTTTATGTGCCGGCATTATTTCCTTGTCTGGTCTCTCATTGACGGCAAGATCTATCTGGGGGGGGAACGTGTAATGCCGTGCAAGGTTGTTTGGTGGTATGACTGACAACATGACTTTCAAATTTTGAGCTGTTTGTATAGAAGCAAAGTACAGAAGAGTACACTACCCCCAAGGGCAACGTAGAAACTACCTGTTGCTTCTCAGGTTTAAAAGTTAAAAGGTGTAAGCAGCTGTTTGAGTACAATACTGACGTATACATGAACATTTTCCTCTCCAATGTACAAGTTTGTGTGCAACATTTTTCATCGTGCTCTCAGATCAGGATTCTGATTCTAACAATGGTTCCTAGTGCAAACTTCCAGAGAAGAGGGAAGCAAACCAGTCCTGACTGCTTTGAATGAGATGGAGAGAGCAAGCAAATGTAAATGAAGAAGATAAATCTGTAGGAATGTTTTCAGATAATTGCCACTGTCCAAAAGCTTTAAAGTGGTTGAATCCTTGAAAGTTCATTACTGAAAACGCTGGCTGCATCACTGAATTTGAAGGAGTAAGATAGACTTGCACCATCGCAGAGCCTCAGTCACAGTTTAATTGGGCACTGCCTCTAACTTCACAAGAATGAAAGAGAAAAGGTCATCTTTCTACCTTGTCAGCTACTGGCAGACCTAGAGAAAGAAAAAACAAGAGTTGTTAACATTAAGATGTAATGTTTGTTGGTTTTTTTTAGGACTTCTCACCAAAGGTGTAATATTGAGTAGTAACCTGACAACAAATGAAAGGGAAGATGAAAGAGTAGAAGGTCCTTGCATGGCCTTAATTTACGTGGCAACTGACAACAACCACAATCCGCAATGATTTCTAAGTGCCTTACACCATTGACCCTTGAGGCACAAAAACGGGATTCCCATATTAGGTAAGGGGAGTACGATCCCCCTCAAAACACGGGAGTCTGGGGTACATGACTGAGTACTGGAAATCTTAAGACTAGGATGGTCACATACCAGAAAGGAAACTCACATTTTAGCACTAAACAACTATCTTTAGAGACAGGCTGGGAACCACAGAATCATAGAATTTCTAGGTTGGAAGAGACCTCAAGATCATCGAGTCCAACCTCTGATTTAACGCTAACAGTCCCCACTAAACCATATCCCTAAGCTCTACATCTAAACGTCTTTTAAAGACTTCCAGGGATGGTGACTCCACCACTTCCCTGAGCAGCCTGTTCCACAGTCTAACAACCCTTTCGGTAAAGAAGTTCTTCCTAACATCCAACCTAAACCTCCCCTGGCACAACTTTAGCCCATTCCCCCTCATCCTGTCACCAGGCACGTGGGAGAACAGGCCAACCCCCACCTCGCTACAACCTCCTTTAAGGTATCTGTAGAGAGCGATAAGGTCGCCCCTGAGCCTCCTCTTCTCCAGGCTGAACAAGCTCAGCTCCTTCAGCCGTTCCTCATAGGACTTGTTCTCCAGGCCCCTCACCAGCTTCGTCGCCCTTCGTCGCCCTTCTCTGGACCGGTTCTTTTTAACCCAGGGTCCATTTCAGCATCTTCAAAGCTAAAGAAATGGTTGACTGCTCTGTTGAATTGTGTTCCAGGCAGAAAGACTCACGTTCCTATTAACATAAAGAGCTTAATACCTTGTGTAATAAATAGCTCAGTATTCAAAATAGGACTATAATCAAAGTTTACAATTTATTAAAGGAATACAGGTAAGCAAACAGCGCTGGGTGCACCAGGAGTCTCTGCTCCACCAAGACGCACACCAGTTACATCAAGCAGCTGATTTTTATGCTCCTAGGCTAATACATATTCATTACTACTTCTAAAAAAAACAACAGGGTTATTATAATTAGATTCCGGAATCCAAACCCTCCTACTGGAGCATGCGTATCAGTCTCCGGTGGTCCCTCTGGTGGTCTCTCGTGCTGAAGGCTCATAGTCTTCCTCCCTCTTGTCCAACTTGGCTGTATGTCAGAGACTTGTGCAACCTTCCCTGCAAGCTTTGTCTTTTAGTTGTTCTTCAGCTCTCCCTGTCTCCTTGATCTCCTGCCCAGATATCAGAGACTTGCATAGTGTCCCACGCAATAGTCATCATAGTTAGCAGTTATTCTGAAACCCCCCAGATACCAGAGACTTCAAGGAAAAGTCTACAAATACATTTCCCTTCAAGCTCTCTATTGACATGAGTTGCTAAAACATTCCTTTGCAAGATACAAGAACTATATACATTAACCACTGTTTTTCTTAGACTTGTGGTTATACAAGGGTATGCAAGACAGAAGGTCACATTCATCATACAATGCGGCCCTAGCATTGTTCCATACTGACACGAATCAGGTGAACATATCTCACACTTGCTTCTGTTCTAAAGATGAGTTTTGGATTCAAATGTACCCCCTCCAAGATGAACAACTACCTTAACTATGTGGGGTTGATATTCTGCATAAGACATTCGTAACGTCAAGCTTCACAGCTTCTCCTCTGGATGCAGGAAAGAGGTTACAGACGTATAAAAGGGCAAGACAACTTCCAAAACTACATTGCATTGCCACAAAACTACTTTAACGTATCCCTGCAGGCACAGAAACTCCTTTGCAAGCCACCACAGATTAGACATTATGGCTAAAGAGCGTGGAAAGGATTGTTGAACAACCCTATGAGCGACTTCTGCAGCAGACTTCTGTGCCGCTCCTCGTAGGACTTGTTCTCCAGGCCCCTCACCAGCTTCGTCGCCCTTCTCTGGACCCGCTCAAGCACCTCGATGTCCTTCTTGTAGCGAGGGGCCCAAAACTGGACACAGTACTCGAGGTGCGGCCTCACCAGAGCCGAGTACAGGGGGACGATCACCTCCCTAGCCCTGCTGGTCACACTGTTTCTGATACAAGCCAGGATGCCGTTGGCCTTCTTGGCCACCTGAGCACACTGCTGGCTCATATTCAGCCAAATGTCCACCATCACTCCCAGGTCCTTCTCTGCCTGGCAGCTCTCCAACCACTCATCTCCCAGCCTGTAGCTCTGCTTGGGGTTATTGCGTCCCAGGTGCAGGACCCGGCACTTGGCCTTGTTGAACTTCATGCAGTTGACCTCAGCCCATCGGTGCAGCCTATCCAGATCCTCCTGCAGAGCCTTCCTACCCTCAAGCAGATCGACACACACACTTTGCTTGGTGTCATCTGCAAACTTACTGAGGATGCACTCAATGCCCTCGTCCAGATCATTGATGAAGATATGAAAGAGGACCGGCCCCAGCACCGAGCCCTGGGGGACGCCACTAGTGACCAGCCTCCAACTGGACTTGGCTCCATTTACCACGACTCTTTGGGCCCGGCTATCCAGCCAGTTTCTAACCCAACGAAGCGTGCGCCAGTCCAAGCCAAGAGCAGCCAGTTTCTTGAGGAGAATGCTGTGGGAGACGGTGTCAAAAGCCTTGCTGAAGTCAAGGTAGACCACATCCACAGCCTTTCCCTCATCCACCCAGCGCGTCACTTTGTCACAGAAGGAGATCAGGTTCGTCAAGCAGGACCTGCCTTTCATAAACCCATACTGACTGGGCCTGATCGCCTGCTTGCCCTGCAAGTGCTGCGTGATGACTCTCAAGAGAATCTGCTCCATGAGCTTCCCTGGCACTGAGGTCAAACTGACAGGCCTGTAGTTTTCCGGGTCTTCCCTCCTGCCCTTCTTGTAGATGGGCGTCACGTTTGCTAGCCACCAGTCAACTGGGACCTCCCCCGATAGCCAGGACTGTTGATGAATGATGGATAGGGGCTTGGCCAGCTCCTCTGCCAGTTCTCTCAGTACCCTTGGGTGGATCCCATCCGGCCCCATCGACTTGTGCACATCCAAGTGCCGTACCAGGTCACCAACCAGTTCTTCGTGGATAGTGAGGGCCACATCCTTCTCCCTATCCCCTTCCACCAGCTCAGGGTACTGGGTATCCAGAGAACAACCGGTATTGCCGCTAAAGACTGAGGTGAAGAAGGCATTAAGCACCTCCGCCTTTTCCTCATCTCTTGTAACTAGGTTTCCCCCCGCATCCAGTAAAGGATGGAGATTCTCCTTAGTCCTCCTTTTTGTGTTGATGTATTTATAAAAACAGTTTTTGTTATCTTTAACGACAGTAGCCAGATTGAGCTCCATATGAGCTTTGGCCTTTCTAATTTTGTCCCTGCACAGCCTCGCTACATCCTTATAGTCCTCCCTAGTGGCCTGTCCACTTTTCCAAAGATTATAAACCCTCTTTTTTCTCCTAAGCTTAAGCCACAATTCTCTGTTCAGCCAGGCTGGTCTTCTTCCCCGCCAGCTCGTCTTTGGGCACGTGGGGACAGACCGTTCCTGCGCCATTAAGATTTCCCTCTTGAAGAGCGCCCAGCCTTCCTGGACCCCTCTGCCCTTCAGAACCGCCTCCCAAGGGACTCTACCAACCAGTGTCCTTAGCAGCACAAAGTCAGCCCTCCGGAAGTCCAATACAGTGGTTTTACTGGTCCCCTTCCTTGCCTCGCCAAGAATAGAGAACACCATTTCGTGGTCACTCTGCCCAAGACAGCTCCCGACAATCACATCTGTTTGTGAAGAGAAGGTCTAGCGGGGCACCACCCCTGGTAGGCTCGCTAACCAGCTGCGTCAGGAAGCTATCTTCCACGCTCTCCAGAAACCTCCTAGACTGCTTTCTCTGGGCTGTGTTGTGCTTCCAGGATATGTCAGGGAAGTTGAAGTCCCCCATGAGAACAAGTGCTGAAGATTTTGCAACTTCTGTCAGCTGCCTGTAGAACTCCTCATCCGTCTCCTCATCCTGGTTCGGCGGTCTATAGCAGACCCCGACCAGGACACTAGCCTTGTTGTCCCTGCCAATCCTAACCCAAAGGGACTCGACCTTGTCATTCCCAGCCTCAAGTTCTACAACATCAAAAGACTCTCTCATATAGAGAGCCACACCACCACCCCTTCTGTGCTGCCTGTCCCTTCTGAAGAGCTTATAGCCAGTCATTGCAGCACTCCAGTCATGAGACCGGTCCCACCACGTCTCCGTGATGGCAACCAAGTCGTAGCCTGCCTGCCGCACGATGGCTTCCAGCTCCTCCTGTTTGTTACCCATGCTGCGTGCATTGGTGTAGATGCACTTCAGCTGGGCCATTGCCTTATCCCCCGGCCTTACTATTGTTCCCTCTGGCACAGCTCCAACAATCCTTGCTTCAGCCCCATCCCCCTTCTTACCTAGTTTAAAGACCTCTCAACGAGCCCTGCCAGCTCCTGGCCCAGGATCCTTTTTCCCCTAAAAGATAGGGACCCGCCTGCAGCCATCAGGCCGGGTGCCGAGTAAAGTGCCCCATGGTCGAAAAACCCAAGATTTCTGCGTTGGCACCAGCCCCTGAGCCACATGTTTAAGAGGTGGGCTTTCCGTGTCCTCTCTGTACCCCTCCCTGCCACTGTAGGGATGGACGAAAACACCACCTGCACTCCTGCTCCATCCACTAACCGTCCCAGCCCCCTAAAGTCTTGTTTGATAGCCTTCAGGCTTCTCTCTTCAATGTCGTCACTACCTGCCTGGACTATCAAAAGAGTATAATAGTCAGAGGGGCGTACCAGGTTGGGAAGCTTCCTGGCAACGTCCCTGACCCTGGTCCCAGGGAGGCAGCAGACTTCCCGATGGATAGGGTCAGGCCGACAAATAGGGCCCTCTGTTCCCTAAGGATAGAGTCTCCCACAACAATAACCCTTCTGTCTTTCTTGGTGGAGGCAGCCCTGAGGCGTGGAGTTGACCTCCTCGCCCTAGGCATCCTCCTGGGAACACTTGCTACCTCTTCCTCACCCACCGGTCTCTCGAGCTCCAGGGCCTCAAACCTGTTGTGGAAGGGCACCTGGGAAGGTGGGACCAGAAGGGGAGGGCATCACTTGCGATGTCGAGCAGGGACCTGTCTCCATTCCTCCTCAACTCCCAGATCCCCTCCCTCTGCCCAACGGCGACAGGGCAGGGGTCTGTTAGGAAGCACGGCCGAAAACACGACAGACACCGGTTGAGTCAGACCATGCTGCTCCATTTTATTGCCCGAATAGCCTAACTTTTACAGTGAACTTAACAGGGGCGGACAGTGTTTCACACAAGATTATTGGTCAAAAGCACTCAGACAAACAACTAGAAGAAAACAACCCCACCTGCAAGAAAACAACCCCCCTTGTGATTAGCACTCACGTAGATCTTGTCCTTGAAGCCAGCTGCTGGTAACAATATTTTTCTGAATTCCTCAATTGGGCAATGTGGGAATCATTGTCGTGGGAGCTTCTCATAGTTATTCTGGTAGCTTGGTTTGCTCAGCTACAGCAGGCCATGAGATTTTCTAAGGCCTACTCCTGGTTGCTTAAGGCAAGCTCAGATCAAACAATTGTTCCACGGACTCATGTCCAGGCCCTGTATGCCAATTCCCAACAATTCCCCCTTTTTCTTTTTGTACGAGCAGTACTTGGCCGAAGGTTTTTTCATCAGACGTCGAATACATAACATAACACAACTACAATGACATAACAAAACTTAAACCTAATAACATTACAATTACTGTAATCACTTAATGGTAACACAACTTAAACCTAATCACACCACAACTACTATAGTCAATGAATGGTACCCCAACAAGGTATGTAACAGAAGGTGTGCTAGGGCTGGCTAGACTTTCACAGAAGGTGGTGGTATTCAGTTTCCTAGCCAGGGATACCCAGACATTCTCCTTAGGATCGAAGGCTGTCCTTGGCAGTCCTTGAGTTGGCGCAGCCCATGTCATTGTCAGAATGATTATCAGGAACCTCTTCATGGTCGTCTTCGGTATGTGCAGATTCTACGGCTGCTTCAGTCCACTTTGCAGGGATCCACCGGGTACCTGTTTCCGGCACCACTTCAAAATCTCTATAACATTTTTGCAAGTAACCCTTTAACCACATTTATCACAATACTACATGCAATGATGATTGACACCACAGCGAACAGAATCCTTAATCCCTCTTTGACTAATGCCAGTAACCATCTATGCGTTGTTTCAACCAAGTCAGTGAACCATTGATTGAAAGAGTTGATACCATATTGAATCTTTCTCATGTGCTCTTTCAGGAAAGTAATGAATTTGTGAATTGACTCATTATGATCAAAAAGGTTTAAACAGTACATTCCCTTAAATTTCTCCAAGTGGCTACTTCAAACAATGACTCCGTACTTGTGAAACATGATTTTGCTCGACCGATCGCAACTAGTCCTGCTAGTTGCTTACAATCGACTCCCCGTTTTTCTAAAAAGCGCTGTAACAAATCTAGGGCTACTTCGTCCTCCATTTTCCTATGATTTTTGCCAGCACCAATTTCCTATGCTTTCAGCCTGCACTATGGCAAAAGCATGCTCTCACTCACACAGTACACAGCACAATCGCACACACAGAGCACAATCGCACACCCAGAGGCCTCTGGCACATCTCAATCTCAGTCATACCACAATCTCATTCACAAGAATATAATTTAGCTGCTGACTCTATCTGCTGTTTACTCTTCAATATTCTCCTTCTGGCGACAGCCGCCTGTGTCTTCAACAGCTGGTTTTACGCGTCGGCTAGGCACCCAGATTGCACCTGTAGGGGAAGAAACACAAGCGTAACCGCGCCCCAGGCAGATCACTTCAGCAGGGCCTAGCCATTGCCCTGTTTTCATGTCTCTGTATAACACTGTTGCGAAGCACGGACGAAAGCACGACAGACACCAGCAGAGTCAGATCATGCTTCACCATTTTATTGCCCGAATAGCCCAACTTTTATAGTGAACTTTACAGGGGTGGACAGTGTTTCACACAAGATTATTGGTCAAAAGCACCCAGACAAACCATTAAGAAAATAACACCACCTGCAAGAAAAGAACCCCCCTTTTGATTAGAAGTTAGGAAAACAACCCCCTTTGTGCTTAACGGTCACATAGGCCTAGTCCTTGAGGCCAGCTGCTGATAACAATACTTTCTGAGTTCCTTAATTGGGTGATGTGGGAGTCATTGCCGTGGGAGCTTCTCACAGTTACTCTGGCAGCTTGGTTTGCTCAGCTACAGCAGGCCCTGAGACTTCTAAGGCCTACCCCTGGTTGCTTATGTCCACGTCCTGTATGCCAGTTCCCAACATAACACCTTCATGCGTGGTGGCTTAGAAGTTTCTGCCCCGGCATGGTGACGTACTATAGGGGGCTCAGTGCTGTCCCCAAACACACATAAATGGTTAAGTACAAAGAGAGCCTTTCCTATTCTTTCTTTTACGTCTTCAATGTCTCTGAACTTTTCTAAGTATCCTTTCATTGTTCCATCTGCCCTTTCCACTATCGCCTGTCCTGTGGAGGAGTGTGGGATGCCAGTAACATGATTGATATTCCATAATTGCATAAATCGTTTCAGTGGCCCACTATTATAAGCTGGACCATTGTCAGTCTTGATAGTGCTAGGTACCCCTAACACAGCAAAACAACTAGTGAGGTGATGCCGCACATCCCGAGCCTTTTCCCTGGGTTGTGCAGTAGCCCATGTCATGTGGCTAGAGGTATCTATCGTTACATGCAAGTATTTTAACTGTCCCAAGGCTGTAACAGGAGTGACATCCATTTGCCACACTTCATTAGCTTTCAACCCTCTTGGGTTAACTCCACACCCGGGTCCCATTCCTAAATTATGATAACTACATATGGGACAAGCCTTCACGATTGCTTGAGCGTCAGCATTAGACAAATTGTAGGCTCGAGCTAGTCCCTTCGCGTTCTGGTGAAATATGGAATGAGCTTCTCGAGCTCGGCAAAATGGTGATAGTGGAGCTTCAGTGACTGCAGCAGCAACTAATCGGTCGGCTCGGGCATTGCCTTCTCCGAGCCCTTGTTCCCACTGATGACTGCGAATATGAATCACTGCATACGGCTTACTTCTCTGTGCGATTGCAAGCTGCAAACTTGTCAATAGTTGAACCAGTCGTCCATTCTGCACTTCTCGCAAACTTGAGTCCTCAATGCGATTGGCTATGCCTACTACATAAAGAGAGTCAGATACAACACTCAACGGAACAGCTTTCCATTTTACAAACGCCCATACTACTGCGAACAGTTCTAGTGTCTGTAATGAATCCTCTTTCTGAGCTTGCAAAATCTGATGTTGCCAGCCATGCTCATCCTTCCATGTCACTGCAGCAGTTCTGGAGCACTTACCGGCATCTGTAAAGACTGTTATTGCGTCTGCAACTGGTTGGGGTGATCACTTTGGTCTACTTATCCAGCCCTGGTTTTTCATCCAGGACAAGACAGGAGATTGTAATGGTTTTGCTATTAACATGGCTCCATCATGCAATAGAGCAGTTTGCAGTTCCTCAGAATTTTGTATATACCATTCCAGATCACTTGACTTCATGGGTAACCATATGGTGTTAGGAGGGGCCCCGTCTACTTGCAAGGTTCTACTTCGTCCCTTTTTAATTAATTCTGCTCATGTGGTGATTTTTTCTTGAATTGTTCGTCGTGGCCGCAACGGAGGAGCTAGCCATTCTAGTACCACCGTATCTCCCTGCTTCTCCCCCATTTTTATTTTTTGCTGTGTTATCGCACCCATCAAATATTGGGGGCCACACAGAATAGTTAGATCAAGAGGCGCACCCTCTATACGCCGATGCGTAGCCCGTGTTGTAATCATTGAGGCTATTAGCTGTAGTGCTTGTTTTTGTTGGTCTGTAAGCTGAATTGGTGCTGCTGGATCTGTCCCTCGTAGCAAAGGTCGTAGTTGATTTAACAGCTCGTTGGGAATACCAACCACTGGTCGAATCCATTGCAAATCACCCATCAACTTCTGGGCGTCGTTAAGAGTCTTAAGGTCTGATTGTATTGTCAATTTCTGCGGTTGGATCGTAGCATCGGAGATATGCCATCCAAGATATTTCCATGGGCTTGTCTCCTGTACCTTCTCGGGGGCAACTACTAATCCTCTCTGTTTAAGTTGCTTCGTTAGTTCATCCTTTTGCTGTGAAGAAAATGGTGTTGACTGGGCCAATAGAATATCATCCATATAATGACAGATTATTGTTCCTGACCATTTTCATCGCAACGGCTGTAGAGCATCGTCGACACAGAATTGACATAGAGTTGGCGAATTTCGCATTCCCTGCGGCAGGACCGTCCACTCAAATCTCTGGTCTGGCCCTTCTCGGTTTATTGCAGGAAGTGTAAAAGCAAATCTTTGTTTATCATTTTCATGGAGAGCAATTGTGAAGAAACAGTCCTTTAAGTCCACTATGAGTAAATGCCATCCTTCAGGTATCATCGCAGGATTAGGCAACCCTGGCTGCACTGCTCCCATATCGTACATCTGCTTATTTACCGCACACAGATCGTGGAGCAGCCGATACTTACCCGACTTCTTTTTAATCACAAAGATAGGTGTATTCCACGGGCTCGTTGACAACCTTAAGTGCCCCTGTTGAAACTGTTCTTTAACCAGCTCATGCGCTTGTATCAGACTTTCCCGTTTTAACGGCCATTGCTCGACCCACACAGGATCATCATTCTTCCACCGGAGCGGGATCGGGAAAGTCCAAACAATGGCCATATCTATAAAGGGCGTTCCCAGGTAAGGACCATTCCCATTTGAGCAAGGATGTCCCGCCCTATTAGTGCGTGCACCCCGTCAGGCAACGGACTAACAGAGACACAACATTTCACCACTTTGTCCCCTATTGTCCACCGCAGGGGTGGTGACTGACGGCAATGTCATTCCTCCGACCCCGGCCACCGTGGCATTGGTTTCAGATGTTGGCCAATGCTGCGGCCAGTTGTGTGTGCTGATTATAGATACATCGGCTCCCTCTTGTGGCTGGTCGGAGAGGAACGGGTTCCCCCTCGGTGTTGCTGTGCATGCGGCCGCGTTTTGTGTCGTCGCGGGGCGACTCTTCCCGCTGTTCCAGCCGTTTCCCGACACGTTGCATCGACATGCCGCTTCACTGTGATTGCCCGACTGACAATCTGAGCACCATACTGCCCCAGCTTTGCAGTTTCGTCTCACGTGTCCAAAAACACCACCAGGATAACATCGCAAGCGGTGTGGTATTTGGCCACCAGGGGGTGGTGCTTGACCACCAGAGCGTGACCCGGCGGTTTGCAAAGGAGCAAGAGCTGCAAGGACTTGACTCTGTGTAAACTCAGCATGCTCTTTCATAGCCTGTGCCTGCTCTCGCATGCTGTCACCTAATTGCTTTACTGCCTCTACTAACATAGCCTGTGGGCCTACTGGTACCTGAGCCATTCTTTCCAACCCTTCCTCGATTGTCCATGTCCCGGGTAAGGAAGCCAATATATTGCGAGTAGAAGGGTTGCTATTCTGAATTGCGCACTGTTTTAATATCGTGCCCTGGAGGTAATCAGGCACCCCAGCCGCCTGTATGGCGTTTGCTATGCGGTCAATAAAAAGCCCAAATGGATTCTCTCTACCCTGTTTGATTCCCATGTAGGAAGGTATTCCCCCTGGCCCCTTTATCCGATCCAATGCTCTTCTGGCCGTTCTCATCGATTCCTTCGCTTTATCAGGTCCCAGCAATGCTTGTGCTTCTGTCCTAAAATACGGTCCTACCCCCATCAACTCTTCCAGCGTGACCCCATGTAAAGGGTCCCCAGGTGCTCTTACCACTGTGACTGCTTCTTGACAAGCAGCCTGCCAATGGGCATTAAATAAGAGCTGCTGGTGTTGGGTCAAAATTAACTTCATTATGCTACATATGTCTCCTGGAAGCAAAATATTAGTTCCCCAAATATAGTCCAACATCTGTCTCGTAGGTTCACCTTTCAGACCTGACTCATTTACTGTGGACCGCAGCTGAGTTAACAATTTCCAGTCCAAATTCACGAGATTAACCGTAACATTACCCTGGGCGTCCGGTGGTGAATATACTACCGGGAAGGCCTCTTGAACCAATTGTGCAGCTATCCCGTGTTCACCTTCGCATACAGCCTCATCTGCTATTTGCTTCCACACCCTCTGCCTCTCCTGAACACCTTCTATAAACGGGCTTGTGTTTTTTCTGTCTGGTTTTTGCTCTCTTATTTCCTCATCCATTTCCCCACTTTTGTGAGAAGGAGCCGGTGGTGCTGCTGGTGATGGCGGGAGCACCAACACCGACTCTGAGAAGGATGATGAGAGAGGAGGAGGCTCCCATTGCCCCCTGAGGCAGCGTTATCGTCCTCACTGAAGGCGGCAATGGGTAATCCCCAGCTCCCCCCATCCCTCCCTGTTGAGGGTTAACACTACCAGCACTTCCTGGCAATCCCAGTCGCTCTGTAGCAGCAGCAGCGACTCTCTGCTCAGCCTGATGTATAGCTAAGGCATTAGTGACTGCTCTCCAAGGCTTCAGTAATTTTTTAGCAGTCTTATTTTCATTAATAACTTCATCAAACAATTTGTCCCCAAATTTACTCCACTCTGTTTGTTCAAAAACTGTATCCGGATTGATAAAACAACCCTTTGTTACTCCATATGCTAATAATCCTGGTAAATCCTTTTTGCAGCCTATACCCTGCGTGCTCCGTTTTTCTAAAAAGCAATTGAGCAAATCATACGCCGCTTGTCTCTCCATACCTTTATTTATGCTGTTGCAGCCTTTGCGAGACCTCGTTCCCGCGTCCCTGCGCGGTTCCGTTTCCCGCGTTTCCCCGCAGATCTCTTCCCACGCTCCCCACGGTTTCTTTTCCCCGTGTCTCACCATGAGTCCTTTGTCCGGGTCGGTGCTTGGAGTTTCTCAATGCTTCTCAGGTGTTCCGGCTTCTGTCAGGTCTGTGTCTCTCAGAGCCATCCGTGGCTCTGCAGCGTCTCTCAGGGCTCTCTCCGTCCGGCAGGAGTCCCTCCGTGTGCCTCGGGTCTCCCGGCGCCGCTCCGATGTGTCGGTCCCACGCCGCTCTGATGTCCCGGCGCCGCTGCTCTCCCGCTCCGCTGCGATGCCCTGTTCAGGTCTCAGCCTGTTCGGGCGCCATTTGTTAGGAAGCACGGCCGAAAGCACGGCAGACACCGGTTGAGTCAGATCATGCTGCTCCATTTTATTACCCGAATAGCCTAACTTTTATAGTGAACTTAACAGGGGCAGACGGTGTTTCACACAAGATTATTGGTCAAAAGCACTCAGACAAACAACTAGAAGAAAACAACGCCACCTCAGATACTGGTTTGTACAGCCTGGGAGGAAGATAGTCTCTCCTCACTGGTGGACCTATTCCAAATCTTTCTCCACAGCAGAGACGCAGGCCTGTAGGGAAGAGGAGAGGCTTTCTTCACACTGCTTTTGACTTACATGTTGTGAAAGCGGCATTTCTTTTAGGAACAGCACAGTCTTGCGACTTCCACTGAGTGAAAGTTGTCATAACTCCACCAGTACCTTCCCCATCGGTTTCTACTCACTGCAAGGCATAATTTGAGTGCACATTAAGGCACCTTTTTCCACACTGCCCGTTGTTGAATCCTAACAAATAGTTAAGAACATTCTTCAAAGTCAGGCTTACCTGTAAGCACTTGAGCTTCTGAGTTGGTGGGGCTTTCTTTTTAGCTTTCATTCTCATTAGATTTGGAAGGGCTGGAAAGGGAGCTTAGAAGCCACGGAAGTAATTTCACTGAAAACAGACAAGGTGAAGGAAGTACTCAAACTCCTCGACATTAAAGAACCGTAGAACCCAGGAACACTTACCTGCCAGCTCCTGAACTTGAGTCACTTCCACACTGCTTCACAGTGACTTCGCACCACCAGGCTCTCACCGTACTGAGAGGGCACCAACAACATAGTTAGCTCATAGAGTCACTGTTTCACAGAGATGGGAGAAAAGGTGAAGAAAAAGCAGCCCACCGGGGAACACTGAATCCGCTCCACCACAACAGCAGAAAAGCACCCTAGAGAACCTGAGCCTCAAACTCCCCCACCAGGAAGGCAATTCCCCACAAGTCCTCAGGCTTCCTATATAGCAAAAGTCAAATGATCCACACCTGGCAGGTTTCACTTCACAAGGGTGGAGCCAAGAGACCTCCTGGAATAGGCTCATCTACCTGGCTTCGGTCTTGTAAGCTTAATTGCTCCTTGTCACTACTAGAAATAACCTGACAAGGGGCTTAGTGGTTAGAGCTGACCTAATGAATTAACTACAAAAAGTGCACAAGGGTCATATTTCTGTTAGTCATTCTGTGAGGACAAGTAGTACAGAGCCTGTTTAAATAAATAAATAAACAAACAAACAGACAAACAAACGAAAGAAAAGACATCAAAGAAAAAAGAAAATGACCTTAAAGGCAAAATTGCTCTCATAGTTTTTCATCTGTCTAGTCATGACACATAAAGAATATAGCCATCAGAGTTACTTTTCTTGGCATTAATGGTATTTAAATTTGCTTTTCTGAGATGTCTTCTTGATGCAGGACTTTCCAAAATCTAGCCCCGTGACCTCTGACTACACTGTTTACTTCCACTGCGTATAAGCTGTCAGGTATGAATGCCAGGATCCGGATCGTCACTCCCTATTCAGGTCAAGGACTGGGCCAAAGGTTTGGGTTTTGATTTGGGTACATGCCTACCTTGCTGTTTCCTGGCAGGTCATGGGAAGAAGATTGGCTGGCTTGGGGGAGCTCCTGTACACGTGGCTTTTAGGCTGCAGCCAAAGTGTTCCTCTAGATCTGGAAGTCTGAAGAGGGTTGCAGCCTCCAAGCTCAGATACAACCACGTTAGTCTGGCGCAACTGATTTTTGTGTTCCTTGCACTGGCTGTGCAAGGAACCTCCTCTCCAGAGGTAAGGACATGCGTCTCTTCCGTGCTCCTTCATTAGTGTCGCATTAAGGGGTGTAGCTGATTAACCGTTATGGGACCGGTCGGATTCAGGGTACCGAACCTGTCGGACACACCAATAACACGTCAACCGTCTGGGGTCCGGTCGGATATTCACCAGTAACGTGTTAACCGTCTGGGGTCTGCTTGGATTCAGAACACTGAACTATCACGGTCACAGATTCACCAATAACATGTAACCACCCTTACCCTAGTTGCACTTAATGAGAGCTATGACAATGCAATCAAGTGTGATTTATTACAGCAAGAGATAACCAGGTTCTTTGGATTGCCGGCAATAGTGCCTGTCTGCAAAAGCAAGCTAGCATGCATGAAATACACAGGTGTTACAGGTGCACAGCCTAGAAATTAATGCGTTAAACGGATCAAAGATTCTAGAAAGATTTATAACTGTTATATATGGAGTGGAAATTCGTGTCGAGAAAATGGTTGATATTAATAAAGAGGGGGAAATTTGGAACGTGGCCATGGGCGTTGGAAAGCCCCGTGGTTGAGATAACATTAGACTCTTAACGACGAGGCCATCAGGAATATAAAAGTGTTTAGAGGGAACAAAGAAGGGTGATTCAGGAGACACCATGCAGTCTCCGGTTTCTTGTTCTCCAGTTAAGGCATGGATGTTTCTGGGTGTTTGCTGTTGTCGTTACATTCAAAGTTGTTTGAGCAATGAAAAGTTGTTTTGAAAAGAACTGCCGTGGAGAGAAGGGTATAAGAGGGGAGCCTGCCCTCAAGACAAAAAAAAAAAAAAAGGGAGCACGATGAAGTTACATCAATAAAGAAGCAGGAACAAGAAGTGAAGAGGAACAGGCTGGCAGAATGGAGACCAGGACGGGAACAGGCACTTTGATTGCCTCATGAAGATAGGTTTGGCCAAACTCAAACTGCTCAGAGAAGCTCGTACAGAAACTCGCTGGAAATAGGCGCACTGGAGCTGGAGAGAAGCTCGAGCTGAGAGAAGCGGACCTGTGCACACAACTGCCCCTCGCTGGTAAGCAGTTGCGCGTTATGAGGAATCATACGTCCTTAGGAACAAAGATTGTCCTGGTAACCTTACAGCTTATTCTCCTTATTAACAATTGGACAGTTTATGAGCCTCAAATATGGGACCAAACTGAGGTCAAGGTGTGCAACTCTGCAACTAAAAATGACAAGGTTGCAGTGGGATTGCTCGGCACCTGGTGAGCAGCCTCTGAGGCCTTAAAGAGCCCTGTGGTGCCACAATCACAAAGGTGTGGTTTGCCAGACAGTGAGGGAGCTGCGGGCTCCTTTACTGATCCGACTGCTACGCCATGGGCCCCTCTGCTGTTACAGCCATCGAAGGCTTTTGCTGTTGCGCTCCCTGCTGACCTGGACATGCCTTTTGACCCAGGTCTATTGGCCTTCGCAAGGAGATGGATATGCTTTTCTTCGATCTGGGAAGAACGGGATACATAAGACCTTAAGACCGAGTTGCTTGACAACTTAAAGCGAGACACATCGCTCAAAAGGAATGGAAAATGGAGACTGTTAAGTCATGGAACTTAAAGGATTGTTTGTTACCTCTTCTGATCATGCATATGTATAGGCGTACTCGATTTTTATTAAGTTATGGAACTTAGAGGATTGTTTGCTACCTTTCCTGATTGTACGTATGTAGAGGCATACTTGCGTTTAGTATGTAAAGCAATGCTCTGTACATTTAGGATGTTTGATGTTTGTGTGCGAGTGTTGGTGGAGCGTAGACTCCCCGCACACCCAGCGCTGTTTACTTGCCTTTTATAGCTTTTCTACCTTTTAGAAATGTTTGTTTTATAAATATTACAAAATTCAGATCGAGTTGAGACCTCATTTATGACAATAACCAAGTGTTCAAATCTCACCCAAAGGCATCCCAATGGGGGGGGGGGAGAAAAACTCTGAGCCCATCGACTGGTCCCAGGAGTCAGGAGGTCCGAAGGATGTTGTATTCCCTTGGTGTGGTACCTCCCCTGATGGTGGTATCTTCCCTAACATCCCCTCTCTCTTAGGCCAATTTATATTATTTTCTCTCTTTTGGGTGGAGCTTGAGTGGCTCTAGCCAAGCATATCTTAGTTATGATTGGTGAAAAGTTCTCCCGTCTCCGTTTAAAGTAATAGACTCCGAGAAATTCAGAGCGCATGCTCGGTGAGGGGTGGTTGCTACTAAACAAAGCAGGATAGATTAAAGCCTCCTTCTTCAAGTCAGTAAGATACTGGGCTACAAAGATGGCGAAGGGCCTAGAGGGGAAGTCGTATGAGGAGCGGCTGAGGTCACTGGGCCTGTTCAGCCTGGAAAAGAGGCGGCTGACGGGAGGCCTCGTCACAGTCTACAGCTTCCTCACGAGGGGGAGTGGAGGGGCAGGTACCGCTCTGTTCTCTCCAGACACCAATGATAGGACCCACAGTGAATGGTGTCAGCCTGAGGAAGGGGACGTTTAGGCTAGACAACAGGAAGAGGTTCTTCACGAAGAGGGTGGTCGCACACTGGAACGCGCCCCCAGCGACTATGCACCCCCCGCAACTCTGCGCCCCCCGCTTCACACAGCCCGTTTTTCAATCTTCCAAATACTTAAGAACCTCCTTCAATTTCAGGCTGACCTGTGTGCACTTGGACTTCTGAGGCCTTTTTTTTCCTCCAGTGCTTGGAAGGGAGCTTACAAGCCACCTATGTAATTTCACAGGGAACAGACAAGGTGAAGGAAGTACTCAAACTCCTCAACAGTAACAACCACAGAACCCAGGAACTCTTACCTGCTGTCTCCTGAACTCGAGTCACTTCCAACGTGCTTCGCAGTGAAATAGTCCCACCAGGGTTCTTCTGAAGAAGGCACCACCAATGTAACTGGCTCATAGAGTCTCTAAAACTATTTCACAGAGAGGGCAGAAAACTTGAAGGAAAAGCAGCCTAGTAGGGAACACTGAGCCCGATTCACCACGAGAGAAAAACACCCTAGGCTACCCAAGCCTCAGTTTCTCCTGGGGAGGCAATTCCCCCACCCGTCCTCAGGCTTCCTATATAACAAAGGTCAAATGACCCACACCTGGCAGGTTGCACTTAACAAGGGTGAAGCCAAGAGACCTTGTGGAATAAGCTCATCTACCTGGCTTCAAAGTTTTAAGGTCTATTGCTCCTTATCACTTGTAGAAATAACCTGACAAGGGGCTTAGTGGTTACAGTTGACCTAATGAATTAACTACAAAAGGTGCACAAGGGTCATATTTCTGTTATGTGAGCAAAATTAGTACAGAGCCTGTTAAAAAAATAAATACAAATAAATAAAAGAAATGAATAAAAATAAAATGACCTTAAAGGCAAACTTGCCATCATAGATTTTCATCTGTCTAGTCATGACAGATAAACAATTTAGCAATCAGAATTCCTTTTCTTGATATTAATGCTATCTACATTTTCTTCTCTGAGATCCCTTCTTTATGCAGGACTTTTCTAAATCTAGCCCCATAACCTCTGACTGGACTATTTATAGAATCATAGAATATCCTGAGCTGGAAGGGACCCTTAAGGATCATCAAGTCCAACTCCTGGCACCGCACAGGTCTACTCAAAAGTTTAGACCACGTGACCAAGTGCACAGTCCAATCGCTTCTTAAATTCAGACAGGCTTGGTGCAGTGACCACTTCCCTGGGGAGCCTGTTCCAGCGTGCAACCACCCTCCTTTCGGTGAAGAACCTCTTCCTGACATCCGGCCTAAACCTTCCCTGCCTCAGCTTAACACCATTCCCATGGGTCCTATCACTGGTGATTACAGAGAATAGGTCAGCACCTGCCTCTGCACTCCCCCACGCGAGGAAGTTGTACACTGCAATGAGGTCCCTCCTTAGCCTCCCCTTCCCCAGGCTGAACAGGCCCAGTGCCCTCAGCTGCTCCTCATACGGCTTCCCCTCTAGGCCCTTCACCATCTTCGTCGCCCGCCTCTGGACACTCTCCAACAGTTTCATGTCCTTTTTATACTGTGGTGCCCAGAACTGCACACAGTACTCGAAGTGAGGCCGCACCAGCGCAGAGTAGAGCGGGACAATCACCTCCCTCAATCGACCAGCAATGCTGTGCTTGATGCACCCCAGGACACGGTTGGCCCTCCTGGCTGCCAGGGCACACTGCTGGCTCATATTCAACTTGCTGTCGACCACCACGCCCGGATCCCTCTCTGCAGGGCTGCTCTACGGCATCTCATCACCCAGTCGGTACGTACAGCCAGGGTTGCCCCGTCCCAGGTGCAGGACCCGGCACTTGCTCTTCTTAAACTTCATGCGGTTGGTGATCGCCCAGCTCTCCAATCTACCCAGATCTCTCCGCAAGGACTTTCCACACTCATCTGAGTCTACAACTCCTCCAAGTTTGGTGCCATCAGCAAATGTGCTCAAAACACCTTCTAGTCCTACATCTAAATCGTTTATAAAAACATTGAAGAGGACCGGCCCTAAAATGGAGCCTTGAGGGACCCCACTAGTGACCATGCGCCAGCCTGATGTGGCCCCATTTACCACAAGCCCTTGAGCCCTGCCTGCCAGCCAATTGCTCACCCATCGCATGATGTTTTTGTTAGGTTGTATGCTGGACATTTTGTCCAGTAGGATCCCACGGGAAACCATGTCGAAAGCTTTGCTCAAGTCCAAAAAGATCACGTCAGCCGGTTTCCCTTGATCAACCAGATGGCTGATCTTATCATAAAAGGAATTCAGATTTGTTAGGCAGGACCTACCCCTCATGAACCCATGTGGGCTGGGACCAATGACTGCATTGTCCCCCAGGTGCGCTTCAATACCTTCAAGGATCATCTTCTCCAGAATTTTACCAGGCGCTGATGTGAGACTAACAGGCCTGTAGTTGCCACGGTCTATTTTCTTGCCCTTCTTGAAAATTGGTACGACATTTGCCAGCTTCCAGTCTACTGGGACCTCTCCAGATTCACAAGATCATTGAAAAATAATTGAGAGAGGTCCCGCGATGGCGTCAGCCAGCTCCTTAAGCACCCTGGGATGAACCCCATCCGGACCCACGGACTTGTATAGATCCAGGTGGAGCAGCAAATCCCGCACACATTCAGGGTCGGTTGGGAGTTTATCGTGCCCACCGTCGTGGTCCTCCAGCTCAGGGCACCCAGGGTGTATTTACTTCGACTGCGTAGAAGCTATCGCGCATAAATGCCAGGATCCGGATCCTCACTCACTATTCAGGTCAAGGACTGGGCTGGCAAGTTTTGGCTTTAATTTGGTTACCTGCCTACGTTGCTGTTTCCTGGCAGGTCATGGGAAGAAGATTGGCTGGCTTGCGGCAGCTTACATACACGTGGCTTTTAGGCCGCAGTCAAAGCGTTCCTCTAGATCTGGAAGTTTGAAGCTGGTTGGAAAAGCCATCTGAGTGGTTAGAAAGCTGCCTGGCAGAGAAGGACCTGGGAGTACTGGTGGCTAGTCGACTCAGTATGAGCCAGCAGTGTGCTCAGGTGGCCAAGAAGGCCAACAGCATCCTGACTCCTACAAGAAATGGCATGGCCAGCAGGACTAAGGAAGGTGATTGTCCCCCTGTACTTGGCTCTGGTGAGGCCGCAGCCCAAGTACTATGTTCAGTTCTGGGCCTCTCACTACAAGAAGAATATTGAGGGGCTCCAGTGAGTCCAGGGAAGGGCAACAACGCTGGTGAGGGATCTGGAGAACAAGTCTTAGGAGGAGCGGCTGAGGGAGCTGGGATTGTTCGGCCTGGAGAAAAGGAGGCTCAGGGGCGGCCTTATCGCTCTCTACGGTAAGATACCTGCTTTTGGTTTCAGTGAGAATTCAGGCCCAAGCAACTGAAGTTTCTTCTGGATAGCTTTTCTTCTAAATAAGATAACTTCACTTCCCTTTCATCTGCAATGATTTCTAAGTGCCTTACACCATTCACGCTTGAGACAGAAAAAAGGGATTCCCATGTTACGTAAGTGGAGCACAACCCCTCTCAAAATAGGAGAGCCTGAGGTACGCTACCGAACACTAAAACTGTTAAGAGTAGGAGGCAACGGACTCAAAAGCCAAAGGAGGCTGACCCTCTCCGGCTGTTCATGTAACAGAAAAGAAACTCAGATTTGGGCCCAGGAGCTGTGATTTTAGGGAACGGGGCCACTCCCCAACATGAAACAACTCTAGAACCCAGGAACACTTAGCTGCCAGCTCCTGAACTCGCGGCACTTCCAAGCAACTTCACAAGCCGTACCACCAGGCTCTACTGCACGGAGAAGGCACCACCAATGTAACTAGTCATAGAGTCTCTAGAGCTATTTCACAGCAAAAGTAGAAAACAAAAAGAAAAAGCAGCCTGCTGGGGTTCAATTATCAATAATAAGTTCCATTGCTCCTTATTGATAAAAGAAATCACCTGACACAGAGTTTTGTAGTTAGAATAAATTTCATGAATTAACTACAAGAGGTGCGTAAGGGTCATATTTCTGCTACTCATTCCGTGAGGAAAACTAGTTTAGAACCCGTTAATATAAGAGAAATAAAAATATATAAATACATGAAAGAAGAAAGGGAATGAAATTACCGGCTAAATTGCTCTCACATTTTCATCTGTCTAGTAACAGCAAAAAAAAACAAAAAATAAATTAAAAGGATTTTCTTGAAATAAATGGCGCGACTCTGCGCCCCCGCGACTCTGCGCCCCCGCGACTCTGCGCCCCCGCGACTCTGCGCCCCCGCGACTCTGCGCCCCCGCGACTCTGCGCCCCCGCGACTCTGCGCCCCCGCGACTCTGCGCCCCCGCGACTCTGCGCCCCCGCGACTCTGCGCCCCCGCGACTCTGCGCCCCCGCGACTCTGCGCCCCCGCGACTCTGCGCCCCCGCGACTCTGCGCCCCCGCGACTCTGCGCCCCCGCGACTCTGCGCCCCCGCGACTCTGCGCCCCCGCGACTCTGCGCCCCCGCGACTCTGCGCCCCCGCGACTCTGCGCCCCAGCGACTCTGCGCCCCCGCGACTCTGCGCCCCAGCGACTCTGCGCCCCCGCGACTCTGCGCCCCCGCGACTCTGCGCCCCAGCGACTCTGCGCCCCAGCGACTCTGCGCCCCAGCGACTCTGCGCCCCAGCGACTCTGCGCCCCAGCGACTCTGCGCCCCAGCGACTCTGCGCCCCAGCGACTCTGCGCCCCAGCGACTCTGCGCCCCAGCGACTCTGCGCCCCAGCGACTCTGCGCCCCAGCGACTCTGCGCCCCAGCGACTCTGCGCCCCAGCGACTCTGCGCCCCAGCGACTCTGCGCCCCAGCGACTCTGCGCCCCAGCGACTCTGCGCCCCAGCGACTCTGCGCCCCAGCGACTCTGCGCCCCAGCGACTCTGCGCCCCAGCGACTCTGCGCCCCAGCGACTCTGCGCCCCAGCGACTCTGCGCCCCAGCGACTCTGCGCCCCAGCGACTCTGCGCCCCAGCGACTCTGCGCCCCAGCGACTCTGCGCCCCAGCGACTCTGCGCCCCAGCGACTCTGCGCCCCAGCGACTCTGCGCCCCAGCGACTCTGCGCCCCAGCGACTCTGCGCCCCAGCGACTCTGCGCCCCAGCGACTCTGCGCCCCAGCGACTCTGCGCCCCAGCGACTCTGCGCCCCAGCGACTCTGCGCCCCAGCGACTCTGCGCCCCAGCGACTCTGCGCCCCAGCGACTCTGCGCCCCAGCGACTCTGCGCCCCAGCGACTCTGCGCCCCAGCGACTCTGCGCCCCAGCGACTCTGCGCCCCAGCGACTCTGCGCCCCAGCGACTCTGCGCCCCAGCGACTCTGCGCCCCAGCGACTCTGCGCCCCAGCGACTCTGCGCCCCAGCGACTCTGCGCCCCAGCGACTCTGCGCCCCAGCGACTCTGCGCCCCAGCGACTCTGCGCCCCAGCGACTCTGCGCCCCAGCGACTCTGCGCCCCAGCGACTCTGCGCCCCAGCGACTCTGCGCCCCAGCGACTCTGCGCCCCAGCGACTCTGCGCCCCAGCGACTCTGCGCCCCAGCGACTCTGCGCCCCAGCGACTCTGCGCCCCAGCGACTCTGCGCCCCAGCGACTCTGCGCCCCAGCGACTCTGCGCCCCAGCGACTCTGCGCCCCAGCGACTCTGCGCCCCAGCGACTCTGCGCCCCAGCGACTCTGCGCCCCAGCGACTCTGCGCCCCAGCGACTCTGCGCCCCAGCGACTCTGCGCCCCAGCGACTCTGCGCCCCAGCGACTCTGCGCCCCAGCGACTCTGCGCCCCAGCGACTCTGCGCCCCAGCGACTCTGCGCCCCAGCGACTCTGCGCCCCAGCGACTCTGCGCCCCAGCGACTCTGCGCCCCAGCGACTCTGCGCCCCAGCGACTCTGCGCCCCAGCGACTCTGCGCCCCAGCGACTCTGCGCCCCAGCGACTCTGCGCCCCAGCGACTCTGCGCCCCAGCGACTCTGCGCCCCAGCGACTCTGCGCCCCAGCGACTCTGCGCCCCAGCGACTCTGCGCCCCAGCGACTCTGCGCCCCAGCGACTCTGCGCCCCAGCGACTCTGCGCCCCAGCGACTCTGCGCCCCAGCGACTCTGCGCCCCAGCGACTCTGCGCCCCAGCGACTCTGCGCCCCAGCGACTCTGCGCCCCAGCGACTCTGCGCCTCTTCCCACAGCTCATTTTTCAATCTTTCAAATACCTAAGAATTTTGTTCAACTTCAGGCTGACCTGTGTGCACTTGGGCTTCTGCAGCCTTTTTTGTTTTCCTCCAGTACTTAAAAGGGAGCTTAGAAGCCACCTATGTAATTTCACAGGATACAGACAAGGTGAAGGAAGTACTCAAACTCCTCAACAGTAACAACCACAGAACCCAGGAACTCTTACCTGCTGTCTCCTGAACTCGAGTCACTTCCAACGTGCTTCGCAGTGAAATAGTCCCACCAGGGTTCTTCTGAAGAAGGCACCACCAATGTAACTGGCTCATAGAGTCTCTAAAGCTATTTCACAGAGAGGGCAGAAAACTTGAAGGAAAAGCAGCCTAGTAGGGAACACTGAGCCCGATTCACCACGAGAGAAAAACACCCTAGGCTACCCAAGCCTCAGTTTCTCCTGGGGAGGCAATTCCCCCACCCGTCCTCAGGCTTCCTATATAACAAAGGTCAAATGACCCACACCTGGCAGGTTGCACTTAACAAGGGTGAAGCCAAGAGACCTTGTGGAATAAGCTCGTCTACCTGGCTTCAAGGTTTTAAGGTCTATTGCTCCTTATCACTTGTAGAAATAACCTGACAAGGGGCTTAGTGGTTACAGTTGACATAATGAATTAAATACAAAATTTGCACAAAGCTCATATTTCTGTTAGTCATTCTGTGAGCAAAATTAGTACAGAGCCTGTTAAAAAAATAAATACAAATAAATAAAAGAAATGAATAAAAATAAAATGACCTTAAAGGCAAACTTGCCATCATAGATTTTCATCTGTCTAGTCATGACAGATAAACAAATTAGCAATCAGAATTCCTTTTCTTGATATTAATGCTATCTACATTTTCTTCTCTGAGATCCTTTCTTTATGCAGGACTTTTCTAAATCTAGCCCCATGACCTCTGACTGGACTATTTATAGAATCATAGAATATCCTGAGCTGGAAGGGACCCTTAAGGATCATCAAGTCCAACTCCTGGCACCGCACAGGTCTACCCAAAAGTTTAGACCACGTGACCAAGTGCACAGTCCAATCGCTTCTTAAATTCAGACAGGCTTGGTGCAGTGACTAGTTCCCTGGGGAGCCTGTTCTAGCGTGCAACCACCCTCCTCTCGGTGAAGAACCTCTTCCTGACATCCAGCCTAAAACTTCCCTGCCTCAGCTTAACACCGTTCCCGTGGGTCCTGTCACTGGTGATTACGGAGAATAGGTCAGCACCTGCCTCTGCACTCCCCCACGCGAGGAAGTTGTACGCTGCAATGAGGTCCCTCCTTAGCCTCCCCTTCCCCAGGCTGAACAGGCCCAGTGCCCTCAGCTGCTCCTCATGCGGCTTCCCCTCTAGGCCCTTCACCATCTTCGTCGCCCTCCTCTGGACACTCTCCAACAGTTTCATGTCCTTTTTATACTGTGGTGCCCAGAACTGCACACAGTACTCGAGGTGAGGCCGCACCAGCGCAGAGTAGAGCGGGACAATCACTTCCCTCGATCGACCAGCAATGCCGTGCTTGATGCACCCCAGGACACGGTTGGCCCTCCTGGCTGCCAGGGCACACTGCTGGCTCATGTTCAACTTGCTGTCAACCACCACGCCCGGATCCCTCTCTGCAGGGCTGCTCTACGGCATCTCATCACCCAGTCGGTACATATAGCCAGGGTGGCCCCGTCCCAGGTGCAGGACCCGGCACTTGCTCTTGTTAATCCTCATGCGGTTGGTGATCGCCCAGCTCTCCAATCTGTCCAGATCTCTCTGCAAGGCCTTTCCACACTCAGCCCCTCATCTGAGTCTACAACTCCTCCAAGTTTGGTGCCATCAGCAAATTTGCTCAAAACACCTTCTAGTCCTACATCTAAATCGTTTATAAAAACATTGAAGAGGACCGGCCCTAAAATGGAGCCTTGAGGGACCCCACTAGTGACCGTGCGCCACCCTGATGTGGCCCCATTTACCACAAGCCCTTGAGCCCTGCCTGTCAGCCAATTGCTCACCCATCGTATGGTGTTTTTGCTAAGTTGTATGCTGGACATTTTTGTCCAGTAGGATCCCATGGGAAACCATGGGTTCTTCACAGAGAGGGTGGTTGCACGCTGGAACAGGCTCCCCAGGGAAGTGGTTACTGCACCGAGCCTGTCTGAATTTAAGAAGAGATTGGACTGTGCACTTAGTCACATGGTCTGAACTTTTGGGTAGACCTGTGCGGTGTCAAGAGTTGGACTTGATGATCCTTAAGGGTCCCTTCCAGCTCAGGATATTCTATGATTCTATGATTCTATGTCGAAAGCTTTGCTCAAGTCCAAAAAGATCACGTCAGCTGGTTTCCCTTGATCAACCAGATGGCTGATCTTATCATAAAAGGAATTCAGATTTGTTAGGCAGGACCTACCCCTCATGAACCCATGTGGGCTGGGACCAATGACTGCATTGTCCCCCAGGTGCGCTTCAATACCTTCAAGGATCATCTTCTCCAGAATTTTACCAGGCACTGATGTGAGACTAACAGGCCTGTAGTTGCCACGGTCTATTTTCTTGCCCTTCTTGAAAATTGGTACGACATTTGCCAGCTTCCAGTCTACTGGGACCTCTCCAGATTCACAAGATCATTGAAAAATAATTGAGAGAGGTCCCGCGATGGCGTCAGCCAGCTCCTTAAGCACCCTGGGATGAATCCCATCCGGACCCACGGACTTGTATAGATCCAGGTGGAGCAGCAAATCCCGCACACGTTCAGGGTCGGTTGGGAGTTTATCGTGCCCACCGTCGTGGTCCTCCAGCTCAGGGCACCCAGGGTGTATTTACTTTGACTGTGTAGAAGCTATCGCGCATAAATGCCAGGATCCGGATCCTCACTCACTATTCAGGTCAAGGACTGGGCTGGCAAGTTTTGGCTTTAATTTGGTTACCTGCCTACGTTGCTGTTTCCTGGCAGGTCATGGGAAGAAGATTGGCTGGCTTGCGGCAGCTTACATACACGTGGCTTTTAGGCCGCAGTCAAAGCGTTCCTCTAGATCTGGAAGTTTGAAGCTGGTTGGAAAAGCCATCTGAGTGGTTAGAAAGCTGCCTGGCAGAGAAGGACCTGGGAGTACTGGTGGCTAGTCGACTCAGTATGAGCCAGCAGTGTGCTCAGGTGGCCAAGAAGGCCAACAGCATCCTGACTCCTACAAGAAACAGCATGGCCAGCAGGACTAAGGAAGGTGATTGTCCCCCTGTACTTGGCTCAGGTGAGGCCGCAGCCCAAGTACTGTGTTCGGTTCTGGGCCCCTCGCTACAAGAAGGATATTGAGGGGCTCCAGTGAGTCCAGGGAAGGGCAACAAAGCTGGCAAGGGATCTGGAGAACAAGTCTTAGGAGGAGCGGCTGAGGGAGCTGGGATTGTTCGGTCTGGAGAAGAGGAGGCTCAGGGGCGACCTTATTGCTCTCTACAGATACCTCAAAGGAGGCTGTAGCGAGGTGGGGGTTGGTCTATTCTCATATGTGCCTGGTGATAGGACGAGGGGGAATGCGCTAAAGTTGCACCAGGGGAGGTTTAGGTTGGGTGTCAGGAAGAACTTCTTTACCGAAACGGTTGTTAGGCATTGGAACGGGCTGCCCAGGGGAGTGGTGGAGTCACTATCCCTGGAGGTCTTTGAAAGATGTTTAGGTGTAGAGCTTAGGGATACGGCTTAGTGGAGGACTTGTTAGTGTTACGCCAGAGGTTGGACTACGTGATCTTGGAGGTCTCTTCCAACCTAGGTGATTCTGTGTTGTGGTCTCCAAGCTGGGATACAACCACCTGTTAGTTCGGCATAACTGAATTTTGCGTTCCTTGCACTAGCTGTTCCTTTGCCTCCTCTTCAGAGACAAGGACATGCATCTCTTTCACGCTCCTTCAGTACTAAACAAACCAGGATAGATAAAGCCCCTTTCTTCACGTCAGTAAGATACCTGCCTTTGGTTTCAGTGAAAATTCAGGCCCTAGCACCTGAAGTTTCTTCTGGATGGTGTTTCTTTTGTATAGGGTAATTTCATTTCCCTGTTGAAGACTTACAAGGATGTAGTAACAAAAGCAAAGGCATAAAACAGACCAGGAGGCATAGGCTGCTTTTGAGCCTGCAGCAGACTATAGGTATGATATTATCATTTCAGACAAATACAGTCTACGTAACGTGAATGGTTCCAGCATGCTTGCAATCTGCCAAAAGCCAGAAAATGGGACCTTCATTTTATGACCAGATGGAAAAGAAAAACAACAACGACAAAAATTAAGAGAAGGAACTTTTCCTTCACCTAAATTTTATTATTTTGCAACTCCTTCAGGTGTCCCCAAGGAATTATCAACACCCTTCTCTCCCCTCCCCAGCCCTCCCCCCAAAAAAAATAAATAAATAAATAGAGAGACATTGTGGCAGAGAGGTATAATTTCAGTTCACACCAGAAGACATTCTTCTCACTGAGGTACAGCTAAGCCCCACAAAGCATCAAAACAAAACAAAAAAAAAAAAAGAATGCCAACAAGGGATATATCTACAAGTTAGTTTTATGTGCCGGCATTATTTCCTTGTCTGGTCTCTCATTGACGGCAAGATCTATCTGGGGGGGGAACGTGTAATGCCGTGCAAGGTTGTTTGGTGGTATGACTGACAACATGACTTTCAAATTTTGAGCTGTTTGTATAGAAGCAAAGTACAGAAGAGTACACTACCCCCAAGGGCAACGTAGAAACTACCTGTTGCTTCTCAGGTTTAAAAGTTAAAAGGTGTAAGCAGCTGTTTGAGTACAATACTGACGTATACATGAACATTTTCCTCTCCAATGTACAAGTTTGTGTGCAACATTTTTCATCGTGCTCTCAGATCAGGATTCTGATTCTAACAATGGTTCCTAGTGCAAACTTCCAGAGAAGAGGGAAGCAAACCAGTCCTGACTGCTTTGAATGAGATGGAGAGAGCAAGCAAATGTAAATGAAGAAGATAAATCTGTAGGAATGTTTTCAGATAATTGCCACTGTCCAAAAGCTTTAAAGTGGTTGAATCCTTGAAAGTTCATTACTGAAAACGCTGGCTGCATCACTGAATTTGAAGGAGTAAGATAGACTTGCACCATCGCAGAGCCTCAGTCACAGTTTAATTGGGCACTGCCTCTAACTTCACAAGAATGAAAGAGAAAAGGTCATCTTTCTACCTTGTCAGCTACTGGCAGACCTAGAGAAAGAAAAAACAAGAGTTGTTAACATTAAGATGTAATGTTTGTTGGTTTTTTTTAGGACTTCTCACCAAAGGTGTAATATTGAGTAGTAACCTGACAACAAATGAAAGGGAAGATGAAAGAGTAGAAGGTCCTTGCATGGCCTTAATTTACGTGGCAACTGACAACAACCACAATCCGCAATGATTTCTAAGTGCCTTACACCATTGACCCTTGAGGCACAAAAACGGGATTCCCATATTAGGTAAGGGGAGTACGATCCCCCTCAAAACACGGGAGTCTGGGGTACATGACTGAGTACTGGAAATCTTAAGACTAGGATGGTCACATACCAGAAAGGAAACTCACATTTTAGCACTAAACAACTATCTTTAGAGACAGGCTGGGAACCACAGAATCACAGAATTTCTAGGTTGGAAGAGACCTCAAGATCATCGAGTCCAACCTCTGATTTAACGCTAACAGTCCCCACTAAACCATATCCCTAAGCTCTACATCTAAACGTCTTTTAAAGACTTCCAGGGATGGTGACTCCACCACTTCCCTGAGCAGCCTGTTCCACAGTCTAACAACCCTTTCGGTAAAGAAGTTCTTCCTAACATCCAACCTAAACCTCCCCTGGCACAACTTTAGCCCATTCCCCCTCATCCTGTCACCAGGCACGTGGGAGAACAGGCCAACCCCCACCTCGCTACAACCTCCTTTAAGGTATCTGTAGAGAGCGATAAGGTCGCCCCTGAGCCTCCTCTTCTCCAGGCTGAACAAGCTCAGCTCCTTCAGCCGTTCCTCATAGGACTTGTTCTCCAGGCCCCTCACCAGCTTCGTCGCCCTTCGTCGCCCTTCTCTGGACCGGTTCTTTTTAACCCAGGGTCCATTTCAGCATCTTCAAAGCTAAAGAAATGGTTGACTGCTCTGTTGAATTGTGTTCCAGGCAGAAAGACTCACGTTCCTATTAACATAAAGAGCTTAATACCTTGTGTAATAAATAGCTCAGTATTCAAAATAAGACTATAATCAAAGTTTACAATTTATTAAAGGAATACAGGTAAGCAAACAGCGCTGGGTGCACCAGGAGTCTCTGCTCCACCAAGACGCACACCAGTTACATCAAGCAGCTGATTTTTATGCTCCTAGGCTAATACATATTCATTACTACTTCTAAAAAAAACAACAGGGTTATTATAATTAGATTCCGGAATCCAAACCCTCCTACTGGAGCATGCGTATCAGTCTCCGGTGGTCCCTCTGGTGGTCTCTCGTGCTGAAGGCTCATAGTCTTCCTCCCTCTTGTCCAACTTGGCTGTATGTCAGAGACTTGTGCAACCTTCCCTGCAAGCTTTGTCTTTTAGTTGTTCTTCAGCTCTCCCTGTCTCCTTGATCTCCTGCCCAGATATCAGAGACTTGCATAGTGTCCCACGCAATAGTCATCATAGTTAGCAGTTATTCTGAAACCCCCCAGATACCAGAGACTTCAAGGAAAAGTCTACAAATACATTTCCCTTCAAGCTCTCTATTGACATGAGTTGCTAAAACATTCCTTTGCAAGATACAAGAACTATATACATTAACCACTGTTTTTCTTAGACTTGTGGTTATACAAGGGTGTGCAAGACAGAAGGTCACATTCATCATACAATGCGGCCCTAGCATTGTTCCATACTGACACGAATCAGGTGAACATATCTCACACTTGCTTCTGTTCTAAAGATGAGTTTTGGATTCAAATGTACCCCCTCCAAGATGAACAACTACCTTAACTATGTGGGGTTGATATTCTGCATAAGACATTCGTAACGTCAAGCTTCACAGCTTCTCCTCTGGATGCAGGAAAGAGGTTACAGACGTATAAAAGGGCAAGACAACTTCCAAAACTACATTGCATTGCCACAAAACTACTTTAACGTATCCCTGCAGGCACAGAAACTCCTTTGCAAGCCACCACAGATTAGACATTATGGCTAATGAGCGTGGAAAGGATTGTTGAACAACCCTATGAGCGACTTCTGCAGCAGACTTCTGTGCCGCTCCTCGTAGGACTTGTTCTCCAGGCCCCTCACCAGCTTCGTCGCCCTTCTCTGGACCCGCTCAAGCACCTCGATGTCCTTCTTGTAGCGAGGGGCCCAAAACTGGACACAGTACTCGAGGTGCGGCCTCACCAGAGCCGAGTACAGGGGGACGATCACCTCCCTAGCCCTGCTGGTCACACTGTTTCTGATACAAGCCAGGATGCCGTTGGCCTTCTTGGCCACCTGAGCACACTGCTGGCTCATATTCAGCCAAATGTCCACCATCACTCCCAGGTCCTTCTCTGCCTGGCAGCTCTCCAACCACTCATCTCCCAGCCTGTAGCTCTGCTTGGGGTTATTGCGTCCCAGGTGCAGGACCCGGCACTTGGCCTTGTTGAACTTCATGCAGTTGACCTCAGCCCATCGGTGCAGCCTATCCAGATCCTCCTGCAGAGCCTTCCTACCCTCAAGCAGATCGACACACACACTTTGCTTGGTGTCATCTGCAAACTTACTGAGGATGCACTCAATGCCCTCGTCCAGATCATTGATGAAGATATGAAAGAGGACCGGCCCCAGCACCGAGCCCTGGGGGACGCCACTAGTGACCAGCCTCCAACTGGACTTGGCTCCATTTACCACGACTCTTTGGGCCCGGCTATCCAGCCAGTTTCTAACCCAACGAAGCGTGCGCCAGTCCAAGCCAAGAGCAGCCAGTTTCTTGAGGAGAATGCTGTGGGAGACGGTGTCAAAAGCCTTGCTGAAGTCAAGGTAGACCACATCCACAGCCTTTCCCTCATCCACCCAGCGCGTCACTTTGTCACAGAAGGAGATCAGGTTCGTCAAGCAGGACCTGCCTTTCATAAACCCATACTGACTGGGCCTGATCGCCTGCTTGCCCTGCAAGTGCTGCATGATGACTCTCAAGAGAATCTGCTCCATGAGCTTCCCTGGCACTGAGGTCAAACTGACAGGCCTGTAGTTTTCCGGGTCTTCCCTCCTGCCCTTCTTGTAGATGGGCGTCACGTTTGCTAGCCGCCAGTCAACTGGGACCTCCCCCGATAGCCAGGACTGTTGATGAATGATGGATAGGGGCTTGGCCAGCTCCTCTGCCAGTTCTCTCAGTACCCTTGGGTGGATCCCATCCGGCCCCATCGACTTGTGCACATCCAAGTGCCGTAC
Organism: Anas platyrhynchos; assembly: GCF_047663525.1. Taxonomy (NCBI): domain Eukaryota; kingdom Metazoa; phylum Chordata; class Aves; order Anseriformes; family Anatidae; genus Anas; species Anas platyrhynchos. The sequence goes on along the minus strand of NC_092587.1, from coordinate 114,532,527 downwards.
CAGGTCACCAACCAGTTCTTCGTGGATAGTGAGGGCCACATCCTTCTCCCTATCCCCTTCCACCAGCTCAGGGTACTGGGTATCCAGAGAACAACCGGTATTGCCGCTAAAGACTGAGGTGAAGAAGGCATTAAGCACCTCCGCCTTTTCCTCATCTCTTGTAACTAGGTTTCCCCCCGCATCCAGTAAAGGATGGAGATTCTCCTTAGTCCTCCTTTTTGTGTTGATGTATTTATAAAAACAGTTTTTGTTATCTTTAACGACAGTAGCCAGATTGAGCTCCATATGAGCTTTGGCCTTTCTAATTTTGTCCCTGCACAGCCTCGCTACATCCTTATAGTCCTCCCTAGTGGCCTGTCCACTTTTCCAAAGATTATAAACCCTCTTTTTTCTCCTAAGCTTAAGCCACAATTCTCTGTTCAGCCAGGCTGGTCTTCTTCCCCGCCAGCTCGTCTTTGGGCACGTGGGGACAGACCGTTCCTGCGCCATTAAGATTTCCCTCTTGAAGAGCGCCCAGCCTTCCTGGACCCCTCTGCCCTTCAGAACCGCCTCCCAAGGGACTCTACCAACCAGTGTCCTTAGCAGCACAAAGTCAGCCCTCCGGAAGTCCAATACAGTGGTTTTACTGGTCCCCTTCCTTGCCTCGCCAAGAATAGAGAACACCATTTCGTGGTCACTCTGCCCAAGACAGCTCCCGACAATCACATCTGTTTGTGAAGAGAAGGTCTAGCGGGGCACCACCCCTGGTAGGCTCGCTAACCAGCTGCGTCAGGAAGCTATCTTCCACGCTCTCCAGAAACCTCCTAGACTGCTTTCTCTGGGCTGTGTTGTGCTTCCAGGATATGTCAGGGAAGTTGAAGTCCCCCATGAGAACAAGTGCTGAAGATTTTGCAACTTCTGTCAGCTGCCTGTAGAACTCCTCATCCGTCTCCTCATCCTGGTTCGGCGGTCTATAGCAGACCCCGACCAGGACACTAGCCTTGTTGTCCCTGCCAATCCTAACCCAAAGGGACTCGACCTTGTCATTCCCAGCCTCAAGTTCTACAACATCAAAAGACTCTCTCATATAGAGAGCCACACCACCACCCCTTCTGTGCTGCCTGTCCCTTCTGAAGAGCTTATAGCCAGTCATTGCAGCACTCCAGTCATGAGACCGGTCCCACCACGTCTCCGTGATGGCAACCAAGTCGTAGCCTGCCTGCCGCACGATGGCTTCCAGCTCCTCCTGTTTGTTACCCATGCTGCGTGCATTGGTGTAGATGCACTTCAGCTGGGCCATTGCCTTATCCCCCGGCCTTACTATTGTTCCCTCTGGCACAGCTCCAACAATCCTTGCTTCAGCCCCATCCCCCTTCTTACCTAGTTTAAAGACCTCTCAACGAGCCCTGCCAGCTCCTGGCCCAGGATCCTTTTTCCCCTAAAAGATAGGGACCCGCCTGCAGCCATCAGGCCGGGTGCCGAGTAAAGTGCCCCATGGTCGAAAAACCCAAGATTTCTGCGTTGGCACCAGCCCCTGAGCCACATGTTTAAGAGGTGGGCTTTCCGTGTCCTCTCTGTACCCCTCCCTGCCACTGTAGGGATGGACGAAAACACCACCTGCACTCCTGCTCCATCCACTAACCGTCCCAGCCCCCTAAAGTCTTGTTTGATAGCCTTCAGGCTTCTCTCTTCAATGTCGTCACTACCTGCCTGGACTATCAAAAGAGTATAATAGTCAGAGGGGCGTACCAGGTTGGGAAGCTTCCTGGCAACGTCCCTGACCCTGGTCCCAGGGAGGCAGCAGACTTCCCGATGGATAGGGTCAGGCCGACAAATAGGGCCCTCTGTTCCCTAAGGATAGAGTCTCCCACAACAATAACCCTTCTGTCTTTCTTGGTGGAGGCAGCCCTGAGGCGTGGAGTTGACCTCCTCGCCCTAGGCATCCTCCTGGGAACACTTGCTACCTCTTCCTCACCCACCGGTCTCTCGAGCTCCAGGGCCTCAAACCTGTTGTGGAAGGGCACCTGGGAAGGTGGGACCAGAAGGGGAGGGCATCACTTGCGATGTCGAGCAGGGACCTGTCTCCATTCCTCCTCAACTCCCAGATCCCCTCCCTCTGCCCAACGGCGACAGGGCAGGGGTCTGTTAGGAAGCACGGCCGAAAACACGACAGACACCGGTTGAGTCAGACCATGCTGCTCCATTTTATTGCCCGAATAGCCTAACTTTTACAGTGAACTTAACAGGGGCGGACAGTGTTTCACACAAGATTATTGGTCAAAAGCACTCAGACAAACAACTAGAAGAAAACAACCCCACCTGCAAGAAAACAACCCCCCTTGTGATTAGCACTCACATAGATCTTGTCCTTGAAGCCAGCTGCTGGTAACAATATTTTTCTGAATTCCTCAATTGGGCAATGTGGGAATCATTGTCGTGGGAGCTTCTCATAGTTATTCTGGTAGCTTGGTTTGCTCAGCTACAGCAGGCCATGAGATTTTCTAAGGCCTACTCCTGGTTGCTTAAGGCAAGCTCAGATCAAACAATTGTTCCACGGACTCATGTCCAGGCCCTGTATGCCAATTCCCAACAATTCCCCCTTTTTCTTTTTGTACGAGCAGTACTTGGCCGAAGGTTTTTTCATCAGACGTCGAATACATAACATAACACAACTACAATGACATAACAAAACTTAAACCTAATAACATTACAATTACTGTAATCACTTAATGGTAACACAACTTAAACCTAATCACACCACAACTACTATAGTCAATGAATGGTACCCCAACAAGGTATGTAACAGAAGGTGTGCTAGGGCTGGCTAGACTTTCACAGAAGGTGGTGGTATTCAGTTTCCTAGCCAGGGATACCCAGACATTCTCCTTAGGATCGAAGGCTGTCCTTGGCAGTCCTTGAGTTGGCGCAGCCCATGTCATTGTCAGAATGATTATCAGGAACCTCTTCATGGTCGTCTTCGGCATGTGCAGATTCTACGGCTGCTTCAGTCCACTTTGCAGGGATCCACCGGGTACCTGTTTCCGGCACCACTTCAAAATCTCTATAACATTTTTGCAAGTAACCCTTTAACCACATTTATCACAATACTACATGCAATGATGATTGACACCACAGCGAACAGAATCCTTAATCCCTCTTTGACTAATGCCAGTAACCATCTATGCGTTGTTTCAACCAAGTCAGTGAACCATTGATTGAAAGAGTTGATACCATATTGAATCTTTCTCATGTGCTCTTTCAGGAAAGTAATGAATTTGTGAATTGACTCATTATGATCAAAAAGGTTTAAACAGTACATTCCCTTAAATTTCTCCAAGTGGCTACTTCAAACAATGACTCCGTACTTGTGAAACATGATTTTGCTCGACCGATCGCAACTAGTCCTGCTAGTTGCTTACAATCGACTCCCCGTTTTTCTAAAAAGCGCTGTAACAAATCTAGGGCTACTTCGTCCTCCATTTTCCTATGATTTTTGCCAGCACCAATTTCCTATGCTTTCAGCCTGCACTATGGCAAAAGCATGCTCTCACTCACACAGTACACAGCACAATCGCACACACAGAGCACAATCGCACACCCAGAGGCCTCTGGCACATCTCAATCTCAGTCATACCACAATCTCATTCACAAGAATATAATTTAGCTGCTGACTCTATCTGCTGTTTACTCTTCAATATTCTCCTTCTGGCGACAGCCGCCTGTGTCTTCAACAGCTGGTTTTACGCGTCGGCTAGGCACCCAGATTGCACCTGTAGGGGAAGAAACACAAGCGTAACCGCGCCCCAGGCAGATCACTTCAGCAGGGCCTAGCCATTGCCCTGTTTTCATGTCTCTGTATAACACTGTTGCGAAGCACGGACGAAAGCACGACAGACACCAGCAGAGTCAGATCATGCTTCACCATTTTATTGCCCGAATAGCCCAACTTTTATAGTGAACTTTACAGGGGTGGACAGTGTTTCACACAAGATTATTGGTCAAAAGCACCCAGACAAACCATTAAGAAAATAACACCACCTGCAAGAAAAGAACCCCCCTTTTGATTAGAAGTTAGGAAAACAACCCCCTTTGTGCTTAACGGTCACATAGGCCTAGTCCTTGAGGCCAGCTGCTGATAACAATACTTTCTGAGTTCCTTAATTGGGTGATGTGGGAGTCATTGCCGTGGGAGCTTCTCACAGTTACTCTGGCAGCTTGGTTTGCTCAGCTACAGCAGGCCCTGAGACTTCTAAGGCCTACCCCTGGTTGCTTATGTCCACGTCCTGTATGCCAGTTCCCAACATAACACCTTCATGCGTGGTGGCTTAGAAGTTTCTGCCCCGGCATGGTGACGTACTATAGGGGGCTCAGTGCTGTCCCCAAACACACATAAATGGTTAAGTACAAAGAGAGCCTTTCCTATTCTTTCTTTTACGTCTTCAATGTCTCTGAACTTTTCTAAGTATCCTTTCATTGTTCCATCTGCCCTTTCCACTATCGCCTGTCCTGTGGAGGAGTGTGGGATGCCAGTAACATGATTGATATTCCATAATTGCATAAATCGTTTCAGTGGCCCACTATTATAAGCTGGACCATTGTCAGTCTTGATAGTGCTAGGTACCCCTAACACAGCAAAACAACTAGTGAGGTGATGCCGCACATCCCGAGCCTTTTCCCTGGGTTGTGCAGTAGCCCATGTCATGTGGCTAGAGGTATCTATCGTTACATGCAAGTATTTTAACTGTCCCAAGGCTGTAACAGGAGTGACATCCATTTGCCACACTTCATTAGCTTTCAACCCTCTTGGGTTAACTCCACACCCGGGTCCCATTCCTAAATTATGATAACTACATATGGGACAAGCCTTCACGATTGCTTGAGCGTCAGCATTAGACAAATTGTAGGCTCGAGCTAGTCCCTTCGCGTTCTGGTGAAATATGGAATGAGCTTCTCGAGCTCGGCAAAATGGTGATAGTGGAGCTTCAGTGACTGCAGCAGCAACTAATCGGTCGGCTCGGGCATTGCCTTCTCCGAGCCCTTGTTCCCACTGATGACTGCGAATATGAATCACTGCATACGGCTTACTTCTCTGTGCGATTGCAAGCTGCAAACTTGTCAATAGTTGAACCAGTCGTCCATTCTGCACTTCTCGCAAACTTGAGTCCTCAATGCGATTGGCTATGCCTACTACATAAAGAGAGTCAGATACAACACTCAACGGAACAGCTTTCCATTTTACAAACGCCCATACTACTGCGAACAGTTCTAGTGTCTGTAATGAATCCTCTTTCTGAGCTTGCAAAATCTGATGTTGCCAGCCATGCTCATCCTTCCATGTCACTGCAGCAGTTCTGGAGCACTTACCGGCATCTGTAAAGACTGTTATTGCGTCTGCAACTGGTTGGGGTGATCACTTTGGTCTACTTATCCAGCCCTGGTTTTTCATCCAGGACAAGACAGGAGATTGTAATGGTTTTGCTATTAACATGGCTCCATCATGCAATAGAGCAGTTTGCAGTTCCTCAGAATTTTGTATATACCATTCCAGATCACTTGACTTCATGGGTAACCATATGGTGTTAGGAGGGGCCCCGTCTACTTGCAAGGTTCTACTTCGTCCCTTTTTAATTAATTCTGCTCATGTGGTGATTTTTTCTTGAATTGTTCGTCGTGGCCGCAACGGAGGAGCTAGCCATTCTAGTACCACCGTATCTCCCTGCTTCTCCCCCATTTTTATTTTTTGCTGTGTTATCGCACCCATCAAATATTGGGGGCCACACAGAATAGTTAGATCAAGAGGCGCACCCTCTATACGCCGATGCGTAGCCCGTGTTGTAATCATTGAGGCTATTAGCTGTAGTGCTTGTTTTTGTTGGTCTGTAAGCTGAATTGGTGCTGCTGGATCTGTCCCTCGTAGCAAAGGTCGTAGTTGATTTAACAGCTCGTTGGGAATACCAACCACTGGTCGAATCCATTGCAAATCACCCATCAACTTCTGGGCGTCATTAAGAGTCTTAAGGTCTGATTGTATTGTCAATTTCTGCGGTTGGATCGTAGCATCGGAGATATGCCATCCAAGATATTTCCATGGGCTTGTCTCCTGTACCTTCTCGGGGGCAACTACTAATCCTCTCTGTTTAAGTTGCTTCATTAGTTCATCCTTTTGCTGTGAAGAAAATGGTGTTGACTGGGCCAATAGAATATCATCCATATAATGACAGATTATTGTTCCTGACCATTTTCATCGCAACGGCTGTAGAGCATCGTCGACACAGAATTGACATAGAGTTGGCGAATTTCGCATTCCCTGCGGCAGGACCGTCCACTCAAATCTCTGGTCTGGCCCTTCTCGGTTTATTGCAGGAAGTGTAAAAGCAAATCTTTGTTTATCATTTTCATGGAGAGCAATTGTGAAGAAACAGTCCTTTAAGTCCACTATGAGTAAATGCCATCCTTCAGGTATCATCGCAGGATTAGGCAACCCTGGCTGCACTGCTCCCATATCGTACATCTGCTTATTTACCGCACACAGATCGTGGAGCAGCCGATACTTACCCGACTTCTTTTTAATCACAAAGATAGGTGTATTCCACGGGCTCGTTGACAACCTTAAGTGCCCCTGTTGAAACTGTTCTTTAACCAGCTCATGCGCTTGTATCAGACTTTCCCGTTTTAACGGCCATTGCTCGACCCACACAGGATCATCATTCTTCCACCGGAGCGGGATCGGGAAAGTCCAAACAATGGCCATATCTATAAAGGGCGTTCCCTATAAAGGGCGTTCCCAGGTAAGGACCATTCCCATTTGAGCAAGGATGTCCCGCCCTATTAGTGCGTGCACCCCGTCAGGCAACGGACTAACAGAGACACAACATTTCACCACTTTGTCCCCTATTGTCCACCGCAGGGGTGGTGACTGACGGCAAGTGTCATTCCTCCGACCCCGGCCACCGTGGCATTGGTTTCAGATGTTGGCCAATGCTGCGGCCAGTTGTGTGTGCTGATTATAGATACATCGGCTCCCTCTTGTGGCTGGTCGGAGAGGAACGGGTTCCCCCTCGGTGTTGCTGTGCATGCGGCCGCGTTTTGTGTCGTCGCGGGGCGACTCTTCCCGCTGTTCCAGCCGTTTCCCGACACGTTGCATCGACATGCCGCTTCACTGTGATTGCCCGACTGACAATCTGAGCACCATACTGCCCCAGCTTTGCAGTTTCGTCTCACGTGTCCAAAAACACCACCAGGATAACATCGCAAGCGGTGTGGTATTTGGCCACCAGGGGGTGGTGCTTGACCACCAGAGCGTGACCCGGAGGTTTGCAAAGGAGCAAGAGCTGCAAGGACTTGACTCTGTGTAAACTCAGCATGCTCTTTCATAGCCTGTGCCTGCTCTCGCATGCTGTCACCTAATTGCTTTACTGCCTCTACTAACATAGCCTGTGGGCCTACTGGTACCTGAGCCATTCTTTCCAACCCTTCCTCGATTGTCCATGTCCCGGGTAAGGAAGCCAATATATTGCGAGTAGAAGGGTTGCTATTCTGAATTGCGCACTGTTTTAATATCGTGCCCTGGAGGTAATCAGGCACCCCAGCCGCCTGTATGGCGTTTGCTATGCGGTCAATAAAAAGCCCAAATGGATTCTCTCTACCCTGTTTGATTCCCATGTAGGAAGGTATTCCCCCTGGCCCCTTTATCCGATCCAATGCTCTTCTGGCCGTTCTCATCGATTCCTTCGCTTTATCAGGTCCCAGCAATGCTTGTGCTTCTGTCCTAAAATACGGTCCTACCCCCATCAACTCTTCCAGCGTGACCCCATGTAAAGGGTCCCCAGGTGCTCTTACCACTGTGACTGCTTCTTGACAAGCAGCCTGCCAATGGGCATTAAATAAGAGCTGCTGGTGTTGGGTCAAAATTAACTTCATTATGCTACATATGTCTCCTGGAAGCAAAATATTAGTTCCCCAAATATAGTCCAACATCTGTCTCGTAGGTTCACCTTTCAGACCTGACTCATTTACTGTGGACCGCAGCTGAGTTAACAATTTCCAGTCCAAATTCACGAGATTAACCGTAACATTACCCTGGGCGTCCGGTGGTGAATATACTACCGGGAAGGCCTCTTGAACCAATTGTGCAGCTATCCCGTGCTCACCTTCGCATACAGCCTCATCTGCTATTTGCTTCCACACCCTCTGCCTCTCCTGAACACCTTCTATAAACGGGCTTGTGTTTTTTCTGTCTGGTTTTTGCTCTCTTATTTCCTCATCCATTTCCCCACTTTTGTGAGAAGGAGCCGGTGGTGCTGCTGGTGATGGCGGGAGCACCAACACCGACTCTGAGAAGGATGATGAGAGAGGAGGAGGCTCCCATTGCCCCCTGAGGCAGCGTTATCGTCCTCACTGAAGGCGGCAATGGGTAATCCCCAGCTCCCCCCATCCCTCCCTGTTGAGGGTTAACACTACCAGCACTTCCTGGCAATCCCAGTCGCTCTGTAGCAGCAGCAGCGACTCTCTGCTCAGCCTGATGTATAGCTAAGGCATTAGTGACTGCTCTCCAAGGCTTCAGTAATTTTTTAGCAGCCTCACTTTCATTAATAACTTCATCAAACAATTTGTCCCCAAATTTACTCCACTCTGTTTGTTCAAAAACTGTATCCGGATTGATAAAACAACCCTTTGTTACTCCATATGCTAATAATCCTGGTAAATCCTTTTTGCAGCCTATACCCTGCGTGCTCCGTTTTTCTAAAAAGCAATTGAGCAAATCATACGCCGCTTGTCTCTCCATACCTTTATTTATGCTGTTGCAGCCTTTGCGAGACCTCGTTCCCGCGTCCCTGCGCGGTTCCGTTTCCCGCGTTTCCCCGCAGATCTCTTCCCACGCTCCCCACGGTTTCTTTTCCCCGTGTCTCACCATGAGTCCTTTGTCCGGGTCGGTGCTTGGAGTTTCTCAATGCTTCTCAGGTGTTCCGGCTTCTGTCAGGTCTGTGTCTCTCAGAGCCATCCGTGGCTCTGCAGCGTCTCTCAGGGCTCTCTCCGTCCGGCAGGAGTCCCTCCGTGTGCCTCGGGTCTCCCGGCGCCGCTCCGATGTGTCGGTCCCACGCCGCTCTGATGTCCCGGCGCCGCTGCTCTCCCGCTCCGCTGCGATGCCCTGTTCAGGTCTCAGCCTGTTCGGGCGCCATTTGTTAGGAAGCACGGCCGAAAGCACGGCAGACACCGGTTGAGTCAGATCATGCTGCTCCATTTTATTGCCCGAATAGCCTAACTTTTATAGTGAACTTAACAGGGGCAGACGGTGTTTCACACAAGATTATTGGTCAAAAGCACTCAGACAAACAACTAGAAGAAAACAACGCCACCTCAGATACTGGTTTGTACAGCCTGGGAGGAAGATAGTCTCTCCTCACTGGTGGACCTATTCCAAATCTTTCTCCACAGCAGAGACGCAGGCCTGTAGGGAAGAGGAGAGGCTTTCTTCACACTGCTTTTGACTTACATGTTGTGAAAGCGGCATTTCTTTTAGGAACAGCACAGTCTTGCGACTTCCACTGAGTGAAAGTTGTCATAACTCCACCAGTACCTTCCCCATCGGTTTCTACTCACTGCAAGGCATAATTTGAGTGCACATTAAGGCACCTTTTTCCACACTGCCCGTTGTTGAATCCTAACAAATAGTTAAGAACATTCTTCAAAGTCAGGCTTACCTGTAAGCACTTGAGCTTCTGAGTTGGTGGGGCTTTCTTTTTAGCTTTCATTCTCATTAGATTTGGAAGGGCTGGAAAGGGAGCTTAGAAGCCACGGAAGTAATTTCACTGAAAACAGACAAGGTGAAGGAAGTACTCAAACTCCTCGACATTAAAGAACCGTAGAACCCAGGAACACTTACCTGCCAGCTCCTGAACTTGAGTCACTTCCACACTGCTTCACAGTGACTTCGCACCACCAGGCTCTCACCGTACTGAGAGGGCACCAACAACATAGTTAGCTCATAGAGTCACTGTTTCACAGAGATGGGAGAAAAGGTGAAGAAAAAGCAGCCCACCGGGGAACACTGAATCCGCTCCACCACAACAGCAGAAAAGCACCCTAGAGAACCTGAGCCTCAAACTCCCCCACCAGGAAGGCAATTCCCCACAAGTCCTCAGGCTTCCTATATAGCAAAAGTCAAATGATCCACACCTGGCAGGTTTCACTTCACAAGGGTGGAGCCAAGAGACCTCCTGGAATAGGCTCATCTACCTGGCTTCGGTCTTGTAAGCTTAATTGCTCCTTGTCACTACTAGAAATAACCTGACAAGGGGCTTAGTGGTTAGAGCTGACCTAATGAATTAACTACAAAAAGTGCACAAGGGTCATATTTCTGTTAGTCATTCTGTGAGGACAAGTAGTACAGAGCCTGTTTAAATAAATAAATAAACAAACAAACAGACAAACAAACGAAAGAAAAGACATCAAAGAAAAAAGAAAATGACCTTAAAGGCAAAATTGCTCTCATAGTTTTTCATCTGTCTAGTCATGACACATAAAGAATATAGCCATCAGAGTTACTTTTCTTGGCATTAATGGTATTTAAATTTGCTTTTCTGAGATGTCTTCTTGATGCAGGACTTTCCAAAATCTAGCCCCGTGACCTCTGACTACACTGTTTACTTCCACTGCGTATAAGCTGTCAGGTATGAATGCCAGGATCCGGATCGTCACTCCCTATTCAGGTCAAGGACTGGGCCAAAGGTTTGGGTTTTGATTTGGGTACATGCCTACCTTGCTGTTTCCTGGCAGGTCATGGGAAGAAGATTGGCTGGCTTGGGGGAGCTCCTGTACACGTGGCTTTTAGGCTGCAGCCAAAGTGTTCCTCTAGATCTGGAAGTCTGAAGAGGGTTGCAGCCTCCAAGCTCAGATACAACCACGTTAGTCTGGCGCAACTGATTTTTGTGTTCCTTGCACTGGCTGTGCAAGGAACCTCCTCTCCAGAGGTAAGGACATGCGTCTCTTCCGTGCTCCTTCATTAGTGTCGCATTAAGGGGTGTAGCTGATTAACCGTTATGGGACCGGTCGGATTCAGGGTACCGAACCTGTCGGACACACCAATAACACGTCAACCGTCTGGGGTCCGGTCGGATATTCACCAGTAACGTGTTAACCGTCTGGGGTCTGCTTGGATTCAGAACACTGAACTATCACGGTCACAGATTCACCAATAACATGTAACCACCCTTACCCTAGTTGCACTTAATGAGAGCTATGACAATGCAATCAAGTGTGATTTATTACAGCAAGAGATAACCAGGTTCTTTGGATTGCCGGCAATAGTGCCTGTCTGCAAAAGCAAGCTAGCATGCATGAAATACACAGGTGTTACAGGTGCACAGCCTAGAAATTAATGCGTTAAACGGATCAAAGATTCTAGAAAGATTTATAACTGTTATATATGGAGTGGAAATTCGTGTCGAGAAAATGGTTGATATTAATAAAGAGGGGGAAATTTGGAACGTGGCCATGGGCGTTGGAAAGCCCCGTGGTTGAGATAACATTAGACTCTTAACGACGAGGCCATCAGGAATATAAAAGTGTTTAGAGGGAACAAAGAAGGGTGATTCAGGAGACTCCATGCAGTCTCCGGTTTCTTGTTCTCCAGTTAAGGCATGGATGTTTCTGGGTGTTTGCTGTTGTCGTTACATTCAAAGTTGTTTGAGCAATGAAAAGTTGTTTTGAAAAGAACTGCCGTGGAGAGAAGGGTATAAGAGGGGAGCCTGCCCTCAAGACAAAAAAAAAAAAAAAGGGAGCACGATGAAGTTACATCAATAAAGAAGCAGGAACAAGAAGTGAAGAGGAACAGGCTGGCAGAATGGAGACCAGGACGGGAACAGGCACTTTGATTGCCTCATGAAGATAGGTTTGGCCAAACTCAAACTGCTCAGAGAAGCTCGTACAGAAACTCGCTGGAAATAGGCGCACTGGAGCTGGAGAGAAGCTCGAGCTGAGAGAAGCGGACCTGTGCACACAACTGCCCCTCGCTGGTAAGCAGTTGCGCGTTATGAGGAATCATACGTCCTTAGGAACAAAGATTGTCCTGGTAACCTTACAGCTTATTCTCCTTATTAACAATTGGACAGTTTATGAGCCTCAAATATGGGACCAAACTGAGGTCAAGGTGTGCAACTCTGCAACTAAAAATGACAAGGTTGCAGTGGGATTGCTCGGCACCTGGTGAGCAGCCTCTGAGGCCTTAAAGAGCCCTGTGGTGCCACAATCACAAAGGTGTGGTTTGCCAGACAGTGAGGGAGCTGCGGGCTCCTTTACTGATCCGACTGCTACGCCATGGGCCCCTCTGCTGTTACAGCCATCGAAGGCTTTTGCTGTTGCGCTCCCTGCTGACCTGGACATGCCTTTTGACCCAGGTCTATTGGCCTTCGCAAGGAGATGGATATGCTTTTCTTCGATCTGGGAAGAACGGGATACATAAGGCCTTAAGACCGAGTTGCTTGACAACTTAAAGCGAGACACATCGCTCAAAAGGAATGGAAAATGGAGACTGTTAAGTCATGGAACTTAAAGGATTGTTTGTTACCTCTTCTGATCATGCATATGTATAGGCGTACTCGATTTTTATTAAGTTATGGAACTTAGAGGATTGTTTGCTACCTTTCCTGATTGTACGTATGTAGAGGCATACTTGCGTTTAGTATGTAAAGCAATGCTCTGTACATTTAGGATGTTTGATGTTTGTGTGCGAGTGTTGGTGGAGCGTAGACTCCCCGCACACCCAGCGCTGTTTACTTGCCTTTTATAGCTTTTCTACCTTTTAGAAATGTTTGTTTTATAAATATTACAAAATTCAGATCGAGTTGAGACCTCATTTATGACAATAACCAAGTGTTCAAATCTCACCCAAAGGCATCCCAATGGGGGGGGGGAGAAAAAGTCTGAGCCCATCGACTGGTCCCAGGAGTCAGGAGGTCCGAAGGATGTTGTATTCCCTTGGTGTGGTACCTCCCCTGATGGTGGTATCTTCCCTAACATCCCCTCTCTCTTAGGCCAATTTATATTATTTTCTCTCTTTTGGGTGGAGCTTGAGTGGCTCTAGCCAAGCATATCTTAGTTATGATTGGTGAAAAGTTCTCCCGTCTCCGTTTAAAGTAATAGACTCCGAGAAATTCAGAGCGCATGCTCGGTGAGGGGTGGTTGCTACTAAACAAAGCAGGATAGATTAAAGCCTCCTTCTTCAAGTCAGTAAGATACTGGGCTACAAAGATGGCGAAGGGCCTAGAGGGGAAGTCGTATGAGGAGCGGCTGAGGTCACTGGGCCTGTTCAGCCTGGAAAAGAGGCGGCTGACGGGAGGCCTCGTCACAGTCTACAGCTTCCTCACGAGGGGGAGTGGAGGGGCAGGTACCGCTCTGTTCTCTCCAGACACCAATGATAGGACCCACAGTGAATGGTGTCAGCCTGAGGAAGGGGACGTTTAGGCTAGACAACAGGAAGAGGTTCTTCACGAAGAGGGTGGTCGCACACTGGAACGCGCCCCCAGCGACTATGCACCCCCCGCAACTCTGCGCCCCCCGCTTCACACAGCCCGTTTTTCAATCTTCCAAATACTTAAGAACCTCCTTCAATTTCAGGCTGACCTGTGTGCACTTGGACTTCTGAGGCCTTTTTTTTCCTCCAGTGCTTGGAAGGGAGCTTACAAGCCACCTAAGTAATTTCACAGGATACAGACAAGGTGAAGGAAGTACTCAAACTCCTCAACAGTAACAACCACAGAACCCAGGAACTCTTACCTGCTGTCTCCTGAACTCGAGTCACTTCCAACGTGCTTCGCAGTGAAATAGTCCCACCAGGGTTCTTCTGAAGAAGGCACCACCAATGTAACTGGCTCATAGAGTCTCTAAAGCTATTTCACAGAGAGGGCAGAAAACTTGAAGGAAAAGCAGCCTAGTAGGGAACACTGAGCCCGATTCACCACGAGAGAAAAACACCCTAGGCTACCCAAGCCTCAGTTTCTCCTGGGGAGGCAATTCCCCCACCTGTCCTCAGGCTTCCTATATAACAAAGGTCAAATGACCCACACCTGGCAGGTTGCACTTAACAAGGGTGAAGCCAAGAGACCTTGTGGAATAAGCTCATCTACCTGGCTTCAAAGTTTTAAGGTCTATTGCTCCTTATCACTTGTAGAAATAACCTGACAAGGGGCTTAGTGGTTACAGTTGACATAATGAATTAACTACAAAAGGTGCACAAGGGTCATATTTCTGTTATGTGAGCAAAATTAGTACAGAGCCTGTTAAAAAAATAAATACAAATAAATAAAAGAAATGAATAAAAATAAAATGACCTTAAAGGCAAACTTGCCATCATAGATTTTCATCTGTCTAGTCATGACAGATAAACAAATTAGCAATCAGAATTCCTTTTCTTGATATTAATGCTATCTACATTTTCTTCTCTGAGATCCCTTCTTTATGCAGGACTTTTCTAAATCTAGCCCCATAACCTCTGACTGGACTATTTATAGAATCATAGAATATCCTGAGCTGGAAGGGACCCTTAAGGATCATCAAGTCCAACTCCTGGCACTGCACAGGTCTACTCAAAAGTTTAGACCACGTGACCAAGTGCACAGTCCAATCGTTTCTTAAATTCAGACAGGCTTGGTGCAGTGACCACTTCCCTGGGGAGCCTGTTCCAGCGTGCAACCACCCTCCTTTCGGTGAAGAACCTCTTCCTGACATCCGGCCTAAACCTTCCCTGCCTCAGCTTAACACCATTCCCATGGGTCCTATCACTGGTGATTACAGAGAATAGGTCAGCACCTGCCTCTGCACTCCCCCTCGCGAGGAAGTTGTACACTGCAATGAGGTCCCTCCTTAGCCTCCCCTTCCCCAGGCTGAACAGGCCCAGTGCCCTCAGCTGCTCCTCATACGGCTTCCCCTCTAGGCCCTTCACCATCTTCGTCGCCCGCCTCTGGACACTCTCCAACAGTTTCATGTCCTTTTTATACTCTGGTGCCCAGAACTGCACACAGTACTCGAAGTGAGGCCGCACCAGCGCAGAGTAGAGCGGGACAATCACCTCCCTCAATCGACCAGCAATGCTGTGCTTGATGCACCCCAGGACACGGTTGGCCCTCCTGGCTGCCAGGGCACACTGCTGGCTCATATTCAACTTGCTGTCGACCACCACGCCCGGATCCCTCTCTGCAGGGCTGCTCTACGGCATCTCATCACCCAGTCGGTACGTACAGCCAGGGTTGCCCCGTCCCAGGTGCAGGACCCGGCACTTGCTCTTCTTAAACTTCATGCGGTTGGTGATCGCCCAGCTCTCCAATCTACCCAGATCTCTCCGCAAGGACTTTCCACCCTCATCTGAGTCTACAACTCCTCCAAGTTTGGTGCCATCAGCAAATGTGCTCAAAACACCTTCTAGTCCTACATCTAAATCGTTTATAAAAACATTGAAGAGGACCGGCCCTAAAATGGAGCCTTGAGGGATCCCACTAGTGACCATGCGCCAGCCTGATGTGGCCCCATTTACCACAAGCCCTTGAGCCCTGCCTGCCAGCCAATTGCTCACCCATCGCATGATGTTTTTGTTAGGTTGTATGCTGGACATTTTGTCCAGTAGGATCCCACGGGAAACCATGTCGAAAGCTTTGCTCAAGTCCAAAAAGATCACGTCAGCCGGTTTCCCTTGATCAACCAGATGGCTGATCTTATCATAAAAGGAATTCAGATTTGTTAGGCAGGACCTACCCCTCATGAACCCATGTGGGCTGGGACCAATGACTGCATTGTCCCCCAGGTGCGCTTCAATACCTTCAAGGATCATCTTCTCCAGAATTTTACCAGGCGCTGATGTGAGACTAACAGGCCTGTAGTTGCCACGGTCTATTTTCTTGCCCTTCTTGAAAATTGGTACGACATTTGCCAGCTTCCAGTCTACTGGGACCTCTCCAGATTCATAAGGTCATTGAAAAATAATTGAGAGAGGTCCCGCGATGGCGTCAGCCAGCTCCTTAAGCACCCTGGGATGAATCCCATCCGGACCCACGGACTTGTATAGATCCAGGTGGAGCAGCAAATCCCGCACACGTTCAGGGTCGGTTGGGAGTTTATCGTGCCCACCGTCGTGGTCCTCCAGCTCAGGGCACCCGGGGTGTATTTACTTTGACTGTGTAGAAGCTATCGCGCATAAATGCCAGGATCCGGATCCTCACTCACTATTCAGGTCAAGGACTGGGCTGGCAAGTTTTGGCTTTAATTTGGTTACCTGCCTACGTTGCTGTTTCCTGGCAGGTCATGGGAAGAAGATTGGCTGGCTTGCGGCAGCTTACATACACGTGGCTTTTAGGCCGCAGTCAAAGCGTTCCTCTAGATCTGGAAGTTTGAAGCTGGTTGGAAAAGCCATCTGAGTGGTTAGAAAGCTGCCTGGCAGAGAAGGACCTGGGAGTACTGGTGGCTAGTCGACTCAGTATGAGCCAGCAGTGTGCTCAGGTGGCCAAGAAGGCCAACAGCATCCTGACTCCTACAAGAAATGGCATGGCCAGCAGGACTAAGGAAGGTGATTGTCCCCCTGTACTTGGCTCTGGTGAGGCCGCAGCCCAAGTACTATGTTCAGTTCTGGGCCTCTCACTACAAGAAGAATATTGAGGGGCTCCAGTGAGTCCAGGGAAGGGCAACAACGCTGGTGAGGGATCTGGAGAACAAGTCTTAGGAGGAGCGGCTGAGGGAGCTGGGATTGTTCGGCCTGGAGAAAAGGAGGCTCAGGGGCGGCCTTATCGCTCTCTACGGTAAGATACCTGCTTTTGGTTTCAGTGAGAATTCAGGCCCAAGCAACTGAAGTTTCTTCTGGATAGCTTTTCTTCTAAATAAGATAACTTCACTTCCCTTTCATCTGCAATGATTTCTAAGTGCCTTACACCATTCACGCTTGAGACAGAAAAAAGGGATTCCCATGTTACGTAAGTGGAGCACAACCCCTCTCAAAATAGGAGAGCCTGAGGTACGCTACCGAACACTAAAACTGTTAAGAGTAGGAGGCAACGGACTCAAAAGCCAAAGGAGGCTGACCCTCTCCGGCTGTTCATGTAACAGAAAAGAAACTCAGATTTGGGCCCAGGAGCTGTGATTTTAGGGAACGGGGCCACTCCCCAACATGAAACAACTCTAGAACCCAGGAACACTTAGCTGCCAGCTCCTGAACTCGCGGCACTTCCAAGCAACTTCACAAGCCGTACCACCAGGCTCTACTGCACGGAGAAGGCACCACCAATGTAACTAGTCATAGAGTCTCTAGAGCTATTTCACAGCAAAAGTAGAAAACAAAAAGAAAAAGCAGCCTGCTGGGGTTCAATTATCAATAATAAGTTCCATTGCTCCTTATTGATAAAAGAAATCACCTGACACAGAGTTTTGTAGTTAGAATAAATTTCATGAATTAACTACAAGAGGTGCGTAAGGGTCATATTTCTGCTACTCATTCCGTGAGGAAAACTAGTTTAGAACCCGTTAATATAAGAGAAATAAAAATATATAAATACATGAAAGAAGAAAGGGAATGAAATTACCGGCTAAATTGCTCTCACATTTTCATCTGTCTAGTAACAGCAAAAAAAACCAAAAAAAATAAAAAAAATAAAAAATAAATTAAAAGGATTTTCTTGAAATAAATGGCGCGACTCCGCGCCCCAGCGACTCCGCGCCCCAGCGACTCCGCGCCCCAGCGACTCCGCGCCCCAGCGACTCCGCGCCCCAGCGACTCCGCGCCCCAGCGACTCCGCGCCCCAGCGACTCCGCGCCCCAGCGACTCCGCGCCCCAGCGACTCCGCGCCCCAGCGACTCCGCGCCCCAGCGACTCCGCGCCCCAGCGACTCCGCGCCCCAGCGACTCCGCGCCCCAGCGACTCCGCGCCCCAGCGACTCCGCGCCCCAGCGACTCTGCGCCTCTTCCCACAGCTCGTTTTTCAATCTTTCAAATACTTAAGAAGTTTGTTCAACTTCAGGCTGACCTGTGTGCACTTGGGCTTCTGCAGCCTTTTTTGTTTTCCTCCAGTACTTAAAAGGGAGCTTAGAAGCCACCTATGTAATTTCACAGGATACAGACAAGGTGAAGGAAGTACTCAAACTCCTCAACAGTAACAACCACAGAACCCAGGAACTCTTACCTGCTGTCTCCTGAACTCGAGTCACTTCCAACGTGCTTCGCAGTGAAATAGTCCCACCAGGGTTCTTCTGAAGAAGGCACCACCAATGTAACTGGCTCATAGAGTCTCTAAAGCTATTTCACAGAGAGGGCAGAAAACTTGAAGGAAAAGCAGCCTAGTAGGGAACACTGAGCCCGATTCACCACGAGAGAAAAACACCCTAGGCTACCCAAGCCTCAGTTTCTCCTGGGGAGGCAATTCCCCCACCTGTCCTCAGGCTTCCTATATAACAAAGGTCAAATGACCCACACCTGGCAGGTTGCACTTAACAAGGGTGAAGCCAAGAGACCTTGTGGAATAAGCTCGTCTACCTGGCTTCAAGGTTTTAAGGTCTATTGCTCCTTATCACTTGTAGAAATAACCTGACAAGGGGCTTAGTGGTTACAGTTGACATAATGAATTAAATACAAAATTTGCACAAAGCTCATGTTTCTGTTAGTCATTCTGTGAGCAAAATTAGTACAGAGCCTGTTAAAAAAATAAATACAAATAAATAAAAGAAATGAATAAAAATAAAATGACCTTAAAGGCAAACTTGCCATCATAGATTTTCATCTGTCTAGTCATGACAGATAAACAAATTAGCAATCAGAATTCCTTTTCTTGATATTAATGCTATCTACATTTTCTTCTCTGAGATCCCTTCTTTATGCAGGACTTTTCTAAATCTAGCCCCATGACCTCTGACTGGACTATTTATAGAATCATAGAATATCCTGAGCTGGAAGGGACCCTTAAGGATCATCAAGTCCAACTCCTGGCACTGCACAGGTCTACCCAAAAGTTTAGACCACGTGACCAAGTGCACAGTCCAATCGCTTCTTAAATTCAGACAGGCTTGGTGCAGTGACTAGTTCCCTGGGGAGCCTGTTCTAGCGTGCAACCACCCTCCTCTCGGTGAAGAACCTCTTCCTGACATCCAGCCTAAAACTTCCCTGCCTCAGCTTAACACCGTTCCCGTGGGTCCTGTCACTGGTGATTACGGAGAATAGGTCAGCACCTGCCTCTGCACTCCCCCACGCGAGGAAGTTGTACGCTGCAATGAGGTCCCTCCTTAGCCTCCCCTTCCCCAGGCTGAACAGGCCCAGTGCCCTCAGCTGCTCCTCATGCGGCTTCCCCTCTAGGCCCTTCACCATCTTCGTCGCCCGCCTCTGGACACTCTCCAACAGTTTCATGTCCTTTTTATACTGTGGTGCCCAGAACTGCACACAGTACTCGAGGTGAGGCCGCACCAGCGCAGAGTAGAGCGGGACAATCACTTCCCTCGATCGACCAGCAATGCCGTGCTTGATGCACCCCAGGACACGGTTGGCCCTCCTGGCTGCCAGGGCACACTGCTGGCTCATGTTCAACTTGCTGTCAACCACCACGCCCGGATCCCTCTCTGCAGGGCTGCTCTACGGCATCTCATCACCCAGTCGGTACATATAGCCAGGGTGGCCCCGTCCCAGGTGCAGGACCCGGCACTTGCTCTTGTTAATCCTCATGCGGTTGGTGATCGCCCAGCTCTCCAATCTGTCCAGATCTCTCTGCAAGGCCTTTCCACACTCAGCCCCTCATCTGAGTCTACAACTCCTCCAAGTTTGGTGCCATCAGCAAATTTGCTCAAAACACCTTCTAGTCCTACATCTAAATCGTTTATAAAAACATTGAAGAGGACCGGCCCTAAAATGGAGCCTTGAGGGACCCCACTAGTGACCGTGCGCCACCCTGATGTGGCCCCATTTACCACAAGCCCTTGAGCCCTGCCTGTCAGCCAATTGCTCACCCATCGTATGGTGTTTTTGCTAAGTTGTATGCTGGACATTTTTGTCCAGTAGGATCCCATGGGAAACCATGGGTTCTTCACAGAGAGGGTGGTTGCACGCTGGAACAGGCTCCCCAGGGAAGTGGTTACTGCACCGAGCCTGTCTGAATTTAAGAAGAGATTGGACTGTGCACTTAGTCACATGGTCTGAACTTTTGGGTAGACCTGTGCGGTGTCAAGAGTTGGACTTGATGATCCTTAAGGGTCCCTTCCAGCTCAGGATATTCTATGATTCTATGATTCTATGTCGAAAGCTTTGCTCAAGTCCAAAAAGATCACGTCAGCTGGTTTCCCTTGATCAACCAGATGGCTGATCTTATCATAAAAGGAATTCAGATTTGTTAGGCAGGACCTACCCCTCATGAACCCATGTGGGCTGGGACCAATGACTGCATTGTCCCCCAGGTGCGCTTCAATACTTTCAAGGATCATCTTCTCCAGAATTTTACCAGGCGCTGATGTGAGACTAACAGGCCTGTAGTTGCCACGGTCTATTTTCTTGCCCTTCTTGAAAATTGGTACGACATTTGCCAGCTTCCAGTCTACTGGGACCTCTCCAGATTCACAAGATCATTGAAAAATAATTGAGAGAGGTCCCGCGATGGCGTCAGCCAGCTCCTTAAGCACCCTGGGATGAACCCCATCCGGACCCACGGACTTGTATAGATCCAGGTGGAGCAGCAAATCCCGCACACGTTCAGGGTCGGTTGGGAGTTTATCGTGCCCACCGTCGTGGTCCTCCAGCTCAGGGCACCCGGGGTGTATTTACTTCGACTGTGTAGAAGCTATCGCGCATAAATGCCAGGATCCGGATCCTCACTCACTATTCAGGTCAAGGACTGGGCTGGCAAGTTTTGGCTTTAATTTGGTTACCTGCCTACGTTGCTGTTTCCTGGCAGGTCATGGGAAGAAGATTGGCTGGCTTGCGGCAGCTTACATACACGTGGCTTTTAGGCCGCAGTCAAAGCGTTCCTCTAGATCTGGAAGTTTGAAGCTGGTTGGAAAAGCCATCTGAGTGGTTAGAAAGCTGCCTGGCAGAGAAGGACCTGGGAGTACTGGTGGCTAGTCGACTCAGTATGAGCCAGCAGTGTGCTCAGGTGGCCAAGAAGGCCAACAGCATCCTGACTCCTACAAGAAACAGCATGGCCAGCAGGACTAAGGAAGGTGATTGTCCCCCTGTACTTGGCTCAGGTGAGGCCGCAGCCCAAGTACTGTGTTCGGTTCTGGGCCCCTCGCTACAAGAAGGATATTGAGGGGCTCCAGTGAGTCCAGGGAAGGGCAACAAAGCTGGCAAGGGATCTGGAGAACAAGTCTTAGGAGGAGCGGCTGAGGGAGCTGGGATTGTTCGGTCTGGAGAAGAGGAGGCTCAGGGGCGACCTTATTGCTCTCTACAGATATCTCAAAGGAGGCTGTAGCGAGGTGGGGGTTGGTCTATTCTCATATGTGCCTGGTGATAGGACGAGGGGGAATGCGCTAAAGTTGCACCAGGGGAGGTTTAGGTTGGGTGTCAGGAAGAACTTCTTTACCGAAACGGTTGTTAGGCATTGGAACGGGCTGCCCAGGGGAGTGGTGGAGTCACTATCCCTGGAGGTCTTTGAAAGATGTTTAGGTGTAGAGCTTAGGGATACGGCTTAGTGGAGGACTTGTTAGTGTTACGCCAGAGGTTGGACTACGTGATCTTGGAGGTCTCTTCCAACCTAGGTGATTCTGTGTTGTGGTCTCCAAGCTGGGATACAACCACCTGTTAGTTCGGCATAACTGAATTTTGCGTTCCTTGCACTAGCTGTTCCTTTGCCTCCTCTTCAGAGACAAGGACATGCATCTCTTTCACGCTCCTTCAGTACTAAACAAACCAGGATAGATAAAGCCCCTTTCTTCACGTCAGTAAGATACCTGCCTTTGGTTTCAGTGAAAATTCAGGCCCTAGCACCTGAAGTTTCTTCTGGATGGTGTTTCTTTTGTATAGGGTAATTTCATTTCCCTGTTGAAGACTTACAAGGATGTAGTAACAAAAGCAAAGGCATAAAACAGACCAGGAGGCATAGGCTGCTTTTGAGCCTGCAGCAGACTATAGGTATGATATTATCATTTCAGACAAATACAGTCTACGTAACGTGAATGGTTCCAGCATGCTTGCAATCTGCCAAAAGCCAGAAAATGGGACCTTCATTTTATGACCAGATGGAAAAGAAAAACAACAACGACAAAAATTAAGAGAAGGAACTTTTCCTTCACCTAAATTTTATTATTTTGCAACTCCTTCAGGTGTCCCCAAGGAATTATCAACACCCTTCTCTCCCCTCCCCAGCCCTCCCCCCCAAAAAAATAAATAAATAAATAGAGAGACATTGTGGCAGAGAGGTATAATTTCAGTTCACACCAGAAGACATTCTTCTCACTGAGGTACAGCTAAGCCCCACAAAGCATCAAAACAAAACAACAAAAAAAAAAGAATGCCAACAAGGGATATATCTACAAGTTAGTTTTATGTGCCGGCATTATTTCCTTGTCTGGTCTCTCATTGACGGCAAGATCTATCTGGGGGGGGAACGTGTAATGCCGTGCAAGGTTGTTTGGTGGTATGACTGACAACATGACTTTCAAATTTTGAGCTGTTTGTATAGAAGCAAAGTACAGAAGAGTACACTACCCCCAAGGGCAACGTAGAAACTACCTGTTGCTTCTCAGGTTTAAAAGTTAAAAGGTGTAAGCAGCTGTTTGAGTACAATACTGACGTATACATGAACATTTTCCTCTCCAATGTACAAGTTTGTGTGCAACATTTTTCATCGTGCTCTCAGATCAGGATTCTGATTCTAACAATGGTTCCTAGTGCAAACTTCCAGAGAAGAGGGAAGCAAACCAGTCCTGACTGCTTTGAATGAGATGGAGAGAGCAAGCAAATGTAAATGAAGAAGATAAATCTGTAGGAATGTTTTCAGATAATTGCCACTGTCCAAAAGCTTTAAAGTGGTTGAATCCTTGAAAGTTCATTACTGAAAACGCTGGCTGCATCACTGAATTTGAAGGAGTAAGATAGACTTGCACCATCGCAGAGCCTCAGTCACAGTTTAATTGGGCACTGCCTCTAACTTCACAAGAATGAAAGAGAAAAGGTCATCTTTCTACCTTGTCAGCTACTGGCAGACCTAGAGAAAGAAAAAACAAGAGTTGTTAACATTAAGATGTAATGTTTGTTGGTTTTTTTTAGGACTTCTCACCAAAGGTGTAATATTGAGTAGTAACCTGACAACAAATGAAAGGGAAGATGAAAGAGTAGAAGGTCCTTGCATGGCCTTAATTTACGTGGCAACTGACAACAACCACAATCCGCAATGATTTCTAAGTGCCTTACACCATTGACCCTTGAGGCACAAAAACGGGATTCCCATATTAGGTAAGGGGAGTACGATCCCCCTCAAAACACGGGAGTCTGGGGTACATGACTGAGTACTGGAAATCTTAAGACTAGGATGGTCACATACCAGAAAGGAAACTCACATTTTAGCACTAAACAACTATCTTTAGAGACAGGCTGGGAACCACAGAATCATAGAATTTCTAGGTTGGAAGAGACCTCAAGATCATCGAGTCCAACCTCTGATTTAACGCTAACAGTCCCCACTAAACCATATCCCTAAGCTCTACATCTAAACGTCTTTTAAAGACTTCCAGGGATGGTGACTCCACCACTTCCCTGAGCAGCCTGTTCCACAGTCTAACAACCCTTTCGGTAAAGAAGTTCTTCCTAACATCCAACCTAAACCTCCCCTGGCACAACTTTAGCCCATTCCCCCTCATCCTGTCACCAGGCACGTGGGAGAACAGGCCAACCCCCACCTCGCTACAACCTCCTTTAAGGTATCTGTAGAGAGCGATAAGGTCGCCCCTGAGCCTCCTCTTCTCCAGGCTGAACAAGCTCAGCTCCTTCAGCCGTTCCTCATAGGACTTGTTCTCCAGGCCCCTCACCAGCTTCGTCGCCCTTCGTCGCCCTTCTCTGGACCGGTTCTTTTTAACCCAGGGTCCATTTCAGCATCTTCAAAGCTAAAGAAATGGTTGACTGCTCTGTTGAATTGTGTTCCAGGCAGAAAGACTCACGTTCCTATTAACATAAAGAGCTTAATACCTTGTGTAATAAATAGCTCAGTATTCAAAATAGGACTATAATCAAAGTTTACAATTTATTAAAGGAATACAGGTAAGCAAACAGCGCTGGGTGCACCAGGAGTCTCTGCTCCACCAAGACGCACACCAGTTACATCAAGCAGCTGATTTTTATGCTCCTAGGCTAATACATATTCATTACTACTTCTAAAAAAAACAACAGGGTTATTATAATTAGATTCCGGAATCCAAACCCTCCTACTGGAGCATGCGTATCAGTCTCCGGTGGTCCCTCTGGTGGTCTCTCGTGCTGAAGGCTCATAGTCTTCCTCCCTCTTGTCCAACTTGGCTGTATGTCAGAGACTTGTGCAACCTTCCCTGCAAGCTTTGTCTTTTAGTTGTTCTTCAGCTCTCCCTGTCTCCTTGATCTCCTGCCCAGATATCAGAGACTTGCATAGTGTCCCACGCAATAGTCATCATAGTTAGCAGTTATTCTGAAACCCCCCAGATACCAGAGACTTCAAGGAAAAGTCTACAAATACATTTCCCTTCAAGCTCTCTATTGACATGAGTTGCTAAAACATTCCTTTGCAAGATACAAGAACTATATACATTAACCACTGTTTTTCTTAGACTTGTGGTTATACAAGGGTATGCAAGACAGAAGGTCACATTCATCATACAATGCGGCCCTAGCATTGTTCCATACTGACACGAATCAGGTGAACATATCTCACACTTGCTTCTGTTCTAAAGATGAGTTTTGGATTCAAATGTACCCCCTCCAAGATGAACAACTACCTTAACTATGTGGGGTTGATATTCTGCATAAGACATTCGTAACGTCAAGCTTCACAGCTTCTCCTCTGGATGCAGGAAAGAGGTTACAGACGTATAAAAGGGCAAGACAACTTCCAAAACTACATTGCATTGCCACAAAACTACTTTAACGTATCCCTGCAGGCACAGAAACTCCTTTGCAAGCCACCACAGATTAGACATTATGGCTAAAGAGCGTGGAAAGGATTGTTGAACAACCCTATGAGCGACTTCTGCAGCAGACTTCTGTGCCGCTCCTCGTAGGACTTGTTCTCCAGGCCCCTCACCAGCTTCGTCGCCCTTCTCTGGACCCGCTCAAGCACCTCGATGTCCTTCTTGTAGCGAGGGGCCCAAAACTGGACACAGTACTCGAGGTGCGGCCTCACCAGAGCCGAGTACAGGGGGACGATCACCTCCCTAGCCCTGCTGGTCACACTGTTTCTGATACAAGCCAGGATGCCGTTGGCCTTCTTGGCCACCTGAGCACACTGCTGGCTCATATTCAGCCAAATGTCCACCATCACTCCCAGGTCCTTCTCTGCCTGGCAGCTCTCCAACCACTCATCTCCCAGCCTGTAGCTCTGCTTGGGGTTATTGCGTCCCAGGTGCAGGACCCGGCACTTGGCCTTGTTGAACTTCATGCAGTTGACCTCAGCCCATCGGTGCAGCCTATCCAGATCCTCCTGCAGAGCCTTCCTACCCTCAAGCAGATCGACACACACACTTTGCTTGGTGTCATCTGCAAACTTACTGAGGATGCACTCAATGCCCTCGTCCAGATCATTGATGAAGATATGAAAGAGGACCGGCCCCAGCACCGAGCCCTGGGGGACGCCACTAGTGACCAGCCTCCAACTGGACTTGGCTCCATTTACCACGACTCTTTGGGCCCGGCTATCCAGCCAGTTTCTAACCCAACGAAGCGTGCGCCAGTCCAAGCCAAGAGCAGCCAGTTTCTTGAGGAGAATGCTGTGGGAGACGGTGTCAAAAGCCTTGCTGAAGTCAAGGTAGACCACATCCACAGCCTTTCCCTCATCCACCCAGCGCGTCACTTTGTCACAGAAGGAGATCAGGTTCGTCAAGCAGGACCTGCCTTTCATAAACCCATACTGACTGGGCCTGATCGCCTGCTTGCCCTGCAAGTGCTGCGTGATGACTCTCAAGAGAATCTGCTCCATGAGCTTCCCTGGCACTGAGGTCAAACTGACAGGCCTGTAGTTTTCCGGGTCTTCCCTCCTGCCCTTCTTGTAGATGGGCGTCACGTTTGCTAGCCACCAGTCAACTGGGACCTCCCCCGATAGCCAGGACTGTTGATGAATGATGGATAGGGGCTTGGCCAGCTCCTCTGCCAGTTCTCTCAGTACCCTTGGGTGGATCCCATCCGGCCCCATCGACTTGTGCACATCCAAGTGCCGTACCAGGTCACCAACCAGTTCTTCGTGGATAGTGAGGGCCACATCCTTCTCCCTATCCCCTTCCACCAGCTCAGGGTACTGGGTATCCAGAGAACAACCGGTATTGCCGCTAAAGACTGAGGTGAAGAAGGCATTAAGCACCTCCGCCTTTTCCTCATCTCTTGTAACTAGGTTTCCCCCCGCATCCAGTAAAGGATGGAGATTCTCCTTAGTCCTCCTTTTTGTGTTGATGTATTTATAAAAACAGTTTTTGTTATCTTTAACGACAGTAGCCAGATTGAGCTCCATATGAGCTTTGGCCTTTCTAATTTTGTCCCTGCACAGCCTCGCTACATCCTTATAGTCCTCCCTAGTGGCCTGTCCACTTTTCCAAAGATTATAAACCCTCTTTTTTCTCCTAAGCTTAAGCCACAATTCTCTGTTCAGCCAGGCTGGTCTTCTTCCCCGCCAGCTCGTCTTTGGGCACGTGGGGACAGACCGTTCCTGCGCCATTAAGATTTCCCTCTTGAAGAGCGCCCAGCCTTCCTGGACCCCTCTGCCCTTCAGAACCGCCTCCCAAGGGACTCTACCAACCAGTGTCCTTAGCAGCACAAAGTCAGCCCTCCGGAAGTCCAATACAGTGGTTTTACTGGTCCCCTTCCTTGCCTCGCCAAGAATAGAGAACACCATTTCGTGGTCACTCTGCCCAAGACAGCTCCCGACAATCACATCTGTTTGTGAAGAGAAGGTCTAGCGGGGCACCACCCCTGGTAGGCTCGCTAACCAGCTGCGTCAGGAAGCTATCTTCCACGCTCTCCAGAAACCTCCTAGACTGCTTTCTCTGGGCTGTGTTGTGCTTCCAGGATATGTCAGGGAAGTTGAAGTCCCCCATGAGAACAAGTGCTGAAGATTTTGCAACTTCTGTCAGCTGCCTGTAGAACTCCTCATCCGTCTCCTCATCCTGGTTCGGCGGTCTATAGCAGACCCCGACCAGGACACTAGCCTTGTTGTCCCTGCCAATCCTAACCCAAAGGGACTCGACCTTGTCATTCCCAGCCTCAAGTTCTACAACATCAAAAGACTCTCTCATATAGAGAGCCACACCACCACCCCTTCTGTGCTGCCTGTCCCTTCTGAAGAGCTTATAGCCAGTCATTGCAGCACTCCAGTCATGAGACCGGTCCCACCACGTCTCCGTGATGGCAACCAAGTCGTAGCCTGCCTGCCGCACGATGGCTTCCAGCTCCTCCTGTTTGTTACCCATGCTGCGTGCATTGGTGTAGATGCACTTCAGCTGGGCCATTGCCTTATCCCCCGGCCTTACTATTGTTCCCTCTGGCACAGCTCCAACAATCCTTGCTTCAGCCCCATCCCCCTTCTTACCTAGTTTAAAGACCTCTCAACGAGCCCTGCCAGCTCCTGGCCCAGGATCCTTTTTCCCCTAAAAGATAGGGACCCGCCTGCAGCCATCAGGCCGGGTGCCGAGTAAAGTGCCCCATGGTCGAAAAACCCAAGATTTCTGCGTTGGCACCAGCCCCTGAGCCACATGTTTAAGAGGTGGGCTTTCCGTGTCCTCTCTGTACCCCTCCCTGCCACTGTAGGGATGGACGAAAACACCACCTGCACTCCTGCTCCATCCACTAACCGTCCCAGCCCCCTAAAGTCTTGTTTGATAGCCTTCAGGCTTCTCTCTTCAATGTCGTCACTACCTGCCTGGACTATCAAAAGAGTATAATAGTCAGAGGGGCGTACCAGGTTGGGAAGCTTCCTGGCAACGTCCCTGACCCTGGTCCCAGGGAGGCAGCAGACTTCCCGATGGATAGGGTCAGGCCGACAAATAGGGCCCTCTGTTCCCTAAGGATAGAGTCTCCCACAACAATAACCCTTCTGTCTTTCTTGGTGGAGGCAGCCCTGAGGCGTGGAGTTGACCTCCTCGCCCTAGGCATCCTCCTGGGAACACTTGCTACCTCTTCCTCACCCACCGGTCTCTCGAGCTCCAGGGCCTCAAACCTGTTGTGGAAGGGCACCTGGGAAGGTGGGACCAGAAGGGGAGGGCATCACTTGCGATGTCGAGCAGGGACCTGTCTCCATTCCTCCTCAACTCCCAGATCCCCTCCCTCTGCCCAACGGCGACAGGGCAGGGGTCTGTTAGGAAGCACGGCCGAAAACACGACAGACACCGGTTGAGTCAGACCATGCTGCTCCATTTTATTGCCCGAATAGCCTAACTTTTACAGTGAACTTAACAGGGGCGGACAGTGTTTCACACAAGATTATTGGTCAAAAGCACTCAGACAAACAACTAGAAGAAAACAACCCCACCTGCAAGAAAACAACCCCCCTTGTGATTAGCACTCACGTAGATCTTGTCCTTGAAGCCAGCTGCTGGTAACAATATTTTTCTGAATTCCTCAATTGGGCAATGTGGGAATCATTGTCGTGGGAGCTTCTCATAGTTATTCTGGTAGCTTGGTTTGCTCAGCTACAGCAGGCCATGAGATTTTCTAAGGCCTACTCCTGGTTGCTTAAGGCAAGCTCAGATCAAACAATTGTTCCACGGACTCATGTCCAGGCCCTGTATGCCAATTCCCAACAATTCCCCCTTTTTCTTTTTGTACGAGCAGTACTTGG
Organism: Anas platyrhynchos; assembly: GCF_047663525.1. Taxonomy (NCBI): domain Eukaryota; kingdom Metazoa; phylum Chordata; class Aves; order Anseriformes; family Anatidae; genus Anas; species Anas platyrhynchos. The sequence continues at coordinate 114,503,600 of NC_092587.1, read as the reverse complement.
CCGAAGGTTTTTTCATCAGACGTCGAATACATAACATAACACAACTACAATGACATAACAAAACTTAAACCTAATAACATTACAATTACTGTAATCACTTAATGGTAACACAACTTAAACCTAATCACACCACAACTACTATAGTCAATGAATGGTACCCCAACAAGGTATGTAACAGAAGGTGTGCTAGGGCTGGCTAGACTTTCACAGAAGGTGGTGGTATTCAGTTTCCTAGCCAGGGATACCCAGACATTCTCCTTAGGATCGAAGGCTGTCCTTGGCAGTCCTTGAGTTGGCGCAGCCCATGTCATTGTCAGAATGATTATCAGGAACCTCTTCATGGTCGTCTTCGGTATGTGCAGATTCTACGGCTGCTTCAGTCCACTTTGCAGGGATCCACCGGGTACCTGTTTCCGGCACCACTTCAAAATCTCTATAACATTTTTGCAAGTAACCCTTTAACCACATTTATCACAATACTACATGCAATGATGATTGACACCACAGCGAACAGAATCCTTAATCCCTCTTTGACTAATGCCAGTAACCATCTATGCGTTGTTTCAACCAAGTCAGTGAACCATTGATTGAAAGAGTTGATACCATATTGAATCTTTCTCATGTGCTCTTTCAGGAAAGTAATGAATTTGTGAATTGACTCATTATGATCAAAAAGGTTTAAACAGTACATTCCCTTAAATTTCTCCAAGTGGCTACTTCAAACAATGACTCCGTACTTGTGAAACATGATTTTGCTCGACCGATCGCAACTAGTCCTGCTAGTTGCTTACAATCGACTCCCCGTTTTTCTAAAAAGCGCTGTAACAAATCTAGGGCTACTTCGTCCTCCATTTTCCTATGATTTTTGCCAGCACCAATTTCCTATGCTTTCAGCCTGCACTATGGCAAAAGCATGCTCTCACTCACACAGTACACAGCACAATCGCACACACAGAGCACAATCGCACACCCAGAGGCCTCTGGCACATCTCAATCTCAGTCATACCACAATCTCATTCACAAGAATATAATTTAGCTGCTGACTCTATCTGCTGTTTACTCTTCAATATTCTCCTTCTGGCGACAGCCGCCTGTGTCTTCAACAGCTGGTTTTACGCGTCGGCTAGGCACCCAGATTGCACCTGTAGGGGAAGAAACACAAGCGTAACCGCGCCCCAGGCAGATCACTTCAGCAGGGCCTAGCCATTGCCCTGTTTTCATGTCTCTGTATAACACTGTTGCGAAGCACGGACGAAAGCACGACAGACACCAGCAGAGTCAGATCATGCTTCACCATTTTATTGCCCGAATAGCCCAACTTTTATAGTGAACTTTACAGGGGTGGACAGTGTTTCACACAAGATTATTGGTCAAAAGCACCCAGACAAACCATTAAGAAAATAACACCACCTGCAAGAAAAGAACCCCCCTTTTGATTAGAAGTTAGGAAAACAACCCCCTTTGTGCTTAACGGTCACATAGGCCTAGTCCTTGAGGCCAGCTGCTGATAACAATACTTTCTGAGTTCCTTAATTGGGTGATGTGGGAGTCATTGCCGTGGGAGCTTCTCACAGTTACTCTGGCAGCTTGGTTTGCTCAGCTACAGCAGGCCCTGAGACTTCTAAGGCCTACCCCTGGTTGCTTATGTCCACGTCCTGTATGCCAGTTCCCAACATAACACCTTCATGCGTGGTGGCTTAGAAGTTTCTGCCCCGGCATGGTGACGTACTATAGGGGGCTCAGTGCTGTCCCCAAACACACATAAATGGTTAAGTACAAAGAGAGCCTTTCCTATTCTTTCTTTTACGTCTTCAATGTCTCTGAACTTTTCTAAGTATCCTTTCATTGTTCCATCTGCCCTTTCCACTATCGCCTGTCCTGTGGAGGAGTGTGGGATGCCAGTAACATGATTGATATTCCATAATTGCATAAATCGTTTCAGTGGCCCACTATTATAAGCTGGACCATTGTCAGTCTTGATAGTGCTAGGTACCCCTAACACAGCAAAACAACTAGTGAGGTGATGCCGCACATCCCGAGCCTTTTCCCTGGGTTGTGCAGTAGCCCATGTCATGTGGCTAGAGGTATCTATCGTTACATGCAAGTATTTTAACTGTCCCAAGGCTGTAACAGGAGTGACATCCATTTGCCACACTTCATTAGCTTTCAACCCTCTTGGGTTAACTCCACACCCGGGTCCCATTCCTAAATTATGATAACTACATATGGGACAAGCCTTCACGATTGCTTGAGCGTCAGCATTAGACAAATTGTAGGCTCGAGCTAGTCCCTTCGCGTTCTGGTGAAATATGGAATGAGCTTCTCGAGCTCGGCAAAATGGTGATAGTGGAGCTTCAGTGACTGCAGCAGCAACTAATCGGTCGGCTCGGGCATTGCCTTCTCCGAGCCCTTGTTCCCACTGATGACTGCGAATATGAATCACTGCATACGGCTTACTTCTCTGTGCGATTGCAAGCTGCAAACTTGTCAATAGTTGAACCAGTCGTCCATTCTGCACTTCTCGCAAACTTGAGTCCTCAATGCGATTGGCTATGCCTACTACATAAAGAGAGTCAGATACAACACTCAACGGAACAGCTTTCCATTTTACAAACGCCCATACTACTGCGAACAGTTCTAGTGTCTGTAATGAATCCTCTTTCTGAGCTTGCAAAATCTGATGTTGCCAGCCATGCTCATCCTTCCATGTCACTGCAGCAGTTCTGGAGCACTTACCGGCATCTGTAAAGACTGTTATTGCGTCTGCAACTGGTTGGGGTGATCACTTTGGTCTACTTATCCAGCCCTGGTTTTTCATCCAGGACAAGACAGGAGATTGTAATGGTTTTGCTATTAACATGGCTCCATCATGCAATAGAGCAGTTTGCAGTTCCTCAGAATTTTGTATATACCATTCCAGATCACTTGACTTCATGGGTAACCATATGGTGTTAGGAGGGGCCCCGTCTACTTGCAAGGTTCTACTTCGTCCCTTTTTAATTAATTCTGCTCATGTGGTGATTTTTTCTTGAATTGTTCGTCGTGGCCGCAACGGAGGAGCTAGCCATTCTAGTACCACCGTATCTCCCTGCTTCTCCCCCATTTTTATTTTTTGCTGTGTTATCGCACCCATCAAATATTGGGGGCCACACAGAATAGTTAGATCAAGAGGCGCACCCTCTATACGCCGATGCGTAGCCCGTGTTGTAATCATTGAGGCTATTAGCTGTAGTGCTTGTTTTTGTTGGTCTGTAAGCTGAATTGGTGCTGCTGGATCGGTCGTAGTTGATTTAACAGCTCGTTGGGAATACCAACCACTGGTCGAATCCATTGCAAATCACCCATCAACTTCTGGGCGTCGTTAAGAGTCTTAAGGTCTGATTGTATTGTCAATTTCTGCGGTTGGATCGTAGCATCGGAGATATGCCATCCAAGATATTTCCATGGGCTTGTCTCCTGTACCTTCTCGGGGGCAACTACTAATCCTCTCTGTTTAAGTTGCTTCGTTAGTTCATCCTTTTGCTGTGAAGAAAATGGTGTTGACTGGGCCAATAGAATATCATCCATATAATGACAGATTATTGTTCCTGACCATTTTCATCGCAACGGCTGTAGAGCATCGTCGACACAGAATTGACATAGAGTTGGCGAATTTCGCATTCCCTGCGGCAGGACCGTCCACTCAAATCTCTGGTCTGGCCCTTCTCGGTTTATTGCAGGAAGTGTAAAAGCAAATCTTTGTTTATCATTTTCATGGAGAGCAATTGTGAAGAAACAGTCCTTTAAGTCCACTATGAGTAAATGCCATCCTTCAGGTATCATCGCAGGATTAGGCAACCCTGGCTGCACTGCTCCCATATCGTACATCTGCTTATTTACCGCACACAGATCGTGGAGCAGCCGATACTTACCCGACTTCTTTTTAATCACAAAGATAGGTGTATTCCACGGGCTCGTTGACAACCTTAAGTGCCCCTGTTGAAACTGTTCTTTAACCAGCTCATGCGCTTGTATCAGACTTTCCCGTTTTAACGGCCATTGCTCGACCCACACAGGATCATCATTCTTCCACCGGAGCGGGATCGGGAAAGTCCAAACAATGGCCATATCTATAAAGGGCGTTCCCTATAAAGGGCGTTCCCAGGTAAGGACCATTCCCATTTGAGCAAGGATGTCCCGCCCTATTAGTGCGTGCACCCCGTCAGGCAACGGACTAACAGAGACACAACATTTCACCACTTTGTCCCCTATTGTCCACCGCAGGGGTGGTGACTGACGGCAATGTCATTCCTCCGACCCCGGCCACCGTGGCATTGGTTTCAGATGTTGGCCAATGCTGCGGCCAGTTGTGTGTGCTGATTATAGATACATCGGCTCCCTCTTGTGGCTGGTCGGAGAGGAACGGGTTCCCCCTCGGTGTTGCTGTGCATGCGGCCGCGTTTTGTGTCGTCGCGGGGCGACTCTTCCCGCTGTTCCAGCCGTTTCCCGACACGTTGCATCGACATGCCGCTTCACTGTGATTGCCCGACTGACAATCTGAGCACCATACTGCCCCAGCTTTGCAGTTTCGTCTCACGTGTCCAAAAACACCACCAGGATAACATCGCAAGCGGTGTGGTATTTGGCCACCAGGGGGTGGTGCTTGACCACCAGAGCGTGACCCGGCGGTTTGCAAAGGAGCAAGAGCTGCAAGGACTTGACTCTGTGTAAACTCAGCATGCTCTTTCATAGCCTGTGCCTGCTCTCGCATGCTGTCACCTAATTGCTTTACTGCCTCTACTAACATAGCCTGTGGGCCTACTGGTACCTGAGCCATTCTTTCCAACCCTTCCTCGATTGTCCATGTCCCGGGTAAGGAAGCCAATATATTGCGAGTAGAAGGGTTGCTATTCTGAATTGCGCACTGTTTTAATATCGTGCCCTGGAGGTAATCAGGCACCCCAGCCGCCTGTATGGCGTTTGCTATGCGGTCAATAAAAAGCCCAAATGGATTCTCTCTACCCTGTTTGATTCCCATGTAGGAAGGTATTCCCCCTGGCCCCTTTATCCGATCCAATGCTCTTCTGGCCGTTCTCATCGATTCCTTCGCTTTATCAGGTCCCAGCAATGCTTGTGCTTCTGTCCTAAAATACGGTCCTACCCCCATCAACTCTTCCAGCGTGACCCCATGTAAAGGGTCCCCAGGTGCTCTTACCACTGTGACTGCTTCTTGACAAGCAGCCTGCCAATGGGCATTAAATAAGAGCTGCTGGTGTTGGGTCAAAATTAACTTCATTATGCTACATATGTCTCCTGGAAGCAAAATATTAGTTCCCCAAATATAGTCCAACATCTGTCTCGTAGGTTCACCTTTCAGACCTGACTCATTTACTGTGGACCGCAGCTGAGTTAACAATTTCCAGTCCAAATTCACGAGATTAACCGTAACATTACCCTGGGCGTCCGGTGGTGAATATACTACCGGGAAGGCCTCTTGAACCAATTGTGCAGCTATCCCGTGTTCACCTTCGCATACAGCCTCATCTGCTATTTGCTTCCACACCCTCTGCCTCTCCTGAACACCTTCTATAAACGGGCTTGTGTTTTTTCTGTCTGGTTTTTGCTCTCTTATTTCCTCATCCATTTCCCCACTTTTGTGAGAAGGAGCCGGTGGTGCTGCTGGTGATGGCGGGAGCACCAACACCGACTCTGAGAAGGATGATGAGAGAGGAGGAGGCTCCCATTGCCCCCTGAGGCAGCGTTATCGTCCTCACTGAAGGCGGCAATGGGTAATCCCCAGCTCCCCCCATCCCTCCCTGTTGAGGGTTAACACTACCAGCACTTCCTGGCAATCCCAGTCGCTCTGTAGCAGCAGCAGCGACTCTCTGCTCAGCCTGATGTATAGCTAAGGCATTAGTGACTGCTCTCCAAGGCTTCAGTAATTTTTTAGCAGCCTCACTTTCATTAATAACTTCATCAAACAATTTGTCCCCAAATTTACTCCACTCTGTTTGTTCAAAAACTGTATCCGGATTGATAAAACAACCCTTTGTTACTCCATATGCTAATAATCCTGGTAAATCCTTTTTGCAGCCTATACCCTGCGTGCTCCGTTTTTCTAAAAAGCAATTGAGCAAATCATACGCCGCTTGTCTCTCCATACCTTTATTTATGCTGTTGCAGCCTTTGCGAGACCTCGTTCCCGCGTCCCTGCGCGGTTCCGTTTCCCGCGTTTCCCCGCAGATCTCTTCCCACGCTCCCCACGGTTTCTTTTCCCCGTGTCTCACCATGAGTCCTTTGTCCGGGTCGGTGCTTGGAGTTTCTCAATGCTTCTCAGGTGTTCCGGCTTCTGTCAGGTCTGTGTCTCTCAGAGCCATCCGTGGCTCTGCAGCGTCTCTCAGGGCTCTCTCCGTCCGGCAGGAGTCCCTCCGTGTGCCTCGGGTCTCCCGGCGCCGCTCCGATGTGTCGGTCCCACGCCGCTCTGATGTCCCGGCGCCGCTGCTCTCCCGCTCCGCTGCGATGCCCTGTTCAGGTCTCAGCCTGTTCGGGCGCCATTTGTTAGGAAGCACGGCCGAAAGCACGGCAGACACCGGTTGAGTCAGATCATGCTGCTCCATTTTATTACCCGAATAGCCTAACTTTTATAGTGAACTTAACAGGGGCAGACGGTGTTTCACACAAGATTATTGGTCAAAAGCACTCAGACAAACAACTAGAAGAAAACAACGCCACCTCAGATACTGGTTTGTACAGCCTGGGAGGAAGATAGTCTCTCCTCACTGGTGGACCTATTCCAAATCTTTCTCCACAGCAGAGACGCAGGCCTGTAGGGAAGAGGAGAGGCTTTCTTCACACTGCTTTTGACTTACATGTTGTGAAAGCGGCATTTCTTTTAGGAACAGCACAGTCTTGCGACTTCCACTGAGTGAAAGTTGTCATAACTCCACCAGTACCTTCCCCATCGGTTTCTACTCACTGCAAGGCATAATTTGAGTGCACATTAAGGCACCTTTTTCCACACTGCCCGTTGTTGAATCCTAACAAATAGTTAAGAACATTCTTCAAAGTCAGGCTTACCTGTAAGCACTTGAGCTTCTGAGTTGGTGGGGCTTTCTTTTTAGCTTTCATTCTCATTAGATTTGGAAGGGCTGGAAAGGGAGCTTAGAAGCCACGGAAGTAATTTCACTGAAAACAGACAAGGTGAAGGAAGTACTCAAACTCCTCGACATTAAAGAACCGTAGAACCCAGGAACACTTACCTGCCAGCTCCTGAACTTGAGTCACTTCCACACTGCTTCACAGTGACTTCGCACCACCAGGCTCTCACCGTACTGAGAGGGCACCAACAACATAGTTAGCTCATAGAGTCACTGTTTCACAGAGATGGGAGAAAAGGTGAAGAAAAAGCAGCCCACCGGGGAACACTGAATCCGCTCCACCACAACAGCAGAAAAGCACCCTAGAGAACCTGAGCCTCAAACTCCCCCACCAGGAAGGCAATTCCCCACAAGTCCTCAGGCTTCCTATATAGCAAAAGTCAAATGATCCACACCTGGCAGGTTTCACTTCACAAGGGTGGAGCCAAGAGACCTCCTGGAATAGGCTCATCTACCTGGCTTCGGTCTTGTAAGCTTAATTGCTCCTTGTCACTACTAGAAATAACCTGACAAGGGGCTTAGTGGTTAGAGCTGACCTAATGAATTAACTACAAAAAGTGCACAAGGGTCATATTTCTGTTAGTCATTCTGTGAGGACAAGTAGTACAGAGCCTGTTTAAATAAATAAATAAACAAACAAACAGACAAACAAACGAAAGAAAAGACATCAAAGAAAAAAGAAAATGACCTTAAAGGCAAAATTGCTCTCATAGTTTTTCATCTGTCTAGTCATGACACATAAAGAATATAGCCATCAGAGTTACTTTTCTTGGCATTAATGGTATTTAAATTTGCTTTTCTGAGATGTCTTCTTGATGCAGGACTTTCCAAAATCTAGCCCCGTGACCTCTGACTACACTGTTTACTTCCACTGCGTATAAGCTGTCAGGTATGAATGCCAGGATCCGGATCGTCACTCCCTATTCAGGTCAAGGACTGGGCCAAAGGTTTGGGTTTTGATTTGGGTACATGCCTACCTTGCTGTTTCCTGGCAGGTCATGGGAAGAAGATTGGCTGGCTTGGGGGAGCTCCTGTACACGTGGCTTTTAGGCTGCAGCCAAAGTGTTCCTCTAGATCTGGAAGTCTGAAGAGGGTTGCAGCCTCCAAGCTCAGATACAACCACGTTAGTCTGGCGCAACTGATTTTTGTGTTCCTTGCACTGGCTGTGCAAGGAACCTCCTCTCCAGAGGTAAGGACATGCGTCTCTTCCGTGCTCCTTCATTAGTGTCGCATTAAGGGGTGTAGCTGATTAACCGTTATGGGACCGGTCGGATTCAGGGTACCGAACCTGTCGGACACACCAATAACACGTCAACCGTCTGGGGTCCGGTCGGATATTCACCAGTAACGTGTTAACCGTCTGGGGTCTGCTTGGATTCAGAACACTGAACTATCACGGTCACAGATTCACCAATAACATGTAACCACCCTTACCCTAGTTGCACTTAATGAGAGCTATGACAATGCAATCAAGTGTGATTTATTACAGCAAGAGATAACCAGGTTCTTTGGATTGCCGGTAATAGTGCCTGTCTGCAAAAGCAAGCTAGCATGCATGAAATACACAGGTGTTACAGGTGCACAGCCTAGAAATTAATGCGTTAAACGGATCAAAGATTCTAGAAAGATTTATAACTGTTATATATGGAGTGGAAATTCGTGTCGAGAAAATGGTTGATATTAATAAAGAGGGGGAAATTTGGAACGTGGCCATGGGCGTTGGAAAGCCCCGTGGTTGAGATAACATTAGACTCTTAACGACGAGGCCATCAGGAATATAAAAGTGTTTAGAGGGAACAAAGAAGGGTGATTCAGGAGACTCCATGCAGTCTCCGGTTTCTTGTTCTCCAGTTAAGGCATGGATGTTTCTGGGTGTTTGCTGTTGTCGTTACATTCAAAGTTGTTTGAGCAATGAAAAGTTGTTTTGAAAAGAACTGCCGTGGAGAGAAGGGTATAAGAGGGGAGCCTGCCCTCAAGACAAAAAAAAAAAAAAAGGGAGCACGATGAAGTTACATCAATAAAGAAGCAGGAACAAGAAGTGAAGAGGAACAGGCTGGCAGAATGGAGACCAGGACGGGAACAGGCACTTTGATTGCCTCATGAAGATAGGTTTGGCCAAACTCAAACTGCTCAGAGAAGCTCGTACAGAAACTCGCTGGAAATAGGCGCACTGGAGCTGGAGAGAAGCTCGAGCTGAGAGAAGCGGACCTGTGCACACAACTGCCCCTCGCTGGTAAGCAGTTGCGCGTTATGAGGAATCATACGTCCTTAGGAACAAAGATTGTCCTGGTAACCTTACAGTTTATTCTCCTTATTAACAATTGGACAGTTTATGAGCCTCAAATATGGGACCAAACTGAGGTCAAGGTGTGCAACTCTGCAACTAAAAATGACAAGGTTGCAGTGGGATTGCTCGGCACCTGGTGAGCAGCCTCTGAGGCCTTAAAGAGCCCTGTGGTGCCACAATCACAAAGGTGTGGTTTGCCAGACAGTGAGGGAGCTGCGGGCTCCTTTACTGATCCGACTGCTACGCCATGGGCCCCTCTGCTGTTACAGCCATCGAAGGCTTTTGCTGTTGCGCTCCCTGCTGACCTGGACATGCCTTTTGACCCAGGTCTATTGGCCTTCGCAAGGAGATGGATATGCTTTTCTTCGATCTGGGAAGAACGGGATACATAAGGCCTTAAGACCGAGTTGCTTGACAACTTAAAGCGAGACACATCGCTCAAAAGGAATGGAAAATGGAGACTGTTAAGTCATGGAACTTAAAGGATTGTTTGTTACCTCTTCTGATCATGCATATGTATAGGCGTACTCGATTTTTATTAAGTTATGGAACTTAGAGGATTGTTTGCTACCTTTCCTGATTGTACGTATGTAGAGGCATACTTGCGTTTAGTATGTAAAGCAATGCTCTGTACATTTAGGATGTTTGATGTTTGTGTGCGAGTGTTGGTGGAGCGTAGACTCCCCGCACACCCAGCGCTGTTTACTTGCCTTTTATAGCTTTTCTACCTTTTAGAAATGTTTGTTTTATAAATATTACAAAATTCAGATCGAGTTGAGACCTCATTTATGACAATAACCAAGTGTTCAAATCTCACCCAAAGGCATCCCAATGGGGGGGGGGGAGAAAAAGTCTGAGCCCATCGACTGGTCCCAGGAGTCAGGAGGTCCGAAGGATGTTGTATTCCCTTGGTGTGGTACCTCCCCTGATGGTGGTATCTTCCCTAACATCCCCTCTCTCTTAGGCCAATTTATATTATTTTCTCTCTTTTGGGTGGAGCTTGAGTGGCTCTAGCCAAGCATATCTTAGTTATGATTGGTGAAAAGTTCTCCCGTCTCCGTTTAAAGTAATAGACTCCGAGAAATTCAGAGCGCATGCTCGGTGAGGGGTGGTTGCTACTAAACAAAGCAGGATAGATTAAAGCCTCCTTCTTCAAGTCAGTAAGATACTGGGCTACAAAGATGGCGAAGGGCCTAGAGGGGAAGTCGTATGAGGAGCGGCTGAGGTCACTGGGCCTGTTCAGCCTGGAAAAGAGGCGGCTGACGGGAGGCCTCGTCACAGTCTACAGCTTCCTCACGAGGGGGAGTGGAGGGGCAGGTACCGCTCTGTTCTCTCCAGACACCAATGATAGGACCCACAGTGAATGGTGTCAGCCTGAGGAAGGGGACGTTTAGGCTAGACAACAGGAAGAGGTTCTTCACGAAGAGGGTGGTCGCACACTGGAACGCGCCCCCAGCGACTATGCACCCCCCGCAACTCTGCGCCCCCCGCTTCACACAGCCCGTTTTTCAATCTTCCAAATACTTAAGAACCTCCTTCAATTTCAGGCTGACCTGTGTGCACTTGGACTTCTGAGGCCTTTTTTTTCCTCCAGTGCTTGGAAGGGAGCTTACAAGCCACCTAAGTAATTTCACAGGGAACAGACAAGGTGAAGGAAGTACTCAAACTCCTCAACAGTAACAACCACAGAACCCAGGAACTCTTACCTGCTGTCTCCTGAACTCGAGTCACTTCCAACGTGCTTCGCAGTGAAATAGTTTTCACAGAGAGGGCAGAAAACTTGAAGGAAAAGCAGCCTAGTAGGGAACACTGAGCCCGATTCACCACGAGAGAAAAACACCCTAGGCTACCCAAACCTCAGTTTCTCCTGGGGAGGCAATTCCCCCACCCGTCCTCAGGCTTCCTATATAACAAAGGTCAAATGACCCACACCTGGCAGGTTGCACTTAACAAGGGTGAAGCCAAGAGACCTTGTGGAATAAGCTCATCTACCTGGCTTCAAAGTTTTAAGGTCTATTGCTCCTTATCACTTGTAGAAATAACCTGACAAGGGGCTTAGTGGTTACAGTTGACATAATGAATTAACTACAAAAGGTGCACAAGGGTCATATTTCTGTTATGTGAGCAAAATTAGTACAGAGCCTGTTAAAAAAATAAATACAAATAAATAAAAGAAATGAATAAAAATAAAATGACCTTAAAGGCAAACTTGCCATCATAGATTTTCATCTGTCTAGTCATGACAGATAAACAAATTAGCAATCAGAATTCCTTTTCTTGATATTAATGCTATCTACATTTTCTTCTCTGAGATCCCTTCTTTATGCAGGACTTTTCTAAATCTAGCCCCATAACCTCTGACTGGACTATTTATAGAATCATAGAATATCCTGAGCTGGAAGGGACCCTTAAGGATCATCAAGTCCAACTCCTGGCACTGCACAGGTCTACTCAAAAGTTTAGACCACGTGACCAAGTGCACAGTCCAATCGCTTCTTAAATTCAGACAGGCTTGGTGCAGTGACCACTTCCCTGGGGAGCCTGTTCCAGCGTGCAACCACCCTCCTTTCGGTGAAGAACCTCTTCCTGACATCCGGCCTAAACCTTCCCTGCCTCAGCTTAACACCATTCCCATGGGTCCTATCACTGGTGATTACAGAGAATAGGTCAGCACCTGCCTCTGCACTCCCCCTCGCGAGGAAGTTGTACACTGCAATGAGGTCCCTCCTTAGCCTCCCCTTCCCCAGGCTGAACAGGCCCAGTGCCCTCAGCTGCTCCTCATACGGCTTCCCCTCTAGGCCCTTCACCATCTTCGTCGCCCGCCTCTGGACACTCTCCAACAGTTTCATGTCCTTTTTATACTGTGGTGCCCAGAACTGCACACAGTACTCGAAGTGAGGCCGCACCAGCGCAGAGTAGAGCGGGACAATCACCTCCCTCAATCGACCAGCAATGCTGTGCTTGATGCACCCCAGGACACGGTTGGCCCTCCTGGCTGCCAGGGCACACTGCTGGCTCATATTCAACTTGCTGTCGACCACCACGCCCGGATCCCTCTCTGCAGGGCTGCTCTACGGCATCTCATCACCCAGTCGGTACGTACAGCCAGGGTTGCCCCGTCCCAGGTGCAGGACCCGGCACTTGCTCTTCTTAAACTTCATGCGGTTGGTGATCGCCCAGCTCTCCAATCTACCCAGATCTCTCCGCAAGGACTTTCCACCCTCATCTGAGTCTACAACTCCTCCAAGTTTGGTGCCATCAGCAAATGTGCTCAAAACACCTTCTAGTCCTACATCTAAATCGTTTATAAAAACATTGAAGAGGACCGGCCCTAAAATGGAGCCTTGAGGGATCCCACTAGTGACCATGCGCCAGCCTGATGTGGCCCCATTTACCACAAGCCCTTGAGCCCTGCCTGCCAGCCAATTGCTCACCCATCGCATGATGTTTTTGTTAGGTTGTATGCTGGACATTTTGTCCAGTAGGATCCCACGGGAAACCATGTCGAAAGCTTTGCTCAAGTCCAAAAAGATCACGTCAGCCGGTTTCCCTTGATCAACCAGATGGCTGATCTTATCATAAAAGGAATTCAGATTTGTTAGGCAGGACCTACCCCTCATGAACCCATGTGGGCTGGGACCAATGACTGCATTGTCCCCCAGGTGCGCTTCAATACCTTCAAGGATCATCTTCTCCAGAATTTTACCAGGCGCTGATGTGAGACTAACAGGCCTGTAGTTGCCACGGTCTATTTTCTTGCCCTTCTTGAAAATTGGTACGACATTTGCCAGCTTCCAGTCTACTGGGACCTCTCCAGATTCATAAGGTCATTGAAAAATAATTGAGAGAGGTCCCGCGATGGCGTCAGCCAGCTCCTTAAGCACCCTGGGATGAATCCCATCCGGACCCACGGACTTGTATAGATCCAGGTGGAGCAGCAAATCCCGCACACGTTCAGGGTCGGTTGGGAGTTTATCGTGCCCACCGTCGTGGTCCTCCAGCTCAGGGCACCCAGGGTGTATTTACTTCGACTGCGTAGAAGCTATCGCGCATAAATGCCAGGATCCGGATCCTCACTCACTATTCAGGTCAAGGACTGGGCTGGCAAGTTTTGGCTTTAATTTGGTTACCTGCCTACGTTGCTGTTTCCTGGCAGGTCATGGGAAGAAGATTGGCTGGCTTGCGGCAGCTTACATACACGTGGCTTTTAGGCCGCAGTCAAAGCGTTCCTCTAGATCTGGAAGTTTGAAGCTGGTTGGAAAAGCCATCTGAGTGGTTAGAAAGCTGCCTGGCAGAGAAGGACCTGGGAGTACTGGTGGCTAGTCGACTCAGTATGAGCCAGCAGTGTGCTCAGGTGGCCAAGAAGGCCAACAGCATCCTGACTCCTACAAGAAATGGCATGGCCAGCAGGACTAAGGAAGGTGATTGTCCCCCTGTACTTGGCTCTGGTGAGGCCGCAGCCCAAGTACTATGTTCAGTTCTGGGCCTCTCACTACAAGAAGAATATTGAGGGGCTCCAGTGAGTCCAGGGAAGGGCAACAACGCTGGTGAGGGATCTGGAGAACAAGTCTTAGGAGGAGCGGCTGAGGGAGCTGGGATTGTTCGGCCTGGAGAAAAGGAGGCTCAGGGGCGGCCTTATCGCTCTCTACGGTAAGATACCTGCTTTTGGTTTCAGTGAGAATTCAGGCCCAAGCAACTGAAGTTTCTTCTGGATAGCTTTTCTTCTAAATAAGATAACTTCACTTCCCTTTCATCTGCAATGATTTCTAAGTGCCTTACACCATTCACGCTTGAGACAGAAAAAAGGGATTCCCATGTTACGTAAGTGGAGCACAACCCCTCTCAAAATAGGAGAGCCTGAGGTACGCTACCGAACACTAAAACTGTTAAGAGTAGGAGGCAACGGACTCAAAAGCCAAAGGAGGCTGACCCTCTCCGGCTGTTCATGTAACAGAAAAGAAACTCAGATTTGGGCCCAGGAGCTGTGATTTTAGGGAACGGGGCCACTCCCCAACATGAAACAACTCTAGAACCCAGGAACACTTAGCTGCCAGCTCCTGAACTCGCGGCACTTCCAAGCAACTTCACAAGCCGTACCACCAGGCTCTACTGCACGGAGAAGGCACCACCAATGTAACTAGTCATAGAGTCTCTAGAGCTATTTCACAGCAAAAGTAGAAAACAAAAAGAAAAAGCAGCCTGCTGGGGTTCAATTATCAATAATAAGTTCCATTGCTCCTTATTGATAAAAGAAATCACCTGACACAGAGTTTTGTAGTTAGAATAAATTTCATGAATTAACTACAAGAGGTGCGTAAGGGTCATATTTCTGCTACTCATTCCGTGAGGAAAACTAGTTTAGAACCCGTTAATATAAGAGAAATAAAAATATATAAATACATGAAAGAAGAAAGGGAATGAAATTACCGGCTAAATTGCTCTCACATTTTCATCTGTCTAGTAACAGCAAAAAAAAACAAAAAATAAATTAAAAGGATTTTCTTGAAATAAATGGCGCGACCCTGCGCCCCAGCGACCCTGCGCCCCAGCGACCCTGCGCCCCAGCGACCCTGCGCCCCAGCGACCCTGCGCCCCAGCGACCCTGCGCCCCAGCGACCCTGCGCCCCAGCGACCCTGCGCCCCAGCGACCCTGCGCCCCAGCGACCCTGCGCCCCAGCGACCCTGCGCCCCAGCGACCCTGCGCCCCAGCGACCCTGCGCCCCAGCGACCCTGCGCCCCAGCGACCCTGCGCCCCAGCGACCCTGCGCCCCAGCGACCCTGCGCCCCAGCGACCCTGCGCCCCAGCGACCCTGCGCCCCAGCGACCCTGCGCCCCAGCGACCCTGCGCCCCAGCGACCCTGCGCCCCAGCGACCCTGCGCCCCAGCGACCCTGCGCCCCAGCGACCCTGCGCCCCAGCGACCCTGCGCCCCAGCGACCCTGCGCCCCAGCGACCCTGCGCCCCAGCGACCCTGCGCCCCAGCGACCCTGCGCCCCAGCGACCCTGCGCCCCAGCGACCCTGCGCCCCAGCGACCCTGCGCCCCAGCGACCCTGCGCCCCAGCGACCCTGCGCCCCAGCGACCCTGCGCCCCAGCGACCCTGCGCCCCAGCGACCCTGCGCCCCAGCGACCCTGCGCCCCAGCGACCCTGCGCCCCAGCGACCCTGCGCCCCAGCGACCCTGCGCCCCAGCGACCCTGCGCCCCAGCGACCCTGCGCCCCAGCGACCCTGCGCCCCAGCGACCCTGCGCCCCAGCGACCCTGCGCCCCAGCGACCCTGCGCCCCAGCGACCCTGCGCCCCAGCGACCCTGCGCCCCAGCGACCCTGCGCCCCAGCGACCCTGCGCCCCAGCGACCCTGCGCCCCAGCGACTCTGCGCCCCAGCGACTCTGCGCCCCAGCGACTCTGCGCCCCAGCGACTCTGCGCCCCAGCGACTCTGCGCCCCAGCGACTCTGCGCCCCAGCGACTCTGCGCCCCAGCGACTCTGCGCCCCAGCGACTCTGCGCCCCAGCGACTCTGCGCCCCAGCGACTCTGCGCCCCAGCGACTCTGCGCCCCAGCGACTCTGCGCCCCAGCGACTCTGCGCCCCAGCGACTCTGCGCCCCAGCGACTCTGCGCCCCAGCGACTCTGCGCCCCAGCGACTCTGCGCCCCAGCGACTCTGCGCCCCAGCGACTCTGCGCCCCAGCGACTCTGCGCCCCAGCGACTCTGCGCCCCAGCGACTCTGCGCCCCAGCGACTCTGCGCCCCAGCGACTCTGCGCCCCAGCGACTCTGCGCCCCAGCGACTCTGCGCCCCAGCGACTCTGCGCCCCAGCGACTCTGCGCCCCAGCGACTCTGCGCCCCAGCGACTCTGCGCCCCAGCGACTCTGCGCCCCAGCGACTCTGCGCCCCAGCGACTCTGCGCCCCAGCGACTCTGCGCCCCAGCGACTCTGCGCCCCAGCGACTCTGCGCCCCAGCGACTCTGCGCCCCAGCGACTCTGCGCCCCAGCGACTCTGCGCCCCAGCGACTCTGCGCCCCAGCGACTCTGCGCCCCAGCGACTCTGCGCCTCTTCCCACAGCTCGTTTTTCAATCTTTCAAATACTTAAGAATTTTGTTCAACTTCAGGCTGACCTGTGTGCACTTGGGCTTCTGCAGCCTTTTTTGTTTTCCTCCAGTACTTAAAAGGGAGCTTAGAAGCCACCTATGTAATTTCACAGGATACAGACAAGGTGAAGGAAGTACTCAAACTCCTCAACAGTAACAACCACAGAACCCAGGAACTCTTACCTGCTGTCTCCTGAACTCGAGTCACTTCCAACGTGCTTCGCAGTGAAATAGTCCCACCAGGGTTCTTCTGAAGAAGGCACCACCAATGTAACTGGCTCATAGAGTCTCTAAAGCTATTTCACAGAGAGGGCAGAAAACTTGAAGGAAAAGCAGCCTAGTAGGGAACACTGAGCCCGATTCACCACGAGAGAAAAACACCCTAGGCTACCCAAGCCTCAGTTTCTCCTGGGGAGGCAATTCCCCCACCTGTCCTCAGGCTTCCTATATAACAAAGGTCAAATGACCCACACCTGGCAGGTTGCACTTAACAAGGGTGAAGCCAAGAGACCTTGTGGAATAAGCTCGTCTACCTGGCTTCAAGGTTTTAAGGTCTATTGCTCCTTATCACTTGTAGAAATAACCTGACAAGGGGCTTAGTGGTTACAGTTGACATAATGAATTAAATACAAAATTTGCACAAAGCTCATATTTCTGTTAGTCATTCTGTGAGCAAAATTAGTACAGAGCCTGTTAAAAAAATAAATACAAATAAATAAAAGAAATGAATAAAAATAAAATGACCTTAAAGGCAAACTTGCCATCATAGATTTTCATCTGTCTAGTCATGACAGATAAACAAATTAGCAATCAGAATTCCTTTTCTTGATATTAATGCTATCTACATTTTCTTCTCTGAGATCCCTTCTTTATGCAGGACTTTTCTAAATCTAGCCCCATGACCTCTGACTGGACTATTTATAGAATCATAGAATATCCTGAGCTGGAAGGGACCCTTAAGGATCATCAAGTCCAACTCCTGGCACCGCACAGGTCTACCCAAAAGTTTAGACCACGTGACCAAGTGCACAGTCCAATCGCTTCTTAAATTCAGACAGGCTTGGTGCAGTGACTAGTTCCCTGGGGAGCCTGTTCTAGCGTGCAACCACCCTCCTCTCGGTGAAGAACCTCTTCCTGACATCCAGCCTAAAACTTCCCTGCCTCAGCTTAACACCGTTCCCGTGGGTCCTGTCACTGGTGATTACGGAGAATAGGTCAGCACCTGCCTCTGCACTCCCCCACGCGAGGAAGTTGTACGCTGCAATGAGGTCCCTCCTTAGCCTCCCCTTCCCCAGGCTGAACAGGCCCAGTGCCCTCAGCTGCTCCTCATGCGGCTTCCCCTCTAGGCCCTTCACCATCTTCGTCGCCCTCCTCTGGACACTCTCCAACAGTTTCATGTCCTTTTTATACTGTGGTGCCCAGAACTGCACACAGTACTCGAGGTGAGGCCGCACCAGCGCAGAGTAGAGCGGGACAATCACTTCCCTCGATCGACCAGCAATGCCGTGCTTGATGCACCCCAGGACACGGTTGGCCCTCCTGGCTGCCAGGGCACACTGCTGGCTCATGTTCAACTTGCTGTCAACCACCACGCCCGGATCCCTCTCTGCAGGGCTGCTCTACGGCATCTCATCACCCAGTCGGTACATATAGCCAGGGTGGCCCCGTCCCAGGTGCAGGACCCGGCACTTGCTCTTGTTAATCCTCATGCGGTTGGTGATCGCCCAGCTCTCCAATCTACCCAGATCTCTCTGCAAGGCCTTTCCACACTCAGCCCCTCATCTGAGTCTACAACTCCTCCAAGTTTGGTGCCATCAGCAAATTTGCTCAAAACACCTTCTAGTCCTACATCTAAATCGTTTATAAAAACATTGAAGAGGACCGGCCCTAAAATGGAGCCTTGAGGGACCCCACTAGTGACCGTGCGCCACCCTGATGTGGCCCCATTTACCACAAGCCCTTGAGCCCTGCCTGTCAGCCAATTGCTCACCCATCGTATGGTGTTTTTGCTAAGTTGTATGCTGGACATTTTTGTCCAGTAGGATCCCATGGGAAACCATGGGTTCTTCACAGAGAGGGTGGTTGCACGCTGGAACAGGCTCCCCAGGGAAGTGGTTACTGCACCGAGCCTGTCTGAATTTAAGAAGAGATTGGACTGTGCACTTAGTCACATGGTCTGAACTTTTGGGTAGACCTGTGCGGTGTCAAGAGTTGGACTTGATGATCCTTAAGGGTCCCTTCCAGCTCAGGATATTCTATGATTCTATGATTCTATGTCGAAAGCTTTGCTCAAGTCCAAAAAGATCACGTCAGCTGGTTTCCCTTGATCAACCAGATGGCTGATCTTATCATAAAAGGAATTCAGATTTGTTAGGCAGGACCTACCCCTCATGAACCCATGTGGGCTGGGACCAATGACTGCATTGTCCCCCAGGTGCGCTTCAATACTTTCAAGGATCATCTTCTCCAGAATTTTACCAGGCGCTGATGTGAGACTAACAGGCCTGTAGTTGCCACGGTCTATTTTCTTGCCCTTCTTGAAAATTGGTACGACATTTGCCAGCTTCCAGTCTACTGGGACCTCTCCAGATTCACAAGATCATTGAAAAATAATTGAGAGAGGTCCCGCGATGGCGTCAGCCAGCTCCTTAAGCACCCTGGGATGAACCCCATCCGGACCCACGGACTTGTATAGATCCAGGTGGAGCAGCAAATCCCGCACACGTTCAGGGTCGGTTGGGAGTTTATCGTGCCCACCGTCGTGGTCCTCCAGCTCAGGGCACCCGGGGTGTATTTACTTCGACTGTGTAGAAGCTATCGCGCATAAATGCCAGGATCCGGATCCTCACTCACTATTCAGGTCAAGGACTGGGCTGGCAAGTTTTGGCTTTAATTTGGTTACCTGCCTACGTTGCTGTTTCCTGGCAGGTCATGGGAAGAAGATTGGCTGGCTTGCGGCAGCTTACATACACGTGGCTTTTAGGCCGCAGTCAAAGCGTTCCTCTAGATCTGGAAGTTTGAAGCTGGTTGGAAAAGCCATCTGAGTGGTTAGAAAGCTGCCTGGCAGAGAAGGACCTGGGAGTACTGGTGGCTAGTCGACTCAGTATGAGCCAGCAGTGTGCTCAGGTGGCCAAGAAGGCCAACAGCATCCTGACTCCTACAAGAAACAGCATGGCCAGCAGGACTAAGGAAGGTGATTGTCCCCCTGTACTTGGCTCAGGTGAGGCCGCAGCCCAAGTACTGTGTTCGGTTCTGGGCCCCTCGCTACAAGAAGGATATTGAGGGGCTCCAGTGAGTCCAGGGAAGGGCAACAAAGCTGGCAAGGGATCTGGAGAACAAGTCTTAGGAGGAGCGGCTGAGGGAGCTGGGATTGTTCGGTCTGGAGAAGAGGAGGCTCAGGGGCGACCTTATTGCTCTCTACAGATATCTCAAAGGAGGCTGTAGCGAGGTGGGGGTTGGTCTATTCTCATATGTGCCTGGTGATAGGACGAGGGGGAATGCGCTAAAGTTGCACCAGGGGAGGTTTAGGTTGGGTGTCAGGAAGAACTTCTTTACCGAAACGGTTGTTAGGCATTGGAACGGGCTGCCCAGGGGAGTGGTGGAGTCACTATCCCTGGAGGTCTTTGAAAGATGTTTAGGTGTAGAGCTTAGGGATACGGCTTAGTGGAGGACTTGTTAGTGTTACGCCAGAGGTTGGACTACGTGATCTTGGAGGTCTCTTCCAACCTAGGTGATTCTGTGTTGTGGTCTCCAAGCTGGGATACAACCACCTGTTAGTTCGGCATAACTGAATTTTGCGTTCCTTGCACTAGCTGTTCCTTTGCCTCCTCTTCAGAGACAAGGACATGCATCTCTTTCACGCTCCTTCAGTACTAAACAAACCAGGATAGATAAAGCCCCTTTCTTCACGTCAGTAAGATACCTGCCTTTGGTTTCAGTGAAAATTCAGGCCCTAGCACCTGAAGTTTCTTCTGGATGGTGTTTCTTTTGTATAGGGTAATTTCATTTCCCTGTTGAAGACTTACAAGGATGTAGTAACAAAAGCAAAGGCATAAAACAGACCAGGAGGCATAGGCTGCTTTTGAGCCTGCAGCAGACTATAGGTATGATATTATCATTTCAGACAAATACAGTCTACGTAACGTGAATGGTTCCAGCATGCTTGCAATCTGCCAAAAGCCAGAAAATGGGACCTTCATTTTATGACCAGATGGAAAAGAAAAACAACAACGACAAAAATTAAGAGAAGGAACTTTTCCTTCACCTAAATTTTATTATTTTGCAACTCCTTCAGGTGTCCCCAAGGAATTATCAACACCCTTCTCTCCCCTCCCCAGCCCTCCCCCCCAAAAAAATAAATAAATAAATAGAGAGACATTGTGGCAGAGAGGTATAATTTCAGTTCACACCAGAAGACATTCTTCTCACTGAGGTACAGCTAAGCCCCACAAAGCATCAAAACAAAACAACAAAAAAAAAAGAATGCCAACAAGGGATATATCTACAAGTTAGTTTTATGTGCCGGCATTATTTCCTTGTCTGGTCTCTCATTGACGGCAAGATCTATCTGGGGGGGGAACGTGTAATGCCGTGCAAGGTTGTTTGGTGGTATGACTGACAACATGACTTTCAAATTTTGAGCTGTTTGTATAGAAGCAAAGTACAGAAGAGTACACTACCCCCAAGGGCAACGTAGAAACTACCTGTTGCTTCTCAGGTTTAAAAGTTAAAAGGTGTAAGCAGCTGTTTGAGTACAATACTGACGTATACATGAACATTTTCCTCTCCAATGTACAAGTTTGTGTGCAACATTTTTCATCGTGCTCTCAGATCAGGATTCTGATTCTAACAATGGTTCCTAGTGCAAACTTCCAGAGAAGAGGGAAGCAAACCAGTCCTGACTGCTTTGAATGAGATGGAGAGAGCAAGCAAATGTAAATGAAGAAGATAAATCTGTAGGAATGTTTTCAGATAATTGCCACTGTCCAAAAGCTTTAAAGTGGTTGAATCCTTGAAAGTTCATTACTGAAAACGCTGGCTGCATCACTGAATTTGAAGGAGTAAGATAGACTTGCACCATCGCAGAGCCTCAGTCACAGTTTAATTGGGCACTGCCTCTAACTTCACAAGAATGAAAGAGAAAAGGTCATCTTTCTACCTTGTCAGCTACTGGCAGACCTAGAGAAAGAAAAAACAAGAGTTGTTAACATTAAGATGTAATGTTTGTTGGTTTTTTTTAGGACTTCTCACCAAAGGTGTAATATTGAGTAGTAACCTGACAACAAATGAAAGGGAAGATGAAAGAGTAGAAGGTCCTTGCATGGCCTTAATTTACGTGGCAACTGACAACAACCACAATCCGCAATGATTTCTAAGTGCCTTACACCATTGACCCTTGAGGCACAAAAACGGGATTCCCATATTAGGTAAGGGGAGTACGATCCCCCTCAAAACACGGGAGTCTGGGGTACATGACTGAGTACTGGAAATCTTAAGACTAGGATGGTCACATACCAGAAAGGAAACTCACATTTTAGCACTAAACAACTATCTTTAGAGACAGGCTGGGAACCACAGAATCATAGAATTTCTAGGTTGGAAGAGACCTCAAGATCATCGAGTCCAACCTCTGATTTAACGCTAACAGTCCCCACTAAACCATATCCCTAAGCTCTACATCTAAACGTCTTTTAAAGACTTCCAGGGATGGTGACTCCACCACTTCCCTGAGCAGCCTGTTCCACAGTCTAACAACCCTTTCGGTAAAGAAGTTCTTCCTAACATCCAACCTAAACCTCCCCTGGCACAACTTTAGCCCATTCCCCCTCATCCTGTCACCAGGCACGTGGGAGAACAGGCCAACCCCCACCTCGCTACAACCTCCTTTAAGGTATCTGTAGAGAGCGATAAGGTCGCCCCTGAGCCTCCTCTTCTCCAGGCTGAACAAGCTCAGCTCCTTCAGCCGTTCCTCATAGGACTTGTTCTCCAGGCCCCTCACCAGCTTCGTCGCCCTTCGTCGCCCTTCTCTGGACCGGTTCTTTTTAACCCAGGGTCCATTTCAGCATCTTCAAAGCTAAAGAAATGGTTGACTGCTCTGTTGAATTGTGTTCCAGGCAGAAAGACTCACGTTCCTATTAACATAAAGAGCTTAATACCTTGTGTAATAAATAGCTCAGTATTCAAAATAGGACTATAATCAAAGTTTACAATTTATTAAAGGAATACAGGTAAGCAAACAGCGCTGGGTGCACCAGGAGTCTCTGCTCCACCAAGACGCACACCAGTTACATCAAGCAGCTGATTTTTATGCTCCTAGGCTAATACATATTCATTACTACTTCTAAAAAAAACAACAGGGTTATTATAATTAGATTCCGGAATCCAAACCCTCCTACTGGAGCATGCGTATCAGTCTCCGGTGGTCCCTCTGGTGGTCTCTCGTGCTGAAGGCTCATAGTCTTCCTCCCTCTTGTCCAACTTGGCTGTATGTCAGAGACTTGTGCAACCTTCCCTGCAAGCTTTGTCTTTTAGTTGTTCTTCAGCTCTCCCTGTCTCCTTGATCTCCTGCCCAGATATCAGAGACTTGCATAGTGTCCCACGCAATAGTCATCATAGTTAGCAGTTATTCTGAAACCCCCCAGATACCAGAGACTTCAAGGAAAAGTCTACAAATACATTTCCCTTCAAGCTCTCTATTGACATGAGTTGCTAAAACATTCCTTTGCAAGATACAAGAACTATATACATTAACCACTGTTTTTCTTAGACTTGTGGTTATACAAGGGTATGCAAGACAGAAGGTCACATTCATCATACAATGCGGCCCTAGCATTGTTCCATACTGACACGAATCAGGTGAACATATCTCACACTTGCTTCTGTTCTAAAGATGAGTTTTGGATTCAAATGTACCCCCTCCAAGATGAACAACTACCTTAACTATGTGGGGTTGATATTCTGCATAAGACATTCGTAACGTCAAGCTTCACAGCTTCTCCTCTGGATGCAGGAAAGAGGTTACAGACGTATAAAAGGGCAAGACAACTTCCAAAACTACATTGCATTGCCACAAAACTACTTTAACGTATCCCTGCAGGCACAGAAACTCCTTTGCAAGCCACCACAGATTAGACATTATGGCTAAAGAGCGTGGAAAGGATTGTTGAACAACCCTATGAGCGACTTCTGCAGCAGACTTCTGTGCCGCTCCTCGTAGGACTTGTTCTCCAGGCCCCTCACCAGCTTCGTCGCCCTTCTCTGGACCCGCTCAAGCACCTCGATGTCCTTCTTGTAGCGAGGGGCCCAAAACTGAACACAGTACTCGAGGTGCGGCCTCACCAGAGCCGAGTACAGGGGGACGATCACCTCCCTAGCCCTGCTGGTCACACTGTTTCTGATACAAGCCAGGATGCCGTTGGCCTTCTTGGCCACCTGAGCACACTGCTGGCTCATATTCAGCCAAATGTCCACCATCACTCCCAGGTCCTTCTCTGCCTGGCAGCTCTCCAACCACTCATCTCCCAGCCTGTAGCTCTGCTTGGGGTTATTGCGTCCCAGGTGCAGGACCCGGCACTTGGCCTTGTTGAACTTCATGCAGTTGACCTCAGCCCATCGGTGCAGCCTATCCAGATCCTCCTGCAGAGCCTTCCTACCCTCAAGCAGATCGACACACACACTTTGCTTGGTGTCATCTGCAAACTTACTGAGGATGCACTCAATGCCCTCGTCCAGATCATTGATGAAGATATGAAAGAGGACCGGCCCCAGCACCGAGCCCTGGGGGACGCCACTAGTGACCAGCCTCCAACTGGACTTGGCTCCATTTACCACGACTCTTTGGGCCCGGCTATCCAGCCAGTTTCTAACCCAACGAAGCGTGCGCCAGTCCAAGCCAAGAGCAGCCAGTTTCTTGAGGAGAATGCTGTGGGAGACGGTGTCAAAAGCCTTGCTGAAGTCAAGGTAGACCACATCCACAGCCTTTCCCTCATCCACCCAGCGCGTCACTTTGTCACAGAAGGAGATCAGGTTCGTCAAGCAGGACCTGCCTTTCATAAACCCATACTGACTGGGCCTGATCGCCTGCTTGCCCTGCAAGTGCTGCGTGATGACTCTCAAGAGAATCTGCTCCATGAGCTTCCCTGGCACTGAGGTCAAACTGACAGGCCTGTAGTTTTCCGGGTCTTCCCTCCTGCCCTTCTTGTAGATGGGCGTCACGTTTGCTAGCCGCCAGTCAACTGGGACCTCCCCCGATAGCCAGGACTGTTGATGAATGATGGATAGGGGCTTGGCCAGCTCCTCTGCCAGTTCTCTCAGTACCCTTGGGTGGATCCCATCCGGCCCCATCGACTTGTGCACATCCAAGTGCCGTACCAGGTCACCAACCAGTTCTTCGTGGATAGTGAGGGCCACATCCTTCTCCCTATCCCCTTCCACCAGCTCAGGGTACTGGGTATCCAGAGAACAACCGGTATTGCCGCTAAAGACTGAGGTGAAGAAGGCATTAAGCACCTCCGCCTTTTCCTCATCTCTTGTAACTAGGTTTCCCCCCGCATCCAGTAAAGGATGGAGATTCTCCTTAGTCCTCCTTTTTGTGTTGATGTATTTATAAAAACAGTTTTTGTTATCTTTAACGACAGTAGCCAGATTGAGCTCCATATGAGCTTTGGCCTTTCTAATTTTGTCCCTGCACAGCCTCGCTACATCCTTATAGTCCTCCCTAGTGGCCTGTCCACTTTTCCAAAGATTATAAACCCTCTTTTTTCTCCTAAGCTTAAGCCACAATTCTCTGTTCAGCCAGGCTGGTCTTCTTCCCCGCCAGCTCGTCTTTGGGCACGTGGGGACAGACCGTTCCTGCGCCATTAAGATTTCCCTCTTGAAGAGCGCCCAGCCTTCCTGGACCCCTCTGCCCTTCAGAACCGCCTCCCAAGGGACTCTACCAACCAGTGTCCTTAGCAGCACAAAGTCAGCCCTCCGGAAGTCCAATACAGTGGTTTTACTGGTCCCCTTCCTTGCCTCGCCAAGAATAGAGAACACCATTTCGTGGTCACTCTGCCCAAGACAGCTCCCGACAATCACATCTGTTTGTGAAGAGAAGGTCTAGCGGGGCACCACCCCTGGTAGGCTCGCTAACCAGCTGCGTCAGGAAGCTATCTTCCACGCTCTCCAGAAACCTCCTAGACTGCTTTCTCTGGGCTGTGTTGTGCTTCCAGGATATGTCAGGGAAGTTGAAGTCCCCCATGAGAACAAGTGCTGAAGATTTTGCAACTTCTGTCAGCTGCCTGTAGAACTCCTCATCCGTCTCCTCATCCTGGTTCGGCGGTCTATAGCAGACCCCGACCAGGACACTAGCCTTGTTGTCCCTGCCAATCCTAACCCAAAGGGACTCGACCTTGTCATTCCCAGCCTCAAGTTCTACAACATCAAAAGACTCTCTCATATAGAGAGCCACACCACCACCCCTTCTGTGCTGCCTGTCCCTTCTGAAGAGCTTATAGCCAGTCATTGCAGCACTCCAGTCATGAGACCGGTCCCACCACGTCTCCGTGATGGCAACCAAGTCGTAGCCTGCCTGCCGCACGATGGCTTCCAGCTCCTCCTGTTTGTTACCCATGCTGCGTGCATTGGTGTAGATGCACTTCAGCTGGGCCATTGCCTTATCCCCCGGCCTTACTATTGTTCCCTCTGGCACAGCTCCAACAATCCTTGCTTCAGCCCCATCCCCCTTCTTACCTAGTTTAAAGACCTCTCAACGAGCCCTGCCAGCTCCTGGCCCAGGATCCTTTTTCCCCTAAAAGATAGGGACCCGCCTGCAGCCATCAGGCCGGGTGCCGAGTAAAGTGCCCCATGGTCGAAAAACCCAAGATTTCTGCGTTGGCACCAGCCCCTGAGCCACATGTTTAAGAGGTGGGCTTTCCGTGTCCTCTCTGTACCCCTCCCTGCCACTGTAGGGATGGACGAAAACACCACCTGCACTCCTGCTCCATCCACTAACCGTCCCAGCCCCCTAAAGTCTTGTTTGATAGCCTTCAGGCTTCTCTCTTCAATGTCGTCACTACCTGCCTGGACTATCAAAAGAGTATAATAGTCAGAGGGGCGTACCAGGTTGGGAAGCTTCCTGGCAACGTCCCTGACCCTGGTCCCAGGGAGGCAGCAGACTTCCCGATGGATAGGGTCAGGCCGACAAATAGGGCCCTCTGTTCCCTAAGGATAGAGTCTCCCACAACAATAACCCTTCTGTCTTTCTTGGTGGAGGCAGCCCTGAGGCGTGGAGTTGACCTCCTCGCCCTAGGCATCCTCCTGGGAACACTTGCTACCTCTTCCTCACCCACCGGTCTCTCGAGGGCCTCAAACCTGTTGTGGAAGGGCACCTGGGAAGGTGGGACCAGAAGGGGAGGGCATCACTTGCGATGTCGAGCAGGGACCTGTCTCCATTCCTCCTCAACTCCCAGATCCCCTCCCTCTGCCCAACGGCGACAGGGCAGGGGTCTGTTAGGAAGCACGGCCGAAAACACGACAGACACCGGTTGAGTCAGACCATGCTGCTCCATTTTATTGCCCGAATAGCCTAACTTTTACGGTGAACTTAACAGGGGCGGACAGTGTTTCACACAAGATTATTGGTCAAAAGCACTCAGACAAACAACTAGAAGAAAACAACCCCACCTGCAAGAAAACAACCCCCCTTGTGATTAGCACTCACGTAGATCTTGTCCTTGAAGCCAGCTGCTGGTAACAATATTTTTCTGAATTCCTCAATTGGGCAACGTGGGAATCATTGTCGTGGGAGCTTCTCATAGTTATTCTGGTAGCTTGGTTTGCTCAGCTACAGCAGGCCATGAGATTTTCTAAGGCCTACTCCTGGTTGCTTAAGGCAAGCTCAGATCAAACAATTGTTCCACGGACTCATGTCCAGGCCCTGTATGCCAATTCCCAACAATTCCCCCTTTTTCTTTTTGTACGAGCAGTACTTGGCCGAAGGTTTTTTCATCAGACGTCGAATACATAACATAACACAACTACAATGACATAACAAAACTTAAACCTAATAACATTACAATTACTGTAATCACTTAATGGTAACACAACTTAAACCTAATCACACCACAACTACTATAGTCAATGAATGGTACCCCAACAAGGTATGTAACAGAAGGTGTGCTAGGGCTGGCTAGACTTTCACAGAAGGTGGTGGTATTCAGTTTCCTAGCCAGGGATACCCAGACATTCTCCTTAGGATCGAAGGCTGTCCTTGGCAGTCCTTGAGTTGGCGCAGCCCATGTCATTGTCAGAATGATTATCAGGAACCTCTTCATGGTCGTCTTCGGCATGTGCAGATTCTACGGCTGCTTCAGTCCACTTTGCAGGGATCCACCGGGTACCTGTTTCCAGCACCACTTCAAAATCTCTATAACATTTTTGCAAGTAACCCTTTAACCACATTTATCACAATACTACATGCAATGATGATTGACACCACAGCGAACAGAATCCTTAATCCCTCTTTGACTAATGCCAGTAACCATCTATGCGTTGTTTCAACCAAGTCAGTGAACCATTGATTGAAAGGGTTGATACCATATTGAATCTTTCTCATGTGCTCTTTCAGGAAAGTAATGAATTTGTGAATTGACTCATTATGATCAAAAAGGTTTAAACAGTACATTCCCTTAAATTTCTCCAAGTGGCTACTTCAAACAATGACTCCGTACTTGTGAAACATGATTTTGCTCGACCGATCGCAACTAGTCCTGCTAGTTGCTTACAATCGACTCCCCGTTTTTCTAAAAAGCGCTGTAACAAATCTAGGGCTACTTCGTCCTCCATTTTCCTATGATTTTTGCCAGCACCAATTTCCTATGCTTTCAGCCTGCACTATGGCAAAAGCATGCTCTCACTCACACAGTACACAGCACAATCGCACACACAGAGCACAATCGCACACCCAGAGGCCTCTGGCACATCTCAATCTCAGTCATACCACAATCTCATTCACAAGAATATAATTTAGCTGCTGACTCTATCTGCTGTTTACTCTTCAATATTCTCCTTCTGGCGACAGCCGCCTGTGTCTTCAACAGCTGGTTTTACGCGTCGGCTAGGCACCCAGATTGCACCTGTAGGGGAAGAAACACAAGCGTAACCGCGCCCCAGGCAGATCACTTCAGCAGGGCCTAGCCATTGCCCTGTTTTCATGTCTCTGTATAACACTGTTGCGAAGCACGGACGAAAGCACGACAGACACCAGCAGAGTCAGATCATGCTTCACCATTTTATTGCCCGAATAGCCCAACTTTTATAGTGAACTTTACAGGGGTGGACAGTGTTTCACACAAGATTATTGGTCAAAAGCACCCAGACAAACCATTAAGAAAATAACACCACCTGCAAGAAAAGAACCCCCCTTTTGATTAGAAGTTAGGAAAACAACCCCCTTTGTGCTTAACGGTCACATAGGCCTAGTCCTTGAGGCCAGCTGCTGATAACAATACTTTCTGAGTTCCTTAATTGGGTGATGTGGGAGTCATTGCCGTGGGAGCTTCTCACAGTTACTCTGGCAGCTTGGTTTGCTCAGCTACAGCAGGCCCTGAGACTTCTAAGGCCTACCCCTGGTTGCTTATGTCCACGTCCTGTATGCCAGTTCCCAACATAACACCTTCATGCGTGGTGGCTTAGAAGTTTCTGCCCCGGCATGGTGACGTACTATAGGGGGCTCAGTGCTGTCCCCAAACACACATAAATGGTTAAGTACAAAGAGAGCCTTTCCTATTCTTTCTTTTACGTCTTCAATGTCTCTGAACTTTTCTAAGTATCCTTTCATTGTTCCATCTGCCCTTTCCACTATCGCCTGTCCTGTGGAGGAGTGTGGGATGCCAGTAACATGATTGATATTCCATAATTGCATAAATCGTTTCAGTGGCCCACTATTATAAGCTGGACCATTGTCAGTCTTGATAGTGCTAGGTACCCCTAACACAGCAAAACAACTAGTGAGGTGATGCCGCACATCCCGAGCCTTTTCCCTGGGTTGTGCAGTAGCCCATGTCATGTGGCTAGAGGTATCTATCGTTACATGCAAGTATTTTAACTGTCCCAAGGCTGTAACAGGAGTGACATCCATTTGCCACACTTCATCAGCTTTCAACCCTCTTGGGTTAACTCCACACCCGGGTCCCATTCCTAAATTATGATAACTACATATGGGACAAGCCTTCACGATTGCTTGAGCGTCAGCATTAGACAAATTGTAGGCTCGAGCTAGTCCCTTTGCGTTCTGGTGAAATATGGAATGAGCTTCTCGAGCTCGGCAAAATGGTGATAGTGGAGCTTCAGTGACTGCAGCAGCAACTAATCGGTCGGCTCGGGCATTGCCTTCTCCGAGCCCTTGTTCCCACTGATGACTGCGAATATGAATCACTGCATACGGCTTACTTCTCTGTGCGATTGCAAGCTGCAAACTTGTCAATAGTTGAACCAGTCGTCCATTCTGCACTTCTCGCAAACTTGAGTCCTCAATGCGATTGGCTATGCCTACTACATAAAGAGAGTCAGATACAACACTCAACGGAACAGCTTTCCATTTTACAAACGCCCATACTACTGCGAACAGTTCTAGTGTCTGTAATGAATCCTCTTTCTGAGCTTGCAAAATCTGATGTTGCCAGCCATGCTCATCCTTCCATGTCACTGCAGCAGTTCTGGAGCACTTACCGGCATCTGTAAAGACTGTTATTGCGTCTGCAACTGGTTGGGGTGATCCCTTTGGTCTACTTATCCAGCCCTGGTTTTTCATCCAGGACAAGACAGGAGATTGTAATGGTTTTGCTATTAACATGGCTCCATCATGCAATAGAGCAGTTTGCAGTTCCTCAGAATTTTGTATATACCATTCCAGATCACTTGACTTCATGGGTAACCATATGGTGTTAGGAGGGGCCCCGTCTACTTGCAAGGTTCTACTTCGTCCCTTTTTAATTAATTCTGCTCATGTGGTGATTTTTTCTTGAATTGTTCGTCGTGGCCGCAACGGAGGAGCTAGCCGTTCTAGTACCACCGTATCTCCCTGCTTCTCCCCCATTTTTATTTTTTGCTGTGTTATCGCACCCATCAAATATTGGGGGCCACACAGAATAGTTAGATCAAGAGGCGCACCCTCTATACGCCGATGCGTAGCCCGTGTTGTAATCATTGAGGCTATTAGCTGTAGTGCTTGTTTTTGTTGGTCTGTAAGCTGAATTGGTGCTGCTGGATCTGTCCCTCGTAGCAAAGGTCGTAGTTGATTTAACAGCTCGTTGGGAATACCAACCACTGGTCGAATCCATTGCAAATCACCCATCAACTTCTGGGCGTCGTTAAGAGTCTTAAGGTCTGATTGTATTGTCAATTTCTGCGGTTGGATCGTAGCATCGGAGATATGCCATCCAAGATATTTCCATGGGCTTGTCTCCTGTACCTTCTCGGGGGCAACTACTAATCCTCTCTGTTTAAGTTGCTTCGTTAGTTCATCCTTTTGCTGTGAAGAAAATGGTGTTGACTGGGCCAATAGAATATCATCCATATAATGACAGATTATTGTTCCTGACCATTTTCATCGCAACGGCTGTAGAGCATCGTCGACACAGAATTGACATAGAGTTGGCGAATTTCGCATTCCCTGCGGCAGGACCGTCCACTCAAATCTCTGGTCTGGCCCTTCTCGGTTTATTGCAGGAAGTGTAAAAGCGAATCTTTGTTTATCATTTTCATGGAGAGCAATTGTGAAGAAACAGTCCTTTAAGTCCACTATGAGTAAATGCCATCCTTCAGGTATCATCGCAGGATTAGGCAACCCTGGCTGCACTGCTCCCATATCGTACATCTGCTTATTTACCGCACACAGATCGTGGAGCAGCCGATACTTACCCGACTTCTTTTTAATCACAAAGATAGGTGTATTCCACGGGCTCGTTGACAACCTTAAGTGCCCCTGTTGAAACTGTTCTTTAACCAGCTCATGCGCTTGTATCAGACTTTCCCGTTTTAACGGCCATTGCTCGACCCACACAGGATCATCATTCTTCCACAGGAGCGGGATCGGGAAAGTCCAAACAATGGCCATATCTATAAAGGGCGTTCCCAGGTAAGGACCATTCCCATTTGAGCAAGGATGTCCCGCCCTATTAGTGCGTGCACCCCGTCAGGCAACGGACTAACAGAGACACAACATTTCACCACTTTGTCCCCTATTGTCCACCGCAGGGGTGGTGACTGACGGCAAGTGTCATTCCTCCGACCCCGGCCACCGTGGCATTGGTTTCAGATGTTGGCCAATGCTGCGGCCAGTTGTGTGTGCTGATTATAGATACATCGGCTCCCTCTTGTGGCTGGTCGGAGAGGAACGGGTTCCCCCTCGGTGTTGCTGTGCATGCGGCCGCGTTTTGTGTCGTCGCGGGGCGACTCTTCCCGCTGTTCCAGCCGTTTCCCGACACGTTGCATCGACATGCCGCTTCACTGTGATTGCCCGACTGACAATCTGAGCACCATACTGCCCCAGCTTTGCAGTTTCGTCTCACGTGTCCAAAAACACCACCAGGATAACATCGCAAGCGGTGTGGTATTTGGCCACCAGGGGGTGGTGCTTGACCACCAGAGCGTGACCCGGCGGTTTGCAAAGGAGCAAGAGCTGCAAGGACTTGACTCTGTGTAAACTCAGCATGCTCTTTCACAGCCTGTGCCTGCTCTCGCATGCTGTCACCTAATTGCTTTACTGCCTCTACTAACATAGCCTGTGGGCCTACTGGTACCTGAGCCATTCTTTCCAACCCTTCCTCGATTGTCCATGTCCCGGGTAAGGAAGCCAATATATTGCGAGTAGAAGGGTTGCTATTCTGAATTGCGCACTGTTTTAATATCGTGCCCTGGAGGTAATCAGGCACCCCAGCCGCCTGTATG
The DNA here is from genome assembly GCF_047663525.1 of Anas platyrhynchos. NCBI lineage: Eukaryota > Metazoa > Chordata > Aves > Anseriformes > Anatidae > Anas > Anas platyrhynchos. The sequence continues at coordinate 114,471,164 of NC_092587.1, read as the reverse complement.
GCGTTTGCTATGCGGTCAATAAAAAGCCCAAATGGATCCTCTCTACCCTGTTTGATTCCCATGTAGGAAGGTATTCCCCCTGGCCCCTTTATCCGATCCAATGCTCTTCTGGCCGTTCTCATCGATTCCTTCGCTTTATCAGGTCCCAGCAATGCTTGTGCTTCTGTCCTAAAATACGGTCCTACCCCCATCAACTCTTCCAGCGTGACCCCATGTAAAGGGTCCCCAGGTGCTCTTACCACTGTGACTGCTTCTTGACAAGCAGCCTGCCAATGGGCATTAAATAAGAGCTGCTGGTGTTGGGTCAAAATTAACTTCATTATGCTACATATGTCTCCTGGAAGCAAAATATTAGTTCCCCAAATATAGTCCAACATCTGTCTCGTAGGTTCACCTTTCAGACCTGACTCATTTACTGTGGACCGCAGCTGAGTTAACAATTTCCAGTCCAAATTCACGAGATTAACCGTAACATTACCCTGGGCGTCCGGTGGTGAATATACTACCGGGAAGGCCTCTTGAACCAATTGTGCAGCTATCCCGTGTTCACCTTCGCATACAGCCTCATCTGCTATTTGCTTCCACACCCTCTGCCTCTCCTGAACACCTTCTATAAACGGGCTTGTGTTTTTTCTGTCTGGTTTTTGCTCTCTTATTTCCTCATCCATTTCCCCACTTTTGTGAGAAGGAGCCGGTGGTGCTGCTGGTGATGGCGGGAGCACCAACACCGACTCTGAGAAGGATGATGAGAGAGGAGGAGGCTCCCATTGCCCCCTGAGGCAGCGTTATCGTCCTCACTGAAGGCGGCAATGGGTAATCCCCAGCTCCCCCCATCCCTCCCTGTTGAGGGTTAACACTACCAGCACTTCCTGGCAATCCCAGTCGCTCTGTAGCAGCAGCAGCGACTCTCTGCTCAGCCTGATGTATAGCTAAGGCATTAGTGACTGCTCTCCAAGGCTTCAGTAATTTTTTAGCAGTCTTATTTTCATTAATAACTTCATCAAACAATTTGTCCCCAAATTTACGCCACTCTGTTTGTTCAAAAACTGTATCCGGATTGATAAAACAACCCTTTGTTACTCCATATGCTAATAATCCTGGTAAATCCTTTTTGCAGCCTATACCCTGCGTGCTCCGTTTTTCTAAAAAGCAATTGAGCAAATCATACGCCGCTTGTCTCTCCATACCTTTATTTATGCTGTTGCAGCCTTTGCGAGACCTCGTTCCCGCGTCCCTGCGCGGTTCCGTTTCCCGCGTTTCCCCGCAGATCTCTTCCCACGCTCCCCACGGTTTCTTTTCCCCGTGTCTCACCATGAGTCCTTTGTCCGGGTCGGTGCTTGGAGTTTCTCAATGCTTCTCAGGTGTTCCGGCTTCTGTCAGGTCTGTGTCTCTCAGAGCCATCCGTGGCTCTGCAGCGTCTCTCAGGGCTCTCTCCGTCCGGCAGGAGTCCCTCCGTGTGCCTCGGGTCTCCCGGCGCCGCTCCGATGTGTCGGTCCCACGCCGCTCTGATGTCCCGGCGTCGCTGCTCTCCCGCTCCGCTGCGATGCCCTGTTCAGGTCTCAGCCTGTTCGGGCGCCATTTGTTAGGAAGCACGGCCGAAAGCACGGCAGACACCGGTTGAGTCAGATCATGCTGCTCCATTTTATTGCCCGCATAGCCTAACTTTTATAGTGAACTTAACAGGGGCAGACGGTGTTTCACACAAGATTATTGGTCAAAAGCACTCAGACAAACAACTAGAAGAAAACAACGCCACCTCAGATACTGGTTTGTACAGCCTGGGAGGAAGATAGTCTCTCCTCACTGGTGGACCTATTCCAAATCTTTCTCCACAGCAGAGACGCAGGCCTGTAGGGAAGAGGAGAGGCTTTCTTCACACTGCTTTTGACTTACATGTTGTGAAAGCGGCATTTCTTTTAGGAACAGCACAGTCTTGCGACTTCCACTGAGTGAAAGTTGTCATAACTCCACCAGTACCTTCCCCATCGGTTTCTACTCACTGCAAGGCATAATTTGAGTGCACATTAAGGCACCTTTTTCCACACTGCCCGTTGTTGAATCCTAACAAATAGTTAAGAACATTCTTCAAAGTCAGGCTTACCTGTAAGCACTTGAGCTTCTGAGTTGGTGGGGCTTTCTTTTTAGCTTTCATTCTCATTAGATTTGGAAGGGCTGGAAAGGGAGCTTAGAAGCCACGGAAGTAATTTCACTGAAAACAGACAAGGTGAAGGAAGTACTCAAACTCCTCGACATTAAAGCATTAAAGAACCGTAGAACCCAGGAACACTTACCTGCCAGCTCCTGAACTTGAGTCACTTCCACGCTGCTTCACAGTGACTTCGCACCACCAGGCTCTCACCGTACTGAGAGGGCACCAACAACATAGTTAGCTCATAGAGTCACTGTTTCACAGAGATGGGAGAAAAGGTGAAGAAAAAGCAGCCCACCGGGGAACACTGAATCCGCTCCACCACAACAGCAGAAAAGCACCCTAGAGAACCTGAGCCTCAAACTCCCCCACCAGGAAGGCAATTCCCCACAAGTCCTCAGGCTTCCTATATAGCAAAAGTCAAATGATCCACACCTGGCAGGTTTCACTTCACAAGGGTGGAGCCAAGAGACCTCCTGGAATAGGCTCATCTACCTGGCTTCAGTCTTGTAAGCTTAATTGCTCCTTGTCACTACTAGAAATAACCTGACAAGGGGCTTAGTGGTTAGAGCTGACCTAATGAATTAACTACAAAAAGTGCACAAGGGTCATATTTCTGTTAGTCATTCTGTGAGGACAAGTAGTACAGAGCCTGTTTAAATAAATAAATAAACAAACAAACAGACAAACAAACGAAAGAAAAGACATCAAAGAAAAAAGAAAATGACCTTAAAGGCAAAATTGCTCTCATAGTTTTTCATCTGTCTAGTCATGACACATAAAGAATATAGCCATCAGAGTTACTTTTCTTGGCATTAATGGTATTTAAATTTGCTTTTCTGAGATGTCTTCTTGATGCAGGACTTTCCAAAATCTAGCCCCGTGACCTCTGACTACACTGTTTACTTCCACTGCGTATAAGCTGTCAGGTATGAATGCCAGGATCCGGATCGTCACTCACTATTCAGGTCAAGGACTGGGCCAAAGGTTTGGGTTTTGATTTGGGTACATGCCTACCTTGCTGTTTCCTGGCAGGTCATGGGAAGAAGATTGGCTGGCTTGGGGGAGCTCCTGTACACGTGGCTTTTAGGCTGCAGCCAAAGTGTTCCTCTAGATCTGGAAGTCTGAAGAGGGTTGCAGCCTCCAAGCTCAGATACAACCACGTTAGTCTGGCGCAACTGATTTTTGTGTTCCTTGCACTGGCTGTGCAAGGAACCTCCTCTCCAGAGGTAAGGACATGCGTCTCTTCCGTGCTCCTTCATTAGTGTCGCATTAAGGGGTGTAGCTGATTAACCGTTATGGGACCGGTCGGATTCAGGGTACCGAACCTGTCGGACACACCAATAACACGTCAACCGTCTGGGGTCCGGTCGGATATTCACCAGTAACGTGTTAACCGTCTGGGGTCTGCTTGGATTCAGAACACTGAACTATCACGGTCACAGATTCACCAATAACATGTAACCACCCTTACCCTAGTTGCACTTAATGAGAGCTATGACAATGCAATCAAGTGTGATTTATTACAGCAAGAGATAACCAGGTTCTTTGGATTGCCGGCAATAGTGCCTGTCTGCAAAAGCAAGCTAGCATGCATGAAATACACAGGTGTTACAGGTGCACAGCCTAGAAATTAATGCGTTAAACGGATCAAAGATTCTAGAAAGATTTATAACTGTTATATATGGAGTGGAAATTCGTGTCGAGAAAATGGTTGATATTAATAAAGAGGGGGAAATTTGGAACGTGGCCATGGGCGTTGGAAAGCCCCGTGGTTGAGATAACATTAGACTCTTAACGACGAGGCCATCAGGAATATAAAAGTGTTTAGAGGGAACAAAGAAGGGTGATTCAGGAGACTCCATGCAGTCTCCGGTTTCTTGTTCTCCAGTTAAGGCATGGATGTTTCTGGGTGTTTGCTGTTGTCGTTACATTCAAAGTTGTTTGAGCAATGAAAAGAACTGCCGTGGAGAGAAGGGTATAAGAGGGGAGCCTGCCCTCAAGACAAAAAAAAAAAAAGGGAGCACGATGAAGTTACATCAATAAAGAAGCAGGAACAAGAAGTGAAGAGGAACAGGCTGGCAGAATGGAGACCAGGACGGGAACAGGCACTTTGATTGCCTCATGAAGATAGGTTTGGCCAAACTCAAACTGCTCAGAGAAGCTCGTACAGAAACTCGCTGGAAATAGGCGCACTGGAGCTGGAGAGAAGCTCGAGCTGAGAGAAGCGGACCTGTGCACACAACTGCCCCTCGCTGGTAAGCAGTTGCGCGTTATGAGGAATCATACGTCCTTAGGAACAGAGATTGTCCTGGTAACCTTACAGCTTATTCTCCTTATTAACAATTGGACAGTTTATGAGCCTCAAATATGGGACCAAACTGAGGTCAAGGTGTGCAACTCTGCAACTAAAAATGACAAGGTTGCAGTGGGATTGCTCGGCACCTGGTGAGCAGCCTCTGAGGCCTTAAAGAGCCCTGTGGTGCCACAATCACAAAGGTGTGGTTTGCCAGACAGTGAGGGAGCTGCGGGCTCCTTTACTGATCCGACTGCTACGCCATGGGCCCCTCTGCTGTTACAGCCATCGAAGGCTTTTGCTGTTGCGCTCCCTGCTGACCTGGACATGCCTTTTGACCCAGGTCTATTGGCCTTCGCAAGGAGATGGATATGCTTTTCTTCGATCTGGGAAGAACAGGATACATAAGGCCTTAAGACCGAGTTGCTTGACAACTTAAAGCGAGACACATCGCTCAAAAGGAATGGAAAATGGAGACTGTTAAGTCATGGAACTTAAAGGATTGTTTGTTACCTCTTCTGATCATGCATATGTATAGGCGTACTCGATTTTTATTAAGTTATGGAACTTAGAGGATTGTTTGCTACCTTTCCTGATTGTACGTATGTAGAGGCATACTTGCGTTTAGTATGTAAAGCAATGCTCTGTACATTTAGGATGTTTGATGTTTGTGTGCGAGTGTTGGTGGAGCGTAGACTCCCCGCACACCCAGCGCTGTTTACTTGCCTTTTATAGCTTTTCTACCTTTTAGAAATGTTTGTTTTATAAATATTACAAAATTCAGATTGAGTTGAGACCTCATTTATGACAATAACCAAGTGTTCAAATCTCACCCAAAGGCATCCCAATGGGGGGGGGGAGAAAAAGTCTGAGCCCATCGACTGGTCCCAGGAGTCAGGAGGTCCGAAGGATGTTGTATTCCCTTGGTGTGGTACCTCCCCTGATGGTGGTATCTTCCCTAACATCCCCTCTCTCTTAGGCCAATTTATATTATTTTCTCTCTTTTGGGTGGAGCTTGAGTGGCTCTAGCCAAGCATATCTTAGTTATGATTGGTGAAAAGTTCTCCCGTCTCCGTTTAAAGTAACAGACTCCGAGAAATTCAGAGCGCATGCTCGGTGAGGGGTGGTTGCTACTAAACAAAGCAGGATAGATTAAAGCCTCCTTCTTCAAGTCAGTAAGATACTGGGCTACAAAGATGGCGAAGGGCCTAGAGGGGAAGTCGTATGAGGAGCGGCTGAGGTCACTGGGCCTGTTCAGCCTGGAAAAGAGGCGGCTGACGGGAGGCCTCGTCACAGTCTACAGCTTCCTCACGAGGGGGCAGGTACCGCTCTATTCTCTCCAGACACCAATGATAGGACCCACAGTGAATGGTGTCAGCCTGAGGAAGGGGACGTTTAGGCTAGACAACAGGAAGAGGTTCTTCACGGAGAGGGTGGTCGCACACTGGAACGCGCCCCCAGCGACTATGCACCCCCCGCAACTCTGCGCCCCCCGCTTCACACAGCCCGTTTTTCAATCTTCCAAATACTTAAGAACCTCCTTCAATTTCAGGCTGACCTGTGTGCACTTGGGCTTCTGAGGCCTTTTTTTTCCTCCAGTGCTTGGAAGGGAGCTTAGAAGCCACCTAAGTAATTTCACAGGAAACAGACAAGGTGAAGGAAGTACTCAAACTCCTCAACAGTAACAACCACAGAACCCAGGAACTCTTACCTGCTGTCTCCTGAACTCGAGTCACTTCCAACGTGCTTCGCAGTGAAATAGTCCCACCAGGGTTCTTCTGAAGAAGGCACCACCAATGTAACTGGCTCATAGAGTCTCTAAAGCTATTTCACAGAGAGGGCAGAAAACTTGAACGAAAAGCAGCCTAGTAGGGAACACTGAGCCCGATTCACCACGAGAGAAAAACACCCTAGGCTACCCAAGCCTCAGTTTCTCCTGGGGAGGCAATTCCCCCACCCGTCCTCAGGCTTCCTATATAACAAAGGTCAAATGACCCACACCTGGCAGGTTGCACTTAACAAGGGTGAAGGCAAGAGACCTTGTGGAATAAGCTCATCTACCTGGCTTCAAAGTTTTAAGGTCTATTGCTCCTTATCACTTGTAGAAATAACCTGACAAGGGGCTTAGTGGTTACAGTTGACCTAATGAATTAACTACAAAAGGTGCACAAGGGTCATATTTCTGTTATGTGAGCAAAATTAGTACAGAGCCTGTTAAAAAAATAAATACAAATAAATAAAAGAAATGAATAAAAATAAAATGACCTTAAAGGCAAACTTGCCATCATAGATTTTCATCTGTCTAGTCATGACAGATAAACAATTTAGCAATCAGAATTCCTTTTCTTGATATTAATGCTATCTACATTTTCTTCTCTGAGATCCCTTCTTTATGCAGGACTTTTCTAAATCTAGCCCCATAACCTCTGACTACACTATTTATAGAATCATAGAATATCCTGAGCTGGAAGGGACCCTTAAGGATCATCAAGTCCAACTCCTGGCACTGCACAGGTCTACCCAAAAGTTTAGACCACGTGACCAAGTGCACAGTCCAATCGCTTCTTAAATTCAGACAGGCTTGGTGCAGTGACCACTTCCCTGGGGAGCCTGTTCCAGCGTGCAACCACCCTCCTTTCGGTGAAAAACCTCTTCCTGACATCCGGCCTAAACCTTCCCTGCCTCAGCTTAACACCATTCCCATGGGTCCTATCACTGGTGATTACAGAGAATAGGTCAGCACCTGCCTCTGCACTCCCCCTCGCGAGGAAGTTGTACACTGCAATGAGGTCCCTCCTTAGCCTCCCCTTCCCCAGGCTGAACAGGCCCAGTGCCCTCAGCTGCTCCTCATACGGCTTCCCCTCTAGGCCTTTCACCATCTTCGTCGCCCTCCTCTGGACACTCTCCAACAGTTTCATGTCCTTTTTATACTGTGGCGCCCAGAACTGCACACAGTACTCGAAGTGAGGCCGCACCAGCGCAGAGTAGAGCGGGACAATCACCTCCCTCAATCGACCAGCAATGCTGTGCTTGATGCACCCCAGGACACGGTTGGCCCTCCTGGCTGCCAGGGCACACTGCTGGCTCATATTCAACTTGCTGTCGACCACCACGCCCGGATCCCTCTCTGCAGGGCTGCTCTACGGCATCTCATCACCCAGTCGGTACGTATAGCCAGGGTTGCCCCGTCCCAGGTGCAGGACCCGGCACTTGCTCTTCTTAAACTTCATGCGGTTGGTGATCGCCCAGCTCTCCAATCTACCCAGATCTCTCCGCAAGGACTTTCCACCCTCATCTGAGTCTACAACTCCTCCAAGTTTGGTGCCATCAGCAAATGTGCTCAAAACACCTTCTAGTCCTACATCTAAATCGTTTATAAAAACATTGAAGAGGACCGGCCCTAAAATGGAGCCTTGAGGGACCCCACTAGTGACCATGCGCCAGCCTGATGTGGCCCCATTTACCACAAGCCCTTGAGCCCTGCCTGCCAGCCAATTGCTCACCCATCGCATGATATTTTTGTTAGGTTGTATGCTGGACATTTTGTCCAGTAGGATCCCACGGGAAACCATGTCGAAAGCTTTGCTCAAGTCCAAAAAGATCACGTCAGCCGGTTTCCCTTGATCAACCAGATGGCTGATCTTATCATAAAAGGAATTCAGATTTGTTAGGCAGGACCTACCCCTCATGAACCCATGTGGGCTGGGACCAATGACTGCACTGTCCCCCAGGTGCGCTTCAAGAACTTCAAGGACCATCTTCTCCAGAATTTTACCAGGCGCTGATGTGAGACTAACAGGCCTGTAGTTGCCACGGTCTATTTTCTTGCCCTTATTGAAAATTGGTACGACATTTGCCACCTTCCAGTCTACTGGGACCTCTCCAGATTCATAAGGTCATTGAAAAATAATTGAGAGAGGTCCCGCGATGGCGTCAGCCAGCTCCTTAAGCACCCTGGGATGAATCCCATCCGGACCCACGGACTTGTATAGATCCAGGTGGAGCAGCAAATCCCGCACACGTTCAGGGTCGGTTGGGAGTTTATCGTGCCCACCGTCGTGGTCCTCCAGCTCAGGGCACCCAGGGTGTATTTACTTCGACTGCGTAGAAGCTATCGCGCATAAATGCCAGGATCCGGATCATCACTCACTATTCAGGTCAAGGACTGGGCTGGCAAGTTTTGGCTTTAATTTGGTTACCTGCCTACGTTGCTGTTTCGTGGCAGGTCATGGGAAGAAGATTGGCTGGCTTGCGGCAGCTTACATACACGTGGCTTTTAGGCCGCAGTCAAAGCGTTCCTCTAGATCTGGAAGTTTGAAGCTGGTTGGAAAAGCCATCTGAGTGGTTAGAAAGCTGCCTGGCAGAGAAGGACCTGGGAGTACTGGTGGCTAGTCGACTCAGTATGAGCCAGCAGTGTGCTCAGGTGGCCAAGAAGGCCAACAGCATCCTGACTCCTACAAGAAATGGCATGGCCAGCAGGACTAAGGAAGGTGATTGTCCCCCTGTACTTGGCTCTGGTGAGGCCGCAGCCCAAGTACTATGTTCAGTTCTGGGCCTCTCACTACAAGAAGGATATTGAGGGGCTCCAGTGAGTCCAGGGAAGGGCAACAAAGCTGGTGAGGGATCTGGAGAACAAGTCTTATGAGGAGCGGCTGAGGGAGCTGGGATTGTTCGGCCTGGAGAAAAGGAGGCTCAGGGGCGACCTTATCGCTCTCTACGGTAAGATACCTGCTTTTGGTTTCAGTGAGAATTCAGGCCCAAGCAACTGAAGTTTCTTCTGGATAGCTTTTCTTCTAAATAAGATAACTTCACTTCCCTTTCATCTGCAATGATTTCTAAGTGCCTTACACCATTCACGCTTGAGACAGAAAAAAGGGATTCCCATGTTACGTAAGAGGAGCACAACCCCTCTCAAAATAGGAGAGCCTGAGGTACGCTACCGAACACTAAAACTGTTAAGAGTAAGAGGCAACGGACTCAAAAGCCAAAGGAGGCTGACCCTCTCCGGCTGTTCATGTAACAGAAAAGAAACTCAGATTTGGGCCCAGGAGCTGTGATTTTAGGGAACGGGGCCACTCCCCAACATGAAACAACTCTAGAACCCAGGAACACTTAGCTGCCAGCTCCTGAACTCGTGGCACTTCCAAGCAACTTCACAAGCCGTACCACCAGGCTCTACTGCACGGAGAAGGCACCACCAACGTAACTAGTAATAGAGTCTCTAGAGCTATTTCACAGCAAAAGTAGAACACAAAAAGAAAAAGCAGCCTGCTAGGGTTCAATTATCAATAATAAGTTCCATTGCTCCTTATTGATAAAAGAAATCACCTGACACAGAGTTTTGTAGTTAGAATAAATTTCATGAATTAACTACAAGAGGTGCGTAAGGGTCATATTTCTGCTACTCATTCCGTGAGGAAAACTAGTTTAGAACCCGTTAATATAAGAGAAATAAAAATATATAAATACATGAAAGAAGAAAGGGAATGAAATTACCGGCTAAATTGCTCTCACATTTTCATCTGTCTAGTAACAGCAAAAAAAAAAAAAAAAACTAAAAAAAATAAAAAATAAATTAAAAGGATTTTCTTGAAATAAATGGCGCGACTCTGCGCCCCAGCGACTCTGCGCCCCAGCGACTCTGCGCCCCAGCGACTCTGCGCCCCAGCGACTCTGCGCCCCAGCGACTCTGCGCCCCAGCGACTCTGCGCCCCAGCGACTCTGCGCCCCAGCGACTCTGCGCCCCAGCGACTCTGCGCCCCAGCGACTCTGCGCCCCAGCGACTCTGCGCCCCAGCGACTCTGCGCCCCAGCGACTCTGCGCCCCAGCGACTCTGCGCCCCAGCGACTCTGCGCCCCAGCGACTCTGCGCCCCAGCGACTCTGCGCCCCAGCGACTCTGCGCCCCAGCGACTCTGCGCCCCAGCGACTCTGCGCCCCAGCGACTCTGCGCCCCAGCGACTCTGCGCCCCAGCGACTCTGCGCCCCAGCGACTCTGCGCCCCAGCGACTCTGCGCCCCAGCGACTCTGCGCCCCAGCGACTCTGCGCCCCAGCGACTCTGCGCCCCAGCGACTCTGCGCCCCAGCGACTCTGCGCCCCAGCGACTCTGCGCCCCAGCGACTCTGCGCCCCAGCGACTCTGCGCCCCAGCGACTCTGCGCCCCAGCGACTCTGCGCCCCAGCGACTCTGCGCCCCAGCGACTCTGCGCCCCAGCGACTCTGCGCCCCAGCGACTCTGCGCCCCAGCGACTCTGCGCCCCAGCGACTCTGCGCCCCAGCGACTCTGCGCCCCAGCGACTCTGCGCCCCAGCGACTCTGCGCCCCAGCGACTCTGCGCCCCAGCGACTCTGCGCCCCAGCGACTCTGCGCCCCAGCGACTCTGCGCCCCAGCGACTCTGCGCCCCAGCGACTCTGCGCCCCAGCGACTCTGCGCCCCAGCGACTCTGCGCCCCAGCGACTCTGCGCCCCAGCGACTCTGCGCCCCAGCGACTCTGCGCCCCAGCGACTCTGCGCCCCAGCGACTCTGCGCCCCAGCGACTCTGCGCCCCAGCGACTCTGCGCCCCAGCGACTCTGCGCCCCAGCGACTCTGCGCCCCAGCGACTCTGCGCCCCAGCGACTCTGCGCCCCAGCGACTCTGCGCCCCAGCGACTCTGCGCCCCAGCGACTCTGCGCCCCAGCGACTCTGCGCCCCAGCGACTCTGCGCCCCAGCGACTCTGCGCCCCAGCGACTCTGCGCCCCAGCGACCTGCGCCCCAGCGACTCTGCGCCCCAGCGACTCTGCGCCCCAGCGACTCTGCGCCCCAGCGACTCTGCGCCCCAGCGACTCTGCGCCCCAGCGACTCTGCGCCCCAGCGACTCTGCGCCCCAGCGACTCTGCGCCCCAGCGACTCTGCGCCCCAGCGACTCTGCGCCCCAGCGACTCTGCGCCCCAGCGACTCTGCGCCCCAGCGACTCTGCGCCCCAGCGACTCTGCGCCCCAGCGACTCTGCGCCCCAGCGACTCTGCGCCCCAGCGACTCTGCGCCCCAGCGACTCTGCGCCCCAGCGACTCTGCGCCCCAGCGACTCTGCGCCCCAGCGACTCTGCGCCCCAGCGACTCTGCGCCCCAGCGACTCTGCGCCCCAGCGACTCTGCGCCCCAGCGACTCTGCGCCCCAGCGACTCTGCGCCCCAGCGACTCTGCGCCCCAGCGACTCTGCGCCCCAGCGACTCTGCGCCCCAGCGACTCTGCGCCCCAGCGACTCTGCGCCCCAGCGACTCTGCGCCCCAGCGACTCTGCGCCCCAGCGACTCTGCGCCCCAGCGACTCTGCGCCCCAGCGACTCTGCGCCCCAGCGACTCTGCGCCCCAGCGACTCTGCGCCCCAGCGACTCTGCGCCCCAGCGACTCTGCGCCCCAGCGACTCTGCGCCCCAGCGACTCTGCGCCCCAGCGACTCTGCGCCCCAGCGACTCTGCGCCCCAGCGACTCTGCGCCCCAGCGACTCTGCGCCCCAGCGACTCTGCGCCCCAGCGACTCTGCGCCCCAGCGACTCTGCGCCCCAGCGACTCTGCGCCCCAGCGACTCTGCGCCCCAGCGACTCTGCGCCCCAGCGACTCTGCGCCCCAGCGACTCTGCGCCCCAGCGACTCTGCGCCCCAGCGACTCTGCGCCCCAGCGACTCTGCGCCCCAGCGACTCTGCGCCCCAGCGACTCTGCGCCCCAGCGACTCTGCGCCCCAGCGACTCTGCGCCCCAGCGACTCTGCGCCCCAGCGACTCTGCGCCCCAGCGACTCTGCGCCCCAGCGACTCTGCGCCCCAGCGACTCTGCGCCCCAGCGACTCTGCGCCCCAGCGACTCTGCGCCCCAGCGACTCTGCGCCCCAGCGACTCTGCGCCCCAGCGACTCTGCGCCCCAGCGACTCTGCGCCCCAGCGACTCTGCGCCCCAGCGACTCTGCGCCCCAGCGACTCTGCGCCCCAGCGACTCTGCGCCCCAGCGACTCTGCGCCCCAGCGACTCTGCGCCCCAGCGACTCTGCGCCCCAGCGACTCTGCGCCCCAGCGACTCTGCGCCCCAGCGACTCTGCGCCCCAGCGACTCTGCGCCCCAGCGACTCTGCGCCCCAGCGACTCTGCGCCCCAGCGACTCTGCGCCCCAGCGACTCTGCGCCCCAGCGACTCTGCGCCCCAGCGACTCTGCGCCCCAGCGACTCTGCGCCCCAGCGACTCTGCGCCCCAGCGACTCTGCGCCCCAGCGACTCTGCGCCCCAGCGACTCTGCGCCCCAGCGACTCTGCGCCCCAGCGACTCTGCGCCCCAGCGACTCTGCGCCCCAGCGACTCTGCGCCCCAGCGACTCTGCGCCCCAGCGACTCTGCGCCCCAGCGACTCTGCGCCCCAGCGACTCTGCGCCCCAGCGACTCTGCGCCCCAGCGACTCTGCGCCCCAGCGACTCTGCGCCCCAGCGACTCTGCGCCCCAGCGACTCTGCGCCCCAGCGACTCTGCGCCCCAGCGACTCTGCGCCCCAGCGACTCTGCGCCCCAGCGACTCTGCGCCCCAGCGACTCTGCGCCCCAGCGACTCTGCGCCCCAGCGACTCTGCGCCCCAGCGACTCTGCGCCCCAGCGACTCTGCGCCCCAGCGACTCTGCGCCCCAGCGACTCTGCGCCCCAGCGACTCTGCGCCCCAGCGACTCTGCGCCCCAGCGACTCTGCGCCCCAGCGACTCTGCGCCCCAGCGACTCTGCGCCCCAGCGACTCTGCGCCCCAGCGACTCTGCGCCCCAGCGACTCTGCGCCCCAGCGACTCTGCGCCCCAGCGACTCTGCGCCCCAGCGACTCTGCGCCCCAGCGACTCTGCGCCCCAGCGACTCTGCGCCCCAGCGACTCTGCGCCCCAGCGACTCTGCGCCCCAGCGACTCTGCGCCCCAGCGACTCTGCGCCCCAGCGACTCTGCGCCCCAGCGACTCTGCGCCCCAGCGACTCTGCGCCCCAGCGACTCTGCGCCCCAGCGACTCTGCGCCCCAGCGACTCTGCGCCCCAGCGACTCTGCGCCCCAGCGACTCTGCGCCCCAGCGACTCTGCGCCCCAGCGACTCTGCGCCCCAGCGACTCTGCGCCCCAGCGACTCTGCGCCCCAGCGACTCTGCGCCCCAGCGACTCTGCGCCCCAGCGACTCTGCGCCCCAGCGACTCTGCGCCCCAGCGACTCTGCGCCCCAGCGACTCTGCGCCCCAGCGACTCTGCGCCCCAGCGACTCTGCGCCCCAGCGACTCTGCGCCCCAGCGACTCTGCGCCCCAGCGACTCTGCGCCCCAGCGACTCTGCGCCCCAGCGACTCTGCGCCCCAGCGACTCTGCGCCCCAGCGACTCTGCGCCCCAGCGACTCTGCGCCCCAGCGACTCTGCGCCCCAGCGACTCTGCGCCCCAGCGACTCTGCGCCCCAGCGACTCTGCGCCCCAGCGACTCTGCGCCCCAGCGACTCTGCGCCCCAGCGACTCTGCGCCCCAGCGACTCTGCGCCCCAGCGACTCTGCGCCCCAGCGACTCTGCGCCCCAGCGACTCTGCGCCCCAGCGACTCTGCGCCCCAGCGACTCTGCGCCCCAGCGACTCTGCGCCCCAGCGACTCTGCGCCCCAGCGACTCTGCGCCCCAGCGACTCTGCGCCCCAGCGACTCTGCGCCCCAGCGACTCTGCGCCCCAGCGACTCTGCGCCCCAGCGACTCTGCGCCCCAGCGACTCTGCGCCCCAGCGACTCTGCGCCCCAGCGACTCTGCGCCCCAGCGACTCTGCGCCCCAGCGACTCTGCGCCCCAGCGACTCTGCGCCCCAGCGACTCTGCGCCCCAGCGACTCTGCGCCCCAGCGACTCTGCGCCCCAGCGACTCTGCGCCCCAGCGACTCTGCGCCCCAGCGACTCTGCGCCCCAGCGACTCTGCGCCCCAGCGACTCTGCGCCCCAGCGACTCTGCGCCCCAGCGACTCTGCGCCCCAGCGACTCTGCGCCCCAGCGACTCTGCGCCCCAGCGACTCTGCGCCCCAGCGACTCTGCGCCCCAGCGACTCTGCGCCCCAGCGACTCTGCGCCCCAGCGACTCTGCGCCCCAGCGACTCTGCGCCCCAGCGACTCTGCGCCCCAGCGACTCTGCGCCCCAGCGACTCTGCGCCCCAGCGACTCTGCGCCCCAGCGACTCTGCGCCCCAGCGACTCTGCGCCCCAGCGACTCTGCGCCCCAGCGACTCTGCGCCCCAGCGACTCTGCGCCCCAGCGACTCTGCGCCCCAGCGACTCTGCGCCCCAGCGACTCTGCGCCCCAGCGACTCTGCGCCCCAGCGACTCTGCGCCCCAGCGACTCTGCGCCCCAGCGACTCTGCGCCCCAGCGACTCTGCGCCCCAGCGACTCTGCGCCCCAGCGACTCTGCGCCCCAGCGACTCTGCGCCCCAGCGACTCTGCGCCCCAGCGACTCTGCGCCCCAGCGACTCTGCGCCCCAGCGACTCTGCGCCCCAGCGACTCTGCGCCCCAGCGACTCTGCGCCCCAGCGACTCTGCGCCCCAGCGACTCTGCGCCCCAGCGACTCTGCGCCCCAGCGACTCTGCGCCCCAGCGACTCTGCGCCCCAGCGACTCTGCGCCCCAGCGACTCTGCGCCCCAGCGACTCTGCGCCCCAGCGACTCTGCGCCCCAGCGACTCTGCGCCCCAGCGACTCTGCGCCCCAGCGACTCTGCGCCCCAGCGACTCTGCGCCCCAGCGACTCTGCGCCCCAGCGACTCTGCGCCCCAGCGACTCTGCGCCCCAGCGACTCTGCGCCCCAGCGACTCTGCGCCCCAGCGACTCTGCGCCCCAGCGACTCTGCGCCCCAGCGACTCTGCGCCCCAGCGACTCTGCGCCCCAGCGACTCTGCGCCCCAGCGACTCTGCGCCCCAGCGACTCTGCGCCCCAGCGACTCTGCGCCCCAGCGACTCTGCGCCCCAGCGACTCTGCGCCCCAGCGACTCTGCGCCCCAGCGACTCTGCGCCCCAGCGACTCTGCGCCCCAGCGACTCTGCGCCCCAGCGACTCTGCGCCCCAGCGACTCTGCGCCCCAGCGACTCTGCGCCCCAGCGACTCTGCGCCCCAGCGACTCTGCGCCCCAGCGACTCTGCGCCCCAGCGACTCTGCGCCCCAGCGACTCTGCGCCCCAGCGACTCTGCGCCCCAGCGACTCTGCGCCCCAGCGACTCTGCGCCCCAGCGACTCTGCGCCCCAGCGACTCTGCGCCCCAGCGACTCTGCGCCCCAGCGACTCTGCGCCCCAGCGACTCTGCGCCCCAGCGACTCTGCGCCCCAGCGACTCTGCGCCCCAGCGACTCTGCGCCCCAGCGACTCTGCGCCCCAGCGACTCTGCGCCCCAGCGACTCTGCGCCCCAGCGACTCTGCGCCCCAGCGACTCTGCGCCCCAGCGACTCTGCGCCCCAGCGACTCTGCGCCCCAGCGACTCTGCGCCCCAGCGACTCTGCGCCCCAGCGACTCTGCGCCCCAGCGACTCTGCGCCCCAGCGACTCTGCGCCCCAGCGACTCTGCGCCCCAGCGACTCTGCGCCCCAGCGACTCTGCGCCCCAGCGACTCTGCGCCCCAGCGACTCTGCGCCCCAGCGACTCTGCGCCCCAGCGACTCTGCGCCCCAGCGACTCTGCGCCCCAGCGACTCTGCGCCCCAGCGACTCTGCGCCCCAGCGACTCTGCGCCCCAGCGACTCTGCGCCCCAGCGACTCTGCGCCCCAGCGACTCTGCGCCCCAGCGACTCTGCGCCCCAGCGACTCTGCGCCCCAGCGACTCTGCGCCCCAGCGACTCTGCGCCCCAGCGACTCTGCGCCCCAGCGACTCTGCGCCCCAGCGACTCTGCGCCCCAGCGACTCTGCGCCCCAGCGACTCTGCGCCCCAGCGACTCTGCGCCCCAGCGACTCTGCGCCCCAGCGACTCTGCGCCCCAGCGACTCTGCGCCCCAGCGACTCTGCGCCCCAGCGACTCTGCGCCCCAGCGACTCTGCGCCCCAGCGACTCTGCGCCCCAGCGACTCTGCGCCCCAGCGACTCTGCGCCCCAGCGACTCTGCGCCCCAGCGACTCTGCGCCCCAGCGACTCTGCGCCCCAGCGACTCTGCGCCCCAGCGACTCTGCGCCCCAGCGACTCTGCGCCCCAGCGACTCTGCGCCCCAGCGACTCTGCGCCCCAGCGACTCTGCGCCCCAGCGACTCTGCGCCCCAGCGACTCTGCGCCCCAGCGACTCTGCGCCCCAGCGACTCTGCGCCCCAGCGACTCTGCGCCCCAGCGACTCTGCGCCCCAGCGACTCTGCGCCCCAGCGACTCTGCGCCCCAGCGACTCTGCGCCCCAGCGACTCTGCGCCCCAGCGACTCTGCGCCCCAGCGACTCTGCGCCCCAGCGACTCTGCGCCCCAGCGACTCTGCGCCCCAGCGACTCTGCGCCCCAGCGACTCTGCGCCCCAGCGACTCTGCGCCCCAGCGACTCTGCGCCCCAGCGACTCTGCGCCCCAGCGACTCTGCGCCCCAGCGACTCTGCGCCCCAGCGACTCTGCGCCCCAGCGACTCTGCGCCCCAGCGACTCTGCGCCCCAGCGACTCTGCGCCCCAGCGACTCTGCGCCCCAGCGACTCTGCGCCCCAGCGACTCTGCGCCCCAGCGACTCTGCGCCCCAGCGACTCTGCGCCCCAGCGACTCTGCGCCCCAGCGACTCTGCGCCCCAGCGACTCTGCGCCCCAGCGACTCTGCGCCCCAGCGACTCTGCGCCCCAGCGACTCTGCGCCCCAGCGACTCTGCGCCCCAGCGACTCTGCGCCCCAGCGACTCTGCGCCCCAGCGACTCTGCGCCCCAGCGACTCTGCGCCCCAGCGACTCTGCGCCCCAGCGACTCTGCGCCCCAGCGACTCTGCGCCCCAGCGACTCTGCGCCCCAGCGACTCTGCGCCCCAGCGACTCTGCGCCCCAGCGACTCTGCGCCCCAGCGACTCTGCGCCCCAGCGACTCTGCGCCCCAGCGACTCTGCGCCCCAGCGACTCTGCGCCCCAGCGACTCTGCGCCCCAGCGACTCTGCGCCCCAGCGACTCTGCGCCCCAGCGACTCTGCGCCCCAGCGACTCTGCGCCCCAGCGACTCTGCGCCCCAGCGACTCTGCGCCCCAGCGACTCTGCGCCCCAGCGACTCTGCGCCCCAGCGACTCTGCGCCCCAGCGACTCTGCGCCCCAGCGACTCTGCGCCCCAGCGACTCTGCGCCCCAGCGACTCTGCGCCCCAGCGACTCTGCGCCCCAGCGACTCTGCGCCCCAGCGACTCTGCGCCCCAGCGACTCTGCGCCCCAGCGACTCTGCGCCCCAGCGACTCTGCGCCCCAGCGACTCTGCGCCCCAGCGACTCTGCGCCCCAGCGACTCTGCGCCCCAGCGACTCTGCGCCCCAGCGACTCTGCGCCCCAGCGACTCTGCGCCCCAGCGACTCTGCGCCCCAGCGACTCTGCGCCCCAGCGACTCTGCGCCCCAGCGACTCTGCGCCCCAGCGACTCTGCGCCCCAGCGACTCTGCGCCCCAGCGACTCTGCGCCCCAGCGACTCTGCGCCCCAGCGACTCTGCGCCCCAGCGACTCTGCGCCCCAGCGACTCTGCGCCCCAGCGACTCTGCGCCCCAGCGACTCTGCGCCCCAGCGACTCTGCGCCCCAGCGACTCTGCGCCCCAGCGACTCTGCGCCCCAGCGACTCTGCGCCCCAGCGACTCTGCGCCCCAGCGACTCTGCGCCCCAGCGACTCTGCGCCCCAGCGACTCTGCGCCCCAGCGACTCTGCGCCCCAGCGACTCTGCGCCCCAGCGACTCTGCGCCCCAGCGACTCTGCGCCCCAGCGACTCTGCGCCCCAGCGACTCTGCGCCCCAGCGACTCTGCGCCCCAGCGACTCTGCGCCCCAGCGACTCTGCGCCCCAGCGACTCTGCGCCCCAGCGACTCTGCGCCCCAGCGACTCTGCGCCCCAGCGACTCTGCGCCCCAGCGACTCTGCGCCCCAGCGACTCTGCGCCCCAGCGACTCTGCGCCCCAGCGACTCTGCGCCCCAGCGACTCTGCGCCCCAGCGACTCTGCGCCCCAGCGACTCTGCGCCCCAGCGACTCTGCGCCCCAGCGACTCTGCGCCCCAGCGACTCTGCGCCCCAGCGACTCTGCGCCCCAGCGACTCTGCGCCCCAGCGACTCTGCGCCCCAGCGACTCTGCGCCCCAGCGACTCTGCGCCCCAGCGACTCTGCGCCCCAGCGACTCTGCGCCCCAGCGACTCTGCGCCCCAGCGACTCTGCGCCCCAGCGACTCTGCGCCCCAGCGACTCTGCGCCCCAGCGACTCTGCGCCCCAGCGACTCTGCGCCCCAGCGACTCTGCGCCCCAGCGACTCTGCGCCCCAGCGACTCTGCGCCCCAGCGACTCTGCGCCCCAGCGACTCTGCGCCCCAGCGACTCTGCGCCCCAGCGACTCTGCGCCCCAGCGACTCTGCGCCCCAGCGACTCTGCGCCCCAGCGACTCTGCGCCCCAGCGACTCTGCGCCCCAGCGACTCTGCGCCCCAGCGACTCTGCGCCCCAGCGACTCTGCGCCCCAGCGACTCTGCGCCCCAGCGACTCTGCGCCCCAGCGACTCTGCGCCCCAGCGACTCTGCGCCCCAGCGACTCTGCGCCCCAGCGACTCTGCGCCCCAGCGACTCTGCGCCCCAGCGACTCTGCGCCCCAGCGACTCTGCGCCCCAGCGACTCTGCGCCCCAGCGACTCTGCGCCCCAGCGACTCTGCGCCCCAGCGACTCTGCGCCCCAGCGACTCTGCGCCCCAGCGACTCTGCGCCCCAGCGACTCTGCGCCCCAGCGACTCTGCGCCCCAGCGACTCTGCGCCCCAGCGACTCTGCGCCCCAGCGACTCTGCGCCCCAGCGACTCTGCGCCCCAGCGACTCTGCGCCCCAGCGACTCTGCGCCCCAGCGACTCTGCGCCCCAGCGACTCTGCGCCCCAGCGACTCTGCGCCCCAGCGACTCTGCGCCCCAGCGACTCTGCGCCCCAGCGACTCTGCGCCCCAGCGACTCTGCGCCCCAGCGACTCTGCGCCCCAGCGACTCTGCGCCCCAGCGACTCTGCGCCCCAGCGACTCTGCGCCCCAGCGACTCTGCGCCCCAGCGACTCTGCGCCCCAGCGACTCTGCGCCCCAGCGACTCTGCGCCCCAGCGACTCTGCGCCCCAGCGACTCTGCGCCCCAGCGACTCTGCGCCCCAGCGACTCTGCGCCCCAGCGACTCTGCGCCCCAGCGACTCTGCGCCCCAGCGACTCTGCGCCCCAGCGACTCTGCGCCCCAGCGACTCTGCGCCCCAGCGACTCTGCGCCCCAGCGACTCTGCGCCCCAGCGACTCTGCGCCCCAGCGACTCTGCGCCCCAGCGACTCTGCGCCCCAGCGACTCTGCGCCCCAGCGACTCTGCGCCCCAGCGACTCTGCGCCCCAGCGACTCTGCGCCCCAGCGACTCTGCGCCCCAGCGACTCTGCGCCCCAGCGACTCTGCGCCCCAGCGACTCTGCGCCCCAGCGACTCTGCGCCCCAGCGACTCTGCGCCCCAGCGACTCTGCGCCCCAGCGACTCTGCGCCCCAGCGACTCTGCGCCCCAGCGACTCTGCGCCCCAGCGACTCTGCGCCCCAGCGACTCTGCGCCCCAGCGACTCTGCGCCCCAGCGACTCTGCGCCCCAGCGACTCTGCGCCCCAGCGACTCTGCGCCCCAGCGACTCTGCGCCCCAGCGACTCTGCGCCCCAGCGACTCTGCGCCCCAGCGACTCTGCGCCCCAGCGACTCTGCGCCCCAGCGACTCTGCGCCCCAGCGACTCTGCGCCCCAGCGACTCTGCGCCCCAGCGACTCTGCGCCCCAGCGACTCTGCGCCCCAGCGACTCTGCGCCCCAGCGACTCTGCGCCCCAGCGACTCTGCGCCCCAGCGACTCTGCGCCCCAGCGACTCTGCGCCCCAGCGACTCTGGCCCCCAGCGACTCTGCGCCCCAGCGACTCTGCGCCCCAGCGACTCTGCGCCCCAGCGACTCTGCGCCCCAGCGACTCTGCGCCCCAGCGACTCTGCGCCCCAGCGACTCTGCGCCCCAGCGACTCTGCGCCCCAGCGACTCTGCGCCCCAGCGACTCTGCGCCCCAGCGACTCTGCGCCCCAGCGACTCTGCGCCCCAGCGACTCTGCGCCCCAGCGACTCTGCGCCCCAGCGACTCTGCGCCCCAGCGACTCTGCGCCCCAGCGACTCTGCGCCCCAGCGACTCTGCGCCCCAGCGACTCTGCGCCCCAGCGACTCTGCGCCCCAGCGACTCTGCGCCCCAGCGACTCTGCGCCCCAGCGACTCTGCGCCCCAGCGACTCTGCGCCCCAGCGACTCTGCGCCCCAGCGACTCTGCGCCCCAGCGACTCTGCGCCCCAGCGACTCTGCGCCCCAGCGACTCTGCGCCCCAGCGACTCTGCGCCCCAGCGACTCTGCGCCCCAGCGACTCTGCGCCCCAGCGACTCTGCGCCCCAGCGACTCTGCGCCCCAGCGACTCTGCGCCCCAGCGACTCTGCGCCCCAGCGACTCTGCGCCCCAGCGACTCTGCGCCCCAGCGACTCTGCGCCCCAGCGACTCTGCGCCCCAGCGACTCTGCGCCCCAGCGACTCTGCGCCCCAGCGACTCTGCGCCCCAGCGACTCTGCGCCCCAGCGACTCTGCGCCCCAGCGACTCTGCGCCCCAGCGACTCTGCGCCCCAGCGACTCTGCGCCCCAGCGACTCTGCGCCCCAGCGACTCTGCGCCCCAGCGACTCTGCGCCCCAGCGACTCTGCGCCCCAGCGACTCTGCGCCCCAGCGACTCTGCGCCCCAGCGACTCTGCGCCCCAGCGACTCTGCGCCCCAGCGACTCTGCGCCCCAGCGACTCTGCGCCCCAGCGACTCTGCGCCCCAGCGACTCTGCGCCCCAGCGACTCTGCGCCCCAGCGACTCTGCGCCCCAGCGACTCTGCGCCCCAGCGACTCTGCGCCCCAGCGACTCTGCGCCCCAGCGACTCTGCGCCCCAGCGACTCTGCGCCCCAGCGACTCTGCGCCCCAGCGACTCTGCGCCCCAGCGACTCTGCGCCCCAGCGACTCTGCGCCCCAGCGACTCTGCGCCCCAGCGACTCTGCGCCCCAGCGACTCTGCGCCCCAGCGACTCTGCGCCCCAGCGACTCTGCGCCCCAGCGACTCTGCGCCCCAGCGACTCTGCGCCCCAGCGACTCTGCGCCCCAGCGACTCTGCGCCCCAGCGACTCTGCGCCCCAGCGACTCTGCGCCCCAGCGACTCTGCGCCCCAGCGACTCTGCGCCCCAGCGACTCTGCGCCCCAGCGACTCTGCGCCCCAGCGACTCTGCGCCCCAGCGACTCTGCGCCCCAGCGACTCTGCGCCCCAGCGACTCTGCGCCCCAGCGACTCTGCGCCCCAGCGACTCTGCGCCCCAGCGACTCTGCGCCCCAGCGACTCTGCGCCCCAGCGACTCTGCGCCCCAGCGACTCTGCGCCCCAGCGACTCTGCGCCCCAGCGACTCTGCGCCCCAGCGACTCTGCGCCCCAGCGACTCTGCGCCCCAGCGACTCTGCGCCCCAGCGACTCTGCGCCCCAGCGACTCTGCGCCCCAGCGACTCTGCGCCCCAGCGACTCTGCGCCCCAGCGACTCTGCGCCCCAGCGACTCTGCGCCCCAGCGACTCTGCGCCCCAGCGACTCTGCGCCCCAGCGACTCTGCGCCCCAGCGACTCTGCGCCCCAGCGACTCTGCGCCCCAGCGACTCTGCGCCCCAGCGACTCTGCGCCCCAGCGACTCTGCGCCCCAGCGACTCTGCGCCCCAGCGACTCTGCGCCCCAGCGACTCTGCGCCCCAGCGACTCTGCGCCCCAGCGACTCTGCGCCCCAGCGACTCTGCGCCCCAGCGACTCTGCGCCCCAGCGACTCTGCGCCCCAGCGACTCTGCGCCCCAGCGACTCTGCGCCCCAGCGACTCTGCGCCCCAGCGACTCTGCGCCCCAGCGACTCTGCGCCCCAGCGACTCTGCGCCCCAGCGACTCTGCGCCCCAGCGACTCTGCGCCCCAGCGACTCTGCGCCCCAGCGACTCTGCGCCCCAGCGACTCTGCGCCCCAGCGACTCTGCGCCCCAGCGACTCTGCGCCCCAGCGACTCTGCGCCCCAGCGACTCTGCGCCCCAGCGACTCTGCGCCCCAGCGACTCTGCGCCCCAGCGACTCTGCGCCCCAGCGACTCTGCGCCCCAGCGACTCTGCGCCCCAGCGACTCTGCGCCCCAGCGACTCTGCGCCCCAGCGACTCTGCGCCCCAGCGACTCTGCGCCCCAGCGACTCTGCGCCCCAGCGACTCTGCGCCCCAGCGACTCTGCGCCCCAGCGACTCTGCGCCCCAGCGACTCTGCGCCCCAGCGACTCTGCGCCCCAGCGACTCTGCGCCCCAGCGACTCTGCGCCCCAGCGACTCTGCGCCCCAGCGACTCTGCGCCCCAGCGACTCTGCGCCCCAGCGACTCTGCGCCCCAGCGACTCTGCGCCCCAGCGACTCTGCGCCCCAGCGACTCTGCGCCCCAGCGACTCTGCGCCCCAGCGACTCTGCGCCCCAGCGACTCTGCGCCCCAGCGACTCTGCGCCCCAGCGACTCTGCGCCCCAGCGACTCTGCGCCCCAGCGACTCTGCGCCCCAGCGACTCTGCGCCCCAGCGACTCTGCGCCCCAGCGACTCTGCGCCCCAGCGACTCTGCGCCCCAGCGACTCTGCGCCCCAGCGACTCTGCGCCCCAGCGACTCTGCGCCCCAGCGACTCTGCGCCCCAGCGACTCTGCGCCCCAGCGACTCTGCGCCCCAGCGACTCTGCGCCCCAGCGACTCTGCGCCCCAGCGACTCTGCGCCCCAGCGACTCTGCGCCCCAGCGACTCTGCGCCCCAGCGACTCTGCGCCCCAGCGACTCTGCGCCCCAGCGACTCTGCGCCCCAGCGACTCTGCGCCCCAGCGACTCTGCGCCCCAGCGACTCTGCGCCCCAGCGACTCTGCGCCCCAGCGACTCTGCGCCCCAGCGACTCTGCGCCCCAGCGACTCTGCGCCCCAGCGACTCTGCGCCCCAGCGACTCTGCGCCCCAGCGACTCTGCGCCCCAGCGACTCTGCGCCCCAGCGACTCTGCGCCCCAGCGACTCTGCGCCCCAGCGACTCTGCGCCCCAGCGACTCTGCGCCCCAGCGACTCTGCGCCCCAGCGACTCTGCGCCCCAGCGACTCTGCGCCCCAGCGACTCTGCGCCCCAGCGACTCTGCGCCCCAGCGACTCTGCGCCCCAGCGACTCTGCGCCCCAGCGACTCTGCGCCCCAGCGACTCTGCGCCCCAGCGACTCTGCGCCCCAGCGACTCTGCGCCCCAGCGACTCTGCGCCCCAGCGACTCTGCGCCCCAGCGACTCTGCGCCCCAGCGACTCTGCGCCCCAGCGACTCTGCGCCCCAGCGACTCTGCGCCCCAGCGACTCTGCGCCCCAGCGACTCTGCGCCCCAGCGACTCTGCGCCCCAGCGACTCTGCGCCCCAGCGACTCTGCGCCCCAGCGACTCTGCGCCCCAGCGACTCTGCGCCCCAGCGACTCTGCGCCCCAGCGACTCTGCGCCCCAGCGACTCTGCGCCCCAGCGACTCTGCGCCCCAGCGACTCTGCGCCCCAGCGACTCTGCGCCCCAGCGACTCTGCGCCCCAGCGACTCTGCGCCCCAGCGACTCTGCGCCCCAGCGACTCTGCGCCCCAGCGACTCTGCGCCCCAGCGACTCTGCGCCCCAGCGACTCTGCGCCCCAGCGACTCTGCGCCCCAGCGACTCTGCGCCCCAGCGACTCTGCGCCCCAGCGACTCTGCGCCCCAGCGACTCTGCGCCCCAGCGACTCTGCGCCCCAGCGACTCTGCGCCCCAGCGACTCTGCGCCCCAGCGACTCTGCGCCCCAGCGACTCTGCGCCCCAGCGACTCTGCGCCCCAGCGACTCTGCGCCCCAGCGACTCTGCGCCCCAGCGACTCTGCGCCCCAGCGACTCTGCGCCCCAGCGACTCTGCGCCCCAGCGACTCTGCGCCCCAGCGACTCTGCGCCCCAGCGACTCTGCGCCCCAGCGACTCTGCGCCCCAGCGACTCTGCGCCCCAGCGACTCTGCGCCCCAGCGACTCTGCGCCCCAGCGACTCTGCGCCCCAGCGACTCTGCGCCCCAGCGACTCTGCGCCCCAGCGACTCTGCGCCCCAGCGACTCTGCGCCCCAGCGACTCTGCGCCCCAGCGACTCTGCGCCCCAGCGACTCTGCGCCCCAGCGACTCTGCGCCCCAGCGACTCTGCGCCCCAGCGACTCTGCGCCCCAGCGACTCTGCGCCCCAGCGACTCTGCGCCCCAGCGACTCTGCGCCCCAGCGACTCTGCGCCCCAGCGACTCTGCGCCCCAGCGACTCTGCGCCCCAGCGACTCTGCGCCCCAGCGACTCTGCGCCCCAGCGACTCTGCGCCCCAGCGACTCTGCGCCCCAGCGACTCTGCGCCCCAGCGACTCTGCGCCCCAGCGACTCTGCGCCCCAGCGACTCTGCGCCCCAGCGACTCTGCGCCCCAGCGACTCTGCGCCCCAGCGACTCTGCGCCCCAGCGACTCTGCGCCCCAGCGACTCTGCGCCCCAGCGACTCTGCGCCCCAGCGACTCTGCGCCCCAGCGACTCTGCGCCCCAGCGACTCTGCGCCCCAGCGACTCTGCGCCCCAGCGACTCTGCGCCCCAGCGACTCTGCGCCCCAGCGACTCTGCGCCCCAGCGACTCTGCGCCCCAGCGACTCTGCGCCCCAGCGACTCTGCGCCCCAGCGACTCTGCGCCCCAGCGACTCTGCGCCCCAGCGACTCTGCGCCCCAGCGACTCTGCGCCCCAGCGACTCTGCGCCCCAGCGACTCTGCGCCCCAGCGACTCTGCGCCCCAGCGACTCTGCGCCCCAGCGACTCTGCGCCCCAGCGACTCTGCGCCCCAGCGACTCTGCGCCCCAGCGACTCTGCGCCCCAGCGACTCTGCGCCCCAGCGACTCTGCGCCCCAGCGACTCTGCGCCCCAGCGACTCTGCGCCCCAGCGACTCTGCGCCCCAGCGACTCTGCGCCCCAGCGACTCTGCGCCCCAGCGACTCTGCGCCCCAGCGACTCTGCGCCCCAGCGACTCTGCGCCCCAGCGACTCTGCGCCCCAGCGACTCTGCGCCCCAGCGACTCTGCGCCCCAGCGACTCTGCGCCCCAGCGACTCTGCGCCCCAGCGACTCTGCGCCCCAGCGACTCTGCGCCCCAGCGACTCTGCGCCCCAGCGACTCTGCGCCCCAGCGACTCTGCGCCCCAGCGACTCTGCGCCCCAGCGACTCTGCGCCCCAGCGACTCTGCGCCCCAGCGACTCTGCGCCCCAGCGACTCTGCGCCCCAGCGACTCTGCGCCCCAGCGACTCTGCGCCCCAGCGACTCTGCGCCCCAGCGACTCTGCGCCCCAGCGACTCTGCGCCCCAGCGACTCTGCGCCCCAGCGACTCTGCGCCCCAGCGACTCTGCGCCCCAGCGACTCTGCGCCCCAGCGACTCTGCGCCCCAGCGACTCTGCGCCCCAGCGACTCTGCGCCCCAGCGACTCTGCGCCCCAGCGACTCTGCGCCCCAGCGACTCTGCGCCCCAGCGACTCTGCGCCCCAGCGACTCTGCGCCCCAGCGACTCTGCGCCCCAGCGACTCTGCGCCCCAGCGACTCTGCGCCCCAGCGACTCTGCGCCCCAGCGACTCTGCGCCCCAGCGACTCTGCGCCCCAGCGACTCTGCGCCCCAGCGACTCTGCGCCCCAGCGACTCTGCGCCCCAGCGACTCTGCGCCCCAGCGACTCTGCGCCCCAGCGACTCTGCGCCCCAGCGACTCTGCGCCCCAGCGACTCTGCGCCCCAGCGACTCTGCGCCCCAGCGACTCTGCGCCCCAGCGACTCTGCGCCCCAGCGACTCTGCGCCCCAGCGACTCTGCGCCCCAGCGACTCTGCGCCCCAGCGACTCTGCGCCCCAGCGACTCTGCGCCCCAGCGACTCTGCGCCCCAGCGACTCTGCGCCCCAGCGACTCTGCGCCCCAGCGACTCTGCGCCCCAGCGACTCTGCGCCCCAGCGACTCTGCGCCCCAGCGACTCTGCGCCCCAGCGACTCTGCGCCCCAGCGACTCTGCGCCCCAGCGACTCTGCGCCCCAGCGACTCTGCGCCCCAGCGACTCTGCGCCCCAGCGACTCTGCGCCCCAGCGACTCTGCGCCCCAGCGACTCTGCGCCCCAGCGACTCTGCGCCCCAGCGACTCTGCGCCCCAGCGACTCTGCGCCCCAGCGACTCTGCGCCCCAGCGACTCTGCGCCCCAGCGACTCTGCGCCCCAGCGACTCTGCGCCCCAGCGACTCTGCGCCCCAGCGACTCTGCGCCCCAGCGACTCTGCGCCCCAGCGACTCTGCGCCCCAGCGACTCTGCGCCCCAGCGACTCTGCGCCCCAGCGACTCTGCGCCCCAGCGACTCTGCGCCCCAGCGACTCTGCGCCCCAGCGACTCTGCGCCCCAGCGACTCTGCGCCCCAGCGACTCTGCGCCCCAGCGACTCTGCGCCCCAGCGACTCTGCGCCCCAGCGACTCTGCGCCCCAGCGACTCTGCGCCCCAGCGACTCTGCGCCCCAGCGACTCTGCGCCCCAGCGACTCTGCGCCCCAGCGACTCTGCGCCCCAGCGACTCTGCGCCCCAGCGACTCTGCGCCCCAGCGACTCTGCGCCCCAGCGACTCTGCGCCCCAGCGACTCTGCGCCCCAGCGACTCTGCGCCCCAGCGACTCTGCGCCCCAGCGACTCTGCGCCCCAGCGACTCTGCGCCCCAGCGACTCTGCGCCCCAGCGACTCTGCGCCCCAGCGACTCTGCGCCCCAGCGACTCTGCGCCCCAGCGACTCTGCGCCCCAGCGACTCTGCGCCCCAGCGACTCTGCGCCCCAGCGACTCTGCGCCCCAGCGACTCTGCGCCCCAGCGACTCTGCGCCCCAGCGACTCTGCGCCCCAGCGACTCTGCGCCCCAGCGACTCTGCGCCCCAGCGACTCTGCGCCCCAGCGACTCTGCGCCCCAGCGACTCTGCGCCCCAGCGACTCTGCGCCCCAGCGACTCTGCGCCCCAGCGACTCTGCGCCCCAGCGACTCTGCGCCCCAGCGACTCTGCGCCCCAGCGACTCTGCGCCCCAGCGACTCTGCGCCCCAGCGACTCTGCGCCCCAGCGACTCTGCGCCCCAGCGACTCTGCGCCCCAGCGACTCTGCGCCCCAGCGACTCTGCGCCCCAGCGACTCTGCGCCCCAGCGACTCTGCGCCCCAGCGACTCTGCGCCCCAGCGACTCTGCGCCCCAGCGACTCTGCGCCCCAGCGACTCTGCGCCCCAGCGACTCTGCGCCCCAGCGACTCTGCGCCCCAGCGACTCTGCGCCCCAGCGACTCTGCGCCCCAGCGACTCTGCGCCCCAGCGACTCTGCGCCCCAGCGACTCTGCGCCCCAGCGACTCTGCGCCCCAGCGACTCTGCGCCCCAGCGACTCTGCGCCCCAGCGACTCTGCGCCCCAGCGACTCTGCGCCCCAGCGACTCCGCGCCCCAGCGACTCTGCGCCCCAGCGACTCTGCGCCCCAGCGACTCTGCGCCCCAGCGACTCTGCGCCCCAGCGACTCTGCGCCCCAGCGACTCTGCGCCCCAGCGACTCTGCGCCCCAGCGACTCTGCGCCCCAGCGACTCTGCGCCCCAGCGACTCTGCGCCCCAGCGACTCTGCGCCCCAGCGACTCTGCGCCCCAGCGACTCTGCGCCCCAGCGACTCTGCGCCCCAGCGACTCTGCGCCCCAGCGACTCCGCGCCCCAGCGACTCTGCGCCCCAGCGACTCTGCGCCCCAGCGACTCTGCGCCCCAGCGACTCTGCGCCCCAGCGACTCTGCGCCCCAGCGACTCTGCGCCCCAGCGACTCTGCGCCCCAGCGACTCTGCGCCCCAGCGACTCTGCGCCCCAGCGACTCTGCGCCCCAGCGACTCTGCGCCCCAGCGACTCTGCGCCCCAGCGACTCTGCGCCCCAGCGACTCTGCGCCCCAGCGACTCTGCGCCCCAGCGACTCTGCGCCCCAGCGACTCTGCGCCCCAGCGACTCTGCGCCCCAGCGACTCTGCGCCCCAGCGACTCTGCGCCCCAGCGACTCTGCGCCCCAGCGACTCTGCGCCCCAGCGACTCTGCGCCCCAGCGACTCTGCGCCCCAGCGACTCTGCGCCCCAGCGACTCTGCGCCCCAGCGACTCTGCGCCCCAGCGACTCTGCGCCCCAGCGACTCTGCGCCCCAGCGACTCTGCGCCCCAGCGACTCTGCGCCCCAGCGACTCTGCGCCCCAGCGACTCTGCGCCCCAGCGACTCTGCGCCCCAGCGACTCTGCGCCCCAGCGACTCTGCGCCCCAGCGACTCTGCGCCCCAGCGACTCTGCGCCCCAGCGACTCTGCGCCCCAGCGACTCTGCGCCCCAGCGACTCTGCGCCCCAGCGACTCTGCGCCCCAGCGACTCTGCGCCCCAGCGACTCTGCGCCCCAGCGACTCTGCGCCCCAGCGACTCTGCGCCCCAGCGACTCTGCGCCCCAGCGACTCTGCGCCCCAGCGACTCTGCGCCCCAGCGACTCTGCGCCCCAGCGACTCTGCGCCCCAGCGACTCTGCGCCCCAGCGACTCTGCGCCCCAGCGACTCTGCGCCCCAGCGACTCTGCGCCCCAGCGACTCTGCGCCCCAGCGACTCTGCGCCCCAGCGACTCTGCGCCCCAGCGACTCTGCGCCCCAGCGACTCTGCGCCCCAGCGACTCTGCGCCCCAGCGACTCTGCGCCCCAGCGACTCTGCGCCCCAGCGACTCTGCGCGTCTGTTTCTACTGACCACAATGGATATTCTGCATTCACGTTAATGCACCTTTTTCAACAGCCCGTTTTTCAATCTTCCAAATACTTAAGAACTTTCTAAGGCACGGTTACCTGTGTGCACTTGGGTTAAGGAGGCCTTTTCCCCCCCACCCCCCAGTGCTTTGAATGGAGCCTAGAACCCACGTAAGTAATTTCACGGAAAACAGACAAGGTGAAGCAAGTACTCAAACTCCTCCATAGTAACAACCACAGAACCGAGGAACACTTACCTGTAGTCTTCTGAACTTGAGTCACTTCCAAAGCGCTTCGCTGTGAAATAGTGCCACCAGCATTTTACTGAAGAAGGTACCACCAATGTAACTGCCTTATAGAGTCTCTAAAACTCTTTCACAGAGAGGGCAGAAAAGTTGAAGGAAAAGCAGCCTACTGGGGAACGCTGAGCCCAATTCATGACAAGAGAAAAACACCCTAGGCAACCCAAGCCTCAGTTTCTCCTGGGGAGGCAACTCCCCCCACCTGTCCTCAGGCTTCCTATATAGCAAAGGTCAAATGACCCACACCTGGCCGGTTTCACTTAACAAGGGTGGGACCAAGAGACCTTGTGGAATAAGCTCGTCTACCTGGCTTCCAAGTTTTGAGGTCAATTGCTCCTTATCACTAGTAGAAATAACCTGACAAGGGGCTTAGTGGTTAGAGTTGACCTAATGAATTAACTACAAAATTTGCACGAAGGTCATATTTCTGTTAGTCATTCTGTGAGGAACATTAGTACAGAGCCTTTTAAAAAAATAAATACTAATAAATAATAGATATGAATAAAAAAGAAAATGACCTTAACGGCAAACTTGCCATCATAGAATTTCATCTGTCTAGTCATGACAGATAAAGAATGTAGCAATCTGATTTCCATTTCTTGATATTAATGTTATTTAAATTTTCTTTTCTGAGATCCCTTCTTTATGCAGGACTTTTCTAAATCTAGCCCCATGACCTCTGACTGCTCTATTTATAGAATCATAGAATATCCCGAGTTGGAAGGGACCCATAAGGTTCATCAAGTCCAACTCCTGGCACCGCACAGGTCTACCCAAAAGTTTAGACCCCGTGACTACGTGCACAGTCCAATCGCTTCTTAAATTCAGACAGGCTTGGTGCAGTGACTGGTTCCCTGGGGAGCCTGTTCCAGCGTGCAACCACCCTCCTCTCGGTGAAGAACCTCTTCCTGACGTCCAGCCTAAACCTTCCCTGCCTCAGCTTAACACCATTCCCGTGGGTCCTATCACTGGTGATTACAGAGAATAGGTCAGCACCTGCCTCTGCACTCCCCCTCGCGAGGAAGTTGTACGCTGCAATGAGGTCCCCCTTCAGCCTGCCCTTCTCCAGGCTGAACAGGCCCAGTGCCCTCAGCCGCTCCTCATACGGCTTCCCCTCTAGGCCCTTCACCATCTTCGTCGCCCTCCTCTGGACGCTCTCCAGCAGTTTACTGTCCTTTTTGTACTGTGGTGCCCAGAACTGCACGCAGTACTCGAAGTGAGGCCGCACCAGCGCAGAGTAGAGTGGGACAATCACTTCCCTTGATTGACTAGCAATGCTGTGCTTGATACACCCCAGGATATGGTTGGCCCTCCTGGCTGCCAGGGCACACTGCTGGCTCATGTTCAACTTGCTGTCAACCACCACCCCCGGATCCCTCTGTGCGGGGCTGCTCTCCGGCATCTCGTCACCCAGTCTGTACGTATAGCCAGGGTGGCCGCGTCCCAGGTGCAGGACCTGGCACTTGCTCTTGTTAATCTTCATGAGGTTGGTGATCGCCCAGCTCTCCAATCTGCCCAGATCTCTCTACAAGGCCTTTCCACCCTCAGCCCCTCATCTGAGTCTACAACTCCTCCAAGTTTGGTGCCATCAGCAAACTCGCTCAAAACATCTTCTAGTCCTACATCTAAATCGTTTATAAAAACATTGAAGAGGACTGGCCCTAAAATGGAGCCTTGAGGGTCCCCACTAGTGACCATGTGCCAGCCTGATGTGGCCCCATTTACCACAAGCCCTTGAGCCCTGCCTGTCAGCCAATTGCTCACCCATTGCATGACGTTTTTGTTAGGTTGTATGCTGGACATTTTGTCCAGTAGGATCCCACGGGAAACCATGTCAAAAGCTTTGCTCAGGTCCAAAAAGATCACGTCAGCTGGTTTCCCTTGATCGACCAGATGGGTGATCTTATCATAAAAGGAATTCAGATTTGTTAGGCAGGACCTACCCCTCATGAACCCATGTTGGCTGGGACCAATGGCTGCATTGTCCCCCAGGTGCACTTCAAGAACTTCAAGGATCATCTTCTCCATAACTTTACCAGGTGCTGATGTGAGACTAACAGGCCTGTAGTTGACACGGTCTATTTTCTTGCCCTTCTTGAAAATTGGTACGACGTTTGCCAGCTTCCAGTCCACTGGGACCTCTCGAGATTCACAAGACCATTGAAAAATAATTGAGAGAGGTCCCGCGATGGCGTCAGCCAGCTCCTTAAGCACCCTGGGATGAATCCCATCCGGACCCTCAGACTTGTGTAGATCCAGGTGGAGCAGCAAATCCCGCACACGTTCAGGGTCATAGAATCATAGAATCATAGAATCATAGAATATCCTGAGTTGGAAGGGACCCTTAAGGATCATCAAGTCCAACTCTTGACACCGCACAGGTCTACCCAAAAGTTCAAACCATGTGACTAAGTGCACAGTCCAATCTCTTCTTAAATTCAGTCAGGCTCGTTGCAGTGACCACTTCCCTGGGGAGCCTGTTCCAGTCGGTTGGGAGTTTATCATTCCCACCGTCGTGGTCCTCCAGCTCAGGGCACCCAGGGTGTATTTACTTCGGCTGCGTAGAAGCTATCACGCATAAATGCCAGGATCCGGATCCTCACTCCCTATTCAGGTCAAGGATTGGGCTGCAAGTTTTGGCTTTAATTTGGTTACCTGCCTACATTGCTGTTTCCTGGCAGGTCATGGGAAGAAGATTAGCTGGCTTGCGGCAGCTTACATACACGTGGCTTTTAGGCCGCAGTCAAAGCATTCCTCTAGATCTGGAAGTTTGAAGATGGTTGGAAAAGCCATCTGAGTGGTTAGAAAGCTGCCTGGCAGAGAAGGACCTGGGAGTGATGATGGACAGTCGGCTGAATATGAGCCAGCAGTGTGCTCAGGTGGCCAAGAAGGCCAACAGCATCCTGACTCGTATAAGAAACAGCGTGGCCAGCAGGACTAAGGAAGCGATTGTCCCCCTGTACTTGGCTCTGGTGAGGCCGCAGCCCAAGTACAGTGTTCAGTTCTGGGCCCCTCGCTACAACAAGGATATTGAGGGGCTCCATAGAGTCCAGGGAAGGGCAACAAAGCTGGTGAGGGATCTGGAGAACAAGTCCTACGAGGAATGGCTGAGGGAGCTGGGATTGTTCGGTCTGGAGAAGAGGAGGCTCAGGGGCGACCTTATCGCACT
Organism: Anas platyrhynchos; assembly: GCF_047663525.1. Taxonomy (NCBI): domain Eukaryota; kingdom Metazoa; phylum Chordata; class Aves; order Anseriformes; family Anatidae; genus Anas; species Anas platyrhynchos. Next base: position 114,438,358 of record NC_092587.1, on the reverse strand, counting down.
CTACAGATACCTTAAAGGAGGCTGTAGCGAGGTGGGGGTTGGTCTATTCTCATATATGCCTGGTGATAGGATGAGGGGGAATGGGCTAAAGTTGCACCAGGGGAGGTTTAGGTTGGGTGTCAGGAAGAACTTCTTCACCAAAAGGCTTGTTAGGCATTGGAACGGGCTGCCCAGGGGAGTGGTTGAGTCACCATCCCTGGAGGTCTTTAAAAGATGTTTAGGTGTAGACCTTAGGGCTATGGCTTAGCGGAGGACTTGTTAGTGTTACGCCAGAGGTTGGACTACGTGATCTTGGAGGTCTCTTCCAACCTAGGTGATTCTGTGTTGTGGTCTCCAAGCTGGGATACAACCACCTGTTAGTTCGGCATAACTGAATTTTGTGTTCCTTGCACTAGCTGTTCCTTTGCCTCCTCTTCAGAGACAAGGACATGAATCTCTTTCACGCTCCTTCATTAGTAAGCAAACCAGGATAGATAAAGCCCCTTTCTTCACGTCAGTAAGATACCTGCCTTTGGTTTCAGTGAAAATTCAGGCCCTAGCACCTGAAGTTTCTTCTGGATGGTGTTTCTTTTGTATAGGGTAATTTCATTTCCCCGTTGAAGACTTACAAGGATGTAGTAACAAAAGCAAAGGCATAAAACAGTCCAGGAGGCATAGGCTGCTTTTGAGCCTGCAGCAGACTATAGGTATGATATTATCGTTTCAGACAAATACAGTCTACGTAACGTGAATGGTTCCAGCATGCTTGCAATCTGCCAAAAGCCAGAAAATGGGACCTTCATTTTATGACCAGATGGAAAAGAAAAACAACAACAACAAAATTAAGAGAAGGAACTTTTCCTTCACCTAAATTTTATTATTTTGCAACTCCTTCAGGTGTCCCCAAGGAATTATCAACACCCTCCTCACCCCTCCCCAACCCTCCCTCCCACCCCCAATAAATAAATAAATAAATAAATAAATAAATAAATAGAGGGACATTGTGGCAGAGAGGTATAATTTCAGTTCACACCAGAAGACATTCTTCTCACTGAGGTACAGTTAAGCCCCACAAAGCGTCAAAACAAAACAAAAAAAAGAATGCCAACAAGGGATATATCTACAAGTTAGTTTTACGTGCTGGCATTATTTCCTTGTCTGGTGTCGCATTCAAGATCTATCTGGGGGGGGAACGTGTAATGCCGTGCAAGGTTGTTTGGTGGTATGACTGACAACATGACTTTAAAATTTTGAGCTGTTTGTATAGAAGCAAAGTACAGAAGAGTACACTATCCCCAAGGGCAACGTAGAAACTACCTGTTGCTTCTCAGGTTTAAAAGTTAAAAGGTGTAAGCAGCTGTTTGAGTACAATACTGACGTATACATGAACATTTTCCTCTCCAATGTACAAGTTTGTGTGCAACATTTTTCATCGTGCTCTCAGATCAGGATTCTGATTCTAACAATGGTTCCTAGTGCAAACTTCCAGAGAAGAGGGAAGCAAACCAGTCCTGACTGCTTTGAATGAGATGGAGAGAGCAAGCAAATGTAAATGAAGAAGATAAATCTGTAGGAATGTTTTCAGATAATTGCCACTGTCCAAAAGCTTTAAAGTGGTTGAATCCTTGAAAGTTCATTACTGAAAACTCCGGCTGCATCACTGAATTTGAAGGAGTAAGATAGACTTGCACCATCGCAGAGCCTCAGTCACAGTTTCATTGGGCACTGCCTCTAACTTCACAAGAATGAAAGAGAAAAGGTCATCTTTCTACCTTGTCAGCTACTGGCAGACCTAGAGAAAGAAAAAACAAGAGTTGTTAACATTAAGATGTAACGTATTTTTTTTAGGACTTCTCACCAAAGGTAAGAATATTGAGTAGTAACCTGACAACAAATGAAAGGGAAGATGAAAGAGTAGAAGGTACTTGCATGGCCTTAATTTACGTGGCAATTGACAACAGCCACAATCCGCAATGATTTCTAAGTGCCTTACACCATTGACCCTTGAGGCACAAAAACGGGATTCCCATATTAGGTAAGGAGAGTACAATCCCTCTCAAAACACGGGAGTCTGGGGTACACGACTGAGTACTGGAAATCTTAAGACTAGGATGGTCACGTACCAGAAAGGAAACTCACATTTTAGCACTAAACAACTATCTTTAGAGACAGGCTGGGAACCATAGAATCACAGAATTTCTAGGTTGGAAGAGACCTCAAGATCATCGAGTCCAACCTCTGACCTAACGCTAACAGTCCCCACTAAACCATATCCCTAAGCTCTACATCTAAACGTCTTTTAAAGACTTCCAGGGATGGTGACTCCACCACTTCCCTGAGCAGCCTGTTCCAGAGTCTAACAACCCTTTCAGTAAAGAAGTTCTTCCTAATATCTGAACTTTTTTTTCATACAGTTGTTGAACTGTATGAAGTTCAACAAGGCCAAGTGCCGGGTCCTGCACCTGGGGTGCAATAACCCCAAGCAGAACTACAGGCTGGGAGAGGAATGGTTGGAGAGCTGCCAGGCAGAGAAGGACCTGGGAGTGATGGTGGACAGTCGGCTGAATATGAGCCAGCAGTGTGCTCAGGTGGCCAAGAAGGCCAACGGCATCCTGGCTTGTATCAGAAACACTGTGACCAGCAGGGCTAGGGAGGTGATCGTCCCCCTGTACTCGGCTCTGGTGAGGCCGCACCTCGAGTACTGTGTTCAGTTTTGGGCCCCTCGCTACAAGAAGGACATCGAGGTGCTTGAGCGGGTCCAAAGAAGGGCGACGAAGCTGGTGAGGGGCCTGGAGAGCAAGTCCTATGAGGAGCGGCTGAAGGAGCTGGGCTTGTTCAGCCTAGAGAAGAGGAGGCTCAGGGGTGACCTTATTGCTATGTATAAGTACATTAAAGGAGGCTGTAGAGAGGTGGGGGTTGGCCTGTTCTCCCATGTGCCTGGTGACAGGACGAGGGGGAATGGGCTAAAGTTGCGCCAGGGGAGTTTTAGGTTAGATGTTAGGAAGAATTTCTTTATTGAAAGGGTTGTGAGGCACTGGAACGGGCTGCCCAGGGAGGTGGTGGAGTCACCATCCCTGGAAGTCTTCAAAAGACGTTTAGATGTAGAGCTTAGGGATATGGTTTAGTGGGGACTGTTAGTGTTAGGTTAGAGGTTGGACTCGATGATCTTGAGGTCTCTTCCAACCTAGAAAATTCTGTGATCTAACCTAAAACTCCCCTGGTGCAACTTAAGCCCATTCCCCCTCGTCCTGTCACCAGGCACGTGGGAGAACAGGCCAACCCCCACCTCACTACAGCCTCCTTTAAGGTATCTGTAGAGAGCAATAAGGTCACCCCTGAGCCTCCTCTTCTCCAGGCTGAACAAGCTCAGCTCCTTCAGCCGCTCCTTGTAGGACTTGTTCTCCAGGCCCCTCACCAGCTTCGTCGCCCTTCGTCGCCCTTCTCTGGACCGGTTCTTTTTAACCCAGGGTCCATTTCAGCATCTTCAAAGCTAAAGAAATGGTTGACTGCTCTGTTGAATTGTGTTCCAGGCAGAAAGACTCACGTTCCTATTAACATAAAGAGCTTAATACCTTGTGTAATAAATAGCTCAGTCTTCAAAATAGGACTATAATCAAAGTTTACAATTTATTAAAGGAATAGAGGTAAGCAAACAGCGCTGGGTGCACCAGGTGTCTCTGCTCCACCAAGACGCACACCAGTTACATCAAGCAGCTGATTTTTATGCTCCTAGGCTAATACATATTCATTACTACTTCTAAAAAAATAACAACACAGGGTTATTATAATTAGATTCCGGAATCCAAACCCTCCTACTGGAGCATGCGTATCAGTCTCCGGTGGTCCCTCTGGGGGTCTCTCGTGCTGAAGGCTCATAGTCTTCCTCTCTCTTTTCCAACTTGGCTGTATGTCAGAGACTTGTGCAACATCCCCTGCAAGCTTTGTCTTTTAGTTGTTCTTCAGCTCTTCCCGTCTCCTTAATCTCCTGCCCAGATATCAGAGACTTGCATGGTGTCCCACGCAATAGTCATCATAGTTAGCAGTTATTCTGAAACCCCCCAGATACCAGAGACTTCAAGGAAAAGTCTACAAATGCATTTCCCTTCAAGCTCTCTATTGACATGAATTGCTAAAACATTCCTTTGCAAGATACAAGAACTATATACATTAACCACTCTTTTTTTCTTAGACTTGTGGTTATACAAGGGTATGTAAGACAGGTCACATTCATCATACAGTGCTGCCCTAGCATTGTTCCATACTGACACGAATCAGGTGAACATATCTCACACTTGCTTCTGTCCTAAAGATGAGTTTTGGATTCAAATGTACCCCCTCCAAGATGAACAACTACCTTAACTTTGTGGGGTTGATATTCTGCATAAGACATTTGTAACGTCAAGCTTCACAGCTTCTCCTCTGGATGCAGGAAAGAGGTTACAGATGTATAAAAGGGCAAGACAACTTCCAAAACTACATTGCATTGCCACAAAACTACTTTAATGTATCCCTGCAGGCACAGAAACTCCTTTGCAAGCCACCACAGATTAGACATCATGGCTAAAGAGCGTGGAAAGGATTGTTGAAAAACTCTATGAGCGACTTCTTCGGCAGACTTCTGTGTGGTGGTTTTACCATGCTGGGCAGCTAAACCCCACAACCGCTCTCTCACTCCCCCTCTTTTAGATGAAGAGGGGGAGAAGTAAAGCAAAGAACAACTCACGGGTTGAGATAAGGATAATTTAATTAAAGGGAAATAATTATAATAATTAAATAAAGACTACCATGAACTAAACAATTTAACTAAAGGGAAATAAAAAGGGAAAGGGGAAAAGGGAGGGGGAAAGGGAAAAAATAAAAAGACGGGAGGAAAACAAACAAACAAAATAAATGAAAGCTATATGGAAGTGCAGAGGAAAGAAATTACTCTCTACTTCCCACAAATGAGTGATGATTGACCACGTCCTTGAAGCAAGGCCTCAACGCACGCAGCCAGCGCTCGAGAGGAGGACCAAAGTTTTCCCAACGAGAGACCACCCCTCCCCTCTTCTTCCTGTTTCCACCTTTTATTGCTGAGTGTGACATCACATGGTATGGAATATCCCTTTGATTGGTTTAGGTCAGCTGCCCTAGTGATGTTTCTCTCCTCACTTTTTGCCCACCCCCTAGAAGGGTTAGAGAAAGGCCCGATGCTGTGCCACTGCTGCTCAGCAGTAGACACAACACTGGTGTGATAACACAGCTGTTCCAGCTACAAGTACAGAGTACAGCACTGTACTTCTCTGCCTGGCAGCTGTCCAACCACTCATCTCCCAGCCTGTAGCTCTGCTTGGGGTTATTGCACCCCAGGTGCAGGACCCGGCACTTGGCCTTGTTGAACTTCATGCAGTTGACCTCAGCCCATCGGTGCAGCCTATCCAGATCCTCCTGCAGAGCCTTCCTACCCTCAAGCAGATCGACACACTCACCTAGCTTGGTGTCATCTGCAAACTTCCTGAGGGTGCACTCAATGCCCTCGTCCCGATCATTGATGAAGATATTAAAGAGGACCGGCCCCAGCACCGAGCCCTGGGGAACGCCACTAGTGACTGGCCTCCAACTGGATTTGACTCCATTTACCACGACTCTTTGGGCCTGGCTATCCAGCCAGTTTCTAACCCAACGAAGCGTGTGCCAGTCCAAGTCAAGAGCAGCCAGTTTCTTGAGGAGAATGCTGTGGGAGACGGTGTCAAAAACCTTGCTGAAGTCAAGGTAGACCACATCCACAGCCTTTCCCTCATCCACCCAGCGCGTCACTTTGTCACAGAAGGAGATCAGGTTTGTCAAGCAGGATCTGCCGTCCATAAACCCTTGCTGACTGGGTCTGGTTGCCTGCTTGCCCTGCAAGTGCTGCGTGATGACTCTCAAGAGAATCTGCTCCATGAGCTTCCCTGGCACTGAGGTCAAACTGACAGGCCTGTAGTTTTCCGGGTCTGCCCTCCAGCCCTTCTTGTAGATGGGCGTCACGTTTGCTAGCCGCCAGTCAACTGGGACCTCCCCCGATAGCCAGGACTGCTGATAAATGATGGTAAGCAGCTTGGCCAGCTCCTCTGCCAGTTCTCTCAGTACCCTCGGGTGGATCCCATCTGGCCCCATTGACTTGTGCACATCCAAGTGCCGTACCAGGTCACCAACCAGTTCTTCGTGGATAGTGAGGGCCACATCCTGCTCCCCATCCCCTTCCACCAGTGCAGGGTACTGGGTATCCAGAGAACAACTGGTATTGCTGCTAAAGACTGAGGCGAAGAAGGCATTAAGCACCTTCGCCTTTTCCTCATCTCTTGTAACTAGGTTTCCCCCCGCATCCAGTAAAGGATGGAGATTCTCCTTAGTCCTCCTTTTTGTGTTGATGTATTTATAAAAACATTTTTTGTTATCTTTAACGGCAGTAGCCAGATTGAGCTCCAGATTGTGGGAATAGAAATGTTGTTTTTGCAGAGTTACATTGTTTAGAAGGAGGGAATGTGGTACTGAGATATGCTTACAGTGATAAGAAAGTTTAGCAGGCGACCTAGTAAAATGCAGACAACCAGACTCCTTAGGACAATTAGGTGAAAATCACGGTGTCAAGTCAAGTCAGATAAGTGAAGAAACATTACCACTTCAAGCAGTAAAAATGACAAAAGAAATTTGAAATTTAACAGGCCAGCAACTGAAGGCCATGCATTGTTTGTGAAGCATCAGATAGATTGTGAACCTGGATTACCCACTCAGTGGGGAAACAGGGGAGGGTCCTGCCATCAAAAGGTATATAAACTGTGTTTTGGAGCTAGTAGATGTGCTCTCTCCTGCTTGTGGGGTGCCCGCCATTGCAATCGTGAATAAATTACTACTTCACTGAGATCCTCGCCTGAGCCTAAGTTATTGGCTACGGAGTGTTTCTCACAAGATGAGCTTTGGCCTTTCTAATTTTGTCCCTGCACAGCCGCGCAACATCCTTATAGTCCTCCCTAGTGGCCTGTCCACTTTTCCAAAGATTATAAACCCTCTTTTTTCTCCTAAGCTCAAGCCACAATTCTCTGTTCAGCCAGGCTGGTCTTCTTCCCCGCCAGCTCATCTTTGGGCACGTGGGGACAGACCGTTCCTGTGCCATTAAGATTTCCCTCCTGAAGAGCTCCCAGCCTTCCTGGACCCCTCTGCACTTCTGAACCGCCTCCCAAGGGACTCCACCAACCAGTGTCCTTAGCAGCACAAAGTCAGCCCTCCGGAAGTCCAATACAGCGGTTTTACTGGTCTCCTTCCTGGCCTCGCCAAAAATAGAGAATTCCACCATTTCGTGGTCACTCTGCCCAAGACAGCTCCCGACAATCACATCCTCCACCAGTCCTTCTCTGTTTGTGAAGAGAAGGTCTAGCGGGGCACCACTCCTGGTAGGCCCACTAACCAGCTGCGTCAGGAAGCTATCTTCCACGCTCTCCAGAAACCTCCTAGACTGCTTCTCTGGGCTGTGTTGTGCTTCCAGGATATGTCAGGGAAGTTGAAGTCCCCCATGAGAACAAGCGCTGAAGATTTCGCAACTTCTGTCAGCTGCCTGTAGAACTCCTCATCTGTCTCCTCATCCTGGTTTGGCGGTCTATAACAGACCCCGACCAGGATGCTAGCCTTGTTGTCCCTGCCGATCCTAACCCAAAGGGACTCGACCTTGTCATTCCCAGCCTCGAGTTCTACAACATCAAAAGACTCTCTCATACAGAGAGCCACACCACTACCCCTTCTGTGCTGCCTGTCCCTTCTGAAGAGCTTATAGCCAGTCATTGCAGCACTCCAGTCATGAGACCGGTCCCAGCACGTCTCCGTGATGGCAACCAAGTCGTAGCCTGCCCACCGCACGATGGCTTCCAGCTCCTCCTGTTTGTTACCCATGCTGCGTGCATTGGTGTAGATGCACTTCAGCTGGGCCATTGCCTTATCCCCCGGCCTTACTATTGTTCCCTCTGGCACAGCTCCAACAATCCTTGCTTTAGCCCCATACCCCCTTCTTACCTAGTTTAAAGACCTCTCAACGAGCCCTGCCAGCTCCTGGCCCAGGATCCTTTTTCCCCTAAAAGATAGGGACCCGTCTGCGGCCATCAGGCCGGGTGCCGAGTAAAGTGCCCCATGGTCGAAAAACCCAAGATTTCTGCATTGGCACCAGCCCCTGAGCCACATGTTTAACAGGTGGGCTTTCCGTGTCCTCTCTGTACCCCTCCCTGCCACTGGAGGGATGGACGAAATCACCACCTGCACTCCTGCTCCATCCACTAACCGTCCCAGCCCCCTAAAGTCTTGTTTGATAGCCTTCAGGCTTCTCTCTTCAATGTCGTCACTACCTGCCTGGACTATCAAAAGAGGATAATAGTCAGAGGGGCGAACCAGGTTGGGAAGCTTCCTGGCAACGTCTCTGACCCTGGCCCCAGGGAGGCAGCAGACTTCCCTATGGGTAGGGTCAGGCCAACAAATAGGGCCCTCTGTTCCCCTAAGGATAGAGTCTCCCACAACAATAACCCTTCTGTCTTTCTTGGTGGAGGCAGTCCTGAGGCGTGGAGTTGACTTCCTCACCCTAGGCATCCTCCTGGGAACACTTGCTACCTCTTCCTCACCCACGGGTCTCTCGAGCTCCAGGGCCTCAAACCTGTTTCGTAAGGGCACCTGGGAAGGTGGGACCGGAAGGGGAGGGCATCGCTTGCGATGTTGAGCAGGGACCTGTTTCCATTCCTCCTCAACTCCCAGATCCCCTCCCTCTGCCCAAGGGCGACAGGGCTGAGGTCTGTTAGGAAGCACGGCCGAAAGCACGACAGACACCGGTTGAGTCAGATCATGCTGCTCCATTTTATTGCCCAAATGGCCTAACTTTTATAGTGAACTTAACAGGGGCGGACAGTGTTTCACACAAGATTATTGGTCAAAAGCACTCAGACAAACAACCAGAAGAAAACAACCCCACCTGCAAGAAAACAACCCCCCTTGTGATTAGCGGTCACGTAGTTCTTGTCCTTGAAGCCAGCTGCTGGTAACAATATTTTTCTGAATTCCTCAATTGGGCAATGTGGGAATCATTGTCGTGGGAGCTTCTCATAGTTATTCTGGTAGCTTGGTTTGCTCAGCTACAGCAGGCCATGAGATTTTCTGAGGCCTACTCCTGGTTGCTTAAGGCAAGCTCAGATCGAACAATTGTTCCACGGACTCATGTGCAGGCCCTGTATGCCAATTCCCAACAATTCCCCCTTTTTCTTTTTGTACGAGCAGTACTTGGCCGAAGGTTTTTTCATCAGACGTCGAATACAGAACATAACACAACTACAATGACATAACAAAACTTAAACCTAATAACACTACAATTACTGTAATCACTTAAAGGTAACACAACTTAAACCTAATCACACTACAATTACTATAGTCAATGAATGGTACCCCGACAAGGTATGTAACAGAAGGTGTGCTAGGGCTGGCTAGACTTTCACAGAAGGTGGTGGTATTCAGTTTCCTAGCCAGGGATACCCAGACATTCTCCTTAGGATCGCAGGCTGTCCTTGGCAGTCCTTGAGGTGTCGCAGCCCACGTCATTGTCAGAATGATTATCAGGAACCTCTTCATGGTCGTCTTCGGCGTGTGCAGATTCTATGGCTGCTTCAGTCCACTTTGCAGGGATCCACGGGGTACCTGTTTCCAGCACCCCTTCAAGATCTCTATAACATTTTTGCAAGTAACCCTTTAACCACATTTATCACAATACTACATGCAATGATGATTGACACCACAGCGAACAGAATCCTTAATCCCTCTTTGACTAATGCCAGTAACCATCTATGCATGGTTTCAACCAAATCAGTGAACCATTGATTGGAAGGGTTGATACCATATTGAATCTTTCTCATGTGCTCTTTCAGGAAAGTAATGAATTTGTGAATTGACTCATTATGACCAAAAAGGTTTAAACAGTACATTCCCTTAAATTTCTCCAAGTGGCTACTTCAAACAATGACTCCATACTTGTGAAACATGATTTTGCTCGACCGATCGCAACTAGTCCTGCTAGTTGCTTACAATCGACTCCCCGTTTTTCTAAAAAGCGCTGTAATAAATCTAGGGCTACTTCGTCCTCCATTTTCCTATGATTTTTGCCGGCACCAATTTCCTATGCTTTCAGCCTGCACTATGGCAATATCCTGCACTATGGCAACCTTCCTTCCTGCACTATGGCAATAACCTGCACTATGGCAAAAGCATGCTCTCACTCACACAGTACACAGCACAACCACACACACAGAGCACAATCGCATACCCAGAGGCCTCTGGCACATCTCAATCTCGGTCATACCACAATCTCATTCACAAGAATATAATTTAGCTGCTGACTCTATCTGCTGGTTACTCTTCAATATTCTCCTTCTGGCGACAGCCGCCTGTGTCTTCAACGGCTGGTTTTACGCATCAGCTAGGCACCCAGATTGCACCTGTAGGGGAAGAAACACAAGCGTAACCGCGCCCCAGGTAGATCACTTCAGCAGTGCCTAGCCATTGCCCTGTTTTCATGTCTCTGTATAACACCTTCACGCGTGGTGGCTTAGAAGTTTCTGCCCCGGCATGGTGACGTACTATAGGGGGCTCACTGCTGTCCCCAAACACACATAAATGGTTAAGTACAAAGAGAGCCTTTCCTATTCTTTCTTTTACGTCTTCAACGTCTCTGAACTTTTCTAAGTATCGTTTCATTCTTCCATTTGCCCTTTCCACTATTGCCTGTCCTGTGGAGGAGTGTGGGATACCAGTGACATGATTGATACTCCATAATTGCATAAATCGTTTCAGTGGCCCACTAGTATAAGCTGGACCATTGTCAGTCTTGATAGTGCTAGGTACCCCTAACACAGCAAAACAACTAGTGAGGTGACGCCGCACATCCCGAGCCTTTTCCCCGGGTTGTGCAGTAGCCCATATCATGTGGCTATAGGTATCTACCGTTACATGCAAGTATTTTAACCATCCCAAGGCTGTAACACGAGTGACATCCATTTGCCACACTTCATTAGCTTTCAACCCTCTTGGGTTAACTCCACGCCCGAGTCCCATTCCTAAATTATGACAACTACATATAGGACAAGCCTTCATGATTGCTTGAGCGTCAGCATTAGACAAATTGTAGGCTTGAGCTAGTCCCTTCGCGTTCTGGTGAAACATGGAATGAGCTTCTCGAGCTCGGAAAAATGGTGATAGTGGAGCTTCAGTGACTGTAGCAGCAACTAATCAGTCGGCTCAGGCATTGCCTTCTCCAAGCCCTTGTTCCCACTGATGACTGCGAATATGAATCACTGCATACGGCTTACTTCTCTGTGCAATTGCAAGCTGCAAACTTGTCAATAGTTGAACCAGTCGTCCATTCTGCACTTCTCGCAAACTTGAGTCCTCAATGCGATTGGCTATGCCTACTACATAAAGAGAGTCAGATACAACATTCAACGGAACATCTTTCCATTTTACAAACGCCCATACTACTGCGAACAGTTCTAGTGTCTGTAATGAATCCTCTTTCTGAGCTTGCAAAATCTGATGTTGCCAGCCATGCTCATCCTTCCATGTCACTGCAGCAGTTCTGGAGCACTTACCGGCATCTGTAAAGACTGTTATTGCGCCTGCAACTGGTTGGGGTGATCGCTTTGGTCTACTTCTCCAGCCCTGGTTTTTCATCCAGGACAAGACAGGAGATTGTAATGGTTTTTCTATTAACATTGCTCCATCATGCAATAGAGCAGTTTGCAGTTCCTCAGAATTTTGTATATACCATTCCAGATCACTTGACTTCATGGGTAACCATATGGTGTTAGGAGGGGCCCCGTCTACTTGCAAGGTTCTACTTCGTCCCTTTTTAATTAATGCTGCTAATGTGGTGATTTTTTCTTGAATTGTTCGTCGTGGCCACAACGGAGGAGCTAGCCATTCTAGTACCACTGTATCTCCCTGCTTCTCCCCCATTTTTATTTTTTGCTGTGTTATCACACCCATCAAATATTGGGGGCCACACAGAATAGTTAGATCAAGAGGCGGTTGCACCCTGTATACGCCTATGTGTAGCCCGTGTTGTAATCATTGAGGCTCTTAGCTGTAGTGCTTGTTTTTGTTGGTCTGTAAGCTGAATTGGTGCTGCTGGATCTGTCCCTCGTAGCAAAGGTCGTAGTTGATTTAACAGCTCGTTGGGAATACCAACCACTGGTTGAATCCATTGCAAATCACCCATCAACTTCAGGGCGTCATTAAGAGTCTTAAGGTCTGATTGTATTGTCAATTTCTGCGGTTGGATCGTAGCATCGGTGATATGTCGTCCAAGATATTTCCATGGGCTTGTCTCCTGTACCTTCTCGGGGGCAACTACTAATGCTCTCTGTTTAAGTTGCTTCGTTAGTTCATCCTTTTGCTGTGAAGAAAATGGTGTTGACTGGGCCAATAGAATATCATCCATATAATGATAGATTATTGTTCCTGACCATTTTCGTCACAACGGCTGTAGAGCATCGTCGACATAGAGTTGGCGAATTTTGCATTCCCTGCGGCAGGACCGTCCACTCAAATCTCTGGTCCGGCCCTTCTCGGTTTATTGCAGGAAGTGTAAAAGCGAATCTTTGGTTATCATTTTCATGGAGAGCAATTGTGAAGAAACAGTTCTTTAAGTCCACTATGAGTAAATGCCATCCTTCAGGTATCATCACAGGATTAGGCAACCCTGGCTGCACTGCTCCCATATCGTACATCTGCTTATTTACCGCGCGCAGATCGTGGAGCAGTCGATACTTTCCCGACTTCTTTTTAATCACAAAGATAGGTTTATTCCACGGGCTTGTTGACAACCTTAAGTGCCCCTGTTGAAACTGTTCTTTAACCAGCTCATGCGCTTGTATCAGGCTTTCCCTTTTTAACGGCCATTGCTCGACCCACACAGGATCATCATTCTTCCACCAGAGCGGGATCGGGAAAGTCCAAACAATGGCCATATCTATAAAGGGCGTTCCAAGGTAAGGACCATTCCCATTTGAGCAAGGATGTCCCACCCTATTAGTGCGTGCACCCTGTCAGGCAACGGAATAACAGAGACACAACATTTCACCACTTTGTCCCCTGTTGTCCACCGCAGGGGTGGTGACTGACGGGCAAGTGTCATTCCTCCTACCCCGGCCACCGTGGCATTGGTTTCAGATGTTGGCCAATGCTGCGGCCAGTTTTGCGTGCTGATTATAGATACATCGGCTCCCTCTTGTGGCTGGTCGGAGAGGAACGGGTTCCCCCTCGGTGTTGCTGTGTATGCGGCAGCGTTTTGTGTCGTCGCGGGGCGACTCTTCCCGCTCTTCCGGCCGTTTCCCGACACGTTGCATCGACATGCCGCTTCATTGGGATTGCCCGACTGACAATTTGAGCACCATACTGCCCCAGCTTTGCAGTTTCGTCTCACGTGTCCAAAACCACCACAACCAGAACATCGCAAGCGGGGTGGTATTTGGCCACGAGGGGGTGCTACTTGACCACCAGAGAGTGAAGCGGCCGTTTGCAAAGGAGCAAGAGCTGCAAGGACCTGACTCTGTGTAAACTGAGCATGCTCTTTCATAGCCTGTGCCTGCTCTCGCATGCTGTCACCTAATTGCTTTACTGCCTCTACTAACATAGCCTGTAGGCCTACTGGTACCTGAGCCATTCTTTCCAACCCTTCCTCGATTGTCCATGTCCCGGGTAAGGAAGCCAATATATTGCGAGTAGAGGGGTTGCTATTCTGAATTGCACACTGTTTTAATATCATGCCCTTGAGGTAATCAGGCACCCCAGCCACCTGTATGGCGTTTGCTATGCGGTCAATAAAAAGCCCAAATGGTTCCTCTCTACCCTGTTTGATTCCCATGTAGGAAGGTATTCCCCCTGGCCCCTTTATCCGATCCAATGCTTTTCTGGCCATTCTCATCGATTCCTTCGCTTTATCAGGTCCCAGCAAGGCCTGTGCTTCTGTCCTAAAATACGGTCCTACCCCCATCAACTCTTCCAGCGTGACCCCATGTAAAGGGTCCCCAGGTGCTCTTATCACTGCGACTGCTTCTTGACAAGCAGCCTGCCAATGGGCATTAAATAAGAGCTGCTGGTGTTGGGTCAATATTAACTTCATTATGCTACGTATGTCTCCTGGAAGCAAAATATTTGTTCCCCAAATATAGTCCAACATCTGTCTCGTAGGTTCACCTTTCAGACCTGACTCGTTTACTGTGGACCGCAGCTGAGTTAACAATTTCCAGTCCAAATTCACTAGATTAACCGTAACATTACCCTGGGCGTCCGGTGGTGAATATACTACCGGGAAGGCCTCTTGAACCAATTGTGCAGCTATCCCGTGTTCACCCCCGCGTACAGCCTCATCTGCTATTTGCTTCCACACCCTCTGCCTCTCTTGAACACCTTCTATAAACGGGCTTGTATTTTTTCTTTCTGGTTTTTGCTCTCTTATTTCCTCATCCATTTCCCCACTTTTGTGAGAAGGAGCCGGTGGTGCTGCTGGTGATGGCGGGAGCACCAATGCCGACTCTGAGAAGGATGATGAGAGAGGAGGAGGCTCCCATTGCCCCGTAGCCCCCTGAGGCAGCGTTATCGTCCTCACTGAAGGCGGCAATGGGTAATCCCCAGCTCCCCCCATCCCTCCCTGTTGAGGGTTAACACTACCAGCACTTCCTGGCAATCCCAGTCGCTCTGTAGCAGCAGCAGCGACTCTCTGCTCAGCCTGATGTATAGCTAAGGCATTAGTGACTGCTCTCCAAGGCTTCAATAGTTTTTTAGCAGCCTTATTTTCATTAATAACTTCATCAAACAATTTGTTCCCAAATTTACGCCACTCTGTTTGTTCAAAAACTGTATCCGGATTGATAAAACAACCCTTTGTTACTCTATATGCTAATAATCCTGGTAAATCCTTTTTGCAGTCTATACCCTGTGTGCTCCGCTTTTCTAAAAGCATTTGAGCAAATCATACGCCGCTTGTCCCTGCATACCTTTATTTATGCTGTTGCAGCCTTTGCAAGACCTCATTCCCGCGTCCCTGCGCGATTCCGTTTCCCGCGTTTCCCTGCAGATCTCTTCCCACACTCCCCACGGTTTCTTTTCCCTATGTCTCACCGTGAGTCCTTTGTCCGGGTCGGTGCATGGAGTTTCTCAATGCCTCTCAGGTGTTCTGGCTTCTGTCAGGTCTCTCTGTGTCTTTCAGAGCTGTCCGTGGCTCTGCAGCATCTCTCAGGGCTCTCTCCGTCCAGCGGGAGTCCCTCCGTGTGCCTCAGGTCTCCCGGCACTGCTCCAATGTGCCGACGCTGCCACTCTGATGTCCCGGCGCCGCCGCTCTCCCGCTGCGCTGCAATGTCTCGGCACTGCTGCGATGTCCTGTTCAGGTCTTAGCCTGTTCAGGCGTCATTTGTTAGGAAGCGCGGCCGAAAGCACAACAGACACCGGTTGAGTCAGATCATGCTGCTCCATTTTATTGCCCAAATGGCCTAACTTTTACAGTGAACTTAACAGGGGCGGACAGCGTTTCACACAAGATTATTGGTCAAAAGCACTCAGACAAACAACTAGAAGAAAACAACCCCCCTTGTGATTAGCAGTCACGTAGTTCTTGTCCTTGAAGCTGTTGTCAACGGAAGGAAGACACAGGCGCTCAATATGAGTGAACAGTGAACTTCAACTTTAATGGATAGCTCAGTCGCCTTTTATCTAGTTCAAACATAATCAACTCATACATATTGCAGAAACTAAGCTCAGGATTGGCTAACACTTCGTGGGCTTTTCAGTCTGGTCCTCCTTCTTTTAGCTACCTCTCCCACCTTAGGGACTTTCCGGATCGCCCAAGGGCATCGTGTCCTTGAGCCTGATTGGCTCTCAGCCAGCTGCGTACGTGCCCAGGCTCATGTGAGTTGAGTACGGTGCTTCACTAGCCCATTGTCTCCCAACTGCTCAACATCCACATGTCCTACTTCACTTAACCATTCCTCCACAATTCCCCCGTTTTTATACTGCGCAACAAATACCCTCTCTGTGAGTTGCTCTAGTTTCTTAGTTAGGCAGTTAAAGATCATACGTGCAGCAACTATAATCAATATAACTATAAGTAGAAAACGAAGTCCCTCTTTAACTAAGAAAAACCATCCACCCGTGTTCCCAAAAACAGATTTAAACCAACCTTCAAACCAACTATCTTGTACTACAATTTTTTGCGTATGATCCCTTAACCATTTCAATGAAAGGATCAGACGCAGAAGCGAGGAATAGGCAAAATGAACTTTGTCCGGTTTGATTTGCCCAAGTGACCCACATATTGGTTTGAGGATCAATTTTGCTTAGGATGGCACTATTACGTCCAATCGTCATTGTCAAGGATAATGCAACCAGAATCCCTTGTGCCGTTAGATCAGCCATGGTTGCTGTTATTCGTACTTGATGACTTTTCTTCAATGGCTGGTTTAACACATCGACTAGGCACCCAGGTTGGCCCTGTAGGGGAAGAGATACACACATAACCTCGCCCCATATAAATCACATCAGCAGGCTCCAGCCATTGTCCCGTTTTCATATCTCAGTACAGTACTCTCATAATACATTTATTATCATTTTCAGACTTAATGTAATGACATGTCGCAGGTGGTTCCTCATCACCTCCAAATACACACAAATGATTGAGAACAAATAAAGTTTTATCCACCCTCTCTCTAACATCTGTAATGTCTTTAAACTTTTCCAAGTACTGCTTAACTGTTCCATTAGCCCTTTCTACTATAGCTTGACCAGTTGGTGAATGTGGAATACCAGTTATATGCTTAATGTCCCACAGTTCCATAAATCGCTTAAGTGGCCCACTAACATAGGCTGGACCATTATCTGTCTTTATCGTTTGTGGTACTCCCATTACTGCAAAACAAGTGGCAAGATGACGTCGTACATCCCGAACTTTTTCCCAAGGCTGCGGTGTAGCCCAAATCATGTGACTATAAGTGTCTATCATTACATGCAGATATCTCAATCTGCCAAATACTGTGAATACAGTCCATTCAAATCTTTGATCCGGACCTTCACGATTTATTGCCGGGAGAGTAAAGGCAAACCTCTGTTTGTCATTTTCATGGAGGGCTATTTTGAAAAAACAGTCTTTCAGATCCACAATCAATAAATGCCAACCCTCTGGTATCATAGCAGGATTAGGTAGACCAGGTTGCAGTGCTCCCATGGACTAATCCGTGAGCATGTATTAGACTTTCCCATTTTAGCGGCCACTGCTCAACCCACACAGGTTCATCAGTTTTCCATTTTAGTGGGATTGGGAAAGTCCAAGCAATAGTCATACCTATAAATGGTGGTCTGACGTAAGAGCAAGAATGTCTCTCCCTATCAGTGCTTGTACTCCATCTGGCAACGGTAAGACAGATACACTGCATTTTACAACTTTGTTACCTATTGTCCATTGCAGTACTGGTGATAGACGAGCAATAGTCATACCTCCTACTCCTGCTACAGTGGTACTGGATTCGAATGTAAAAACCAATGCAGTGTCAAGGTTTGCGCACTGATTATTGTCACATCTGCACCAGTGTCCAACAATGCCTCAATTTGCAGTTTCTCATCCTTTAAACATACTGTGACATCTACCGCTGTTGCCAAGTCCAAGCCGAGGCTCCCTCCGGTGGCCGGTCGGAGGCAAACGGTGCCGTTCCAGCCGCTGTCGTAAATGCCGCTTTTTGTGTCGTCGCGGGGCGGTCCTTCCCGCTGCTCCGGCCATCCCCCGACGCACCATGCCGAGAGGTCACCGCGCCACGCGCACTGGACCGGCAGCCCTGACACCACACCGACCCCACCCTGCACTCTCGTCTCACACGTCCTGCGATCCCACAGCGAAAACAACGTGGTCGCGGTGAAGACCCTCGGCCAGTAGGACGGCCTCCGGGCATTTGCAAAGGAGCAAGGGCAGCGAATACTTGATTCTGCAATTGCTGTGCAGTCTCTAAAGCTCCTCCTCTGCTACAGAGGACATTGTCACAGGCACCTCCAATTTTCCCGAGACCCCCTGTGTAATAGTAAAAGTTCTAACGGAAGGTGGCAACGGGCAATCCGTTCCTTCCATATTTATTTGCTGTGGATTAACATTATTAACCCTTCCTGGTGGTCCTAACCACTCTGTTGCAAGCTGCGGCAACTCTTTGTTCAGCTTTATGTATGGCTAATGCATTAGCCACTGCTCTCCATGGCTTCATTAATTTTTTTAGCAGACTTAATATCATTAATAACATCAAACAATTTATTTCCAAATTTACGCCACTCTGTTTGTTCAAAAAAACTGTATCAGGATTTGTAAGACAACCCTTAGCTACCTCATATGCTAATAACCCTGGCAAATCTTTTCTACAATCTATATTTAAAATGCTCCGCTTTTCTAAAAAGCATTAGAGCAAATAATACGCCGCTTGTCTCTTCATACCTTTATATACATCGGTTGCAGCCTTTGCAAAGACCTCGGTGGCGCTTTTCCGGCGGGACCCTATATAGGCTCATCCCGGGTGCGGGGACTCCCTTTCACCTTCCGAGCTGCAGACCTCGGCGACGCGCGACCGGCAGGATCCTCTCCTGGGTGCGGGGACTCCACGTCCCTTTCACCTTCCCGGCGCGGGTGTGGGGATTCTTGTCCCTTCCACCTCCTGGGCTGCGTTGCAGGACCGGCTTCCCTTATTCCGTCCAACCATGGCCCAGGATCACTGCCAGCAGTGTCCAAATCCCGTTCAGACCGGTCCCTGTTCGGGCGCCAATTTGTTGTCGACAAAAGGAAGACAAAGGCGCTCAATATGAGTGAACAGTGAACTTCAATTTTAATGGATAGCTCAGTCGCCTTATCTAGTTCGAACATAATCAACTCATACATATTGCAGAAACTAAGCTCAGGATTGCCTAACACTTCGTGGGCTTTTCAGTCTGGTCCTCCTTCTTTTAGCTACCTCTCCCACCTTAGGGACTTTCCGGATCGCCCAAGGGCATCGTGTCCTTGAGCCTGATTGGCTCTCAGCCAGCTGCGTACGTGCCCAGGCTCATGTGAGTTGAGTACGGTGCTTCACTAGTCCATTGTCTCCCAACTGCTCAACATCCACATGTCCTACTTCACTTAACCATTCCTCCACATGAAGCCAGCTGCTGGTAACAATATTTTTCTGAATTCCTCAATTGGGCAATGTGGGAATCATTGTCGTGGGAGCTTCTCATAGTTATTCTGGTAGCTTGGTTTGCTCAGCTACAGCAGGCCATGAGATTTTCTAAGGCGTACTCTTGGTTGCTTAAGGCAAGCTCAGATCGAACAATTGCTCCACGGACTCATGTGCAGGCCCTGTATGCCAATTCCTAACAGGGGTCCACCCCCATTTGGGGTGTCTCACCTCGATACCTCTCCTTGAGGCCCTGCAGGGAGTAGCTCCACAAGTCTATCTCCCGCTCACACTCCCTGATATCCCTCAACCTCTCCACCTCCTCCTTGAGCTCCGCCACCATGCAGACCAGGTCATCCACCTGCTCGCACCTCACGCACGCAGTCTCTCTGCCTCCCGCTGATGGCAGGGACAGGCTCAGACACTCCTTGCATCCGGTGACCTGAACTGCAGCATTTTTTAACGGGTAGTCGGTCTGGGTGTGTACCGACTTCCTGGAGAGCGCACCGTGCCTGGTGGAGACCGTTATCACCTAGCTAACAGCTGTTGTTAAGGAGGTGTTTGTATGGGCGGGGGGGAATGATCTGCCCTTCCTGAGCCCCCTACCTGTGCTAATTGCTGCGCCACAGCCTTCTGACACGCCGTGCCCTGTTTGCCCAGCCATGCCCTGCACCCCACATTGGGGGACCTTGCAGTAGCATGATTCTCAGAGAACCCCTTTCCCCCCCCCATTATTTTTATTCCCAACTCAGGTAGCCATGCCTTTAACAGCAGCTTCAATTTTTCTTACTTTGCTCTCACCGTCTCTGCATGGTCACGCTGGTAGAACCACAGGGTGGCACGGGCCGTGGTCCCGCTCTGCTCTCTTCCTTTCACAGAAGGACGCTTTCCCCAATACCTCAGACACTGGCTTGTACAGCCTGGGAGGAAGATAGTCTCTCCTCACTGGTGGACCTATTCCAAATCTTTCTCCACAGCCGAGACGCAGGCCTGTAGGGAAGAGGAGAGGCTTTCTTCATACTGCTTTTGACTTACATGTTGTGAAAGCGGCATTTCTTTTAGGAACAGCACAGTCTCGCAACTTCCACTTAGTGAAAGTTATGATAGCTCCACCTGTACCTTTCCCATGGGTTTCTACTCACTGCAAGGCATAATCTGAGTGCACATTAAGGCACCGTTTTCCACACTGCCTGTTGTCGAATCCTAACAAATAATTAAGAACATTCTTCAAAGTCAGGCTTACCTGTAAGCACTTGAGCTTCTGAGTTGGTGGGGCTTTCTTTTTAGCTTTCATTCTCATTATATTTGGAAGGGCTGGAAAGGGAGCTTAGAAGCCACGGAAGTAATTTCACTGAAAACAGACAAGGTGAAGGAAGTACTCAAACTCCTCGACATTAAAGAACCGTAGAACCCAGGAACACTTACCTGCCAGCTCCTGAACTTGAGTCACTTCCACACTGCTTCACAGTGACTTCACGCCACCAGGCTCTCACCGTACTGAGAGGGCACCAACAACGTAGCTAGCTCATAGAGTCACTAAAACTGTTTCACAGAGATGGGAGAAAATGTGAAGAAAAAGCAGCCCTCCGGGGAACACTGAATCCGCTCCACCACAACAGCAGAAAAGCACCCTAGAGAACCTGAGCCTCAAACTCCCCCACCGGGAAGGCAATTCCCCACAAGTCCTCAGGCTTCCTATATAGCAAAAGTCAAATGATCCATACCTGGCAGGTTTCACTTCACAAGGGTGGAGCCAAGAGACCTCCTGGAATAGGCTCATCTACCTGGCTTCAGTCTTTTAAGCTTAATTGCTCCTTGTCACTACTAGAAATAACCTGACAAGGGGCTTAGTGGTTAGAGCTGACCTAATGAATTAACTACAAAAAGTGCACAAGGGTCATATTTCTGTTAGTCTTTCTGTGAGGACAAGTAGTACAGAGCCTGTTTAAATAAATAAATAAATAAACAGACAAACAAACAAACGAAAGAAAAGACATCAAAGAAAAAAAGTAAATGGCCTTAAAGGCAAAATTGCTCTCATAGATTTTCATCTGTCTAGTCATGACAGATAAAGAATATAGCAATCAGAGTTACTTTTCTTGGCATTAATGGTATTTAAATCTGCTTTTCTGAGATGTCTTCTTTATGCAGGACTTTTCAAAATCTAGCCCCGTGACCTCTGACTACACTGTTTACTTCCACTGCGTATAAGCTATCACGTATGAATGCCAGGATCCGGATCGTCACTCACTATTCAGGTCAAGGACTGGTCCAAAGGTTTGGGTTTTGATCTGGGTACATGCCTACCTTGCTGTTTCCTGGCAGGTCATGGGAAGAAGATTGGCTGGCTTGGGGGAGCTCCTGTACACGTGGCTTTTAGGCTGCAGCCAAAGTGTTCCTCTACATGTGGAAGTCTGAAGAGGGTTGCAGCCTCCAAGCTCAGATACAACCACATGTTAGTCTGGTGCAACTGATTTTTGTGTTCCTTGCACTGGCTGTGCAAGGAACCTCCTCTCCAGAGGCAAGGACATGCGTCTCTTTCGTGCTCCTTCGCTAGTGTCGCATTAAGGGGTGTAGCTGATTAACCGTTATGGGACCGGTCGGATTCAGGGTACCGAACCTGTCAGATACACCAATAACGCGTTAACCATCTGGGGTCCGGTCAGATATTCACCAATAACGTGTTAACCGTCCGGGGTCTGCTTGGATTCAGAACACTGAACTATCACGGTCACAGATTCACCAATAACGTATAACCACCCTTACCCTAGTTGCACTTAATGAGAGCTATGACAATGCAATCAAGTGTGGTTTATTACAGCAACAGATAACCAGGTTCTTTGGATTGCCGGCAATAGTGCCTGTCTGCAAAAGCAAGCTAGCATGCATGAAATACACAGGTGTTACAGGTGCGCAGCCTAGAAATTAATGTGTTAAATGGATCAAAGATTCTAGAAAGATTTATAACTGTTACGTATGGAGTGGTAATTCGTGTCGAGAAAATGGTTGATATTAATAAAGAGGGGGAAATTTGGGAATGTGGCCATGGGCGTTGGAAAGCCCTGTGGTTGAGATAACATTAGACTCTTAACGATGAGGCCATCAGGAATATAAAAATGTTTAGAGGGAACAAAGAAGGGTGATTCAGGAGACTCCATGCAGTCTCTGGTTTCTTGTTCTCCAGTTAAGGCATGGATGTTTCTGGGTGTTTGCTGTTGTCGTTACATTCAAAGTTGTTTGAGCAATGAAGAGTTGTTTTGAAAAGAACTGCTGTGGAGGGAAGAGCTACAGGCTGAGAGATGAGTGGTTGGAGAGCTGCCAGGCAGAGAAGGACCTGGGAGTGATGGTGGACAGTCGGCTGAATATGAGCCAGCAGTGTGCTCAGGTGGCCAAGAAGGTCAACGGCATCCTGGCTTGTATCAGAAACAGTGTGGCCAGCAGGGCTAGGGAGGTGATCGTCCCCCTGTACTCGGCTCTGGTGAGGCCGCACCTCGAGTGCTGTGTTCAGTTTTGGGCCCCTCGCTACAAGAAGGACATCGAGGTGCTTGAGCGGGTCCAAAGAAGGGCGACGAAGCTGGTGAGGGGCCTGGAGAGCAAGTCCTATGAGGAGCGGCTGAGGGAGCTGGGCTTGTTCAGCCTGGAGAAGAGGAGGCTCAGGGGTGACCTTATCGCTCTCTACAGATACCTTAAAGGAGGCTGTAGTGAGGTGGGGGTTGGCCTGTTCTCCCACGTGCCTGGTGACAGGACAAGGGGGAGTGGGTTTAAGTTGTGCCAGGGGAGTTTTAGGTTAGATGTTAGGAAGAACTTCTTTACCAAAAGGGTTGTTAGACTCTGGAACAGGCTGCTCAGGGAAGTGGTGGAGTCACCATCCCTGGAAGTCTTTAAAAGACGTTTAGATGTAGAGCTTAGGGATAGGGTTTAGTGGGGACTGTTAGCGTTAGGTCAGAGGTTGAACTCGATGATCTTGAGGTCTCTTCCAACCTAGAAATTCTGTGATTCTGTGTGATTCTGTATAAGAGGGGAGCCTGCCCTCAAGATAAAAAAAAAAAAAAGGCAACACGATGAAGTTACATCAATAAAGAAGCAGGAACAAGAAGTGAAGAGGAACAGGCTGGCAGAATGGAGACCAGGACGGGAACAGGCACTTTGATTGCCTCATGAAGATAGGTTTGGCCAAACTCAGCAAACTGCTCAGAGGAGCTCGTACAGAAAGTCGCTGGAAATAGGCGCACTGGAGCTGGAGAGAAGCTCGAGCTGAGAGAAGCGGAGCTGTGCACACAACTGCCTCTCGCTGGTAAGCAGTTGTGCGTTATGGGGAATCATACGTCCTTAGGATCAAAGACCGTCCTGGTAACCTTACAGCTTATTCTCCTTATTAACAATTGGACTGTTTATGAGCCTCAAATATGGGACCAAACTGAGGTCAAGGTGTGTGACTCTGCAAATAAAAATGACAAGGTTGGATATGCTTTTCTTCGATCTGGGAAGAACAGGATACATAAGGCCTGAAGACCGAGTTGCTTGACAACTTAAAGCGAGACACATCCCTCAAAAGGAATGGAAAATTGAGACTATTAAGTCATGGAACTTAAAGGATTGTTTGTTACCTTTTCTGATCATGCATATGTATAGGCATACTCGATTTTTACTAAGTTATGGAACTTAGAGGATTGTTTGCTACCTTTCCTGATTGTACATATGTAGAGGCATACTTGCGTTTAGTATATAAAGCAATGTGCTGTATATTTAGAACGTTTGATGTTTGTGTGTGAGTGTTGGTGGAGCGTAGACTCCCCGATCACCCAGCACTGTTTACTTGCCTTTTATGCTTTTTATAGCTTTTATACCTTTTAGAAATGTTTGTTTTATAAATATTACAAAATTCAGATTGAGTTGAGACCTCATTTATAACAATAACCAAGTGTTCAAATCTCACCCAAAAGCATTCCAAATGGGTGGGTGGGGGGGGGGGGGGGGGGGGAAGAGAGAGTCTCAGCCCATCGACTGGTCCCAGGAGTCAGGAGTTCCTAAGGATGTTGTATTCCCTCGGAGTGGTATCTCCCCTGATGGTGGTATCTTCCCTTAACATCCCCTCTCTCTTAGGCCAATTTATATTATTTTCTCTCTTTTGGGTGGAGCTTGGTGGCTCTAGTCAAGCATATCTTAGTTATGATTGGTGAAAAGTTCTCCAATCTCCGTTTAAAGTAATAGGCTCCGAGAAATTCAGAGCGCATGCTCGGTGAGGGGTGGTTGCTAGTAAACAAAGCAGGAGAGATTAAAGCCTCCTTCTTCAAGTCAGTAAGATACTGGGCTACAAAGATGGCGAAAGGCCTAGAGGGGAAGTCGTATGAGGAGCGGCTGAGGGCACTGGGCCTGTTCAGCCTGGAAAAGAGGCGGCTGAGGGAAGGCCTCGTTGCAGTCTACATCTTCCTCGAGAGGGGGAGTGGGGGGGCAGGGACCGATCTATTCTCTTCAGTCACCACTGATAGGACCCACGGCAATGGTGTCAGCCTGAGGCAGGGGAGGTTTAGGCTAGACATCAGGAAGAGGTTCTTCACGGAGAGGGTGGTCGCACACTGGAACAGACTCCCCAGGGAAGTAGTCGCTGCACTAAGCCTGTCAGCGTTTAAGAAGCATTTGGACTGCGCAGTCGGTCACGCGGTCTGAATTTTTGGGTACACCTGTGTGGTGCCAGGAGTTGGACTCGATGATCCTTATGGGGCCCTTCCAGCTCGGGATAATCTGTGATTCTATACCCGCCTTTGGTTTCAGTGAGAATTCAGGCCCTGAAAACAACCGAAGTTTCTTCTGCGTGGTGTTTTTTTTTCTGAATAGGGTAACTTCATTTCCCTTTTGAAGACTTACGAGGATGTCCTAACAAAAGTTATAAGGGCAGAAAACAGTACCTGAGGCATAGGCTACTTTGCAGCTGGCAGCAGACTATAGGTATGATATTATCATTGCAGACAAATATGATCTATGTAATGTGAAGTGTTCCGGCATGCTTACGCTCTGCCAAAAGCCAGAAAATGGGACCTTCATTTTAAGACTGTATGGAGAAGGAAACAGAAACAACAACAATAGAGAAGGAAGTTTTCTTTCACCTAAAGTTTATTATTATTTTGCAACTCCTGCAGGTGTCCACAAGAAATTTAGAATTTTGCCCCTGCCCCCAAACTCCCCCAAAGAAAAGAAAAAAAAAAAAATACAAACACAAAAAAAACATATTGTGGCATAGAGGTATAATTTCGGTTCACACCAGAAGACATTCTTCTCACTGAAGCGCAGTTAAGCCCCAGAAAGTGCCAAAAAACCTGCCAAAAAGTAATGCATTTACAAGTTAGTTTTACATGTTGGCATTATTTACTTGTCTGGTCTTGCCTGCAGGGCTTGATCTATCTGGGGGGGGGGTACATGTAATGCCGTGCAAGTTTGTTTGGGTGTATGACTGACAACACAACTTTAAAATTTTGAACTGTTTGTATAGAAGCAAAATACAGAAGAGTACACTATCCCCAAGGGAAACGTAGAAACTACCCGTTGCTTCTCAGGTTTAAAGGTAAAAGGTGTAAGCATCCGTTAAAGTGTAAGAAAAAGTGTAATCAGCTCTTTGAGTACAATTCTTATGTACACAGGAACATTTTCCTCTCCAGTTTCCAACTTGGAGTGCAACATTTTTCATCATGCTCTTAGATGAGCATTCTGATTCTAACAGCGGTTCCTAGTGCAAATTTCTAGAGAAGAGAGGAGCAAACCAGTCCTGACTGCTTTGGATGGGATGGAGAGAGCAAACAAGCGTAAATGAAGAAAATAAACCTGTAGAAATGTCTTCAAACAATTGTCATTGTCCAACAGCTTTAAATGGGTTGAATCCTTGAAAGCTAATTAACAGAATCTCAGGTAGCATCACTGAATTTGAAGTAGTAAGATAGACTTGCGTCGGTGCAGAGCCTCAGTCACAGTTTAAATTGGCACAGCCTCTAACTTCACGAGAACGGAAGAGAAAAGCCTATCTTTCTACCTTCTCAGCTACTGGTAGCCTTAGAAAAAAACATAAATATTTATTAAATATAAAATGTAATGTCTCTGTAGGACATTTCACCAACTAAATAATATTCAGAAGTAACCAGACTAAAAATGAAAGGCAAGATGAAACAGAAGAAGGTACCTGCATGTCTACGTTTACTTGGCAATTGACACGCACCACAATCTGCAGTATGATTCTAGTGCCTTACACCATTCCCCCTCCGGAGAGAAAAATTGGATTCCCATCTTATTTAAGGGGAGTGCAATCCCTCTCAAAACCTGAGAGTCTGGCTTCCGCTACTGAATAATGTGAGACTGGGCAGCACTGAACTCAACTGAGAAGGGAGGATGAATCTCTTTGGATCTTCATGTAACAGAAAGAAAACTCAGATTCTAGCCCTAAGCAACTATTTTTAGGGACAGGCTGGGAGCCTGTTCTTTTTAACCCAGGGTCCATTTCAGCATCTTCACAGCTAAAGAAATGATTGAGTGCTCTGTTGAATCATGTTCAAGGTGGAAAAAACTCATGTTCCTACTAACCTAAAGAGCTTAATATCTTGCTTCTGTCCTTAAGATGAGTTTTGGATTCAAATGTACTCCCTCCAAGATGAAGAACTACCTTTACTTTGTGGGGCTCATATTTTGCATAAGAGATTTGTTACTTCAGACTTCATAATGTCTCTTCTGGATGAAGGGAGTTTGCAGATGTATAAAAGGGCAAGACAACTTCCAAAAACACTTTGCATTTCCACAAAACTACTTGAATGTATTCTTGCCAGTGCGAAAACTCCTTTGCAAACCACCACAGATTAGACATTAGTCTAATTGTGGAATGCATTGTTTAACATTTTTCTGCATACTTCCAACTTTATGAGCCAGTCATGCTGAGATGATAGCTTGAGGTCCCAACTGTGGCTTAGGATATGCTGTGCACCAGAGAACTTCCTCCACATAAGATGTCTTCTTTAGGAATTAGGTACTCTGTGGCAATCTGACTTTAAAGTTCCTTTAAAATATTCCTAGTGTTATGTGTTAAATCACACTGACTTAATTCAGAACTTTTTTCAGCCAGGGTTATTGACCAGAAATTCCTTTTAACCATAAGTAGTCAAATTTTATTCAATAGTCAACTCATCTTTCCTTTCTTTTGTAGTCTGGTTACTACTAAATATTACATATTCAGTGAAATGTCATAAAAAAAAAATACTTTTTTATTTTAACAACTTTTTTTTTCTACATATTCCCCTCCCATATAGATCAAGCCCTGAATGCAAGACCAGACAAGTAAATAATGCCAACATGTAAAACTAACTTATAAATGTATTACTTTTTGGCATATATTTTTTTTTTTTTTGGCAATTTGTGGGGCTTAACTGCGCTTCAGTGAGAAGAATGTCTTCTGGTGTGAACAGAAATTATGCTCAATGTCTGTTTTTTTTTTTTGTTTGTTTGTTTGTTTTGTTTTGTTTTTTCCTTTTTTTTTGGGGGGGGGGGGGGGTAGTGGGAGACACATAATAATTCCTTGTGGACACCTGAATTGTTGTATTACATGTTAGAATTACATGTCCTGAAAAATTAGACTGAGTACTTGAATTGTAAACAATTCAGCACATACTTGTCTATATTGCACTGTGGTGATCAAAAAACCCTGTTCTTGCAATAAATTCTTACTGTCTTCCTGCAAACAAACTTAAAAGGTCTAGATGGGCCTAAAAAGCAAGAGAAGTGTGAATGACTGATAGTTAGAAGTGTGAATGACTGATAGTTATTAATATGTGTCAGAGTAGACAGTTTTACAGTTTTGGATTCAAAAAGCCTGAAGCACAAAGAGTGCTGGTAATTTCAGACACACAGGAGAAGTTTAAGCATAAGAATGTATTGAAAACATCTAGTGATCCTGTGGACAGAGCTGTGCAATGGTAGGTGGGCTTCACTGAAGATTAGGAGAGTAATAAGCAAAACCAGACAGCTTTCCAGTCTGTGAAATAAAAACACCACATTAAACAGTTTGTACTTGCCTGTCGTGCTTGATCAGTCCCCTTGATTTATCAACATGCCTACAACTTACTACCATTAAAGAAAAAAACTCAGCGTAAAAATAATAGGTTTCTAAAATAAGGGTTTTAAGGGGAGGGAAGAGGGTTAATTCTAAATGATCAGTATGTTAAGGACCTTTCTTAGTTCGGATATTTAGGGGGAAAAAAAAAAAAAGGACGTTTAATTGAATTCAACCAAAGCAACAGAATTTGCTGCTCAAGGACTCAAAACTTGTATTTGAAAAACAACACTCGTGCGCCACCTCCCGAGGAACAAAACGCAGCACACTTAACTTGCTCTCCAAAGGTATGAAACCAACGTGGTCTGAGAGGCTGTCCCGTGACAGGGACATTCAGTTTGGGTGCCTTCTTGTTCTGGAGCTTAGGCAACAGTCCAAAATACTTCAATCAATTCCAGATGATCAGAAGCTTTATCTTCTCGAGTTAATTGTTGCCTACGCGTGATTTTTTTTTGTCCAATATGGAAATGCACTGACAAATGATTGAAGAAAGAATGTCTCAAGTCATCTGAGTGTAAGCAGGAAAAATCACTTCGGAGCTAAACATGCCTGCCTCCTCCCCTCCCTGCAGGGTTCAGCAGTTCTGCTTTCTTTTCAGAGCTAAAGCCAGAAGTTAGCATTGAAAGTCTCAAAGTACTAGGAAGAATTTGGATGGATATGATTTATCGGCTTTGAAGTTCATCTTAATAGGATTTAAAAAGACACGCTGAATGGTTTGAAAGAATTAATCATTTATTTTAAGCAGCAGAAAATTTGATTTTTACATAGTATTTATCTGAAAATGGCAAGACCTGAAAGTACAAAA
The DNA here is from genome assembly GCF_047663525.1 of Anas platyrhynchos. Taxonomy (NCBI): domain Eukaryota; kingdom Metazoa; phylum Chordata; class Aves; order Anseriformes; family Anatidae; genus Anas; species Anas platyrhynchos. Next base: position 114,409,287 of record NC_092587.1, on the reverse strand, counting down.
TACCAACTTTTGGAAAATTCAGTAATGACACTTGGCAGTAATTGGGATAGACAACCTAACATCACCTGAACACTAAATTAAAAAAAAAAAAAAAAAAAAAAAAAAAAAAAAAGACTGTACCACTTTTTTCTGATCCACTTTACTGATCCTATTTTCCTTTCACTCCATGTTACATGGCATCTATTACAAAAAAAAAAAAAAAACAAAACAAAAAAACAAAAAAAAACATGAAGAAATGCCTCTACTATATGTACTAGATGGAATCATTCCTTAAAGGTGAAAACCTTTCCACACTTCCTGAAGAACCATCAAATAACAGTTGACATGTTGTTGGTCTTAAAAGGTTTCTGTATCTCCATATAAAATTTTCGATAAAAAATGTGAACGGCCTGTTTCAGATAAATCTTATTTAAACATTCCACCTTACATAGTTTTATACACACACTGAGTATTGGCTAATGACGCATTTTTTTCAGGACATATTGCAGTAATCCATGCCTTGGTGCTGTCAGGAAATTGTTTGTCTTTTCAGTACCACTTCAGCTTGACTTGCTTGAATCTGTATTTTATTTTATGTTTTTTCCCAGAATTTTCCAGAGGACAGCTATATTGCAAATACAGCCATTTAAACATTCAGTTACATGACTTGCCTCTAACAAAACAGGAAAAAACATACCCTTTACAGGTTTGACGTATTTCTGTGAGGGAAGGTAGCCTTCAAAGAAGAATATAATGATTAAAACAATGCAGTTTATTCAAGTATTTTGCTTACCTACAGATCACTGTAAAATAGCAGTAAGGCTGAATTGTTCAACTTGAAAAAGCAGAAGTTTCTCATTCAGAAAGAAGAACCAAAATCATTATGGTTGGTGGGAGACAAAACCAGACAGGCCTTCAATGGGGGCCATCACCTGCTTAAAGAATGGCGCTGACTCACTGTTCCTTGTGGTCCTCCCTCCACCCATGTGTTTTGTAAGGGCGGAGAACTAGGAAAAAGCACAGGTACACATCAGTGGTTTCCAGGGCTTACTCCCTGGAGGTCTGCCCCATGTTATGCAGCTACAGATCTTAGTTCTGTATGCTGGGAAATAAGTCCAGGAAGGGAAGAGTGTGCCACACCAAGTGCTTTCCAGTACTGAGAAAGGAATAGCAATCTGGGGCCAAAAGTACGGGACCAGCAAGGAAGACCAGTAGCTAAATATGTCCAAGTGAGAAGTGAAAGAGGTCTAGGGGTTGGAGTCAGCAGAACTCTACATCCTCAGCCTCGATCTGGAAGTCTAGAAGACTCAATAATTTGGCATCTCCTCATTTCACACAATCAGCCAGCCTCAGCTCACCCTGGTCCCTCTGTTAGTTAGTGCAAGTCTTAATGGTGGCTTTTGCAGTACAGATTGACCCCATCCAGTGGTTTGGCTGCAGCCAACAATTAGATTTCAGGAAATGTTCCTGAGGATCCATTACTGGGACTCCAGATTATTCACAAGCCTCGTCTAAAGTCTAATTAGGCTCCAAAAGACAGAAGATCTGACTGGCTCAGAAGATTGCTCTTATCCCTTTACCATCTGTCTTCTCTTTTCTGAACAGCAGGAAGGATTTCAGTAGCCAGAAATGAACATTTTTTTTAATTAGAGTCAAGTTTGACAGCAACTAATATCTTGCTAAATTGTACAGATGTTTCTTAAAAGGATCAATCAGTTATGCTCTTATTTTTTATTAAGTGAAGCTATGAGCAGCTTACTTATTCCTCTTTCTTTAATTTCCTTTACTTTCACATCAATAGGTCATTGTACTATCGATAGGTCACTTTATATGATGAGGCACTACTACTACTCGTGTATATGAGGCTCATGTCAGAGGTCAGAATATGACAACCAACCAACCAACCTTGCTGTTCAGAACCTCTATAGAAATCAAAGAACATTCCAACAGCACAATAGTTCGGGATTATTGGACAACTTAAGAACAACTCTCCTTGAAAAAGCACCATGTTAAGAGTCTATCAAAAAGGTTAGTATACAAATGAGTTATCCTTCCATGAAACATAACTAATTCATAGAAACAACAAGTTAGGGCCTAGAATATCCATCGTTTGATTTCAGCTGATGAAGAGGTAAGTGTTAAACAATTGATAGGTTAACAAGAGATACAAAAAATAGCTCTGTGGTTACAACTGACTAACATGCATAACATCAAAGCTGAGAACTGGAATGGCACCCTGCGCTGATACATTGCTTTTAAGTTGGTCCAACATACAAATCCTAAGTGCAAGCTCTATGTTTTCTTCAGCTCTTAAACTAAGCCAAAAAGGCTATGATAAGATTTCTAAAACCTGTGAAGGCAGTGGGATATAACTAACATGTTCCCATGCCTGAACTCAGGTTTAACTACTTTAACTCAAATCATGCATCTTCAAATCTGTAATGACTGAACTGATTGTATCAATTATCTAAAAGGCTACATCCAATGAAACATGGCTTTCTGACATTTTCATGGTACGATACTCCATTCACATTAGGAGAATGCTGGTTCTGCAACAAATATTTATATGTATACAAGGAATGATTTGGAGTGCTGTGATTTGGAGTACCCTGTCTTCCATAATAAATAGAGAATGTTTTACACCACTATCCTTACCCAAAGAGTTGCTTTTTGTTTTGTTTTGTTTGTTTTCCACTAGGTATGGTTTAATTTGATCTCTGAAGTTAGTTAGCAAGAGTATAAAATGCCTCATGGAACTCTACTTTAAAAAAAAATATATTGGGGAAAAAGAACACTGGTGAGGCACACTTGGTAACACTGTAGTCTATCATTGCATTTATTCTTTCGTAGAAAAATGCTCAAGAGCATTATTTTTCTTAATGTGCCGTAGGCTAAAATGAACCCTCAAGGGCCTCTATTGCTCTTCTTGTTGCCAGAGCAACAAAGCAATACTCACCTGAATATCTGCCAGTGTAAGTATCAATTTATAAGCTGAGACGAATTTTGTGCTGCTAGCAGATGTCACTAACAGCATTTTTACTGTAATCCAAATTTTAGGGGTGAGGTATGCCATGAAAACTCAAGAATATATTACTGTTTCATTTATGCTACTTGATTATTGCTCATATAATTCAAGTATTTCTATTAAAATGTCTTGACCAATGACATTTGAAACAAAAGGGTAAAACTGAAAGGCTTTTATGTGAAATCCTCTGCACTAAGAAGACTTTGTTAAACAACTCAGAAGATATCTAGCTTGTCGTCAGAAAGCACACCAGGAACCTTTCCCAATAAATTCCTTTGTAAAACTCCTTGTTGTAATGAAGCAAGAGAGCTTAGGGAAAGGGAAGAACCTAATACATACAACTGTTACTACTTTATGAACTGAAAGGGCTCATTGTTTACCACTGTATCAATCCAAACATGCACGATGTGTTTCTGTTTGAAACAGGTGACAAAAGCATTACTTGTATTACTGTCCCGTAGAAGAAGGAATATAACTTTGAAATGGTTTGCTGTGTGTGGAACACAACACAGGAGGATGACGTGGAACCATATCAGAACTGGAAACATCACTCTTTTCAGAGCAAAGTCTATTGCTTTAAGAAAAACCCAAAGGCATAGCTTCTTTTTATAAAATGCACTACAAATTCTAATTGTAAGACATTGCGAAAGAGACAAGTGGAAGATATGCTAGGGAGAAAACACCTAAGCTCTGTTGTTTCTTACATTCCTTTTAATTAATTGCTTTTCTCCCCTTACAAACTAAGAGGAAGAGGAGGAAGGAGGCAAACTCAGAATTTCCTCCTACTTGCAACTCGTAATTCCAAAAAAAATCAACTTTTCCCTATGTTAGATCAAAACATGAATCATTACACTTTATGCAGCCAAACAGTCTGAATGTGCAGGAATTAAAAAGAAAAGGAAAACACAGGCACTTCCAGTTATGAACTGATATACACATTAGTTTAAAAAACAGCAGTGCTTTATTTTCACACACAGTACTTGTACTTCTGTAAAAGCATCATTCCTGAAAAAAAAAAAAAAAAAAAAAAAATCTTTGCTTAGTCCCTGCAGAGTCAGAGAGTCAGAAACAGAGGCAGTGTGAATCAGAAAGCTGCATGAAGGGATTACAGGCAGAAAAAAAATCTAGGCAAAGGATTGGGAGATTCTGAGCTAAGCTTCCTTTTTTTTTTTTATTTTTTTTTTTTTCTTGTTACCCACACAGATTTGTAAACTGCTGTGCAATTGAAATGCAAAGGATTTTTTTTTTTCCAGTTATTTTTCAAAGAGATAACTAGTACTTGTCACTGGACTCCTCAACCTTGCATTGTTTATCTTTTGAACCCACTATGCAAGTGCTCTGGAAAAATGATGGAGGTGCAGTGCTCACTGACTAGATACACAAAAAGTTGTTCTGTCTGCAAAGAAAATGCCATGTTGTGACTTCTACATTAAAATCTATGCTTGCACAATGGAGGTCTGGCAAATACTTTCCTTCCTTCTCTTTCCCTTCATATTTTTCAGTCTCACCGCATGTGTTTTCAGTCAGTCAGTACATAGACTTTTCATTTGACTGACACACCACTGGAGCTAAACAAAAAGCCTCCCACCGTTGCTCATGTTTAAATACAAGCCAGCATTAAGGCTTTCACTCCACAGTCTGTCCATGAAGACATACTTTTCACTTGAACTTATATGTTGCTGAGCTCAGCAAAGAAAATCATTGTCTTTCTCATTTTCTTGTTTTCTTTTTGTTACGCATTCCTAGAAATAGGAAAAGAGATGACAGAACATGGACTTTAGGACTATAATGTCTATATGTTTGCAATCCAGCCTTAACTAAATATCACTCATCCTAAATTAAAACAAAACAAACAAACAACCACACAAACCCCCACATTAGGGGGAAAACTGAAAGGCTTTTTTATGCAGCAAAGTGGAAAGTTATGAAGTATTAATTTCTATAAAATCAACTACTTAGAAGCACAGGAGTTACATTTGGACATCCTGTGTTTAAAGACCAGTTCTAAGTCACATGCTTACCAGTGGTAGCATCCTTGTAAAATTAAGAGAGGTAGTCTTGTTTTACACTAAGGCTGAACAAGTTTGTTTCCCAGTTTTTACCTCCTCAAGCTATTTTGCAATGACTCAGGAATGGTGACCCTCTCAAGTGGCAGCAGTAATTCTGAGGAATGAAAACCCAAACTGACATTTCTTCTTGACCTCATTTGCTTTACTGCTGCATATGTCTGACCTTTCTCTTTTGCCTGCACCATAAGCACAGCTTCAAAATGAATTGATGTAAACACAAAGCAGTATTCATTTAATATGATTAGTAAGAAAGGTTATTATTTTTTTTCTCTTTTTCCTTTTTTTTTTTTTTTTTTTTTTTTTTTTACAGCCAGGGCTTGATTAGTTAGAAAACACTAACAGCTCCTTTTTTGTGAAAGAAGAATGGACAATTTTGTTCAGATAGTGGAAGAACATTATGGTGTTGTTTTTTTTTTCTCTTTTTTTTAAAAAAGAAGGTACTACTGAGAGCATAAAGGCTCTTTGTACTGCAGTAGCAAATCCAGTACCGTAGCACTTATGAGGTGGTTAACAGTGCTTTGGTTCAGAATCAGTGTTAGAAAATAAAGCGTAAAAAGTTGTGATATTGGGAGGGATTTCCACTGCAATTTGTAATGGATGTAAAAAGGACTGAGGCATTGGCTTCTTCCTGTTGGCAAAGTACTTTGTTCTTCATTCTGTTGAAGTCCCAGGTTTCACAACTGAGGTTCTCATTTCCATCGGTGTCGCACTAAGGAGGACTCATCATTGACCACGTCGTTGTCAGTGTAGCGATGCTGACAACGGGGTGGAATAAGCAGCAGGATGATCAGTGCAAGGAGGATAATCCCACACAGGCTCATGAGAGCATAGGAGGCAATCCACAACACTGGTTCATGGAAAGAAATGACAGAAACACAGTTGCTTGCAACATCTTCTGTTGTGAAGGGACCTTCAATCTCAGATACTGGAGAGCCATCGACTTCTGAGAAATTACAAAATGAGAAACATTAAGTCTGTAAGACACCATTTAAAAGTAAACAACAGCAGATCTATCCTAAATAACTATATACCCCTCTCCCTCCATCATCATGCATCTCAGCATACCTATTTTTAATCTGCTTATTATTGAAAAAAAAATGCTAGTACTCCATGTTTATGAAACGGAAATCTGAGGTATATGGAGACCATAATACTTCTACATCTACATAGGCTGTCAAAGAGAGAGCAGAAATTTAACTCGTGTCCTACAGCCCAACTTAAAAGCCCCAGTCACTGGATCACCTTTTCTTTCTGAACTAACATTTCAGAAGCACCAACTTAATGAAGCTTAAAAATTCTACATTACCAATACACTGGAGTAGTTCAGGGTATGGGGAGCTTTTGTTGTTTCTGGCGTTTGCAAGAACACCTCAGAGGATTCTTAGATCTTCTGTGTTAGCTACCTCCCAAGGTCTTAGGGAGCAGCACGCAGGTTCTTTAGCTTCACAGATACCTTAGAGGGCCATATCCTAAGCACAAGGCACTGGGCAGAAACCAGCAACATTAGCCTTGTGAGTAGTACTGCTGAGATGAAAATTTAGAAGGAAGAGGAGGTAAAGCAGGGATGGCTCAGTAACAGACGCAGAGGAAAGGGGAATGTTGGAGGGGATGCTCAATATCAGTAGTGATGAGCTGTGACATGAAGGAGCAGTGCTGTAAACAGGCAGGGAGAAGCTAACCAAGCAACTCAAAAATGGATGAGAAAAAATTAAATCAAGAAGCATGAAGGGATGCCTTGGAAGCTGTTTTTGAACAGCCACCCATCTTGGTAACATCACAGGCTGTGTGACTTGTTTCATTACCATCACAAGCCAGTACTTGTTAAACCAGTATTTAGTGAAAAAGGTTATGCTGCCCATGGTTGTCACAGTAACCATAGCAAGCACAGCAAAGTTCCCCTGAGTTGTGGACAGGGCTACGTGTATTGTAAAGGCAGAGCAAGGGAGTTGCCTAGGGCAACAAAATATTCGGAGCATTTCATACCTGCAGGTCTGTGGCTGGGGAAGGATGTGTCTTTTAGCTTGCTTAGGGGGACCAGGAGCACAGTTAGCCTGTGCATTTTAGAAAATTTTCCAAATGGTTGTATTCACTTTTCTAGTCAGATACTCCAAGACACATTTGTGTATTTCTCATAAAGTCCTCGGTTTTAAGCTTCCTGCTTCATTTCTTGTTCATTTTACACACACGCATGCTCATGCGAAATCATGAGTGACCAGTAAATGAGATACTGTAAACAGTATCTCATATTTACATAGAGCTTCAACAAATTTCCTGGAAGCACATTTAAAGAGATTGGCATAAAATACCCTTTGGAAGGAAATTGAGAGATCTGGTATTCAGTCCCTGGCCTCCCATGACCTCATATTATATAAAGGTTTAAGTCTCATTAGAATTAATTCAACTTAACGGTAGGGTGCTGCTGAAGGGGGCAGTCCTGCTTGCCCTCGCTGCCTCTTTTGTGTTGATGTTAGTGATGGGTAGGTTGCAGTCAGAGCAGCTCACTGATCTGATGGTAAACACACCTGTCATAACAAACTAATGCCAAAGCCAGGAATTGTCTGTGGGATCATTCACTGAACCAACCCTTTCTCCAGCTGCAAGTGTGGGAAGTCTTTAGTGGCATGGCGCTGTTAAAGTGTGCTGGGTGAAACCTAAGGTTGTACCCAGAAGCATCCTGACATTGGTGAGTACCAAACATGTATATCTCAACTCATCAGACTGTGTACCCTGTATCATCAACACATCTTTGCCAAGGCACCGCTGTTGCACAGGTATGGTGAGGGAACTGCACAGGAATGGACAGAGTTGCAAAAGACTGCCTCGAAGGCCTGTGGCAGAAACAAAACTGAAATCTGTTCCGTTTGTAGTCCCAGTATTACATTTTGTCTGCCATGTAATTATTTCATGGAGACGTTTCACTCCCTGTCAGCCCCCCACCATTTACTCTGTCTCTATTAAGTCCTTCAGGAAAACCAAACTAAGCCACATATAATACTGATATCAAATGCAAGGCATTATTATTACTATTTAGGAATTCAGTATTTTGAAGAAGAAAAAAAAAAAAAAGCAGTACAATTTTCCATCTTGTAGATAGCTTTGAAAATAAACAGTCCCTAATTACTCATTATTTGGCTTGAGTACAATAACTACTGTTATTAAAAAAGGCAATACAAACTTGTTGCCATAGTGGCTGACATTGTAAATTACATTTTGAGAATGCTTGATAGCAGCATAGCCTCCACTTTCTTCCATCCAAAAAGAAAACTTTTCCTTCACCCTCTTCTACCCCCAGGGAAATTGAAAGGAAATAAAAAGGGTGAAATTTGTCTAAATTGTTCAAACAAACCCTTAATATAAATCAAGTCCCATACTTAACCTATCATACATTAGATAATAGGATATTTTGGCATTTTCTTTTTTAGAATACTTGGTTCTAGCTACTTACAGTAATTTCTTGACCTTGAAAACAAATGGGATTTTCTATGTTATTGATAATTACAGGACAAAAATGGCACCTCTAGAAAAAATCTATTTTATAATATCTGTGTAGAACTCAAAGTTGAAAAGGTCAAATACTCTTTCTTACTACCTTGGAAATGAAACAAACATAAAGTTAGATCGAGCACAGAATAGTAGAATGCTGCCTGGAAGGGACCTTTGGAGATCACATCGTCCAGCCTCCTATACAGAGCATGACTGTTACTATCACTTGATCAAGTCAGCTGCAGCTATGACCAGCCAATTGTTTAACCTCGAGGACAGAGAACCCATGATCAATCTACGCAATGTGTTTCCTGTTTCAGTGCTGTACTTCTTTCCTTCTGAAGAAGGATTTCCTAACGTTGAACTCAAATCTCTGAATCTAACTGGTGGATGTTGCCCTTTGTTACATGGTTTCACTTGCATTTAGCCTTGGCATGCATTCAACTTGGTGCCCACCATAACTCCCAGCTCTATTTCTGCAGGGCTGCTCTTCAGCCAGCCCCTTCCCAGATGGTTCTCATGCAAGAGGGTTCCCTTGTCATGATGCAGAACTCCACAGTTCTTTTTTTCATTGAACCTCATGAGGTTTCAGCTGCTCAGTCCTCCATGTTACTATGACCTTTATGGCTTGAAGCTCTGTTATTCACCATGACAGCTGTTCTTCCAAGTTTAGGGCTTAAAAAATTGGTGAGGGTGCATTCTGCCTCATCACAGTTTAGTGTAGAAGTCACTTATGATTGCAGTGCTTGGTGCATTTCTTCTCTTCAAACACTCAAGCCTTGCTTCTCTGATTTTCTCATTTACTACAAAAATAACAAGGGGTGTAGTCCTACTCGATGCTGAAGTACCATTAGGTTGCATCACTTAACAAGGTGATCTGAACATCTGGTCTCAGGAATGGGCCTGACGCCAAACTTTTCCTACTCATCCTTTAAATACTAGGGTATCTCTGAAATTAACAACAGACAACTTGAAACGATTCAGAATAATTAACAGGTGGAATAAGTCCTATAAGGCTTCACCTAATTGAGGAAAAAGCAAATTTTCCTGCCACAATGGATTAGCTTCCCACTGCTTTCTAACTAACTCTCCTCACATTTTTAGTTTTTTTTGTTGTTGTTGTTTGTTTTGTTTTGCTTTGTTTTGTTTTTGGGGGGGTACGTCCTGGAGAATGAAATCAAAGGAAGGAGAACTGAATAGTAAGTAATTTCTCATCTCAAAACAAGTCTCAACAGAAACTTGGAGTTCAATGAAGTTAAGGGCTTTATCCTTATTTTCTGTTTCTGCCACTTTTAAATTCAGCATATACCTGTTTAATACCTTACAAAAAGATAGGCTTAACTTTATTGGTAACATCTGACTGTAAACAAGAAAGTACAAGTGAATACAAAGAAGCACAGCCCCACCAAAAAGTCCCTTATATTTCTCTATTTTTCATGATTTATGCTGCCAGTAATTCAATTTAATTTATGCCTGCTAACAGACTAAAAAGATCCAAATAAATTACATTAATATAGTTGCTATGGAGGACATGGCTGGCCTCCGCAGGAAGCCAGTTAGGCAGCTTAATCCCTCACACTGCACTGACTGCTCACCACTCAGTGCACAACCACTCACAGTTGTGGTTTTCTGATGAAAGCAGTGTTAAATATGGAAACCACAAGCTGTGAAGAAGTGAATTCAGAAATAACTGGCACATCCAGAATGTCATCTGCCCCATGTGAATGAAGTCTGACATATCGGTTTAGCTTGTCTCAGTCAGTGGTTTGTATCACCTGATTACTCAAGAAGCTAAGTTCCCATGATGTTAGGTTAGACATGTGCATGAAATATGGACAAAGAAACAATAATTAAATGCAATCTAACACCAGCCAGGGGTCATCATGTGTCCAAGCTCATGTGGATTCATATTTCTAGTCAGCAAGCTCAGTTCTTCTGCTCTAGAAGAGGTTGGCAGATCTACATGCAGTGGCCAAACTCCGTGTTTCTGTTTAGCAATATTAGCATTAAGGTACTATTATGGTTCCCTGACCATTTTTCTCAACATAGACATGCTCTCAAAGCATTTCTTATGAGCACCAGCAGGCTAAAGTGCCCTGCCGACCTGATGTCAGTCAGTATGTTGTGTCAAAATGCCCCTTCTCCTCTCCATTAATGGCTGCAGCATGACAGAAACAGGAGGCAGCTCTAGGCTTGCTAAAATTGCAGTCAGAAAGCAAACAGAAATGTGACAGGCAGGAAAACCTGGCCTGTAGTATTTGTCTAGTTACACCCTCCTTCCAGATGCATTCAAAATGTCTTTCATCACTGCAGGATCTCTCACAGAGGTCTTCATTAAGCAACCTGCATCTGTGTCTGGATTTTTTTTATTTTATTTTATTTTTGCTCAGCAAGCTCAAAGACAACAATTTGAACCCATTAACAACGGAGAGATTAAAAGGGGAAAAAAAAAAAAAAAAGGCTTTTAGAATGCCCTAGAACTACAACTCAAACTAGCTAGTGTCTGTCTTTTTTACCCCTCGATTACCTAGTTGCATTAAGCACTCAGGTACTTACTGCCCTTACCTTCCCTATCATAAATACTGGGGAGTAAAGTAGCACAGTCACACTACATTTCTCAAGCAGATAATAGATGCTACAATGTTTTTTCTGGGCATAGACCACCTCTGTTCGGGATAGTAACTTCCATATGGGTATGCAGCCTTTCCCTACTCCGCAGTTTGTATGTTCTTGCGGTACCAAGGCAATGTCTCATCAGAAAGGAGAGGATACACCAAAATTTGTATTTGTCTTTAGCTACCCTTAGTGAGATAAGATGAATCATGAAAAAGCAAGAAAGTTAACCAGCACTGTGAAATCATCTTAAAATTATCAGTGCTTCTCTTCAAATTTCTTCAGCAGCTAATGAAAATGTTAATGGTTTTCTATTTACACCAAGAAAACTATTTGTTTAGAACTAACACAAACATCACGAGTCTTAATTTGAGTCCCATTTTCATCTTTGCCTTGAACATTTCTGAAGGGCTGAAAAGGCACAATTTAGAGAAAAACGTGAGTAAAGTACTTCACTTCACAATGCAAAAATTAGTTAAGAATCCATTTACGTGAAAATTAGAACAGGACTACATAAATAAAGCTGCATTAAAAATAAGGATTCTCTTTCCCCAACTGTACTGGGGAAACTGCACATACAGACATCTTAGAAAGAATATCCTCTCAGTGGGAAGAATGCAGCTAAGATATCCAAAGCTGATGATTTACTTCATACCAAAAGACTGTTGTGTGCAATACAGTCTTTGTGTGTTTTTTTTTTTTTTTTTCTTTTCCCCTTAAAATCTGAATGCCATAGGATTGCTCAAAAATATTGCTCTCACACTTCATTGGTAACCACACTGTCTCGCATCATGTAAGGGACAAGGATGTTTAGGATGTTTTTTTGAGAGTAGCAGGTGTTTCCTAACTTAGCAGTCCTGAACAGTATTTTTCTTACCTGCACATGGACTCACTGCAAAGCCCACTCTCCTCTGAGCTCTGTCAAATATTACGTAGAAGCCTTCCATGACTGTAGCACCAATAACCAGCGCATTCGCAGATGAAGAGATACCAAATCGGTAGCACTGCAAGTTCTCTCCTATTCCAAGGATGGGTTGAATATAAAGCTATTAAAAAAAAAAAATGTGTAAGAAGCAACACCACACACAGTATTTACAAGATGACAGTCCAGACCTTTTGATTTTTACAATCAAGCACACAAACTCCACTGGTAATCAAGAATTAATAGGATCAAACAGACTTCTGTATATAATTTAAATTTAGTCAAAGTGCTTACGTGCAGGTAAGAGGTAAAGCTCTTGGAAGTCTATGATTCAATTTGAACATAATCATTCAATACATGAAGAGCACCAGCAAATTCACAGAAACCATTTTTTATTGTACGTTCCATAAGGGGGGGATAGGTAAGAAAGAACTTGGAATGTTAACTTGAATTAGAGAAAAAAACTATTTAAAAAACATTATCAGGATACAATTGACTCAGAGCATTCTCTTCAGTGTCATCTTGATGTTTCCAGATTCAAAAATTCAAGTCACATTTTACCCCTTGTATCCTCAGGGAAGATGAAAGATTGACATGCTACATGATCAATACAGAAAAAGCTTATCGTGAGGCTTTACTATATTTCAAGTTAAAATGTACTTAAAAGGTTCATTCTCCCCTTTGCTCCTGACCATCCCCAGAGGTATTAGGTTGTATTAGTAATCTTAGAGGATACGAGGCTGTATTGCAACCTATATAGGGGGAAAAAAAAGCCAGAGAGCAAAATGAAAGTGGCACATTACATTCCAAAAGCTGGCATGGAATATTAATAAAAGATAAACCAACCAAGTAATATGAACTGGCAAAGAGACCATACAGGCTCCTTGCCAAAAGTGTCATTTTCAGGAGAAGTGCTCCAACTCAGAATGCCATGAAAAACAAATCAATTTGCTTCCCCCAAAATGAGAAGATCAAAATGAGTAGCGACATTCTGTATCAATATCTAATACAGCTAATGCTCAAGAAAACAAAACAAAACTTGCATATTTTTCCTGACAATTTGAAAAATTCATTTCCAGCTGCATGGACTCAACTCAAGGAAACATTTTTTTTTCTTTTTTTGGCGTTAGATGTTGAGTCTTTTCTAATACACAAGTTTCTTTGTCATTTTTCCTTTTTAAATATTGATCTAAAAAAAATCATTAAATTCCCTCACATGCAGTAAATTATTTTTCTGTTACTGCTACAAATAGCTCCTACTTTTTAAGAGCATATGCGTTACAATAGTAAGAATAAATGTGTAACTGAATAAACAAAGAAAGATGAGACCTGTGGCAGGATAGAGATGCGAAATGACCTGCTGGAGTTCTCATCCCTCATGTAAATGGAGAGTTTGGGAAATAAGGACCAGGGTCTTTCAGTTTTATCCCAGCATGCAAGCTGTGTACCAGTCCAGAAACCAGAAGAGAATTCTTGTACCTATGAAAAAATGATGCATACAGATTAGATACATTTTGATAGATTTTGATAGCTCTGCCCCAACGCAAACAATTTAAAGAAGAAGATAGTTTTTAAAAACACAAAGCAAAATACAAACTACATGAATGTTTAATGAGCTGCTTCCATTCCTCCCACACATTGTTTTGTAGTCAACTTAACTTGAAGACATAAAAATGTCAAAGGAGGGCTACAAGGATGGTGAAAAGTCTGGATGGCAAGATGTATGAGGAGTGGCTGAGGTCCCCTGGTTTGCTCAGCCCCGACAGGAGCAGGCTGAGGGGAGGCCTCATGGCAGCCTGCAGCTCCCTCAGGAGGGGAGCGGAGGGGCAGGCGCTGAGCTCTGCTCTCTGGGGACAGCGACAGGACCCGAGGGAACGGCATGGAGCTGGGACAGGGGAGGGTCAGGCTGGGGGTTAGGGCACCCAGAGGGTGGTCAGGCACTGGGACAGGCTGCCCAGGGCAGTGGTCACAGCACCAAGCCTGCCGGAGTTCAAGAAGGGTCTGGACAAGGCTCTCAGACACATGATCTGATTTTCAGGTGGTCCTGTGTGGAGCCAGGAGCTGGACTTGATGATCCTTGTGGGACCCTTCCAACTCAGATATTCTGTGATTCTATGAACTTCAGGGTTTTGAAGCCAAGGGATACGCCAAAATCCCCTAGCATCCAAGGGAATCAAGGTCTGTTGGTCAATGAAAAGAAACACATCCCTCTGTCTCTCTTGCTGCCCTTCTACCAACTACCAGTATAACTTGACATGCTTTTGAAATAAGGTTGATTAACAGTGTTTCTTAACGTATCCATGACACTATCAAAGTGAACACATTAAACCCCTACAGAGCTTCTTCCCCTAAGACAGAAATCTTGCCTGAAGTGCACGCTCCCTAAAACACACAAAGTTGATGTACTGCCAGACCAGAGAAAAACACTTCATTACTTGCATGCAATGCTTCATGCTGGCTTGGCTCTGACTCCCCTGTGAAGCAACATATAAGGCAGTATCTTGTCCTGACATTGTAGAGCCAAGCAGCTCAGGTGCAGAAGAAAGGCGGAATCCAGTCTTTCTAACATCCTCATTTGTAATTATCTGTGATATTGATTGTTTTGCAAACAGCATCTCATACATTAGCTATATGGCATTTTACAAGTGACCAGTGTTCGCACCCTCCCACATGCTTGCCAATTAAAAAAACACTCATTAAGGCTGTATTAGAGACCTTATACTTCCAGGTGCTTCTTGGGCCAAAAAGCATACTCTCATATAAACACAGAATGAGACTTACAGCCACAGACAGCCTGGTTTTACACTTAACTCTCAATGCACACTTCAGTAAGTCTCTTGGCATAGGACAGAAATGCTCTACCCCTCATGGCCAAGTCTCAGGTCACACCTGTTAAAACACAGTTCTCCTCTCTTTCCATTTCCTATTGGAAAGCAAAGCTTGTGATGCGAGAAGAGCTTCCAGGTAGCAACCAGACCAGACAGACAAAATCTATCAAGTGCTCTATTTTAAGCACCTACTTTGATTTCCCAGTAAGGCTGCTTATTACAAGGCATTTCTTTGCCTTACTTACGTATGCTGAACAAATGCGTTGGGAGGGATTTGGCTTTATGATACCCAAAAGGTTACTAAAATAAGGATTTTAAGTGTACGTGAGCCTTCCCTTCTCTAGCTTAACAACTTAGCATTACTTCGACTGTGTGAGGAGACATGCTGTTCTGACTTCAGCTCAGTGAGGTACAGTAGCTGCCACTCCTCAGTGGCTCACCTCTACCCTTCACACCTGCCATCATCAAACTGTATCTGTAGCTGCCCCATAAAAGAATTCAGTCTATTTAAGTGGGGTTTAAAAAAACAATCTACACCATCAAAGAGCAGAAAGCCCACAGACTTTTTTTTTTTTTTTTTAAATGGAGCTGAATAAAGGAACACTACACATGCAGTTATGCCAATATACCTGAGGGGGCAATAACGTCTTGCTGGGAAGCTTGTAAGAAGCAGCTAGGAGAAGGAACTTGTTAACCTGGTTCACCTATGGTCAGAGCAGTATGTCTGACTACAGCAGATGATTTTACATTTCAGTGATACATAGCCTGCCAGATGCACAGGACACTAAGAGTGCATTTGTGATGCCGTGGTATAACTGCTGAAAGTATCCATTTTGCTACCATTGCTCTTACAATGCCAGAAGCTAATCCTTACATCTTGTAATTATTTTCTTATTTAATAGACTATCTCCTTTGTTTAGAGCTGTGAAAACAACTTCTGGTGTGTGTAGAGGGAAAGGAGTACAAGGTCCTTGAGACTAAAAAGAAACCCTAGAAGAGAATGAATTTTTAATAGAATGAATAAAAATCATGAGGCGAAATGAGTGAGTGGTTCCCTTCTAATATTTTATTGATCAGTTGACTATTTGGCATGTGGAGGGTTCTTGGTCAAATGCCCTCCCGACCAACATCGGGGAGGAATCTAGACCACTGTAATCACTTCACAGGAGGATGTGTACCCTTATTACAAGAGCTCTGGGGTTCCATTCTCCACTCATTGGCAGCAATTTTCCCAGTCAATATTTAAGTGCTTTGAAAAGAGTAGAACTTTTCAATCAGGGAGAAGAACTTTTCAATCAGGGAGATAGAGCTACATAAGATAATTCATATATTTATTTCAGATATTGGACATGTATTGGCAGTGAAGAACTCCTCAGGCCAAATCTCTGCTCTCAGTCAGGCAAAGGGTCTCAGTCTTGAACTATCAGTGTACAGACAAATACCCTGCCTTTTGGTCAACTGGCCAACAGCCTGCTTACTGCATTTACCATGATTTGTCCATCCTACCACTGTCCATTCCTGAAGCCAGGATAAAAATATGAAACTTGTTGACATTGAAATATCTGAGATTTATTCTTCAGCTTTAACCTTCTCAATGCTGTTAATCGTATTCAAACAAAAATTATGAATAGCTTTTGTTAACCAGAAAACACTGCTCCAGTTACTCTATGCTGAAATTAATCCACCATGCCCTTGCCCTACTTCTAAAGCCCACTCTATTTCCAAAGAAAGATACTTTTAAACATAAATAATGAAGTTCAAAAGCAGCTTTTCTGATATGAACAATCCTTATGAATGGCATCCATTCTAAACAACAATAAGCTTTATATTTGGAAATCAACTGCTTGCAGTAGCAGGTTCTTTTACTTTATAAACACTGTGTTTTGAATGAAAGGACTGATTTTTGTCCCCTTAATACTATGCATTGGAAAGACAAGGATTAAGTCCATATTTCTGAAACACTTAGAGCAAAATACTCAGTCTCCACACTGTTTCTGATGCATTTTTACACATGTGCCTCTTGCCTGTATTTGGACTTATTCTCACCTCTCTTTCCCTCTTCTCCCTCCATCAAAGACCATCCATCATTTTTTATTTAATAATAGGAGTACACCAGGAAAAGTTCTTCTCCTCTCAAGTCAGAGACTTCCTGACTTACCTGGCAGATAGCAAAGATGACACTCCTTTCAAAGATCATGCAATCACTTAATAGGAATTTAACATTTCAAGCAGAGTTAATTACATTAGCTTACCAGGGATTTGCGAGCTATTGCTTGCACAACAGCACTGAAGACTTTCTGGGGCAGACGGAGGAGAGTGGTCCCACTGTCTACTATCGCTTTATCAGCATTATACTAGGGAAGGAGAAAAAAAGAGAGAAATTACACACTGTAGTTAATGTAATGAAGATTAAACTGTTTCATAGTGATTACAAGGCTGTTCCTTTTTGGTAGCTGTCTTCATAAAACTGTACGTCACAGTTTTCAGCAGCTCTCTTGAGCTGATAGCTTGGATTCAAATGAAGCTTGAGAGCAAAAACAACGTAATGACAGCCTAGACACAAGAATGAATTTATCTGCACTAGTCAAAAAATTATTCCATCTCACCACAGCTGTTGCAAGTGGCCAAAGTGTCCTAGAAAGAAGTATAGCACAGCCTCTCAGAGATGTACGCTAATCCACTTTACCTCTCATATGTCTTGGGCACAAAGCACTCTCATGTTTAGTTCAGGCACAGGGTAAGCACACTGATGTGGCTTACACACATGTCCATGCCCTGAATTTTGGTCTCAGCTATAATGAAAAAAACTCACTCTAATTTAAACATAATACAGCATCTTGTTTTTAGTAACTAGTGTTTCTACCTTGAGAATAGTCAGGGAGCATAAGTCCTCATTACACGTCAGGTTTGGTTCTAGCTCAAGAGTACATCTTGTCTCTTAACTTCAGACAACCATGAAAACACAGGAAAAAGCAACTACAAAGAAACTGGAAAATTTCAATCCTGCTGCTCCAAAGTCTGCACAAAGTCCCTCAGTATAAAATTCTCTTCATTATAAAAACCCTAGTCCTCAGGCTGATGAAAAAACCTCTGATGAAATATCAGAGGTTTGATGTTTAATCAAACTTCAGATACAATAAAATCAAAGAATAAATATTTTAAGAGCTACATATTGTTTTATGGACCCTTAAAAAAGCTAATTAATTAATTGTAAAAAGAAAAGGCAAGCAGCAGTGGCAGCTATTCGCATTAACTACTTTTGTTACGAGGTTAGGCAGCAGCATCAATATAACCAAACAATTACATGCTTATGGCATGATCAAAAGACAAGAGCAAACAGACAGCATAAACTTTTAGGAAGAGGTCAAAGAGAAAGTGAATTCTAGATACATTGGTTTAGATATTATCAAGTCACAGGCGCTATCTTCAGTGCAGTGATAAAAATAAAACCCCACATAAACTGACTGACTTTCTTTTTGAAAGAAGAGGTACTATAGGCTGCCAAGCAGCACTGAACGAAAAGCAAACAGGAAAAGCACTGATATGCACCACCTGCCGTTTATCCCACACTCAGAAACATTTCTGACGAGGGGAGAAAAATATTATGGCATTGTGGAATTCATTTTAACATATTTACAATACAAATATGCAATCGCCAAGATCACCACCTCAGGAAAAAAAAAAAAAGTGGGTAGATGCACAGCCTAAAAGGGCCAACCACTAACATAAAAAAGCATGCAGAATTCCTGCCTTATAGATTTCCATGCTGTGTACAATGTACTTTCTGTGTGCAGTAACTTCTCGCCTTCTCAGTCTTGCTGGTTAATATTTAACAGAGCACCCTAGGCAGTGTGCACCAGTGGCAGCTTTGTGCTTCCTCGGCCCTGCTCTGCCAGGGTCCTGGCCAAAGCTGCAGGGTTATTCTGGCCCTATCCCCAGATCTGAAGTGCAGGGGACTGTTTTTTCCTTGCCAGGAAAGGAGTAGTCTCTGGTGACTGTTACAAAAATGTTCCATTTCCTAGAAAACAATTAGGAGAAGACAGGGCACATAGTTCATCACTCCACAAAAAGAATTACGCATCCTTGGCAAGCCCTTAACTAGCTAACTTTTCATCATACTAGCCTTAATTTACTACTCTTCCCCTAAACTTCTGCTGGGAAATACCCTTAAATCAAGAAAGGAATGATGCTTTTTGTACCAGTGATGTGCCTACTATGCTAATACATCCAAGGTGAAAGCAAACCATAGCTTAGAAAGAGTAACAATAACAGGAAATTTTCATAACACTGCTACATTTTTAAGTGAGTTGTTTTTTGGAAACAGCATGTATTAAACCATCAGCACAAGGACTCCTCTTCAAAATATATTGATTGTTTTTTAAGAAAGAAAAGCAAAGGTATTTATGTTAGAAACCTGGCAGTTCTGCATTCCTAACAATATAATAGAGAGGAATTTAAATAGACCTTGGTCTGCTTATTAAGTTGGAGGTGATATGATCAATTTTAAGTATTTTATATAGAAATATGAATTCCATATTTTATATGGAAATATATTTATCCCTATGTAAGTTTTTTATCATTAATTTCACAAAATTTGTAAGAACTATTAAAACTTTAGAATGATCATATTCCACTTATTTCCAGCTAAGAGAACAAGCACAAGACAAAATTAAGATGTCTTAGGAAAACAAGGCATGAAAATTATAGAACACAAATAGCAACAAGCAACAGCAAGAAACAAAGGAAACACGCACATATACATATCCAGAAAAACAAAACAGCTTTGGAGCAAAAATTCCACCAACATAGTCTTATCAAAATGATTCAGTGACTACAAAACATTATTCCTAATATGAACATGAAACATATACATGAGGAAAAATAACTGGTAAGGCTGAAGTGAGCAAGATATGGGCTTGGGGTTCTATGACCATGGGACCTTGTTTGAGGATCACTGTCCGCTTGGGAGGGGCACTCTAGAGGAGAAAAGACAGTTTCGCTAGTAGGATGGCTAACCTTGTTAGGACAGCTTTAAGCTAAGAAGGGGGGAGAGGGTAACCAGTAGCCCCATGAAGGAATGAGTGATGCACAGGGCTGCTGAACAATGGGAATGGAGTGATATAATCAGAAGGGATCACAAAATCGATGATAGGGGGCTTCAGAGGGGTCACCTCCAGCACTTACAGGCTAACAAGGAAAACACCTACAAGGCAGCATTATGGAGAAACCTCCAAATATTTTCTAGGAACTAAACATGCTGCAGTGTCCCCTTTTAAGTGCATACACATGCAGTATGGGCAATAAAAAAACGAGAAAGAGAGGTGCACGTGTCTGCAGGGCAAAGCATTCATAGCATCACTGAGACATGGTGGGATGGTTTCCATGACTGTAGTGTTGGAATGAAAGGATACAGGCTCTTTAGGAAGGACAGGCAGGGGAGACAAGGGGGTATCAATTGCTCTCTATGCCAGTGAGCAGCTGGAGTGCATGGAGCTCTGCCTGGGTCAGGATTAAAGGGAGGGCAGGGACAGGGGACAATATAGTGGGGGTCTACTACAGGGCACCTGACCAGGAAGAACAAGTGGATGAGGACCTCTACAGACAGATAGGATCATTCTCACATTCATACGCCCTGGTCTTCATGGGGGACTTCAAGCACCCCGATATCTGTTGAGGGTACAAACATAAAAAGAAAGTATGGGACAAGATGTTTTGGGAAGCTTCCATGGGAAGCCAACCACCACAAGTAATTATATGCTTAGATACCTCCACGGGGCTCATTCCAAGACCTTCCTTTTTCTTTGTTTGACCAGAACTTTGGTTTGATTTTTCTGCATAACAGGAAGCCTGTAGTTGTTTAAAGACTGTTGTCTCTTTGAATCAATGCACGACCTTCAGCGTTTAGACACCTTCAGTACAACTGAAACTAGTCAAGGGGCTGAGCAAACTGCAGCAACTTTATTTTCAGTGGATTGTTCACTTAATGATCATAGATTGGTCCCTACTTTACTGAAAATGCTATCCACAACTCTGAAGTCCTCTGAAGAAATTTTAGCATGTTTACATTACATTTCACATGGCTTATTAATTTCTTTTCAAAGTTACTATACAGACTTAATTCTAAGAGGAGACTGAAATACACATCTGCCTGCAAGGACAAAAATGATCAATTAGGTGCATTTCTTAAATAAACCTGTGTTTTATACAGACAGAAACAAACTATTGCAAATACCTCTCTGCAGTCCAGTTCCAGGTTCTGTCCTCCAACCTCCAGCTTGAGAATTTCAACCTGATAATACCACTCCTCTTTGATAGGTGTGTACCATATATCACCCCTGTAGAGACTTGGTTCAATGCCACCTAGAACCTGAGGGAAAAGAGAAAAGAATTCACATACTTTAAAATCCTGGATGTTTAGTTCTGGGGCAAGTACAGGTAAAAAGAGGAACGTTTCATTGTAATAGCACATCAAAATCTTAATTTAGCACAATTTCTGTGGATTTTGCTAACAAATTCTTTACCAATCATAGAACAGTTTGAAACAACCAGAAATTAAGATGTTGCTTCAGTAAACCACCATTCCAATGCTGGGCCAAATTTCCAGGGCCTTCTAACAAACTCACACTGATTTTCTTATGAAAGCTCTAGTATTTCAAATCAAATATTGGTGGTTTAAACTAGGCAATGTATAAAACCAGGACAGAACTGAAAACTTGCACATTATAAATTCACTTTATCAGATCAAAAAAGCCTTAATGCTGCTTATCAACATTTCATTTTTTGTATGAACGGACAAAATAGAATGTGACCATTGTGTTGTGGCTACCACTATTAGCTTCTATCAGGACTTTCATTGAAGCTGTCTGGAAGCATACCAGACCATCAGACTTTGAATTGAACTAACATAAGAAAGTTCTCTCTTGGGCTTCATCTATCTCAAATGTATTAACATTTACAGTAGTATGTGAATTTACAGCAAAATAACTATTCGTGATTAATTCCTTTGCTGATATGTTTATTTCAGCATAATTCATGAAGAGTTATTCCAAACAATGATCTCACATAAATAATAGCCAATTCCTGGAACCACTAAAATGGGTGGAAAGACTTCCCTGATTAATCACAAGGGAAAGATCTGGTCCTCAAATTTTTCCTTTGCTCTGTTGTCTAAAAAAAAAGACAAAGAGCCTTGATTCCTCTCCCCCTTTTCACATCATATAAAAAAGTACTACAGCATTTTGATAAATCTGAACAAGCTTAGTAGTTAAGTAAGGGAAACACAATAGGTAAGGAAGTGCACCATTAAATTTATTTTTTCTTTATTGAAATGAGGATCCAAATGCCGAAGTTTACTCAAACTTGAGAGAGAAAAAAAGAATGGGGAATGAAAACAAATAGATACTTTTAATTTTGCTTAAATGCTTAACTTTGCCTTAAAAGAATGTAAAACATTTCATATATTTAACTACTGAATTTGGAAGAAATAAGATAGTCATAGAAAAGAGGGAGAGAGTTTAACAAAGATACATCTTCCCTCTCAGATTGACAGATACCCACAAGACTACCTCCGTTGGTACCACTTCCAGAAACAGGCAGTCCAGCACCACACATCTGCAAAGAGAAAATGTTGGGGATCTTTGCCTGCCTCACAAGAGAATCAAAGAACGTCTCCACAGAACTTGAAGGCTTGAAGGTGAAGAGAAAAAAAAGATATATTAATAATTGCAGAAGTATTCATTATAAAGTTTCCATGTAGAAATGAGCAAGTCATTCAAATAGGACTACTATTTGAATGTAAATTGAATTTCTGACAACCAAATGATGAAAATCCTATATAAGTCATTAAAAAAACAACACCTGTCATTTCCCTTCTGTTGTTCTTAAAAGCATTTTTACTCTTGACCATTGTCATAGAAATCCCTAAAGCATGAGAGTATTTTTGAACTGCAGTTTTCAAATTCAGATACTAGTTTTAGTTTTCAGGCAGAAACTCTCAACGATATTTTCTGCTTGCAAGACTCTTTGGGTTATTAGAAGAGACAAATATGACACGCCCTTCCCACCTCCCATGCTTAGTTTTTAAACACAGTTTAATTCTAAAGAACTTTGAATTCAATGCCCTCATTTCCTCTTCTTTCTTTTAAAGAACTTTCTGTCTAAGTTCAACTGATTACTGACTAACAGGTTATTTCCTACACTGTATACCATGCCTATCTTTGCATCTATTGGAGTATTGCAATTTCACTGTAATTCAGATTTCTGTGTGAGTATATCTGATGAGAGGCAGGGCCACTGGTTAATTTGCAAGGTGCCAAGTGTTCATACTGCACAAAGCATAAAGCAGCCTCAGAAGCTAACATTTAAGTCTTTGGAAGAAGGGAAAAATAAATACCCTGAATGCACTATTTGCCCAAAGCAGAGTGAGAAGCAGCTCCTCCCTGTCTGTCTGTTGACAGTTCATGACAGCAGCTAAGGCAGAAGTCAATACAATGATCACACAGCTCTTGAATAAAGCTTTTTAATTCCAGAATGCAGACAGTATTGAATCATTTATTCTAAATAGATATATCTCAGTTTGTGAATTTTTCAGACAGTTCTGTGTAGGCTGGAAGCTATGACTATGTAGCATTACAATCACATTTTCAGTTTTAGGTTGTAAACTTACAAATTTTAGTCTATAAATTTTAGGTTCAAATTTAAACTTCTACCTGAATTTCTTACCTCCATAAGAATAGGATGTGTTTGGTTTATGTTCATAAAAACAAGGTAGCTAATATTTGTTCTGAAATTACCCACATTTGCCCTCCATCTCAACCTTTACTTGACAAATGCAGAATGCCTTAGAACAAACTGCCAAGGGCTTTGACAAGCCATCAGTCCATTGGCAAGTCTTGAAGGACAATATTAGAGCCCTAATAAATGCTTCCCACACACATACTAGAAGCCTTGTAACCTTTACTCTTGCACTTTGGTACTACAAGCTCTGTAAAAGCTTATTCATTCCAGATGAGCTAAAATTGGAGCCTTTACCACCAAAAAAGACTAAATCCTCATATGGGACTGTGGTACCATCACAAACCAATTTGTTCTCTCTGGAATTTAACAAATGCAAAAGATCCTTAGGAATGAGTGGTTGGAAGGGAGGAACTTTGTGCTGACAGATCACCTACCCTCTTTACTTTAATATTTAGATTTCTATTTATCATCATTGCAAATGATAAAAGCAGGAGAAAGGATCATTTACCTTGGCTAAGGTGCCATAGGCAAGACCAAGAATCCCATGCCATTGAACCCCTGGTAAGAAGAAATTCTCTGATTCAAAAATGGTTGCAATATTGATGGTGTAGCTGCCATCAATTCCTTTGGGGATAGTAATGACATCTGTACCCAGCACTCCAGTCCAGCTTCCTTGACTGTACTTAACTGTGACATCGATCCCTTGAGATTTGTATGTACTTGACCTTCAAAAGGAAAAGATACACTTATGCATGTGCTGTTTATTTACAATGCAAGACAACAAAATACCACCCAATATTATTTTTTCCCAGAGAGGAAAAATAGTGAAGTCTGCAAAGTTGATCACATATCCTACAGAACAGGGTCATATTGTAAAAGCAGTACCATGTGATAATAATAATAATAAAAAACCTTGAGCTCCTGTTTTTATCCTGAAGCCATCAATGACTCAATTTTTCACAATGTGATTTTTTGTTTTTGTTTTTAATCTAAGATATGACACCATCCAGTGCAATGTGTCCCTGACTCGGACTAGTCTGTCACAATAGGAGCAATACTCTTTAACTAGGGATGGAACATATTAAGTGGTGCTAGGAAATAAAAACCTTCTGAATTCTAATCTAATACTGAAATGCCAAGTTAACTGAATAGCTATAGACTACTACCTCATTAATAGTATTAAAATTCTATTTTGGGTAAAATAGAATATTACGGTGAGCAACAGCAGTAAGACACAGGTTGTCTAAATCTGCAGTCTGGCCTGCCTGTAAAGAAGTAAGCAGATTTGGATATAACTAACAAATGATTCACTAACTTATAGGAGGAAATGAAGGAGTTCCTTCTAGACAAAGATAGCTACAGCAAAGGAGCAAAGAAAAAGAATCCTGTTTAGAAGGCTTAACAAAAGTATTATAGAAAACACCATGAGATTTTTCATTTTAAAATTCTATAGTAAAAACATAGCCATCACCTTCCATCTGCATCACTACCATAGAGCTACAGAAGTCCTAGATCCCCTACAATCTATTTTGGTCCCATTCCTTGGCATGCAGTTTCTCCTTCTAGAGAGACAAATGACCATGCTTGCTTCATCTGAACAGACTTTTAGCTTGACACACTTATTAAAAGTAAATTTAAAAGAAGTACATGTGTGTAACACATTAGAAAGGTGATTTATCAAGTGCGGACAGCTTTATCCACCCAGCTTTAATCTAGCAGCTGCTCTGACAGAAGCAGCCGTGAAGCTGTTAGGTCTGTGGCTGGAGCACAGGAGATGGGAGCTTGCTGACAAGAGCCGACTCAGAGCCAGCTCATCCATGGATAGCTTCACAGCCACCCCTACCTGGGCTAGCCAGAAGAAAGCTGGTTTGATTTTGCCTGCTATGGGAAACACTCTCCAGATGGCTACACAGACAACTCCCAACCTGTTTGAACACAGATCTCATCTTGTGGAGCGACTTGACCGTATGGACCATGCAAGTGATTCTCTTCCTATCTAAGGGAGAGGGGAGAAGGAATAAGAGGCCAGGCTCTAAACCCAACTAGTTCTTGATACTCCCAATGCATAAGCCTTCAAGGGTCTTCAGGACCCAGTGGCTTGTAACATCCAAGACAGCAGAAATAAATCAGGCAATAGGCCATGTTGATTATAGATCAAAATGCACCAATGTGCCTGAGATTCTGGTACTTACTGCCTGTATCCAGTCACTGCTACTACGGTTTTAACTTTATATGTAATTTTGCATTTCTGTGACATTTAGACAAAGGGACGTCTCTGCTCAGTCATGGTCTTCAGAGAACCACTGTGATACCAGAAGTATATTTTATAAATCGAAACAGAGTCCAAACAACTAGTGACATAAAAGAAACCAGAGGGACCAGGAAAAGGAAGGGAAAATACAGGGCTGTTCATGTAGAAAAGTGTATGACTGTGCAACTGAAGAGGAATCATCTAAAACTGGAGAGAAAGGTGAGTACCAGGAGAACATCTGCAAATACAGACTGTACGTATGACCAGCAACAGTAGGAGCACATAGGTCTTCTTCCCTCAGGTAGGAGGCAAGAAGAATCCCTCATGGATTGCACTCTGGAACAGGATACAGAAAGACTGGGATCATGTATTGCTGATGAACTTCTCTGTGGAAAGGAAGGACAAGTCACCTCCTCTGTGCCTCCCTACCTGTAGAAATGGGTATGAGTATGGGTATCATTTCACTTATAAAGCAATGTCATATTGGACACATATTGACACAAATGTCATATTGGAGAGGAGGTCTTATTATTTACATCAAGGAGCAGAATTCCTACTGTCCTAGGAAGGGATCTTATGCAGTCCTTGTGGCAGTAATTATATTCTGTTCTGCAAAAACATTTCCTGTTCCATCTTACTGACTGTAATCAGCCCATGTTTTTCCATCTCACTGCTCCAAAAGAAGGAAACGTCTTTAGAGGTCAAAATGAGAGAATTGTTTTAATTCAGAGGTAGAGCGTTTTGAGACAAACACATGGCATAAGAAATTCCAAACAAACCATTTTGGCTATGATACAAATATAAAAAATTCAACTCTTCCAGTAGGACAGAGTGTACCTTTGCCAGAGGAAAGGATAAAGGTCTAATAGATGACAGTTCTGTGGTACCACCACTTCCTTCTCCCTCTCCTTAGCAGCTATCGTCTTCTCTCCATAGCATCAAACAGAAGAATGGTTCTCAGACCTTGAATAGTTCTCCAGCCTTATCTCAGAAAACTAGCAAGGAGTTCATTTCCTCGTGCAGAGTTGCTCATTTCCAGCCTATATCACTGGACAAAACATAGCCAAAATATTATTTCTCATGTCATTCTATATTTGAAGAATGTTTGACAACGCAAAAGCAAAACCACTAGGCAGAAAGCCCTGCTTAACACCGACCTCACTAGACATGCAACTCCTTCATTCCATGCTCTTCCATTGCCAGTCTGCAATAAACCAGGACTTCATGTTTTCTTATTTACCCATTCACTTTTTCCTAAGCACCCAATCAATATCTCTACAGAAAGCAATGGGAAAGAAGGGATGGAAAGAAGCAAAGGACCAAAAAATCTGAACAGAAATTTTGATCCCCTCTCTAGTGATAGATGGCACAAAACAAGTGATTCAGGGCCAATGACTTTAAGGCAAAGCAAAAGTGAAAACCCAACAACCAACCTAACTGTCTAAATAATATTTCACAACCTAAATTACTGTTTTTTAACCAACAAGTCCCATTTAATTTGCAGGGGTTCTGGAACAAGTTTATAATTTACCCAAACCATAAAACTTACAGTGCACACAACCAAATGCACAGGATCATCCTGCAAAGCAGAAGATTTGTGTTGCTAAATGGTATGTACTTAATTGTATTATCTCAGTTTATTACTCATAATTTTCTTATCCCCTTACCTCATCAAATGATCATCTCTCGAGTAGTTTGCTCTTGAAACTTTATACCGTGAGGCAGCAATACTCACACTGAAATAAGACTGGATACTATTATAGATACTACTGCTGAATACTGACAGCCTGAGTATGTCACTCTTTCACATAACACGCCAACACTGATTTAGTTTCAAGTGTGAAAATCCTTTTATAAATTTAAGTAGCTCTTTTATCATAAGTAGCATATTCAACAAAACCTACTTATTATTTTGAACAGCATGAGAAACAAATACTGTGACTGCTTTTTTCAGTTTAGGAGGACAAATCAGGCTGTTGCCCAAAATCTTACATAACTTGGTAACTTATAAAACATGATCATCACAGCAGACTCAGAAATTTTCACAGCAGAATTTTGTAAGAGCCACTCAAAAACCAGTCATGAAAGAGTTCATGAGAATAGCTCTATTTATTTTGTACATAAAACGCCAGATAATTGAATAATGCAATTATATGACATAAAAATGTGACACATAACGTGATTTAACAAATTACTTCCAAAACTGCTCAAGGAGGGTTGTCCTGAAAAATACACATGCCATGTTCTTACAGACTCTAAAACAAAGACAACAACTTTTCTACACACCCTCCCAATTTCAGTCCAAAAATAATAACACACTTAACTTTATATTTTGATAATTTGAAAGATATTGGCAATCAGGAAATTCAGACCCATCACTGTATTTCGCCAGCACAATATTGATATTCTAATAAGCACACATTAACTCAGTCCCACGAGATTTATTAACTTAACAAATTACTAACCCTTCACTCCCCTTGTCTTCAATTTGCAGTTTATGACTTTGATATGGAAGCACTTCATGACGGTAAAGGGCAAAACTGCAGGACTAATTACCAGATGAGAGGTGATGTCTTTATTTAATTTTAAAGTGTCCCAGATATCATGGAACAAAAGTACACATAGACTATTTGTTTCACTTACACACAGGTAAAGGTCACTCTTGGGTCATTTTTCAGATCTGGCTGATGTGATAACAAGGCCCCTGCCTACCATCTGTGCAAATTCGTGACTACAGAGAAAAGACTGTCCTAAGGCCAGTCTCAAGAAGAGAAAGCAGCAGGGCCCAAGGCCCTATAGGTCCATTGGCTTCACATCAGCTCAGGAAGAGACACAGAAACAACCTCCTGCAATCCATTCCTAAGCACATGAAGGACAAAAAGGTAAAAAGGGACACTCAGTGAGCAATTTCACAGACATATCATGGCACTCTAAGGCACTACATTAAGGAGCATAACTGGCATTCCACACCTGGAATACTGTGGCCAGCCATGGGAACCCAGATCAACGGGGACAGAGAGAAATAGGAGAGGGAGTGGCAGAGGGCTAGGCCAGGGAGCTCAAACACATGAGCTGTGAGGAGAGGTTACAGGGACTGGGCCTGTTTTGTAAATGAGGTTAAAAGGAGAAATCATAGCAGCTTACACTGATTTGAAAGACAGCTACTAAAATGACACAGACAACCTTCTTTGTCAAACGATCATGCAAGGGGTATTACCCCTTGAGTAACATTTTTTGAGGTTCAGTTTGGATATTAGGTAGTAATTTGCACTCCTGGAGAGTGCAAATTGAAACACACTGCCCAGAGTTCATGGATTCTCCCCCCTCACAGAATCACAGAATCACAGAATTTCTAGGTTGGAAGAGACCTCAAGATCATCGAGTCCAACCTCTGACCTAACGCTAACAGTCCCCACTAAACCATATCCCTAAGCTCTACGTCTAAACATCTTTTGAAGACTTCCAGGGATGGTGACTCCACCACCTCCCTGGGCAGCCTGTTCCAGTGTCTAACAACCCTTTCAGTAAA
The DNA here is from genome assembly GCF_047663525.1 of Anas platyrhynchos. Lineage (NCBI taxonomy): Eukaryota > Metazoa > Chordata > Aves > Anseriformes > Anatidae > Anas > Anas platyrhynchos. The sequence goes on along the minus strand of NC_092587.1, from coordinate 114,379,852 downwards.
GAAGTTCTTCCTAACATCCAACCTAAAACTCCCCTGGCGCAACTTAAGCCCATTCCCCCTCGTCCTGTCACCAGGCACGTGGGAGAACAGGCCAACCCCCACCTCACTACAGCCTCCTTTAAGGTATCTGTAGAGAGCGATAAGGTCGCCCCTGAGCCTCCTCTTCTCCAGGCTGAACAAGCCCAGCTCCCTCAGCCGCTCCTCGTAGGACTTGTTCTCCAGGCCCCTCACCAGCTTCGTCGCCCTTCTCTGGACCCGCTCAAGCACCTTCTTGTCCTTCTTGTAGCGAGGGGCCCAAAACTGAACACAGTACTCGAGGTGCGGCCTCACCAGAGCCGAGTACAGGGGGACGATAAGTCCAAGTCCTGTAAGCCTCAGAGGCTTACAGGACTTGGCTGGACTCAGCCATGGCTGATCCAATCTAATGACAGCCCAGCATCAGGGGCATTATGTACTAGGTGACCTACAGAATTTTATTTCAAAGAGCATTTAAATGTCTCACCGATTCAATAGGGCCAAGATGCCCCCCAGATGATAGTTAGGCTTAAACTATTTGAAATGAAAAAAGCACGATGTAGCCAGGTTCAAGCATGCTAATACCTGCACTTTATTCTGAACATATTCCTGTTCTCCATCAATCCAAACCAAACCAGGAACTGCTATTGCAATTGCTCTCTTCTATTATTACTTCAGTTTGAATCATTTGATAAAGCACCCTTAACTCTCCAGGGACTAATTTTCAAGGTTTCATTATTAATTTTGTACCAAAGTTCTGAAAACACAATGCACACAGAGAACACTGATAAGAGGCTGTAACCTTCAAGTGATTTCACAGTCTTTCTCAACACAGAGCATCTGTTGTTGTTGCTGTTTGTAACAGTGTGTGGTTCTTATGAGAGGCCTTGCCCTTCCAAAGTAACGTCACTGAAGAGAAAAGGGAGAAGGAAATACTTGTGCTTTTAATTCCTGACAAGTAAGTTTCCTTATAATTGTAGCCACTACCTATGGAGGGGACCGCTGACAAGCAAAATTCTGCACTAGTGCAGAAATAGCTCTCGGGTGCAAATTCTGGACTTTTCAGACCTATGTGAAGTATCTCCATTAACAGCTGAATATGTGACAGGAGGTTAGGCTTTTGTACTAGGCAGCATGGAAATACTGACTCCATTATCAGTGCATCTTATCGGAAGAAAACAATACCCCATGTTAAAATACATGAAGAGGTGATGTTCTCCTGCCTCCCTGTCCTCTAAGTAATTTGAACCATATTCTTCAGCTAAAGATAGACACTGTTTTGTAGAAATTTACCTGAAGTAATTTAAACTAGAGACAGGCAGAAGGGAAGGAAGAATAGAGGAAAAGTGATTCAGACTAAGCTGTGCTTGGCTATGACTAATGTCAGCTCTTGCTAAACAGCAAATTTTGTGCATAACAGGCACCAAAATTTCCAAGTTGTATCTTATAAACAACCAATTTCAGCACAGGGTCTGTTCCAATCACTGGCTGACTGAGGTCCTTATCCAAACTAAATAACAAATTAGTTTTTGACTAATCAAGTTTTGTGTCAAATGAAATGTCAAGTAGCAGATAGGACTACTGTTTTTTATTTTATTTTTTAAGAAAAGGGAAATAAATTTACATTTCTAATTCCTTCCAAGACTATTTGGATAAGAAATTGGTGAAGTTGGTGTGATTTTAGAAATGATTTTTACCCTGTGATCTTCTTCCTTTTTCCCCAGCTCTAATCAGTATTGGGTCCAGATCTCAGTCTTGCTGTTATCAGTGAGACCGTTTGTGGTGTCAGTCTGGACTCTGCATCAAGAAGAACCAACCTTCTGGTTCAGGCAGCAAACACCCCACTGTCATGGGATGTCAGAGAAGCCCCACAAACTTCCTGATTATCCTCTATGGCATGGAGCAGTCAGAATCTCAAAGACATCCTATCCCACCGAGGCGTGCAGAACAGGTACTTACAGCTCTGTATTGAAGTAGGAGGTGACATCAGGATCAGGCACACCTGCTACAGCAAAATTACTGCTTCCAGTGTCAACCAGAATATTTAACTGCCGAAACAGAAGAAAGGAGAGGTGGTTTTCATATTCAACTAAACAAACAAAAAAAAAGAAAAAAAAAAAAAAAAAAGAAATCATTAAAGTTTTTTGTCTAAGCTACCTTTAGTTTAAAAATGAAGACGACAGTTGTCCTGAAAAATAAATGCAAAATGTCACTTTGGGGAAAGACATGCTGCTGTGGCCCCTCTAGAATAGCTGATTATAATAAAATGCTGTAAAATAGTCATGGTCACAGAAGGGGAATATCCGCCAAGCCCATATTTATTCAGCAGATGAATTCATGACCTACTCAAATTTCTTTTTGGCCAAGTCCTTGTGTCTCAGCAACCTGTCTCATCAGGGACACATGCTGCTTTGTGCCCTCTTTAAAGTACTGCTTGCCTTAGGGCTGATGAGGTTTCTAGGTGAGGTCTGAGCAGAAAGAAGCAGAAACATGAAGCTTAGCAAGCACTGGGAGCGGAGCTTAGCAAGCTCCTTTTGAGCAGTGGCAACCTACCACAGTCTTCACTGCCTGGGAACAGGAGGATGGCAGACTTACAGACACAGTGAAAAGCACTGATTGGTCGGCAGCTTAAGAGGGGGACCACTTGTTCAATTAATTGGGAGGATGACTAAGGCCAAAAATTGACTAACAAAACCACACAGAAAAAAATGAGACCTTCCCTTTCCCCATTTGGCTCAGGTGACCAGTCAGGTTCACCACAGCTGTGTGAACGCTTGTGCTAGCACGAAGCACGTCACAGCATGGGAATGAGCTGAGATGCAGGATAACTTCTTTCAGCAACATTGAAACTACAGCTTGGGAGTGTCATTAAATGATAATTTAAGTCTGTCACTACCAAAAGTGGTGGTCACGCTTTTTTCCTGCTCTTGGCTGGATGTTTCCCATGGCTTCTTGGCGTAAGTACTAGTACCCATGTGGCTGTGCTACAAATCCACTCAGGTTCCTTACCTACAGTTGCAAAAAACATTAGTAATCTGTCTTATCAGACAGCTACTTGAAAAGAGATGGGAGGAGCAGATACTAGAAAAGGGTGATTGCCCTTTTCAATTTGCTGGATTATAAGAGAGAAAGATGGGGGAAATGAGCTCAACGATGACAAAGGAAATGGAGAAATGGAATCGAATTCAGAAAGGAGTGTAAAGACAAAGGAAGATAAAGGACTTAGAGAAGATATGCTGAATTCTTCTTTAATAGATTTTAGACTGAGCACAGGAGAAAAAAAGTGTGAGCTGATGTTTAAAAACATTTTTGGTTTGCTCATGGAGGAGGAGGAGGAAGAAGGTTGCCCCTGTTTTACCTAGTAAATAAAATCTGGGACTGAGGACTGTTTAAAAAAAAAAAAAAAAAAAAAAAAAAAAAAACAACACAAACACAAAAACAACTAGTAATCTATGGGACTCTCTTTTGAACTGCATGAACTCTGTCATTGGTATTCCCAGCCCTAATCATACAAAAATGTTAAGACTAAACATAAACAAAACCACAACTTCAGTCAAGTTATTTACTTGCCTCACTGCGTCTCAGATTTTAGATTAAGTGAAAACAATGCATTAAAATTTATTTTGCAAACAGACATGCTAGACGGACTTCTAGAAAGAAAAGGACATATCCAAGTTCACCTGGCTCCAGGAGCTGAGGCTTTAAAAGAAAGTAAGAACCTGTGAGGCATGACTTGCAAGAAAATCCAAAGTTTGCTTCATACTTTGTTTCACCAAGATTAAAATCTAACATTCTGTCAAACACCTAACAAAGTAAGAACTGTTCTTTTTTATTTTTTCCCCCTCTCTTTTTTTTCCCTCTCTTGGATAGAAATCGTATTAAAAATAAATAACAAAGAGTAGCTACAATGTGTGCATCTATCAGGACCAACAAAAGTTGCCTCCAAGGGGTGCTGCAGGGCTTAAATTAATTAGCATTTCCAAGGCAGTCTGTGATGTTTGAGTAAAGGGCACTATACATCAACTGAATAAATAGATATAGGTGTTACCCTAACTTCAGTAGTATGTATGACACTGCACATGGAGGAGGACTGGGGAAATAAAATTAAAAAGAAATAAAATAAAAAAAGCTCAACCACTAACTATGACTTATATAAAAGATATTTTACCCCCCACACCTTGAATAAAATGTTACTATCACAGAATTCAGAAATCACTGAAGAAAAGGACAAGTTTACTGCCCACAGAACGGAGCAAATCAACATTTCCAAAAGAAAACTGGTATCTCTCCCCTCCAAAAAAAGGGGAAAACACAAAGGCAGCTAACCATGCAGGTCCCAGCCTACTCGGCTGTGGCCACGCTCACACGACAGATCGCTATTGAGGCTGACATTCCCGATCTGCATGTTTGTGCATAATGAGACGCAGGCGGCCAGGGCAGACACAGATTTATTGTGGCCCTCACAATAGTGCCAGTGATTAGCAGATCATTTTGGGGTGGGTATAACTGACTGGGCGCTCTTTCTCTGCCTGCCGCCCTTTCGGTCCGAATTTTCTTTAGTGCCTCCACGTCTCATTAAGATCCACTTTCATGTTGTCACTGCCGGAGCCTACTTTATTCTGTGCCAGTTCTCTGACAGTTTAACTAGGCTGCTGGGCAGCTTCCAGACCAGCTCTGGTAAGTCACGGGGTGGCAGCTGGAGGCCTCATGGTCCAGGGCTGCCTGCCCTGCCCCATCTCCAGAGGTCAGCCCTGCCCAGTCCCCTGGAGATGGAGGCGAACACACAGCACGCTCGCTCCCCAGTCGCTGCACTTCTCCACCCACTCAATGCCACCTGAACACATTGAGCTGGAGAGTGGCCATGCTTCTCTGTACCTTCACCTTTCCGTAGCAGGAAGGTACTAATGTTGAGGGAGAGCCAGCAGGGGTGTTTGCATCCTCTTCAACAGCCTCCTGGCAAAGCACCAGAGAGACCATGAACCAGAGCTCTCCTTGCTGGCAAAGTAGGTCCACTGGATTTATGACAGCCACCTCGAAAGAATCGTGTCCTGTCACTTACAGCTGATTAGTGATTGGCATGTTTTGTCAGAAAGTGTCAGGTGAAGTCAGATTTGGCAAAAGCCAAGATCAGAGAGGCACATCTGAATGAGGCAATGAAGGAGAAATTGTCCAAAGGCTGCTGACTGATCATGTGCTAGTCATAAAAAACGAAAGACTCCTTTCCTTTCACACTGCGAGGCACAAAAGGAAAGCCTACAGTTGGTGGTGGATTTTTTTTTTTTTTTTGGACATTTCCGAGTTCAATTTCAGATCTATACAGCAGATATAAAAGCCCTTTTTTTTTTTTTCTTTTCCCCCAGAGATCACCTTTACCATAGCTGTGTGTGATATATGAAGTAATAATTCATGTCAAGAAGATGGTTGATATTAATAAAGAATTAGGAGATGTGGGAGTGTAACCATGGCTGGGACAAGCCCCATGGTTGGTGATAACATCAAGTTCAATTTCAGATCTATACAGCAGATATAAAAGCCCTTTTTTCCCCCAAAGATCACCTTTACCACAGCTGTGGGATGTGAAACCTGCACCTCATACCATACTGGTAGATTATTTTGCTGGATGCATTTCCTGAATAATATGGTTATTAATGAGAGGTTAAAAAAGATTCCTGGGTATAAAGTGACCATGATGGTAACAACCACCTGAGCCATGACAAACTTACAGAGGAAATCTGGCACCCTATCTGTATGCCATTAAGTTGTGCTCAAATCAAAAGCTGTTTACTGAAAGTTGTGAACATGGAAATGCATTGCCAGAGAGGCAGAAGTCTCCTTGGGCCATGCATCTTATGTTGTTTTTTACTCCAATTGGTGGAGATACTGAAAAAATAAAACAGTTGTAATAATTCATTTCATCTGGTAGTCAAATACATTGTCAATACTTCAAGGATCCCTGAAGCTTTCCAGTATTTGATTTAGCATCAGCATCAAATAGCGCTTACTGTATACTCTCCTGCTTCAATAATTTAACCTATTACCGTCTTTATTTTTTTTATTCTTTCCACTGCTGAATATTGTTGTATTTTGATACCAGTAAAAATTTTCTATTGATCTATCATCTTTTTTCACTCAACAAAACTTCCTTTGTCTGTGGTTCAGGTACTAGCCCTATCTCTTACCGCAAGTGATGTCAATGCAACGTCATCAACACTAGGAGTCATCTATCCCTACTTTAACTGCATCAGTGAGCAGTTTGCAAAACACACCATGTATTCAGAAAGTGACTTCCTTGTCCTCTAGCAGGGACAAACCTTACCTCTGTTCTGACCTACACTGTACTCAGACTTGGTGAAGTTTCTCTTTCCTGTTTTAGTCTGAGGTCAGAAGTTTTTTGTAATGCTCAGAAAAACATACAAAACCAATCCCACAGGCTGCAAGTGCATAATGCATTTCTTTGAAGCAGCTCCCTGTGTGGCTTAGCATACACAGTCTTTGCCAGGTGTGGAATCCCAGGGCTTGCATGCAGCCCTGTTGCACTGTTGTTTTTGATGTAATTCCCCAGGTAACCCACCCTGAGACAGTGATAATCTTCATCCCCATTAAAAGAAGGGCCTGTGGAAAAATACACTACAGTTTTTTCAAGTTAATGGGCCTGATTCTTCTAGGTCAAGCAATGAAGACTTATCACTGAACAAAATGAAACAGACTGCAAAAATGCATTTGGATCTTCATCCCTGCTTCAGCTGATGCTTGGGGGAATAAAGAACAGAATAAGATCTGCAGAGTTAGACCCATAGATATAATAATGAATCTCATTCAGTTGTATGTTTACTCTGGGGCTCAGTCAAAATCTTGATGTTAGGCAATTGACAGCTTCCATCATGCAAGCCAGAAGGTCCAATGAAGCTGGATGTGTAACTGGGATTTTAACTTGACCGAATGTCCTCCCTTTCTATTCCCCTCTCTCCCTTCCCCAGTAAAGTGCGACCGTTTCATGCTAGTAACATTCATATGCCGTTCAAAATCTTGTCCTGCTGTGCTTTCTTGATTTCTCCCACACACACGCTTAAAATAGGGTTTATAGTCCTACTCTGCTTGATGGAGTATGCCACACAGTGAACCATCACAAAGTAAAAATGTGTGTGTTTTTTTTTTTTTCCACATTTAGAGACTATAAATAGGAAGCATCCCATTACTGGCTCATGTGCTGTTGCCACATATCATGATGGCTTAGCACAAGTCCACACCATCTAAAAACCCCATAACTTGCAACATCTCTTAATTCCCTCTCTTTCTTATTTTGTCCCATACATATTAGACCCTACAGAAAAAAAAAAAAAAAAAATTGTTAGCGCTTAAAAGAAAAAAAGTGCAAAGAAGAGCTACATTTCTTGTTAGAGATCAGCAGCTAGAAATCATTTGGGTAACAGCTCTTCTTTTTTAAGCTGGTTAATAGATAGGAAAATTAGTTGCCAATTTAAATATTGCCTCATTTAACACAACGATTCCTAATTACATTATCAGCCCATCTGGCAAGAATTGCTTACAACCATCATGCAAAACAGAAAACACTCTAGGAACTATATGCTGTGTTTGCCCACAGTTGTTATGTGTTATTATTGGCACAGACTGTCAGTCAGGTTATTTCAGCAATTTGTTTCTACGAATTAATAATGTTATAATATAAAGTGGCTTTTTAAGAAGAGCTACTGTACACTACTTTCAGTGTAATCTGGAATTAGCATTTACAGCCTACTTTTTAGTAAACTAATTCAGAAGACCAAGGTTTAATGCAGATTCTTCATCTCTTCTTTTTAAGATATGGAAATAAAATCTAATTAAAACATGAGTTAGGGGAACCTTTGGAAGCATGTCTAGATGTAGGGGACTGCAAAGTTGCACATAGACTGAAAAATCGTCGGTGACAAAAACACTTCTGCTTGTAGAATGATGTATATTTTGCTGGAGAGGCAAGACTGAAACAAAAAAGGGGTAAGTTTGTCAGTCCATACAAAATACTAGCACACTGCTGCTGAACACTGGAGCAGGGACAAGGTTCTCTGATCTTAGCAGTCTCAAGAACAGTCCCAGGACTGGAACAGCCCAGTCCTTGTTACTCTGCAGCACTTCACAGGATGTGTGTGGTGGGAAGGGACCCCTGGAGGCCACCTGCTCCAAGCTCTGCGCAAGCAGGGCCACCCAGAGCAGGCTGCCCAGGGCCAGGCCCAGGCAGCTTTTGCAGATCCCCAAGAGGAGCCCCCACAGCTCTCTGGGCAGCCTTTGCCAGGGCTCCTCACCTGCACAGCACAGAAGTGCTGCCTGCTGCTCAGAGGGAGCCTCCTGGGCTCCCCTTTGTGCCCGCTGCCTCTTGTCCTAGCGCTGGGTACCACTGAAAAGGGCCTGGCTCTGTCCTCTTTGCTCCCTCCCTTCAGGTATTTATGGACATTGATGAGATCCCCCTGAGCCTTCCCTTCTCCAGGCTGAACAGCCCCAGCTCTCTCATCCTCTCCTCACAGGAGATGTGCTCCTGCCCCTTCATCATCTTGGTGACCCTCTGTTGGACTCTCTCCAACCGGTCTCTCCCTCTGCTACTGGGGAGGCCCAGAACTGGACCCAGTACTCCAGGTGTGGTCTCACCAGTGCTGAGCAGAGGAATCCGGAAAACAACTCTGCTGTCTGACTAACAGCCTGACCACTGGTGACGTTTGAAAAACACCCCACCCAGAGCCAAGCAACTCCCTACAGCTTGGACTCTAACACACTTCACCTTTGAGGAGGAGGAGGAAGCAGGAAGCCCATGTTACACTGGATCTGGGAGGAGAATTTCCACGTGGTGCATTGAGGGGGGTGGGGGGCATCAAATCACAGGAGACAAATTCTTTGCTACCACCCCCCCCAATAAATCCTCCTGTTTTCACAAGAAAGGTCTAACTATTCAGATGAGATATGTGAGGCAGTACAAAGAAAAAAAATGGAACAGAGATTAATGATTTTCTAATGCAGTTTGCTAAGCAGGTGGTGCCCACTTTTCACTGCAACATCATGCTTAGGACACCGGAAGGTGATCTATTGCAGCTTGAAATCTTGGCCAAACCAGAAAGTCAAGCGAGTTACTAAAGATTATTCCTTCTCTGGTGATTGCAGGAAGTTTGTCAGAGAAAGTGTAGTACATAAAGTACATTATGTAGTAAACTGGAGAACAAATTGTAAATGGAGGCTCTTCAGGGCTGCACTAGATTAAGCCACAAGAGTTTGTTTGGCATTTGCCGTCATTCCCCTCACCATATATTCAGTTTGTGTCAGGACCTATGATTTGGTCCCCTATTTATATTACCCTTACCTTCACTCTCCCCACCAAGCTCCTGAAACACTCATCTGTTACGGGGCACTGTCATACTCACATTGGGCTAACAGAAGACAGAGTCTTCTGCCCTCAGTCTTTTCATGGTCTGAACTGAACTGCTGGACTGGGAAAAATACCATTTCTTTTTTTTTTTCCTCTCTGAAAAGCAATAATCTCTTTCTTAACCAGAACGTGAAAAGTACTATCAGGATTAGCCATTCTTACCCTGCTTAAGAGCACTGTGTGTTTCTGTAGCTGACATTTGTATTAAAAACACAAATGCTAAAGATGACTGATTGCTCTGAAGTATAAACTTGCTAAACTAAATTGTGAGTTGAAATATGAACGTCTGACTCTGGGACTGATGAATAGTCATTTTGAAGAGAAATATTACAAGAAGTGCTTTATATATATTATCATTTTGACAATAAGGGAAGGCTATTATGGTTTAAAGACCTCCCTCCCCTCCCCAAAAGAAAATAAAATTTGGCCAATCAATCCTGGTAAAAAAGCAAAATATCTATTCTTCATTTCTGCGCTCTCCTTTTCACCAGTTCTTTCACTTTCCTAAACATTAACATTCTAGCTGCACATGCTGTCTCATGTGGTATCTTATTTTTCAAGCTGAAATTTATTTGCTGTGTCTAGATTTATCATACAACACATCCATCCTATTCATGCTATATGAACATGCTTCGCTGTTGAACATGAGCTATTACTTGTTTATCTTAGAGCTGTGTGAATCGTAGCTATTTTGTCTCACTGCCTTTTCAGAAAAGATTAACCTTTTTTTTCTCTTTTTTTCCCAGATATAAGTCCCTCTCCCATATCACTGACATGGACACCCAATAGCTGACAAAGTATTTAAGTGTGTGAAGCAACCCGCTCACTCACCTTAAACATTTATGCCTCAACTGAAGGCATGCCCTCTTCCAGACATTGTGTTTTAAGGAAAATCTGGACTAGTTAGAGGAAGTTCATTAATGACAATCATCTAGCAGTCTACAAAAATCTGTAAATAGACATTGGTAGGCTCAGACTAGTTTGCAAGGCTGTGAAGAACTGTGATCATCTTTTAACATACATATGATTACACATAAGCTCGTTGTCTCTTCACCAGCCTATTTCTAACTTCTAAAGTGAAGTAGGAGAGAGCTAGCTCTTACTAACAGCAGTAAGACACCGATATGCTCACAAATTTCAGTGAGGAAAAAGTATATTTGTTTCTATATTTATAGTAAGCATGTTTGTGAATTCGAAGATTACTATGTGCTTATGTAAATGGAAGATAAAAACAAACAAACAAACAAACACAAGCACACCCTGAAAATTAAGAATGAAAGCAGAATACATCAGGCATTTACACATAATTATACACAAAGCCCTGATTAAACCAAAAGCAAGTTTCCACCTGTTAGTAGATGGAAATCCATCAATTTTCCACTAATTACAATACAGCACTGAGAGACAAGAGAGAGAGGATGAAAACCACTGGGACCAACTCTCCCATCTAACTGCAATGCTCGCAAGGAATCTCAGTGCCCACTCAGCCTTGGTTTAGAGGGATGGACTATGTCTGATCTCTATGCAACATCTGAATTAGAAAGCATCTCATCCAGAGTTCATTCCTCCTTCCCCAATGACCGAAGTGGCTAAGGTGTTGGAGAGACAGCTATTAATTTATAAATCCAACAGCTAAAAAACAAAAAACAAAACAACACACATTAGGAGAAACACCTGCAGCCTCCCTCTACCACCAGCCTGAATCTTGGAGATACGCTTGTGAATGCTACAACAGATTTCACAGCCACCCTCTCAACCTGGAGCCTGTTCTTGCTTTGAAACCACCAAACACAGCCAAGGTAGAGAAGACCTCATGGGCAAGGCTTTAAGTTCCTTGGACCAATGGCCACCCAGATGAGATAGCTACTAGTTCATGGACAGGTGTGCGCTGTAGGTGGACTTGGGGAAAAGGGCAGTTTATAACTCCACAGTAAATAGCAGAGCAATAGAGATGGGGGAAGGAGTGCACATCTGTGTTTCACAATACAGGAACACCCGCGAGCCATAAAGGGTTTCACTGTCTCCAGCCAGCTCCTCCTCAGTAAGCCTCTACACACTTGTACCCATGTGCTTAACCACACTTCATTCCTTAAGTAAAAGAAAACACTGCCAAATTCTTTCAGTTGACCTGAAGCTAAACTTTCACTGTAAAACTTAGAACCATCTGACTGGAAAAAAAAAATAATAATAATAAAAAAAATAACACATCCACTTCAAGCGTCTTAAGCTCAGTGTCTGCTATGTCTGTTCTGTTTACCAGTATTTCTTAGGGCATAATTCTTCTAAAAATACAGTACTATGCCAAACAATTTCAGAAGTTTTTTTTTTTTTCTTAATAAAAAAAAAAAAAACCACAGGAGAAAGGCACTCATCATACTAATATAATATCATACCAATATAATACCTTTCAAAATATGATATCCAAGCAGGGTTTTGTGCTCTGTGTTGTTGTTTTTTAAAGGAAATTAAATCAGTAAACCTACGTTAAAGTATTATATGCAGTGAATTAGTATAGTTAGAAGCTGCATACAGCTTAGAATTTCAATTTTCTGAGGCTTTTGCTCTCCAAAATTAGCTTCCAATTTATTTTGTTAGTTCACCCTTTTCTCTTCCTCTATTGTTCATTAGAATCAGAGAAACTGTTGTATGAAAAACCTTGCATTTTTAGTCTTTTTCTACCTAGCTTCAGAAGTCCTACCCTGTGTTTAAAAAAAATAATAAAAAAAACACCTCTCCAACTGCAGTGTCTGTAAGATTGAAAGAGTTCTGTGCATTTACGCAGAACCACACTACAACAAATAAACTGAAGAAGGCTTGACCCCACTAATCTTATGACCTTCCTCATGCTGTACAAGCTTCTACACTGTGAGTCACTATCCATATTTACCATGCCAGTGGGAAATGATATAACTAATCAAAGGCCACATTTCAAGCTTCAACAAAGCTTATGAAATCCATTCTTAACACTACAGTGAGTGAGAGGTTAGGAGGTATCTCTATCCTCACAAGTGCTGTTGTATTTTTTTAAATCTCCCTTTTGTCAAATACACCATGGTACCCTTATATTTTAGTGGTGGGCAGTGCTGGCAGAAGCCTCTCAGGAGAGCCTCAGTCTTGCTCCTGTACTTCCTCATCCATGTAAAGGTCTCCCTCACACCAAAGATATGAATCTCAATCTCAAATGTAAGTAAAGCCCTGGCTTTCATAGAGCACCAGCGATGTGAAACTAAGCGCCAAAGCTGCTCCCACAATACTTAAGGAGTTTTTGAAGGCAAAGATGAACTTTGAAAAAAGCTACATTTTGAAGACAGGTAATGAGAAAAAGACAGGATAGCAGTGAAAAAACAAAACAAAAAAACAAACAAACAAACAAACAAACAAAAAAAAAAACAACAAAAAAAAACCACAAAACAACAAACCACAGCATTTTAAGAATGCTGAACGCTTGGCCTGATCTCAAATGCCAGGCCCTTTTCCCTCTCCTCCCCCTGTCAGCTCACTCCTGCCGATACACGACTGTGTTCAGGTTTTTTCCTCCCTGTCAAGATGTTAGCTTTGTAGACGGGTGTTTTCAAGTGAAGGTTTTTCAAAGCCTGGAGAGCTGCAAGAAGGAAAGGTGAAGGAAGGACAATCCTGACATGACACATTGGGCTGAGCTGCTCTCCCCAGGCAGGCTGTCCTCATCCAGGTGCAGTACTCACACTGTAGGGCCGCCACTCATTGTAACATCCTTCCAGTTGCACCTAATGACTCATTTCAGGAAGATCTCGCTTGTATTTTTCAGTGCTCTTCTTAAAACAAGACATTGAATATTTATACAGTATTTTTCATCCATACTCTTAAAACACTGTAACAAAACCAAAGTGGATAAGCATATTTTTAATTGGATTTTCTCTATCTATACACCTCAACAGTGAAAGAAACATTCCAAAAACATGAAAAGCAATGGAAACGACTACATGAGAATGCCCACCTCACTGCTGAAGTGGAGTTTATGGATGCGAGAGCAGCCTCTCCCTCCTGGAGGCCAGAAAACCACAGAGTAGCTCACTGTCACACATCAGCATTCCTGGATTAGCCAGGACTGTTGGACACAGGGAAGTAAAAACGTCAGCACCTTCCTTGGAAAACCAACTATGCAGCTTCTCATATTTCAAGTCATGACCTCTGCTCTAAAAATGCCACAACTTGTACTTCAGGACAGGACTTGCAGCACTGTTACATTTTGATTAACATAGTTGAACTTCTATAGTATTTTACATGGCAGTATAGGGGTGTTTCCATCTAGTGAACAGAAGAGACTGGTCCCTGCATTTATACATCTTCAGACTCCTTTGAACTATCTCATCCCCATGTGCCAGAGCAGCTCCAACCTCCATTCCTCCCTTTCTGCCCCAAAACAGCCACCATCACATACTTCACACCTACTGGGTTGCTGCCATATAGATAGCAAGGTACATAACTGGATCAGCTACTGCAGGAAAGAGGTGAAAGGGAGGGAAGAGATCAGAAAAAACACCAGGTCCAGCTATGTCAAGCACAAGGACTGTAATTTGGCTATTCAGATTATATTCACTGCTAGAAAAGCTGTGCCACATCTCTAGGGAAAGGTGTTGGGTCAAACAGCTGCCCGCTGCTCCGTGCTGTCTTGAGCGGCCATGGAAAAGTACACAAGCAGCCCCAGGTCTCCAAGCAGAAGCAAGGTGATGCAACTCCAGTGTTTTTTAACTTCCCTTGTAATTAATACAGGGAATGGAACAGACAGAAGGTTTCTGCTCCCCATTCCACCTGACCTATTTAGGGTATTACCAAAGAGTAGAATTTGATTGCCATCGTTGGCATTTCTTGGAATCATACACTGGAGTTCAAAGGCACACAGAGAAAGCAGCTTTCAAATCCATAACACTGGGAATAGCTACTTGATTGGGAAACAAACAAACAAACAAGCTGCTATGCCGTGTCACAATAATGTGTTTGATTTATTAAAAATAAGTACAATCTTTTTTTTTTTTTATTCATATTTATCCTAATATTTTTACTTAAAAACTGGCAGGTCAAGTTAAAAGGCAGATTTGATTTTCACGTGAAATAAGATATGATTTCTTATTTGCAAAAACAAAACAAAACACCATGCTACTCCCCATGCTCTTGGGCTCATTTATTTTTCTCTCTTTCTCAAATATGCACACTTTACTCTCTTTACCCTGGCTAATACTGTGGAGGCAGCAGCTCTGGGAAATGAACTAGCTTTGCCTGTGGCTCATACATCATTACAATTGTTAACTAAGTTCCACTATAAAAATCTTTATTACACAGGAGAACACAGAAGCGTGCAAGAACACAGCTTTATTTTCAGATAACAGGTTGAGTTTGTAGGTCAGGAAGTTAAAAGACTTTTTTTATTCTCGCGGGTTTACAGAGGTTGCTTCATGCAGAGGAGAGATTCCTGGTACTCTTTCCTCCAAATATCAGTCTGTATGTAGAAGTAAATTACCCTCTGCTTCAGCCAGGAGCTAAAAAACACTGTCTGATGATGGTTTCTCAGGATCTGCAGCAGCCCAGGGTTCTAACACTTCACATACTGCCTGGAAGGGCTTTCCTAAAGTCTTGCAGCATGCAGTCACACTGCTGCCCATGCTGAAGCTCAGGCCAGTGGAGTTCTAAAAGTCTGGCTATTGGCAATGGCAAACACTGCAGGGCACACCCACCATTAAGAACGCTTCCAAACCTTAATAAAAATGTGCAGATAATATCACTGGTATTTGGGCACTTGCCGAGACAACTCTGAAACAATACGGAGAGAGCCAACGAAAGTTAACTTTAGCTGGAACACGTAACATGCGCCAGCATTCACGACTACAGCTGCTGAGAACTTTTACGATTTTTTTTTCATACATTATTTATCTCACCAGTCCAAATGCAAAAATCTGGCATATCGGATTGTGTGAAATGATAGTGCTATTCCCTGAAGGACTTTGCATCTGCGAAGAAATGAGAAGATTATTCTGTGACAGATAAACTGAAGCAGTGTGACTGCATCAGATGTTTTCTTGCTACAGCATTTCTCAGACTTCTTGAAAGTGTGACCACCTTTGGACTCCTCTGTCTCTTATTTGCAACCTGAGAGTCACAGAGAAGAAAAACGAATGAAATAATAAATAAAACTCTCTTTATTCACAGGAAAATATCAGCAGGATTGATGAATCAGTTTCTGACAGGCCTCACACTTCCCTCTCACCTGTGGCAGACATCTACACACAGCAGCACACAGCTTTCCGTATCATGCTTAGGCAGTATGACAACACTGCCTTGAAGCTCCTCCAAACTGGTACAGAGTGCTCTGTCTTGAAATGATGTTTCAGTTATCAATTTCTTAAGCTGCAAACACTGACAGTCAAAGTTTCTGTATTAATGGGCTGATCACAGTGGAATTTTTGAAGTTATGTTTCCAATTAAGTAGAAAACAGTAAGAGGGGGAAAAAAAAAGAAAAAAAAAAGAAAAAAAAAACTCTCAAGATTTTGCAGCCAAAGTTGTAATTTGGAAAACAGATCTGCACTTGAAACTTACACTTTCTTCCCTAATACTATTTAAAATGTCGGGGCGGTGGAGGGAGGTCAGGGGGAGCAGGACCCACCCTTCCATATCAGAGCTTTGTAGGTAACCATTCTAGTACTACAAAAGCCTCAGATGGCCAATCTTCTCCAGCATGCAGACTCCTATGGCAGTGAAGTGAGAAACTGGAAGAGCCTGGGCTGGGGAAAAAATCCCCTCACCTGGCCCTGCTGTGAGGTCTTGCGCAGGCTCCGAGGTGCCGGCCTCCAGGCCGCTCACATCGGCAGATCCACAGACAAATATCAGAAGGAATCACTTGAGGGAGAGCTGCCAAAATGGTCCGATTGCTTTTCCCCTGTCAAATGGCAGGAGCTGGCCTTTAATGAGAGAAGGCTTATGGTCTGGCCCTCGAGTGCAAAGGTTACTCTTAGCTCCCCTGTTGTCTTTTTTCCTAAAACAAACAAACAAACAAAAAATAATAATGGGAAAAAGCCATGCTAGCAAGCAATTTGAGATCCCTAGGAATTGATTCAGGTCTTTATATAGGAGCTTCCCAAGTGTTCCTGCAGCATTAATACCTTTACTCTTTTAAATTAAAACTGGACAAACATTTTCCCTAAACACATGCAGCCCAGCTTAACAGCAGTTTTTGCTAGTAAGTACAAAAATAAACCAACCATAAAGCTAAATAAAATCAACTAATTTTAGTACACACAAGCTGAGCGAAGACGACAAAAATCCACAAATAATTTACTTTTCACAATTTAAAATTATTAGTAAGCAGTGGTGAGTGGAACAAGGATTGCAGAGTGCAATTACTGTCTTAACAGATTCTCTTCAAAAGAGCCTTTTAATTATGACACATGAATCATATCCCATGAATTCTAATTTTTACTTGTATAAGATTTTTCCAGCTCATTTATTTTCTTCTGATTTCCTTTCCACTGTACCCCACAGACTTCACCTACTCGAGAAGGACTCTTACAAAATAGAAACTAAGATCCAGAATATCTTTCCCCTGCTGCAGCCCTGTAAAGCAGTAGTAGTGAGAGGTCCAGCTGGCCATTTTTTTTTGACTGTGATGTAGACATATGCAGAGAAAAGAAGACAGATAGTCAGCTAACATGGTATTTTAAAACTAAGGGAACTCATGTGCAAAATACTGCAAATAAAATCTATTCCAGTCCTGGGCTATTTAAGTGCTTTGAAAGGCACTGAGCCAACAGATACAAATTGAAATGTAAAACTTTTTTATTTTAACAG
This sequence comes from Anas platyrhynchos, assembly GCF_047663525.1. Lineage (NCBI taxonomy): Eukaryota > Metazoa > Chordata > Aves > Anseriformes > Anatidae > Anas > Anas platyrhynchos. The sequence goes on along the minus strand of NC_092587.1, from coordinate 114,362,615 downwards.
CAGCCTGGTATCTGTAGAACGCATACACCATTTGCTTCACAAGCTCAGATTTGCATAGTAAAATGAGGCTGAAAAGCAGCAAGATGCATGACAATCCCATCAATGGCAGGAAAAAGCATTTCCTTTTTCTGGGGCAGCTGAATGTTACCTCCTTTACTTTGAAGACGATTTCAAATCCTAATCTGGTCAAAACAGGAGCAACAAGTTCCTTTACTTATTTACATAAATTATGATTAAATCTATATTTTACAGCAAGTAAGAAATGGGAGAGTGGTGCATTTGATTCATACTGGAGATGCACATGTGCAGGGCTACATAATTGTCTCAGCTTCATCTTTCAAAGGTAGTTGCACTTGACAATGACCAGATTATATTTCAGGTCACTCACTTCACCTACAATAAGTGAGAAAATTTCAAAGATAAAAAAAAACGTGAAGACAAAATGTAACAGTTAATGTGTCTGCACAGACTCGAAGTCACAAGTGCACTTCACAAAGAGAAATACCACTACAAAATGTAGTAATTTTTAAATGGGTCTTGCCAAAGACTGTCCCTAGAGCTGACTGGCCTCTGGTCAGAGCTTATAAATAAATAAATCCTTTCTTGATAATCCCAAATGTATTCCATGTGGGCTTGTGTTCACTGCCTTGTTTTCGTCTCACTCCTACTGTAAATCCCAGCTGATTCACTCATACATAGTAGACAACATTGTTCTTTGCCCACTGGCTAATGTACCCTTTCCAATTGAACTGATGTTTTTGCCTTGGTAGGGGATGAAATGCATGGAACAGTAAAAGCATGAACCTGCCACCTCTTGCCTCTTCCCTGATCTTCACAACAGACCTTCTGCCACAACCCACCAGGAACCACCAGCATGATTGTTATGACCAGTGACCACAGATAACAGCTTCCAGCATTGCTCTGAAAGTGAGTGCCTTAAAAGAAGCAATCTTGTGGGAAACTAGTGGGGCTCTAATCGAACCTACTTGTGTTGGGAGAGGAGCACATCCTGAGGAACAGCCATGATGAGCCTCCTCCCTCCAGTGTCACTGCACATAGACATCGCAATCCATTACAACCCTCTCAAAAACACACCCAGGCAAAGCCTTGCTACAAAACACTAGCTGTACTATACTCATGGTTTGGACTATTTTTATAGTACAGGTTCCACAACTTCCATGCAGGCCATTTGCAAGGACTGGTATTGTATGAAGAGGGTGCCAGAATGTTGATCTGTAAAGGCAGGGACACTTTTGTCAACCTAAATCTGGTATGTTTGTTTACTTTGTCTTTGGCCAAAAATATATTATGCCTCACCACATTACACCACAGTATTAGTCCTGTCTCCTACAACTTTCAGGTCCTTGCCCTTTTATTTTGCTGGGATCCAACAACAATCCAAAAACAAAACAAAACAAACAAACAAACAAAAAAACCACAGACAAATAAAAAACAATAACAACAACAAAACTACTCAATTTATCCATAGTACTTAGCCAACAGCAGCAACAAATCCTATCCAACTGCATTTCCATAGTATTTCCATTAGAGGGATCTGGAGGGATTTTGAGGCTGCCACCTCAAAATAGTCCAATATGCCCCAGTACTTGTCTTTGCTCCTCAAGCCTTCCTCTTTTCAACTTCTATAAAAAGCTAAAAAATCAACAGAAAAGGCACATGTAACTATAAAAAAAAAAAAAAAAAAAAAGAGAGAGAGAGAGAAATAAGAGAGATTTGAGTTGGAGCTTGCGTTCTGTCATTTGAACCTAGAAGGATAACATTTTCAAAAATCCTTGTATCTGAAAAGAGGGTAAACTCTTCAACAAAATTAAGACAGTAGAGCTCAGTTTCTCAGGGAATGACACAGCTCTAGAAATCAGGCCCTTACCACCTATTATAGTAAGACCAGTGCAGTGATAAAATTGCAAAAGTAGCTGATTTTTTCCTCACACTATTCATTCCTTACAACTCTCATGAAATAAGAGCTATTAACAATTAAGAAAGAATGGCTGCATGTTCAGAACTTGCTAATGTGCATGTTCATCACCTTCAAAATATCAGGCTATAAATTATAAGAGTCCGTGACACACTTAAGGTGTTTAATACATATCCTTCTTTTCTCTAATAGCTGGAATAAATTGAAGGAAAGGTAACCTCTCACCAATTACATGGAATTGAAGTTTGTGTTTTGCAGCAACTCTCACCTTAACCTGCTAGACCCAAAACTCATGTTAACCTGAGCAAGTTTACAGGAGAGGTAAACTCACTGCTCACCCCCTGCACAGAACAAACTGCCATAAAGAACAATAAACAAAACCTCCTCATGCATAGAATGAAAGATTTAAATTTCAGAAAGGGCTTGTGTGTTCAGAGCATAAATCAGATCCTGTTGTGGTTTCAGTACCCACTAACCAAAGCAAACCTAGAGGACTCTGAGCTCTCAGGAGGTGCATGCTGAGCCTCCCTTTGCAATGATGTTGCACTTAGAGTATTTACATTATTTCACCAAATGTGCAGTTTGGAAATACAATGAGACAGGCAGGTTTACCTCTGCTTCATATAATCAAGACTAACATAAGTGGCAAGATGAGACAACAGTAGGTTCTTCGCTAAGATATAATGCTGTCCAGATGGACTTCAGGAAAGCTGTGAAGAACACAGGGTGCCTTAGGAGTTTGACTATTCCATTTGTCAAAAGTTTGTAAGAGAAGCAAAATATGAACAGAACTGTGGTGAAGAAAGTGGAAAAAACCCTAAATGATCTTTAATCTTGTTCCTCACAGGGCTTCTCAGGGCAGGCAAAACAGTAAATGATAGAGCAAAGGTATTCCATCAGATTATTTAAAGAAATAAAAAGTAAGAGCCGTGCACACAATTCATATTGGACCCTTGCCACCTCATATTTAAATCTGGCATTGGAGAAAGCACACCTATGCAGACAGGTGTAAAGCATGTAATCCATCAGAAGTAGGACACAATACATCCTTGAAGAAAGAGACAAATACATCACACTCTTCAATACAATACAAAACTTTTTCCTTTTTCAGCTTTCACATAATTCCTAAGTAGAACTGTATGTGAATTAATGAGAATTAGCTGGGGAGAATTAGTGACAGCTGACACTGATCTGGTAGCTAGTCTGGAGATCTATTGTTAGGATACTGTATCGTAAAACTGGAAATGGTCAGAAATAGTTTGGCTGCAAACACTTTGCAAAACTAGACTGACTGCACTCAAATTTCGTCCCTTGGAAAAAAAGAAAAAATCTGACTTCACACAACTACTCTATTTTTATATTGGCAGAACAATTATTTCAGAACTGCCATTGTGAAGCTCAGCCCTGTACTGTGTTTATCTGCTGTATGACAAACCAGCATTGGAACGAAAGCCAAATTGCATGTCTTAAATGACCTAAAAAGAGAAGTTCTTTCATAGTAGCTTCCTTCCAAGAGCAGAAATTAAAAAAGGGAAATTTCTACAAATGCAATGGAGCAGTAATACAAGTTCAGCAGTGCTAAAGTCCCCTGTGAAACAAATGTTTATCCCCATACCGGCACAGCAGGCTTTCAGCACTAAATGCACGCTTGCAAAGTTACCAGGCACCAGCAGTCCTGTAACCACAACATTAAATCTTGTGCCTTTTTTCACCACCCGCTATTTGGTCTCGGTCCGCTGCTGCCTTGCTTGCATTTGCTCACCCCCTTGCCAAGGCGCTGTGCGGAGCAGTAGCTCTGCTCCCCAACTTTCTGCTCCAGTTTCTCCATAACTCTTCCTCACTGGCAGGATTTCTTTTCCCCCCGAGGTTAAGTGTCAGGGCAGCAGTGCCCTGTATGTGGGCTCAGTGGTCCTGGGAGGGAACTGGGTGAAAAAGAGTCAGTCTGGGGGAAGAGTCCCATGCTAGAGGGCTGTAGGGGAGAAGGGAGGTGTCCAAGCATCACCGTACACCGCAGCTTCTGATGGGTGGCGAAGTCAGAATGGGAGGAACATTTAACAAGAAACATCCCTTTCCTACCTGATCATGCCCCACTCTGACTTCAGTGACTGCTTGCTCAAGGAGTTTAACGTGATCCCAGCACTTGGCAGGGCCAAGATATTTGCTTTTAGTGTAAGCAATGTGAAGGATGCAAGCGGAACCGGCCTGTAGCAGCTTTGCAGCTTTATGCTATTTGTTGTAGAGCAGAAAAGCAGCAAGCGCATTTGTGGTCTTAAAGTATTCCAGTTTCAGGCAGGAAAGAAGATAACAAATTCTTACCCAAAGCAGCTAATACATTTTAACACCGCTCTACTGAGTTGCTATACATTGGGGTCTGACTTTTTGGAAACCCAAATGCATTTATAACCTTACTTGCTTACATTTACAACCTTGGTGGGCCTAGTCCTGTGAATAAAACTTTGTACATGCTAACCACCAGTAGCAATCTTTTAAATAATTAATTTTGAAAGAACTCAGAAGTTAGTTCGAAATAGTGAAAGCTTTGCAGCTGGATTCAGAGCTGTTTTTCAGATGAAAAACCAGGGAGGCAAGTTTAACTGAAACCTCACATCACACGTAATGCAAGCAATACTAGCTGTTAAGTGAAGTCTCAAGGTGCACTGAGGGCAGACATCCAGTTACATTATCAAGTGCCTGTCATATTTTTCCTTTTCCATTTCTTTCACTTTCAAAATCCCTGTAGACGTGTAAGGAGATGACATCCTTTACTTTCACTATTTCTTCCTAAAATTATTTTTTAATCTAAGACAGACTGAATTGCATTATTAGCCCAATCAAACCTGATATCTGGATTCTGGCAGAAACCAATATTGAATGTTCCCCTGAGTAATGAAGGCCACACGATGCCACACTAACAGAGCTCACCACACACGCAGCCTGTAACACGGAGGGAAAGATTGTTTCACAGCCTCTGTGGCTATGGGGCCATGCTTTGATACATTGGACGGGGTCTGCTTCTTCTTAACTACATTTATTGGTTGTACAACAACGCAACCCTTTTTAAATACAGGTGTTGAGCCTGATGGCACGGAGCAACAATCTGACCAACCCTCTTACGTCCAGGTGTAAAAAAAAAAAAAAAAAAAAAAAAAAAAAAGTAAAGATCCCACAGAATCGCAAACATTTAACAGCTGCACGCTCCCCGTTGGCGAGGCGTTTCGGCATTCCTTAGCTCTTTGCCAGCAGCCCGGGAAGAATAAAGGAGAAATCCTCTGTGCAGGGCCAAGGCCGGGGCTCGGCCTGCGAGAAGAAGGGAGGCGAAAAGCCCCGAGGGCCGGCAGGAAACGAGCTGGGCTCAGCTGAGGAGCCGAGCAGCCGTCTCGGCCGCCCCGTGACTCGGCGGGGGAGGCTCGGGGAAACTTCTCATCCCCCCTCCCAGGGCTGGCGCTGCCTACCCGCTGCTCAGCTCCAGCGGAGGATTTGGAGCGATTCTCGCCGGGGGAGGGCACTGCGAGCACATCCCCCCCCCCCTCCCCGGAGCGCCCAGACGCGGCTTTAACAGAAAATAGAAACACACCCGCGCGGATGGGTTACTCTAAGCTGCGATCGCGACGCTTTGCAATGGGGGGCCGGGGTCTCCGTCCTAAGCGGGGGGTCCCCATCCTTCGGGGGGGAGGGGAGGGGCCCGTCCTAAGCGGGGGTTCCCCCTGGGCTCGGCAGCAGAAGTTACGGCACGGCGAGAGAAAGTTGCGTTTGGGCAGGAACGGGGGAGGGCGGCAGAACCCAGCTGCTGAGATGCGACCCCCCAAAAATATCCTCCCCCCTTCCAAAATATCCTCCCCCCGCCCCCCCCCCTTCTCCCCGGCCCACTCCTACCGCCTGCGGCGGGGTCCCGAGGAGCATCTCCAGGTAGTACCCGCGGCCGGAGTCCCCCTGCAGGTTGTCCACCATGGCCAAAAAGTTGATGCTGCCCCCGGGCTCCGAGGCCAAGGCCAAGCCTCCCGGCTCTGCCGGGGCATCCCGCTGCCGGCCCCCGCCGCTCCCCGGCCGCAGCGGCACCGGGGCGGGCGGCGACCCCCGGGGGGCGGCCGGCTGGGACACGCGGAGCGGCAGCGAGAAGAAAGCCCGGCACAACCCCGCGGCGCCGGCCAGCAGCAGCAGGAGGCTGGGGGCGACCGGCGGCGCCCCCATCCCGGAGGCACGTCCCGGCTGCTGCGGGGCTCGGCAGGGAGGCAGCGGTCGCCTGGTGCCGGGCTGGAGCAGCCGGCGAGAAGAGAAGGAGGAGGAGGAGAAGGAGGAAGGCGGGAGCGGCTTCCCCACGCCCCGGCTCCATCTCCCCCCACCCCTCGGCGCCGAGCTCCTCCTCGCCTTCCTCCCGGCCGGGGAAGTTGTGCTGCTCGCTCAGGCAGCCCGGCCTCCGCCGGAGGGGAGGCGGAGGCTGAGAAACTTGGAGGCTCGGCCCCGGGGCGGAAAGTTTCCGAGAGCCCCGGGGGGATGGCGGAGGATCCGGACCCCCCGGGGATCCGCGCTGTGGGGTGGCGGTGTCCGTGTGTCCATGTGTCCGTGTGGGAATTCATCTCCTGAATCAACGGCGCCTTGCCATGAAACCCGGCACGACAGACGCCTGCTTGTGAGAAAGACCGACTGCAAGGCTTTAAATGTCTTCATCATGCGCGGAATTAATAGCGGCAGGCCAGTGCGGCCTTTCGGGGGATGGGAAGGCTTGGCCAGCTTTGCCCAGGTACTTCGGTGTCCTAGGCACACCCTAGGCAACTGCCCGTTCTGTCCTTGGGTGTAAACCTGCTCCAAGTGGAGATCTCTCTCGGCGAGGGATTCCTCCCTCCCTGCAAAGGAAGAATCCTCCTTAGGGTTTCCAAGTGTTTCAGTGAACTTGAATGAAGTTTCTTATGGACGTGCTGGTGCTTGCTCCCAGAAAGACTGAGCAAACCCTTTGCTGGAAGGGCACTCTGGTTATTCGTAGCTAGCACCAGAGATGCTTGCAAAGGGTAATCCTTGCAAGGCGATTGGAGCCCACACACTCATTCTGAAGGAAAAAAGGCGCCTTCACTTTCCTCACTGACTTGTTTTCTATACCCTGACTTGTCATTCAATTTCTGGAACCCCTCTCCTCGCATTTTAACTCATCCCTTAGATCTTTTCAGTGCTGCTGGGGTATTTCAGCACAAGGTGTTGCAGTCCCTGACATCCACCTCAGAGCTGTCCTAAGGGAGGAGAAGTGCTCTGTCAGGCTCTCAGCCTCACTGTGCTGGAAGTGGGAAGTGAGCAGAGGGATTGCCCTCACAGAGAACTTGAGTAGAGGGCATAGATAAAGGTTGCTCTGTTTTACTTGTGGGAAACAATGCATCTTACTGAAAGGCTCAATTGTGCAAACTCTGCACCTCCCTGGCCGCAGGAAGCTTTCTGCTTGCCTGACAAGTAGGAAGGTGAAATATTGCAGTCCTGCTCTGTGTAGTTCCACCTGCTCAGGACAGAAGAGCTGGGAAGTGCTGCACTGGAGGGATGGCAGCTGAACACCTGGGGGAGCAGCAGCTGGGCTCAGAAGAGGTTATCTCCAGGGTGCTACTGTAATGGCTTTTACTGATGCGGCTGGGATAGCAACGGGTTATGCTGCAAGGCCTGTCTGGTCAGAGCTGAGGCTGAAGGGGATTTCAAGTGGTTAGGGCTCTTCGTGGGTGAGCTGAGAGCTGGATAAATGCCCCTGCCCCTCTGAGAAAGGAAATGTGGGAAAAAAGCAGGAGTATAATTGAACACCCCCTCAGAGTGGAAGGGATATATTTATAACAGTCAGCAGCTATATACATTTTGTTTGAATTCTTTTACAGTACAGTAAGCCTTCCCCCCGCCACTGTTGCTAAGATACATTACCATACTTCTGGGCAAAGCAATCCCTGTCAGAGGAAGTGTATAGTTCACGAAGTATAGGAGATACAGCATAGCCTTTAAGTGTTTAAGCAAAAATTTGTCTTTTTTGTCAGACTGTTTGTTAAAAGTTCCTTATGTGCTGTTTTCTGCAGATGTTGGTAAGTCTTACAGCACATGTATATCAGAGAGCTGCTGCATGGGGTGTATATGTAACCTTTCCACCCTCCCAATCACATCATCACAGCCTGGCCCGTGTTTGTACAAAACAGCAAGTTGTGCAGTTTCTGTCTGCCCTCATCTCCCCTTTATTTACCTAAGAATCTGACGAGGCTTAGACTGTACTGTGCGCAGGTGAGTAGACTTTGTGCACTTATGAACAATAGCAGGAGGAGGCCTTGTAAGAGCAATGCAAACAATTGCTTTTGGAGAAGACATAATAAACTCCTCCTAGAGAGCAGAACATAACTGTATACAATGTTCCATAGAGAGGAAATCATCTGTATGCAATGCAATTGCATTCAATGTGCATGTTTATTTGTTTGTGTGCCACATACACAAAATAAATTAAATGTTGGAAATACATAGAAATAAAGGAGTGTCTGGAATCCTTATTTTATAGAATTTTTGAAGAATCTATTTTTCTTCTTTCTGTATTTTTGTTATTCCAAATATATACCTTTGAGTAAATAGCTTTTAAAAACCTTTAAATATCAGCCTGCGAGAATAGGTCTCTTTAAAAAGTCATTATTTTCCATGTCAATTTGCAGGTATATCTTGACTTGGATCCAAGTTTGCATTCATTTACAGAACCACAGAATCACAGAATAATCTAGGTTGGAAGAGACCTCCAAGATCACCTAGTCCAACCTCTGAAACCATTTACTTTGCTGGTATTATGGTGCTTAAAACCTTGAGCCACTTGGAAGTGAATTGATGCACATCTCTATAACATAACCTTCCACCAGTGTTTACAGTGTGTCATAAACATGTAACTGTTGTGTGTTATGGATGACGTATGTCTGAGGGACATACGTGTCTGAAGTCTGAGGGACAGTTGCTATATGGAGATACTAAATTAGGGCTGTTGGGAAAACAGGAATGAAGAAGGCTGAAGATGCAGAGGAAGTGCTGGAGCTAATAAGAACAGAGGAGCTCTGGATGACTAAAAAGAGATCCTCTCTTTCCAAAAAAGGGAAGCTATTAGGGGACTGCTTAGACTGAAGTGGTTCTCAGTTGTGCCTCTGAAGAAGTCAGGCTGACCTATGCTATCATTATACAATGATAAGGCAAGATGGACACAAAGACTTCTATTCTAAGATTGCTTTGTCTACTTTCCATGTTCCTACTGTTAGCATAATCAATACTTCAGTTTTAAGAAGGCTGCTCTTTACCACTAATTGCACACCGATACGGAAAGAAACCTAGCTGGATCTGCAGTGTACAAATGGTTAATTTGAAGAGTGCAATAGCATTAGGAGAGGGGAGATTTTGTTCTTGCACCTCACTGGGAAATGGTCTTCTCTGTTTGCGGTCTTCTTGCATCAGCCTTTTCATACTTTGGGCCTAGTCCAGGGAAATACTGCTGGCAAGTGACAGAGCAGTAATCAATTAAGCGGCAGCAGAGACCACACGGTTTGGCTCTGTTGTATGTCTGCCAAGGCAGAACGTCTTCCAAGGCAATGAACAAAACAGCTGCCCTGTGGGGTGAGATAGGTGCCGTTCAGGAGAGCTATTCCAGTGATGCTCCTAAGACTCTAGTAGTATCTCATGTGCCAAAGTGAGGGCGTGGACAGTCTGGGGTTTTGTTTAAGGACTGAGCATATGCACAACGCGTAGAACTAGCCCCAAATTTATCTTGTGGCTGAAGAATACATGGTTGGGTACTCCTGTGGTCTTGTAAACTGTGGGCCTGGAGTAGCTCATTGCTAACTGGGAGGGTGGGTGTTTGAGTTTCTGTGCCACGTCTGAGGCAGACTTCAGAATTCTGGTTGAATGCATTGACCACTCACAGAAGACTGTTGTTTTTCCTCAGAAAGCTCTGCAGGCATCCTCGACTCTATTCTCTAGCTGGCACCACAGAAGAAATCATTTGTGGGTTAGACCTTAAAATGATCTGATATCGACCTTCTGATTCCAGACCTTCCTACACCACAAATAGGCGATAGTTATAAATTTATAAACTATGAAAAATTAAACATGCAGTGAACTATAACAGCGCTTTAAAAATACCATATTCAGAGCTGGCACATACTGCTGAGATTGCTCAGATACTTTCATAACTGTGTGGGGCTGCAATCTCTTTGCCCAGAATTGATAGACTATTCATTTAACAGTAGGAGTAGAAAAACGTGCTAGTTAGTGGATATTCAGGAAACTAGCAACCTTGGTCAAGATTTCTCAGAAGTGCTTAGACCTCAACATTGTTTACTGGAAAATGGAGGAGATGGGATATAGAATCCTTGTGAAAGTCTGGGCATTAGTCACTTTTGGGAGGTAAACGCACAGAGTACGGTTTTGTTCCAGTCCATCTGTGTACCAGATGTTCAACAAAGGAGGTTATAGGCATGTTCCTGGCTGCACCCTGCTTAGAAGCTGCAGCTAGGATCTGTTTGTAAATAACCTTGTCATTTAATGGAGCCGCGTGTCCATATCTATGTCCGTCCTTTGGAGACACTGAGGAATCTTATAACAAATCACATTGTCCACATGGCCAACTCAAAGCTGTGAATTTGCTGTCTGTCCTTGTTTTCTTTGTGGTGTTCTTCTTATCAAATTCATGCTGAAAAGTTCAAGCACTAAATGGTCTCATGAATGGCAAAATCAGTTCCTGTAGCCTGTCTTTATATTTGTAGCCTGCTTTTTTTTTTTTTTTTTTTTTTTTTTTTTTTTTTTTTTATCCACCTTTCCTTATCAACCTGATGTTGATCATGACAAAGTCCCTGAAGACTGGATGCAGCAAGTATGTTTGGCCATAATCTATAAAGAGCTGCAGTTTCTTTAACTTATATTCCATAACTCAGTGTCTGCTGGTTGGACATGGAGCTTCCTTCCTTTCCCATCCTCCTGGACTAATAAATTACTGGCTTCTAGTTTAGATATACTGAGGTAGTAAATAAAATCTGAAATGCTGAAGGCTGAATGTGAACCACAGATTTCAGGCCAAGTGTCTGATTGACACTTGGATGAAAAAGAATTTGAAATGATGATCTAGCTATCTGTAGTTAGTAGGATTAATTAAAGATTTATTATTTTTTTAATGATTATTTGCAATCTGATAATGGGATCTTTTTTTTTTTTTTTTTTTTTTTTTGGCTTTCTAGTGTTGAAATGATCCTTTATTTATAAAATTTGCCCCTTTTTTGTTCCAAAATAGTAGCAGGGATATGGATGAAGTATACATCCCACAGGAAAAACAAACAAACAAAAAAACTATTACGTTGCTCCCAGTGACCTGGATCTAAATAATCTATTCTGTGATCCATTTCTTTCCAATGAAAAAATAACCTAAAACTGGAGCTCTTTTTTTTTCCCCAAAATTCTTAGAAAGATTGAATTTCTTCTGTGAAGGCACATAAAGATGAACATGTGCATGAAAAATGAATATGTTACTAGTGAAGTAGTCCTCAAGCACTGAAATATTCTTGGCATCTAAGCCAGAGGGAAAACCCAGTGCATCTGAGAGAGGTTTGCAGCTATCAGCTTGGCAAAATAAGGTTTTATTGTTATCCTTCTGGGCCTCTGGAGACCCCTGAAATGCTTTACTGGGGCTAGAGAAAGGTGAAATGGAATTGTGTTTTACAGAACCAACTCCAGTAGCAACTGTAATGCTAGTTCATGATGTTCCAGGGTATATTTAGCCTTTTGAGTGTTACTGCTAATGATAAGCCCCAAATGCTACTTAAAACTCACACATACTTTTGAAAACTGATAATGAACTGTTTTTAGTGATGAGTGTTGGTCTTCCTGTAGGATAGAGCTAGAAAACAGTTCAGGTACTTTAAGGTTAAACAAGTCAATCAGTTAAAGGACTGTTATCCTACAGTCACCTAGTAATGATAGTAGATGAAATGATCCAGATAACATATGTCCTAAGGCAAAACACTATGATCCCACTTAAAAAATAAAAAAATAAATTAAAAAAAAGAAAAAAAGAAAAAAAATCCGTGATCTTAGAAAGTGTGATTACATTATTAATGTGTAAAATTGTTACGTGCCTTTGCACTTCAATTTTTCTCCGTCTTTACAAAAATTCATTATTCCTCATCAGATACAGGCTTATAGGTCTTCTCATAATTTATGTCTCCTGCTGTTTGTTTCAAGTACCCAACAATGAGAATAATTATGCTTGCCTTTTTGTATTCTTTGTTTTCAGGAAACAATGCATCAGGGAGGCTGTTTCAGAGACGAAAACTCTCACAGGCAGACAGCCAAGAGGCAGAAGTCTGAAAACAGCTGAAAAAACTTCAGGTGATTCTTTCCTCATTTATTGTATTTAGAGCCCATTGAGGTAAACCAGGCTGATTTGTTGCTGATAAGGGCAAGATCTGGCCATTTTACTTCAATTTTTCTTTTATCTGTAATAGTTTATACTACTGCTTATGATGCATATTAAAAATACATATTACTTGGAGCTGGTTGCATGACTTCTGGTTGATAATGCCCAGCAAATTAGAGAAGCTTATCACTGTACTAATCTTAGAGGGTGAACTTTTTCAGGCTGCAGGTCTGCCAGAGACTTATACTGTTTTGTGCAAGTTTGTTTCTGGCCTTTCTGAGAAATGCACTGGAGAAAAATACTGTGCTCTGCAGCTTAAAGAAAAACAGTCTAGTGGGAGAATTTATTTATTTATTTATTTATTTATTTATTTATTTTTGTGAGGAGCAGATATGGAATGCCTAGGTACTAGAAAAAAAAAAGTTGCCTGTCTATGAGGTTTATGTCTTCCATTGTTTAATAAATAAAATAAAATAAAAATAAAAAAAATAATAATCTGAGCCTTGTCTAGTTATTATCCCCCCCAAACCTCGATTTACATGTGCACAGCAGCAACCCGCCTAACAGCTTATTTCTTCCAAGGACTCCTTTTACACTGAACTTGTTCCATCTCTTTGTTGGCCTTCATCTTCAGGCTCAGGAGCGCTGTTTGGTCCTCACCTGGGGCTCAGTAAGACTTTCTTTGGAGTTACTGCTCTTTGGTGCTGCACTGCTGGGTGCAGGAACAGGGATCTCAGAAATGACTATACGCCTCTGAGGAGAATGCAAGAGGACAAGACAGCTTCCACAGTGATATGGAGCAGGGCTTGGTTTGGCAGGAGCCTCTGTGAAGAGGAGAGCTCTGAAAGTGCAAAGAGAAAGGGACATGCACAGCAGCATGACTTGGAGGCAAAGAAGGGGTGCATATGTGGGAGCAGCAGGAGCAGGCTATCAGCACAGAGCTGAAGAGCCTGTGGTAATTTTAAAATTCTTCTTAACAAATGAGAATATGAGTGCACAAATCCAACATGCCTCAGATGTATTAGTTCGTTAACTAATTAAGAATTTCCATAAGCAAATCTTTTTTTTTTTTTCTTCCTATTTTTTCTTTTATCAGATCAAGTAGACCTTCTGGATTCTTACAGGCGTGTCATTGCTTTTTCCTTCATAGTCTCTCTCTGCTGGATGAGTTTATTGACTGCATTTTAATGCCTTCTGAAGAACCACACATAAAAAAATACTAAAAAAACCCAACACCTTCACAGTACTCTGGTCTCCATGGCAAAGGTTTGGCTGCTATTGCTTTTGAATATGAATTTCGGGATATAGTACTGATAATCCTATTAGTCTGTCTAGGAAACAAAAAAATATGAAATGAAAGTTGACTCGGTGTTGAAGGTAATCTCCTTTATTGGACTTGTATGAGAATACATGTTTCAAAGAGAAAAAAAACATTGAAAAATGGCTGTCTCATATTTCCAGGGTCTCAGAAAGGCTGAAGTTCCATGTTTTGACTGTACAAAGAGACTGAGTATGTTTTAGGTTACCTTATGTTCACAGTACCCTATCCATCTCCTATACCCCTTATGGGTACAACAAATGAGAGCCGTATCATGCGGTTTAGGTTCACTCTATTAACTATAAGCTAACCCTGCATTATATAGTTCATGATTACCACTTGAATTTGTAAGAAAGTTGGCAGGAATGCCTTCTGCTAGGTGACCTTTGCAAATGTGGCTGCGGCTGCTACATGTAGTACCTAGGATGTTGGTGTTTACTGTACTGTCTCTCTCCAGGGAACCAGAAAGGAGGACACAGCAACTCTTTGAGGCTTGGCAGAAGAAAATCAGAGATGTCACTTCCTACTCCATTCCTGCCAAATACAGTTAGAACTTTTGCTGCGGAGAACATCATTTAAGGATTGCAATTAAACCTTGACATGTGAAATACTTAATTTTCAGCAGCTGATGCCATAAACAAACTGCAGATACTGGGATTGGAGTATAATTTGTTTTTCTTGCAATGAATACAAGGTATAAAGTGTTTATTGACTTAAAAAGAAAAACTGAACAAACAGAATAAAGAAGAAAGCATGCACGGATGCTTTGAAGGAAAGAATGTTTTTATTTCTTACTTTGAAGAAATTGTTCAACTAGTTCATCCGTGTAAAAATGTGACCCCTCTAATGCTGCCAAGGGCGGTGAGATCAGGGATAATCTGTTGAGGAAATGCAGCTCACGCAGGCCAACAGGCATGTTTTAAACTTACAACACCATTTTTTCAAAGAGGAAAGCATGAAGGGGAGAAGAAGGGAAGTGGAAGGGGAGACCAGTACTGAAGGGTCTTCTTCAGCATGAAAGGAAATAGAAGGGGAGACCAGTACTGTTCTTTGCTTGCTGAATAACCCCATTACCTGTTCTGAGGAATGTTGTCTCTGCTCTTTGCTATAGAAACATGTAGATTTGGGGGACAGTCAGACTGCTGTATATTCTCCCCCATGAACTCCCGCAAAAAAAACAAACAAAAAACAACAACAAACAAAAAACACAGATGAATGTGATTAAGATGCTGAATAATAATTAATAAGCAGGGAGAAAGCATGAGAGAAAGCTATTCTGACGGTCTTAATTCTCACTTTAATGTAGGGCTCAGCTTCATGTTCCTCGTGTTCTTCATGCTCTTTTAAAGTAGTTCTGGTATACACATGCACATGTTTATCTGTATGCATGCACTGTCTTTGCAAACCCTGTAGTCCAAAGAATAATTCTCAAGCCTAATGGGGGAAAAAAATAAAGCTTCCTTTGTACTTAGGAACATGAAATGATTCTGTCTGTTTTTTTCCCCTAGAGAGGCCTGAGTCAGTGAAAATGTGGGATTGGAGTGGAATGTCTTTTCAGTATAGTTTTGACTCTTGCAAGTAGTGCTGTACTGGAATTCAGTAATGACTAAAGAGCAACCTCTTCTGAAGTTAGCACTGGTGATTGCTGAACATTTTCCAGTAGATCTACAGGCCATTTTAAGACAGAAATAAACAACGCCTTATTTGTTTAAAACTGCAGCAAAAACAGTTGCTGCTGAAACTAATCAAGATACATGCAAAGCACGTGTTTTCCTTCAACTGCAGAGCTTATTCTTCTAAGATATGTACAAGTATATAACTCATGTTACTTTAACTCTCTGAAGTTCATTTGATCAGTGTTTTTGTCTTACACTTTTCATTTTTCAGTCTCACAGAGAATTTGTCAGTGCCTTCTCTTATTTCTTGTTGTCCTTTCTCTATAATTTTTTTTTGTTTCCTACTATGTAAGCTGGCTTTTTTTTTTTTTTTCCAGACATGCAAGAATGCAAGAAGATTGCTTTCTAAAGCACCTTTCTTTTCTTTCCTTATATTCTGTGGACAGCAGACTAGAAGAGTCTTTAGTCCTTGTTCTTGTTATCGTCCTGTGACTTATTTTGGCTGTAGTCATTTAACATTTTCATTTTGCTGTTTTTAAAGTCTCCCCTAGAGCTGTCTGGGCTACAGCTGAAGGTTAAAATTCCCATTTTCTTGAGTGGGCAGTGATGGTATACTTGTAGCAGAGATAAGTGGTGGTGGTATTCTATGTACTTTAGATGTTGCTCCTTCCCCCTGTTATATGACTGCTTTGCCTCTCTGGGAAGAGAAACCCCAGACACAAATCAGTGTAAATCACCAAGCTAGGAATGCACTAAGTTAGAAAGAGATTTCACAGGTGAAAAATGTAACCTTAATGATAGTCCTTAAGCATTAAGGGATGAGCCCTTGAAGCTCCTTAATGCCCCTGCTCTGTGTCATTCTACTACCACACATTCTTGCCTTACACAGGAATCAACTCTTCTGAGCTGTGTTTAACACTGTATAATTTCCTTCTTCTTCATTATTGTGGTACTGGGGTTTTAGCTCATCTTTCTTTCAACCTCACTGACTGAACTTTCTTGAGTTTTTGACTGTTTTGAGGTGCTTCTCTTAGAAGGTTGTCCAGGGTATTGTTTCCAGACTGTGTGTTATCTTTACATTTACCCTATCAGCAGCACTTTTGCTCCTGGCCAGTGATATTGGAATGCTCATAACACCTAGGTAAGTTTCTTCTTTCTTGTCTGCTCACATTCTCATCAATAATTCTGTTTCTACCTCCCTTATCTTCCTCTTGGAGAGATACAACTGCTTTAAAGATAACAAAAACAGAAATTCATTTCTTCCCCTCTGATTCTCACTATTCATCTTTCTTTTCTCAGTAGCAACATTTGTGTCATTTTGGTTGTTATTGCCAAGAAAATACCTTTTTAAAAACAAGTGGTGCTCTGCCCTAGACCCTTCTCTCCCACACTGTCAAAACAGGCATGTATATTTTTAAGCACAGTCACCAAGATTCTTCATTTTGGTTCAGTGGATAAGCTCCTCCATGTTTCTCTTGTTTTGCACCTCAACATCAACCATATCATCTATGCCTATTTTTTCAGTTCACTACATACTCTTTGCAGTCTCTTAAATCTTATGCAGATCAGACTGATTTTTCACTTTTTGCTATTCCTCATTGTTCCTATCTTGTATGAATACTATCTATTGTTAGTCTAATATTCTTACCCTCTTATTATGGCTGTTCTGTTTATTCTTCTCAGCTCCCTTACCACCTGCCAATTCAAATGTTTCATTTTAGCAGAGTTTTCTCATTCCTCAACATTTCTACATCATGCTTTTCTCATTTTGTCCTTTGGATTTTTTTCATTACTCCTTTCACTTCTCATTTGTTTCCACAATTTAAATCTCTTTTCAAAAGGAATTTCTATGTTCTACTACTTAATCCCCAGCATACTGACTCTCATATATCCTCAATGCTTATTTTCTTCAGTAACTATACAGCCCTGGAAGGTATTGAGCTTTCATGATGTTTGTGCATTGTTGTTGTTTATATAATCCTCCTCCAAGAGTCATACTAGAAACCATTAATAAGTGTATAGGCCTTTTATTTCCAGGTTCATCATTACCCTGATTATAAGTAGAAAAATAATAATTTCAGGATTATATTTCCCAGAAAGACAAAAATATCAGGAGACCCCTTTTGAAAGGGACCAAAGATAAAAGAACTCACAAGTGTCTTCTGTAGTGCCTGAAAAAATACTGCAGTGGAAGTGCAATCCAACAGTGGAAGGAGAGAGAGAGGAAAACCTTGAAGGATGTACAAGGCCCAGCTAAATGCAACATTTTGGGCTGCAGAAATTTTCTTGACTTTTTACGTCCTATGCCTTTTCATCCTATGGGCCAAGTATGATCAGTCACAGATTTCCATCTGAAGCACACGGAGCAAGAAAAAGGCTAAACGGGTGCTATGCTGGAAGCCTAGAGGCAGAACCCAACTGTGAAGGTCAAAGTAAAATACATCTGGTTTGGGTATACACAATACTGTTTAGGGTCCTGATTTTATCTTGAGCCTTTTGTTATTTATTGTGTGTCTGTAGCACCTAGATCCTACAGACAGGTACTTCAGGTCTAAGTCTCTTCTTTCATTAAAAAAATAAAAATAATAATAATAATAAAAAAAGCTTGCTTCTAGCCTTAACATTTCTAGAGGAAACAACATGCAATGTGAAAATGTCTGAAAGGTTCATAGACCAGAATGTGGTTGCTATATGAGGACTTTTTATTTTTTAATTATGTTAGGACTTTTAAATCCATGTTCATGATTTGGAGGACAGGTGATTTGTCATTTGCCATCATATTCACAGTTTTAACATGTGGAAATAGTTCCCTTTCCTATCAGAGGTGAGGAGATGTAGAAGGAACGTTTCCTTTGGTAGGCCTTTGTAATAGGAGGAACAGTGGAGGAGAAGAGCATTTCCATACAAAAAACACTGAAGGAGCTGAGTTTACATTATACGATTATTAGGGGAGAGGCAGAGTTACGTGGAAACTGGAAGAGAGTTCTGAAAAACTGTTTCATGTGCTTGCATGCCTGAGAGGATAAAGATCTCTTAAAGTACTCTTAGCTGTAAGTCCTGAGTGGGCTTATGCCTGCAGTTCAGAGATGTCAAGCTTGGAGACCTGCAATATGGCATGCTAGCTCTTTAGAGACCTGAAAGAATGGCTGGCTCCACTGTGAAATTCAGTGATGCACAGCTGTGGGGATTTAGACCAAGCATTTGTTCTCCTGTTTGGCTTATAAGAACCAGCATAGAACAAGGGAAAATAATGACAAAGCTTCTTAGAAAGGGACAGGATATGTTTAATGTAAGGGGAGACTGAAGAATCCTGCACTTTTTGCTGCGAGGAGAAAAATGCAGATAAATGAGTCAAGTAATGAGGATTGGTCAGGAGATTTCTCACGAGGGTATCATGATGCTCATTAGCCTTGAAGGCGAGACTAGCCTGAGGCCACTTTCAATATGTTGTTTAAACAGTGGGCCTAGTTCAGGGGCTCTGGCAGCTAATTTACTGCTGCTTCTCTGACACCTCAGGAGACTATCTAATTGCAGAAGTAGTTTAACCCATGTAAGGGAATTCTTTAGTTTGAATGTCAAATTGTAGAACACAGCTATAGTGCTTTTGGACCTCGGCCAGTATGTGTGTGTCTTGATACACCGAGCCGGGTGGGTTTGCTGGTGTGGAGAACATCTGTCCTGTGGTCCCTTGAAAGATGTATACATGCTGGACACAACTCTTGGGCCTTTTCTGTCTCCTGTACTGCAGTGTCATATAGTTTACACTCACAAAATATCTCCAGAAGGAAATGTTCTTCGGGAGACAAACCTCTTTGTAGTTTCTTCCATATCCCAAAAGAGTATTCAGGCAGACTTGCTGCTGGACTGTATTATTAACACATCATAAGAATTGGCAGCTAGTCTAGTCAGGTTAGTCTGAGACTAGGGGACAGAAGGGAAGAGGCTTGCACATGCTTCCCACCTAACTGCAAAAGCAAGGCAATGTTTGCTGTCAGGGTGCCTGCATACCTCTCTGGGCAAAAGTCACGAAGTGGCATTCTGTCCATGGCTGGGTCCCTTTGTCTTCTCTCCTCCTGTCCCCTGATATTTTTGCTCTGCTGAAATATATCTGAATGAGCATTCCTATGTACGTAGGGACACAATCATTTCAATATCATACAGTCATAGAAATATCTGGCTGGATGGGACCACTGGAGGTCATGGAGAACAGCTTCCTACTTAAAATCAGACTATTCCTGACACTAGGTCAGATCAATTGGGGTTCTCTCCAGCCAGGTGCTTCTGTAAACCTCTGAGGATGGAGAATCCATGATTTCTCTGATCAGTGTGTTTTCACAGTGTGCTATGCTGTCTTATATGTTCAACCTGAACTTCACAAAACGTAACATGTAAATGTTACCTCTTTTGTTATTTCCTGACTCTATGTAGAAGGTTTTTCTGTGTGTGTGTTACATTTGTAACTGTCTTTCAAATCAGTGTAAGCTGCTATGAATTCTCCTTTTAACCTTGTTTACAAAACAGGCCAAGATCCCTGCAACCTCCCCTCACAGGTCCAGAGCTTGAGGTCCCTGACCTATTTGGTGGCCCTCTGACAGTCCCTCTCCTATTTCTCTCTGTCCCCATTGAACTGGGTTCCCACAGCTGGCCACAGTATTCCAGGTGTGCTCTCACCAGCGCTGACCAGACAAGGAAAATAAACTTGCTTGACCTTGTTGTCCATGGCTCTCCAGGTGTGGCCTGTTGTATTTTGCTGTATGCACAGTGCGAGTGTACTGCTGGCTTTTCTTCGGCCTGGTGTCCACCATCACCTGAAGTCCTTTGGGAACAACTGAAGAGTCCCTTGGAAGCAACTGTTCAATTGCTTCCCAGCTTGTGGTGATACATGGGGTTGTTTCACTTGAGCTGCAAAACTTTGTCCTTCTCCTTATTGAATGGCATGAGGTTCCTGTTGGCCCAATCTTCCCCTTCTTCAGGGTTGC
This sequence comes from Anas platyrhynchos, assembly GCF_047663525.1. Taxonomy (NCBI): domain Eukaryota; kingdom Metazoa; phylum Chordata; class Aves; order Anseriformes; family Anatidae; genus Anas; species Anas platyrhynchos. The sequence goes on along the minus strand of NC_092587.1, from coordinate 114,342,391 downwards.
CTTGGATTTAAGCTGTGCCATTCAGCATGCCAGCTATGCTCCTTAATGCAGTGCCTGAGAGTGCAGTCTGTCCCTCAGGTGAGTTCTTGGTGGGGATGTTGAACAATTTTCCCTCCACTGATGACCCCTGGGGCACTCTGCCTTACACTGTCATTGATCTTTGCTCTTTTGGGTACAGTGGCATAGTCCAACGGTCTGTTTGTCCAGCTCTACAAAAATAGGAATGCTGTCAAAGATGGTGTCAAAAGCCTGACTGAAGTGAAGGTGTGCTATAGCCCCTGATCTCTGCCCATCCCCGTAGCAAGTCATTTTATAGAGGGCAGTGAGGTTGGTCAGGCAGGGTGATAGGTCTGTGAAATTGCTCACTGAGTGTCCCTTTGTACCTTTTTGTCCTTCATGTGCTTAGGAATGGATTTCAGGTGGTGGTTTCTGTGTCTCTTCCTGAGCTGAGGTGAAGCCAATGGACCTGTAGTGCCTTGGGCCTTGCTGCTTTCTCTTCTTGAGACTGGCCTTATGACAATCTTTTCTCTGTAGTCAGGTCACCTTCCCTGATTGTCAAGATTTTGTACAGATGGTAGGTGGGGGCCCTGCTATCACATCAGCCACACTTGCAGCACCCTTGGGCAAATCTTGCAGATCTGGGTTAGTTTTTCTGTATAGTCTTGTAGTGAGTTTACATGGCAAGGTTTTGGTAGTGGGGGCCCATGGTGGTGGTTTCTGTAAGAAGAACCCAGAAGCTGCCCCGTGTTAGGTAAGGGCCCCACCGCTGGCCAGAGCTGAGCCAATAAGCAATGTTTGTGCCTCTGTGAGAGCATATTTAAGAAAGCGGGGGGGGGGGGGGGGGGGGGGGGGGGTTGGGCGGGAAAAAGCTGCTGCTCAGCAGCAGCTGGGAGAGAGAGCAGTGAGAAATAGCCTTGCAGACGCCAAGGTCAGTGCAGCAGGAGAGCAGGAGCTGGAGGGAGCTGCTGCCCACCTGTGGGGGACCCTTGCTGGAGCAGTTTGCTACTGGGGGATGGATGAACCCCGTGGGACGGAGCCGTGTGGGAGCAGTGCTTGAGGAGCTGCTGCCTGTGGGCAGGCCCTGCAGGCTCAGTTAGGGAAGGACGGCATCCCGTGGGAGGGACCCCACGGGGAACAGGAAAGGACTGTGAGGGAGCGGTGGAGACAAAGTATCAGGGGACACCCCCATTCCTCGTTCCTCTGCGCTGCTCGGGGGGAGGCAGTTGAAGAGGGTGGTTTTAGGGAAGGTGTTTTTGGTTTCTTTCCTTTGTTTCTTACTTTTCTAGCCTGTTAGTAATAGGCAATAAATTTATTATCTCCCTATTCTGAGTTTGTTTTGCCCATCACAATAATTGTTGAGTGATCTACCGGTCCTTATCTCAACCCTTGAGCCTTTTGCATTGTATTTTCTCCCCCTTTCCCTCTGAGGAGGGGGAGTGAGAGAGTGGCTGAGGTGGAGCTCAACTGCCCATCCAAGTAAAAACACCAAAAATCTGTAACGAGTTACTCTTGCATGGCTGGCTACACTTCTCCTTCCCAAACTCTGTGATAAGCACAGCAGAATTAGACAAGCCTTTAACTCTGAAGACTAAGGAAAAAATTAAGCAGTGAATACATTGCTACTTTTGCATTGTGTCTCTGTGTGTGTACACTGAAGTACACACTCTATGTGCATACACTGTTGGGATGTTCTCAGAGGGTTTTTACTGTAAACTGCTGATATTGATTTAAGAAAATAAAGTCTTGCATTGCAGCAGATTAGCCCTGTTCATATTACTCAAAATTATGTCTTAGCTGAGGTGCAGCATCTTCTGTCTGAAAATGTTTGTTGAAAGTTTCTTAGTCAAGCTTCATTTTGATGAAACAGTCATGCTCTGCAATTGTAGGAAACTCAGAAGAATGTGCATCTGTTTTAAATGCTTTCCTTGAGGTGTTGTATGGTTTCAGAACATGTTAATACTGATAATGACCATAGCTCAGCTGATGCATAGTAATTTGTTAAGCTGTGACACAATGTCGTCCTCAGAGTACTTTGGAGGGAGCTAAACAAAAGTAATGTGAGAGTGTTGGACTCCTTCATCTCCAGAACATTTGCTCTATTAAGGGCTTTTGTGTTCCCACCAGGATGAGAGCAATATAACTGTGTGTGACTTACATCCTCCTTTTTTATAGTTCTACTAATAGGTAGTGATCTGAACAAGAATAAACTAGGGTACTCTTCTGTCATTTTAACTAAGAGATAATCAAATTATCTGAGAGATCTGAAGAATTCGATGAAGGTGGACCATAACTGCAAGACAAAGGCATGCTTTTGCATAATGGGAACTTTAAACAGAGTGCTTATGTAACTTGGTAAAAAATTTAGATTCAAAGAAACGAGCCTTTTTTTTTTTTTATAAAAAAATTTCCCAAGTTTTTTATAAAAAAAAAAAAAAAAAGAAAAAAGAAAAAAAAACTCTTTCCCACTTCAAAGATCAAGAGGTTTCTTTATGAGAAAGGAAGGCAGTGAATTCATAACAAACAAGTCAAACCACAGATGCTTTGTGTAATAGTAACCTGTTGCAGGCAACAGAGATGAAGGGCTCATTTCCTCTTAGTGTAGGAATGGCTGAGCTGAGGACACACTGGGGAAGCCACACCACACCATGCACTTTCTGAGCTCAGAGCCTGGCAAACATCCACTCAACGCCTGGCATAAGTCCAAACAGTTTTGGGGAAGTTATAGTTACCTGCTTTGCATCCACCTGCCAGCATTATCTCAATGTACCCTCCTCCAGCAGGAATCAAGAGAAATGCCAACAAAAGGCCATTGTGTTAGCTTTTCCTGGTGGAAAATGAGCTTTATATAAAGCTTCATGTTGCCTTGTGCTATTTCTGCCCTTCCACAACATCAAAAGATAAGATAAGATCAAAAGAAAAGATATTTGTATCCAGGCTAAAAACATAGCTGGGGATATACCCAGTGTTTCAAAGCATAAGTTTAATATGCAGAATTAATCTCACAAAGAGTACTTTCAGTCAACTATACTAACAGTGAGGTGCACTATGGATTTCATTTTTTGCTTGGAACTATCCGAAGTGTAGTAATTTTGGTAAATGCTGGACCTTGAGTCACAACAGTTTCTTTAAGTAATATTATTTTGTGAAGATTGATAAACACTTCAATCTCTTTAATAATTAAAACTTTTGAAACTAAATAAATATCCAGCAGGTCCTATGTGAGGCAATTAGTGGAGTGGGGTATTTTCTCCAAGGCAATGCTGTGATGATTTGAAGTACCAAACTATCATATCTGCATGTGAGAAATGAAGCAGACTCACATTTTTTTATTATCATCAATACAAATGAAAAACAAAACAAAGCATAAAAATGCCCTTAAATATCTCGTAGTTTTCATGCCTTTAAACAAAAGCTATTATGGAGTAATGGTTCCAGAAGTAAAAATATCAATTATTTTTTATTATTAAAACTCAGAAATGTTAAGGAACTAACTAATTATTCAGGTGGAATATAGTTTTTTTGTTTGTTTGTTTGTTTTTTCTTTGCCATTCAGGAACTGTTTATAAACTGTTTCTGAATTCTGCAAATCAGTGGCTTATATAGATGAACAATTTTCAATTTACATGTGCAATCTATTCAGTTTGACTATTTACCCTCTGTGATATATGTGTGGTTGCGTGGCTACATAGATTTTCCTAGACTGAAGCACAGATTTTTTAAGTAGAATGCTGAATAGTAAATATTTGTGCCACTGCATTGAAAAACTTGATTATGTGCAGGCATTTTGGAGAGAATAGATATTTTTCAAGCATTCACATGAATCAAAAAGCTATTCATTGGAATGTTTATGAACTTCAAAGCAGGGGTACATGAACAGAAAAGAGCATAAGAGTGCTTCAGAATTCAAAAAGGCATTCTTAAACATCAGTTGGCTGTGCCAGCCTTAGGCCAAGTGTCACTGCTGTCTCTGCTTACTGTTTAATATTCTGGTGATATAGGTACTGAATATTTGGAAAGGCAAAACGTTCTGTTTTTGTTAAAATATTTATGTCATCTAGGGGTTGTAATCTAGGGGACTGCTGAGATCTGCAGGCAACCAGGAAAGGGAATGACAGTATTAAAAATGACTGTCATCCTTCACAGATTTTTTTTTTTTTATTTATTTTAATCTCTCTTCTGTAAAGCTGTCTTGAAACTGTTCAACTGGATGAATGATCCAGGTAGTCAGGGAGAGTTTGAAGGAATTGCCACCTGTTGACTGTTGAGGGACTCCAAAATAAGGCTTTTGAGGGATGTTTTGTGGTTTGTTTACTTGGAATTTCCCAAGTTTCTCTAAACTGCAGGGGACAGACTAAGAATAAGCTGACCACTGGTCAAACTGGATAGTTTCTACTACGAATGTCATACTTGAAGCACGGTGTGTGTTGTTTGATTAATAAATTACATGCAGACTCACCACTGATCTCATGATTCTTCAGCCATGAAAGAAATAATGTATTTGGGAAGGAGTATCCCATGATCAAGTGTGGTTCATTCAGCACTGAATCAAGTGCTACTTCTGTCCATGAAGATTTACACAACTCTCCTGAATGAGGCCTGGAGCAATGCTATCTAACTGTGAAGTTGGCCACGCTCTGAAGAGGAGGTCAGATCAGAAGTCCCAAGAAATCTGAATCTTTCTATCATTCTAAGTGCTGAACAAAGTGCCCTCCAGAAGAAGAAGGAAAAAAAAAAAAAAGCAGAGGGCACAAGAAATGAGATTGATATCTGTTTCTTACTTGGGCTATAGGACAGCATTCCAAAGAGCATGACAGCTGGAGTCTCATCCCCTGATTTCATTGAGCTGCAAGTGGTGCACTGTTTCTTTATTCAGCCTTGTTTTTTCTCCCATGGACTTTTATCTCATGCCTAAAGTCATGGGAAGTGAAGCTTTATGCTGCATTTCTTCTGAGTTTATCAGAGAAACGTGGCTTTGTATTATGTTAACTGTCTTGTCTAAAAATACTTCTAACATGTTTTTAAACAACATAAATATCAGGCTAGGAGAAGAATTGTTGTGTAATTAGATATAACAGTATGAAATGAAGACAGAAGTGTAGGAGAGAGAACAGGGAAGCCTTTTTTTGCAAGACTTCAAGGGAAATAGCAGAATTGTTTAAGTCATTTAAAACTAGTCTCAGAAGTGACTCAAGATTAGCCCCATATAGAAATATTTGAGATCCCTTGTCTGAAATTACTGACCTCTTGCAAGGTCCAGTTAGAGAGGACAGCATATAATAAAGTCTAGTCTTTCTACATCCCAAGGATTTCTGCAGTAATGCATCAAAGTAACTTTATAAATAATATTTTGTTTTGCATGTTGTTGTGGGTTAACCTCCGCTGTCTGCCAGGTGCCCACCATGTCAATCTCTCATTCCCCATCCTCAGCAAGGAAGGGGAAGAAAATAAGATGAAAAAGTTTATGGGTTGAGATGAGTACAGGAAGATCTTTCACCAGTTACCTTCACAGACAAAACAAACTTGACCCTGGGAATATTAATTTAATTTATTGCCAATTAAAAATAGAGTAGGATAGTGAGAAAAGCAAACAATCAAAAACCCCAAACAAACTGAAAACACCTTCTCCACCTCACTCTTTCTTCCCAGGCTAAATGTCAGTCATGACATTTAGCCTCTTCTACCTCCTCCCGGCCCTGAGTAATTTAGTGAGGATGGGAATGGGGGCTGTTGTCTGTTCATAACACGTCGTCACGTTTCTCCTCACACTTTTCCCCTGCTCCAGCATGGGATTCCTCCCACAGTATGCTGTCCTTCACAAAAAGTTCCTATGTGGGGTTCCCACAAACTGCAGTTCCTCAAGGGCTGCTGCAATATGGGTCTGTACCACAGGGTGCATCCGTCAAGAGCAAATTGCTCCAGCACAGGTGGCAGTTCCCATGGGTGACAGTTCCCACAAGAACTTCTGTTCTGGTGTGGGCTCCTCTCCATGGGATGCAGCATGGATATCTGCTCTGACATGGTCCTTCATGGGCTTCAAGGGACAGGCAGTTTCACCATGGTCTTCTCCATGGGCTATCGGGGAATCTGCTCTGGTGCCTGGAACACCTCCTCCCTCTCCTTCTTCACTGACCTTGGTGTCTGCAGGGTTGTTTCCCTCATTCACAGCTCCTGTGCAGTGCTTTTTTTTACACTTTCTTAGATATGTTATCACACAGGTGCCACCAGTGCTGCGGAGGGACTCAGCTGTGCCCTGCAGGGGGTCCATTTTGGAGATGCCCAGAACTGGCTGTGTCCAGCATGGGGCAGCCTCATGACTCTTCTCACAGAGGCCACCCCTGCAGACCTCCCCAGACTACCAAAACCTTACCATATATGCCCAATACACCTGTGCTGGCCTAAGTCTTAACCTTTCTTAGCAGAAAGGACTTCTGGATGTATAAACGCTAAAGTATGTTTAGTATATTTAAAATATACTGTTGGCTGTGCTCTTACATAAGTGAAAAAATGTACTGAGAGAATTCCAAGTGGGTTACTTAAGTAATGATTGGATGGCAGTAACTATTACAGAGAAAGAAATATAGGCTGGTGGGCCTTGATTTTCTTGAAGCTACAGGAAAGGAGTCCTGGTGCAGTGCAGCCATCTGACCAGAGGGACTACTGATCCAGGGAGATAATCATTTGGTTGATGGTGGTTCGTGACAGCCCAGATCACATGCTTGCTTAGCCTTACAAATTATCTTCTGTGAGTAAGCAGATGTCACCAGGTCTTTCTTAAAGTTGAAAGGGTAATATTCAGAGATCTGTTTGGGGCCAGCACATAAAGACATAACATTACTTTGAAGAGCCATTACCACTAAAAAATAAATGAGAGTGTTATCTTTAGCTTCAGCCTTGAACAATTTTATTAACTATTTCTAGAGAACAGCTTGGGACAGAAAGAAATGTTGTTTTGCAAAATATGCAACTTCATTCTTGACCAGGAGGAGAAATTAATAAATTATTAACTACTTTCATAGCTCACAAACCATTTCAATTGAGGAGGGTCTGTGTTGAGAATGATCATAAATTGTATGGCTAGGGCAGCTGAAAGATGCTGAGGACTGGGTTTGAAAGTGTTCAGGGGTAACTCTGTGATCTATGAGAGAGGGTCCCTCAGTCTGACTGTCTTTGCATACTTGTGACAAGCATGCTGATGAAATTTCAAGGGGTTACTAGTTGTGTGTTTTGCACAGTTTACAAATATTTGTATTACTGAGTGAATCACAGCTGAGAATAAAGTGAAAGATAGCTGTTGTACTCAGTGAAATGACAAATGATGAAGGTTATAAAGGACTTTGCATTTTAAAGCAATCTCAGTGAATAATGGTGTAGGAAATATAGACTCCTTGCATGCTGATGTATTAAGTCTCTCATTTCAGTGTCTCATTCAAATCATGAAACTACCTAGAACAGTACTTTTCCTTTGATGATAATAATGTTGTGCGTATGAGGCAAGATTTCATTTTTGTACTACCTGGAATATTTACAGCTAGTATTTTGTTATGTGCTGTTACATGTGGAGAAATATTTTGTTTATCCCCATGAGGTGTTAATGTGTTGGTACAGAACCTCATGAAAATGCAGTTGTAGCAAGAGACAAGAAGATGAACCATTTAGATTGTCTCACTCATAAAAGTGCTAGCCCAGCAGTTACTGGTGTCAGATCAATGGAAGAACCTGATATATCTGTTGTGGTCTGCTGTTGGCAATTCACTTTACCTGGTGAAATGTCTGTGATGCTGAAAGTGGACATCCTACTGTCAAATACCGTAAATACAAGAACTTTTAGTTCAGAATAGTTGTTGTAATGTTGTGTATTAAGAGGATTGTATCCTGGCATTAGTACATTCCTGCACAGGAATTTGCTCCATAAATGTAAAGAGCTCTCTTCTCCCTTGGAACATTGACTTCTCTAAGTTCTGGTCTTCCTGACCACTGCTTATGTTTCACATTGAACAACGTTGTTCTGAGACACGTAAATGAGATAACCAGTGCAGCTGATGAAGAGCTCAGATGCCTGCAGTATAATCTTACCCTTGTGACTTGAATGTTTTCTCTTTCAGAAGAGAACACTTAAAAGTACTGTGAATTTCTATGGTTTTATTTTTGCACGCTATCTGAAAGAAGAACACTGTTTATCTGTACAGAAATTTATTTGTCTTTACGTATATGAACAAACCAACAAGCTGTTTATTTCCAAACGTAGATTCGAAAAGATGGGAGCATCAACTTCTATGTGGAAAATTGTTTGTTTTGGCATTGATTCCTTATAAAAAGTAGTAACCGTAATGAAAAAATTTGAGTAATAACCACGCATCATGTGTCACTTATGTATATTCATTTTAGCTATGCCTATTTTATCAGAAAAAAAAAAAAAAAACAAAAAACAAAAAACAACAACAACAACAACAAAAAAACATACAAATAGGAAATGGATAAAGAATTTTTCATTAATTTCTCCAAATCAGCTACATTTAAAAGTCCTTTGGCTGTTAAAGAGAAGTCTAACTGGGAATAATTTTCACTTTTGAACAATTTTCACTTTCTGGTCACATTTCAGGATATATTCTTGTTTTCCATTACACTAAAGCAGGAAGAGTCCAAGCCTCTCAAACAGGTCGATTCATGTCCATTCCCACCAGATGTCAGTATGATACAGATAAAAAGAGGCACTAGCACAGGAACAAATACTTCAGCTGTGCAAAACTCATGCCAGAATTTATTAGTCATGGCAGTCTTGTAAGGCACATTTGTCTCTTCAGGCCCAGGATAACAAAGTCTATAAAGAATATTCCTTACTCTGATGGTGTTGGCACTCACCCAGGATGCCAAAATACCAGGCTGAGTCCCCGATTTTAAGCTCCGGGCAGAGTCTGGCGTGTAGGGGTGTTCAGTACTTATGGCAGCTGGCAGGAAGAAGATTGCATTTGTTTATATCTTTTTTTGTTTGTTTGTTTGTTTGTTTGTTTGTTTTTTGTCATACTATTTTCCATGATACTTGTGGCCAAAATATAAAACAAACAAACAAAAAAAAACACAATGCTGCTTCTTCCTCTCTCCAGCACCCCCTCTTGAAGTTCATATTTCTAGACCAGTAATGATAGCTAATTGGAACATTTTGTCCTTACAGTGCTTTCCATTTTATTTTTCTCTTTCTATGGTATTCCAATAGCTATCTCCCCGCCACCCCTTCCCCCCGACACACACACCCCGCATTATCTCTGAAACTGGCCTTAAAATAATCTGAAAAGAAAAGCTGTGGCTATGTGAAGGCCATTCATTCTGTGTGGAAACTCTGCAGCTTTGAACACCAGGAGAAAGAAATAAGGAGTCTTCTTGTGGAATCATTTGTTTTTCTCAACCACCGTGTCTCATTCTTGGCACTGAAGGCTCCAGAATCCTGCCTGCATGGGTGACAGAAAGGCAACAAAAGGAAGGTACTATTCAAATTAACAGGCCTTTTTTTTTTTTTCCCTGCACAAGAGGATTCCTGTCCAGAGGTGATTGTGCCTGGAATTAGTACGTGGACATTTACTGTGAGAGATAAAGGGATTTTATTGCTCCCCTTCCAATCCTCACAAGCTGTCTTGAAATATATGTCTGCTGTTCTCCAGCTTCTTTTGTTTTTCCCACAGCTTCATGCCTGTGGCTCTTCCTTGTCCTGTGACAGAGGAGTGATCATAGCTGGAGGCAGTGATTGGTCACCTCTTTCACATCAAACTCTGTTTGCCCTGTTTTGCAAAGTAGGGTTGGAGAGGACCAGGCAGGAACTCACCCAGGTCCCACCATCTCAGACAATTGGCTAATAGGTTGTTTAGTCCAGGAAAGCTCAGGGAATATTCATTCTGCACACTACAAACCCACACACTCCCCAGCTCCTCGTAGCAAGTTGAAAAACCTTCACACAAAGTATGCAAAAACTTTGAGGTGCCAGAAAAAAAGATTAAGAGAGATAAATGCCTATCTCATTCCTGGGGAAGAGTTCAGGATGTATCTTCCATCTAGAGTCTTCCTGACCTTAAAAGAAACATTTCCATCTACTCTCCTTTGTGGGGAAATGAAGTTCCAGAGATGGGGACTGACTCCCTTCAGATTAGCCTTGTTATTGCAGAGTCTGTGTCTTCCATAGTCCTAACTGGAGTTTAGTCCAGCTCCCATAGACAGACTGGGTAAGGCAGGAACAGCATGGCATTGCTTGTATTGTGCAAACTCTGAAATTCATTTTTCAAAATTACTGAGGACTGTTGTGCAGCAGACTTCTTTATATGCCTCATTATACTTTTTTTGGCTAGTGTATTGCAGGCTGCCATATGGCTCAATATAAAAATCTTTATGGGTATCTGCTGTCTCTCATAATACATAAAGATATGTTAATTAACACTAATTAAATCAATCTAAAACATATATGAAACATAGCCTTACAAATTAGATAATTGAAGTATGTTGGCCAAGTCCTTAGCTTTTGGCTAAATACTAACTGTTCAAAGTTGATGCCTCATGAAGGCACTGATAACACTCCTACCCTGTGCGTGGTTATGATCTGTGGATATTCCCAGTGCTGGTAAGTTTTCTTCTTCGAAGGTACAGGAACAGGAATGTAAGTACATGTTGTTTTGAGCACAGCTCAAAACCACAGCCATATAACATAAGCCATCAATTACTGATTCAGACATTGAGAAAAAGCGGGAAAACAATTAAACACTTAGAGAAACACCTTTCCTCCCTCTCCCCGGGATCATCATCACTCCACCACCTCTTCTCCCCCCTTCTGTGTCTCCACTTCCCTTGTTCCTGTGTGTTACAGTATTTCCCTACCAACTCCACTGGGGAGGCAATGGGCATCAGAAGGTGGGATCACTGTGTAATTTTCTTCTCTTCCTTGTCTTCCTTCTCCTCCTTCTCCTCCTCCTCTTCCTTCTCTTACTTTACTTTACTTTTTACTTTACTTTTTACTTTACTTTTTACTTTACTTTTTACTTTACTTTTTATTTTACTTTACTTTATGCCTTCTAATCTTTGCTTCCTGATCTTTTCCTCTACTGCTTCTTGCTTCTTTCTGCTCTGGTGAAGGATCCTCCATGAGCTGCAGTCCTTTCAGGGATGCTCTGGCATGATTTTTGCCTCAGGGGTGTCCCTGCCTTGTGATGGGTCACCCACAGCCATAGTCTTTCTTGGGTGTTCTTACTCTTTGACTGTGAGTCACCCACAGCCAAAGTCCCTTTGGAATGTCTCTGTCCCAGCATGGCTTACCCATAGCCACAGTGTCTCCATGGTGTCCCTACCCCAAAGTGGGTTACCCATGTGCTGGCATTTCTCAGGGAGAAACTTCCTCTGACACGTAGTGCATCCTTCCATCAGTGTTTCCCCAGCTGTGTCCCCAGCAACCTCTTCCACATACCCCCCTCTGTCATTTCTCCAAATCCATCTTTTTACTTTTCTGTTCACAGTTCTCCTTTGGTGTGTCCTCTTGTGTCTCCTGCCACTTGCCACCATTTCTTATAACTAAGTAGATGTGCCATCTACTTCCCTGACTGGTTAAATTTTTGGGGTATAGAGTGCTTTCATCTGTTTCAAAGCTGTCTGGACCTGGCTGTGATTAGCCCTGGACAGTTCATGGCTTCCTCCCACGCAGGCCACTCTGCAGTCCCATGCAGTACCCAAACACTGCCAGTTATGCTGGTACAACCATTCCCAGTGGGGCACAGGTGTCCTAGCTTATCGTCCAGGTGTCTGTCCATATACAAACAGCAGCTGTGACCATGCATTCCAGGGACTGACAAAACACATTGTTCTAATGTCACCCAGGCATCTAATTTCTGCTTGGCTCATGCCTGAAGTCAGTCCTTGGGCAACTGCAATTCCTGTGTCAAAACTGTTAAACATTGCAGCCAATTATTGGTGCTCAGTAACAGCCCTTGCTGTATCACCTTGTATCTACAGATCTCTGTTGGGTTCCCATACTCTCATCCCTTCCTCTAAGTTTGTGTGAAGGTTCTTGCAGCTCTTGGACATAAGAAGATTCCATCAACTGGCTTCCCCAGATCAACTAGATGGGTAACCTTGTCGTAAAAGGAAATTAAGTTCATTAAGCAGGACTTCCCCTTCCTGAACATGTGTTGTCTGCAACAAATTATAGTATTGTCCTTCAGGTGTGAAGTGAGACTGAGTAGAGGGAATGGCCTCAAGCTGTGCCAGGGGAGATTTAGCTTGAGAATTAGGAGACATTTCTTCTCAGAAAGAGCAGTAAGGCATTGGAACGGTTTGCCCAGGGAGGTGGTGGAGTCACCATCCCTGGGGGTGTTCAAGGAAAGGTTGGACGTGGTGCTTAGGGACATGGTTTAGTGGGTGACATTGGTGGTAGGCAGATGGTTAGACCAGATGATCTTGGAGGTCTTTTCCAACCCTAATGATTCTGTGATATGAGCATATTCCAAGAAATATTCAATGTAGCACTATTTTTTTTCTTCTTTTTCTAAAAGATTTCTCCAGCTTGTGTATTTCTTTCAGATTACTTATTTATTTGAAGGAACCAAAGTGTTTGCTGACAGAGGCATAAGACCTTTTATAGGCTAAAATAACAGCAATCTATCTCCTGCTACGGCTCTCTGGCAGCTACTAAATCAATGACAATAAAACATCAATGGTTAACACAGTACAGTGTTTTCTGAAAACAAACAAAGATAGGAGTGCTCATTATGTTTCTATAGTTAAGCACAAAAGGGTACTCAGCCTAAAACTGGACATTCAGCACCTACGTTATGTAGAAAAAAATCTGGCATATTCTTCTCAAAACTGCAGTGTTAGAGCCAGACCTATAAAGAATTGTAGGGGCCAAATGGCAAATTTCCAAACTTTGGCAGTGATTTCCTGTTTGACCTTGAGAAATCACTTCCAACCTTTGATGAAGTCATGGGTGCTGCTATTTTTCTTTTGGTAAAATGAGAATAGCATTAGTTTTTGATCAGTTATTTGAGCATCCCTGAGGGAAGGCACTAAGAAAGTATTGATTATAGCAGTTGTATTATAAATGTTTGCTGGAGCAGAATTCAACTCATAGCTTTTCCACAGGAACAGGAGAGTCAGCATTGTGAGAGAGCTTGCACATGATGTGAAGTAACTTGGTTTTCAAGTTCAGTTTATTTAGGTTGCTTACAGATAAATCCTTGTTTGGAATGAAATGATACTGGATTTTATTTGGTTGTATCTTTGTCCTATTAAAATCATATAGTATTACATTTTGATCTTTGTGGTGTTCCTTAAAAGGACTGAAAGTAATAGTAAAATATTTGTTTTGTTTGGAATGCATTTTAAACAGAATAAATATTTATTGTTTCAGAAAGGAGTGTGTATACATTTTCTGAAATAACTACTTAAGCACAAGATATGATTTTGCCAAAATCATATAAAAGTGATATAAAAAATGCTCATAATTAAAAATAACATTGTTGCTTACTTAGAAGAGAGAACTGTAACAAGTTACAGTATTTCTTTTTATTCACAATACACATTGATGGTGAGGTAGGAAGTAATGTACACTAGCCAGTGTGACTGTAGGAGCAAAAGCACTTTTTAAGATTAAGGTTCATTTGCTGTGGTCCTCAGAAATAAGGTGTCAGCTGAAGGGTAGCCATAGAGTTGGAAGAAACATCCAAAGGTAATCAAGTCTCAAGAAGATCAGGTAGACCTATGTGATTTCTGACAAATGTTTTTCTAACATACAACTAGATCTCCAGTGATGGAGAGGCAGCCTCACCAGGAAATCTACATTTCGACTTCGCTACGCTTTTCAGCAAAATATTTTTTCCTACTGTTTAATCCTTCTCTTTCCTGCTGCAACTTAACCTTCCCTCCTATCTATTATTTCCATGAAGAACAGATTATTCCTTTTCTCTCTGTGACAGCCTTCTATTTATTTGAAGATAATTAACCTGTATTTCTTTACTCTTCCTTTTAAACTGAATATCCTACTTCTTTGAGGGTTTCCTCCCCTTTGGATTCTTCTCCAGTCCACACTTCCCTGAAGAGCAGTGCCCCAGTCTAGAAGCAGCATACTGGCTGTGTTTTTGCAGAACAAGGGGATTGATTCATGTCTCAAAATCCTTACTTCTGGTTCTGTATCTCAGTGTGACACTTGCTATTTTCACAACAATGTGACGCTGCTGACTCATGCTCAGCTTGTCATTGACTGTAACACCTGCATCCCTTCTTGCAGAGCTGTTACCTAACCTGTTCCCTTCACCCCCGCCCCCCCCCCCCCCCCGTTCTGTATTTGTACAGTCTGTTGAGTGTAGAATATTGTACCTGTTGAACTTCAATCTTTTTCTCATTTTGATAGTTCGTAAATATAATTTTGCATTCTATTCCTCTGTATATCCTCTAGCCTTATTCCGTAGTCATAGTTATTAATGAAAACACTGAACAGGACTGAATCTAGGGTTAGCATATATGGATAGTTCTTTCTAGACTAGGTTTTACAGCTTGGTTATGTAAATAGTATGTCAGACCATATCAAAAATCTTATTAACGTTACAGCAGAGGACATCTTCTGCCTATCCTATATTCATAAGACCCCTTTCCCTTTTATAGATAGAAATTGTATTGGCTTGAAATGAAAAGCTTTTGGAAGCTTACAGGTATGTTCTTTTATCCCAGACTATTTACAAGACTTATATTTACAAAGACCAGTCTGCACTTCCCTGTTTTGTTTTTTTTTTTTCTTTTTTTTTTTCTTCCCTGTTTTTCTTTTTTAATGATGTGCACAGTTATACCCCATTACAGCTTTCTACTACCACCTCACCTGTTTTCCCTTGTCCTCAAAGATGATTGCTAAGGCTTCTGAGATTGCTTGTGAGAATTCTGTAGAAACCCTAGGATAAAGTTCCTCAGGCCAAGACAATTACTACCTTTCTTTCATAAGGGAAGGATCCTTTGTTCTCTCTTTTGTTATGTCCTTTTGTTAATAACAGTAACAGGATACTGTACAGGGCACATGTTTGTAGTGAAGACTCAATGCAAAAAGAGCACTAACCATTGTGGTCTTTTCAGCATCATCTGTCAGTCACTTTACCTTCCTGTTAAATAGCAGAGTAACAGTTTCCATGCTTATAGTAAACAAAGCTTTTCTTTTTTTTTTTTTTTTTTTTTTTTTTTTTAGCCTCTCTCTTACTGTTAATGTAATAGAATAATTTATGGAATGATTCTTGTTACCCTCTGTGTCTCCCGCTCTTTGCTGTCTCCTCATGTGCTTATGTTATTCTTTTATATTTGTCCTTGGCAATATGATTAAATTTCCATCTACTCTGTTCCTCCATCTTATGTCTGACATCAGTGAGCAGCTCATGATATATCTAAATTGGTCTATTATGCACAGTAGCAAAATGAAAGATAAACAGTTTCAGCTCTTGATAATTTTGCCAAAATTACTACCATGCAAGAAGTGTCAGTTTCTGAGAACTTTAGCATTCATTATTTTTGGGAAATTTGACAAGGTGAATGTTAAAGACTTGCTTTTCTCCCCTCATTTTCCCTCTCACTGCAGAACAATAGCAAATGCCTTTGAAAAAGTTCTTTGAAAAAGTTCTTTGATAAGTTTTGAAGTAGGGTAACCTGTGGTTTAGTCTACTCTGCTGCAGAGATAGACCCTTGCTAGTGCTCTGTGTCCAAAGAGAGACCAGATGTGCCATTTATACTACATATCTTACTGTCCAATGGTTCCTAATTAAGGCAATGCAAATGACTAACAACAAATGGCTAACACTAATACAATCCAAGAGCTGACTTCAATTTGTAGTTCAGCTTTAGATCCATATTTGAACTGCCAATGTGGTAAAATAATTTGTAATAACTACTGTAATGACAATCATCTGCATATCCCACTGAGATGACCAGAGAAGCTTATTTTAATTCAGCATCTCCTTGTATATGAAAATGAAAGACAAAGATTAATGCACTTCTACTGAGCATATTTGAACATCAATAGTGAAGGTACATTAACAAGACAACTCTCTAAACCCAGTTAGCTAGAGTAGGTCCCAAGGATGCAGTCTTATCTTGTTCGAGAAATGTCACCTAACATTGTAACATGTGTTACTAGGAAACATACTGTTTGATCATGTCAAGAGCCTTCAAGGAACCAATGCTTAGATAACCTAGAGATAGTTTGCCCGAAGAGTTTTAAAGGGAAATCCAAGGTAAGTTAAGAGAACTCATTTGTACAGTTTGGAATTAATGTGACTCATCACAATCATCTAGGAAAAATTCCTTTAAAATGAGAATAGAAAGAAGAATATGACCTTAGATGACTAATTTCATTAGTTTGACTAATGTTCGTTGAGGATTTTGAAGATTTAAAGCACCATATGAGGCTAAGTATTCTTTTAGACTGCTGCAGGGTTGGATAAATGATCTCACATTTCTCACCTGCCTACACTCCATGTTTCCACCCCCTCTGCTCACAATCTGGGTTTTGCTGCTCTCCCTGGCCTAATGTCTCAGTATGTTCTGACTCCTCCTTCATAGTGCCAAGACGCACTGAGGAACTGGCTTGAAGTAAAGGCAGACACAGATTCGTGTTTACTTTGTACATACATGTATACTCAGACATTACGTAATTTCTACGAATTCTTATATATATATGTAAAGACACAGTTGTGGGAAAATAGAAATATGTATCAATTTTTAATTTCAGTGCACTTGTCATTGAGCTGGGACCTGTGCTTGGATAGTGTCTTGGAAGATGGTTGGCCCCCAAAGCAAAGGCTGAGGTAGTGCTTTGTGCAGAACGGGAGGTTTGTGGCAGGGGCTTCCTCGCATTCTGTGCATTGCTTGAATGAACAGGAGTGTGCTGCTCTTAGTCAATTCTCATTCCTACAGGAAAAAAAAAAAAAAAAGTCCTGCAAGGCCCCGTAATTTGGCTAACTACTCAGGCCTAACATCAAATCCTTGGAGACATCATGAAGAGGCCTTCATTCTGCAGCAAACAGATTGGCACTGCAGTGATGATAATTGTAATTATCATGAGCATAATAAATAAATGGCAATGTATTTTGCTAGCTTTAGGGGCTTGAGTAATCTGGCAAACAGCTTGCTGCACTCTGTCACACAATAATGATATTCACTGCCAGCCCAGGAAGTTTACCTAGGGGCTGTGACTCATGTTTGTTTTGAAAGGCATGGCATTAAAGGCCTGTGAATTATGTCTGTTGAGAAGAACACTGATTTAAGTAATTACAAATGCAAAACTAAAACAAATCCACAAGGCAAAAAAATGCTAATTGATCACACTCTTCCACACACTTTAAGTCTTTATTTGTCTTTAAAGAAGTTTTTGCCATAGGGCTAGGTTCCTTGAGACCATTTAATTTCTGTCTGATTACTGGTGCAGTACTGTAAGTCTGCCTGCATATGTGTGTGACCTCCTACCCTTACCTGAGCAGGACGTGTTGCCCCATCACTGCTCTCCCTGCCAGAACACAGTGGGGTAAGGAAGTGCTCAGTCAGCTCAGGGAAAATGAGACGCTGGGTGAAAAAGTCCTGGTCAATGCCAGGAGTGAGTCCTTCAGATTTCTTTTCTTACCACCCATTAAAAAATTGATTAACGGTCCTCAGGGTTCATATTGGCCCATGAAAGAGCAAATGCACCAGTTCTGGGCATTTGCTAGTGCTGCTCCAGGTACAAAGCCCTGCTGGACTCCCACAATTCACAACTGAGTTGTGGGTCACAGGCCAGGGCAGCCAATGGACCTGCACATGAAGCAGGAAAGAAACTTTATTTTTGTTTTGGAAATGTGTGGAGCACCAATTGAGCTGCACTGGACTGTACAGAAAGAGCCAGCATTGCACTTCCTTTTTATATTCATAATACTGAAGTTATGCTTATAAGCATGTGCAGCCATTTCCTACCAACACAGGGCTGCTATGGAGATAGCCATTTGCCATCAGAACTACACATCTCTTCCTATAGTGTACCCTCACCCCCACCTCTCCTTCCTTACTGAAGCCTATATTTTTATATTTCCAAAAAACCCACAACAGGTCACAAGCCAATTTTCACTGCCTCCTCACCAGCGTAGTTACAGCAGCAGCAGTCTTACAGCCTGGCATGAGGGAGTTTCTTCAAAATCGCACAATCTGTGATACAAGAGAGGTTCCATTTGCCAGGTCTGATCACTTCTCATCGGCCACAGTGGAGCAGGCACCTGAGGCTCAGACCATTCACTGCTGCAGACCTTTCAAGCGTGTGAATCTTCTGGGCTTACCTGTTCAGCATAAAGTATTTTCTGTACCAAACTCTAATTCTGAAGATATACAGCCTTTTGTCTGTGAAGTTCTAAGGCTTTAAAATGATCAGGAAGAGGAAAATAATCAAGGCACCGGAGCATCTCTCCTGTGAAGAGAGGCTGAGAAAGCTGGGAATGTTCAGCCTGCAGAAGAGGAAGCTCAGGGTTTTCTCATCAATGTCCATAAATACCTGAAGGGAGGATGCAGAGAGGACAGAGCCAGGTTCTTTTCAGTTGTGCCCAGAACCAGAACAAGAGGCACTGGGCACAAACTGGAACACAGAGAAACTCTGAATACCAGGAAACAGTGTGGGAAACTGAGTACTGACACAGGCTGCCCAGATTGCTGTGGAGTCTCCTCCTTGGAGACCTTCAAAAGCTTCCTGGGCATGGCCCTGGGCAGCCTGCTCTGGTAGGCCTGTTGAGCAGGGGTTGGAGCAGATGGGCTCCCTTCCCACCTCACCCATCCTGTGATCTTGTGAATTATCTAAAGTCTTTTGCAATCGATCATTTTTCTGAGAGTGGATTTTCATGACTGACTCAGACTAATCTAAGTCCAGGCTACTAATAGTCCTGTCCTTATCCCTGTTGCTGGGTGTATGTTTCTATCCATCTTTAAAGGCCACTAACTCCAATGTTTTTCAGCTTGTTGGGGTCACTGTATACTGACTTACTGTAGCATCACAGTTGCTCTGATTCTGGGAAGGAGCCACTGTGTAACTCTGGATTTGGGGAATGTTGAGGCTTGCCCTGACTTGCTACTAGGGCAGATAAAATGTTATAGCAGGTAAGCTGATTTCTGGGGGTGCATTGGAAAGATGCTAGGCAGACATTAAACATACATTTTTTCTTGTCTGAGAAGTTATTGATGTACATGTTTTAATTCAAAAAGGTAGTTAGTATAGAGATGGTTTCTCATACTGTTTATCTCACCTGTAGGCAACTTCATCAGCTGCTAGCAAACAAAAGGTCTCCTTGTGCTCAGAGGACTGCCAGCATTAATGTTCTGCCATTTTTATGCTGTAACAGATGCATGACGAGCACCTAAAATAAGGTGCACAAACTGAAAACACATTTGTGTCACAGATGGCTAGTTAGTCAAATGTTATGAATGGCACCTTAAGAGGAATGCTTTAGAACAGGCTCTGATAACCAAGAGATAAAATACATTTTTTTCCCCTTTAAAAATTGCTCCCTATAGTGTAGTTTTAGGCCACTGAAAAATTTAATTTCACTTCTGCTTCTGATCCTGCAAACAATTGGGTAGGCGCTTAGCAGCTTTGCTAAAGAGGCCAGAGTGAAGAATAAATTATAGCTTCAATCATTTCTTGTGTGCTGAACTGCAGGTTTCAGTAGCATGCTCCCTGGGGCTGCAACGGGTGAGTTGTCATGGCAGCATGATGCTCGGTGCACAGGCTCTCTACAGCAGGTTCTCCTCCTTACTCTGTGCTCCTCCACTTCATGCCATGCCATCCAGCATGCCTGGGGTTCGAGTGGTGGGGCTACTAGATGCATGACTTTGCTGGTAAACTGGGAGATTTTTTTTTTTATCATCAAACCTCATTACCTCTGCC